>NC_044245.1:25169919-26369919 GCF_003957555.1 Calypte anna | reverse complement strand
AGCTGGCTGCCTTTCTCAGGTGCCTCAGAGGCCACTCAACCAAAAATCCCATCAACTATATCTGAGAGCCACTCTTGCCGTGACCCAGGGCTGGGAAGTGTCGTTATTAATTAATCATTCCCTGCTTTCACACCTCAGTGCCAGCAGTGTCCTATGATGCATTTTGACCCCAGCACCATCGGATGTCTCTGGTCTCTCTCTAAAAGGTGCTGTGGTCCTGGGATGGAATGAGACAACCCCAAGCATTCCAGAAAACTTTCCTGATCCCCAGACTCATCCTGTCATGGATCTTAGATTATTATATCCAAGATCCCATCCCTGTTCTCTTCCACACTCACATATTGATTCTCTGGCCACCTTTACCCTAGAAACTAATGCATCTGCTTTGCCATTAAAAGTCAGTCAGCATTAAATACATCACTCTGCTTCCAGGACCATCTTCTTTTTCCTTCAGGAAAACTAACGCAAGCAGCCAAACCCCAAGTCCAAAGCGAGTTTCGGGATGAGGTCTGAGTAGCAATGGCCCAAAATATTGTCTAGCCCGGGACAGGGAGTCAATGACGGGAGTTTCCGCGGGCCGGCGCGGTGCCGGGCGTTGCCCAGCCGCGGGGGCGGGACCGGGACCGGGCTCTGTCCGCGGTGCTGTCGCCCGGTCCGGTCCGCCCCAGGATCTCTCCAGGGTGCTGCACGGCGCTAACTCGGCGCCGGCGCTAAGTGGGGGGGGGGGAAAGGGGAGAGGCAGCCCCGGGCCGGGGGCAGCTGCGGGTCAGGGCACCTCACAGTCACAGTCCCTCCGCCAACCCTTATCCAGTCTCCTCTCAGCGCTGGCTCTAGCCTTCCGCAGCTGGAAATGTTCAGCATCTCCGACAGAGGGGGAAAGAACCACATTTTAAAAAATAAAAATAAAAAAATCCCGTGGACTAATCGTGCGCCGCTGAAAGTTTTAGACGCGGATCTCCAATAGCGAACACCGGAGTGGGAACCCACACTAACCCGACATATGATAAGAACAAGCTGTTTCTGCTTCCTCTTTAATGCTTCATTCATGGAGTGCAGCTCCACGTGTGAAGGTGCCCACGTACCCGTCCCGCTGAGGAGCACCCAGCGTCTCCCTGTTGTCCTTCAATGCCTTTCTTTCTCTCTCTTCTTCGACTTAAAAATTGAAATATAAGTGGGTAGTAGTAGAAGAAAGCTGACTGAATCCCTCCTTTAATCACAAACAAACCCAGCAAGATGGATTATGGGAGAAGAAGCTGTATTCCTAAGCAGCGACGGGTGTCAAAGTAGTTAAAATAGAACACAAAAGCCTCTCACAAAGTCAGTTCTTATGTAGATGAGGCTACATAAGAGCTTTTCTCTCTCTTCGCAGGCTTAGTGAATTTCTAATTTGCCCGAAGAAGCCCTAGAGGAATGAGGAAGAGAGGGCGGGAATACTGGGATTGCTAGTCATAACAAATATTACCGTACTCGGGACTGTCTCCTAGAAATACTCTGAAATTTAGGGGATCCAATGCCATTGTCTCAGACAAGTTATTTCTCTTGACCTTCCGATTTCTCCAGCCAGGCTGAACAAACCTCCTGCAGAGAGCATCGCCCCTGGTCTCTGCCAGACACACAATTTTGGTCTCTCTAGGTCACAGAAAGGGAAAGAGGATAAGAGGCTGTTTCCCCTCCAAAACAAGGTCACCCGCAGAAGTCTAAACAACAGCCAGAAAAATGTAGGGTTAAACAATAAACTGGGAAATATGCTGTCCTGTTTAACAGAGAGCAGTTTCCACAGCATTGAGAACCCGCCAATATATATCATATCAATAAAAAGGAGCTCTTCGAAAGCTTGCATAGTAATTGAGACTGGAGATCTTTTTTGATATGGGTTGGCATTTCCTCATATCAATCTGACAGAGCCAACTCAGGAAATTGCTGGTAATATTCATCTGGGGAGCACTTTCATTAAAACGTAATTCATTCGACTTTCACAATAAATTGAGTGACATCCTTACAGCAGAACCTTTTTATCCTTGATGAAGTGCTTGCCAGCCTTTGGTTTTCCACTTTATTGTCACGTTCCTTAAAGTAGAATCGTCAACATGTCAATCTGCTGCATGGAAAAAAAAATGCTAAAGCTGTATTTACAAAGCACCCAGGAGGTGGTTTAATGCTGACTTACAAGAAGAGAGAGTTGGGAGTTAAACTATCTGATAAATCACAGCATAACTTCACCCAGGTCCAATCGGGAGAACAGAAGCCAATCCCAGGGGGGGAAGGATGGCTCATACATTCATTTTCTCCAAATGCTGGCTATTCCGAGCAATTTGTTTCTTAGCCTGCTTCACTGCACTTTCCAAGACGACTGGGAAATTGGCTTTTTGTTAATTAAAATGGTGGGTTAGAAATGCAAGGAAATATTAAAGAGCTTAAAATGGATACCTCTTGGTACAGACTTGAAAGATTTGGCTAGTCCAAGAGAAACGAGGATATTGGGTTACACTCAGTTGCCTCCCTAAAAGATGAAATCGGTTCCAGTCTGCACTCTCCAGCGATTTAAGAAGTGAAAATAATGTGTGCTAAGTACCAGGAAAAATAAATTTGTTTGCGGGAAAACCCCTTGTAAAAACTTCTAGCACAGGTCCCTGGTGGTTAGGAAGGAAGAAAGCCCCGAGAAGATTGCACCATCCTCCGCTTAACAAAAAAATAACTAGAGCGCAAAGAAGTTTGTTTCGCCCATACGAGATCCGAGTTCGGTTACTGGTACCGTGCCTTACCTTCCGAAAGGGTAATTATTCCCCCTACATCACCTCGAAAGCTTGTCTCGAACTTCTTTAGGAAGAGGGAGCAGGATCGTCTCAAGGCTACATAAACTCACCCGCTTAAAGTCACTTCTGTCCCTCCGCGTCAAGCGCTCTGCCCCTCTCCCCTCCTTCGACGTCAAATTGAAAATGGCAAGAAATCGCTTATTTAGGGGGGGGCGAAAAGCAATACTGAATGCATATATCTTCTCTGCCTATAGAGGTTTGTTTCTGTGGTTTGTTTTTTGTTTTTTCCTTCCCACGACAAAGTAGGAGACAATCAGCAATTATCTTTAAAAAGAAAGAACAACAGAGAAAAAATCAGCTTATCTGCCCCGCCACGTGGTATCGCTTCACGTCCTCAATAGCTTTCATTAACAGAGGTGAAATGACCTCAAACAGTGCGACACGGAGCGAAATTAAATGTACACAAACTCTGGAGCCACTAACCCCCTGTTTGCCCCTTCAGCAAACACCGTATCAAGTGTGCCACCTCTGAGGACAATTTTAAACCTCTATTATTCACGACATTTTTTTGCAGGAAAGGTCCTCTCGGCTGTCAGGAGGCCCCCAAACTACAGTGACGACGTGGAAGAGACCTTAAAATCCCAGCCCCGCACGGGGAGAAGGTTGGCAGACTGTTTCCAAGACCCTCTGCCACAGCCACCGCCCTGTAAAACGAGGTGCCCCGGCAACACCCCAGGTGTACTTGGAAGAGGCGCGGCACGGAGACCTACCCCACCCCCCCGCCAAACACCCTTCTCGCAGTGCTCTTCACAGGAGGAGAAAGAGGTGAAAAATCACTTCCCCCCCGCTCCCCGCATTTGCTCTTACGCTGTTTAAAATCTACACAGAGTTAAAACTCTGCCAGTCAGCAGCGGTGTGTATCCTAATTTACAAACCCACCGGTGAAGAAGCACTTTGCTGGGAAAAGACGACAAGCCGGGGGATGCTGAGGGGGGACGGATCCTTAGCCTAGCAGCATGCAGAGCAAAACTCCGGCTGGTTTTAGTTCCATACCCGCTACTCCGGGTAGCGGAGAACCTAAAGCAGTGAGAGAAAGTCTCTTCAAGCCGGGGTGATCCCAGCAAAACAGGCGCGAGTTACCATTCGTTGCTTGTACCATGCGGGAAGTTTCCCCTAGACCATACGAAGGCAGAGCCTGTGAATATTTCGGGGGTGTAAATCCTGCAGTCTGCAAGGCATTTTGCAGCCCAGTGCCGTGGGTTTGTCGGAGGGGTGCGCAGGATCTGGCCGGCGGCCGGCGAGCGGCAGGACGGGGCGAGCGTCCGCGGCCGCCGGGAACTGCCGGCCAGCAGCGGGCCGGTCCCCACCCGCACCGAGGGGACTCCTGAGCAGCTGGTGCGGAAACGATCTGCCTCCTCCTTTTGGGCCATCCTCGACCTGTCCGTTGAGAAATAACTACTTAAGGTTCTTGCCGTCTTTGCAAGCAGCCCGCGCTTTTTCTAGTCACTTCTACAGCATGTTACTTTCACCCAGGGGAAAAAAAAAAAAAAAAAAAAAAAAAAAAAAAAAAAAAATCCTGGCGTTTTATTGTGCTGTAGTGTCGGACTGGAAATTCACCAGCAGCTAGGCAGGAATTAAACAAGAAGGTTTGCATTAAGAGAATGGTGTCAAGCCTAGAAGAGTCTAGGGTCTCCGGGTGTTTTTTTAATATTTACACACTTTTCTAATGGCGACTTTGAGCTCAGCACAGCACTTAGTTAAGAAAACATCATCCATTAGAATAGGAGTAAGATGCTTTTGAAAGGGTGGCGGTGTAGTCTCGTGGTAAATAAGACCGAGTGTAGCTGTTTGAATACTTTCTGCAGCTCTCTAAACCTGAAGAAACAAAATAACTGCAAACCTTTAAATGTTTACCCCTAATTCTACCAAGTAAGTACTAAGTTATCCGTTTAGGCCAAAGAAAATGCATTTCCACATCAAATGAAATATAACATTTTCAATATACTGCACAGCTCGAAACAAGGAGAAAATGTATTTCTCGTAGAGGTTAACTAATGTTCTTATCAATAAACATACTACGGCGAACCATCTTTACTCCAGCAAAATTCCTACTCGTTCTGGTCGGCCGTGACCTCTATAAATTTCAGGCAATAAGGCTGGGTGGCATATAGCTGTATTATAAAGAGGGGAGGGGGCAGAGGGAGCAGAAGCATTTTTCCCAATACTTCATTAGGAAAAGGTTTGGGAAAAGGCTTGTGGAGGTGGGTGGCAAGGAAAAAAAAATTTAAGAAAAAAAAAAAAAAAGAAGGAGCAGAAAGAAGGAGCAGTGGTTTGCTGGGTGAAGAGAAATTACAAACCAGCGTGTGTAATGAGTAACTTGGAGGCAGCCCAGCCTGGCTGTGGCTGTTTACTATCTCTGAATACCGACTGCCTGCTCCAGGTGAAGGGGAAACATCCACTACTTTCCCTCTCCCCTCTTTTATTACCTCTCTCTCTCAAAAAAAGATTTTTTAAAAAACTCTACAGGAAGCTGTTTGTGCTGTCATTTCGTTCAGCCTTCCTAGCAGGTCGGGTAGTGAAAATTTAATTCCTAATTACAATCGTCCTAGTTCAAACAGAGCAATGTGCATACATGGAAAGGCACAACTAAGTGCTGCACCTTGCTGGTTTGTGGCACCGGATTAAAGTTTTAATCAAAATTCATGCTTCGATGCTTGTAAACAGTTTATCATCATGCGATGGCCTAATGAAAACTTTCAGAGTCCCTCCCAGAAGGCAGAGAATAGGGAGAGACAGGCATAAAAGCTGGAAATACTGACTCTGAAAGAAGAATCGAGTCAGACAGGGAAATCCTTTGGATTCCGCTCCCCCAACTCGGCTCCCCCCCCTTCTGTCCCCCCGCCAGAGAGGGTTTTGGCAGAAGACACAGCCCAGCCAAAGAGCACGTCCCCACCCCCTAGCTTGTCTTTCATGAATTTTTCTTTTTTTCCTTTTTTTTTTTTTTATAATGTTTCGCTGTTTGTTTTGGGATTTTTTTTTTTTTTTTTTTTTTTTTTTTGAGGGAAAACTGTCTCTGCAATGCCAAGCTCTCGGAAAAAAAAAAAAAAAAAGAAAAAAGAAAAAAAGCACTCAGGTAATGAAGTCTGTAACTAAACGGTAATTGAATCAGCATAATTTGCACACTGAATGGTTTTCAAATGCTCCCAGTTTACAATTAAAGGAGAATTAATGCGCTTGTTGTTCAGACTGCAGCGCATTAGAATAAATCCAGCTCTGTTGCTGTAATGAGTCGAGAGCAGTTTAACTGCCAGCAAACACATTTAAAATTTAACACGACGTATCGATCTCGCTCCGGCTTTTTGATAGATTATTTGCCACGCACTTTTCTCCCCGCTTCTCCCCACCCACCCCCGGCTATAAAATTCGCGAGGAGGAGAGCCGCTCGCGGCAGAGGTGGCACCGCCCGGAGAGGGCAGGGCCAACAGGCGGGACCCACGTCGGGCGGGACAGACCGAGCCGAGCCGAGCCGGGCCGGGCCGGGCCGAACGCGGCCCCCTGCGCTGCGCGGCCGCGGTGTGCGCTGCGCGCCGCCCGCACCGCCCCGCCCCGACCCGCGCGGGATTGGCTGCCAGGAGCTCGGCTGCGCGCTGCCGCGCAGCGTTGCCCCGCAGCGCCCCCAGGCGGTGCCTCCGCGCCAGCGCAGGGAGCGGCGGCGCAGGCAGCGCCCTGCGGCCGCGGAGCCGGAGCCGTATCCCGAATCGGAGCCGAAGCCGAACCGTCGCCCGCCTCGGCACTGGTGCCGGAGTCCTTCTCTCAGGCAGCGCTCCTGGAAGAGCAGCTTCTCTCTCCTCCGCCGCCACGGGGACGGGCTCCGGCCAAGCGTTTGGCCGCTTAACGCGTCGCAGGAGAGCGAGGGTACGAGCAGCCTGACTTGTTTTTGTGCCTCGAATCGCAGAGGGAATAAAGTGTGTGTTTCAGAAGATGACGCCGCTGTTTACTCGTGTTCCCCCGGTAATCTTAAAGGAGGTGTGCTACGAAAGTCAATGACACTTCACGCGGAAAATACGAGCTGCGCTCGGCCCCGAGTGTCCGCACGCCTCTACCGCGCCGCCCGTAATGGCATAACAGGGGGGTCGGGTTGGGGGGCGTCTCCGTCCCGAGGGGCTCCCACTCTCAGGAGGGAGCAGAGGGCAAGAAGTTGCCTCCAGCCCACAACCTGGGCGGGCAGCTCCGCAGTGGTGCTCCGGTGCTTCCGCAGGCACGGGGGACCCGGCCCAGGAGGTGGCAGCGGGAGACCCGGCCCGGGACCCGCGACCCTGCTCTGTCCCGGCGGCGCGCCCCTTCCCCGAGGAGGAGAACTTCCACCTGCTATCCCCTCCGACAGCTCCTGGCCGAGCCCCGCGCCTCCTGCCCGGCCCCGGCTTGACCCCAGGAGCACGGGGCAGGGGAGGCTGAGGGGCACCGGTAGTTGTAGTGAGTTTGTTCGTTCTCCATCAGTCTGGTGCCCTCATTCCCGCCGAGCTCCCCCCTCCCCGGTCCATGCGAAGGACCGGTGGCACTCACCAGGTAGAGGGTGGGTTGCAGCAGAAGGACCGCGTACCAGTACACAGCCTGCATCCTCGCCGCTCAAACTTCCCCCGCGCTGCCTTCGCTGCCTCTTTGTTCCTTCCAGAACATAGATCCACCTGACATCCACTTTACAGAACAAGCAGAGCTCTCACCAGCCTAGACAAAAATGAAATTATAGACCCCATGACCACAAGACAAGGTTAGGCTTGAGACACGGGTAGAAGAGAGGTGTGTAGGGAAGGGGGGGCGGGAGAGAAGGAGGAGATGGGGTGTGTGGATGGGGGTGGGGGAAACAAAAACCGATTAAAATCGAGTTAATCCAGCATCAGAGCAAAGTGATCGCCAAGGTCCGGGCTGGCTGCAGAGTGCCTGTAGGCAGCGCTCCCGGTGCTCAGTCCTTTTACAGGGCGCAAGATCCCCGTGGTGTGAGCTGGGACGGGCCGGGGGTGCCACCAACAGCCCTGCCCTGCCCTGCCCGCCCGCTCGCCTGCCTGCGTGCACTCGTCGGGGAACGGGTGGCAGCCGCCCCGCAGTTGGCCGCGGAGCCCCGGCAGAACGCTGGGGAGCGGAGCGGGGAGAAAGGGAAGGAGACGCTGGGATCGGGGCTCCAGAATGCTCCCGGGCGCTCAAAGTCCGGGCTAAAAGCTTCGCCTCCGGGACCCCCTAGCAGGTTTTGCCTACCCCTACACGCGCCCACCTCCCTCAACCGCTCCTAAGGAGCTCAGTGCCTTGCCCCGGGCCGGAGCCGTGCCCCGGGGCGCCCCGACGGGTGCGGACCCCCATCCCCGGCCCCAGCCCTCCTCCGCCCCCCGCTCCCCGCGGACAGCGCCGCAGCCGCGGGGGGGGGGCGCGGCGGGGATACGTACGGCGTGGGGGGTCCGACGGTGGCTGGGGCTCCGCGGAGGGCTCCATGGGCGAGCCTAGAGGGGCTGAGCGCCGCGGCGCAGCCCGCCGCCCCTGCGCATCTCCTCGCCGCGCTCCGCACCGGGGTGTCCCGCGGCCGCTGTGCATCCGGCGCAGGCACTGTCAGAGCGGCGGGGCGGCTGGCAGGCTCTCCCCCCTTTGCCTCCCCTTCTCCGCACACGGCCGCGCTCCGGCTCCGCCGAGCAGGACACTTACGGGAGGAAGGAGCTGCCCGGGCTGCCCGCTCGCCTTCGGCGGGGGGGGCGGGCAGGAGCGGCGGCACCGGCGCTCCGGGGCGTCCAGGGCGATTTGTCTCTATTAAAAATGACTTATTGGAGAGGGAGCGGCCAGTGCCTGGTATTTAACTTCAGATAAAATCTATCTGCAAAGACCTTGGCCGATCATCTTAAAATAAAGCGCTGGAGCCGAGCACTGTCCGAGCCTCACTGCTTGGGGAGAGGGAAAGAGCAGAGGAGGTGGAGGAGAGGGGGGGCTTGCTTGGCGAGGGGGGGAGGGAGGAGGGAGAAAGGGGAGTTTAGCGGCGTCCCATCTTCTCCTCTGAGCGGGGTTATGAATCAGAACCCTCCGCGGGCGGCACGATCTGCCTTGCGCTGCCCGCGCTGCCTGCTCTGCCCGCCCTGCCCGCGCTGCCTGCCTTTGTGCTGCCTTCCCTGCCCGGGCTGCCTGCGCTACCCGCACTGTCCGCACTGCCCACGCTGCTGCCTGCCTCTGCTGGGGTGCCTGCGCTGCCCGCGCTGCCCGCGCTGCCTGCCCTGCCGCCCGCGCTGCCTCCTGGGGCACAGCCTCTATCACTCTCCGCCGTGTGTCTTCCCAGAGCCTGGAAGAAGCCTGGGAGAGCTCTTTCCCTCCTCTCATTTTAGTTTTTCCACCTCCCTTGGGGGTGTCCCGAGCACCGACAGCGCTACTCAGCCTGCCAGGGCGGCGGGTGCCCACCAAGCCAGTCACTGAGGTGGCGAGATCTTGAACCAGAGGTGGATGACAACGGAGGGAGCCAAACTCTGGACTTAAAAGGTTGCTTCTCCCCTGCAAACAGGAACCTGTAGCTGGACAGCCCCTCCGAGTGAAGCTGGAAAACTCATGCCTGCCCAGTGCTGTTGCAAACCCCTTCAGCTGTCGTGCAAAAGGAAAGGTCTCGTCGACCTTGTATTCCTTTTTCTTTACAAGGAGTCCTGTTGGGTGTTTTTCTTACCCTCTTTCATTCCCAAACCACATCATTAGCAGTGTGACAATGGGACAGGGTGTAGAGGAGGATACCAACAGCACCGGGTATCTTTACTAGCTGCCTAACCTCGACAGCAAAGCTCAGATTTATCACCTCCCAGAGAGAAACCAAGAAGCAATCCAGCACGCTGTACAGTGTGGGAAATGAGAGAGGAAAAGAGGACTTCAGTTGTCCTGCCAAATCCTTGCTTCCCACAGAGGACGTCCTGATAATTAGTATCTGCAATCTGAGGCTTTGGTACCAAGCTGTAAAATACTGTTTTGATCTGGGGGTCTGAGTCTGAAACACTGCAATAAAAAGGGAGCAGGGAATGAAGGGGAAAGGTAATAAGTACTCTTTGAAAGAGCTGCACCAGAGCCTTCCCCATGGACATTTCTGCTCCAAACACCTGGAAGATGGACACCTCCATATGTCTCCAGCACCAACACTCTGCTAGACATGTGGGATGCTCACGTCACAGCTTTGAACAGAAGCATGCAGCCCATGAGGAATCATACTGTCATCTTTCCCCTCCAGACAGCCTCTGCATTACAGTGCAGGATAAAACTGCCTAGGGATTTCTGATTTCAAGTGGGCAACAAAATAAAAAACCACAGCTGACTGTTGCCTTTTAACACCCTCTTTCCAGTCTATTCCTATCTCGCTTCCCGTAAGTGAGGAGCTTTGTCCAGTTAGTAACCAGTCGACCAAGAAAGAGGGAGGGAATGGATGGACAGATGTTGCTTTCTTTGCATAGAACTTGCCATAAGTTGTGTGAAGCATACTGCTGGTCTTTGTAATGAGCTGCTGTTACATATTTATGTTTTACCTTAGATACAAGATTGCCAAGTTAGTTTGGAGCATGAAAAGTAAATGCAGTTTGCCAGGACTCAGTGGGTCGTATTCCTGGGGAAGACTTAATTTGATGAAGAATGAGCAGCACCTCTTCAGGAATGCAAGACTCAGCTCTACAGATGGTGTACCTTAATTCAGTGTTTCCAAGGTCTGATCATTTATGTATTCATATTAGACGTGACAGGTAGTCCTAGGAGACGAATTATTTCTTCAGCTGGTCAAATTGAAGATCTTCACAGCCTTTCTCATCCAGATCCTTATATATCCTTTAGAGGAGTACTGTGGGGGAATTCCTGGCTCCACTGCATTCACAAACATGGCTCATATTTACTTCAGCCCACCAAAATTTCCTCCGTTCAGTGAGGGTCTGCATGCTATCTAATTGAGTTATTAGCTGACTCCTGAGAAAAAGTTCTTAAGGGCAGAGGAACCTGTTTTCTGTCAGGTTGTGACTGATCCAAGGTCACCTTGGCTTCACTGAAGGCTTCCTTGTTCTTCAGCTGACCTCCATAGCCAAAGACCACTGTGAGAAACTCTTTAACTACAGTGGAACTGAACTTTTCCCCAGAAATGTTGGTGGACTGCTCCTCCTCTCTATTGTCACTCCAGAAGAAAGAGGCAAGGAGCATATTGATCTTCCTAAAAAAAAAAAAAAAAAAAAAAGACTCCAAAGTATTCCAGCTGTGAACATGTGACACTTTTTCAAAGGGAATGCACTGCTTATGGAAATCTGACATTTAGAATTTTTGGACACAGTCTTTTGACTTTTATCTGATTCTGTAATATTGGTACAGCAGCTTAAGTGGAATATTAGATATTTTTTTAAGTGAATTTTAATTTCAACCATTTCAGTGCTGTTTGGAATCTTAGCAATAAGGTCTCTGGTAAGGAAGTGTCAGCTAGTGAGGTATTAAGAATCACATATTCTGGATTTACTAATGGGCCTTAAAAAAAGTCCAATTAGGCTACAGTCCGACTATTTTTAAAGCTCTGAAACACGTTCTAACCATTAGATATCTTCCCTGTTACTGCCAAGATAGCTTCCTGGATTGCAGAACTGAAAGGGTCACAAGGAGAAAACCCAAGACAATGGCAAGAGATTAATAATTGCTATAGGGTTCCAGCAGAAGATGGGCACATGGCTTAATTGCTTGAGGCACCAAAAGAAAATACAGTGCTGTAATGATAAATATCAAATGACTGTGCTAAACTTACTGTGCAGTGTAGCTAACCTGTCTAAGCATGGACAATTATCTATGAAATAAAAATAGTAAATAGATCCTAACTATGCTACTCATATGGACTATGTGTCTCATTTTGGATATACTGCTTGGATAAAAGGCAAGTAAGGGCAAAAGTGGGCCAGAAAACTAAGGGCTGAAGCAAGTCTAAGAAAGGTGAAAAGCAAAACAAACATTTTTCAGTTTGCTCTTAATAATTTTTTTTCTCAGTGTTTCATGGCTACAGATAATACCTAGGTTGAGAATTTTGTCTCTGTTAAAGTCAAACGAAGTTTTGTCATATTTTTAAAAGAGATTTAAAAATGTTAACAATGGCAATATTGAAAAAAAATCAGCCTGTGTTATACACAAATATAATCTCATTTATATGCATGCTTAAGTACTATTGAACTCAATTGGAGTTTCATATGCACTACAATGACAGATTATGGCCTCCACAGCTTTTCTATATTTGTACTATTCAGTGTACAGGCCAGATGCCTCATATCACTCATGTAAATATTCTTACTGAAATGTTCATCATATTGCCAACCATTGATTCATCAGACGTTCTTTTCTTATCCCTTCCCCTCTTCACATTTTAAATAGATTTCTTTTGTTTCACGGAAATCTTCCTGTTTGAACAGGGTATTTTTATGGTTGACCTACAAACAGAGTCCCTTGTAACATTTTAGATCCATTCTTCCAAGGTCAGAATATGACTGTAGGTACCATTCATATTTTTAAATATAAAAATATCTCTGTGAGACTTTTATTTTAATTACATTGATTTGTGCCTACTTACAGTCAAAGACACACTACAAAGTGGTGTTACTCCATATTCCATATGGAAAAATATAGGCATCCTCCAACCACTTCAAGAGAAATGTCTTGAATTCTTGGTGTTCTTAATTATTTCTCCTGTTGCTGTGTCATGAGGACTCACACAATGTTGGAGTGAGATGTGTTCAGCATCAAAGAAGACTGAAAGGTAATGAACAAACAGCAGTGTCTGGATCACTCAGTGCTTCTGTGATATAAATATGAGCAAGCCCACAGGCTTCACTAGACTTATTTCAGGTGACACTCAGTGTGCACATATATACTCAGGATTTTTGCCCCAAATACTTGAGATGAGGTGAGATATAAAGTATTGACTGTATGAATAAAATTTACAGCCAAGTTTATCTACAGGATTTTCTCATTATTAATGACTTTAAATCCAAGGGGGGGAATCTCAAGATCATGAATATAAGAAGTAAAAAAAGCTTTCTAATCTTCTTTGCACAGGCAGCTTCTTTTCTAACATAAGGTGTATAATAGAGATTTGTGTTTGCATTCCACATTTATTTCATCTATTAGATATTGACAATTTTCTACAGTAGCAATACAGGAAATAGAAGAGTTTTAATAATGCCCAGAAGGAAGGAAGGAAGGAAGGAAGGAAGGAAGGAAGGAAGGAAGGAAGGAAGGAAAGAAGGAAGGAAGGAAGGAAGGAAGGAAAAGAAAGAAAAAGAATGAAAGAAAGAAAGAAAAGAAAAGAAAGAAAGAAAGAAAGAAAGAAAGAAAGAAAGAAAGAAAGAAAGAAAGAAAGAATAAAAATAAGTAAAGAAAAAAAATAAAAGTAATGGAATGAGTCTGTACATTGTCCAGAAAATACCACAACTTGTGTGAATTTCCTGAAGACATAATTAGATTTCAAAAATAGTGTAGGACTAAGTGAATTTCTTAATTAAAATCCAATTATTGGAATACTTCATGATGACCACTCTAGGGATTATTAGCTGAGAGCAACACTTGTTGAAATAATAAAACTTGATAACAAAAGTTTTATTAAAATCTCTACATGTATGTGCACGGTTTTAATTGCAAAATAACACAATACATAATGTCAGCTGGGAAGGCTTTGTACAAGAGTGCTAAAACATAGCAGTTCAACTGCCTTGAAGCAGGAGTTGATGTGGGATGGAGTCCCCAAGGCCACTCGTCTTCACTTTCTGCGTGATGGGGAGGAAGAAAGCAGGGAAGTCCCCAAAGGCTTCTTGGGCTGCCTGAAGAGCTGGAGGAAGGAAGGATGTTCACAGCCCAGGGCACTCTTAAAGCAGCTTCTCTCGGCCTTCTGGGAGCACATTGCTCTTCAAGGCTTAGGCCAGAAAGCTGCACAAACCCCAAGTGTTCAGGGCAGAAGTCCATTCCATGGAGAATGAGGAAGAATGGCAAAATTTCTGGACATCCTGGCCCTACATCACACGTGCAGAAACAACAGCATATAGCTGCATCTCCTGAAGCAGCAGAGTCTGCTGTGCTTCAGTCACCTTACTATAAGCACCAATAAACTCCCGGACAATGTTACACAATGTTACTGTTGCTGAAGGAAGAATTCCTGGTGCCTTCCCTTCTGCCTTTTTTTTTTGTTCATGCTGTATCAGTTGCCTTGGCTTGTTACCAGCGCTGGGCACACAGTTCTGAGCACAAAACTTTGTTGTCACCCTCCAGAGGGGCTGCGCCAGAAGCCAGGCAGAGCAGGACACACAACTGCACCTCCTGCCAGGCTCTCCTGTGTGACAGAGCAGTCACAACGAAGGCTCTCTGAGGGCAGCTCCTTCCTCCCACCCCTTCATCCCTCCCTTTTTGTGCTAAGCACCTTAGAGCTGGGCTGATAGGCACCCAGTGGTGCTGGGGCTTCTGCTACACGCTCAGCAATTCACAGAGACCTGGGCTAGGGCTACTGCTTTTCCCTGGGGCAACAGAGAGCATCAGAGCTCTGCTCACATAAGGAAGGGAAGCACAGGTGGTGAATGAGTACAATTGTCCAAAAGGAAGCTTATTCCCTGCTAAGGAGGCAGATGATGGAGGGATGAATGATCTCAGTACGGCCTGAAAGCTTGGTGCAGATACTGAATTTTTCATGCCAGATACTGTTGCTGCTGGCTGTAGCTAAGAGGAAATGGGCTCCTGGACAAGTCTTTAGTGTGGTGTGTGGAGCTCTGATGTTGCTTTTACTTCGTGGCAGGCTTGTAAGTTACTTACCATCCTGATTTTGCTGGGAGCTCATTGAGTAGCAGAACCTGAGTGAGGGGTATCTTTTACTTTCCGTAACATCACTTAGTATCATTTTTCCTACCAGGCGAAATGAGCTATCAGGAAACAACTCAGAAGTCTGCCTTTCATGTTTTAGACCCTTAAATTCAGGCAGGTAGTCTGTTCCTCTTGTGATAAATGAAAGCTTTGAGACTTCCTTCAAACCAGGTGGAGCTGAGACTTTGTGAGAAGTTTTGTTTGGATACCTCTTGCAAGGATAAGAATTTTTAAAGACAGATTCTGTCTAAGCCCCTCATCTAGTAAATGATTTAATGTGGCCAGTTTTTAAGGCCAGCAAAGAATATCTTTAAAACCATTAAAGGCTTTTTGAGCTTCAGGATCAGGATTTTATATTGCAAATACTGTAATGAGGGCTTTTTTTGTTGTATGCAAAAGTAAAGCCAGAATTCCCTCAGATTTTTTTAATTTCTGTGATTTTCTGTGTGTCTCAGACATTCAGATGTGTAAAAGACAATCTTTAGCTAACTGGATGGCATCTTGTTACTTTATTCATCTATGAACCACTTTCAACGTTTTCACTATTAAGATGATTTTTTTTAAATGTGAGAATATGAGAAGGAGCTATATAATTTGTAAAACCATGTGAAAATGTGTTAAATTTCACCTGCAATAGCAGTACAACAATTAACTGCTTTTGCTTACCCAAGCCTGCATTTGGTAATAAATTAAGATATTTTGGACGAAAAATTGTGAAATCTTTTTTTGAAAAGAAATCTTGGGAGAACTTTCACCTTTGATGAAAACCTGAAATAACCTGGATTAGGTTTTCATCTTCCCTCTATAAGGGAAGAAAAAGCTCCGGGCAACATATCAAAGAAATTACAGAGGAAGTGAAATCCCTATTTTTGCATGCAGTTGGTGCTGAGGTATAAATACTTGGCTACAAAAAGAGAGACAGCTGTCAGGATCACCAGGATTAATGAATACACGTTTAAAAACAAAGGGATGTTGTTGCTTTAAGTAACTTTACTGTGCTGTTGCAATAGCCGTACTGCACATTTCCATTTCACTCTTGAAAAACCTTCTGGGATGTGAAGCCAAAAATCATGAGAAAGAGAAATCTCCAATTCTCATGGTTTACATCGTTTAATGTAAAAATTCGTGCCTTCTCTGTCAAAGATTTATGGCGGGGCGGGGGGGGGAAAGCTTAATTACACAGGTTTATTACAATCTTTCAGTGCCACCTTGTGGCCTAGCATAGTACTGCAGAATACATGTAGGATTACACTTCACATTCACCAAGCATGTGCAAGCCCACTATGCATGCAGGCAGCGTTAAGATAACAAACTGAGAGCAGGAAACGAGTTTTTCATCTTATATACTGAGCAACCTTCCGCAACTGCCACAGAAAACCGCCAGTTTTCACTGGTACAGAGCTGCACCCATCACACCTGATGCTCTTTCACTGGTACAGAGCTGCACCCATCACACCTGATGCTCTTTCACTGGTACAGAGCTGCACCCATCACACCTGATGCTAATATTTTGGTGTTACTCAAAGCCTATGCCCCAAAGAGAACTGCAAACACTTCCAGAGTGGCTTTGCAGGAGGCCATGTCAGAAGTACATTACCATTGTTCCATGTCTACAGGGAGTGTAGCAACAAGGATGTACTTATTGGTTTAACTAAACTGTTTTTTTTCCTATTTTGCAGAGTGCATCACCAGCTGCAGACATCAGCACAAGTAGGCACCTGTTACTGTGCTTGACCACTCTAATTGGGAAGATTACTTTTTCCTAAACCTTTTGCCACAATCTGAGGCTATGATCACATCAACCTCACAGAAAAGGGTTCACAGTTCCTGAGCAGAGCACTTCCACACTGCTGCAATACCTCGTGTGTGCATAGTACCTTGGTGGTAAGCACTTTCCACCAACATATAAGGAGACCTCTTAAGGCTGGAAGAGAAGAGATACGCAACCTCCAGAGATAAAATTGATCTATTTCATTGGCACATATCCCAGAGGACATAACCTTTTTCTACAGGAAAGGCATATATTTGAGAAGGAAAAGTGTACAGGGCAAAGGGATGTCAGTGTCTATGAGAGCTGATGCTTGCCATAGCTGCAGACCAGCTTATCGTCACACTGAGGCCATGAGCTTTGGTTCACAGATGGGACAGTCCAGTTGCTCAGGCTGCCTCACTCTCAGGTTTACAGAACTTGTAGTGAGAACAAAGACATTTGGAGGACATAAAAAATTTAAGCCGAGGTGGCTTCTTTTGCATGAGATTGAAAATCCATGAAACTCACAAATGATGAGTGTATGAAAATAATCTCCAGGTTGCTGAAGCAGAATTAACTAATAAGATCAAAGCCATTCCTGGATAATTATGTCCCAGCCAAGCATTATTTAGTAGGTCTTTAAACTGGGATTCTTGTTTTGGAGAATCAACCATTTACCTGACTTGCAGATCCATCTTTTACTTTTCAGCCTATACTCCTATACAGGTCTGTGCTGACAAATCTGTTGTTTCACGTCATCTGTCGATAGTATATATTATTCTATTTGCAAAGGTGCTGAGCTTTTGTAGTGTACCACTCATAAGGTAATAGGATCATAAAACATAATTGTAAGCAGCACATTTTCCGAAGATTCATCTTCCTTTTGAGGACATAAGATGTGTCCATGGTTTTATATCCATGCATAGATGTAAGGAGACTCTCAGCTGCTGACAGAGGTCTGATTTAAACAGCAATGGTGCTTAAATCTAGCAAGGTGGCCATGATCACTCCAACTTCCCAGATAAATTGAGGCTTGCAGGTCTCATTTTGTCTTTACAGATCTGGAGGACAATCTCAAGATGAATGAAGATATTCTTCTTAGCCAAGCACATGCTAACTATACAGGCATCTATATACACATCAGAGCTGGGACAGCTATTTTTTTCAAGTTTGGGTGTTTCCAGATTCAGGTATATAGTATACATTGTGCAATTACAGCAGACTGTTTAGAATAAAATCTGCTTTTCTGAGCTGACTAGTTTCAAACACTGCAGCAAAATACATCGAGTAAATTTGGATTCTAGAGATCAGCTACTCTAAAGAGGGTATTGCATTTAAATTTAAGGCAGGATAGAGATTGTATAATTCAATTAAGTTTTAAGTTCAGCCAAATTTAAAACATTGCCAGCATGGTAAAATGGACATAGATAAAACACAGGTACAGTTTTAGAACTAGTTCATTTTAAGTCTTTGCCAACTAAAATTCAGTGAATCCTTGAATGTGGGAGTTTAAATCTTTAGTCCAAATTAAATCCACAATGTTTAACTGGATCCAGTGTAAAACCCTGTCAGGGTCTTTCTCTGTTTCAATGGGTAGATGTTTCTTTTCCATTTGAGTGCTGGGCACTGCAGTGGTAGATTAATTACCCTTAATTACCCTTCTCCAAGTGTAGACACTTGGAGCAACCTATCCAATGAGACCAGAAGGCAAGTGTAAGTTCCTTGATTCCCTTGATGCACAGGTATCATACGTACCATTATGTACCCTCTGAGCAAGCATGTTGCAATGGAGCTCCTGGTCCTGATAAATGTGACAAATGGAAGGAATTTGGGGAGACAGCAGAGCACTACCAACACCCACAGAGGCATCACAGAGCAGTCTTAGCTGTGGGCTAACAGCACCTGTGCTACTAAATAGTCTTACAGTAGGGCAGTGTCCATCCAAAGAGGAGTGAACATCTTCAGCAAATGGGTCCCTTGTGTCATAAGATGCCCATATATTTGCACTCAGTGATCTTAAAGGTCCTTTCCAACCAGAACAGTTCTGATATATTCTTTCATACCAAGGTTATCAGTCAGAGGACAAGGAATCTAGCTTACAGTGTGAAAAAGACACACTACAGATCATCTAGTTTTCTATGCCTTGGAAAAATGACCGGTGGTTTGTATGGCACATGTAATGTTGGATGTCTGAGGGTTTCTATACAGTTTCCTATGCAACATCAAAGAGTATTTGGTGGCTGGGCACCATGACAGTATCAGTGTCAAAGGGAGAAACAAAAGAAGCAGAATGTAACCTTTTTAAAATGTGCTCTGAAATATCCCCAGTATCATTCGCAGAATCAGAGGAAAGACACTTAAAAGTATGGTGGAGAAAACAGCAAAGGCAAAAAGGTTAATTTTTCTAAACCTCTGGAGTAGCTGAAATCTATATGAGAAGGAGAGCAACACCGAACTAGATCAAATTCATGCATTCATCTATACAATTACGGGGAACTTTTAAAATAAAACCCAAGGAAAGTCAACACTTGCTAAAAAGTACATACTCATTCCAGCTCTCTGCATTGCTATACTTCTCTTTTTATCCAAAAAAATAAATAATGGCATTACTCTTCACCAGGTCCCCAGCTCTGGCAAGGCACCTGTCTCTCTCACTGTTTGGGGTGTCTGATTGTCATGCTGCTTGAAGGGATGCTCTCTCCCCTTTGTCCCTCAGAGGACTCATAAATTCTCATTAGGGAAGAACTATATGCATGACAAGCCCAGAGGGAGAGCTGCCTCACCTCCAGGATGACATGCCAAGGTGATTCAAACACCCAGAGTACCTGTAATTTCCCAGTTCTTTCACAGGCAGTGGATACCCCTGTCCTTGATGTGAGGCCCAGTTCCAGAACTGCCAGCTCGAAGCAAACTTCAAGTGCTCACTTTCAAAGTATTCTGAGATGGGCTGAGACCTAGAGCATGCAGGGTTTGGGGATATTCTTGATAAAAACAAGGCCTGAAAGCACAGTGCTTTTGAGGAATAATGCTCTTGAGGATCTGTTCTTTGCTCATGGCCCACAGCCAGAGAAATAAAAAACATGGATTCCTCATTAGAAAGGATTAATAAGGCATTTGCATGGCACTTGATGACTAAATAACTTGGGGAGAGACTTCTGCTCCTGATTTGCCATCCACATTAGACATTTTTTCCTTCTGCTTCAAGATGCTGGTGGAGAAATCAAGCAGAATCCTTTCAGTACAGTGACAGGATGGCATCATCTGTGTGTGATAAAGCCAGGTCAGAAGAACCCTCCTCAAGGTGCCCAAAGGTCCTGAGGTATAGTCATACAGGAGGGTGTCAGAGGTTCCTGCTGTGTTCTGTTCTCAGAACTCAGAAAACAGTGTAGATATTGCCCACTTATGCTTACACAGAATAAGGTCTTGGAGAACCCACATGAGAAAAAGGCATAATTGACTCAGCTCCAACCAATGATCCAAGTGGTTTGCAAAAGGGATGCAAAATATCCTTATAGTACATGCAGAGTGACTGTGCCCACAAGAGAAAAAGAGTTGAATAAATGAATGTGAACTGTGTTTGACTTCAAAAAGGGAATTACCAAAAAGAGACAAACCTGGGGAAGGGGAATGTAAATGTAACAGGTAAAAGGATAAAAAATTTTAAATGATGTGGAAATTGTTTTAAGATGTCATGTTAGAGGCCTTTAGTAATCCAGTAACTATTATTAAAGACTTTAAAAAAGAATAAAATCACAAGTCAGCTATAGTAAACAACAGATTGAAGAATGATTTTAAAAGTAAAAACAACCAAAAAAAAATTCATCCAAGCACAGAAAAAATATAATAAAAACTGTTAAATAAAACCACACAGAAACTCAAAATATTTTAGGAGCAATTTGCTGAAGGCATAAAAATATTTCATAAAAACTCTTTTTAACCATCTCAGAAGTAGGAAACTGGCCAGCTAGTTAGTCAGGCAGATATATGATCAATATGCAAAAGGAGTGCTCGTGGAAGATAAGGCTGAAAATTTTTAATGAATTTTTCCACTTGTGTTCATGGTGGAGGATCTGAGGGAGGCTCAGGCACCAGAGTGCTTTCTATGGAGGAAGAAGAAGAAAAGACTTAAAAGACTAGAAGAAAAGACTTAAAAAAGAAATTTGAAAGTTGCAAGAAATAAGGTTTTGGGACTTAATAATGTTCACTTAGGCATACTGAAGGAACTCATGTAGGCAATTGCAAGAGCCAGCTCCATCTCAGAACTTAAAACATACACTGGCCTCAGTGTCTGACATGTTAAGTGTGATGCCAATTGTTTTAAATACCTATGAACACAAACCTAGGAAATCTCTTTTACATTATGGACAAATTGATAGAAACTATATTCAAAAGCATAATCTGTAGACTCAGAAATAATAATATGTTGATGAAGGGCCAGTATGACTTTTGTGTAGGGGAGTCGTGCTTCAGAAATTACATTTCTTCTTCTGGAAGGTTCATCATAGGGATGCACCAAGATTTGTAAACCATGATGATACAGAAATATTCAGGATAGGAAAAAATTAAGACAATTTTGAAGAGTTGTAAAGGAATCTTGTTTACAAAACAGCTTGTATGTATAACAGAGCAAAATATACAGTAATGTTCAATCTTGGTAAATTAAAAGTTAGATCCTTAATTGAAAATATGCTCTAAACTAGCTTTTTTGTCTCAAGAAAGAGGTGTGTGAAACTAGCACCTTGACATTATTGACTGTGCACAGGACTGCTCACTGTATCTGCAAATGGCTTTCACTGAAGTAGGAAGGCTGCAGAGAAAGATAAAAGCAATCACTACTGTGTTACAGCTTCCACATCAGGAAAGCCACTAGAAACTAGATTTGTTTCCTAGTAAAACCAATAGCAAAGGAAAAAAATGGTGTGAAAAAGGTAAGTGGGCAATGACTTTGCACATCTTCTCTTAATACAAGAAGAAATGCTCAGCGAACTAAGTTGTATTTTTAAAGGCAAGTGAAGGCCGAGATGTAAGTAAATTCTGGAGCTCATGACCAAAAGACAAGTAGATTGTACATCTGGAAGGACTGAAAAAGAGACAGCTTTATGGAAGATAGAGCCATTAAATAGTGAAAACAGTCCATCTGCACTCTCTGGGTCAGACAGTCTTTAAATTGCTGGTTATGTAAAGCTGGGAAACTTTGTTCTTATGCACTTTCCTTCACTATTTACTGTCAGAGGCAGACTTTGGGCTAAATGTATCTATTGTCTGCACAGCCATCCTTATATCATAGTAGCAGAGGTTACAAAACATGACAAGAAGAAACTATTTGAATCAGCAAGGCCAGTCCTCAGGACAGGCCTCCAACAGCAGCTGCCTGGCTCAGAAAGGATCTGTCGAAGCAGCAGTCTCCAGGAGTGGTAAAAAGGTTTCTCATGCTTTAAACCTAAAGTAAAAGGCAAAAAGACAAAACCTCAGCGAATAACTAGAACAGAACAAGAGAGATGAAAGGCACCACCACTCTCCTACATCCCTCCCCTAGTAAATAAGCATTAGAAAAAGCAACAGTGGGGAAAAAAAACCCAAACAAACACACAGTAATTTTTGCTGAACTACTACAACTGTAAAAAAAAACCCATTTGAAAACAAATGCATCAACTTGTTTGCTATATTCCTAAAAGTATAGATGCCTAAGAGCCACTGGTAAATATTCTGATTTTTCCTTTCTCTGTTGCAATTTTTGTATAGTGCATCTGGGTGACTAAGGCTCTCTTAAGGCAAGAGAGATGCCAATTTCTGTAAAAGGAAATAGAAGTGGTGTTATTCAACTCTGCTATATGATCACTAAATCTTAAAGCTTGTCTCATAGTAGAGAGGCAGTGAAGCAGGAAATTGCTAATGCAAAGTGTTTAAGAGAAGATCAACTGCAGCAGGATTCAGGCCTCATCCTAGAAGCCACTGTTGCAAAGAGAAAAAGAAATATGTGAGGAGAGTGCTATGAAAATAAAACAGTTTTCCAGAAAAGAAAAAGAAATTAAAAAACCAACAACTCATTTTACTACTGCATCCACAGTTTAATTGCATGTTATAATTTTTGTGGGTGATTAGTCACCAGTAATGAACACAGCTGACACACAGCTCAGTTCCCCAGAACCAGAACCATAACAGTCCATTTACAGAGACCTGAGAAAGCAATAAAAATTATTTTAAAGTTAGTGATTATCTACCTGAGAAGGCAGGCTGATAGTAGCACTTTGCTTTTGAAGATTTCTAGCTAAAACTTGCTCGCTGTCCCTGTGGGATTTGTTGTGACCCTATGGACAACACTGGTGGGATATTCTGGGAGGTTTCTGCAGGCACACTCAGAACATGTTATTCTTTAATACAAATATGTGTGAAGAGGTAATTCTTTAGATCTCTGTTTAACCTAAGGCCTTCAAAAACTTCTTTTCCCTCAGCAGTACCATGCACCAGTGGTAGTAGTAGCATTCTTTAAATGAGGCACACACTGAAGTGTTTTCAGGGTCAGAGCTTGCATTCATGCAGGTATGTGACCAGCCTGTAAGATGACTGGTAGCCAAAGCCATGTATCTGTAGAAGTCTTCAGTATGAAATGAGCCATGTGTGGACAAATTGCATCACCTTTTCCTGAAATGCTGTAAAACAATACTCCCAACCAAAACTCCGAACTATTTGCTCTACCCAACTGCTGAAGTTTTTCTATGTACAGAATACTTTTGACTCTTCATGACATTGCACACATCACCATGTAAGCCCAAAAGGGAATTTTTCATATCCCACATTGTTGCTGGTGTCTTCTTACCAAAGGAAGGTTGGACATCCTTCTTAGAACCCTGTTGACGGGGTAAATTTGCTACAAAGTTGTATAAACACTTTAAATAAACTATACTAGCATCTGGGCTTTCTTTATTTACTTATTCACAGAAAATATGGAATCCTCTGCAGAAGTAATTTGCTGAAAAATCCAGCCTACAGGACATACCTGTAGCCACAACTGGCAGAGTTTTCAGCATGTTTATATCTGTGATATGGCAGTATTTCCACAGACCCTTAATATGGAATTACATAATGCACAGTGAGTGCTTCACTCTCAACTGTGTGAGCTCCTCATGTGTTTTAACAGTCAGCATCTACCAGCATTCACAAAATAGTCAGCAATTCATTCTCAGAACAATAATGGAAGCAGAGAACTGCAAGCTGGAAAATGTATGCACTTGAATATACTCTGTCCTCATTGAAAAACAAACTCTTAGTTTACCCAAGATAAAGCTATGGTTAGCTCTAGCCTCAAGGTTAAACCACAATTTTTACTTGTTGAAAGAAACTAAACTGGTGCATCACTATCCCCAAAAATGCTGCTATGGGTCTAATTTCAAAAGCTTTTTCTGGCCTTGTGATTTAAAGCAAAATAGTTTATATTCTTCACATCCCCCTGTGAAGTTGGGCATGAACCAGGAGCACTCTCAGAGGGACTGTTCAGCTGATCCCTCACTCTGAAGTAGTGTTATCAGTACAGAAAGCCAAATACAGAGAATGGATCTAGTTTGGGCAGTGTTTTCTTAGCTAGCATGTCTGAGAGTGATTCATCACACTTAAGTGCAACCATCATAAATTTGGCCTGTAGACTTTGCTAGCTGTCTAGGCTTCACAGTCAAAGGACCAGAGCAGGAAACTCCAGAAGGCAATTCATCTCACCCAACTCAGACATGAAGCTTTAGAGCACTTTGACCTTTAATCTATCTTCCTGGCACCAATTAGGCACTGACTTTAGTCAGAACATATTGCATTTTGAAAATGGCATATTTCTCCACTGGCTGAAGTAGGGAGACCAACATTGATTAGATTCTATTTTACAGACAACCAAAGTTAGAGAGAATAAAACTCATTTCTTGTGTCCTCTAACTTGCTGGAATCATTAATTGTGGATTTTAAATTATTATATCTAGGCAACACCTTGCCTGACCTTGTTTCCAGATACCTCATGTAGACACTAAAATCCTAACCTTAAAGACCAAATTACTTAATGCTAGAATCCAGAGCTGTTTTGTAATTAAAAAAATGACCTGAGGTACCAATCTGAAATCAGCTTGAAGGTCAAACTTCGAAGTCTATTGCTTTTCCTCCTGTATGAATGTTGAGCAGCCACCAGCTAAAGGGTTATGTAAAACTCTTGCTCAGGTACAGGCATCTGAATATTATCACCACATGTATAAAAGGAATGAATTTGGAACACTTACACTGGGGGAGAAGCATTTATTTTCAAACACAGCCAAGGTGCCTTCAGCAATGGAATTGTTCACATACAGCTTGATGTGAACAAGCAGCTTTTTTATAAGCTCCCTGAAGTAGAGATCTACTCCGCTGAGAAGGACACCTCAGCCACCCAGTTAAAAATAAATACTATACTGCACAAAGATTTTAGGGATATCTTTTCCATTGTAATTCCAGGCAAAATAATTCACCACTCAGTGTTTAACAAAAAGATTTAAGTGGATGAGTATGGTAGTCGTGCATCTACTCTCGATGCCACCTTTGACTATGCAGCAAGCCAGAACCTGGAATTCAAACTTCTGCATTTCTGTCTTGGGTTCTCTTAGGCTGAGATGCAGAAGTAGGCATGAAAATAAATGGATGTCGTGATAAACATTCTGAACATGGCAAAAAACAGTGTGGTGGAGCAGCAGCTCAAATTTATGTAGCATTCTAGAAGAGGATTAATGGTTAAATAGATTAATAGATTAATATTCACTGTGTAGCTCTGTTGGCAATGTTCTCTCCAAATTTTACTGTGCCTAATAAGAAAACTTATAAATAAAAGACCTGTATACCATTTGGCTGAGTTATATGCTGTCTTCTTCACTCATCCATTTTCCTCATTAGCAAAGGCCCGAAGAAAAATGACTCCATTTGTACCTATTTCTTATCCAAAATTCCCACCAGATAATCAGCTGTCAGAACATCCCTGTGTTTTAAAGCATTCAAGCATTTCTGGATGAAGGTTTGAGTTTTCTCCTGTGCTAATTACTGGAACAACATGCTGAGCTGCTCTTCAATCAGAAATCTCCTTTTCACCACACAAGAATGTGTGACATACAGCTTATGACTGAATGGAAAAGTAAGAAGACACAGCTGCATTTAGCATTTACATAAAAATGAACTTGAGTTTGAGAGACCATTGCTAAAGAATTTGAAAGACTCTCACTGGATCAAATACTGTAAAAATAATATGCAGCAGTAGCACAAATTTGCCTGAGCTTCACTTGTCCTAACTTTGTGCTTTCTTCCACTGGGAGGAAAAGGGCCAAATTTCTGAATTTCTCCGTGATCCTACTGCAGGGGGAACAGGGATCCACTGTTTAGGGGTGAAAGGAAAAGAAAAAAGAGATACAAGACCATTTCCAAATAAAGAGGTAACAACGCAGCGATGAGATGTGATGTGACACTGTCCTTGCAAGAGAAGAGATTGGAAATGGAAGAAACAAGTGAGATAAAAGCAAGAAATGGTTCATGATTATAAACAAGCTCATTGTAAAGGGAAGTGAAAAGGTCACTGGATTGGAATCAGTGACTGAAGAAGATGAAAGGGAATGCTGTGTGATGAAAGGATTCCTATTATGTACAGCAACAGGTTCTTGAAAATGGAAATACTGTACTACTGTGTATCAGCTGATTCTAGATGAGCTGCTAGTGAAAGACTGTATGAAAGTGACATTACTCAAGGAGAAGTGGAGGGGAGAAAGAGTGAATGAAAAGACTAGAGCATGTATGGAATTGCTGCCAAACTCTTTAAAGAACTAGTGAGTGGTAGGAAAACATCTGCCATTGTATGTCCTTGCAAAAATGTGACCTGTTCATCAGAGCACACTGCAAAAGCAGCCATCAAGAAAGAGCTGCAGGAATTCAACAGGCAAGAGTCCTCCAAAGAGCACAAGTTATTCAACCCACTGCTGCTGGCAGGACAACCTATGAGAGGATGTTTGTGGCTTAGCAAAAGATGTGCCTAGGTGTGCAGCGTGTTTCCAATGCTGCTGGTAGTGAGGAGAGGTGTTGGCTTGGAGTTAGTCCTGTGAAACCATGGAAAAAAGGTATGACAGGCTACTAAAGAAAGTCTCAGGGAGATGGCAGGTGACTGCATGGGTACAGATGTAGCCCAAAGTCTTGTTACAGGGGCCACTACTGGGGTGTCTGCCTAAATTTCACTTCAATTCTAAACAAAGAGCAAGAGCAGAGAGCAGTAAGAGACTAAGAAAGTAAAGCAGTGAAAAAGAGTAGGAAGGGAAAACCACTGTAAATGTTTTTGGAATAAGCAAAAATGTGCAAGTGGCAGTATTGCTTCCTAGTTATCTCAGTGGTAAAATTGGGAGGCATTAGTAGGTACACTCACCCAGGCAGTTGTGTGAGCAAATGAGTGGGGAAGGGATGAAGGAGAGGAATTACCAGCAAGGAAAATGCTGACTGGGGTAGAGGATACACAGACCTTCTAGCAGAGCCTTCTTCTCCTTCCTTCTGCCTTCTTCTCCTGCCTCCCTCTACTCACACCACAAAGCTGCAAAGCCTGTCCAAAATCACCCCCTCTCCTTTTCCATCCTGCAGAAGGGACTGCCAGAACATCAGGTGCTTCATTGTATTCAGATCTTGTCACTTAGTCATGTAGCTGTTTGTGGCTCTAAGTTTGCCTGCATGTCCCTGTCCACATAAAACAGAGGAGCCAGTCTCCAAAGACAGCCTTTTGTCTTTGCTAAGCTGAAAGAATGAGAGATGTTCTCTAAAAGGATGCCTGAAGGTACAGTGAGATTAGTTCATAGTGCTGAGCCTCAGCTGGACTCTCTGGAAGCTGCAGCTGCTGGGTAGTGTGGCTCTGAATAATAATAGGAAGAAAACACAGAAATGTCGCTAGTATTTGCACCTTATAGAAAATGTATTAATTGTGCCAGCTAGCTACTGTGCTGCCTTGAAAGGGTGCACAGAAGCACCTTGCTGTCCTTCACAGGACTGAAACCTCTGTGCTTTTCTTTTCATCCATTATTGAGCTTCCCACAGTGTTTCCAGTTCAGAAATTATTTGAAATACTCGTTGGTTGTCTCTGCATATATGCAAGATGTTCTGTCCTTAACACACTGAATGTACTGAGCCTTTCCCTTTGGATCCAGGCTACCACATCACAGCATCTTTCTATATTACACCCTCTGAGGGCACATGTTTGGCTTTCCAGAGCAGGTATGTGATTACCTGGGAACAACTAATTAGCAACAAGTTCCCTATAAAATGCCTAAATCAAATATTATTTGGTCAATATGCTTCAGAATCCCTGTTTTAGAAAGGAGTCTTATTCAGAAATGTCCTTTGCCTTTGCAGTACTCTTCTCTGCATTCTTCATTGAGCATATAATAAAATATGCATTGCTATAAACTCTTCATTAGTTAAGTACCATAACGATTTCAGGATGATTTGCTCTGACAAATGCAAGATGCTCTGTGCTACAACTATCTTGAGAGGGCTGTGAGCATTAGCTGTCATTCCCTGAGTATATTTCTCATTACATCCCATCATTTCACTGTCTTTCAACAATGATGTCCCTTGTCTTCATTCCAATGTTGCCTTGGGGATAAAGTAATGAGTCCTCAGACCATTTCCACCCCTCCTCCCTCCCCCTAAAGAGAAGGCAAACAAAGTACCAGATAGAGTAGAAGATAAAGAAGCTCACAGAGTAGAAAAGCAGAGAAGGAGATGGGCCTATACATCAAAGAAATTGTGAGATTTGATTTACTCTGGATCCAGGCATCTCTTGACTAATCTGTAAAAGACACCGGCTTGGTCTATTCTGTAAAACTCCATTGAAATAATTTTGGTTTCTCATGCAAACTGACTCCTTTTTTCACTGTTTCAGCTGCTGGATTTCAAATATTTTCTGATAGCATTAGGTCATGGACTCAA
This sequence comes from Calypte anna, assembly GCF_003957555.1. Lineage (NCBI taxonomy): Eukaryota > Metazoa > Chordata > Aves > Apodiformes > Trochilidae > Calypte > Calypte anna. The sequence continues at coordinate 26,341,620 of NC_044245.1, read as the reverse complement.
AAAACAAGTATTCTTGATATTATATTACAGAATAGTATGATAGACCTTGATATCTATGAAATTTTTTTACACTGCCAGTTGCTGGAGATGTTTCCACAGCTATTGTATCATGACTGATTTCAGTATATAATACTGAAATTGAATTACAGATAACACACATAATTTACCACAATATTTGTCTTTTGGTAGTCCTGTGAAAACTGTACATCTTGGACTCTCCATTATTTTAAACACAAAATCATCTGTGTTTCAAGGCTGCATTTCTGTTCCTTTGTATGCAGAGATTAGGAGAACCATTCCCTACCTATTCATTCCCTCTCTTCTCTTTTCTCTGGAACATCTCCATCTGCTTCTCACTTGGCAGGCAAGGTAAAGACCTTCACATCTGGCTACTGGAAGGCAATTGGCCACTGTTTCTCCCAGCTCTCCTTGTTTTGCTGAAGTGGGGTCAGATCTATCCCTCCCCACTTGCTCTTGGGCTGGGGAAGCTGACAGGGTGCAGGACTGTGGCCTTGGCTGAATATTAATTCACAGCACTGAGACTGAGTTGCTCAACATCTTTGTGCCTGAATCCTCAGGGGTCTTCATTTTCATCACCCAATGGGTATTTCAGTTCCCACTTCTTTTGATCAGGAAATAAATAACACTGTTTTTTTCTCTATGTAACTCAGAAACCAACAGCTATTTGAAATCTCCACAGTTGTCAGTGCTGCTGGCCTCTTTAAACTGCAGAACACTTTACAGCTTTATGCCCATACAAAGAAAGGCAGAGGGTGCTGTTTAAAAATAATTTCCTCTCACTGGGAACACATAGAAGCCACACGTGTAATATGACACACATCTCCTTGCCATGGTCCCCTTGCAGCCCAGCAGATCCCTAACCTAAGAAGCTCATGTCCTGGGGAGGCTTGGAAATAGCTGTAACGTGACTTGGGAGGCATGAGGGCCACCTGTAAACAAACAACACAGCAGATTGCCTTTGTTTACCCAGGGAACTCAGAAATAAAAGCAAAATTTATGGAAGAATCACGTGGAAAAAGAAGTCATTCAAGCACTGAGCACGGCTGTTGTACCTTCTGAAATATTGTTTACAGAAAACCACACTTGGTTTCCCTTCAAACGTGTCCATAAAGAAATGGCACAGGGGGGTTTCATCCTTCTTGTGATGTGTCACAAACACTGTCTTAACAACTCATTGAAGGACTATACCAAAGCTACAGAAGGCACATGTACATGGAGTAGAAGAAAAAGATTCAAATACACAGGAGAGAATAAAATATGCTGCGTTCTCACAAAAATACCTCTTCAGCAAAATCCCAGTTTTCTCAAAACTTAGTACCTCTGGCTGTAATGGGGGCAGGGCTTTTTTTTTTTTTTTTTTTTTTCCACTCCCTGCCCCATCCCACCCCATTGTCACTACTCAGGTCCTCCTCATCAGACAGCCTTTGCTCATGGACACAGATATTTCTCTACCCACACCAAGTAATTACTCTGCAGCCTCACCTTTGTGGCAATTCTCAAAAAAAGACAAGCAGAGCTTGACTGCACCAAGTGCAATCTACTTTAGTCCTCATCTTACTTCCTTCCAGTTTGTTCCCCTTCAATCAAACATGAAGAAACTATATAGCTTTGTTCCCGTTGTTGCCACTTTTGCTTCCACTTTTTGCCTTCTTCAGGGCTGTAATGTGTCATTTTTAATTCTTCCATCCTCAGATGAGTGCCTGAGCCCATTCCCAAATGGGAAGAATTATCCAAATGATCCTAAGACATCAAAACATTTCTAGTCACTATAGAATTACCAATAAGCAGACAGATATGGATTGTGAGACTCTAGGAAAAAGCAATAAGCATTTTTGGTAGATAACCTTTTGCCTGACATTTTTCTGCAAGGGCACTTTCAAACATCTGCTGCATCCTGCCACCTTGAACTGTGATAGTGTCCCAACTCATCAGTGATGCCTGGGGTGGTATTTCCATAGTAGACGTCTAAGAAATATGTATGTTCCTCAGGAAGGGAATATACATAGCTTGCATTTTCCCCTCTAACACTAATTCTCATGTTGATATTGCAGGACAATGTGAGGACTAACAACCTGACAAAGGTTCTGTCTTCCAGATAAGGTGTAAAGCCAAGAGTCTGCTACTTGCAGTCACAACGGATGCTGTGCCATTTTTTCTAAGGTGCATTATTTCCTCTACTCTGGTAAAATCCCAGCTGTGAACCTTGCATTCTGTCAATCTATTTTCTTCTTAAAATTAAATTGGGTAGGATGGTTTTCATTTCCTGTCCCCTTACTTCTTGTGTTGTGTGGCTACAGGCAGTTAAACTACCACAGTGTTTCACCCTGGAGGTGCCTGTATCTCAGTAAAGGGTGAAATAATCCTTTTATGAAAAGATTTACCTGCCTCACAGGAATGTGGTGAAGCTTAAGCCTTTACTTATTTACTTATTTATTTATTTATTTTAAAGAGGATTGAGATAAAAAGCACCATGAGTACACAGATAACCTGCCTGTTTACAAGGAACTGACAAATTTGAAATGCAATTAACACAGATAATTTTTTTTTTTTTTATGATTTCAGTTTCCTTCATCTTTTTTTTTTTTTTTTTTTTTTTTTTTGAGAGGAAGCAGTTGGGTTTGATTAAGCAAAATAATAGCAGTTGAAAGCTAATCCAGACAGGAAAGAAAAACCAACCACGGTGCTTTTCTTTAAAGGAAATAGTTCTCTCTGCCAGGTAGGATCACTACGGGACACATAAAAACTATTGTGAAGGATGGCTGTCAGATTAATGCATTTTCAGGTCTTTTCCTCCTGCAGCCACTTTGAAGACATGTGACTCAGCTGTATTTCTTTCTGTTCAGCAAAACTACTGCTTGCTTTGAATACCAAAGAGAAAATTCAAAAAGAAACATAGAGGGATCTCTGTCAGCAGTCACACAGCCAGTGCAATTCCTGATGAAAATTAAGGCCAGTGTCCAGTTTTCATTGGTACTTTGCCTTTTCTTTCCTATTTTATTGAGCTTTTCAGATCTGGAGACTCATCATCTGAGAAAACTCAACCCCTTGAGGTGAAACAAGGGAATGTGCTTAAAATTGAATGTTAACACTGATTTCAACCAACTTATCAAAGACGAGGCATGCTTAGATGTGATTCCATGCAATCCTGGCAGAGGGAGACATGAGAAACATCTCTGGTGATTACACTGGAGGATCAGTTGCCTTGGCAGGATAACAGCTATTATTAGTCCTTGCTTGTGGTAGCATCCAACCTGACTGAGAAACTTTTTAGTAATAGCACAGATCAGTCCCTAATGCTACACTCCTAAATGAAAAGTCAGAGGTAGGGGAAAGTAGTAAAACGTACAGAATGCTCCTTGGAATGGTCTGAAATAGATGAGGTAAATCATCCGGGCAGTCTTATAAGTATGGTTAGGTATTACCTTGAGAATCCTCAGGTCTGCTTTAGGTATCCAGTGTCTGTAGAAAATGTCTGTTTTCTTCTTGATGGGTTTTGTCGAGTACCTCCTGTGGAAGTTTGTAGAAACACTGTATGGAGATAAATAAGTTATCTTTTCTCATTTATTTTCAGGAGAATTTTCCAGCTTTCAGTTCAGTGAGAATTCACAGAACAAAAAATAAATTCTTCCTGTTTAAACTCTCCTTTTGAAGTCTTAGCTTCTTTTCCCCTCCCCCCCCAAATATGTAAATATTCTAACAACAGATTGGCCTCAAACTCTGATTTCCAAATGTTTTTTATTAACTAGGTGTTTATTTTGTTTGCACTATCTCATCCCCTTCTTCCCTGGATATTTGAGGATTAGCATATGTTGAAGACAAGATCAAAGAGATCAATTTACAGTTTGTGAGCTTTATAAGGGAATGATTTGATTTTTGCAAACACAACACAGCTGTTCTGTATGCAAAAATCTACTTATTTAATGGTATGTAAAGAAAAGATTTATATCGACTCTTGTTTGCAGAATTCACTCCCCCATCTCTTACAAAAATCAATTAAGATGAAAATGCAACAGGACTGTGTATGCGTTTGTTGTGGTTTTTTTTTTTTTAATCAATAGAGCCCCATGTCTCCAGATTCTATTGAATTAGGTTTTCAAAGCTCTTTTGTTCTCACCTGTCTACAAAAAAACCATTCACGGCATCCTGGATCTCAGCTCACAGGGCTGCCTGATCCAAAAGGTAAAGCACTCCATCCCCAGGGAGGGAGCCAGCTGTCTCATTGATTCCTCATGGCTCTTGGCTGATGCTGTTGTAGCATTGGCACAGTTTCCATAGAGAGGTGTATAATGAGGCAGCTCCATGTTAACCATTACCAAGGAGGAGTAGAACATCTGGTCTGGAAGAAAAGAGGAGCCCAGAGATGAACCATCAGCATCAAAGCATGCATTTTTGGGGCAGCATTGACCAGGTTTCACTGCCCATAAGTATCCTGAAATCTAGGGATGAAATGGGACGTAAAAATAATAGGGAGAAACCCCATTTTCCAATGTATTTCTTTTCTACGACGTGTTCGTCATGACTTAAAAAGAGCAGCATTAAAATTCTTCTACTCTGATGAAATAAAGGATACTCAGAGTAAGCCTCACTTTGTGTAAATGCACAGTTGTTTCCTCAGCATTGTATTTTTTTATTTGTGTGTCTCTATTCCTTTTACAGACCAAGCTGACTTTTATGTAATACCACTAAAACTCCAACTCAGTGCAACATTTTCTATCCTTTACAGGCTGCAAGTCTACAGCAGAAGTCTGCAAATGCCAGGGAGCACCCAGTCTGTGGGATGGAAGCAATCTCCTTGTGCAGTTCTTCCACAATCTGGAGGGGTGAGGATGTAAACAGTAAAATTTCTTCATCAACAGTTGGTGGAGATGGTGGGGAGTGTTTTAAAAACAGAGACAAAGGGAGAGAAAAGGAAGGAAGTCATCCTGGGCAGCTCTAGCTAGCAGATGCATTCACACCAGGTGCTGGCTCTGCTCTCTGATTCCATGAAATCCCTGTCTAAAGCAGCAGGACACTGGTGGTAAACAAATGTCTGAGTGAATGTCAGGATTGTTGTTTGATTTTTTTTTTTTTTTGGGTTGATACTTTTAAGAAATGTTGGGTTTATATTGGCAAAAAAGAAGGAGGGAAGAAGTGTCTTACTATCTTTATCAAGGGTTAAAATGGCCTGGGCAGCAGCTTCACTTTCTTCAGTGAAGTTCAGCTTCTCACTGGCTGCTTTGTCAGCTCCCCAGTAAGTGCATGGTACTTTCTCAGCTCTCTCATCATCATTCTGGACATCCTCCTCTCTGGGCAGAGTTGCCTTGACTCCTAGAGATACTGAGAAATCTGGTCAAGTACCCATGGTTCCAAGCCCCCATGGCAGACATTTCACAGTGAAATTTGTGAGTATCTCTTAAAGTCATGGTAGGGGTGACTGCCTGGTGTTTTGCTGTTTGCTTTGGCAGGGTTAGGATTCCCATTTTATCTCTGTCTCATGACTACTTTAGGCTTAATTGTCTGGCTAACAGAGCATGACAGTTGTGCATCAAGACTTCTGTCCTTTTGCCTGTTCATTCTTAATCTGGGATCTTTGCAAAGCATTACAAAGTTGATTGTCTGCAAATTTATTACAATGCTACGTATGGAATAGTTTAATCTTTCAGGGACCTTTTAATCAATATATCTACCAATTTTCTTCCTGTCCAACCAGGCTGTTCATAGTGTGGATTTGGTATGATGTGCTTTAACTGATAGAAAGAAAATCATTGTTGAAATGTAAGATTCCCATACCACTTTCAAGCACTATCAGGATGCTCTGAACTCCCCGATTTCACACTGCAAGGAGTCAGATGCACAACAGTAAGTTATCTGCTCCTAAAACAGAATAATAATTCTTCATCCTCACCCATTTTCTCTTCTTCTGTTTACAAACTGCCCCAGGTAGTTTTCTACTCTGCATTGCCCTTTGTTTTTTCTCAGCTCCCTCAACTGCCTTCTCAAAGCAACACATCATGTTCTTTCCTAATCACCTTTTCTTATGCTGATTTTGAAGTCCATAATATTCTCTGCCTTTTGAATTTGCTGGTCCATCTTTTTCTACTATTTCACCTTGCTCACTGACTCTTTCAGGTCCTCCTCTCTTTATACATACTGGAAATGCTGAGGCATTTCAATTAAAAGCTCTACTCCTCCATTTAGTGTTATGAGTCTGGATCTGTCTCACTGGGGATGTGAACTCTGGAAAAAATCATCCCCTGACTGTTCAGATTGCTGGATCTCTTGGTGTAAACTGCGTCCCCCTTTCAAGCCAGTGCATGTCAATATTTTTTTTGCATGGACATTGTGGCAGTAAGGGAGGGAGGTATTTATCCTAAGTTTCAGCCCAACAAGGAACTGGGACACTGCTGGTATGGTGTGTATCTCCACAGCCAGGAGCTGAGAAATACTCCCAAATCCTAAGGAACAGATATAACAAGAAATAAATTAAAAAAAAAAAACAAAAAACAAAACACTACCCCAAAACAAAAAACAAAAAATTCCCCTGCATTAAAAAAACACATAATAAAAAGGTTCTTTTCAGACCCATCTTATGAATGTAAGTGGCTGATCCATTTCCCCATAGCAATTCCGGTATCAGTCACCTGACAAGTTGCTGTAGGGGGAAAGATAGCATGACATCAAAATGAAATCCTTGAGTATTTCCATTTTGGTGCACAGAACATTTGATATAAAGAGGCACTTGTCATCTCTTCCTTAAACATAGTCTTCTGCCTCTTTTGTTCAAACCACTAAAAGCTAGATAGCACATGCACAGGGAGTAAATTCTTCCCAGGCGGGCATCTGGATCAGTATATTGAAATTGAGTCTATTTTTAGGCAACTGATGTTAGCTTCCCTATGAAACTGCATATTTGTATTTTTCAGGCTTTCTGAAGTGGATTCTTGCCATAAATTGATTGTAAGTCATTTGGAGTGCCTGGGAGGAAGGGCCGGCTCCAAAGTCTATTGAAAATACATTAGAGTCTTTCTATTGATTTGAAAAGCTGAAGATCAAGCCAGCAAGGATTCATTCTGTCCATGTAAAATACATGCAATTTGCATTAGAAATGCAACATAAATGTACTTCTTATGCAAAACTCAACTGAACAACACACTTCACTGCCTATCTAGCAAATGCCACAGCTGGAATATTGTTCTGTCTTTTAAATTCTTATTCTTATCCAAGGAGCTAACCAGATATTTGGAGTTTTATCAATTGTTTTGTTAAGGAGATAAATGGATGAGAGGGTTTGCGATTGTTGTGGTAGAACCTATTTTATTTACCAAAGAAAAAGCATAAATCCCTAATACAGCAGGAAGAAGCAATAGAATGCTTTTTTTTTTGCTTTTTTTTTTTTTTCCCCAGCATCTTAAATCTGCCCTTTTAACAACCATTCCATCTCAAAAGCTGTTTGTTGTTTGTTTTTTTTTTCCTTTGGCTTTCCTTCAGTCATGCCACACTTAATTCTCTGTCTCCTGTTTTTCTGGTCCTTTCAGCTTGTTTTCCTCATGGCTACTGATTCTCTACTCTGTTCATTGGATCTTTAGGCTCTGAGATTGCTTTCCAGAAATTCTGGGCTGCTGGGATCTGCTCCCTGCATTATAGTAGAAATCCCATCATGTCAGTAGCTGCTTGATACTCACTGAACTGAGCTCATTTACCTTAAGAAAGAGTGATTGTCATGCCCAGTAATCTGGGTGAAGTCTGCTTGTTTCCAATCCAAAAAGCTCATATCTATGACTAAGTTGCAACATGTACCTAGTTACCTTACACCAGATGATCTATACTAAGTGTCCAAATATCCTTCCTCTCAGGCCATGTCAAATACATAAGACTCTCGTTTAGCTAAGTCCCCAAGGAGTGTCATCCAAATCAAAATAAATGTCACGTTACCCACTTGATGTTCTCAGCCACTGAGGCTCCGAGAAGACCTATAGATCAATAGGTTCACACAGGGTCAAATGAGAGGAGCATATGGTCTTAAATCTCTTCAGGAAAAAAATTAGCTACCTATCAGGTCACTCCTCAGTCTGTGAATCTGTATTATCTTGAGTGATCACATATTACAAAGCAACTGATATATATTAAATTATTACCTCCTGGGAACAGTGTTTAAGCCACAGACTGTTAAGACAAGAGAAATTCAATGTTCAGTGTAATTCTGTTATATGATTTTTTCTCTCAAGCTCAAATATTTTTATTTCTCAAAGCTTTGAAACACAGGCAAAGTCAACATGTATTCATAGAATTTATTTTAGCAACTACGTGTGGTATTTGATTTTGAAGAGACTGGGTAATAGAGATTCCTGGAGTTTATTCTAGGGTCAATTACTAATATATAGATAGTTTTAAAAACTCTTCATGTTCTAATTTTTGATCTTGTGTGATGGCCTGGAGAATATTTTTCAACAGAGTTATGAATTCTCATTAATTTAGGAACTCTGTTTTTGACTGCTACTTTCAAAATTGAATAAATTTATGCAAAAAAGAGGCCCTGCCTGAGAGACAGAAATGAGTTCTCAGGGTCTTGTATGGTTTCTGCCCAGCAAAATAATGGAAGTCAATGCCTGAGCCATTAAGTCTTACTAATTTCAAATAGCAAGGTAAAGAGGAGACAGAGAATGGAAACAACACAGAGAAAGGACAGAAGGATGAGACATTCAAAACTGGATTTTTACAAGTAATACTAACAAAAGTACTAAAAAAAACCCCTTAGAACAGGAAAGAGAGTCTGGTAGACAAAGATCCAGAAGTCTTGAGAAATTTTAATCACAACATTAATTACCCTTTAAAAACATCTTAAAGGCTGGGATTTTGTTTCAGATCTACAAATCTGCTTTGTTTTCTATTTCTTTCATTATTGGTATGCTTAAGCTCTTTTGCAAAGGCTGAATGTATTTAGCTTCAGCTGTCACAGAGCTCTGCAGAGTTTAATAGCCTGTCACAGTTACCTCAGGAGAGAGCTTTTTCTGGGCCTTGATGAAATCAAAACTATTTCAGCAGAATATACGTGAGAACAGCAACATCCAAATGTCGCTGGAATTGTATTAATTAAAAAAGAAATGGTTTGTGTAAGGTTTGCATGCTCCCTCCCTCTTACTGCTGAATAAAAAGAAGCCTATGCACACAAAAAGTAATAAATTGTGACAGTGGAAAAACTATTGTAGTTAGTAGCAAGAAACCCACAGTATGTTCAGGTTTCTATATGAGCTTTATTTTCCTACTTATTTGGGATCCTTGCTATGCTTTATCAAGATAAAAAGTTGTAACTACTTACAAAATATGTTTACTCAGGTCATCTACTCCCAAATGGAAGGTTTTCACCTCTGAACCAGTGTATAGAAGATGGGCACTATTGCTCTCCCTGTCCTAAGTGCCTTCAAAGAAAAAAAAAGGATTTACTTATCTGTTGTAATGAGCTGACATGGAGGCACAAACAAAAGGAATCCCTACTTGAGGGGCTTTAATTTCCCCATACATCAGGCCCCTAACTTGAATTTGTCTACTCACGTAGCCAGTCAAGTTTCAGATCTGAGCCTGGCTATACCTGAAAAGCCAAGTGTAAAATACTTGATGAAGGTCATGTAGAATTCTGGGATAGAGTGAGGAGTTGAAAGGTCTTTCCCTCAAATGGTTTGTTCCCTTCTAGTGCACCTGGAATGGCTCTGAGAACTGAAGCACTCATATAATGAATAACCTTTCCACTAAAAATTGCTGCAGGCACACTGGGCAGCTGGAAAAAGGAAAAGTGGGAGGACTAAGCTAGCTGATAACACTTGGTAAACTATTAACCAGCCCACACATGGGCTCTAAAGGTTTGTGTGTGTATATATTAATCTTTTCTGTAAACATGAAGAGGACAATTATGGACACAGTGGCTTAAACTGCCAGTGTTAATAGATTGCTGACCCAACACAATTACTACTGCACAGCTCCCACAGATATCTGTCCTTTCTGAACAGAAGGACATCCTAGTTTGGTCTTCACATCCTGCAGAACTGGGTGGGAAAGACAGAAAGCAGTTCTGCAGGGGGGAAAACACAAAGAAGCACAAAATCAGGGAGTGGTTCTGTATGCACGTGTGTGTGTGACTGGTGTTTGGCTCATGCTGAGAAACATAAAGAATACCACAGAAAAGCTCTTTGTGGCAACAAATACAGAAGATCATCTTGAATTGTGTGGTACCTGTCCTTGCCCTAATTCAGTAATCCCAGCACAGAGAATGCCTGGAGCCTGCAGCTCATGGTTCTGCTTAATGGCCCCAGGTTAAAAAGCAGATGTCTACTCTGCAGACCCTCTGTATTCTGTCCACCTAAAGCCCAGATACTCAGGCTATAAAAGCAAAGCAGCTCTCAGTGAGGATGTATAAGCACAAAGCATCAAACCCTGAAAATGCATGAGTATTCACATATCTGCATTTGAGTGCATGTCCTGTGTGTTTTGGAAGCCCCAAGATGCCAGCACAACTATAACATGCTGATCCATCTATTCTGGGCATTGTGTTTTACTGGTTGTATATAATAATAATTTTAAAAAGGCCACTCTTCCACCCCAGAAGTACATACATATCAACTCTGAGAAACGTTGTTTCTCCTTATATCAAAGTGTCTGGCTTCCTTTTGCAATAAAAGGTGCTATATAAGGCAAGATATGACAAGCTGAGCAATAAAATTAGAAATTCTAATCTCTCCATGCTGGGCACAGAGAGAAGTTCATTGAAGCATTGGTTTACTGAAGTATGTTATCGAATTGTGATAATACAGATAAAAAAGGAATGGAAATGGCAAAGTTATTAAACTAATTGTATCTGCAAGGATATTAATTTAATTTATCTCACTTTGTTATTATTGCCATCGAGCTCAAATGCAAGTCCTGAAGTATGAGTTAAATAGATGACTGAATTCAGGGAGAGGGGAGGGGGAAATAAAGGATTAACAATTATAAATGCCACTTCCTTACATGAATTTGAGAAAGAAAATCCTTCTTCTAAGTGATTCTTTGATATCCTTCTTGTTTTCTAGTCTTCTTTTTGGGAATTTTTTAAAGCTTTCACTTTAAAAGAACCTATAAAGAGGATTGGTGTGTATAGTTTTGCCTTACTGAACATAAATGTGTTTGCCAGATATTAAAACTTCATTTGCTGGTGTTTCAATAGAAGCATATGGAAATCAGAAGACCTAATGACCTCAGAGAGAATTGTGAATGTTTCTTCTTCTGCCTACAAATAAACAATACACACTAATTAGTTTTTAAATTTGTATTAGGTGATCGTGGTGCTAGCACACCCTAAAAAGAATTAAAATGTGAAATATATGGTTTCTGGTTTATGCTTCCTTTTCAGTGTATGGGGTTCTTTCTTTACATATTCCCTTTTTCTAAAGAAAGGGTTAGGGTTGTGTTGGTTTCTTATATTCTACATATAGCCTGTATCCAGAGGCTACTACAATAAACCAGTGTATTCTGATGGATTAAAAGTGAAATTTCATCTTCTGTTAAAGAAATGGCAAAATTTCAAGTTATCACCTAAGGTAGAAATATTGGAATCAGAAATAATTATCCTCATCCTGACTGAGGATATATCTATAATATATACTGCAGTTTCAAGTCACTTGGTGAGGGTAATTTAATCTTAGAAAGACAATTTTAATAGAATGACTGCAGTGCTTCTGGCACCCAAGGAGGCTCGTTCAGAGCCTGGAAATATAACCAAGGCCCTCCAGCAGAGCCTTCAGTCATCTCCTTAATCTCCTTGTACTTTAGTTTTCTTGTTGACAGAGTGGAAGACAGGTTGGAAGTGAGAACTGGGGCATAAGATACGAGGTACAACTAACCTTTATAAAGTATTATGACATTCTGAATTTAAATTAAAGAAAAAAAAAAATCAAAGTAACAAACAAGCAAGAAACAAAGTTCAAACTTCATTCTGTGAATTCACTTTTCTAGCCCAATTTTACATTTGCCTCTTTTTATTCCTTGTCCCTTTCACTTCCCATCCCTGGCGAAGTATCTGTTTCCAGTAGTTAGAATATCATAGGTAAAGATATGAATATCATAGATAAAGTCCACTCACCTATTTCTTCATACTGGACTGAAATTACCCCTTGTTTTCATTAGAAGTCTCTAAATGGACAACATCTTCCATCACCACTCCAACACCTTCCAAATAAAACTAGTCAACCCTAGAATCTAATTATACAACAACAACAAAACCCACAACAGTATAGATGGTTTCCTAAAGATTAGGGTGTACAAGGGGGTTCTCTGGTATCTTGTCAGGTATCAGGACTGTGCTCACACTGCAGCCCTTCCTGGAGCCAGGAGAAAGGTGTTTATTTCTTTCTGTCACTACCCACTACTACATATTTCACAAAGCATTAGGCAACTCTTCTTTGAGATGGCTGTTTTTCTCTCACACTAGTTGGAATAGGTCAAAAAATTCTGTGGTTATAAGGAGATGAGAGAAGGGAACTGTAAAACACATATTAATCCAGACATGATTTCATTAGCCTCCCTTTTTTTAGGAAACTGAGCTGAATCTGTTTGGAATAACTTCAAATAGTTTAAGGAGAATAAACATTCAGAATTGTAGAGAGTTTGATTAACTTCCTATAAAAATCAGACTACAGTGTATTAGGCCAAGTTTTAAACCTCAGTCCTGCAAAGCATTTAACATTCATTCTTAAGGTAATATGTTTAAGATGGACTAAATTCTTAAAAGACTTGTTACATTGCAATCATACTTTGTGTTAAAAGTTAGGATTCAGTTTTATGAATTTAAAATAATATCCAAGCCAAGGGTAGCCAAGGTTTATTGTTACAGCTATGTGCATCATGGCAATCAAACCCATGATGTCTGCAGCAGCATCCACATCATCCCTTCTGAAATGCTTCTTTCACTAAGCTGAGCTCTTGAACTAAGTGGATTGTTGCCTACCATGCAAAGCACACAGAAAAAAAGAAAAAAAAAAAAAAAAAAAAAGAGAAAATAGAAAGCAAAATACCATTTTGGTTACCATAATCTTAAGTTAATAATCATTGTTGGAGCACATGTTGATTTTTAGTACTAAAACAAAGGGTTTAATATTACAGATTATAGAGAGATTCATGTGAAAAAAGTGGCAGATATAGACAATCAAAATGTCTATTGAGGCATGGAGCTGCAATACAAAAGCAATCAGTGCAGAAAGCAAGGCACTGACAATACAATTTTAAATTCCTTTGATAGACAAACTATTTCATCTTATCTGTTGAAACTTCTCAGGGTGAATGAGTATAAAACTCATTACGAGTACTGCAGCATGTCCCACAAAACCACTTTATTCATTCAGATGAAGATTGGAGAATGTGGGTAAATACAGCATCCCTGCACTCTAAAAATTCTTTACAGATAAATCCTCTGCCTACATTTGTTCTTTGTGCACTCTGCATGAGTCTCATGCAATATCCCTGCCCACTGTAGGAAAACAAGTACAGGGTATATGCCTGTGAAGTGTATTTACCATTTAGAATGGTCAGTGAACACATTCAGGATCGTAATGATATTGGAAAGCATTGAATCCTTAATCTCAGCTTTTATCATTTAATATTCTTGGTTGAGTATCTCAGATGTTGTTGAAGCATCACAGACTACCTAGTCATGTCTTTAAATGGTGAGAGTTCTTTGGCTGGCAGAGTCCATTCAGTCACACTGTGTGGCAACATACCTTGCATCTTGATGCAAATGCTCATTTATCACTAAGTACTTTTCACATCCCAGTTTTCCTCCAGGGCCTATGGATCTCAAGCAGTCTGCAGCCCATGTCAATCTATGTCACTGGCTAGCACTCTGAATCCTAATGTAGAGGGACTGGTTCTCCTCTCACCTGAATACAAAGTCTCAAAAATTATGGGAAATATTTTGAATGCACACGATCAAACATATTTCTACATTTTTCAAGATGGTAAAACTTCTGGAGATCTCAGTGTCAATGATTAACAGTACTTTGGGATGTCACTTTTCACTCCAAACCCAGCCCTAGCTGATTTGATACTGTCTGAAGCCTGAGCAATGATGTAGCACTGGCGTGTGGGGATCTGGGATTTCCAGTGAGCTTTGCATTAGACCCCTATACAGTAATTACTATTGTTTGCTTTGCTTTGTAGTGGAAAGGTAGTGAAGATTCTAACCGTGCTTTTTCTTTCATTTTTTCCCCTCTCATCCTTGCTCTAATGTCTGTAATTGTGATACCAGCAATCTGGACTACCTTGCTCTTTTCCTTGTTGAGTAATTTGGTTTGAAAGCAACTCCTGTTCTCAAATTCAGTAACCTCTCAAGGAAGAGGTGAAACAGGGAGGTCATTTGAAATACAGAGACTATCAAAAAGGTTTAAATCACTGAATCATTAAGATTCTGTAACCTACTCTTCATGACAAAGATGGTAATGAGAAGAGGAAATAGCACACTATGTAATGTATTCATTGGGAAAATTACTGTAATGAAATTTAAGCACAGGAAATAATACAAATGTAGCCTGTTCTCAGTATATTCTAAAGATTGACATTTCTATATAACTTTCTTCCTGTCATTGCTATTCTTGTATAAAAATCAAACCATGCTTTCATCTTACACATTTTGCTCAACATACAAATGTATCACAGAAAATTGTCAGACCAGATAAACGATCAAGTGGTCAGAGTATTTATTTACCATTCATACAATTCTTACACTCAAATCTAAAGGCAGTATCTACCATTCATTACAACCACATTAACATTTATAAGGTATAGAATAGCCTTTGGAAAAATAAAAAATAAGTCTCTATGTACAACCTCTTCTCAGACTACTAAGAAAATTGTCTTCTATGTCAGCATATACTGTTTCTCAAAGTTTAAAAAATCCCAGGACGTTCTGGTAGCAAAAAAGGTTCATTTATTATTTCTGTGGTGAAGAACTAAGAGAGAAACTTGTAAAAGCTTGCCCAGGAAATAAGGCTCTACCTATTGCAGGTCTGCCTATTTCAATGGCTGTCTCTTAAAATGTGTTCACAACATTAAAATGCTTTTTGAGCAATAAATTAATTGGTTTTGGTTATCTCACTACAGTTTAATTTAAATATAAAGAAGGTAATTTTCTCCTCAGGTATTCCAGAGTTTACCCAATGTCAGCCAAAGCCTAGTTCTCTACCTCCAAAGTTGAACATCTTGAAAAGTGATGATCAACTTAAAAAAAATCCCAACTACTAATAACAGAAACACAGTAACTGAAATGTATCTCTCACTAGAAATCATGTTAACTAATTCCATCCTGTATAATTGCAAAACACTTTAAATACTCAATGTAGCATTCCTCTAAACAATGAAATGCAGTAAGAGTAGAAAATTCAACAAGTGTCTTAATGGTACATAAAGAAATACTTCAGAACATCTAAGATGCTCAAAGCAACAAGGCATATAATTGTGATTGCTTCATAGCCACAGGAAACAGCACAGACTTTTTTGGGTTTTGGGGTTTTTTTGTGGCAATTAGTAATTTTTTTCTAATATATATTGATGAATTTCTGCAAAATTCAGTTAAACTGGTTTTAAAGCCATAGAAATCAAAAGAGATTTTGTTCAGCCATTCTATTTTTTCATCAGTCTAATTCTGGCCCAACATTACCTCTGGGAAACTGAACAGCTTGAGCCTTTCTGATGATTATCCAAATCTGCCTTTCTGTATTGACTACAGTACAAAGATAATTATCATAAAAAGCTGTAGTCCTGAATCCCTCTCTGATCCAAGCTGATGCCACAGCACCAGCACTATGAACCTGCTGCATTCTGTTGAGGCACTGAGTGGAATCAGGAGTTTTCCTTAGTATAATTCCATGCAGGTGATAACTTATCAGTCACAATATCCACAGACCTGTCACCTGCAGTGCCAAATGAGTAAGAAGTTACAGGTATTTCATAGCTCACTCTTGTTGTTGGCCTTGTTCTAAATTCTAAATCTCCTCTGGTCATGAGCACAGAAGGGGGACTGATGCAATGGGGCCTAATATTCCTTAACTCATAAAATCAAATATAAACTCAGTTCAGGGAGGCACATTTATGTAACTTTTCTTCATAATCTTTGTCTAAAAGTCAATTAGATGAGCCACATGCACATGTCATCAAAAGATTCTTTGTGCAGAGGCACTAATGGACAGGAAGAAGATGCTAATTTTTATTCTTTAGACTCACCTATAATGATGTGACACTTGACAGCTGGGGATTTTTTTTTTCTCTTCCCATCTGGCTTGCTTCCTCTTAGTAGAATTCCAGCACTCCTTGCATCAATAAGCATCCCTGTGTTTCTAGTGTTACATTTTCACTTGACATAATAACAAATGAAAGTGTTCTTCTGTATATCCAGTTCTGTTTCACAGAACTGGCAACTGCCAGATGGAAGAGGAAAAGACACTCTGATTTCAAAAGCTGACAGAACTGATATGCAGAGAAAACCAATCAGTGCCAACCAAAGAGAAACAGGACATTACAGAGAAACTGTATGTTAACACCAGACTCCAAGATCTCTAAATAACATTCAAACCTCATCCTTTCCTGACCCCAGCTGTCACCAGCCATCAGACCTAAACAATTGCTAAGTTCATGTTTTTCTTCCCTGACTCATAGTGCTCCCATAGTGCAGTGGCTGTCAAGCACAGATCACATCAAATAGATTCTAGAAAGACAGGGGGCAAAATGAGTGTAGCTTAGCACCCGTCTACTTTCTGGAAACCAAACTACATGGAAACTTGGGAATCACTCCACAGGCACTCTGGGGTTCCTAATGTATGAATCATATACCTGAGACTTGGAATCCTTCATATAGCTCACCTCCAGACATCTGCACCCTCAACCATTGCAGTATTCCAAGTAAGGGCCTGGTAAGAGAAAGCAGGAATGGGAATCAAATGAAGAAACCTGGAGGCTCTCCACAGATTCGGTTATTTTCTTCTATCCTAGTGAAGAGAGAGGAGAAAAGGGCAAGAGTGTAAGAAAAACTTTGAGAACTGCTAGTAAATTATACATAGGGCACAAAATATGACATTTTCCTCGTGTAAACTCTTGTCTTACACTGGAACACTGTTTTTACCCTATTTGAATTCATGGTCATCACTACATATACAAATCTATCCATAGAAGGTGCAGATGTCACCCTGCAGGTAAATCTAAGGATTTGAGAAGCTGGGGTGAGGGCAGAGGACTTGTCACAGGTATTTTTCCTGCCACAGTCACACATTTTGATCTGAGCGACATAAAAGGCTCTGTGACTCTGGTAAAACATGGAGAGTTTGCTGCACATCTCATACATATCAATTTCTCATATCCTAAAACTTCAGTATAGCAAATTCTAGGGCAAGTTTGTCTACAGAAGAATTTTAATGTGTACAGAAACTTCTATCCAACACTTCACATGATATTACCAGGCACGTGACAAGCCCTGGATGGAGCTTTTACGACACCTGACAGCTAGAGCCTTCACATGCCTTTTCAATGACAGCTGCTGAGGAGAAATAGCATCCTCCAGCTGCACAACTTTATCCTTCCCTCACTTGTGAATTGAGATGTTTGGCTTTAAAGTGGCACTTTATACTGTACTCTTAAAACTGCAATTGTCACTTGATGAAAGGAAGCCAAATGCTCCATCAGTGACATCTGACAGCAAATAAAAATCTCCTTCCTAAGGGCATAATGGGCAGGATGCAGCCATTTCGTTCTTTTGACTTATTAAATCACACTATTAGAGATTAACTATCAGGCAGTAGACACATGGACTTCACAAAAATATACAAAACAGAAGTAGGGTACAAAAGGCAAGTGCACGATCCTCCTCAGAACTGAGCACCATGACATGCCATGAATAAATCAAGGTGATTGCTCCTCCAGAGAAAGCCCAAGGAAAACAGTTGGCACAAATGCAAGGCCAGGTATCCCATCGCCTTAAGCCTGGCCTTCACAGTAGGGTGAAACCATGGGGGAGAAAAAAACCAGCAGTTCCTCACTTGCAGGATAATTTTTAAAGAACACAGGCATATGCACAATAATTGCCAGATAGTTATACAAGGATGAAAAGCTTGACCAGATGAACAAAAAGTCTGGGTTTGTTCATTCTTTCCTCCCACAGCTGCTGTCTGGACACTGTCTCCTTCTCAAGTCTAATTAGCAGGCCAAATGAAGCCCTCACGGTACTCTGGTCAGTGGAGTTTTCATATGCATACATTTGCACTAATATGCTATGGTAGAGATTTTTTTTAACTGATTCTACTAGTATTTATATGTTGAGAAATCTGATTTCAGAAAGAGATTACTCTCCTGACAGCCAGATAGTTCCTCTGTTTAAGGATTAAGATGTCAAAGACAATCCAGAGTGAATCAACCAGTTGCAGCTCTGGAGGGGGTAGATCCACTATGGTCCTCTTATCAGGCCTACCAAGCACACATACCCTGCAGTATCTTTAATGACACCAGATACCAATGGTTAGGAGCATTAAATGTGCCCCAGAAGTCAAATGAAGACATTATTTGATTCTATGCAGGTTGTAACCAGACACAATGACCTTGAGTTATTTATCATATTTCTTCAGTCTACTACATAAGAAATAACCCCACTAATAAAAATCAGATTATGTATCCGTATTAGATTTTTTGTTACTTTTTAATCTTTGCTCTTATGATACTACTTTCGAATTACAACTCAACTCCAAAGGACCCAAGTGAGACTAGCAAAAAGATCCCCTCTTGAATTCTAATAATTGGATTCAGGCCAGGTCAAGGACAGAACTCCTTTCTCCTATTCCAGGAGATGAATGACGAGAAGCTTAATTGGGAGTTCCCCACTATAAAAAGAACATGACTCAAAATCTATCCTGCTACATCCTCCCTAGAGAGGTGCTCATGATATCTCCTCTCCAGCATAAGCAAGAAAACGTGGGAGTCAGCAGAATCCCTTCTACTTTTATTTATCCTCACTTAGGAGGGTAGGAGAAAAGGGTTCTCAGTGTGAAAAGCCTCCTTTCCTTCATTTAGTGATACCACTTGGACACTAAAATGCACCTTTTCTGTTTCCCTCTTGCACAAGTAAAGGCAAATTCTGTGTTGTATGGGCTAAGCAATGAGTGGATTTGGGTTTTCCCAGGCAGACGTCTAACACAGACCTGAAACTGGAATCGTCTCGTGTAAGAAGGATTTACATGCAGGGAGAGGATGGAGAGGAGAGACATCAGTGCACTTATCTCTGCCTGCACAGCAAGCCCAGGCCCCCGTGTTCCAGTAAAAAGCACCATGTAAATTACCTTAGCTGGCCCCAGTTTATTCACAGAGCATTTTATTCTAGAACATACATCCTGTGAATCCCCTTGGCAACTAGCTAACAACCAGCAAAATATTCTCTGGCAAATGCCCATTAAACTTCACATAACGTTGCTACACCAAAAAAGCTTTATCTCTAGTTTGTAGTTTTATTTTTTAAAAGAATCCTGCAGTACCAGATAAGCTTTAAAAAAACCCATGTTCATTATTTGATGTTTTCTTTGTTCAGAAAAAATGACAACAAATACAACTGGGGGGGGAAAGCTGACACCACCTTGATATTTTCAGTGGTGCTATTCACAAGACAAAGAAATTATACAATTTTAACATTCTTATTCAGAATATTAAAATCCTGGGTTTTTCCAGAGAGACAGTTCAGGTATAGAGAGCTTAATTATCAAAGGTCTCAACAGTTCTTCCTCTCAGTATCCTCCTCAACAGCACCCTGGATGTCACAACCACTG
The DNA here is from genome assembly GCF_003957555.1 of Calypte anna. NCBI lineage: Eukaryota > Metazoa > Chordata > Aves > Apodiformes > Trochilidae > Calypte > Calypte anna. The sequence continues at coordinate 26,321,806 of NC_044245.1, read as the reverse complement.
TCTGGGAAAGCAATTTTGGTCTTCTACAGAAAGATATTAGAAGTAAGATGGATTTTATAGATATAGCCCTTGAACTTGAGAATTTTAAAAAGCCAGTAACCCCTTCTTAACTATTTAATGAAGATTTAGCACTGGGTATTACCTCCTGGGCAGGGCTGTATGTCAAATATATGCCATTTAATTTGTTACTGAAGGATGAACATTAATGTCTGTTGCCACCTTAGGAGACAGACTCGACCCAGGCAATACTTTGCTAATAGTTTGCAGGGTGGGAGGATTTTGAACTTCCATCATTTTTAATGATTCATTTGTGTTTTAATGGGGATCCATGTTCACTTCACATCCTTGGGCCATTGCAGACATTTTACAACCCTGAGTTAATTCTGTGTTCATTCCCAAAAATGAATATTCATACCATTCAAATGCAATTTTTAATTAACTGCACCAGCAGCATTATCATTATTGCACCTGAAAGATCCACAGGCAGATCAGAGAAATGTTGCTACAATAGAACTCACTAAATTCTGCTCACATTCCCTGCCAAGGCTGATCACCTTTAAAGTAATGAGAATAAACTGTGGGATAATATAAGACAGATCTAATTAAGATAATGAACTGGAGATTATGAACATTGCTACTCTGTGTCTGAAGAATTTTAATATATTAGTCTAACAGAAGGTTAAGGATTTTCAAAAGGAAAGATATAGAAATATACAATGTGTGGTTTTGGGACAAAGCTTGAGATTCGACACCTAGAATGTAAAAATAAGAGGGATAAAAGGAAATAAAAGAACGTATTTCAGAACATACACATCATCATTTCTTTTAATTAATTTACTTAATTCTTGCATGGAACACAGGATGAAAGAATTCTTCCTACAAAATGAGGAGTAAAAAGAATGTAGGCAGGGAAACATTATGAGAAGCTAAGAGGCACTTATAAGACTATACTGTGGAGAGTTTTATCCTAGTTTCCATCTGATATGGCTATTATGGCCTTGGATGAATTTTTCTTGAGGGAGCAGCCTAATTAGCTGGCCAGCAACAGCAAGAAAAGGAAGGGGAGGGAGGCAGGCAGAGGAAGGGGGTAAATGAGCTGTTAAGTAAAATAGAGTCGATATCAATAAGACCTATTGTTTTGGTATCTGTGAAGCCTCATCTTCCAAAACAAGGCAGCAGAGAGACAAATGTCTGAGAGTGAAACTGGAACTCAACAATTTTCTGTAATCAAATAGTGGGTTGTCAGAAATCATCCTCTTTGCATTTGCAGAGGTACATTCTTCAAAGCGAGTGCCTGGGAAGTGGTGCCTTGGAATGGTACCCCTAGGTAAATCACTGTCTTTAATCTGCAACAGACGAAGTTTCAGTACAGAAAGAATTATTATTACACTTCTAGAACAGAAACATCAGTTTTCTTGCATACTTGTTGAGAATTAGTTAAAATTTGGCCAGGCCATGCTGGCTGAGCAGCATGCACGGAGTGCTCACCCTCCTCTGGCAAGAGGGGACACTGGAAAACTGAAATCCTGAGGGGTCAGTCAACACAGAGGCACAACTACAGCTCAGGTGGGCATAACCTGCCCATCACTGGCAATGACAGCAGTGTGCCTGCAGTGGTCTGGCTTCTCTCAGGCTCCTGTCTTGCCCAATTTGTAGGTAAATACTGAGCTGTGAAGTCTCAGATGCTCTAGAGGGACTGATCCTCATACATGAGCTAGCAAGTATAATACCCTGGCTCCCAGGAACCAGAAGTTCACCCTTCTGGTGTGACACAGAGCTCCTGAAGATCATTTGATCTGCGTTGCAAGCTACTACTGCACACTAACAGGTCCTTTGGTGAGCCCCAACACCTGAGGAAGTATAGACGCTTCCGAATGTCCATATTATAATTCTAATTCCTCAGAGACTCCCTCATAGAGCTAAGATAGCATTGCTGGAGGCAACAGGAGGCACGGGACCTTCTCTCAGAGGAGTGCAGTCCTTCATGGAGCCTGGTCACTGGATGTGAGGGGGGAAGCAGTTGGCAATAGCCAGCCCATAACACCATTTCATGTTGTGTTGCTATAGCAATAGAATGTAAGGACAATGGAATAAAATTTTGCCTGAGTGAAGACAGGGTTTATCTTAGAAAATAATCTCTGACAGAAAGAAATATCTGAGAATAAGATTACAGTAGTCTCATTCTAGTTTATTCTGCTACTCTGAAGAGGATGCCATGGACAACACGTAATGGCTCCCAAGTTCGTTTCCAAAAGAGCAATTCTCACTGCTGCTTCCTGTCCAATTTTCATCTTGTTTCAGACACAGAGATAGAAAAATAGATAAGCCTAATTGTCATTGGCTTCACTGAAATAGCAGCTCTATTTCTCTGTATTTAGGAGCACGCACTTTCCTTGGAAAAATACCCATCTAGAGATCTGGAGACAGAGAAATTCACTTTTTTTTTTTTACATTTCCTTCAAATTATTCTACTTTAAAACCCTAAACAAACAAAAGCTTTTTTTCTCCGTAGAGCAGCAAAGAGATAATATCCATAATATATTCTCTACAAAGACTGTCTATGAAGTAGACAGGTGTGTTCAGTGTTTGGCACAAGCAAGAAGATACGGCCATAACCAGTCTCCCTGCTCATCCTCTGAACACAAAGAATATTGCTTTTACCTTTGGTTCTCTCTTATTAGCCCAGTATTAAAAATAATCCCAAAGGAAAACATTCAGCTGCACACATTTGTCCCCCCAAGGAGAGAGGGTGGGAGTACAAACATACAGCAGCTGCTCCTCATGATGCTCTGTGCTGTACTGGATGTTACTCTGGTGCTTTGCTCATGAGCTCAATACAAAACTCCAAAAGAATTGACTGGAAACCAAGACTGTCCTAATATCACTGAGAAAATCCTGAAAAAATCAGAATGAGAGCACTGAAGCAACTGCACATGGGTCTGTCTGCCAGTTGTACACTACACACCAGCTCACCAGGAGAGAGCAAGGTAAATGAGGAGTCTTTTTCATTCCTTGAATTTTAAAATGGGCTCTTGGTGCTTGTCAAGAAAAAAAAATCATTGGACTTCAGGGCTGGATATGTCTGATCTTGCAGGAAAATCTGGTTTACCTGAATGACTTGTACTGACCAACAGTGCACGGTGATAATCTATTAATATTGCCCTGATTTGTACACATTTAACAAGGGCCTTGAACATAAGACACTTCCATGTTGATTAAAGGGGGTACAAAGAATTTGGTGTTTGGAAAACAAGCAAGAAAGACAGTCAGTGAGAAGACAAGGTATCTCATGGCACATATTTGGGTGACAGGAGGTTCATTAACCATAGGAGGACTATCACAGCTTGCCACTAAGCCCACAAATTGTCCTCCATAATTGCAGGAGGTAAAGCAATTCTGAACACAGGAAAAAGTTAATATCTCTTCACCAGGAAGAGGCAGCTAGAAATAGGTAGATAGGTTTAAGCAGATATTGGCAGGTGGGGGGTGAAGAAAGGAGGTTTGCCTGCATTTGGCAAAATGAAGCATTACTTTGGGGACATCGACTTCTTTTAAAACCTTTTTCTTTAGTGGCTCTCTTCTTACTGATACCTTGGATTAGAAGTGATGTTGTCACTGAATTCAGTCTAGTCACTGCCCACTGGAATTAGTCAAAGTGCAGGAGAGTCACTTGATTTTATAAAAGGAGTTAAAGGTAGAAGATACAAGAGTCTGAGGAATCTGATACTAGAATCTGAGAAAATACTAAATCTGAGAAAGGAGAGAGAACACAGGCAAAGCTGGTCTTCCAAATTGTTCCAGGCTAGTGAAAAATCCTAGCAAGAAAAAATAATCTTATTTTCCCATATGATAATTCTGACAACTTTCCAGACAGGTGATACAATTACAGTTCGATCATTTTTAGTGTAGCTCATAATTATCATGGAGAGATGAGACAGTTCTTGTCACCTCTGGTTTCCAGATTTCCCAATTCTGTTCAGGATTTGTTAAGCTTAGAAAAAAAATCTGAAGTGGTTTTAGTTCACACAGACACTAAGCTCTTGAATTGTTTCCCCACCCTCGGGTAAGACAGAGAATTCCTTTATAAATAGAGAACTAAAACATACCTGCAATGTCACTTACGAAAATTATTTCTTCTGATTAAACTGGAAACAAATTACATTATTTATTATGAGATCACAATCTTTGCTCCAAAATTGTAGTATTATAGATTCTGTCTCTTTTGCTCTCAGTGTTTTTTTGTCTTTTTTACACTGTTGGATTTCAAGGATACTTTATTTTAAATCTATATTAATTTAAATTAAATTTATATTAATTTATAAATATTTTCCTTTCCCAATAGTTAAATCAATAGTTTCAAATAGTCTTTTGCTCTCAATTATCCTTTCAACTTCTGCTGCCCTCAAGACAATATTTCTATCCCATGCATATGCATAGAGATTAAAAGATCAAGAGATATGAGATCATTCAAATCTCATCATCTCTCTTATATCCAACATACCATATATTAATGGGGCATTAAAGATTTTGAATTAAATCAAGGTAAAAAAATTAGTTATTATGATAAAGACTGCTATAATCCGGCAATAACAATTTTAACTGCTGCATAAATACATGAGTAAGATATAGGATTTGAATAACAATGGGTATGTTGACAAGGATTGAGTAACTGAAAGTCTGACACTTAATATGGTAGCTGTGTTATTGTTAAAAAGTGAAGGGGAACAGACATGCCATGAGGTCAAGGACAAATCCTGATTTTCTCACTACATGGATATAGATCTTCAATTAGTTCTGGTACAAGTTAACTCCAGGTGCTGAAGTGAACCATTTACAAAGGGTTTAAAGGCCCTTGGTACTACACTGTTCTATTTAAAGTAAACCAACTTAAACAGCAGTCTTTTGGTAAAAAGGCCAAAAATTATTCAGAAGATAAGAAGCTGAAAGGCTATGTAAGCCTCTTATCACTCCTTTGACTCAGAAGCTGCTAAGAGAACCTGCATCAAAAGCACCAGGACAATGAGATCCAGCTCCAACTTGGCACAAGGAGCATGGGCAGGGGAGCATTCCCACCCTCTCAAGAGCTGAGAGCCCTTAAGGGAAAGTTTCCAGAAGTCTGGGCTTACTTTGCAATTCCAGTGATATTTCTGGTAGACATCTGCACAATGAGAAGTCATCATAGCAAAAATGAATCACTTGCTGGACCCCTGCCCTTCCCACTCCTGAAAAGTGAAACAAAATAGTACAAAGGCAAGTGGGGTTTAAATGATTTGTCCTACCTGTTCATTCTCCAGAACTGTCAGGAATTCCCTGCTAAAACTGGGCTCTTCTCTGCTGGGCCCAAAGCACTGAATAAAGTCCAAATCCAATCCAAAATCCAAACCCAATCCAAAAAGCTTCCAATTTAGGGACAGGTCTCAGGCATCTTACACCTGAGACTTAGAGGGATTAAACAGAAAACCTTCATCTTCATTCTTACTCATGCAAAAGAAACGTTGAGACCATAAGGGCCCAGAATATCTCTCATGACAAGTAAGGTTTCTTTAGGAGAAGCACTACAAAAGGATGCAATAAGCATCCTTTCTCAGGGTCTTATGCAAGGAGGATGCTACAGTTCAAAGTGGAGACAAGAAGGACAGCATTACAGCTATTTCAGCCATGACATTCCTATTTCATGCAATCCTATTTCCCATCCCCATAGGACACTGCAGAGGAATCACAGCTTGATCTGAACAGATTACACTAGAGCATTCACCAGCTCCAAGGCAATCCAAGGTTAAAGGAGCACAAAACCATCTTGAAGTTACTCTAAACTATCTTCCTTCTGGGTCACAACTTCTGTGTTTCTAATGTAGAGACAAGGCATGTAATTTCACTCTGATTTGCTCAAAATTGTCAGTTCCAAAACTGATTTCAGCTGTCCTGAGTTCCCTGTCTGCCTGCTCTGTAAGAGCTGGGACTGCTCAGCCTGAACAAGAGATGAGTCAGAGGGATCCCACCAATGTGCATACCTGATGGGGGAAGAGTAAAGAAGGGAGAGTCAGATTCTTCTCACTGGTGCCCAGTGGGAGGACAAACAGGAGTAGGGCACAAACTGAAATACCAGAAATTGCATGTTCACACCAGAAAATGAGAATTGGGACACTCTTTTCTTTGGCTGGTGACAAAAATTCTTCACATCATCTTATTCCTTTCTCTGTGTGTTTCCTTGCAATGAGATTTACAGGTCTGGTGACTTAAGACCATGCTTCACATGTTCCCAGTCCTGTAACAATAATAATCTACTACTCAACACCCCAGATGCTTCTGTCCAGTAGCTCTCCACATTAGGAGTCACAGGCATCCAGGCTAGAAGCTTGTATCAGGCAAGGAACATAAATTCTTTGCCAAAAAACAGTAACCAAGATGGTGAGGTTGTCAAGTGTTCTAAAACACTATAATTCTGCAATGGCAGATGGTGGACTTACCAGGATTTTTGCATAGCACCAACAAGGCTGAATTTCCTCTTACCTTCTTTTTCACAGATTCTACAGCACCAGGCTGTACCTGTACTTTTCTCTCACCTTGGCGAGCTGTCACAGAAAAGTACACAAATTAGGAACTCTATAGAGTGCCACATATTTTGCATCTAGAAACAGGTTAAAACCTGCCCAGTGTCTTGCCTCCATCTTATAAAAAAAAATCTTGCCTTTCACTTTCATCTCAGAGTCCCTGCCAGCAAAATGTGTATGAAATTTAGTACTCGCATCCTGGCCTCCTGAGCCCTGGAAGAGCAGGGTCCATGAGACCACTTACTTAGTCCTACTTTATCTTGACACTGGGATATACAAAACTCAAATGGAAGATGAAGCAGGAATAAAAACAGCAAAAAACCCTCTGTCTGTCAGGTCTGCCTGTCACAGATAGGAGCCTCTTTGACACCACTGCAGAGCCAACAGACAGAAGGGACATTCATGGCATGCAGACACTTCTCAGGCTGCCCCCCCTTGACTCTCCTCTCTCTGAAAAGCCAGAACTCTTTGCACCTCTACTGCACATACAGCATCAGTGATCCTCAGTTTCTTTGCTTCCACATGGATATTTTGCAGATTCTTAATAATCCCTTATTAAACGAAAAAGTGGAGTTTCATCCATACGGATGAGAAGAGCATAATCTTAGCTCAAGGAATGGGAGGTCCAGCCCTGCACATCACCAAAATTCCCAGGTATTCACATAGGCAGGTGAAATACATGCTAGAGGGCAGAGTAGTAACAAAGCCATATTCACATGCAAGGACATCTGAGCATACACTGCATATAATGAATTTGTGTTTAAACATCTGAAAGGAGTGCCTCAGCATAAATTTCTCTGAAAGGATTAAGCCAAAAGAGTCATGTGGCAGTGACTCAATAAGAAAGATAAAGCACAGTCGTTTAGGCCCCAGTCTCTCCCAAACCTTAGCTTCAGCTGCTCAGGCTTCATTTACATTACCACATCTTGTGCTTCAGCTATTAACAGCATACCACATTGTGACTGGCCTTTTGTGGGGACACAAAAAGAACGAGTGGTCACAAGGAAACCTTTGTGCCTCTTCCACAGTCACATAGGAGAGCCAGTGCTTGCAGTCCACAGCTGTATAGGGAGTTTCAGAGTTAATAATGCCAGCAGCAGAACACTTTTCAAAGGAAAGTGGAGCAGAAGGGAGGGCAGTTAAAGCTCTGCTCTCTTTCTCTCACATTAGCTACCAAACTAAACAGAGGGAGTTTATGCTACACCCCCACAAAGGAGACGTACAAACTACTTGTCACTGGAGAAATCCTTTCCATGACACTGACACTTTCCATCTGCCCTTGAGAGCTGACAGGCACAACGCTTTCAGGAATTACCAGAGCTGCAGTGCACCTGCAGTTTCCCCAGGATTTTGTTGTGCCCTTGCTAGTGTCAGGAGAATAGGGAGCACACAGAATTTATGCTGGTCCTATTGCTGGATTTATTTACGGTATTTTTAAGCACTGGTCATTTGCATGATGCTTAATAAGATACAAGCTCTGCCTAGAAGAGATTATTTGTTACACGTTCATTTAATTCTCTGCTTCAAAAAAAAAAAAAAAAGCCTTTATCATCCTCAAATCAGGTGGTTTATCAGCATACCTAACCAGTAACTTGGGTCACTAAATTTGCCTTAAACGTCAAAATTTATGAATGAACAGCCTGGGAGGTTAGAATTGGAAGTCCCAATTCTGAGCATTTTTTTACTCAGGATATGCTTACATTTTGTAATATGAGCTATAAGTCCTATAGAAGAATTGTTCACAACCTGTAGAAGAAAGGAGCAAAGAAGAAATAGGGGACCATGCTAGAAAACCTACACTCTCCTGATGGATAGAGAATTTAAAAGACAATTTCAAATACAGCTGGATGTGTCCTGCATGCAGAAAATACATTTGTGTCCAAGACAAAGAGCCAGCAGGTGTCAGCCTTGCTTTATACAACCAGCCTCTCCCTGCCTGGCAAGCAGATTCTTGCAAATTTGATCTGGTTATTGATATTGACAGCAATTTTCTTCTGAGGAGTAACAGTTACACATGTTAACTGTGTTATCAAAGAAGTCTATATCCAGGAATATTTATATAGGTTAAAATGTTGAAACAGATGTTACCATAGCAACTGCTGCATCAGATGGATTGTAACTAGATGAATGAGGACACTGGAAAAACTTCCTGATGAGAAAGTCAATTAATATGTCAGAATTTGTAGGCAGAAGCTAAATAGCAATTCCTCTGAATTGGTAGTCACATTTACATGTGATGCTTTTCTCCAAAAGGGAAACAATGTCCAGAATACCTTTATGCTTCATTCACATTTATATGCATTTATATACGTTTCTCCCCAGTGAAATGGTGTATAGGCTTTCATTCAGCATATCCATATCCCACAGGCAGTGTCTGTGTAAGGTCAGTGATCACTCTGCTGTGTCACAACATGCAAACAGAAGAGTGTTTCCTTTATTAAAAAATGAATGGGATGTAACTTCTAAGACACAGCTTCATAAAAGGCAAAGTGCTGTGACACACTTTGTATGCTAAGGGTGAAAAAAGGCCTTGTGTAATTTAGCTTCTGAAAGACTCCTTATCTTCTGCTATGCTGCAATTTCCACAGCACTCCAAGTTCCCAGGGATGCTGTCAGTCACTCTGATAGGTGCAGCACCCAAACCTGTTTATTTCTGATGTTCCTTTCTGATATCTTTTAAATCAACTCCCCCATATGATATAACTCACAAGAAGCACCTGTAGGGAACAGAGCAAAAAATGTGTCTGTGAAAGACTCCTGACTCTTCATTTTTTTATCTGCTTTAAGTCATGCCATAATTTGATGTAGGGACTTGTGATTGTTTCTTACAGGATCCACAAATCATTTTGTTTGGCCTGTCCTCATATGAAAGTGTCCTTTGGGTCCATACTTTAAAACTCTTTAATCTGCTTCAACCATAAAAACCTTCAAATGTTAGCTATTACCCAAGCCATCTTGTTTCCACTTGAAAAAGGAATATAGCATATGACTTGGAGTCTTTCCATGGTCTCATTTCATCTCTTTCATAACAAGTGGATACAAATTATACACATAAATTCCTTACAAGCCAGTGTGAAAATGTACTTCCCACTCACACATTTCCAAATCTGGTTTTCCACCTAATTGTCTCATCAAAACAGGCTTCCACTTCCCTAATAAGACTTCTACCCAGGACTACATTCACAGTTTTCCTTGTTCCCTAGTTATTTTTATTTTCCATTCCTATTTACCTTCAGGCATACAACTGCACCAAACTGATGGAGCAGTTCCTAAATTTGCAGACAATTTTGAGCAAGGTCCCTTTGACTGCCCAGCTACAAATCTACCTGGGCCTTGTCCAGCCTAACACTAGTTTCTACTGCTTCATTTATGATTAACAAGAGGGAAATTCAATGGCTCCCTCGTTTAGAAAAAAAACAGAACTAATTGTTCTATTACACACTCAACAACAATTTTGAGGTCAGCTGACAAGCCCCAAGCAGAGCAGTACCCTGTGTCCTGCAGGATATGGTAAAAGCAGACGTGGACAGTGAGCATGTACTCAACATGAAGCTTGACACTGTCATGAGTACATCAGTGTCACCATATGGCTATATGACCTCTGAAAGCTGGGCTTTTCTTTGACCCTGTGCCTTAGTGCCTCCTTATTACCACAGTTCTGCAAATTTAAAAGCTTTTCTGTGCAACCACAAGTACTAAAAATAGACTTGGAAACTGATCCATTAAATTTTGATTGTGGACATTGTAGTCAGGTGGGACCAAGTGGTATCTGAGAGAGAGATTAGATTAACAAACAAGCCCCTGGACTGAAACTCAACTGAGGCTCGAGAGACTTTTGCCTTCTGTTTTCAGCATTCTCACTTATGGATGAGGGGATTGAGGGGATCACAGATAAGTCACCTCTCACTTTAATTCTGTTTATTTTCTGCTATCTTTTTTTCTAGTTTGCCTGTTAAAATTACCTAGAGACACAGATTGTCTTCTATTTTGTTTACACCATGTTTACACAGAAGAGGCCATATATTGTCAGGATGTCTGAGTGCTCAAGCAATGCAGTTATTCTGCTAATAATTAAAACAACATTATTAATAAATAATAGATACCATAGCAAATGTCAGCTCACTGTAAATAGCTTTACAATTTTGGTAATATAAGCAAGGTAATACAATCTCATGCTTTATTGATCATGTTATTTTTTGAGTTTTTTACTATGTTAAATTAAACATTTCCTGAAATCATATAATTTTTGTACAAGTCTCCTTTTCAGCTCCTTTATGTAATGAAAGGACCAGGTAAAAATAATTCAAGAAATTGTCTCAAAATCTAGTTATAGTGGGATTTCATGGAGATCACTGCTGTTTGTAAATTAAAATGCAATAAAGGTATTAATTGATTGTCATATTTTAGCATCAGTGCAGCTTCACCACATCTACATTTATGGGCCTTAGAAATGAAAGATGTTTATTTCAATGTCAGCAGAACACATGTGGGTTCCTTAATATGCAGGTTGTTACAAACATAGGTAATTTGATAGAAGAAAACCAAACATGATAGAAGACCAGACCAGAAGCTGAATCAAATCAAACAGGTGATTCTGGTGAAAGGAAAATATTTTTATGTTATGTTGGCAGTGATACTAATGAATGAGAGGACAAATGTATGAATTCTAACTCTTCTTTGGGCATGTTTACACCAGGCAGTCAAAGAATGTGAATGCAAAGGCAGCAGCATAGCTCAGTAGCAAGGGAACCACAACAGGATAAAGATATTATCAAAATGCTACCTCTGTGTTAACTCTTCGTAGTGTGGAAGCATGGCCGTGCCTACAAGGTGGCAGCACAGTCAGACATCACCAAATCTCTTTGAACTGGGTGCACTCCACACAAGCACAGGCCAAGCTAGGAATTTCCAGTAAGCTTCACTCTGCTTGCTAGACATATCCAAAGAAACTGGGCTGATGCTCTGGAGTACCAGTTCAACAAATACAAACTGACAATTACCAGCACTTCCCACTTCTTATCAAAAGAAAAATCAAAGTCACCATCTGGCACCCACTCATTCTCATTGGCATCAAATATTCTACATAAGTCAACACAAAAGGTCTGGAAAAATTCAGGCACTTGCTAATAGGCCTCTTTAACCAGCTGCTTAGAGGTTTTTGCTACAAAATTTCAGGCCAAAGATCTTTCATAATATGCTCCTATTTCCTGTGTTGTAATTATTATTACATCTTAACACAATCTACTGCACCAGCTCTCTTGTCACTCTTTTTTTTTCCTTTTTCTTTTTGCAATTTGAAAAAATATGCCAGTGCCTATGGGACACATTTTTCTGGTTGTGTATGTAAAGTTGTGTGGATAGAGGGCTTATTTAAGGGCTCAGGTTGCAGAGAGCCTTAGATTTGTCTTGGGAGCTGGCTACCTAACTGTCCTTTGTGCCTTTGAAAATATCCTGTGGGGCCCCATATTTACTTTTCTAATTATTTAAATCAGTTTGGACCTGAGCCAACAAGGTTCATTAAGAGGCATTCAACCAGGTTCTTAAATAAATTTCAAATGGCTTTATGAACACACAGCTAGCAAAAGCTACACAACTGTAGGAAATCAGGTTTCCTTTGGACCACTCACGGCCTCCTCTGAATTGAAAAATTCCAACCAGAACCTAATTATTTTTTATAATTTTCCATTTTCTCTGTGTGGTACATTGCATATGAGAATCCAAAGCACTGTAATAAAACTTGGTATTCCACTATGAGTCTGAGGTCAATCTAAAAATTATATGGGTTTTACATTTTGGAAACACAGTTAGCTAATGAAGTCCAGAGAAGGTAATGGGAAATTTTTAGCAGTTCCGAACAAAGGAGACAAATGAGTTCTCTTGGAGTACAATATTAATGAAGATAAAAAAGGCAAAAGTGACTTTTATGGTAAGGAAGGAAAAGGTGAGCTTCCATTTAATGTGAATGGAAGATTCCTTCTCACAAGAACAGACAAACTGGCAGGTGGTCTGAGGAAAGGGTTAGAGAGAATCACCAAACCTATAAGGGAGTTGTTAGATAAGCCACAGAAATAGCACTCTCTCCCTTTTGGGGTGTGCATCTGATCATGCTCAGTGTCTCAAAGAGACTGCTGTAGAATTACAAGGGACTCAGAGACTGAAAGGAATAAAAGGAATATATCCACAGGGTTGACTAGCCCGGATTGGTGCTGTTGCTCCAAGAGCGCCTGACCTCTCTGCAGACGTACTCAGGAATGAGCTGAGCCTGTGCTTCAGGACTCACCTTTTATTGGCCCCCTAATCCTGCTCATGGGCACTGGGGGCCCGCCCTAACCAGGCACAGGTGGGCTTGACACAAGCTCATGCTCACTACCTGGAATTAGTGGCACCTGGTTGCCTCATTTCACTACAGGTACTTGCTCCTTTAGCAAATGGATAGAGTCTGTGAAAAATGGGCATATTCCCAAAGCTATAAACTGGAGTCTTTAAAATGAGGAAATTGTAGTCACAACACTACTCAATGCTGAATAACTTTTGTTCCTGAAAAACAGACCTTAAAAGTCATTCCCAATCCATCCTTCTTCCCTGTTTAGTGCAGTCATTCCTTCCAGCTCTGTATCTCCAATATGCTTTGGATAAAAGCTGCAGGGACTAAAAATAACAGCATTAGCTCATCACCACGCTCAGGTCAATGAGTTGAGTAACACAGACCTTATGAAAATGTATGTTTAGAGCTCTTTCAGATGAGCTGCAAAACACAAGCCATTAAACACAAGTCTCTTGATCTAATTTCATTATTTTCAGCAGACTGGAGTTTGGAAATTATGAGCTCCACTAATGAATACCAACAACATGGGAAAAAAAAAATAGAACTGATTAAATCTGAGTTGAAAACAGCTAGAATGAAATGTTTGTCATTATAGATAAAGGTTTCATACAATGTAAGTCTATATTAATGCAAAATACTCATAGCTTACTTTTGTTGAAGGAGCCAATATGCATAAAATTGAATAATTCTTTCACACTGATATACCAGTCTTTCTAGTGACTAGAAAATGATACCTAGGGCTAGAGAATGATACCTTTCTGCAAAAGTATATAAAATTATAAACAACAGTAAATCCATATTTGTAGGCTGAAATAGAAAGGAGCACTTTTATCTGTTGCAGTTAGTAAGCCATTTCTTTCAGAAGTGGAGAGAACCAGCCATACAAAGCAATCATTTCTTCACCACAAAACAGTGTTTATTTCTTCCTGGCAACAAGGGCATTACGCAGTTTCCTTCCTCAGCACAGTTAATTTGTAACAAATGAAAATTAATGTTACAAGGAAGGATATGATGGCTTGTAAGGCCACAACAGAGCACCTGATTTTGCCTCGCATCCATACGAAATATCAGGACTTCTTTCAATCAGTTCCTACTGAACTTGAGTATAAGCTTTATAAAATAAAGACCTGCTGCCCTGTTTGTGAGTTGCTACATAAAGCCACACTTGCTTGGCATATTAAGGATCACTTAATGTCTTCTGACTGTTTTGTTGTTTGATGATTCCAGCTTCACAGGTCAAATTCAGGCTATAGTTAGAAACCTGTATCTGAAGGTCCTAAGTCCATTCATTTCACATTTATAGCAACGTAACACAAAGAATTTGGCTTTGATGTGATGAAAGAAGGAGCACATAGCACTGACACATATGTTTTTATTTTGAAGTTTGTTCTGTCCTTTTGAGAAATGTGATATAAGGTAAAAATGTGCTGTTTTCTCTAAAGGTTGTACCCGTTTGACATGACATTATTATGACAAGAGGGACACTGAGGTGCTGGAGCATGTCCAAAGGAGGGCAATGAAGCTGGTGAACAGACTAGGGCACAAGTTTCCTGAGGAGCAGCTGAGGGAACTGGGTTTGTTCAGTCTTGAGAAAAGAAGTCTCAGAGGAGATGTTATAGCTCCCTACACCTACCTGAAAGGAGGTGGTAGCAAGGTGGGGATTGTCCTGAGTAACAAGGGCTAGGATGAGGAAATATCTGCAAGTTGTACCAGAAAAGGTTTAGAGTGGATATTAGGAAAAATCTACTTACCAAAAGGGTTTCCAGGCACTGGATCAGGCTGCCCAGGGAAGTGGTGGAGTCACTATCCCTGGAGGTATTTAAGTCTGTGTAGATGTGGTGCTTAAGGACATGGTTTAGTGGTGGACTTGGCAGTGCCAGGATAATGGATGGGTATGATGATCTTAAAGGTCTTTTCCAACCAAAAAGATTCTAAGATTCTATGACTGTACCATTAGAAGTAAAATCCTGACATGACTTAAGTTGGTGGGTATACATTTATATTACTGCTCTTTGGAAACTTGTCTATCAAATCTGGCCATACCTGGGTGCAGTGTAGGTGTTCTGCTTCATACAGGGAATAGTGGTATGCAGTGATTGCAGCCATGTTACTGATTAATAGTCCTATTAAACAGGGATCAAGTTCCTACACTTAAAGCACTTCATCATAATTAAATCATACTGCAGAACAGGTAATAGACGTTTCCTGTATAATATCTGTCTTGAGAGAAGTCTATCTATATGCATCTACTAGGTAAGACACATGCATGTTAAGCAACACATCAGCCCTTGCCTCCAGACTTTTGAGATGCCCCTACATGGTGGCTCTACCCTCAAGTGTATCAGTTGCTTCCTCCAGTTTGGTGGCAGCCACGGCCTTGCTGAGGGTGTTCCACCCCAGGATCAGCCTCAAAAGAGCTACCTGGGTGGCTACATGAACTTTAAACAGCTTCAGACCACTGACTGAGAGGATGCTATTGCAGACTTTGATGTAAGATTCCTAAAGAAAAGGCATGAAACATCCACGGTTCTCTCCCAGTTACTAAAAGCATAGGTTATTTAATGACAAAAAGCTAGCAAATTGCTCAGGGGTAAATATCCTTGACAAATCCAGGCTAGTTGTCCCTAATTACAGTTAGTGAATTTTATTTTTTGTTTTATTGGCCATATTTCACATTGCATGTTTGTTAGGGCTAAATATAGCTCAATGTCTTCAACATCACTGAACTTAAACATTTGGTTCTGCATTGTTTTCCCTGGATCAAAAGAGAAGTGTTAAACTGAGAAATGAAGTAATATACATCCAAATGTATTGTGGTTTAGTTTGAGTTACTTTATTATTGTTTGGCTTAGATAATTTAGATTGCATTCATTCTGGTTTTAGGATTTTAAAAACGCAGCAAAGGAACCAGGTGTGTAAAAGGTTTGCCTTTGTACCAACCTACTTGGCTGCAAACTACTCGAGCAACTTACCTACTTCAGCAACCTACTTAGATCTTGTGTTCTGGCATCCAGAAATAGTAAGTACCACATTTTTTATCACTCAAGATTCATAAGAAAGGAGAACACCAAGAGTCCTCTCTTCACACTGCACAGGAAGCATCTCCTATAGGGGAAATTAAAATGAGCTGTTGGTGTAGAGCAGAGGGAGGACAGACAGCAATATACCAGAGGAGTGTCTCAAAGACACAATGTTGTAGAGCTGCACAGATTGCACATCATTCATAGATCAAGAGTGTGTTGAAAGGAAGTCTAGCCCTGAATATTTTATTTTAAAGAATTCAGTCTAATGAATTCTTCTGCTGTAGAGGCAACAGATTAGAAACTGTGCTGTGAGAATATGACATATTTTGCATTTCTAAATGCAATGAATTTAAAATTACCAATAATATGTATTATAAGACAAGTTTTATCCTGATGGGATTTGAAATGTATGAATTAGGATCCAATCCAAAAAGGATGTGATAATAGAAAAGCTGACAGATCTTTCACTTCAGCAGCTGAGCACAGTAAACTATTGTGGTACAAATCACTGAGCTGATTATGAGAAAACAGCAAATTTTAGCAGGCTTTCTCTCTAAAAGTATTAAAATTATCCATGGTTTTGATAGCTCAAAATGAAAAATAATCAGTCCAGTGTGCCTTCATAATAAACAAAAAGATTCCTTCAAAAATACATGGATATTTTATGTCCTCTAACTAACAGTATCTGTGGAGCTTAAGAACCTTTTTTCAAGCCCCACATTAGAAGAGAATTTCAAGATTTTTTAAATGTATATTCCAAGTAAATATTGACCTCTTCAGTGGGAATGAACTGAGCTACAGTGTCAACCCAGTGAGCAAAGTGGTTTAACTGCCTCCAACATCTTCACCTTTGTTAAAGGCTTCTCCTGGAACCAGGCTGCAGACAAACCCATGAGCAACATGCTGAATACCTGTTCACCTTTAGCCATGTGGAACACACACATATGTGACTGCAAAAAGGAACAGCACAAACAGAAAATACCAAATCTCTGTGACAACACAGAGATGTCTCCTGGGACACATGATCCACGCTGTTCTCATAAAAGGAGGGAAAAAACCACTGCTGGATGAGAGAAGCATTTTGAAAACCAAGTACTTTTAAGAGAACATATCAACATCTTTTCCTCAGTTCAGCTCTATATTCCTTTGTGAGGTAAAGTGCTTTTCAAAAGCATAGTATGAAAAGGCTTGGCAGATAGAATTGATATCTCACAAGACTTAAAAAAAAATTCTGCCTTACACTTCAGAAAATCAGGTGGTTTGTTTTTTAAATGCAAAAATGTACTGAAGTTGGATTAACTCATATTTTCAGAAGAGCAGCCTTCACAACTCCTGTTGAGGCAACCAAAAAAAAAAAATTGGTAAATATATTTCATTCAGATCATCTCTGATATCAGATGATGCCAATTCACTTGTGTTCTGTTCCTCAATTTCGAGCAATGCCCCATTTTTGCTATTGGACTGTAAAAATAACATACAGTCTTTATGCCATAAGAAACTGGAAAATATCTTTTATTTCAGTGTGGTTATCTTGGGACAGTCAGATCAGACTGCCTTGGAGGGCAAAGAGATTACATAGCACTGGAGGATCTGATGCAACCCACCAAAATCTCAGAGACTATTTAAACCATGATGCTTTGTTTTATTTCCATTTTATCCCTAAGAATTCTTTGGCACATGTAACAAATGTTTATTAAGCATGATTATTTGATTTTAGTCTCCTTGCAAGAAAACAACATTTTACAAAATTGAACATTAACATGTTTTGGAAAAAAGAAAATACTTTAAATTGCCTGCAGTTTGGATTGCTGAGGATGTTCCGCAGGAACCAGAGATATCAAGCCATAATGTGACTTTGTAACAAATACCTATTAAGGATCATACCTTCAGCAAATTCAGCAAGTGCATGTTTTAGTATGGAAATGCTTATATGACATGTGAGTGGTTGAAAACAGATCAATTTCTGTAGTTGTTTGCAATAGTTAACATGCTACAAGATATTTTTTTAACACAGTAGAATTATTCTCACGCTTCTGAGAATAAGCACTATCTACACTTCACAGCATAACAACTGACAGATTTTTTCTAATAGACTTTCACCCTCCTATCATATGAAAAGTCTCCAGAAGAGCTTTAAAAATTAGGTGACTCATTCTTAATGGGCAAGAATATTTTAATAGTATCATTGTTACAAGATTTTTTGTGTTAGGTGGAACAATTCTCATGAATTCATCAAAGAGAACGTGGTAACATCAAGGAGCTTCAGCCTGTATTTATTATATTATTATATCTTCTAAAGGATTGCACTTAACAGAAAAACTGTTATTCAATTAATATTCATATTACCACCATGAATATCTATTCAATTAAGAACTACTTTGCTGATGCAACCTCTTTCCAAGAAGTTTTATTAAAAACTTAATAAACTTAAACTATTAAAATTATTCTGTTGGCATCCTGCTCCCTTCTCATCCCCAGTATTGTGGAAAAGGTAAGCACACCTTACAAACTTCTGGTCTTTGAAAACATCAGAAGGAAGATGGGATGGTTAAAGGCAGTGGTAAACCAGTGTAAGTATCCTTGGCAGCTCTGCCATAGACTTCTGACAAATCATTCTATCTGTTTGTGACTCAATTTCTGATTTAAAAAGCAGGAATAAAGATCCTCATTCTCTCTCTTCCATTTTGCATTTTCTTTCAGCATTTTGGGGAAATAACTTAGTATTTCTACCATGTACCTATAGTGGCCAAACGTACAGGGTTTGCTATTTTGCTGGGATAAATCAATAACTATGTTGCAGACTATACAAAATAAATAAATAGCCCACTGCAGGGGATGTATTGCTTACCCAAGTCCACATTAGATGAAGATAATTTCAGTTCAAGTATCCTTACATTTCAGAATTCAACTCATGATTGCAGGTTGTGTGCGTGTTTAAAATTGTCAAGTGAACACTTAAAATGAAGATTTTTTAACTATTATTATTATTGTTCTCAGATGGAAATCAGTGCAAATTGCCACCAGGCCCATTCTCATCTTCCTAGTGTCTACTTTTCTTTACTAAGGATAAACCTGGTTATTGAATGCCCCGCTAATTCTCTGGGGAATTTCCACACACCAACTCCATCTAAACAATGGATAACTAACACAGCTGTTCTGATTCAAAATGTCAGGTATGAAAAATAGATGGTCACTCCACATGCTCCATCCCTGCCACTCAAATGAAAAGTATCTGACAGGAAAGAATACTTTGTGTGCTTTTTGCAAGGCTATCCAGGGAGTCTGATAATGACAATAAGGGAGAGAAATAGTGTAGGATAGTGGAACAAAGTACAATAACAACTGTGTTCAGTGTCAACCAGATAAGAAGAAAGAGAAGTATTGCACAGCTCACTGATCACAAATTGCCAGACAGACTGTATTAAACTCCACTTGGACAGTAACATTAAAAGTTAGGACCTCAAGCAATCTCTAGGGTGAAAACAATGCTGCATGGACAAAAACTTGTGTGTGACTGTTTCATTTTGAGTTGGCAGAAACATGCTGACTAAACAGCATGAAAGCCACTATTACAGGCTGACTCCTATTCTGCAAAGTTTTGATCCTACCTTGGTGGTCATATATGCTGGCATCACTCCACCCTGGAGCCCTCTAATTCTAAATCTGGTTGTTATTTCAGCAGCTTCAGTATCCTCGCACGTATTTTCCAGTTCATGAAAGCAGAAAGAAATTAATTAAGTCTCTGAAGTTGCCAATAGGCTAAAGGTTTCCAGTGGATCACTACACTGAATCATGTTTATCACAGCCACAAGTGGAGAGGCAATTCTTTACATCAACATCACTATCATCATTCACTCTCTACAACTCCCTGAAAGGAGGTTGTAGCCAGATGGGGGTTGGTCTCTTTTGCCAGACGACTTTCAACAAGACAAGAGGGCATGGTCTTAAGTTGTGTCCGGGGAAGTTTAGGTTGGATATTAGAAAGAATTTCTTTACGGAGAGGGTGATCAGGCATTGGAATGGGCTGCCCACTGAAGTAGTGGATTCTCCGTCCCTGGAGATATTTAAAAAGAGACTGGATGTGGCACTCAGTGCCATGGTCTAGCAACCGCAATGGTGGTTCAAGGGTTGGACTCGATGATCTCTGAGGTCCCTTCCAACCCAGCCAATTCTATGATTATGTGATTCTATGATTTTCTCAACTGATGACTGGAATTGGTCTGCCTTAACCTCTCACTAAGCTGCTCATAGGACTATAAGACATTGTGGAGTGTCTTCCAATCTGTATGGATTGGCTCCTTCCATTGGTAATGTTAATGACCAAAAATAATATGCTATGCTTTCCCCTGGCTTTTCATCTATGTGCTTGTCACCCAAACAATATGAATTACGTGCCTGATGGAACTAAATTATCTAACTATAGAAATAAATACAAAATAGAAGAACACAAACTGAGGGATTAAACACCATTAAACTAGGTGGATAACTTTGCTATGAAATCTGTAAATCAATTAAGGATTGAAAAGCCCTTTGTAAAAAAAAAAAAAAAAAAAAAAAAAGATGTGTAAACTGCAGTGGTGTTCCAGACTCTGGAGGTGGTGTGGCATGAAAAACCAAAGACCAGCAGATGGATCAGATGGGACACAAAAGACCAAAATATTCATATAAGGAACCAAAGGAAGTTTAAGTAGAGCAAACTTCAGTTCTGGTAAGTTTAAGTTTCTGCAAATTTGGAGCAGAAACTCAAGTAGCAACAGTGTCCATAAAACACAGCATGAAAATTTTGTACTTCCTTAGGTGGATTAGACACAGGAAGCAAGTGATGTGTAATAGGAAGATGCTTTTTATCATCTTAATGCGTGAAAGTTCAACGATCAATTAATAATATTAATGTAAGAGTCCAGGGAAGATGAGAAACCTTCAATGTTACTTCTGGTATACTGGATACTATGTAAATTTCTGGACTAATCCATGCATAAGAGGGAAAGAATTACAGCACATGCAAATTTCAAGAAAATAATATATAAAAGGGGAAATTATCATTCCTAATGCTTCAGTTGACAAACAGCTCATTACCACTGGGCTTCCAAAGTACTTGAATTTCTAACTTAGTCTCTCCCACTCTTGATTGTTCTCCATTTTCTTAATTGAATTTCTGTCTTATTATTTAAAGAAATAGAACATAAATTTGTAGAACAACCCCCACAAACATTTCTTAAGATTATATTCTATAGATAGCACTGAATACAAGAGAATGTACCAAAAAAATGACAAGAGGAATATATCCCTTTGTATGCTATAGTGGCAATGTGGTATTGCAAAATGACTGGACAGTGAGTCTCACTGAGTCAACATATGACTCCAATCTTTATTTGATCTTTTTACAAATTAAATGCAGCTGAGGCAAAGTGTAACACAAGGCTCAGATGCAGAAATGATGTTACAAGAAGAGGTCTAATATTTATTGCTAGCTCACTCATTCAAAAGCTTTAGGTTTGTGCGACTGGGGTCTTGGAAAATCAGTTCTCTAACATAAAATGTGACATTTCCAACTGTGCTGTGGTTAATAGCTATGCCTCAGAGGGCTCTATTTTATCCTTACTTGAATTTTACAGCAATTTTGATTATGTCAGCCAAACAGTCTCAGTTTGCAAGAGGATGTGGAGTTCTATAAAACAGTGAAAATGGACTTTTTTAAGGTCAGAGGATCAAATGCTTGGTTGATTTAAGCAACTAGAGTACTTTGATGCCCAAGTGAGGAAAAAATGTTAGTCACAGAAGGAATGCAGCACCATGCTTCAGTGTTCCATACATCCAGTCAGCTTTGGCAAAGAACTAAGTAAAGAACTTGTAAAAAGTAGTAAGTACACCTTATTTCATGCATAACTTGTAATAGCTGTTTTCTGTAGTTACATTTCTGTATTTCTCCTATACTAAAAATATCTTCATGAGAGATAAGAGAGGTGATAGAACAACCAGATGGCATTTGCTTGTATTTATAAAACTCAAGTCTGGTGATTAACTATATGAAACATGATAAAAGATTAAGAAAAGCCTGCATTATTGTGAGGAATAAAGGCTTAAAAGTAATATTTTGAGGTTATATAGTAATTTCAGCTAATGCTTTGAGCTGGACAGTGCTAGAACTTGCCTGTAATTTGCAGAATGTTGGCTTCATGTAAACTAGAAATGAACCAGCCTAAGTTCCTGATCCCAGGTATATTCACATCCTTACATAACTGTTGACATAAAAATAGCTCCATGATAAAAAAAGTACAATGTTTTTCAGAACAAGTTTTATTCAGGACTATCTGGCTTCCTACCTTACTCTGGTGCAATGAAGAAAAATGACTGTTAAATTTACCAAATAAAAATGTATCCCTTTTTGTCTTGGTTCTGCTCCTGCAGTGGTTAAAGTACTTTCTGCAGATGCCGTGAGATTTTATTTTTTTCACTCTTCTCTATGAAAATTGTACATATAAATCCCTCTAAGAGACCCAATGAGTTCATCAGGTTCACTCATAAACTACCAAAAAACAATGCCAGACCTGGCTGAAGGAGTTCCAGACCCTCATCTACTGCAGACAAACCTTTAGTCACTTATCAGCACTAGTTTCCTTTGGAAAAGTAACTCCATTTACATTTTTTCTCTCAAAGACACTAACAGCTGAAATTCATTTGACTAACTGGGCAATACCTGTAAGGCAAGTATTTATACCTGAGCCTGTAACTCCTTCACAGTCAAAGGAACTCATGTAATCAAGGGAGAATGATTAATCTCATCAGACACTAAAATACATCAGATAAACCACACCCTTTTTCTATTTGCTCTAAAAAGAGCTCCAGATGCCCAACACAGCTTACCAGTGTCTACAGTAAAATGTCTAAAGGCAAAGGAGATCTCTAACATCAGCCTTCCTGTATGCCAAACTTCCAGTATTACTTTTTTTTTCTGCAAGACCGAGGACTGCATTAAGAGATTTCTCTCACAGGAAAGCATTTACTGTGTTTAAACACAAAAACCTATTAGTGTTTCTGCAGTTCTGGAAGGCAATCCTATATTCCTTGCTATAAACCCATTCTAGTTTGTCAGCATGCTATCTGAGCTATATACACCATGCTTGTGTACAACCTGATATTAGAGGTCACACCGCTGCCAAACAGGCAAACCGTGCAACTTCCCAAATCTCACATGAAATCCCTCAGGTTATACAGCTGTTAATTAATTCCTTTTGACTTCTTCAGTGCATGCTGAGTGTGTGGGAGTGCATGCTTAGCTATCCACCCATTACTCTTCACCCAAGCCTTTTTCTCTACCTTACCCAAGCCTTCCTCAGAGCTACTGTCTCAGAAAGTCCCTGTTCCTGCAAACACCTCGCTTTTTCACTACTAGATGTGTGACTTCCAGGGACCTCTCTCTGTAAGATTCAGCAAATGATGCTCGATTAGCATCCTCACTTCCACTCCTCTCTTCCCTCTTTGTTTTCCAGTTTCCTCCCGTCCACTCTTCTTCAGCATTTTCCTTTGAGCCCTACCAACTCTACCCCATCTCCTCCCCTCCTGCTTTCACCCCACATTGTGCTTAAACTGCCGCTCTCTTCACACGCAATACAGGAATGCAAAGAGTTCCCCATTAGAGTGGGGCAATTTCCACCTCATTTCTCCTTTTCTCTCCCACCTACCCAACACATCTTTCCCAAATGCCACCTGCAAACATTTCAAGCTCTGAAGTCAGGTTAAAACCCACCCCAAATAACTTTACTCAAAAGAGGTCTCACAAAACACCAAATGACCCATTTCTGACCTGAGTTCAAAACTCTCCTAATCCCCACTGACGCTGCCACCTGCTCAACTACGTCAAAGGGCCTTTTCCTTCCAAGTTTCCACTACCTTGACGACAACTGCCTTTTCACAGCTGCCAAAACATTTTAATCTTTCCATGATGTTCCCTGCGAAGCCACCTGCGGTCCCCAGCAGGCCGTGACTGAGGAGAAGGACTTGGGGTGATGGTCGAGGCGGTCAGAGGAGACTCGGGAAGGGTCCACAACCAGGGAGCCTTGGGCGCCGCCTTCCCTTTAGGCCTTCCTAGCAGAGCTGCCGGGCGAGGAGGAGGAAACGGGAACGGCCGAGCCCAACGCCAGGAAGCCTCCGGCCCCGGGCGGCGTGGATCTGTCAGCCGCCGCTCTCCCGCCCGGGGGGCTGGGCGGGCGGCAGCAGCTCCGCCCCGCTGCGGGGGCCGCCCGCGCCGGCAGAGGCGGCTCCGTTCTCCGCTGTGACGCCGGCGGCGCTGGAACACCTGGAGGGGCGGCGGCGCCTGCGGCTCGGCCCTCCCCTTCCCTTCCCTCTGCCGCGGGCAAGGTGAGTGCGGGAAGGGGGGCTCCCTGGGCTCCGTGCCGGATCCTGGTGGGGAAAACGGGTTCCGCCAGCAGCTGCTGCGCACGCTGCCGGCAAGCCCCGGGTGGGCGCCTCCTCCCCCGCGGGCTGCCCGCCCGTCTCTGAGGGGGATGGAGGCTGCGCGGCGGGCCGGCCTGAGGCGCCGGTGCCCGTCAGGGTTTGCCGGCGGGTGGAGCCGGACCTGTCCAGGGGTGAAATTTTCCGAGGCTCAAGATGGCATCTGCCCCTCCTTTTTGCCTTGTGTTCCCCCCCCTCCCGCCGTGCGGTTATCTCGCCATGATTATTGCATTTATCCGTTTCTCCCTCCCGTACATCCTCTCTGGCTCGCCGCCCGCTGGAAGCGGGGAGGCTGGGGAGGAAAACGGCCGACTTCACCTCAGCGGTTTCCGGCTTGGCTGCCGGGCTCCGGGCTGAGGTGCGGGTTGTCCGGTCCCTGTCCGCTGCCCTCCGGGCCGAGGGCTGCGGGCCTTGTTCTAACCTGCGGGCTGCGGGCCGGTGGGGCTATGAGGGGTGCCAGGGCTTCCTGCACTAAGGTTGTGTCAGCTCTCAAAACAGGAACCGGGGCATTAATAGCTGGAGAAATTGGATTTAACACCCTCTTTCCCCCACCCCCCCCCGAAAAAAAAACCCAAAACCAAACCTCCAAACAAACAAAACCCCACAAACAAAAAAGGCCCGCCTTCCGATTTAAGGCTGGTATTTTATGAAAGGCTAATCAGATTTTTTCTGTGTCGATCTACCTCGAGCATGAGTGGTGTTTATCTGCTCTAGTCACTTAGAAGACAAAAGGAAAATAGAAAATTACTTGAAGCATCAGGTCAGTTTTTAGTAAGAGAAAAGGGTGAAGGGCACCCTGCTCTTATATGTGTTGGTATCACTGTGTATATGTTCAGTACCAAATGTACATAAGTACCATGTTCCAAGCTGTTTTTTGTAGTGGTGATACAGACTCAAGGTCCTTCAGGGACCCGTTTAAAACAGTAAGATTTACCTTAGTTCAGATGTGCAGATGTGGAACTGAATGGGGTAATCACAGGGGTAATGTGATTAACCCCTTACCCCCGAGTTACGCTATGTATATGTTTTGTCAGCTTGGCATTGGAGTTGTTCTGTTTGGTTGGTTGCAGTATTTTGTCCCTGCTAGAAAGCCCCTGTTTGTTGGGAGGGGTTTCCCCCTCATGGTCCATTCTGTTATTTGCTTTCTTACAGTTTCTGGATGAATTTTAATTTGTGTCTCAGAAATCAGCTGTGGCTCTTGTTCCAAAACAGAGTTATTGAAAATAAACTTTTCTTGTGTTTTAGTCAAGCAAGGTTGTTCCTATAAGGGAAAAATGTTTGTTGATCAATTTTCCAAAGTGTTGGGGCAGAGAAAATGGCAACCTATAGTGCAGTCTGCATTTGATTGTAGTCTTTCATCTTATTTTTCTTGTAATCTATTCTTTTTCCACTTTGTCCTATCCAGTATTCCCAAGGAGTTAGTTGAACTACCACATGACAGTGCAGTCTCCCTGGCATTAATATAGGAGTTGTGGTACTTATCATGAAGTCCATGAAGATCTCGTTTAGATATTAGCAATTTTTTATACTGCTGTTTGAATGGGATAGCCTATTATCTTAAACTGAGTAACTCAATGGTTTAAGATTTATGTAAATACCACTGAAGAAGGAATTTAGCATAAAGCCACAGAGGTCTTTTCAGTAGTAAACTGCCATAACTGGTATAACCAGTCACATTTTCCCCAAGGCAAGCTCTACTGAAAGATGATGTGGCAGTAATATGCTGCAAAACCTTGGTCTAAATGATTTTCTAAAGTTTAGTTACTGTCAAAACTGCATGGGTGAAACCTTGATATTTCCAGAAAGGTTCAAACAATGTACTCGAGGGCTAGATGCTGGTGATTGGAGCTTGCTGCCTGCTTAACTGAGAAAGAATTTAGTGCTTTTTAGATAATGGTGATTTCTCCCATTATGTTTGTGGTAGCTGAGATTCAAACATGCACGCGACTCAATGTTTGCAGGTTCAGGAAGTCTATTTGTGACTTTATGGAAGGGGGAAGGCTTCTGTAACATTTTTGTTTCAGCAGATTGCTATTGGGAAGTGGGGGGAATCACACAGTGCAGGTAAAATTCTTGTTGAACCCTACTACAGGGTTGCCTTTTTTCCCCCTTAATAGATTTTCAAGCTCACCCATCTTGCCTGTTCTTCTCTGTTTTCCATACTCTACAAGGCTGCTAAATGGTTCTGATGAATTCCCAAGTAATCTTTTCTTGAAGAAATGAGTAATAACAGCTCCTTTCATTCTTAAACTACTATTGAAAGATGTTTTACAAGCTGACAGGAAAAAAATTATATTAATATCTCAGCTAAACTAGAAGTCAAGAAATGTCCTCAAAGACTCTTAGTGCTTTTTGCAAAATCTCCCAGCAGTGTTGCTCTGAAATAGTTGATCCTTCAAGATGTTTTACCACTTCTCCACCAGGAAATCACTCTAAAGACACAATTATGCCACGAGATGCAGACGCATTAAAAATACAAAAGCCTGAAGAGTGAAGAAAGTTAAAGGAAGAACAAATAGTTGAGATCAGTAGAAACGTTTGACCTTTTACTGTGTTGCTAGTAATAGAAATCTCACCGTGGTTTTTCCTGTGGCTATTGTTAGCCATGGCAAACCAAGGGGCATTTTGACCAGTTATGCAAGTGCTTACGTCAGCCTTGGGAACTGTCTGTTCTGAGTCCCTGAAACAATACCCTGGTCCACCTTGTGAGTAGCTTCATAGTGATCCCCACTGCCTTAGGAAAAGTTGGCTGGTGTGCCAGGATCTGAGGAGAGTAATCTAAACGTTGAGTGGACCAGCTTGTATTGATGGTCGTATTTACTCAAAGGGTGGTGAAAGATCATCACTCTGTATGCTAAAAACTGTGCATGCTAAAACTGTTTTGTGAATCAAATCTCTTTTTCATGGTTGTGAAACGATCTCCTGAGGGAACTGAGAGAAAATTATTTTTCCCTATTCCCTTGTTTCCCCTATTCCCTCCCCCGGAGTTGTTTCCCCTCAGGTATAATACCATTGATTTCTGGCTTCTGCATGGATAAGAATAGAGGAGGGAGGCAGAAACTTGAGAGCGTTGGCTGTGTTGGCAAATAGGATATCTAGGTAAGAGAGCCATTAGATTGAGCTTGTAAACCAATGTTTATTAATATTTACTATAGTATAAATGTAAAGAGAGTTTTATGAGATTTATTTGTACATCCATTTCTTTTCTCAGAGGTTCTACAAAGGGAAGGTTTCCTGAGGTTAAATCTGTAGACTGCTTACAGGTAGAATGTGTCACAAAAGCCATCTTCATGTTGTCTTTTATTATGTATGCACAGCAGGTGTTCCATATGGCATTTTCTTTAAGAGTATTCAGCTACTAGGTTTAAAAATACTGAGTTTTAAACTAAGAGAACAAACATGTATTACAAAACAATTTGATAGTCATTTCAGAGAAATGAAGCAAGTCTGCATTAAGAATGAGATTAAATACTGGATTGTAGGTATTCCCAGCTTTGCTCGTTTGCTGAATGGAGTTAGACCTGCCACTCAGCAACTTATATTCAAATTATTCTTTCATAAAATGCACATAGTACTTATGATACTTACTTGGTTCTTTTCTAAGGATATTCACTCATTGTTCTTCACAAATGCAAATGAAACACTAATAATCAAGTGAAAGATGTTACATGATGGCAAACAGGTACTATGTGCTGTTCTTATATTGTTTCACAATATAAAGCAGCTGAAAAATCAGTACAATCTGAAAAGGGAATTCAAAATTAATTTTACATGTAATTAAATATCTGTGTCTTCATGTAACACATGAAGTTCTGCATGCAAGTTAACTAAGAAAGGGCTATAGTTTGCTCTTCAGTCTTCCAGCTGTGAGTCTAGAAGCATTTATTTGAAATATTTTGTTCTGAGATTGCAAGTACTATGTCATGACTACATATGCCATTCTTATCAGTGTTTTTGAGATAAACCAGTGGTTTTAGGAATTTTTCATACAGCTGTTGAAAAAAAACAACAAAATCCATCTCTGAGTGTCATTTCAGTACCATTATTCTCCAGAAAGCAGACTAATTATGCTTATGTAAGTTCAGTAGTCTTTGGAGTAATAAGACAGGCACATAGTACTGAACAGACACAAAATTCGTTTTTTGAGAAGAATATTAATGGTTGAGTTGATTCTTGCACTTTGTCACCATGTTTTTTAAAAGTTGTTTTTGCTCCCATATAGTGCCAAATTTTTCATATCTCTAACCACTGGAGTACTGGAAAAAATGCAATTCAGATGGACTGATACTCATAAGTTCTTGTTAGTGAGCAATAAATTCCCTGTGTTCAGATTCACTCTATTTATTTGCCACTGTCTCCTATTAACTTGTCAGAGCTGAGAATAGAAAAATAAAAGACTAAATGAAAGCAGAAGAAACATAGCCCTCGATAGATCATCCTGTGCTTAGACTACACCAGGAAATTAAGCAGAAGCTCTTCCTATATTAATTGTGTATTCTAAAACATTACAAAGCATGATAAGTGTTTTTGGAATAAAATAACTCCTGACAGTGCTTGCTGTAGTAGCTATTGGTCATCTGTCCTGCACAGTGAGTATGAAGAGTTGCTGGAAAATGCAGTGAAAGACAGGTCATTATATACTTAATAGTACTACTACTCATTTTGTTGGATCTGCTGCTTTCAGACAGGTACCAAGGTAGAGCTACAAAATGGCACCAAGAGGACTCAAAACATCCAGATTTCTTCATACCTTATGCATGGGTTCTAATGTTGCAAATCCTTAATCTCACAGTCTTAGTCATTTAAGATACCTGCTTGTATTACTATGGTTTGTTCTCCACACAATTTTAGTGGCTTGAAAAAGAAGGGAAAGGGAGGCTCTAACTACCTCCTTGGATAACAGGGTCCAATTCCTGATATTTCTGTTGTTTTGAGTGGATGGTTGGGGTTTTTCAGCACGTCAAATTTAGTTTTTATTTATTTAGTCCTTTGAAGGACTATCATCAATATGGAGTGGAATAAATTAAATTTTTGCTGGAGTCTTGCTTAAACCTTTACAGAGAGAAAATGGAAATGGAAGAAATTGTGTATAGAAGTGTGTAGAAGTGCTTGCAGTCAAAATAAAAATGGGTTTCTGTGGGTTTATGATGTGTGGCTGTGTCATAAGCACAATGTGTCACTCAGTGGGTGCTGAATCATGTTTTCCCTATTCAAGAGACCACCACGAGCTGCTTCATGCAGAAACCATCATTTCTGTGTGCCCAGAGGACAGTGGTGAGGCTGTGGTTCAGGGCTGCTCTTTGCAGGTTCTGTTCACTACCTGTACAGGGCCATAGTATTGAGAGGCTTCTATTGTAATTTAGGCACTGCAGTTAGATAATTGGGGTCAAACAGAATGAATTTCCTTCCCTCTCAGCACCCTCCCAGGTGTATGAAGATAGCAGGATTCCCCCTGTGTATAACAGATGCCATTTAACCCTGCACTTCTTATAAGAGTGTACAGAACTTTTTTTTCTGGATGTCAGTTCCTGAAGTAGGTTGAAAGAGGAACACGGTTGATAGAACTCCCTTGTATGACTGCAGTATTTCTTCTCCTGAGAATTTGCCAGTACTTGGAAATGTGCACACTTCCCAGAATAAGCAGCAATGAGACAAAGGAATAGACAAAAAGTTGTAGTGGATGGAAAGAATTGTTAATGCACCACTTGGAGACCAGTTCTGCAAAGTTTTTGAATTAAACAAGTGCATCAGTGAGTAGTCTAACAGAATGAAAATACTTCTGGATTTAAAACTAAGCATGGATGATTCTGCAGGATTAGTACATCAATGATGAGTGTTAAGAGCTTTAGAGGGGAAAAAAAATCTTTTCATTTGTCATACTGATACTACTGAAACTCTAGATTCAGTTTAGCTGAATTACAGTGGTAGCTGCTCATGTCATTAAGAGTAGGAATACTTGTAATCTCTATAATCTTGATGCAGAATTTCTATAGGGACCCAGACTTCAGTTTTCACTCTTTTCCTGCATTGACTATATGGATAATTCTGATCAATAGGCTGCTGTGCCCTGCCTCATCTTCATTTTGGGGTGAGACTGCTTCTTGCTTTGGAGGCCCATTTATGTGGATCAGTTCAATCACACCTTCGAGGGAGCAGTGTGGGGAAGGCAAGTTGTCAGCCAAGAGCTGTTGAAGAAGCACAGATGGCATAGATTCCCTCACCTAAGCACATTTTCTTTCCTTCTGAGTAATTTACATAAATGAAGCTATCACTCTTGCATTTTAGGATAGAACTCCTTAAAACTCTTCTTATTTTTTGTCACTTTGTAACACTTTACTGTTACTGTATTAAAAGTTACTTGGGATTTTACTCATTTTATTAACACTGGTTTATTAAGTAAATTGACTGCAATACATGATTCTACCATATCTCAATTTGTTGGGATCTGAAGAATTTGAGAGCATATTAGCTTCTTCAGAAGGATAGTAAACTTTAAGGACTGTACTATCAGTGAAAGTGCAGGCCCATCTGTATTTATTTTTTTTTGGTGAGCACTTAAGGCTTGCTGAATTCTGCTCTGCTTCTCATTCAGTTCTTTTTTGTTCTTTCTGCATGCATCTCAAGGATGCATTCTATCTTCTGCCTTCCCACAGGGCTATGATAGGTCATCCTTGAATGTTCAGTTTGGTCTGTAGATTAGCATTTATGATGTTTTTGCAAGATTTCAGCTCATCTCTTGGTTGTAATGAGTTCAAGAGTCTTCACAGTTTCCTGATACTGGTTGTTTCCTGCCCTCTATAAGATCTGTTGCCTAAGCTATTAAGTGCACAGTGCGATCAGTGTACTGATGCTCAGCCAAGGACAAATATTAAATTAGGTTTTGGGTTTTTTTTTAATAAAATGCTTTCCCATAACCTAGGAGAGCACTATGAACTGGATTTCTCCTTGCCACATGACACTTTTTATATTTACACTCAGTGGAAAAGAAAAATTATCTGAGTGACATTGATATACAGAATTATCACTAGCTTAGCTGCTGGGGAGAAGGCACTCATACTGTCTTTTTCTTATGAATAATCTCCAGTTACTACTTGTCCAAAGTTTTTCAGCTCTTTGGAAACCAGACAATTTATGCTGCAATGAAGTATAACATAATAAAGCCAAAAAAGAGAAACAAGCATGTACAAATGTTGTACATAGCATGGTCTGGAAGGTAAGCCTAGGGTATGTTGGAGTTTAAATCACTGAAAATACCATGACATCATTTTCTTCTTTACATGGTGTATTTAAATGATCTTGGAGGATATAGAGACTCAGAGGATTCTCTACTGGAATAGAAATGCCATTTGCTAATGAGAGTGCCCTTCAATCAAGTTTCATTCCAGCAACATGACAAATAAAATAACTCAGTAGGGAACATTTTTGATGCAGTGCTCCAGAAATATTAGGAAGTTCTGTATGTGTTCCAGTGATTTTTGGCCACCTGTGGAAATAGATTGTGGGTAAATATCCTGCAACCCATCCTGCCACAGATGCAGAGGTGCCATAGTTGGCTGTTTGCAGGGCCATCTTGGTAGCAGCATGTCTTGTGAGCTGTGGCAGAGCCCTGCATGAATGCAGCTGTACTGCATCTGAAGCCAGGCTGTGTCTGGAAACAGGTTTTGGATGTCCTTTTCAGTGTCCTGGATGATGGACTGTGACAGCCTTCTCTGGTGTTGGTCTGCCAACAGAGAGGCTTCTGGAACATAGTGCTGAGACTTCTGGGTGGCTTCTCAGAGGCCCTGCTGAGGTTTTTCAAGGTTTTGGCAGGATTAGGAACCCAGCTGGTTCCATATGGAAACGGATGCTTCAATACTCTCATTCCTTGTGTTTTGGGCAGACTTGTTATGAATAGGGCCAGCTCAGGTTTAATGCTGGAACAGACAGCATCTGTCTGTCTCAAAACACTGGGAAACACTTGCAGAATTACTGGAGCTGTGTGTGGACTTCTTCAGGAAATACCAGATCCAAGATTGTGAAGAAATAAACATAGATTTTCATGCAGAGAGTTATAATGTAGCACTGCTTTTCTTTGCATGCTTTAGAGCACCTAAGCTTTCTATTCTTTTTTTCCCCTACACTATCTCTACCTCTTGTTAGGTGAGATACAGGCACTCTGTCACAGAGGTCACAAGTGTTGCATAACTTATTATCATCAAGGATAATGGAAACTTTCAGTACAAATGCTTACCAATTGGTTGGTAAATGTTTTGTTTTGTTTTGTTTTTCCCGGTCAGCATCAGCATAACATTGTTTCTTGAAAGTTTCTTTTAGTCTTAATACACTGGGAAGAAAATAGGAAAAAAAGTCCTTTACATCAACTCCTTGTGGCAAACTAAGCTTGTTTGTTACATATAAAACTGTATTATAACTGCTTAATTTTAAGTTTGGCTGCAATTTTGGGGGAAGGTACTGGTGGACTCTAGTTAGTGTCATATGCTTCCATTATAGCAAACTTTGGCAGAGCAACTCTCTTGTTTCTTCATTTCAAAACATTTGTCATGTTCTTCAGAAGCCTAACAGAGTTCCAGACCTTAAGTAGTGAAAGGTTATGTGCTCATTCCTTGGTCTCTCTGCAGCCTCAGGGCCAGCTTTTCACAATTGTAGGGATTCTTTGTTACATGGTTATGAAATATTTCCTCTAATTCACTTGTTACTTCCCTGGACTGTTTCCAGGCCCTTTTTATTAGCATCTATCACTTCTTGGAGCTAGACTTATGACTTAGGATTTCCTTTAAAAATCTCACTCCTTTCACCTTCCCCAGATGCTTTTAATAATGTCCTTTGTTACTGTTTAACCAATATCTTGACTGTCTTTCAGTCCTACACTTGAAACAGTAACAATACATGAAGTTAGATATTATAAAAAAAAATTAACTATGGCCCTACTAAACAGCTGCAGAGACAATTTACATTGTACATGTAATAGTATCGGAAGAATTAAAACTGTTAATATTAAAATTTTGTGCTCTGTATGAAAATATCAATATGAGTAAAAGTTGAAGCTATTTGAGACAACTCGTAGCAGTTCTTTGGTTGGGTATTTTTTTGGTTTTGTGTAGCTACAGTGGTTGTGGTGCAGTCTTCCTCTGCTGTTCATTTACACCATTCTTGTGGAAATTCTTCTGTGTTTAACCAATGGTAGCAGCACACTTGTAGCTCTCCAATCACATCTTCTTTTATGTTGTACAGATTTTCACAGAAACACATAGATTGGAATGGAGCACTGGAAATTACATAGTCCAGATTCCTGCTCAATCAGGCCCAGTTAGAGCAGGTTGCTCAGGGCCATTCCCAGTAGAGACATGGCAGCCTGTTCCAGTGCTTGATAATCCTCATGGTGAAAATTGTCCTGCTTTAGGTTAAGTTGGAATTTCACACTTGTCCTCCTAGTGTACATCTTCGACAAGGGTTTGTGTTTGCTTAACATCCTCCCATTAGGTAGTTGTAGACAGCTGTAAGGCCTCCTGTTAGCCTTTGGTGGTCTCACAGCTGAACAATGGTGTTATGGGGTCCTAACTCTGACCAATGGACCCGCTCAAGTGTTGTTGTTATATGGAGAGCAAAACTGGAAACTACTCTAGGTGTGGTCCCACGAAAGGCTTTGAGGATTCTGTGGAACACCACGACAAAGGCATTGCTAAAGTTAGCACACAACATGCACTGCTCTTGTCTCCTTCACCAGAGGCAGTAATCT
Organism: Calypte anna; assembly: GCF_003957555.1. Lineage (NCBI taxonomy): Eukaryota > Metazoa > Chordata > Aves > Apodiformes > Trochilidae > Calypte > Calypte anna. The sequence goes on along the minus strand of NC_044245.1, from coordinate 26,287,720 downwards.
CATAGTAGAGGGCAGTTGGGTTGGTATGGCATGATTTACTCTTAAAAACAATCCATGCTGGTTGTTCCTACTCAACTGTCTATCTGTCATGTCACTGAGAATGGTTTGCTGGAGGGTTTTCTCCATGATCCTGACAGTAGCCTTAAAGAACTAAAGACACAGTGTAGACTTTTCAGTGAAAACCAAGGTAAAAACATACTTTTTCCTTTCCATATTCTTTGTCATGCAGTGGGCTTGTTTCTGACTTAGCCTGTCTATTGGTGCCACTGTTTTTACAGAACACTTCCTGTCCTTCACCCACTGTGGTTTTGTCTTTCCTAACTCCATCCCTGCATGCTCAGGCAATGCTTTTACATTCTCCTGAGTAACGTGTTGCTGCCTCCATCTTCTACATGCGTTAGTTTTACATTTGAGTTCATTAAAATTAATCTATCCTGGCCACCTGCCAAAGCCCATAGAGATGGGCTGTCAATGTGCTTTGAGGAAGTTGACTTCAAAGATCACACTGTTGTCCTGGGCTCCTCCTGAAAACCCAGTTAAGGGTATGATCTAACTAGTCAAGACTGAATGTTTCTTAAAAATAAAATCCTAATATTGCCAGCTAAATATTGATATGTTTGCTGTAGAATGAAGATGCAAGCATGAAAATTCCTGTATTAGCACATCAACTATATACAGGTCAAATAAATATTCCCTTACTATGTTCCTCTACCTTTGTCTCTAATTTGAATACCTATGTTAAAATACACATTGTTTCTATTTCAGCAGAGCTTAGCTGTGATGCTGAAACATGGAATATGAGTTAGTTTGCAATGCTACAAATATTTCTCAAGCATGTCTAACTTGAAACAAGGTCTGTGTGGATGAAAGTCACTCTGGGTACTGCGGGGATCACTGGGACCCAAACCCAATGCACGCTTGTGGTTTAAATTAGCAGCTAAATGAATGTCATGATAGTATTGGACATGCAGGTTTTCCAGAGTGTTCTCAGTCACTGAGAAAGATGAAACTCAGCTGAGGCTTCTGAACCAAAACTTGATTTCCCTCTGAAAGTTCCTTGAACAGCAGCTGGAATGAATGGGATCCAGGAGCATTTTTTGATGGAAATGGTAGGCGAAATACCACAAGCCTTATCAAAAGCCATCTGAATATTTCAGAGCAACCACAGTTCTGTTTACTCAATGCCAGTGCTTACTGAGCTGTCTTTCTACAAACTGAATTCTCACTTAGGAAAAGCTAGTTCTGTACTGGAAATAAAGTGGGCCCAGGGACTGACCTTGAACACTGAGCTGTTTCTTGTTCCTGCTGTTTGATTACTGCATTCTCTTGGCACTGTTTTTTGTCTGTAGCACCTACAGTTCTGTGGGATCTTTCTCTCTCCTGGCAAGTTTTGGATGCTGCCAGAAGCCAGAAGTTATTTCCAGCAGGCAGTGTAAGTGAGGCTACATATGTCATACTACATTACCCCAAGCAGGACTTGTAACCTCAGACAACTGAGATGCCAGTGTGTCACACAGCAGGACGTGCCCTCATTCTCATACCATGAAAACACTGTCCTCATGGCTGTGGTAGTCCTCACTTTGAACTACAAAACACAGGGAAACAGTATCTTGGGGACATAGGGGTACTATGTAGGACTCAAAGGAGTGTAACTAAGAGTATCCCAGAACCAAAATTTCAGGTCAGATGTTTAAGAACAAAGAGCATGAGCTGTGCTTGCAGATGAAAACTGTTTCGCTGTAATCCTGGTATTTTCCTGTTTCTATTTTTTTTAGGGAGACTGGTTTCCTGGAAAGTCAGGTGGACTCGTACAGTGAGTAAGGTCAGTGCCTTAGACCTATTCCCCATGTTGCTTAGGGGTTTTTTTCCATGTAATATGCATGTTACTATAGCTAGACAGCCTGATCTCTGCTTCCTGTCAAACTAAGCATGGAGGTGAGTAACTGAGTCATGGATGTGTATACAAGCTAAATCCTGTGTTCTTATCTTGCTCATACACACCCATAGTTAACTTAGGGAGGACCTGTATCAAAACAGTGAAGCATAAAGGTGTTAGAAAACTGGAGTTAATGTTGCCTGTGCCTTATGGTGCCAGAAACTACAGCAAAGCCCCGATGGATGCTGCCCACTGCATATTGTCTGACACTGTGGTGCACAATGCAAACAATCTAAAGAGTCCTCTCTTTCTCTTGGTTGTTTGAATGTTGGCCTTTACATTTAAACTCTGCTCTGAAGACAAGAGCTAATTCTCATGGTCTCTCCTGCAGTGCTTACACGTACTTGACAACAATTCCAGTTCAGGAAAACCTCCTGCTCTGATATAATCTTGCAGCATTTCATGGAGCTTTGCCAGGAAGTTTCACAGGTCTTGACAGCAGAGTGCTTAGAATCAGACATCTGAGATTTGGCTTCAGATGGAAGTGTATGTGCTTCATGATTGCAGGAAGCACTCAGGTTGTTTGCATTCTCATGTTCTGGTTCCTGCAATCTGTTCCAGTCCCATTGCCACTCCAGTGCTAACTGTGCTGTCTGTACGCAGCACCGTACTATATATGTTCCCAGTGTCATCTCTCCTCGTTGCAGCCCCTTTTTTCTTTTGCCCAGATCTGTGCCAAAGTTCAGTTTCTGCATCATTACCTTCCTAGCTGCTTTTTCCATTTCTGTTTTCTCAGTCAGTCAGCTTCTCATCTTAGTGCAGCCTGTTGGTATATTCCTTCTGTGGCTGGTTTTACCACAGGCCATTTGCCAGCAGCACCGTCCTGAGCAGCTTGTTTTTGGTCTCATCTACAATCATGCTGCATTGCCTCTGTTTGGATGCTGATTGTTTGCTGGAGATCAGAGTCCTCTCTGAAATCAGCAGAGGGAGAAGCCAGGTGCTTGTTGATTATAAGGAGTGTCTGGCTTTGCTTGTAAATTTAGACTGGAAGCAGTGTGCTGAGTTACTGGTAGGAAGTGTTGAGTGTGCCATCTGGTCAGCTCAAAATATAGTGAGAGACTGAAGTATCCAAGCTGGAGCTACTATTTTATAAAATCCAAAGTCCAGATGCATACAAATCATATACTATTCTCAGGGGCTTTTGTTGCCTCTCAAAAAAAAAAAACCCAGCCACCACCCGGTGGTTAAATTGTGCATCTGTGGCTCAAGATGTGATGTAGCTACTGTTCTTAAAAAATAAATCAGTGGGACATGGGTGAAAAAAAAAATAGTAGCTGAAACTGTGTTGTGGTTAAATCTTGGGAGAAGAATAATCCCGGCTGAGGACAGTGCCTTGCATGGACAATTTTAGCTTAATTTGTCAAAAAGAACTGAAAGTTATGTTGGATAAATTTAATTTTGCTTGCAAAAGACAATTTACTAAAGTATAGTAATAGGCAACACCAAAATTTTTTATCATGCATTTAGGACAGAATTCTCTGTTACCTGAGGAAAACAATTGGTTTTGTATAGTAACATGGTAAGCAAGATTCTGCAACACAGTAATTTTCTGTGCGAAAGGGTAGAGGCTTTCTGGAGTCTAACTTGGTAATTACATTTTAAAGATTTTTCTATTAACTGATAACTTCTTGTTTTATTTAAGTGTCTGAAGAAAACAGGAAAAATGGAAGGTCATAAATAGTAAGTACCTTCATCATTTTTTCTTATTCCAAAGAGATAGTGGTGTTTGATGTGTTCATTTGTCACTGCCTGAGTCTATTCTGGCATGCAGTATATGCATGCACCCTACATATATATATATATATATATGCACCCTACTCTGGCATACAGTATTCATGTGAAGTCACTGGTAGACATTCTGTTTAAAATTAATTTTAAAAAACAAAACAAAAAAAAGAAAAAAACGGAAATGAAACAAAATAAACCAAAACCAAAGCAAAAAACTTGCCAAAGAATGGAAAAACAAGTGAACTGACTAGCTAGAAAATTACCATATGTTATCTTATCACTTCCCTGCTGAATGGAAGGTTGTGTATGAGCTGTTGTATTTCAAGAGGTTTATCTGTGGTGATCAACTTCAGAATAAAGTTCATCCTTCTTTTAGTTATATTTTCTGATTGTTAAACAAAACTGCAATATGTTTATTATTATTTGACACAAAAATTGTTTTAAAAGGTGTGAACAAGGGTCTACTGGTAAAAAATGTCCACTGAATGTTTTGGTAATGGGACAAATCTTAATTTTCTTATTCCTTGCACCATGTCCACAGAATTTCTAGTGACCTCAACTGAGGCAGATATCAAGCCTGGTTGACATCAGTTAAATTATGGTGTTTTCTCCACTTGACCACTGAACTGAGATATCAATTATTTGCACAGCTGTAGCAGAACTTAAAGCACACAACCAGGCAGACAGCTGGGGTCTTTACCCTGCCTTGTGAGCCTTTTGATTCTTTATTATTACTATCTGTAAAGTAATGCTGTTTTTATTAAACTCTCATACTCTGTTTTCTTGTAATGCTGAGCGATCTTGTTGCTTATTAGAGGCTATAGAATTTTTAATGGTACAGTTTATATAAAGATAACACAGGCTTTAGCTAAGCTGATAGGCTGTCTGTTGTCAGAGTGCATAATGGTTTGTGCAGAATTCCACATGCAGTGTGGTATATTTTGCATGTGTTGTTTATTTTGCTCAGTGGCACCAAAAAGACCTTTATTTTTAAGAGTTTTAAACTCTTGGAACTATCACTTGGGTGAAATGAAATTAATTAGTATCTTTGCTTTAAAAGTTTGGGGAAGAGGTCAAGAAGTACTCTGTGCATATTGAATTTTGCTTACTTCCAGTTTAATTTCCTATCTCTTTGATGATTAATTCACTTTCTCCTAAGTCACTGATTAAAAAGAAAAAAAAATGGCATACAAAGCAAGTATTAAGTACCTGAGAAACAAACTGCCTTTCAAAGGTAAACTGTTACTATTAATACAGTAGGGCAGATGTGCCACACTTTGGGGACTAAGTGTACCAGTGGCTTGTTTCAGAATGGCTATAGGATTCATAACAAGCCTGTATATCTGTGTGTCTTGATACATGACTTGATGTGTACGATGGGCCTGAAGACCCCTTGGGGTAGCATCCCTGAGCATCCCTGAGCTGTGTTGTGAACACAGCAGTATCTCATGAATGAACCACAATTGGTCACTTTGCAGGTGGAAGGTATCTCTTTTCAAAATAAACTATTTTTTTTTCATAGGGTGTTTAATGTAGGAAGTTTTAGGAACCATTTACTTCTAAACATCTGCAAAAATCACTGCAGCTTCTTATATATGCACATATGGGAAAAGGCATGTACCTCTGCAGAAATTAATCATGGAAAAATCAAGATTTCATTGTGAGGCAATATTTTCTATTAAACCATCTTTGTATAGTTTACATATAATGGAGTTTATCTTCAGTTTGCAGTTTTTATTAGGTCTGCTAGAGGAATGCAGAATCACCTGTCACTGGAAAATAATCCTTGAAAAAAAAATTCCCTATTAATGCACCTGCAGATATAATATAGTCATTGCAAAATGAAAGATGTGAACTATCTATCTTGCAGATAGAATGCTCAAAAGAGATGAGTATTTTTCTAAGTCTTTATTTTTCAGTTATAAAGAGGGGAGGGCAAATATTCTTAATTCCATTCGTAAAATGAACTTTGTGAAATCCTGACACGGCTCAAATTGCATGAAAATTGCTGTCTGCTTAAGCAACTGTGCTAGTTCAGTTAGTTGTATAAAAATTATATTCCATGGACTATAAATCATTCCATAATGCATTGGGAAGAATTCTTTTCAGCTGCTTATTTGGCAACACTACGTGCTAGACACATTTGAATTGAAAGCAGATTATTATTTTCCAAAGTAGGATGGAAAATAATTGTAGAAATAGTGTTACTTTTAATTGCTTTGTTATTGATACATAATGAGGAAATGCATGTTAGAATACGTGTGTTTGCATGCAAATCATAGAATCATAGAATCATAGAATTAGCCGGGTTGGAAGGGACCTCAGAGATCATCTAGTCCAACCCTTGACCCACCGGAGCAGTTGCTAGACCATGGCACTGAGTGCCACATCCAGTCTTTTTTTAAATGTCTCCAGGGACGGAGAATCTACCACCTCACCGGGCAGTCCATTCCATAGCCTGATCACCCTCTCCGTGAAGAAATTCTTTCTAATATCTAACCTAAACCTCCCCTGGCACAACTTACGACTGTGTCCTCTTGTCTTGTTGAAGGTCGTCTGTGAAAAGAGTCCAGTTCCCACCTCGCTACACCCTCCTTTCAGGGAGTTGTAGACAGCAATGAGGTCTCCCCTGAGCCTCCTCTTCTCCAGGCTGAACAGCCCCAGCTCTCTCAGCCTCTCCTCATAGGGCCTGTGCTCGAGTCCCTTCACCAGCCTGGTTGCCCTCCTTTGGACCTGTTCCAGGACCAATGCAACGTTCTCAGTGGAATTTAGTAATCTAGCTTCTTAGACTTATTTTTAAGCATCTTGTTAAGCTTGTTTTTTAAGCATCTTATTAAAGTTTTATGATTTTGTTTCTTAATATTTTAGCAATTATCCAAGAGAATTTTACGACCAATATGCTCAAAGCCAAGAAAAATCTGTGGTCAATAAAATGCAACAGAAATACTGGAAAACAAAACAAACCCTTATAAAAGTCACAGGGAAAAAGGAAGATGAACATGTTGTGGCTTCAGATGCAGATCTGGATGCAAAACTAGAGGTTTGTAATATCCACATAAGGCATATTCTTTGTTAGCATTTAAAGTGTTTTCCTACTGTAAATAAATTTTTGTCATTGTTTTCTTGCCATACACTTTCCAAATTTTAACAGAAATAGCTATGTAAATATGGGGAGTGTAGTAGCATTTTGTAACCAATGTCTCTCAAACTTTATTGGCAACCTAACTTCTTTATTTTCGTGTTTGGCAGGCAGTTTTTTCATCATCCTTTGTGCTTATATCAGTTATCCTTATCCTTTGGTAATACCACTTTAAACAATTAATTTTTTTTTAAAATAGCAGTCTATAGTTTATGCAAATGACAATCTTTATTCTACATTTATACCATGTATACCAGAAGAACATGAGCTATACAAAAAAAGGAGCAAAGTGCATAGTACACTCTCCTCTCTGGAGTTTTTGTGCAGATTGTTGGGGTTTGACATGAACAAAGAAAGCTTCTAAAAATCTGTAAAGTGTAACCAAGAGAGGGCATCCTGCTGTGTGACAAATACAGTCCTGCTGTCAGTATCTTCAGGGCCACTGGGAAAAAGAAACTGGAGTTTCAGAAGCAGAAGAGCTTTAACACATTTGACACAAAGCAAAAGATAAAGGATGGACATCTATAACTTGATAACCAAGTCTGTGTCCAGCTAAGTTTTATCAGTATTGTTTTATTATGTAAGGTTAAATGTTTTGCCTTCCTGATTTTCCTTAATTGCTTAAAAATTGTGGAGTTAGGATTCTCAGTTTGTTATTTAACTGAATTAAAAGAGGTGGTGTTTTACAACAAATAGATCTTTGTGGTTCTGTCTGTAGCAATGACAATTTATAATGTGATGGGGTCTTCACGAGTGGTCGTGAATCAAGAGTATTGATGTAAAGCAAGCTGGAAGGATGGAAACAATACATAACTGAGTTACAGGTTCATCAGGAAGGATGCTTTGTTAGCTCAGGTGGGACTGGAAATAGGGAAATCTGTGTTTACCAGGTAGAAATGTACAAGTGTGTTCTCACTTGGACAACTTCTCAGCTGCAAGTCATGCTCTCAATTTAGAAGACAAGACACATGTAAATGTACAGTAACTCAAGCAGATGCAAATGAAGTCACTTGCTGTGCCAGTAGTCCATTTGCTTACATGTTATTAATGTTTGATATTGTGGAGTTTAGATTTAAATTCCAGATTAGAGGTTTTAGATGGGCAGGCAGAGAGAGTAATATTTTTTCTGTGTCCTAGAAACAACTACCAAAGTTAGTGAAGATTGACTGCGGGGGTGGGGTTGTTTATCCCTCTGCTTCTTTTGGAAACTGCTGCTTTAGAGCTAGACCAGCAAAAAAGTCCAGTTGAAATAGTAACTTTCTGGATTTTAACATACTAGACTTTGTTGTACTGGAATTAAATATGCATATTGCCACTTAACACGTGACAAACACAGCGGACATTTCAATAAGTTTTTTGCTCTCGTGGGTTTATAGAAACAAAGGGTTGCACATCTGAGTTTGTATCCAAATATACCAGTAAGGAAAAAATTATGAGTAGTTTGATTAACTGTCCAAATGTTTCCAAGTTATTTTTTCTCTTTATTTTTCATTTGTATGTTATGATTGGTCTGTCTGTAGTTTGAGAGGAAAATTTAATTGGAAGAAAAGCACAGTTGATATGGAAAAAAGGCTTTCCAGCTGGAAAGATTACTGTCTGTGAAAGAATGAATTAGTGATTACTAATAATTTCCACAAAAAATTAGGCTCTTTCTTGTATTTTAATTGTCAGTGTTTCTTGCATATGCTTACAATTTTTTTTGTTCATTCTTTTTCAATATCAGCTGTTCCATTCTATTCAGAGAACATGTATGGAGTTGCTGAAAGCAATTGAGCTGTATCAAAAAAGGATTTGTTGTAAGTATGATCAAATACAGTATAATAGCTAAAATAAGAAGGTCTACAATATGGAATCATCAAACAAGTAAAAAAGTAAATGGGAAACTAAAGATGCCATCCCCTGCAGACACCTAAAAGCAGACTTAATTATTTGCTTGAAAACTTAGTTCTCACATTTTGTATTTGATGATGCAAAGTGATAAGAAGCAGTAAATATGAGACAAAGATTGTTTTTAAGGTTTGCATGTTTTTTTCCTATTACTTGCTTGGCCTCTTTCAATTCAGAAGTTTCTTGTCTTAGAAATCCTAACTCCATTCTGATCTGTCTTCCTTTTTATCAGGATTGAAAATCAACTATACTGTGCTTATTGTTAGTTTTATAATTGAGTAATCCATGCTCTTATGATTAGTTTGATAATGCTGACTTGGCTGTAACAGGTGTACAGTAATTAGTGAAGTCATTAGTGAGAGGCAGAATCAAACAACAGGTTGGATTAACTGACCTCTAAGGCTTCTCTCCAAGCAGTAGTGTTTGACTCTTTGCTGCTGTAATTTTTGGCCTGGAAAAGAGAATCCAGCTTTGGAGACATCTTTTAATTTGCTTTCTTTTATTGAATTATATGCATATTTTTCCCTTTTTCTTTTGCCTGATTATGTTTCAGGATATGGAGATAAAGTTAGAATAAGTAGTGTACTGAGTTCAAGAAGTGGTGTACAGTAGCAGGTGAAATCTGACACAAAGATGTGCATACAACATATTCTGCTATGTATGCTATGACTCTGTATCACATTTGACTCTTTAGAAAAATGCTAAGAGAATTCAAAAGGCAGTTTTTCATTATAGTAAGGCATTATCCCTATTGCAGTGGGAAGAATTAGGTCCTGTAGGAGACAGCTGCTTTGAAAGACTTGTGGGTCTTTCACTAGGATTTGAGATTGCAAAGACCTCTGGTCCTAGTTTGGCAATAGTCAACAAATTGGTGTAAAACCACTTATTTGTCTTCATCTTCATGTTTAAAAAACATAATAAAAGTATTTCAGATATTTAAAATATAAACAAAAAATTGTGTGTGAATTGTGTAGAATGTATGGTTGCAGGCTGGGATTAAGCCAGGGCACCAACCTAATTCTTTTGTTAAATGAAGAAATAGCATGTTTTTCTTACTGTGTTTTGGACAGATGGAGTTTTATTATAAGAACAGCAAACTCATCAACAAGTGTCTCAAGTGAATCAGATACACTGTTTAATAAATGCAGGGATTTAATGAAATTATTGTTTTGCTCTGCTGCTGAATTTGGACTGACTTAACATACTTCATGTTAGGCCAGAGTTAAAGCTGTTAGGAATCTATTGAATAATGTGTTTGACCATTCATTTATTTTCCAATAGTTCTGTCTCAGGAAGAAAATGAATTGGGGAAATTTCTTCGATCACAGGGTTCTCAGGATAAAACAAGAGCAGGAAAAATGATGCAAGCCACAGGGAAGGCACTCTGCTTTTCTTCTCAGCAAAGGTATGTGTGTCAGAATTATTGTCTGATTTAGAAAGTATGCTAGATAGTGGTAGTTGATTCATCATAATTAATTTTGCCGTTTGATATGTGCAAGGAAACAAATGATATGAAAGTCATTATTGACCAAAACTCCTGTATTATTGGCAACATTATGATGGATTTTTTTTTGTGTGTTTGGGGTTTTTTTACATTATTTAGACTATGAAAGTTTGAAATTTACTGTCATTTGTGAGGGAAAAATATATTCCATTGTGTTTTACAGGATTTTCTTACAGTCTTAATTACTGTGATACTTTCCACCTTAACAGTGTTTAGCTTAACAGTGCAGCTGTTTAGCTCAAAATAAAACATCACATACAGAGCACTGAGAGCTTCATATGTTTATCTTGGTCTAGAGTTTGGTCATTAGCACATCCAGTGACTGCCATGAAAACATATAAGGCACCTTTGAGCAAAACTCCTGATGGTTTGCTTCTTTATAAAGCTTGACTGCTTATAGAAGTCCCACTGCATGACATGTCTATGTAAACTGAACTTTCCATTTAATGGCTTGGGTAAATAGTTGTAGAACTGAGGAAAAAATGTGAGGAGGGGGGAAAATAGCCATACTAAGAAGTTCACATTTTATTATCTCTAACTCAATGCATTTTTTCTTTTAAAATTAACTCAAACACAGTAAACCCTCTGATGTCTCCTGAGCAAGCCTTAAGCTCATGTTAAGTTGGGCCTGCCCTTATTTACGTTGCATGCCAGCAGCTTGGTCAGTAGCTGGAGATAAGAAGGCACAATTTGCTGGCTTCTGGATCTGAAATTAGAAATTCTCTTGTGCCTGGGATATCCCCAAGTCCCCTGATTTGCTCGTTCCTGGAGCTGAAATGAGAAATACTCTAGTAATTCCCTAGTAGAAAATAGGAAGCCCAGGACATCTCTAAGTAGCACATTAACTCTACATTGATGTGAAGTCAATTGAACCCAGTCCAGTGATGTGGCTGCTGGCAACCAAGAAGAAAGCAGAAGCAGCAGGAGGAAGCAAAACAAAAGTTAGAGGAATTCTGTCTGGTTCTGAGATCCCATTAGAAACTAAAGTGATGACATAGGGAGGACAACAGTGTCCCCTACTGCCTTTCCAAAGTGTAGTTGCTGGAAGGAACATTTAAGAAAATTCCTAAATCCTTCCCCAAAATAAATATCCTTCAAAAGAATTAATAAGATTTTTTTTTTTTTTAAAGAAAAGAGATAATTACCTACTTGACAGATGAGTTCTCTATTTATGTGTACATTTGAGGATTAAAAGCCTAATGGAAGTGCTTTTTCTGAGGCTTAACATGACAATCCTGATACACCTGTGGTATCTATCCAGTAATAAGTTACTAGATACTACTACATACTTAGAGTTGTTGGGTGGAGCTTGTGAAGAGGAATGTTACTACCATACATACAGCAGTTTGGCTACCTGGGTTACATTCATGCAATCGACAAGGTTTGGTCTCCACTCATGTAAGTGAAAGGTCACTACTTGAATAGGAAGGTGGCAAACACAATGTACATGTTCATGTTGTTCAAACACAGTGTTCATGTTTACCCACAACCAACCTGTAGGACTGTCAGCAAACAGTAGCACTTCAGCACTTCTGTGAACTGCTTGCTCTGTGCACGTTTTTTTTGGTTGCTAGAAAGGGTCAGTAGTTGTATTAATCTGTCTGCCTTTGTGGAACAACTTCTCTAAGGTGTTTCTTTTTTTGTTTCCTCTGTGCCTTCCCCCAGATTAGCACTTCGTGCTCCTTTGAGTAGATTATATCAAGAAGTGGAGACTTTCAGGTACAGGGCCATCTCAGACACGTGGCTGACAGTGAACCGGATGGAACAGTATCGGACTGAATACAGGGGAGCTCTACTCTGGATGAAAGATGTGTCCCAGGAGCTGGATCCAGATCTTTATAAGCAGATGGAAAAGTTCAGGAAGGTATGAAGTTTCCTGTAGTTTCCTAGAAGGGGATGCCTGATGAATGTCAATGAAACATGGTTTTGATTCTTCTGAGGAAGACATAATTCAGCAGCACTGAGGATGCTGTTTATCATAACTAATCTTTTCAGTCTGACAGAACTCCAATTAATCTGATATGGAATACAATATCCTTCACAGAGTGGGCTGTAAAGAAAGATACTGTAGTGAGAAACAGCATTTTTCAGTAGTCTAGTCAACTTCAGCCTAAGTCTTTGTACTTGAAATAATATATGTTTTTAAAGATATTTATTTAATTTTAAATACTTAGCTGCGATGCTTGAATGACTAGCAGAAGGTATGTCTGGTATCAGCCAGAGAAGAGAAAAATTTGCAGCTAAAGTATATAAAATAACATAAATACACTAGTAGCTGCTGCTAAATTTTTGAGTACAGTTAAAGACCATAGTTTTCAAAATTGGCTATTGATGGACTTTGGAGGAGCAGCTGTAAAATTGGAGCTTGTTTTTAAGTTTGTTATGCACGACTCTTGAGTAACTGCTAAACACTAAACCTGCTAAGGCTGTGTAAATGGTCTTCATTCAGTGTCATTCAAGTTTGATGTACTTCTCCCCTTCCAAAGGGCTTCCAAAAAAGTTGTAGGTGGTAGTATGCAGATTTGCTACCAGGTGTGAGTAACTTACTTGGACTGATCCTGCCCCAGCTGGTTCAGGAATGCTCATGAGAACTTCATGTTTGCTAGTGAGGCTCTAGAGCCAATATTGTTAAAACACTTGAACATTCACAGTTTGCTGTTTAGAAAACTTGAGTATTAGCAGGTTTTAGGATCCTAGGTGTAACACAGTGACTTGTGCTTTGACTAAAGGCAGTAAAAAAATTAACAGAAATTCTGTGATAACTTAAAGCAGAGTCTTAATAGCAGAAATTGTATTAAAGTGTACATCCAAATATGCATGTGCCTGTGGCTTAGAGATGAGAAAGGTAAAAAAGGAAAAGCTCTGTCTGTCGATGTCTTGAGCAATCTGTGACCAAAGGTGTTTGGAGATGAAAGATACTTCAGGATTTTAAAAGCTTCAGCAAACCATCCTAGCAGTGAAGGACTGGCACACATCTAGCCAATGCCATATTTGTAGTCTGAAGTGGTGACACTTGCAATTAGGGAAGGAGTGGAACAAATGGAAGCCCCAGCTAGCCACCTAATCTTTATTTAATGCTTCAGTACAGGATATTCCTGTGGGTCTTGTGGCACCAGACATGTATTTTATTACACCTTGTGGGAAATGTTTATTATGGCAAGTTCTTGCAGGTAAAATAATTGGTATGGTCTTGGCCTCAGCCAAATGCTTATGTATAATGCTTGATTTATTAGAAAAACACTTAAAAATGGAATGTTGGAATTAATAAAACAATACTGGTAATGGTCATACAAAACTGATTTACAGCTTTCTTGCAAAAAAACCTCTATGGGGATATAAATTACATAAATGGCAAAGTAATTAAAATAATATATGCTTTGTATGGTGAGCTGATGTATCTGTCTAACTAAAAGAGTTAGATGTGAATTTCAGACATCTTGCATTGCTGTACCTCAAGGTAATAGGAAAAAAAAGATTTTAATTTTTTTTAAAAGCACTCACAAAGCTTAGTGATAAAAATGTAGAGATAATAAATACTTTGAAATATTCCTAGATCTGAAATTACTTAAATTGTGACGTAAAGAAATAACAAATGTAGATTCAAAAATTCTTTAGTGTTACCTCAAATAGTTTTAAAAACTCAAAATAGGAGAAGGTCTTTTGAACCTTTCTTATTTCTGACTGGATGTCAACTGAAACCCTTTCAGATCACATTGCAATGCAGAGAACAAGAAGCTCTGTATTTTGTAGACAACAAAGTAAAGAAATGCCCTTGGTATCTGCTTCCCTAGGTATCCCATCTGTGCACCAGGCATATCAAACTAGTCTTTAGAGGTATAAAGGCTTGGGGAAAGTAAACATTTTCTGTTTTCATTTTGGGGAAAAGCTAACTACAGAAATTAAATCTTCAAGCATGATGTACTTAGATAGCTATTCCTGAACAAGACACAACAGGTTTTTTAGTGCTTTACAAACATAAGAGACAAACAAAACTAATGGTAGATACTGTAGTCCTAAATAACAAAGTAAAGGGGTTATTTTTATTGCCATCTTCTTCTATTCTTACTTGCAGATCTTAATTGTACCATAGTGTGGCAGTCTAATGCTGGCTTTTTAGGGCTCATTTTGGATCTGTAAAAATTTAAGAAGTCATGCTAGTTTTGTGTATATCTTTGTGAAGGATATAATTGCTGATATAAGTTTTTGGTTCTTAAATGTGCCATCACCAGACTGAAGTGCTTGATCTGGAAATGCATGTCTAGTGAAACACCAGCAAGTATTTGATGAAGCTGATCCTGTCAAAACACCTGAGGGAAATTTGTAAAAATCCAAACTATTGCTTTGGTAAACATCTTTTTTACTTCAAAAGTACAGTGCTGGTTTAGTGATCTTTAGTGCACTCAGTGCATCAGTATGTGTATCACTTGGCTATGGAACTGTTCTTCAAGTATCTAGCCTTTTATAATGCAATTCTTAATGTATCATTATGTGTACAGATACAATACTTTTTTTGGAGACCAAAGCTAAATTGGTCCAGATATTATTCTCATACCTTCCCTCAGATTAGCTCAGGCTAAAAGATCAATACTTGGGTCAGTATTTTCAGAGCTGATAAAATCTGAGGTAAAACATTGGCATTTTTGTAGCTCTCCTTCAAAACAATGAAGTGCTTGTTAAGAAGGCATCAGTCTAAATGGTTGAGACCCAGCAATACTGGCACTTTCAAAGTGTCCCAGAACACTGCAGAACAGCCTTTATATTTGTTATTTGAAGGTACCTATATGATTTCAGCTTGAGTCAAGCCAAGGAAACAGGCGAAGTATTTACTTTTCTCTGCCAGGTTCTATAAATGCTATGTAACTTCATTATTATATTTTTCTGTTAACAGATTTTCTAGATACTCCAGTTCTGTTCTAGATACAGAGGTCTTCCATCCTATATTCAGAGTTTGAAGTGTTGCTTGAGAGAAGCTAAACAACACCTTGGCAAAGCTGTGATATTTAAAAGAATTTAAATGTGTTAAAAACCCTTACCAAATTCTCCACCATTGATCAGGTTTTTAAGATACTTAAATCCAAGCTGTTTTATCTGCCAAGTGAACTGTGCCCTATAGCACGTGCTCTGCCACAATATTGTAAAGATAAAGGCTGAATGGCCCGAGTGCTGATTGTCCCCCAGTGTCCTTCCAGTTCTGAAGAAGTGAAGCTTCTCCATGCTTCCAGCTTCTCCTGATGTCAGTGTGCAGAGGGATAGGCAGAGCCTCCAGGCAGTACCTTCCTTTGTGCTGCCTACAGGAATCTGGAGGAGGCTCTGCTATTCAGTTTTACTTGTGTGACTGCAAGTGCAATTATAGACTTTTCTCATCAAGCCTAGACATTACAGTGCCATCCATAATGGGTAAAAAAATGAGAGGTGAAAAAAAAATTATCATGGCTAATTATAATTACCTCTGTGACATGGCAGGATATATACATGAGCCTAAAGTAATAGAATGAATTAATCCTTCTTTAATTGTTGCTTGCTTCCATCATTATTCTACTCCTCAGCTTCCATTCTGGGGCTTGAACCAAAGCTGGAGTAGCTTTGGAAATACCCAGTGGTCATGCTGGGATCCCTGACACAACCTGCACTGCAGCAGTGTGCTGAGAACTGTGACCTCTGGAGGGTTGGGTTTTGTTTCTTCTGATTGTCTATTCCTCTCTGCTTTGCCAAAGCTGCTTTACTGGGAGTTCTGCTCCTGGATGAACCAAAAAGAAACCTCAGAGAGGAGACAGAGAATAGGTTGAAGCTGCATTGGGGTAAGAAGTGATGCATGGGCTGGGTGCAGCAGAGCTTTATAAATGCTGAGATTCATCTGCTTGGAATATTGTCCAAGCCCTGTGTCTGTCTCTGTGGTTATTGAAAATTACTGCAATAAATATCTGAATTTGTAAAATAGTATTTATTGGATGGGGTAATGTCTGGAAAAATAATTGGGGTTTGATAAATACATATTTGCATGGGATCTGGAGTAGGGAAACATGTAGCATGGCTTGCGTTGGACCTCCTTCTTCTGGAGGATTAGAAAGGCCCCACCAGACAGTGCAGAGCCCTGAATTACTTCAGTAATTACTTCCTTTAAAAATCCTAAATGCTCCTCCCACAAATAACCCCCAATCTTCTGATTTGGATAGTTGATGCTCATTAGATTAGTAGCTGAGATTCCAGAAGATCAAATAATACTTGATGCGAGATATCTGTCCACTCTAAAATTAGTAAGATGGTGTCACACAGTGCACACAGATCCACATCTTAGTATAGCAATGCAGTAACAGCATGATCTCACAATGTGATGATAAGGAACACCTATGCATGTCACTTCTTGTGACATGCCTGTGTCACCAAGAGTGTGTTTGGTTTCATTCTGTGTGGTAATAACAGTAAAAACACAATTCTATAAGTATTTTTTAAATATGAAATCATATGGTGTTGGAAATGTTAAATGATTTATGTGGAAATTATGGTAGTGAGAAACAAAAGAAAAAAGCATTTTTTAGAGAACTGGTTTGCTTTGTCATTATTGTCTCTCCTTGTAACAGCAGGTAGGATTGCCATGCTGATTCTGTTTTGTCTGTGTGGGTTTTTCTGTAATGTTATTTCCAGGTTTTCCAATGTCAAATTCAGTAACATTAAGTAGAGAACCTGAAATATTCCAGTTTACTTTACACACAAAATGCTCAAATGTTTTAAGGCACTTGTGAAAGATTCCCTTTTTCTGAAAATGTGATTGTAAGCAGAAATGTTCTTCACAGTGTAAGCATTTTATAGTCTTATAATTTTAAATTGCCATTTCCAGTACCATTTGTAAGATTCAAGGTAAGCAATAAGATAAAATCAATGATTGTTCTGACGCCATTTCATGTATATTAAATATCACTGATAATTGTTACTGGGCTAAAAGCAAAGTGACAATCTGTGATGGAGATGTCCTTTTAAAAGCATAATAAGAGTATGCCACTTAAAAATAGAAACAGGCTTCTTGGAACAGATTACATCATCTTAAAAGGTATTGCTTGTAGAATATAGTTACTCCCAGAGATTGCTTGCCCTTGGGAGGTGGTTCATCATCTGTTCAGTTATTTTTAAGATAGAAGAGTCTGAGGTGAGAGTCAGCAAGTTGGCTGTAAAATAGGATAAGATGAAGTGCTAGACTACAGATAAAATGCATTTTCAACAACCTAACTGAAATAAAAAAGGTAGAATTAGTTGAATTGTTGTGAAGTTTCAGACTGGTATTAATTTCAAGAAAAGGCAAATTTAAAAGAAAATTTATTTCAAGAAAATCCTAAAAAATTCTCTTCCCATTATTTAATGTTTCAACAGAACATAATATTTTTTAAAAAATGTTTTAATCAATAGTAATGTTAAGTCCAAATTTAGTGTAATAATTACTAGCCCAAATATTAAAAAAACACTCTCATATATGATGTCACAAAAATTAAGCTCCAAGAATTTTTCTCCTGCCTAGTAATTATAGATGTGTAAGTATTAAATATAACGCTCATTTTTTTTTAAATGGAGTAAAAACTTTTAAAAATTATTCTGCTGGTTTTTAGCCCTAAAATGAGGCAGAAAAGATAATTTCCTAGACAGTTTCTGTTGCTTGCTTGAAGACCTCAGCTCTGCAAACTGGGCAATGTGGGCAAAGGCCCTAACCCATGTGGTTCATTTTGTGAATTCAGTACCTAATGAAGTGTAAAAATGTAAACAGAATAGGTTGTGAAAAGAGATTTGGAAAATTCCCTCAGCCTTAATAATCTGCAAAGAGTAGAAGGATAGCTAAAAAAATATTTTTTAAAAATAAATGAAATACAGATGTGACTGAACTGAAAGAATTCTGCAGGAGAGAAGAATAAACAGGAAGGGGGAATACAGCTGTTGGGGAAAACATTATTTACACAAGAGAACCAAGTTTTTCTATCGTCACCACTGCCCAGGAATTCTTCTTAGACTTTCCTGAAAAGCCTGGGCACATATATGTATAATAGAGTCCATCTGCTTTTACTTCATAAGGCCTTTGCTGCTCAGTTATGTTACATAGCCTCTCAGTGATTACAAAGATGCTGTGTTTATTTTTCTACTTCACTTAATGAAACCAAATTGAAGATAGAGAATTTTTTAAAAGGCCATTTCATCTCTGTTTTACAGATACCATACTTGAACCCTGGTTAGATTTTAAATGTTTCTCTGTGATAGCACAATGTGAAGTCTGAAGAGCAGCACAGAAAGATTTGGTTGTTTTTTCATCAGTACAATCTTCCTGAGTTTGTATCTAGTATCTGTATCTTTGTATCTGGTCAAAATATAATTAAATTGTTTTGAGGAAAATAAGGATACCTATTGATGTATCAAATGTCAACCAGGAAACATTATTTATCATGTATTTGTTTTTCTTAACATTTTCAGTTCAGGTAGTATCATAAAATTTTATTGTGTTTCACTGGCAAACTGGAGCAATAAAAATGTGCATGATAGTGTACAACCAACATTGTGTGATGAATTAATCATGATTATTAGTGATTGCCATTTCATACTCTGTGCTGAAAGAGGGCAGACAGAAAACAAAATCCAAAACTTCAGCTATAGGTGGTCTTTTCCTGCACAATCACAGGAGTGGCTGTAGAGCTCCTGCAGGGGGATAAGCAGAAAGGTTTTGTGCTCAGGAAACATCTGGGGACCAAATATTAAAGGCAGCTTGGTCATCGTGGTAGTCTTGGTACAAGTCTTGAAGGGTTCATGTGACACCCGTCTGAGATTTGCAGCCCACGTGTCAGTGTTGTTGCCTGGCACTTCCTCCCATCCCACCATTCTTTTCAGTTGCCAAGAGGATCTTGCTGTTTTATGGTGCTTTCACTGGCAGAAGTGTTACTCTACCTGAACTTGAGCTTTTTGCACCCCTTTGCCTAATTCCAGCTTATTTAGTCCCCTCATCTGCCTACTCAGAAGGGACACAGAGTCAAGTAGCAACCTCGCTCAACCTCTAAAGAATTTAATATAGATAAAATAAAAATATAAATGACATTTTCTAACTGAAGACATGCTGCATAAAGGGTTCAAGATGACCTCCAAAATACCATGGATAAACTAAACTGTGTAGTTACTAGATAAATAAATAATAGAAATAGTAGAGATACTGGTTTGATGCTTTATTACCAATTTTTTTACATCACACATTGCCTCTGTGGTCTTTCAGTGTTCAAGGGTGGTTATTTCCTTGTCTCCATTTCCTACAGAGGCTGACTGACTAATTGCTATCCTCTTGGTAGCATTTCCCCCTACCCCATGTGTGCCAACCATCCTTTGCTCTCTGGTTGCTTAGTACGATGAACACAATGGAGTTCTGATAAACTCAAAGCTGTTCGCATCTCTTTTAACTGTTAAGTCCAGGTTACTCCTGATTTAGAGATGAACATGATCTTTCTGGCCAGAAAGCATATATTTTTGCTTTTCCCATTTATTTTGGTTAGCCTGCTTCTTTCTACAGATCTTTGCAATCATTTTTGGCAGTTATTTGCATTGGGCTTGTACCAACTCCCTTGTAATTATTTGAGAGGGGAAGGTAAGATGCTCTAAGTCATCAGCACCAAACTCTTCCCTAAAGAGGATGTATGATCATGCACAAAAATGTGCACCCCTTTGCAGTTTACAGTAGTATTTGTCTAAGCATGCTGATGGGGTAATTACAACTGCAGACTGACAGATTATGCTCATTACTACAATTGTATTCGGGGCTCGTATTGTAAAAATCCATCCCCAAACTGCAAAGCAACACTACTTAGATGAATGTTGCCCTGACTGCAATTTTTGGAGTCTCCTGGTCACAAGAGTGGGAAAATCACTGATAATTATTTTGAGTGTCCTTTCTTCAAGGCCTGTATCAGTGTCACCATGTTGATTCTTTTCCTTTCAGCCTAGGAAAGCACACATCTTGAATTTGACTAGTACTGAAACCTTCAACCAGCAGAAAATTTGAGGCATGTATCTGGGCTTCTTAAAGTAGGGGAAAAAAACTATATATTTATAGCCTTTCCTTTATTTATGTTTTTTTGTTTTGCTTTGGTTTTTTTTCTTTTTAATATCATCTACATAATGATCCAAGCTGTGAAAATGAAAATGTGAGAAGCTGTTCCATCTTACTAGCTTTAGAAGCATGTTCTGTTCTGGCTAGTAATGGGAGAGTAGCCAGAAGGTGTAATCTTTGAGGGGGTAAAGCTGCTCTCGTACACTGTTTATTATTATTTTAAAGACCAATGTGAATGAGTTAGGAGAAGATTCCAGGTGTGCTCTAGCTCTTGGCTGTCAGATACCTAACTGCATGAGAACTCGCAGGTTTGATGGAGTTTGAAGTAAAACAGATTAACCTTAAGCAGTTTGTCTTTATGCTGGGAGAAAGTAGAAGGAGAAAGAGAAGGCTGATGCAGCCAGCAGTAGTGTCAGCTGGGATGTAGCTGCTGCCCACAGTCCTCTGTTTCCCTCCCATTATAGAGCAAGAACTGCATCTCTGTGATCAGTTTAGGTCAAAACTACTGAGATCAGGCCCTTTCCTACATACATTGTGAACACTTTTATTTGGGATTGATTTCTTTCTGTGCAAGCAGGAGATAGGGAAGTTGGTATGCAGGATACAGGGCAATGTATTTGAAGAGTGGGGGAAGAAGATTTTTAGAAAGGAAAAGTCAGAAATACACTCAGCCTTTTTTCAGGGAAAGTGTATGGATATGCAGAGAAGCTGCTTTTCTGAGAGATGTGTAAATGTGAGCTGGTACATGCTTATTATGTTTCAAGAGTATCATCTATCAGTTTAAAATGTATTTTTGCCAGCTTAAATTCAAGTAAAGAACTCTTAATTTGAAATATCTTCTGTAAACATGCTTAGTATCTGTTTAATTCAAAATAATGTCTAAAACAGCTAAGTTAAACTGCAGAGGAGTAACAAGCCTTCTCTATTTCTAGCACTGTGGGCTTGGAAGCCCTTGAATCTTTTGATATTAAGCATTTATGTAACATTAAAATGTTTAAGTAGTGGGGTTTTTTGCTTTGCTAATTTTTATGTTATGCTGTGAACTTAATTTCAATAACGACTTTGCATGGGCTTCTGAAAAACTGAAGTCTTGCTACTTTCAGCTTCTTAAACTTAACAAACTTTCCTTCGTATTACAGCAAGTAGTGACTGGAGTTACGGAAGTGATCTACATCTTATATTTGGAATCTGATTGCAGCCTGTATTCAATAGACATTTTTTAAAAAGCTGATGAATTTTATTTTCTATACATAGATTATTTTATGTTTTGTTGCAATGAAGTCATTGCTGGTAGAGCAATTGGATTCATATTCTAGAATTGCACTGTGCTGCTGTTTGTGAAAGCTGTTTTGAGTCTCAAAGCTACAAATTTTGCTGTCTGATTTTTGGCTGGATGAACTTGCTGGATTGTGCTGAGAAATGTAACTTTAATCAAGGCTGTGTCCAGCTGCTGGATAAGTGGAAAGGATTCTGCCTAGGCTGCACTCTCACAACGTGACAGACTGTTTGAAAAGTTATTTTGCACAGAGAGCAGTATTACTGCCACAGAGAGTTTTCATGTCTTGGGAAAATGTGAAGTGGAAAATGTGGAAGTAACAAGTTTTGCTGCTGCAAAGACACTTGAGTCTTTGCTCTCTGCGGTAGTATTGATAGTAAGGAGGAAAAGTTGTCAAATGCAAGTAAAAAAAAAGTTAACCAAGGAAAAAAACACATTCATTTGAGGTGCCTTCAATTAGAAAAGCTTGTTGATGGACAAGCAGGAAGACTTTTGGCTTATGAATTGAGAGTCTATTGAACTGATGGGCCTGTCTGATTAAGTATCTGACCCAGTGGTAGGGCTGCTCCAACAACATTTATACTTAGCAAACTACTTCCTAAAAATAAAGAAGAAGGGGGAAAAATAGCTATATATACTTTTTCAGAGGATTCATGTAGACAATAACACTGTTCAGTGCACAACTCCCATCTTAAATGTCACAAGTAAAGGTTTTTCTCAGCAGAAAACCCTCTAGGACTAGAATGAAAGGAGTATTGTCCACATGCTTGGGCAATGCATACTGGAAGCTAAGATAGGCCTGTCTGGGTAGATCCTGTAGGTTTTGGCAATGGATTTCCAGAATTCAAACCCTTGGACTTCATATATGTGTAGACTTCTGTACAAGGGGGTACCAAATTTTATGGAAGTAAAAGTAGTGAGATCTGACCTTCTCTCTTTACTGCAGTTATAACTGTAGAAATGAAGAAAACCGAAATTCTGGCAGAAAGTGAACCTACAATTCTGAGGATTGCTGTAGGAGTTATACTGATGCTCCTTAAAGAACTGCTGCAATGGGACACATCCTATTAAGACACGTTGAAAATCACAGAATCGGTGAAAATATGGGACCCTTTATGGTGCTTCCTGGAGTTTGAAACTTTGATACCCACAAGTATCTGCATGGTTCTACAACAGTGTTATTAACAAACTGGAAAAAAAAGTGAATTAAGTCAAGTTTGGTTTATTTAAAATAGTATCAAAATCATACTTTTTAAAAAAACTAAAAACATAATCCAACAGAAATATACTGTTTTCTGTATTACATTACATTGTTTTTCTAGGTGCATAAGGTTTTAAAAGTTGTAATTGCTAATAAATTTGAAGTACAGAACCTTATCATCCAACCTTAAAAGATTTTCAAATTGTTTTGTTTCATTCTAGTAGATGATTCTCCAATTATATATATATATATATACATATATATATATATATATGAATGTATGTATATATAGTTTATGTTCTAAGTAGTGCAGCTTTGCAAAGTTTCTTCAATATAGCTTCTTAAAAAGCTATTAATTTTTTTTCTTTTCATATTGTAATTTATTCAGTGCCTCAGGGGACTACAGTATGTTAGAGGCAGAAGTAAGAGATGTCTCAGAGTATGATCACTTCCCTGATGAAAAAATAACCAGCCTCCAGTCATTCTACAGCATTATACAGCAGGCACAGATGAGAATGGAACACAAAAACAGTTCTTCCATTTCTATTAATTGCACAGGCTTGAGAAATTCTGCTGTATTATGAGTTGTATGCTATGCAGTGGTTTAGAGCTTTGTTATATCAAATCTATCCTGAGTCAGTGTAAAGTGTCTGTGTGAAATTCAGTTCTGCCAAATAAGTTTGCTTGGCTGTGACCTCTTCAGACACCCAGTGGCAGCTGTGATGGTTTTTTCTCTGGTACGTGTTGCAATAGAAGGGCTTGCAGTAGACACGTGTGTGTGTGTGCACATGTGTACAATGTGGTGAAGTTTAGGAGAATTGTACCACACAAACAGTGATCAGTGCAGGCTGCTTGGGTCGTATTTACAGGATGGGAATTTTTCCTTGGTCTATTATAAAAAACAGAACAATTGTCTGCTATAATGTTCTGGTGGAGCAGAGCTAGAGGCAAGAGTCACCCATCCCCACAGATACCCATTAAGGGCTTGTTTTCCCAGTGCAAGCCTAATTAATATAAGACCCCTGTCCTTCAAACACTTGGGCTTGTGCTTAAATGTTCTGTAACTCTAGGCCAGATCTGAAATTTATTCAGTGCTTTTTGGTGTTGAGGACAATGGCAGAAAGTCTTAATGAAACCTTCAGGAGCTGCTGTAATACAAATGTTAAATAATGAGCAATGCTACTGAAACCTACGGGAGTAGTCACATACTGAGATGAAAATGTGAAATATCATCAAAGAATATTGTTCTTGAGTGCCAATTAAACCTATTACAGCTGTTATTTTGTCTCCCATTCTGATTGCAGAGGTGGAAAATCCTGGTTTTGACTAAATAATCTTATTTTTTGAGAAGGAAAACTAAACGTAATAATGATTCTGTCATGCAGACTCAAATAGGGTAGGGTTTTGAAAGTAGCTAAAATGTAGCTAGTTTGAAAGACCAAGTTTGGGTGAAAGCTTCAGGGGTTGGGGAATAACATTTCTGTATAGTATGACTTTCTGCTACTTTTCTTGAGACCACTTTATTCTAGTATAAAGAGAGCAAAGAAGGCAAAATCCATGTTAAAATCATTGAGATGTAGTTGTTCTGAATAGAAACAAAAAATGCTAGCACTATTCTAATCCATATGAAGATGCATTTCCCTATAATCTGTTATGAATTGGTATAGCTGTGCCTCCTGGCTTCCTGGGGTTTTTTGTTTGGTTTGTTTTTTTAATTTCTTTGCTGTACTTTAGCACTCTTGCTCTATGGCTTACATTCAGTTCCAGGACTTTCCTGGACATGCTGCAGCCTCCAGTGAGAAATCTGAACAGGTGAATTTGATGCTTCAATTAAATCTAAGATCTATAGAGGACAAGAAGTTTTCTAGGAGATATTTGCAATTATTTGAGTAGGTATTGATTTTATTGGATTATATTGGGTATCACTGTCCTTCAGTCGAGTATTTAGCTTGTTTTGCACCGTGAGTGTTTCAGCCCCTAGAAAAATGGTCTTTGGTGGCTGAAAATCTTTGTACTGTATTGTATTTAGTGAATTATTTGTTTTGATGAAAACCATATATAAAGAGAGTTTTCTCCCACTGTAGGATACCAGGAAATTGTCCAGTTTCCTTTTCCAGACTCTTTAGTTCCTACCATGCAGCTAGCCTAAATATAGGATTAATTCAGTTTTCTCTTA
The DNA here is from genome assembly GCF_003957555.1 of Calypte anna. Taxonomy (NCBI): domain Eukaryota; kingdom Metazoa; phylum Chordata; class Aves; order Apodiformes; family Trochilidae; genus Calypte; species Calypte anna. Next base: position 26,262,813 of record NC_044245.1, on the reverse strand, counting down.
CCTACTGTCTTTCCACATGACAGTAACTTTTTAACTACCTCAAGACAGGACATGTGTGTTGCAAGACAAACCTCTTTTAGGGAACGGCGCTTCCAACCAGGTCCAACCAGGTGTTCCAGCAGAGACTCACGAATAGTGCTCTGAGCCTATAGCCTTCAGGGTTGACCAGCCTGGATTGGTGCTGTTGCTCTAAGAGCAACTAACCTCTCTGCTGGCTTGCTCAGGACTGAGCTGAGCCTCTGACTCAGGCCTCACCTTTTATTGGCCCCCTGGTCCTGCTCATGCGCAGTGAGGGCCCACCCTAATCAGGCACAGGTGGGCTTAACACAAGCTCATGCCCACTACCTGGTAATTAGTGGCACCTGGTTGCCTCATTTCACTTCACATGTGTGTTTTGGACAGCCATTTCAAAGTGTTACTTTCTTGTATTGCTGTATCCACTGGGGATCTGGATCATACGTATGAGCTCTTCTCTGCTCAGGATTGGAAAAGAAGAAAAAAGCATCCTGTGTATACCAGGTGTACCTGCAGATTTCCCTCTTCTCCTATGCACGTAACTTCTCTTTCAAAGCTGACATCTCAGTTGTTCTTTTGTGGCAGAAAGGCACTTTTGCTGCTTTCCAGAGTGAAACAGGTAGACATGCAATGGTAATTAAGTTCTTTACATGAATTGTAACATGACTGCAAATTTGGTTAATCTACACTAATAGGATATGGTGCTTTGGGATCTATGTACATGTGCAGATGATCATAATTAAGTCTACAATGGCAAATTTAAGAAATGTATCATTGGAACTCATTAGGCACCTTAGGTTATCTAAATTCATATCCCAAAAGTAGTTTCATGTCTTGAACAGATCTGATGTATGTCTTCTGCTCGCCTTCACATATATTTGGATCTATTATACTGTCCAGGTAGTTTTCCTTTTTGCTAGGCATTTCTCTCTTTACAAATTTCATCTCCTAAAATTATTTTTTATCAATGTTTCTTGTAAGATCATGACTGAAAATTTAATAACCAGGGCTGAAGATGAACAGCAGTATGCTGCCTTTTCTTTAACCCTTGTTCTTAGGTGTATTCCTACAAGTTGATGGAGTGAAGTTTAAGGAATGCAATGAATTGCAATAAATAGTATTCCAACCCCAGGGAACAGTTGCGTTTCCAGAGTCTGGAAAGTGTAAAACATACCAAAACACACTGAAGTCAAGTTTAGGACTGTGCAAGATATTGCAAGTCCTAACAATAAAAGTTTACTTACAGGCATTATTTTTCTTGAAACGTTACCTTTCCTGTTCTTTGACTACCCAGCATGAGAATATATACATACATACATACATATACATATATATGAAAATAAAAATACTAGTTAGTGTTTTTATATGCTGGGTTAAAAGTGTAATGGGTGCCCCTTGTCATCGCACTACTCAAGCTATGAAGCTATTGCAGTTTTGTGGGAAATGAGAATCTAGTTCCTTGTGCTTTCTGTGCCATATACAGAAGTGAAGGAAGAGATGTTATATGCTAAATACTTTGTCCTTGAACTACATCCTCCTTCAGTTTGCATTAATTTTCATGTAGTCTTTACTGCAGTCAGATGTGATACTTATTTAATGCAGAGATTTGTGCCTATTTCATCTGAAGGTGGAGTCTACTCACAGTCTCCAACAGGAAGGTTTGCAATATTCCAGGAATTTTTCCCTCTTGTTTTACTTACCCCCCTCCTTCCAGCCTATACACATGCTGTGCACGCTTTTCAGATCAAGCAAGTGGGAAGTTGGGAGACAAATTAGACTGGAAGCATCTGTTTCTGTTTCTATGTTGGAAATGCTGAGGCAAAAATATACTGTATGCAAAGTGAATTAGTGCATTTATCTGCCATTATTTTGGAGATGATGCTTCACTAGCTGAATTGTCTTTGAAATTGGGCTGATACTGAAAATAAATTTTGCATTTTATGGTAGACTAAAAGAAACTAATAACACAGATGTACTGTAGATGACATAAAGATTCCTTGAAAATACATTACAAATCTGTATTTTAGTAACTGAACATATTGAATAGGCTTTTTAACTGGGTCTGAATGTTATTTTTTCATGTTAGCACTCTCAAAGATATTTCTGTCTGAATACACATTTAAGAACCTGTGTGAGCAAGTATTTGCCCTTGCAGCGAAGCATACCAGAATCTTAACATTCAAACCCCCAGGATTTAGGATTTTTAAATTAATTTATTTACTTATTTATTATAGTCCTAAAATTATTTCAGTTCTGTCTGGTATATTATAGTTAACAAATGATTGATTTGATATGATACTGCTTTCCAAATCTGTTTTCCATGTCCTTTCTTTGAAGAATTGTATTGGTTTTTATATAAATATATATAAATATTGTACTTAGGTGTTTGCAGTGTGAAATTAAAAGCAGGTTGCATCAGGTTGTTGCTTGGAAAAAGGTGAAGAATAATAATCTTGATGTCAGTAGCACCCACAACATTTTATTGTACAGCATGAGCCTCACAACTAGCACCTACAGTTTCAGATGCTCAGGAGCTCTTTCATCATAAAATGTCAAATTGGGTTGGATTTGGATCTCTGCAGTTCTCTTAGTGAAATCTTGACACTTTCCAGACCAGGATTTTGAAGAAATTTTGTGTGTTTGGCTTTAATGTAGTTAAATACATGAATAAAAATGTGCTGGGCTGAGACCACAACGAGGTTCTGTTTCTCATGTCTTGGAGAGTAATTGGAAAGGAGAAGATTAGGACGTATTACATCAGCTTTCCCTTGAGCAGAAAACCAAAGGTTCATTCTGATAACTTGTGTGGTATTAAGTAGATTATGCTTTGTAAGCACTAAGATTTTATACCTAATTCCTGAAGCCACAAGTAATCATAAAAGATGTCTAATAATAATTTGAATTGAAAATGCATGTATTGGCACACATAAAGGCAAAAGTTCATGCTCATGTAGTATGTGGTGTTCTTTCTCAGCTGCCCTGCAACACTGCTGCAAAATTGAGAGTACTTATGCTCAATAAACCTTCAATGTAAAATGGGAAGCATCTGTAATTTTATACTTCTCATAAGTGTTGCATCTTCCCTGACTGGCAAGAGAAATGTGTAGCATATAGTTGCCCAGCATTAAGTATTTTCAGTCATCTATATGAGTGCGTCAAACATAGAGGTTTGTATTCCACATTATCTTGTGATCACCACTTGCTCTTTATGAACACTCTAGCTTTTAAAAATTGCACTGGTTGCATGTTCAGTTAAGATAAATTCTGACTGTTTCTTGCTAAATATCCCTGAAGACTATGTGCAGGAAGACTACAACTCAAACCTTACAGATTATTTTTTATTTCTGGATTATTTCTCTTACTTTAAGAAGTTGGAAACATGATGTAGACCCAGATCCCAGTCTGTTGTTATTTTTCTTGCAGCCCACCATCTCTGACAGAGTATTTATATTACCCAGAACTAACATTCTGTGCTCTCTTGGACTATCAGCCTGCAGAGGCACAGCTGTTCTTTCACCAGTGCTGTGATCTATTGAATAGGAAAGGGATTCAGATCTCAGCTGCACTGTTGTGAAATACAGCTTTATGTTTGACATATTACCACTGACATCAGTTGAATTTCTCTGGATTTTCGTGGCTGTAACTGAGATCAGAGTTTAGTCTCAAGTCTCACTGTGTTTTTCAAAGATCTACAACATCTCTTACTAAATACCTTTTCTTCTGTAGCAATCCCTGTTGGCAAAAAAATGTAGGTAATCCCATGTTTGGATATCAGTTAGAAGTTCTGTGTTGCACAGGTCCATGATTTTCTTCACAATTCTCCTTAGTAGACTGGAGCTGTAAATCTGTGCTTTCAGGTACTTGCTCCTAAAGCAAATAAAGGGTATGAGAACCTAATGCAGGACAAAGATGCTTTATCTGGGACTTGATAAAGCTTCCACATTCCTGCCACTGCTCCTATCCTCTTCCATTGCTGCCTAATTTTGAAGGCCCACAAGCTCTTCACCCACCTGCTGGTTTGACATGACAGTTCCAGTAGGGATGGGACTCCTGGCATGGATAGTGTGGTGCCTTGCTTGGGCTTCCATCAGGCACAGGCTAAGCAGTATAGAGTCCATCAGGGATCCCAAACTAAGAGGCAACCCCAGATCATGCCAGTCTAGTTCTGACTGGGCAAGGCTTTTCAAAAATATCATATTTTTAAGGAGGTACCCTGGCAGTAGGTGCTCCTTGCTTTGTATCTGAAAGCTTAGCATTTGTCATGCTTGCCTACAGAGTTGAATGAGCAATTTCCTCCTTCCTCAGGGAATTCAAATCTGTCTTTGCCTCAACAAAACATCTCCTAACTACCCAAGAACTCTTTCAGTTCTGGACACCCCTCTTTTGTTTGAAACTTCAATATGAATAAAACCCAAAGCAAGTCATCAGTAAAATGCTGTTGCCTTGTGGTTAGAGCACTGGAACAGGTCCGAAGTTTGAGATATAAATGTTATATATATATATATATCTGTTCATTTTATTGCTTGGTGCAGTGCCTAGTTATCCTGGAAGACTTCCCCCTCTGTAACCATGTATCTGTGTTATAGAATAGCACTGCTGTTCCTCTATTATTTTAAAAAAAATAAAGATAATATTTTCTATCTATCATTTTTTAATATTTTTCTACAATTAAATCCTCACCTGTGAGTTGCTGCATTTATCATAAGTTTTAAATTATTGTAGTTTCTTCATTATGAACCTGTCAGGCCTAAGATACGTGTAAGCCTTATTGTATTACTTATGCAAACCAACCTGATCCCTGAAAAAAAGTTGCCACAAATCTTGGAGTTTGCATATTCTGAACAAAATCGGTTGACTCTCTGAGGCAACCAGATGAAAGGAAATGTATTAAATTTGCATTCAGTGGGATTTTTCCACTATGAAGGCTTTTTGGGATAAACGCTTTGTTGTAATGGTGAAAGAGTTATAGGAAAATAATTATGTTTTGTAGTTGTATTGTTTGCTATTTTCTTGGAAGAAAACTATTATTTTTTAATACAAAATCTGTTATAAACATTTTTTGTTGTTGTTAATATAGGGTTAGGGTAGTATACAAAGCTGTCATAAAAGTGAGGGATTCAGAGTACAAAACACATCAGCTTTCCAGCCTGATATATGGTCATGATAATGCCAGTGTTGTCAAACCTGGGGCTTGTGAAGCAGTGTCTTGTACAACCTTGGTAGGTGGTAGAAGAACAGAATTTAAACCCTTTGAAACTGAAATTGTTTGCTCCTAAGAAATGGGAGCTTGATAATTTTCTTATAGCAATAAACAGGAAAAGCACTGTATTTTAGAAGGGAAACTCAGTGAATTTTCGGTATTAGTTCAAAGTTACTGAAGTGCTATATTGTCAACAAGAGTTGCAGGTCAACTTTAAGGTTTGTCAATTTAATTTGTCTTCTACTATAGGTACATGGAAACATCTCTGCCTGTGCACTTGTCTTCCAAGTGGAAATATTAAGTTCCAAATTTGTTGGCCAGGCTTTGAATTCATATTTCTGTAAAGAGATATCAAGATGAGTATGTTTTTCAAGTGTTATCTTCTCATTTCATAAGCAGGGGTTAGCAAATAGAATTTCTTCACTGAATATATTAGAAAAATAGTAGCATAGAAAATATTAAAAGCTGTATTTTAGCGTATATCAATCCACTATATATTAAATTCAGTGGGATTGATGCTACTATAAAGTTCTGTATAGTTTTTGAGTCTGTTCAGGTGTCTAATTTTCCTAGAAGTTATATTTCTTTACTCTTTCATGAAGCTGGAGTAGAAAAAGCTGAGAAAATAAACTTCACAGCATAAATAATTGTCCCTTTGTTTGAAGGTCCAAGCTCAAGTGCGACACGCAAAACTCAACTTTGACAAACTGAAGACTGATGTCTGTCAGAAAGTGGATCTGTTGGGAGCAAGCAGATGCAACCTCCTTTCTCATGTGTTAACAACATATCAGGTATCCAAAGAAAATGTTGACCTCCAAAAGAAAGATTTTCTGTGAATGGATGTTTTTAAAGAGGTTACCATGGCAGTATTCAGCTGTAAGACTATGTAACTGGTATTGAAGGGGAGATGTAAAATTTGCACTGAAAGCAGCTTGGTGTTAGAGCTAACATTTTACTGAAATTTTCTCCTACCCTACAGACAACACTTCTTCATTTTTGGGAAAAAACTTCACACACGATGGCAGCCATCCATGAAAGTTTCAAAGGTTATCAGCCATATGAATTCACTATGTTAAAGGTAAGGAGTATAGAGGTATGTTTGTTTGCCTAGTGATAACAAACAAAAGATCATACAAGGATGTAGAAAACACACATTCATATTTTGTCCATATATTGTCTGATGATTTTATTCATCTCAAGTCTTTTCATATAAATATAGGTTTTCTGTTTAATGTCCTCTTGGCTAGTAGGATCAGAAACTGCATGGGGAATGCAGTGACTGAGGAACTATTTCAGAGAAAGACTTTATTCATGGCTGTACTCAAGTACATGTTAAAATTTTAACTGCTGTTGTGTTTAGTTATTCCTAAAGAACAGTAAGATCCAGCAGAATTAGGGATTTATATTAGTCCCTAAAATCCAACAAGTGAGTTAATGCTATTTTATCTTTGCATCTGTTTTCAAAAACTCATACTCTTCAAGAACACTTAATTGGGGTACTTATGTATATTAATGCTCACCTGCACTCAGACCACCTAACCTTGAGCTGTTCTGGGAAATACTGTTTAGTTTGACTAGTGGTGTTTGCTGATCCTTTGTAATCTGTGAATATGCAGTAAGTGCAGTTTTTGTCTTTTATGATTCCAGTTCTGATATTATCATCTTCATTTTGCTTATGCAAGGGATCCTTCTGAATTAAACTAAGCATACATGCATGTAGGATTAGCATTTTTCTTTAAAACAAGGATTTAAATAAAATGGCAGTATTTGACTTAAATGTAGATTGTCTTACTAAAAAATTAGAAGGTGCTATGTACTGGAAAACAACTGTTTATCCTTTTAAATGTTAATATATTAATGTACCAGGTTTACTTCAGGAAAGAGACTCTTAAACACCTCCTGAGGTTGTTTCTGGAAAGAAGATGTTGTCTCTGGAGGTGTTTGCCGCAGTCCTTTAATGAAAAGCAGCCCATATTTTTTCTTTGCTTCAGGGTATGTGCTGAGAGTAGCATAATTGTGCTGTTGCAGCTGTATTTCCTAGCTGCAAGTTTTATGCTTGATGATGGATGATTATTAATGTGCTAACAACGCTATATATTGTGACATAAAAGTAGCTGTTACTGTATCCATTGCCCTAATATGAAAGATGATGGGCTGCTGTTTTGGTAAAGCCTTTTAGGCTTCATTGTCCTGTAATTACCATATATCAAATGAATTAACATTTATTTCAGGGGCTACTTTTCATCAATGCTACTTCTTTCTTTTTTCTGTCTGTTTATTTGCCTTATTTACTTATTGAGTATTGCATTTTTTTCATTTTAATGCTATGATGCCATACTTCCTGAAGAGTTTATGCACCTAAAAATAATAATAGCCCTGGTAAAAGAGTCAAAAGGCCTATATATCAGTTCATCCATTTATTTCCATGCAAAAGCAGCCCAGGTGCAGGTGAAAGAATTTTGCAAGTTGAGTAGCAGTCAGACTTGGAATGGTGCAGAATGAACGACAGTGAACTTGCCCTGCCAGTGTGTAAGGTCTTACCCTGATTTTTGTAGTAAAAGAGAATTAACAAAACTAGAATGATAGCTTTCTAAACATGTACCTTAAGCCTCATACTGGTTTAGCTCACAACCAAGTCCATGTGGCTTCAGATGAGCAGTTATGTGGTGTGAAGTTGCCCATTTGTCTGTGCTCAGCCAGTGAGCCCAGGGACAATTCATACACACAACTGAAGTGTGTTTGCTTTTGTCTGAACTCAGTCTGTGTCCTTACAGGTTTGTTGAATCACTAAACTTTCTAGATGATGGAGCTTCTTCCCTTCTTCTCATGTAACCTGGACAAGAGAGAGAATATCATAGTTTGATTTCACTCATGCTGACAGTAGTGATCACATTACTGTGGGTTCATGTTTAGAAAGCAGTTGACAGTGTCTTCTTAGCACTCAGTATATTTCATACTCGTTCTCTGTATTATTTTAAATCTTTTTAAAAAGATATCTCAATCTGTTGTGTATGTCAAGATGTGGAGTAGACGGAAGCAGGATAGAGGAAAATAATTTCATTATTAGCTATCAGAATTTGCATAAATATTGCCTGATTTAAATTGTTACATTGAATTATTGCATTAAAATACAGCTGCTGGTTTTTAGTAAATTTTCTGTAATCACCTTTGAAACTGAAGCTATATTCCAGAGCTGTGCTTATTTGCCTAATACAGGAAACAGTAATTGCCATTATTATCATGCTGTTTCCTTCCCAAGGCACTTGTGGACTCCCTTTCTATATGCTGTTTCCGTCATTCAATCAGTCCTTTAAACATGGGTTTCCTGAAATGCTCATGAAGGAAGCATCATAAAATACAGTTCCTTAAAGAAGGAAGTCTTTTTCTTGGTGATGATGCAAAAGATTTTTCTACTGATAATATGCTTTAACTTTTATAATTAGGCAGTGGTTAAAGTAGTTCTGTTTGTTCAAAACTATTACCCCCTTCTTGGGGCAGGCTCTGTGCTGCTGTACTGTACTGTTGTGGCAGGGAGATCACCACAACTCTTGCACCATCACCTCCTGATTGCAGGGGACTGTGTGTCCTGCTGTGAAGGTGTCCAAAGTGGCTCAAGTGCCCAAAGCAGTACAGTCCTTGTAGAGCAAAGCTCTTCTGTTTTTCTCTGCACTGCACTTTCAGTGCTAATATAGTGCATGTCCTTACTTTTTTGAACCCCTATCCATGTTCTCTGGATGTAATGATTCCCATCAACTTTAATAGGAGAAGAAGTGCAGTCTAATCAATATCCAGTTAAAGGGTAACATATTCCTTTATAGGTTATCTAGCTGAGGTAGGCAGTGTCCATTATTCAGAATCCAAGAGGTCTGCTTACATGTGACTATGGTTAGCACCATAGTGTTAGTGTAAAGAAAAACAAAATGAACACAGAGTAAGGTAAATTTCTTTAATGCCTCTATTTATTACTGCTGCTTTTGTCATCCCTCATCTTTTGACTCTGATGTCTGCAGGACTAAAAGTGCTTATCACAGATTAAACTTTGGTTCTAGATAGAAAAATTCACTTATTGAGAGGGAAAAAAAATCCAACTGGAGTTTATGAGAAGTCCATTCTAAAACCCAGAAGTATACATTTCATCATACAGGAAATGTGTGAGGAGCCAAGCAGAAAATGGAATGCCCCTTCTGGGGACTCGTGTCCTGCTTTGCAGGGCAGTGCAAACAAGACAAGTAACACACAGGCCAGGGAATGCTTTTCTTGTAACAGATGGGCTGGGGACTCCAACTTTTATTCAGTAGATGAGATGGACTTAGCTACATTTTTCAATTGGTTGTTGGTTTTTTTTTTTCTTTTACTATTCTGATGAAGCCTACTACCAATTTTTTTAAACTCCAGATGCAAAACCACTACATATTTGTGCTCCTTATGCTTTGCAGAAAAGGTGGATCATTTGTTTTATCCCCAGCTTGTTGGGGAGCAGGGGAAGAATGCACTACTGTGAACATCAGTAAGACATAAATTAACTAAATTACAAGTTGCCAGGACTAGTCACATGAAACATGTTTTTATTTTTCACAAACTGAGTTGGACTTTGGAAAGAGGAACATGTTTTCACCTTCACAGCAAAACCATTTCTTAAGGCCAAATATTCACATTGCCAGCATCTGAAAATATTTAATTACTATCTTCAGTCATGTAATTTTTCATACAGAAATAGTAATTAATGCATAATAGAACAAGCAATGGTACATTTATTACTTCTGTAATCTCACAACAGTCTCACAATGCTGAATGTGTTGGCTTGTTCACTTATCCAGATTTTGATTATAAAAGTCTGACTTTGAAACTGTACATTGTTATCTTGTAGCCTGGTTTTTCAGATTGCAGAGACAGTAGGGTTTCATGATGCCACGTCTGGCCACTGTCTAACAAATCATCCAAGATTTTAATCCTCATTTTTAGATTCAGGGTACAAGTAGTTCTTTCTCACTAAGCTGCAGTTACCAAGGATGTAAAAATAGTTGTATCAGGAAAAAATGAGAGTAAAGAAGTAGAGAAGCAGTATATGAGGAAAAAAAAAGATGTAAAGAAAAGAATTACTTTTCCTAATTTTTTTTTTAACCCACAAAAAATGAGGGGAAAAAAGGCAAACCCTCAAACTGGCAAGGAAACGTGCTTTTGGTGCCTGCTTTGCACATGGTATAGATGGCTTTACTTAGAAATACTGGACTTAGAACATGAGTTTAGAAGTATCCAAAAGTCACCTTTTTACATAAAGTTTTCCTGTGACTCCATTTGAGTTAATAACTTCTAAAATTTTTAGTTTTGCTTTTTTGAGTCACAGACAGTTTTGATACAACTTAAAACCATTCTTGCTGAATTTCTGTAGGTTCTATAGTATGTTTTGGCCTTGAATGATACATTGTTGCTTCCCTGATTCTATTTATTTTTCTTCATTTATGTTACCATTATTATCTAGACCTTACAAGATCCTGTGAATAAACTAACAGAAAAAGCAGAAAAGGAGGAGCTGCAGACTGAGAGCACCAAATCAGTACAAGATCAGCAGAGTCAGTAAGTCACATGGGCCATATATTAAATAAATAAGTATTTTTGTCTATAATCTTATTTTTGGTTGCTAAAGTCACCAAACATTTTTTAATTTAAATATAGACACGGCTAGTCACACTAGCTAATAGTAAGCTTAATACAAAAATTCCTGAAACTTTATAAATGAAAACTAGCACATTTTATGGTGAAATTAAGAGTTTTAAAAGGCACACTAAATATTTGTGTGCTTTTCATCTTTCCTAGCATTTTCTGAAGTTTTCAGCATTTGCCTCATTTTTTCTTTAGTGGTAATGGTAAGCAGCTACACTTGGGAGAAGATATGTGGGCATTGGATTTCTCCCTTCAGCAGCATCTCCTTTCACCTGGGAATAGGATATGGATTCCTTGATTGCATTGAGCAGCGATTAGTTTTTGTAATGTATACAGCATCAGTTAGTAATCCAATGAAGCAGTAGATACTTAGCAAAAAGTACATCTAAGTGAGCTGATGCTATCAGGGCTTGAGTTACCTGTAGCTCTGAGGTGAGAGAGACTTATGAATGAGCTGCCATGGGGAAAGGAGAAGAGGAGAATGAGATGTGATCCCTGCCCTATGGGACCATCAGGATTCGGTTGCGAGGAGATGCAGCATTGATATAATCCTGCTGCCACCTGTTGCTTTGGCTCTCCCTGGTTAAATGAAGCACCCAGCAAAGGATCAGTTGTCATAAAGCAGAGAACAGCTTGAGTGATAATTAGTGGACTTGGCTCGGCTATTTTTGATAGTAGATTTTTAAAGGGTTAAGTTTTCCAGTCCTTTCACTTGTTTAGATTCTGAGCTCAGCCAGTTTATAAATGGGTCAGACTGAGTGCTAGTCATCTTAAGAAGGACTCAATCAAGTGCCATTTTGCAGGTGAGTCTCCACAGCAGGTCCTTGTATCTGCTGTGTCTCATGTGACAGTAATAAAGAATTTCATAAACAACTGTTTTCCTCTATTGTGAATATAAAATTCTAAAAAAATGCATGATTTATGCAAGATGTGTGAATTGGCACCTACCAGCGAATGCATCAGATGCCATGTCATGGTTGCTCTTGTTTTTATTTAGGGATTATCTTTTTCCTTGTTTCTCATAAAACTGAGGGGAAAAAAATATGTTACCATTTTGCTTTCTATAACGAAGCATAAATAAACATCTAAGATTCTTGAAGAGTTTCAGAAAACAGAGCTTTTGAAGTCCTTGTGAACTTTCCATTCGCAGTAAGCAATCATTATACCAGAATTTGTCCCCAGTCTTATTTTCCTCTGCTCCCCACACGCCTGTCCTCAGGAGCAGGGAAGGGGGGGTGGCTCCTCCTGTGCTATCACTAGAGGCTAGGAGGAATATGCTGACACAGTCCTCTTCACCACCACACCAGCCTTGTCATTACTGAATGGCTTTACACAAAATAATAGCACTTAGAAGGTATATATTCTTCATTGAAGAGATTACCTTTGTATAACAATTGCATGGAAGCCACAGCTTTATTTTCTCTCAAGAGCTTTTTTCATCAATACTGCTGATCTGATTTTCAAGAAATCTGCTGACATGGAACAAAATTCACCTGACTCTTGATTTTAATTAGTTGCTGTTAGAAAGAGAAGTGCAAAGTGGGGTTGGGAGGTTTGGTTTTTGTTTTTTTTGTTGTTGTTGTTGTTTGTTTCTTTTGAACAGTTATGCCTTCTTCATGATAGCTATTAAAAAAGAGTGAATCTGGAATAGCAGAATACACTCTACTTCACATGACAGAGATTTAGTTTGATATAAAATTGATAGTGGTAGGTTTTGATAGTTGGTCTTCAATCTAAATTTGATTTTTACCATACTTCCAGCAATCAAGCAATAAAAGTTAACAACAGACCAGCATATACAGTAAATACAAGAATTCCTCTGAAATACTGCATGTTATTGATATGTTTCTGTAATTACTTGACCAAAAAGAGAAAAATGTATTATCAGTCCACAGCCTTAGAATTTTTTTCTCTTTTTTTTTTCTTATTCTTTGAAATTAAGGTTGATTTCATTAGATGAGGAGAGCCATACCAAGGAATCAAACTATTCAGGTATTTTATTTCATGTTATCACAACTTTCTGAGTGCTGTACTACATGTTTTGTTTTTTTTTAATTTTTGTTTATTTCCTGCATGTTCAGCTTTACCCAGCAAAACCCCATGTTATGCATAAAACACGAAAGGCCAGAAAGCTCTTTTTTTGACCTAGTATCTTATATATTATATCCTAATGCATTTCATTCAGTCATTCTCCAATAGGTCAAAAAGCTTGTTTTCCAAAGCATCATACTTACATTGGCCATGTCTTCGAGGGAAAGAGCTATAGATTATTGGGTGTCAAGAAAAGCATGCCACTTATCTTGCTAATTTATTCCAGTAATTAAACATGTATTCTATTAAAAACTTGATAAATTCAGTGAAACTTCTGCCCAAAAGCAAGGTAAAGTCACATTCAGCCATTTTCAATGACCTAAGGGGTGTTATTACCCAGTGCCCCTCCCAGGCTCTATATAGAGGTGCACAGTGAGACAATGGGAGGCAATGAGCACAAGTGACAGGAAAGGAACTTCTGATTCCATACTAGGAAAAAAAAATGTTTGCAGTGAGGTTGGTGAACTCCTGGAAAAAGTGTCTAGAAGGGCTGTAGAATCTTCATCCCTAAATATCTTCAAGACTTGTCAGGGAACATCTCTGGAGCCTGCTCTAACTTCAGAGCTGACTGTGCTCTATGAAGGAACCTGGACAATATGACCCCCAGAGGTCCTTCCAGCCTAAATGCAATGACATATAATAGGTAATTTCCTAATAAATTAATGGCAAATTATTTTAATACGTGGTATTTCATCCTCTGTGAAGATATTCAAAAGATACTACATTAATATCCTCTCCTCTCAAGTCTTCATTTCCATAAGCTTGCCATATTGATGTCTTGAAATCATCTCCTTGGTTTTTGAAGATTTTGTTTTCATTCCACTTTGCAGCATGCCTTTTGCAACATAAAATATGTAATTGAACAAGACATTTCTGATGTTGGTCTCTCCTGTTGTGTTTGTAGAATAAAATCCCATTCCTGTTTCTCTATCCAAAAGCCATATCTCATTTCACTGCAACATCAGCTTAGACACTGATGTTTGAATTCTTTGTTTATCAAGAATCAGTTCATTTTGGTCACATCTTTCCAGGACTCCTTGTTCCTTTCTGCAGCATGGCTTACATTCCTTGTTCCTAGAGATATAACTCAGGCTTAGTGATACTAAATTCTCTGGGCTTTGACTACAGAAACTCTATAACTGGTCTGAATGACCATTTCTAATTGTCTGTTAGTTGTTTGCATATTTTTTTCAAAAGTGATTTTGTGTTTACTTCCAGATGACTGCTAAGGCTATTGAATAGCAATGGATGTAACACTAAACCTTGCAGATCAAAACTAGAAATACTTTTACTTTGCAATTATTTCTCCTAACAACTAGTTTTTGACATATGTTAGTTGTCATGTTCCTAATGCATTCAGTATGTTCAATTATAGATATTTTGCAGTGCTGACTTTTTAGCTGGAAGGCTATGTGCAAAATTCAACTTGTTCCAAAACAAAATTTTTTACCAAAGGTCATAGTTTTATCAAAGAATTAAATTAGTTGGGTGGGTTTTGTTTGTTTGTTTGTTTGTTTTTATTACATCTGCTTTCCATATAAGCACCTTTTATTGTAGTAGCATTTATTACATTTGTATTATTTTGGTGAAGCTCATATTGAATATGATTCAGTTAATGTTTTGCCTAGGTGTAATGGTGAGCTACCAGTTACCTTAAATTACTTGAGTTATCTTGTTAATTATTGTCATTATTTGATGTTTTTAATAATGACAAAATATTGGGATTTTTCCAGTGTTTTGAAGTTTTACCCACTTCAGAGTTAATTAGATCAGATATCTCTTTGATGAGATATTTTCATATTCTTGTATACAAAATCTGACTTTTATTTTCTTAGCAGATGTTTTCTGGAATCTCAGTTACTTAGGGGCTGTAAAATACTTCACCATGGTCCATAATATAAATACCTTGTTCTGTCTCTTTCTCTATTGTCCCTGGAGAGAACTGAAGTATTTTGAAATGCTTCTGCCTGCTCTGCTAATTCTTTTCATCTCCATACACTACTGGGTCTGTGACATTGCTAAGATTTTTTTTTTCCCTTTAAGTACTCTTTGCATTCTAAGCTAATAGAGATGTAGTACTACCAGTGATGGAACTATTTCTTCTCAGTTTTCCTCATCAACTACTACTTCTACTTCATAACTTGTAATTTCATATAATTTACTCTGCATTTTTCCTGAATATGCTATGGATTTTTTTAAGATTGGCTCCACCATGTTTACAGGTGAACTAAGGCAGGCCTTCAGCAACAACTCCACTTTTTTCAGTACATGATTGTGGCTATCCCTTTCTCACCTTTCATTAACTTCCTTCTGATTTTTTTTTCTCTGCCAGACAGTTTGGGGTTGGTTTTTATCCCTTTAGTTTTGTGCTTTGTCCTTTTATGGAAGTATCATGTATATTTGACCATGTGTGTTTAAGCCTCTTGTATCTCTATCTATATATCTACATCATCTATGTCTATATAGAGTGTAATCAGATGTGATCACAAGTCCCTAAATGACCACCTGATTCTAGTGCTGGTAACACATTTCTGTCATTGTCCCACCAGAGCACTGTTAAACCAATATGACTGAAACAGCAAGCTGTTCTGTTTCATTTAGTTCTGAACATACTTTGAAATTTCTCTTGAAAAGGCTTGGCATTCGATTTTTATTGCCCTAATTTTTATTCCCAGAATTTTATTTCTGCTTTCCAGCCTCAAGTTTGAGGCCTAGTTGTCTAGAAGCTAGATGTCCTCAACAGTTAAAGCGGAGAGAAAGGCATGGTCAGCAGGTAACTCACTCACCCCTCCTGTTTTGCCACATATCTGGAATAGGATTCATCACCTAAGGGAGGTGTTGTTCTTTTCACTGAGAGATGGAATCTAGATGATTGTTTTGACTCCACATCCAATTTAAGAAGTTTACTCAGAACTCAAAGTAGTTAGAGTTGGGGTGCAGTGGTGTTTTGGAGAAGATTCCTTTTCCCCATTCCAAGAGTTACTGTCATGAGGAAGAACATAATGTCAAGAAAGACAGGTTAGGGAGTGATGGAGTCCTGGGCACTTTCGAGCTCTCTCCTGGCCTATGTGAGTAGAAGCCTCCTAAAGAAGTGTATCTGCTTCTGGAGGACCACAGAGCCCTGTCTGATTCTTGAAATTGCCCCAGTTTGTGTGTGCTCCATCTGGAGATGGGCTAGAGTGTCAGGTGGTGATTCAAAGGAGTATCTCCCTCTGTTATTACTCAAATTTGCCTCACTTCTTACAAATGCTTGTATCTGCAGTCTTCCATCCACAGTGCCCACGTTCATGTTAAGTAGGAATACCAACAACCACTGCATGTTGATCTTACAGTGACATTGTTTGTAATCATGATCTTGTGCCAAGTGCAATTTGACATGTTTATGGGTCTTAATTACAGCTGACGATGGCAAGGATGTCATATCCACGTTACAAGGAAATTGTAACCACAAGCAGAACTCAGGTGAAGAGACTTAAGAAAATTACTTCTAGCTGTGTACATGCTGATTGTCAGTGTACTGCAGATCTCCCTTTGTTGCTTTTCTTTTTTCTTTTTTTTTTCTTTTTTTTTTTTTGCTTAGGTGCCATAGATGACTTATTAGACCTGCAACCTGAAGAAAATGGTATGAAAATGAAACATTTATGCATGTCTGTTTCATCTGCTTTTCAGTTACAGGCACCAAGTATAAATAGATCTTGATTGTTTTCATAATTTGAGTGGTTGAATGAAATTATTCAGCTGCAGTATTCAGACTGTCAAGGGAAACTCAGCTTCATATACAGGCAGAGGCATTGTTACATATTTTATAACATGAAGTAAAATTTACTGGAAAGAAAATGCATTGTAACAGGTGAATCTTTACATATCTTTACTATATGACATCGTCCCCCTGAAGTTAAGTTCTGCCTTGAGCCTTACTCTTCCTAGAAACTTCTTTAAACTACATTTCAGAAACTTTTCTTTTTGATGTGTTAGTTGTTGTATCGTGACCCCTGGCAATAGCCCTCAACACAAGAAGGACATGGACCTGTTGGAGCGTGTCCAGAGGAGGAGGGCCACAAGGATGATCAGAGGTCTGGAGCACCTCTGCTATGAAGACAGCCTGAGAGAGTTGGGCTTGTTCAGCCTGGAGAGGAGCAGGGTCCAGGGAAGCCTTACAGTGACTTTCCAGTACCTGAAGGGGCCTACAGGAAAGCTGGGGAGTGACTGTTTTCAAGGGTGTGTAGCAATAGGAGGAGGGGAAGTGGTCTTAAACTAGAGCAGGGTAGAGACAGATTGGATGTTAGCAAGAAGTTCTTTACACTGAGGGCTGTGAAACATTAGAAACAGGTTACCCAGAGA
This sequence comes from Calypte anna, assembly GCF_003957555.1. Lineage (NCBI taxonomy): Eukaryota > Metazoa > Chordata > Aves > Apodiformes > Trochilidae > Calypte > Calypte anna. Next base: position 26,245,505 of record NC_044245.1, on the reverse strand, counting down.
GGTTGTAGGAGCCCCATCCCTGGAGACTTTCAGGTCATGCCCTGAGCAGCCTGGTCTAGTTAAAGGTGTCCCTGTACACCACAGGAGGGTTGGACTGGATGATCTTTAAAGGTCCCTTCCAGCTGAATGCATTCTGTAGTTCCATGATTTGAATACACTAGTAACTACAGAGTTTTATATTGGAAACATTCATATCATAAACAATTTATTTAGTCCTCTTAAAACCATATAAAAACTGGCCACTTATTTCAGCCAGATACTTAATGAAAACTACTGTGCTGTTCTCATGGATGAGAAAGCAATCTCTCATTCCAGACTCTCCTCCTATCCTTATGCTTTTATTAAATTAGTGGCAGCTCAAGGGGCTTTGCTGACTTTTTTTCCCAGTGTTACTGGTTTACCATGTAAGATATGAAAGATCTAGCTAAAACTTTTATATTGAGTTTTCATAAGCAGCAAGAGTATTGCATATAATTTCTAATTTGGTTTTTACTCATGTATCTTGGAAGTGAGTAAAAAAAAAAAACCTTCAACAAAACTGTTGCAACTCAGGAAGCAAGTTAACCAAAGGAAAAAGAAAAAATCCATTTGTGCAGTTTAGTCAGCTAGACTGAGAGGTATTTAAGGTATTGTCTTAATGGTAGGTAAGGAAGGACAGGCTCTGCAAACACCTTGACTTTGGATTTGCCATGGGCAGTCTCTTGCAGTGGGGAAATTACTTGTGTGTGGAATCACCCATGAAAGCAGAAACACAAAAAGTTCCTCAGCTGCCTCTGCAGAAGTAGCCCTATTCTGTGGGTAGATAAGGTAGTGATCACTTCTTTTCTGTGGTTAATAAAAAAGGTCAGTACATGTCTGACCGTTTTTCCTCTGGTTTTCCCTTTCTTGTTAGACCTTCTGAGCAGGGATACAGATTATGCATACAAATATTGGTTATACAAGTTTAACTATGTCAGTTGGAAGACTTTTCTTTAGTCAAATTATTAAATCACTATGAAAGTTGTTGTGGAACATCTGTATCAGATAAGGATGGTTATGTTAATATTACAATACCAGCCATTTACCCCAATTATAGCTAGCTTGAGACCAATGAATGTTGTATTATTTCAAGTGCAACAATATGGGGAGAGGAATGCTTTTGTGTGTGTTTCAGAAGGAAGTTTTTATCCTGTGTTTCCAATCATGTAGGATTAGAAATTATTTTAGTTTCTCTGCGTATTTTTTTTTTAATAATATATTTTCAAAGGAACATGAGCATTGCTAGATGCTTGCTCAAACAGCTACCAGACTAGTTTTTGAGTCTTTTATTGGGAATTCTGGGGGTTTTTTTAGTGGACATTTATAATATTGGGGGCAGAATGTAAAGACAAAAAAAAAAAAAAGAATTTTGACTGTGAAAATGAGCAGTGAAAAGAAAGAAATGGGATAAGAAGCAGTAGGATGTTTTCCAGTGAGGTGAGAAGGTCTAAATCACTCTAGTAATGTAGCACAAATACCACATGGGCATCAATAATACCTCAATATCTCCATCAGCAGGTCTGGTTTCCTATTGTAAAGGAGTAGAACTAAGGACTACCCTGTCCTCCTTTGCCCTGATGTGTTGTCCCCGGGAAGAACAGAAAAACTGCTGTAATGAGAAATGTGTCACTCCTCTGAAGTCTGCTAGTCCTATGCAGCACAGCAAGAGCTAACTGCTCTCCAGATGTAAAGATATGTGTTGTACCTTTTTCCCCAGTAAAAATGGGGCTACAGCAGTGGGATACCCAGGTGAAGCAGAGCTTTGCTCTGAGCTGTCTTGCTGCAAAGCTTTTGTTAATTTACTCCATTAGAGTAAATGTCATTTGTGGTTAGTCTCAGCAAATCTGTTATTAATGATGCTCTCTTTGCATCTCCCCCTGCAATCCTTCCAAATTAATGAAGGAGCCTCCTGAAGTCAGCTTTGGGATGGTGATGACCCATAGAGATCAGAATTCTTCCCTGCCTTTGCAAGAGTAGGTGTTTTTCCCCTCTGGGTGAATTTACCTCTCACCTACTGAACAACAGATAGAGACTTGGGGGAGTTGTAGGAGCTTGGACAACCTTTACATTCTTTGCTGTTTACCTGAAGTTAGGAAAGCATGAAAATTCATGAGAACAAATTGTTTTCTGTGGCATTTCAGTTACAGTCTAGTAGGAACATCAGGAGAATCAATGTTTCTAATTTTGAGGCCCTGTCAGGGAGTACACAAAGGTATATAGAACATGAACTAGAAGGGCGACCTGAATCTCAGAGCTGACTTCAGTAATGGATAAAATCCTTCTGTTACATGTCTGTCTGGGTTTTAGGATCTAGGTTAGTGTGCTTGACTCATCAACCTCTTTTAAAGCAGTTTTGCACTTTTTTTTCTCCTGTGACTCAACTGCAGCTGTTTCATTATAAATTTTTACAGCTATTAAAAAGGAATTCTTCTGAGAAGGCCGTTGTATTTCAATGAAATGGCCTATTGCAACCTATTTGCTACTATCAGCCTTTTATCCCAATGCACAAGAGTTAAAAGCATCTTTTCAAGCTGTATGCGATTCACAGAGCTCAGATGATCTTTCTGAACTGTGGAAAACAGGTTTGCTTCTGTGCCTTTCCACAAGTTTGAAATAAACATAATTAAGAAAAACTGATCTGGGTTCCAGTAACATAATATTATCAATGTTGTTAACTACCATTTTTGTCCTCTGCAAACTCCCAGAGTGGATTCATCCCTCTGGTTGTTTCCAAGTAAAATAACACTTGGGGTTCCGTGACAGTTCTTTCACTCTGCCAGTGTTTTGTAAGCTAGAGGAAAGGATTATAGTCCTAGTTACAAGCTTTATGTATTTCATATAACTGTGTACCATTACTAAACTAGTAAAAATAGTTTTTAAGGGGTAAGGGCTCCAAGTGATCTAAGAGCTTCTTCAGTTGTAGTTCTAGTGCTAGAAAATCTCTCACTGAGAATCAGAAGGGAAATGGCCTCAGTTCTTTCCCAGAAGCCTAAGACAGACAGGGGGGGAAATCTCACTCTGTGTAGAGTAACCTGTTCTCTTGGAGAAGTAATTTAGGCATTGGTCTGAAGGTCATAAAGGTCATTTTAAGTATGTTCTTACACAGTTCTGAATAATCAACTCTTATTTCTTTTCAATTTGTACCAATCTGACTTTTTTGTCAATTTTATGTGATACTTCAAAAAGCAACATGAAAGTAGTATTCTGCAGTGTTTTAAATATTAGACTCTAATGATTTTGGTGTTGAGTAGATTTTTAAACATACTTATTGTTTATAATGAGAAATGAGTCTTCACAGTAGTAAACTTATTTGAAACAGTGAAGAAATCATTGCATAAGCTTCAAGTCCAGATACCCAAAAGAATTTGGTCTAAAAGAGAAAACAACAAATATTCATGCAGAATATTCCATCTTTCTTAAATACAAAACCTGTACTGGATGTTTTATAAAGGTTCCCTCTTTCTTTGTCTAAAAAATTACTTATCTTGACAGCTTCAAAGGATCAGTTTGTGAGGTCCTTGGAGTCAGAACCTGGTGATAAGGATGACATGGTATTACTGAATGAGATCCTCAATGCTTCCTCTCTGGACGAGGGGGAATTCAGCAAAGAGTGGACAGCTGTTTTTGGACAGGTTGCACTTACTGATCTCACCATGAACTCTTCTGCTGGAGAACTAGAGAGCACTTCATCTTCTGTGGCACCAGCACCATCAGGCTACTTGCCCTCACAGCTGTTAGACCAAAACATGAATGACTTACACTCGTCTTTACATGGTGAGAGCTCATCCTGTTCTGTTAGCATTTTGGGGTTGGTTTGAGGCTCTAGAGTATGGCTTTTTCTGCTCTGTGGAAGTGTGGTGACAGCTTATGTTGTGCCATAGCTGCAGAAGCCCTGAAGTTCAAGCAGAGTGTGGCCTGGAGAAAAGCATGTGAGTAGCTTATTTGTTTTTCTAGCCCTGCTCATTCAGTGATTGTGAATTCGATACCCTAAAACCTAAAGTCTACATCACTGTTGTGAATGTTTTCATTGAGCTTCCTGAAATGTTCTGAAAGCCTCTGAGGTATTTTTTTTTCTGCTACAGAAAATCTGTTTGAGTGGGCTTTACTGTTTAAATCACAACTTCTGTCTGTGCTAAGGAGCTAAAGAACCAAAAATGTTTACTGTATTTTATGTGGGAATACTATTTTTAGACAAAGTGAAAATCAATCACAATAATTCGTTTTCTGTTTTTTCTAACGTGTTCCATACTGTTGGATTTAGGGATATGGGTATGGTAAATGGGTTGTCTCATCCTAGCAACCATACAGGTGGATTCCTTTTGCAGGCTGGTGATCTACTGATGCAACTCTTTCTCTCCCCTTTCTTCTATTAATTTCATTTCCTTGGGTTTTCCAAGCTGCTTCTGTGGGGAGAGAAGAACTAGGGCAGAGATTTTCAGGGAAGGGAAGGGAGCAACATCCATCTCCTTCATCCTCCCCATAGTCCAGCTAGATTTCTCCAAGGCTAGATGGAGGAGGAGTGTGACTTTGTGGTCTCTGTCCCAAGTTCTTTAAATCTCTTTTGGGGAAGACTGATGTAGGAAAGACCAGCAGACTGATTCCATCCTGAAGACTACTTCTTGGAACCCATGCAGCTGGTACAATCATAAATGATGTAAAATTACCTGTGGTGTTTTGGCGAGGCAAATTTACTTTATAATTAATGCAGTTACCACCTCTACCCTTAAAGTGAGATATTTCGGTTCACTGACTTAAACACTTAAGTGGAAACCCTGGGAGTGACCCTTGCATTGATGCACAGTTTTGGATGTATTTTTATGATGAGATACATGCATATGTGAATATGATTGAGTAAGTGAAGAGGGACTAGAGAAGCTTAGGATCTGACCTCATAAAATATGAGCTTAAAAAAATCATGAGGTTTACTCATTTCATTGTCAAATCAAATAGTTTGTGACCAGAAGTGGACATGATATCTATTAAAAGGGAAAAAGGAACCATGAGAAACATCTAATAAAAAAGACATACACAGATTTAAGCAAATAAATTAAAATACCAGCATATTACTATGGGATTTATTTTTTTCCCAGCAATTTTACACGTTTTTAAATGTAAATGTATTTTTAAAGGAAAAAAGTTCTTGAAGGTGTCAGTGACAAACAGGGCTGAGAATCCTTCCTGAGGCTGTTACCACTCTCACTTGCACAAGACACAGGCAGTGGCTGCACTGTTAGCACTTCAAAATCAGAACTCAGGTATGCTGCATTCAGGGAACATTAGGAGTGGAAAATTCATTCCAGTCAATAGAATATCATAATTTTTTTTTTACTAAGAGGAAGAATAAGTATATATTGGAAGAATAACATATATATCAAATGGATTTCCAAGGTTCTGGCAGGGGATCATGGTAATTGATCTACTGGCTTTTGAAAAATCAAGGATAATCTGCTGAATAATTGTATCTGATAAGCAGCATGTTCCCAGCTGTAAAATGCCACATACTATGCATTATTTAAACTAACTTTCATAGACTATTTTTCTTTTAAATATTTTTTTTATTATTATTTTAACAGAGGGTGAAATTCCATTTTATGTCTTTTGAAATCTCAGCTTTAATATTAAACTGCTTCTTTCATAATTTCACCTTATCAATAAATTTGGGAACAGATACTTTTTTTTTTTTTAAAACAAAATACGAACTACACTGTAAGTATATTTTAATATACAAATTGTAAATATTAGAATATATGAATTATGGATATTTTTACTGAGGACTTGTGAGGTATTTTTTTCCCCTAGCTGGTAGGATTGTTTAATAGTTACTCAGTGTGAGGTGCTACACTGGAGCCTCAATGTTGCATACTTCCTGTGTGAATTTGGCCTTAAGACCATAAAGATTCTTAAAACTCACATGCTTAACTTTAAGCACATTAACTTTTCTATTAACTTCAGTGGGATTACTTACTTATTTTACGTTAAGCATGCTCATAAATCTTTGGTGCTTTGTTTTCTCTCTGCCTCAGATCTTAATCTGTAAAACAGGCACAATGTTATGCAGGTTATAAACTGTTACGGTCAGGAATTCCCAGCTCAGAGTTTTTTCTGGCTGTATTTATAGACAGGATCTAGCACAGTTGGACTTTGAATTGCTATGGGACTGCCAGGTGCTTGTTTAAAAGATATATAAACTTGTGTGCACACACATATATATATATGTGTATAAAATGTGTTTGTGTATGCATACGTATATTAGAAACAAAGCATAGTCCCAGAAATCTTCTAGTTTCTGTCAGATTCAGCTTTGTTGTTTAGTTTCCTTTGCACTTTTTCAGAGAGCATTGGCTTTCTCTCTGATGATGCTTATGACCTCACTTACTTATACCACTCCTTTTTATGTTCCCTACATGTGCACAGACCCTAGTTGGTAAAAAAATGTGCAACTCATCATTTCCATTTCTAAATTTAATTTGTGGTGTCATTTGTGAAGATGCTGGGTGAAAAGTAAGCTGTTTGGTTTCCTTGCTGCTTCAACAATAATCATTTGCCTAGTCAGGTAATGAAGCCATCCTGTGAACAGGCAGACCAGAACAGACTTAGGACCAACAACCACTTTTAAACTGATAGGAAAGAGTTTGTCTTTGATAGATCGAGTTGTTCTCTGTAGCTCATTGTGAGTCAACACTACCAACAATTTTATGAATGTATTTATTAAAAACTCTGTGTCAGTCTTTCCCAATATCTTCAGAAACTGGTAAGTTCATCACAAAAGCATCAGATATTTTGTAGAGCATTTTTGGATGGGGATTTTTGTTGCTGTTGTTAGGTCCTTTCTGTTTTCCAAGTGGTAGTTGTGCTCCCCCCTGTTCACTGAAAACAGAACCAGGCCCACAGCATCTCTTGTGGACATGCTACTTATTGAGCCTCAGCCTGGGGACTCCAAGGGAGGATTCCAAAGGAGTTAATTGGTGTTTCACTCCGTGGTCTGTCAGTCACATCTGTGTAAATGAACATCAGGGAGGTCTCAGGGAGCCAACTCCTGATCTCACTGAAGTGACTGGAACCTTCTGCAGAGAAAGTTTCTGGGCAGCATTCCCAATCATTTCCATGAAATTAGGATTTGTGCCTGTTCACTTAAGCCACTTAACTTATCCATTGCCATCCATCAATATATTAAAACACTTTCTTGCAATCCATCTCCAAACAAATGAAAGCATTACAGTTTTTTTTAGTTGTGTGTAATGTCCTCTGCCAGTCTTCTCATTGTAGCAGAAGCAGAGAAAACACCTGGAAAAGTACATCATTCTGAAGTGTTAATACCATACTTTTTATTAACTGTGATACAAATTTGCTTATTTGAATGATTAAACTCTAATATCTCATTATCAGGGGGCACAGGCTGACTCAAGCTTTTCTCACCTTTGCCTAGAACAAGTTCATGTGAGCCTTCTGCAGCCAGATTTTGGAGGAGCTTATGGTTTGTTTCTTTAGAGATACAGAGGATGTTTGTGGCTTTAAATTTCCTTCCTAATTCATGTGATTTTATAGAAACATTCTTCTTGCTTGCTCTTAATAACACAGCTTGGGCTTCAGACCTTTTCTAGTCAAGGTAAGATCAGAGAGTGATGAGAATAATCCATCAGAGAGAAGAAGGGTTTATGTGACTTACATGGCTCTTACAGTGACTGTCAGGACACTGCATACCAGTATCTGATAGGGTCTCAAAAGAGGAGAAGGTAAGGGGAGGAAGGAAAAAGAGAGTAGAACAGGATGTGAGAGCATTAACTTTTTTTAAAAAGTGACTGAATAAGGGAATTTGAGTTGTGTGCAGAGATGAATATCCTGTTTGTGATACAGCAGAATTACATATCCATCCATCTCAGTGATGTAATATAATTGGTCACGCCACAATGAAAGGAGATAATGCTGAAATGAGATATTAGACCTGCAGTCCTCTGTGGTGAAGCATGAGAATTTAAATGTCTTAAGCCAGGGAGGGACAAAAATCCTCCATTTTTTGCCAATATGTTTCCATGGAACACCACCCCTAGTATGTTTTGCCAGCCCAGCTGGCCTCATTAACTGTATTTATTATTACTATTTTGTGGCTATGGAATATACATGTAAGAATGAAAAATTCTGAATAACCAGCTTTATTTTTTCCTGCATAGTTACTGCTGAGAAGATCCTTTCAAATGAACATAAAAAAAAAAAAGAAAATACTCCATGAAAACTTAGTTTTATATTAACTGAAAGCAGTGAATCCTGAATTTAACTCTTCGGAGAGTTTTGCAAGAAATTCTTTTTTTCAAAATTAACTTAAAAATTCTAGGGTCCCTAAGTATGTTTTTTCTGGAACAGCTGATGAAATGAAAGTCTTAGAAACCATAAAAGTAAAGAAAGCTGGAAAATATGTTTAGCATGTGTGATATTTTTGCCCAAATGTAAGTTATGTTCTTTTCCCTACAGCTGTGCTTTGACTTGATTGCTCTACTGGCCATCCTGTGAACAAGTATTAGTTGTGACAGGATAAAAGAAATAAGAAAAAAGGTTTTTTAGCCAGGTGAAAGGTTTGAAAAGGGTACAGTTGCCTGAATCTGGAGATGTTGAAACTGATCCATGGATCTTCTCAAGGATGTTGCTTGTCTGCATTTGACTTTTGATTTGTTGTGTCTGAGTAAATATATGAATGGCCATAGCCATACACATAATATACTGCTTCCTCCTCTTGAGTGAGCGTTGTGCTGCCAGACAGTGGGATGTTGGAGTTAAGAAATGAATTCTTCACATTAATGCTGCTGTATTATTGAATTTTAGGATGGGCAGCTAACAGTGTGAGCCCTCCATCTATACCACAGCCTGTACAGAAACCAAACAGCCTGAATGTGAATGTGAACAAGACCCCTGTGAAAGGTGAGACAGCCATCTATATTTTTCAGTTACTTTGCATTTCCTTTTTAGCTGTGTCTCTTGTATCTGTCCAGTCTGCTCGGTTACTCTTGTCATAATAAAACCTTTTTCTGTTGTATTTACATGTCAGGAATCATGTGCTTACTAATGAATTACTCTCTTTCAGCACTGATTATGTGCATGCTATTTGTGAGCAAGTTTATGTTTTCCATAGGTTTCAGTGCTAGCTGTATGCCAGAAGAGTAATTACTGTATAATGAGGCAGCTGAAACTAGAGTTTCTTTTGCTGCTTTAATTTTGAGTCACACTCAAATAGCATCTGCATGTACTTTGTCTAAGCTAAACAGTGTTTAGAAGCCCTAGGAGAACACCGTGGCTAAAATAGAGGCTACTGATGAGGCAGAAGAGCCCTAATTGCAAGTTTCATTGATTAACATGCATCATATCAGTAATCATCTGTCTGAAAATTAGTTTCTTGCAACTGAGCCAAGAGTGCATAGGCTTGCCACCTACTGAGATTAGAGTCTTCCAGAAAAGTGAACCAGAAATAGGTTGAATCCTTATTGGTGGGTTCTGTGTATACATACTCGAACAGAAACTATGTCAAAGTTGTTCAGTTCTGAAAAAAAGGAGCAATATGTATTTCTTCCCCTGCCTCATAGGATTAAAAGACTGAGATGTTTCAGCCCAGCAGAAAAAGAGGGTTAAGATGTTTTGATGGAAATGGGTATGGTGCCACAGCTGCAGTACCTTCACCTGAAAAAGGAATAGCCTTCAGCTACTTTAAAAACTGCTTATGAAAGTGGCAGATGCTCTGGCCTTGCAAACATCAAGATGAAAGTTATACCACGCAGAGTCTAGTTCCCCCATAAATTCCTTATTTCACAAAGAATGCTTTCATGCAACCTTTTCCCTCTGAGTGGAAGAGCCCATCTTATTAAGCATAGGGTCACAAAAAAACCCCAACAAGTGGTGGTGTAACTTCTTCATAGCAGCTGAAGTCACCTCCTCTTTAAGATGAGCAACTGCCCTTTCAAAATACGAGCAGGTAGGAAATATTTGTGACATCTGCATGTCAGTATAGACACATAAAAGAAGTATTCCAGCTGCTCCTTAAGTTCTCAGTTTTTAAGTTCATCAAAAAATATGCCCTAATAGTAGAACCTGCATTTGGGACTGCTTATCAAATGTACCTTGCCTCTCTTTAGCCAGTACCTTGCCATTATTCATTCCAAATGACTTTGTGTGGTCATATGCAAGGGGGAACAGAACAGTCACATGAACTGGACTGAGGCAAAGGTTTTTAGTCCTGTAGGAGAGGTTGAAAGTAGAATTTGCCTTTGCTTGCCTTTTATGTTTCTCCATGCGCACAGGCACACACACAAGTCAAGTACCGTCCATGAAACAAAGAGACCAGGATTGTTTCTATTTTTAATTAAAGTGTTTAATTAATTTTTTCTGACTTATCATGGCAGGAGCCATGTCAAATACACAGGCAGGCAGATGTAAGGAATTAATCCTTATGAAAGTTCCATACTCTTTTAAAGTTACTGTTTTAAAATGCCATCACTTACTCCGATTTTCTTGTCAGAATTGCCCTTAGTAATAAATCAAACAATAGCATGGCATTTGTTTGACCTAAGTCAAACATTCAGTCAGTTTTGTTTTAAAATAGCTGACAAGTCTGTACTTATTCTTTTTTTTTTTTTCTCCAGAACCTATGAAGAATCCTAAAGACCTGACTGCCTGGTTCAGTCTCTTTGCTGACCTTGACCCATTGTCCAATCCTGATGCTGTTGGGAAAACTGATAAAGAACATGAATTGCTTAATGCATGAGTCAGCTGCGTGTGGTAACTCAAACTCTTCCATTCATCAACACTGTTTTGGGGTTTAAAAAAAGAGTTAAATTAAAATTAGTATGCTGTTGTGAAACTATAAAGTATGTGCCATGATAATAAAACTAAAGGGAATTAATCCCCTTTTATATAGGTAGAGTTATTTGCTCTTGTTTTGTATAAAGAGTTCGCATTTATTTTCTATGTGGATTACAAAAATGAGGTTAAAAATTAGGGCAGATTTCTTGCCACAAGTAGATTATCTGCTGAAACACTCTTTGCCTGAGGTGATGTGGCACTAACAATGGGGTGAAATACAAATTGCAAACCTATTTTTTTAATATGTTTCTTGAGTAAATTAAAAAAAGAAATCATGTAACTGAGGAGGCTGCATGAATCAAACATCTATATATAATATATATATATTACTGCTAGGTTAAGATATCAGCTAAATTTCTTTTGTTAGTAATCACAGTGAAAAACCTGTGCTGGGGCTAATTATTGAAGAAATACATTAGGGTCTTTGCAGCCATGGAAATTGTGCCCTTTCTGATTTAAGTTATTAGACAAACACTACATAAACAGAAGTCATGCCCAGCAGGCTGCTTTTCTGAGGTTTTTCTCCATCTCACCAACACAATTTGCACCTGTTTGCAGAAGTTTCTTGCAACTGATGCATTACCATGCCTTTAAAACATTCATATTTCTGTTTGGGAGTCTTCTTCATCCAGTTTATTTCTGAAGCATGTGTTATTTTTGAGCCTGTTGTGACATTAACTCTTTAATAAAATGATTTTGACAAAAAAAGACCTTGTATTCCCACCAGAATGCTGGTGTGCTGTTAAACTGGTGCATGACAAGCATCTGGAGATAAAACACGACCAGCTTTTAGGCCATACCTGGTAGTTCACACTGTTTCTGAATAGTAATCCCATAGCCAGTAAGAAAACTTAAACTCCCTCAGAGTCCCTCTCCTTACAGGATGTGTCAAGAGCCATGTGAGATCACAAGTTCTGTGAACTGTATTGAGGCCTGTTTTGCTATTTATTATATTTGGCCCTTTTTAATTCCCTTATTTTCCTTTTATGTTGACAAAGCCTCTCACTCCCAGTTAGCTGTACACTCAAGCTGGCTGATCCTTGCTTCATGGTCTATTAAGATAACTAATTATCTGCACTGGGAAGCTGGAAATAACTATATGAATAAAGAAGTGTAGTGAATTGATCTGCTTCTTCTCAAATACAGCAGAACATCATTTTATGGCAACACTGAGCAGCATTAATGTCCTAAAAACTACTTCCTGTCAGTGCATGGGGGGATAGGACTAAGCTAAGATGGCTAAATCTTCAGTAAGTTTTAAACAACTCTGTTCAAAACTGTAGTGTTCAAAATCAAGGTACTTCAAGTTTTGCCAGAGAAGTTCACTGGATGCTTAGCAGTGTATTTTCATGTATAACAGGAAAGAAAGGTCTGGGCTTCTCTGGTCTTCTGGGCAGTACCAGGTCCTCAGTACTGAGGCTGATAGCTAAGACATAGACGCCAATGTGTATGCTAGACTGTTTCTAAAGAGAAAACTTGGTTCCTTCCACTGTCTTTTCTGCTGTTTGATACTGGCAGCTCCTTGCTCAGTAAGCTGTCTTTTCTGAGATGTGTAGCTGGACGGAGAATCAGGGAAGAGCCTGAACTCCTGACTTTGGGCTGACAGTCTCTGGCAGTAAAGAAGACAAACATGAAGTGGATTAACTGGGAAATACCCTAAGCTTTATGCTGGGGTGCACTTAGACTTATGAGTGCTGCTTTGCACTCACAGCACAGGATGTTTGCCTGAAATCCTCTTCATCTCAGACTGTAATTATCTGCAATGCCAAAAATGTTAGGAGCTCAAGGGATAGACAGGCTGCTTGCAGCCCAGCTTGTTACCACTGAAATCATTAAATGGATTCTTGCAACTTAAAGCAAGTCTGTGGTTGCTAAACTTGCTTTGGATTAAGTTTGCCTTGAGAATTGCTAAAAACTTGTGTACAATATACCTCACATTTTTCAGTAGCTGAAGCAGTTAGTCTAAAGGCAAAGATGATGCTGTATTGACTTCAGAACAGCTAACTAATTGTTCTTGAAGTCTCAGAAAAACATGTCTGTGTTTGGTTTTTAGGTCACAGATTCTTGATTTCCAGGATTTAAAAAAAAAAAAAAAAAAAAAAAAAAAAAAAAAAAAAAAGCAAAACCAACTCCTGTGTTGATTGGAACAATTAAGGGCATTGCACAAGCTCATCTAAAGGTGTTCTGAATTCTTATCATGTTTTTAGGTAGAAAACCATCTGAATGATCATTCTTTTACATAGAGCAAACCATGGCGGAAGGATTCCCCCCACATGCACACCTTCCTAAACTGTACTACCAGTGAATTCATATTAAACACTTATTTTTTCTATGTAATTTTTTAAATTAGTATTACCTTTGAATTCTTAGACTATAGCCTACACAATTTTTCACACTTTCATTTAAAAAAAAAAAAAAGACAGGTGTATTTAAAATATAATTAATTTTGCTTAAAGAAGAGCAATTGAAACCCCTATGTACAATTCATTATTATCATGAACATTTATTGAAGCTTAAAACCAGAGCAAGAAAGCTAACATCCTGCAAATAGGCATTTTTAAGGCAAAAATCTTAATTTCAGAGTTACAAATAATACTTCCCTACTGCTAATGAAGTGCATGGCATGGCATTCTTGGCAACCTGGGCTGTGGAGTAAGCCCAGCACCATTCTGAGAAAATTTTCTGTGATAAACTTACAGGTTCAGCAGTATTTGGGACAACAGGGTAGTTCATCACTCTGGTAAAATTACAGATTGATAGTTCCACATGCATAACACTCATCTTGATTTAATATGCTTCATTCCAGTTCCATATTCTGGTTTAGTAGTGGATTGTTTTAAAATAAAAACAGCTGGAGAACTCCTGTGGCAGATGAAAACAGTGGTAATTGATTAACTGTCTTTATTAGGAAGTTTATTAAAGTTGATGTAATGGATTTTGGGGAGCTGAAGTTTCTACAAACCTAAGAACAGCTGATTCAGGAGAATCCAAGTGTGCACCTTGGAAATTGAACAGCCCCTGGAGAAAACTAACAAGTAACTTTCTCAAGTTAACTTTTCTATCCACTTTAAGTGGTCAGAATTTACTTCCAACATAATAGAACATGACTTACCTTGTTCCCTTCTGCTGTTTCCATATCCAACACTGCATGGGTCTGACATTGATGTACTTCAAAGCAGGACCCTTTGGCCACAACATCCTTTTTTAAAATGGGTGCCTTTCAAGTGTTAGGAGATGCACAGACTAGAAAAAATGGGACTATCTGGGCAACAGGGTGACTGTAAGTAGCTTTGTTCCAGGTAGGAACAACAGCAGGCCTACAAGCCCTGATGGCCCCAAAATCTGAGCCTGGAAAGGCCCAGTAAAGCCAGAGGCTGGCATGAGGACACGGGTGCTGTGTGTCATGTGTGCTTTCCTGGAGCTTCTGCCATTACATCTGCCACCTACCATCACATCCCACTGCTGATGCCAAGGGACACTGGATGAGCACCTGACATACCACTGCACTGTCCATGCTGCTGAGAGTATATGAGGTGAAATAGTCCCAGGGAAAAGAAGAGCTGGAGGGTCCTGTCTTCTCTAAGTGCAGTTCCAAAGACAATTTCCCAGAGTACCAGCAAGACATTGAGGTGGTAAAGGTGCAGCTGACAGAGCTGGCTCCCTCCTCACATATTTAAGCTCCGGCACAGTTTCCACACACTTGATCCAGCACCATCTGCCTTCTCCTCCCTCAGGGAGGCACTGGGGCAGCCCAGCCATGATGAGATGGGCGGCACAGGGAGGCCCTGTCCTGCCGTGGGCTGGGCAGGCAGTGGCCACTCTTGCCCAAACCACCTCATCTAGAGTTTATTGTAAACCCCCCTGGGGTCCACCTGCTTTTGCAGTGCCTGCTCCTTGGAAATGTCTTCTTTTTAACCAAGCCACCATGTGGGCAGGCAGGAAGCAGAGCCAAGCAGCAGGAACACTGAGGGAGTCTCACGCCACATTTGCAAGCAGGGCACAAAGCAGCCTCTTCCTGGCTTGGCCTGGGCTTCACAGCCAGAGCCAGGCTCTGATGACACACATGCCACACACACACACAGAGACTGTCCCCTGCACAGAGACTGTCCCCTGACAGTAAACAAGGGCACCATGGCCAAACAGGGCCTGCAGGTTCAGGAGGTTTGGCCTCAGGTCACCATCCAGCTGCCAGCTCCAAGGTGGGTTGGTTGGCTTTGCAGTCAATCAGACCATTACTCAGATGTTCATTAGTAGTGCTCTCCTAAGCATTAAATTGACTTTTCCACTCACTGACTAATTAGAAAACAGTATAAGCTTCCCTTTAAGTAAAGCAAGGTATTTGCCTGCACAGGAGCTCACCTGTTGGAGCTGTGAAAAGAATCTGGGGCTGGAGCACCTCTCCTATGAAAAAAAGCCTGAGAGTGTTGGGCTTGTTCAGCCTGGAGAAGAGAAGGCTCTGCAGAGACCATGTTGTGGTCTTTCAATATACACAGGGGGTATCACAAGAAAGACAAAGACACTTTTTACCAAAACTTCAGGACAATGGGCAACAGTTTTGAACTGAGAGAGGATGGAGTTCAGATTTAGTATGAAAGAAAAGAGATACTGAAAGATGTTGACAGGGGAAGTTGCAGCTGCCCCATCACTGGAAGTGTTCAAGGCCAAATTGGATGAAGCTTTGAATAACCAGATGCGGTGAAAGATGTCCATGGCAGGGGACTTGAAGCAGATGCTCTTTAAAGATCAGTCTGAGAGTGTGTTGAAGTGAGGAGGCTGCCAGCAGTGCTCAGCTCCCATTAACTGTGTCAACTTTTAACTCTGTTCTATGTTGATGAAAACACTGAGGTGCCCAACTGCATAATTAAGCCATAGTGGAGGGGTGTGAAGTTTTGGATGCCTTCAAAAAAGTACCAAATTTAAATTAAAAAGAGAGCAACATGCTGTAGCTTGGAGGTAAAAAGGCCTGGCTCATTCTACCTGCCAGCTATTTACATCGCTTGCTGTTGAAATCTTTATGGGGTAATGAATAATAAAAATAAAAAAAAGAGATAAAGGACTTTAGAAGTGACTGCAGACCTGCCTGAGCTGTTAAAGAAGTTGCAGCAAGCCTTCTCTTTAAACAAAAGTCTTTCATCTAACCCAGAAACCTACTCTGTAGGGTGTTTCTTTTATTTTGAACTTTCATAGCTATTATGGCAGTAAGAAAGCCTCAGGACTGGTGCTGGGAGCCACAAGCTTCATAAACAGGCTGGAGAGAGGAAAAAAATTCAAAAGTACTGCACAATAATCTACCCCATCTCCACCTATGTGGGTGGATAGCATTTGTCTCTAGGAAACGAGAATGCTGAATGTACTAGGAGCAGGATCTCACAAGGAAAAAAAACAAATCCCAACTTTTACTCCAAGTGCAATCCTCAGAATAAACCCTTGACACACAAAATACAGAAATTAAAATCATGGGCCACAGGAGTAACTGCTTTGCTGTTACAGCTGCATATTTTCCTGGATTGTTTAGGCAGTCTGTGTGGTCTTCCCTGGCCAGACTCTGCCTTGAACTTAAGTACCAGAGTCTGACAAGAGAGTAACCCTCACTTGTGGCAGACCACTAGTTTGATTTTTAGAAGCCAACACAAATTCTGAAGAATGAGACAAGACCTAGAGGGATTTTTAAGATCTACTGTTCAACTAGGTCTTGGGCCTATCTAACCTTCCTGTGAACTTGTCCCCAGATTTGGTGACAACATCCAGGACTGCAAAGGAGCCAGGGGCACATGAGCAAATTCAAGGTTTTTTCCCCAAAAATGTCAGCCTAGTTTGTTCAGTCACAGAAGCCTGTTAAGGGCTCAAGTCCTTGAGCATCCCAAACCCACCTAAATGTAGGGAACAACCTGCAGTGTCCTTGCAGACCCTGTCACCAAAGCACAACCAAGCTCACCTGCAAGATACACACAGCTGTTCCTGCTCTTCATGCAGGGAAATTTTACAGTTGGACTCAATGACCTTAAAGGTCTTTTCCTAACCAAAATGATTCTATGGTTCTATGAAACAATAATTACAAAAAGCCTTCAGCAAACAGAGCATTCCTTTTGTCCACCCTTAACACTCCCCTCCTGCTCCCACACTGAACACTTTGCAGCTTTTGCTTTTATTTTTAAGGGAGGTGATCAGAGTCTCCTAGGAGGTGGGAGAGCTCTTGGCTTCACCAGCCCTTGCCATATCCATATGATTATTATTGCTGTGCTTCAAGGGCTGGACAGACCTCAGAGAGCACAGGCCCATCTCACAGCTCACCGTTTAAGCTGTTGCATGTGGCCAAAATGAAGTATAAAAGGAAACAAGATTAAAAAGCAGATATTCAGGCAGAGGCAAAGACAGAGGCATTCAGGAAGAAAGCCTGCACTGACACTGCTTCAAGCCCCTCCTCTCACCCCAACCCATGTGAACAGCCAATACTGTTAGAAACATTAAATACTATCAGAAAACACTGAAAATCCATAATGGGTCCTTTTCCTACTTCAGATCTGTCTGTCCTGAGGTGGGTTTTAATGCGCAGGACAGCTTCCCCCTAAGTGGTTTGGGTTCCTTCTCCATTCCTCATAAATATGTGATGGATCTAATGGAGGGGCTTAACTGAGGTTGAGGTATGTAGTTATTTTCTTTGATGGTTGTTATTCAAGTGAAATAAAGGAAGGTGTTTTAAGATACAGGAAAATTCTTTTATAGCCCCAAAATAAGTCTTCCTGTTGTGTAGCATGACTGAAACAAAAAAGTTCCCTTCCACAAGGGAGGGCTGCCAAAATAATGCAAGTGCCTCTCTGCAGGAAAGACTTAATCCAATATATACACCATCAGTATCAACAAAATATCTGTCGAGGTGCTTAAGTTTGTGCACCAGGGCTTATGAAAAAAACAAAACAAAACAAACCACCAAAATGCCAGACCCATGAGAGCATGAAGCAGCATGGGGCCAGCCTTGAAGTGACTCCTGGGCTCATGGTGGCTCCTGTTGCCAGCTTGCTCCCAGGGCCTGAAGCATCACTGTGATGCCACCTGCCTCAGGCCTCATAGGGCTGCAGGAGACCACATCACATCCTCATGGTTTGCAAGAAGAAAGAAACCTCTCCCTGCCATTGGAGTCATCAGAAAGGAGACTGCCACACAGAAGGGGCTGGCAGAGCTGTGCTTAGGTGACTCCAGGCACCAGGATGGGTCCTGCTCCACCTGCAGATCTGTGTCTACAAAACCAGGCCAGGGGGGATATCCCCCAAGAAGTCCCTGAACTGACTTTCCACAACCAGAATAGCTTCACAACTCTGTTCAGCAGTCCCTAATGATGAAGGCACATAAATTTTAGACAGGCAGCTTCCCTCGGGGTATTACCACAGAGCACCCACACCAGTACCAAACCCCCCAGGCTGCTGGGATGTCCCACACTGAGGCACTGACAGGATTTCCAAACAAGCTGTTGTCCAGGCTAGTAAAAAAGTTTCTCACTGGATACAAGAACAAATCATGCTACAATCTATCAGGTAAGGTGCCATCCAAGAGACAGACCGCAATCTCTAGGTGGCTTGATACGGAGAACAAATGACACTTACCCAGGCTAATGCTCCTCTGGAGTATTAAGACATTCGCTATCTTCCCAGCCCAAAGAACATCCTGCACAAACCAATATGCACACACAAGGTTCCCTTCCAAATCAGGTAAAGGTAAGGTCTAGGCTGCCTTTTCTTTCCCATTACTTAGACTTAATACCACCATTTTCCCTCCCTTGCCTCCAAGGCTATCATATTCCCCTCAAAAAGAGGCTCAGAACAGAAAGTTCTCCCTAGAGGGAAGGAGGTGTCTTAGCTACTGAATCCCAAAAGTGTCTAAAACTGTCTCCTTGGCATTTTTCACTAGAAAACACCTCCAGCAAGAGAACCTGAATGTGGGACAATCCCACAGACACTTGCCCCATCCAAACCAATGCAGTGAATGCCTGTAGGATGCTGCCATCTCTGTACAGTCAGAGGATGTAAGGCTACACTTGAAACATTTTCCAGCTACTGACTGGAAAATGCTAAATGTTTCTCAGCATCTTCAGGAAGTACAGTGAACAACAATTCCGAGGGAATCTCAAAAGCAGACTCAAGCTTTCAATCTTTTTTTTTTTTCCTATTTCCTAAAAAACATTAGGTTTCCAAAGGCAACACCCTTACTTTTTTAACTTTTCACAAGAATGAGTTCTTTCTTCCTGATGTAACAAGCCCAAAGATACCACTAATTTTATGGAGACTTTTACTCACTGAGAAAACTGTATCATTATGACAGGGCAGGACTAAAAATTCTTATCCAACTAGAAATCAGAAAGGAGCGTTTGCATCACACAGCCTTTTGGCACCAAACCTTAACAGGGAACATAGTTTATTTTAGCTTTCTCCTCCTTGGAAAAAGAAACTCCTTCCACAAAGACATCGAAAAACTCCCAGCTCTCACCTCCTCTGCAGTAAGCAGTTAAGACACCCAGAAATAGTTAACTTTGATGATTTTAATCTGGATTTTGATAAGGATACTTACAATCTATTTGGTAAAGTAAAAACAAGGGTAAAAGAATAGATTACTGTGGACGTTACTAAACATTTGCTGTCCTGAGCAAACCCTGCTTCTCAACCAACAGCTATACAAATTACTGCAAAGTTGAACCATACACTTCACCAGGCACATTAACAGACCAAAAAAAAAAAAAAAAAAGTCCATAACTTATTTTTCTACAGGCAGTTATTTGCCTAATTGTGCTTTGCTAACAAGCTCAGTCACTAATCCAAAGGAGGAAAAAAAAAAAAAGATTACACAGCTTCCTCTTCTCCCAGGCTTTCAGCTCCTCTGTACCTGAGCTTCCAGGCTACAGCTTAAGGCAGCCAATTTAACATCAGCACTTGTTACAACCTGAGACAAAATTTCAAGTTCTTCTGAAAAAAACAGGTCATCACTCTATCTTCCTTCATCTGAGGCTAGGGGAGTTTTAGATTGGATATTAGGTAAAAATTATTACTGAAAAAGTGGCCAAGAGTTGGAACAGACTATCTAGGAAAGTCCTGAAGTCACCATCCCTGGTGACATGTAGACATGGCACTTGAGGACATGTCCTAGTGGGCACGGTGGTGTTGGGTTGACAGTTGACTTGATCTTAGAGGCCTTTTCCAACTTTAGTGATTATATGATTGCTATTCTTTCTTGCTGATGATAAAATTAGCAGTTTAACTTGTGTGTTCACTCACTTCCAATGTGGTCTTTACTCCACCATCTCTACTGGTGTTTTTCTTCCATCTGCCCCTTAAGAGACACATTATTTCTGTGACCTGTTCCACTCCAAAGAGATACCACCTGCTCTCCTGTTTCTTGCCAGCTCTCCAAAGCTACAGTACTGTTGAGGGGGTGACAGAAATGAAAACAACTATAAAGCTACCCAGCCATCTCTGCTCTACTGGAGACTTTAATCACATGTGAGACAAACCAAAAATTTTCAGAAGCCAGGAACTGTCTTCCAAGAGCTATTCCAGACAGTTTTTCAAAAAGAAGGGTTAATACCCTAGTTAAGAATATTACAGCATGCTACTTTCAGTGAGGCAAGAATGCTTAGTGTAATTTTTTAAAAACTGCCTCTGCTGTAAAAAGGCCCAAATAATCATGAATTAGTAAGGCTGATAAAAACTTTTTTGAGCACTTTGTAAAATCTTTTTACTTCATATCAGTGCTTGAAAAAAATCCACCTCTGCAAGTTGGCTCAGTACCTGATCACCCTTAGTGCTAAAATAAATGCACAATTCTAGTGTGAATTTATCTAGCTGCATTTTCTTACTGCTTGAGTTTTGTTGTGTTCCAGGTCTGTTAAATTTAAGTTAAAAAGTATTTCCTATGTAGGTATTTACTAACTGGAATTAAGCCACTCAACTGTTAATTTAAAACCTTGAGCTCCAAAAAAACCTCGCTGTGTACATTTTCCAGTACCTCACTCATTCCTATAGCTCTTCCTTGATCCTTCTCCAGCCTTCTCCAGTCTCTCCTAAACAGCTTTCCAGGACCAGTTACACTAATGCAAACAGAGAAGATACACATATTTTAACTGCATGATAATCTTTGATCAAACAACTCCATTTAGCCAAGAACAAACTATGATTGCTGCACACACACATCCCAGTAACTGATGTACTTTCCCAGTTTTCAATTTTTCTTTCCATTTAGGTTCTGGAAACACATTGCAGGAACACACTATATCCTGCTAATTGTGGAGAACCAAAATTTGTGTTGCATGGTTGTATTTTGCAAAGCAAGCCAGGCTGTTTTACAACAGTAATTGATTTATACTTTCACCAGTCATCTGTCATCTTCAAGCTGCTTGGATTTCACCTCAAGTAACAGATGAAGGTGTCAATCCATTACCATGGAGTTAGGCCAGGAGTTGGTTTGCTAAGCCTCAGCAGTCTTCATTTGCAACTGTGATGCCAGCCCATGTCTCTAATCTATTCAGTTTCACATGTTTATCTTTTATTACTCCAGCCTTAGCTTTAAATACTGTGAAGATGCTGAAGCTCTACCCATGGGCCAGTATCTGGCCCCTCCCAAGAGCTGATTTCTCAGGAAGCCATAAATCATTTTCCTGACAGCACCCTGCTTCCTAAAGCAAGCAGGTCACTATCTGTTGCCCCCAACTCCCAGCTTTACATACCCAAGGGCTCCCCTTACACAGTCCTCCAGTCTCTGAAGAGTTGATTTCTAGAGTCACGAACTTCTAAAAAATTTAACATTGAAGTGGAGGAAGATCTTTTAGTCCCAAAGCAGGGACACCAGGCAAAATTATTTCATCAGCTCTCTATTCTCAGAATTTTTCAGATTGTCTTGGCCTTGAGGAACTAGACAAAGCACACAACTTTGAAGTGCAGCTTTGGCTGAATCAGCATTTTACTGCAACTGTAATTAACCAGGCCAGGCCTAGGTTCACAGGGATGGTAAAAAAATGACCCATGCAGTACAAGCTGCACCCTATCTTTTCAGGACTAGCTGCACGCTTTGGTCACAGTGTCTCTTTGAGAAAGGAACACCCTCCCACACAAGGACAGCATGAAACTGCTGCAGCCAAATCCACTTAGAGGAGAAAGCAGCCACAAAGCTTTTCCTAGGAAACCCTGCAAGCTGATGATGAGATGCCTGGAACCGAGGCATTTCTGAGTGAAGGACATCAAGCATTTTCATAGCAGGGTGGAGACATTACATCCTTCAAGGCTCCAAACTTCCAGCACTTCCAGTTAATGTTTTTAACATAGCCACATTGAAACCTTGTAATTTTGGGGATGCTGAAAAATAAATTTCCACAGAGTGATGATATGCATTAAACTATTCTTGCTGGTTATTGCCATAGTGCTCTTCAGTAAACACTGACTTTGGAGGATTTACATGTCTTTAAATATTATTATTCTTTCTTCCTCCCTTCCCCTCACCCCCCATCTGGAAAGAATTATTCTGCAAGTCTAACGACAATCATTTGACTCACACAAAACAACATGAAACCAAGACTGTCAGTAGATTTATACCACATCCTTTAGGGGCTTAGTTTAGTTTCACATAGTGAAACATATAATGGCTTTCATCATTTTCAACAGATAACTTGAAATTAGCCATACCACAAAGACAAGAGCAAATGCACAGTTTCCAATAACGTTTAACTGATTTCTTTTTTTTCTGATGTCCTCTGGAGAAAGAACTTATCATATGCAGAGACAAAATATGCTGTGTTTAAGGCATATTTAAGCCTTCAGCTATTTTAAGGTTATTTTTTTTCCTCTCTAGAACAGTGTTATGCAAAAATCAATAGCTAAGAGATTATCTTTTTCTTGAAGAGAGCACACTAAGTCATAAAGATACATGGTTGACATTATTATAGATGTAAATTTGGAACAATATTAAAGTTTAATCTCATTCTATGATGTTTCATACACAGGTTCCAAAACAAATAAAACGAACCACTGCTCTTGTGTGTCCCCCCACCACTTTTTTTTTTTTTAACTATGATTTTTATTTAAATAAGACACAGGAACTTCTATACGGAAAAAAATACAAAACAAAAGCCACACATTTCCTTGTGTAAAGCAATATTACGTGATAACTTGAATACTGTTCAGCACAGTGGCTAGAAATAACAGTACAACTATGTACAAAACTTTAAACAATATTTGACAAATTTCTACAGCTGGATGTAGAATATAATCGAGATAAACAACTGCTGGGAAATTTACATGGCAAAGCATTAGTTTTATCACATTTGGTTCAAAACCCTCGAATCTGCTAAGAACAAAATGTGCAGTTTAATTAATATTTAGTTTCTCGTGGAAAAAATAAACCCAAGGTGTAATGGTTTTGTAAATATTGTACAGAGTTCATCACTGATCTAAAACCTACTCATCATATTCCCTGGTAACCTAACACCAATAACTGAGACAACAATTTCCTATCTGGACATAGCCAGAGCATAAAAAGGTCATCAAACTGAAATGTTAATCTAGAAAGAAAAACATTAAAAGGAATCGATACATCACAAGTATTTTCTCCCCTTTATCTTCAGTCTATAAAATACAGAGAGTGTTTTCACCTAGGCCTGAGATTAGTAGGGTTAAAAATGGCTGTTGCTTTTCAAGGTTTTTCTTATTAAAATGGTTAGAAACAGATCTATATTTTCTTCAAGGGGAGTCAAAAACCAGGGACTGTTTTATAGGCTTGTAACACAGTATTAACAAAACCAGAATAATAAAAAGGAAACCTCCAAAGCAAGCATATACTTAGTGCGTAGTTATTGGTAGCTCACCCTCACCTCCCTCCAATCTCATCTTCAAAAGAGGAAAAAAACCATAATGGAGCAAGTTTAAATGCTCAGTAGCTGCAGGCTACTAATCTCTTCAGTTCCTGGAAAAGGTGATCCTTATTCTCTTAGCAGCAGACAGCACAAATGTAGTTCCACTGAGCTGAAAGCAATGGAGCAAGAACATCAAGTTTATTTTGCCTTTGGGGTCCCTCTTTGTATCACAGGAAATTATCTCTGAAAGCAATGCTCCTCTTGTTCCAATACAACAGAAGAGCACCACTAACCTGTTCTTGCCATGTATTATTTTGAGAAAGTGTCCAGCCTGCAAAACCAGGATTATTTTACAAGGAATTATTTTTTTTTTTTAATTCACATTTAAGGAAGGGGTAAAACACACTTCTACACACACAACTTAAGTAACTGAAAGTTATGGAAGAAGTTTTGATTAAGTAACATGAACTCAAAACTATTATTTCCCCCACCCCTCTTAGAACACCTACTTGCTACTTTTGGACTTTAATCCAAACACAATTACTCACTACATAAACAAAATTCAGCTCATCTAATGCTGCTTGACAACATCTGAAAACCTACTTCCAGCCAAAAAATGAATGCACATTTCCAAAAGAGAAACTAAACATTAATTTGACTTTCAGACAGTAACAGTAGCATTTCACATCCTTAACTGCCAACAAAAACATGAGAGGAAATCCCCATCACCCCCTGGTGAAACCTGAAAGAATTTCTGTCCTTGAACAAAAACATTCTTGTCTTTCAAAATCCTCTCACACAAAACGTGGAATGTTTCTCATGTACAGCCTAGTACTGAACACTTTATTTGCAACAGTTTAACAGTCATTAACTGAGCAACACCTGAAACCTTTAAATGCCACATTTTTACATATATTGAAATGACAGTAAATGCAACAGTTGTTTTACTTGTAAGCACATGACAAAGTGATATACATCACAGATTTGCTGGTTCTCCTCATGTTCACCCATGTCCAGGGTCATTGCTCACCTGGATCCGAATGCACTTATTCCAAGAAAGTGGAATGTAATGAGGAAATATTAATGCATAAAATAAGGAAAGGCAAAAGAGTGATGTTCCCTCTTTAGCTTTGTAGCTGTAAAATATTTTATATCCCAATATGATATACATTCCAAGTTACCTGAGTTTACACTTCGAGAGAAGTACCTGAAGCTAGGCCATAGGGTGGGCACTGTGCAACTGTGGTGGCCACTTTTTTTTTTTTTCTTTTTTTGCATTGTGTGTATTACAGAAGTTAGAAACATAAACGCCTGGATCAATTGTAAACATAATCCTGAAGTACAGTATTTTCCATAGGACACAACACAGCAAGACATTTTCTATTCAGACAGGCAACTTTTTTTTTATATATATATATATAGAGCTTATTTATACTGTAGAATTTGAAACAGAACACAGGACACAGTACTAATCTGGTCAAACATACTATGAAATGCATAGTCTCCACTTAAAATGCTTAATGATATATGGATCCTGCAGGCATTACTGCTTTCTCACCAAAAAATGCTGAATATGGATTCTGTCCCTGCCAACAACAGCGTCGAGATACTTTTTCAAATGCTGCTAAGTATTCTGTCTTGTTCTGAAAGGCTGCTGCCTCATGCAGATGTATCTCCTCAGTCCTTGTTTTGGGGCAGAGGCCTGCTCCACCTGGGTCTAGATTAAGACATAGCTCTGAGGAGAGGAATGGTCTTCAGTCTGGATTTCCTGCAAAAGCGGCTGCTGCTGCTGGGGCTGTAGCGGGACCTCTGTAGAGTCCATTGTGCTGGTGTCATCTGACAGAGAGGAGAAAGAGACCCGAGAGGAAAGCTGCTCCACAGTCAGGGTGCTCAAAGCTGTGCTTTGGGCAGAGTTTGGAGAATTCTTCAGTGTCAGGTCTGATGAGGGAAGGAGGGGGCCCAGAAGTTTTACAGGACAGAAAGCTGATCCGGTTGGGATGAAATTAACCTTGTTTTTGTCAGGACATGAAAAGAGAGGGGCTGAGACAGGCTGACGAGACCTACAACAAGAAAAGAGATTATGTACCTGGCCAACCAAGGTGGGTTTTTTGTAAGTCATGAACTCTGTGGTTCTACACGTTGCTAAAATGTGAATGACAAGGAATGGGATTAATTGGACAAAGGGGCAAACATCTTCCATATTGGTAGTCAGCTCACTGATCCACAGCATTCAAAATAGTACCAGCACAAAAATTATTTGATAGCTACTGGACAAACATGCAACTTCCAGCAGGAAAAATCTGCAGCACATATGCACATGAAAAAATGCTATGGTAATTTAGAATGGCACGAATTCCTCTTAATAAAACAATGCAGCAACAACACATTTAGTCATATAAAATCCCTATGAGAATTCCAGAAACTAGCCCTCTCCTTTCTTATATTCCATAATTTGTCTGGAGGCTTCCTGCACAACCCAACATTGCTCCATCACCATCCAGCAGGCAACAAATGCTGTTAGAGCAAGAAACTTCTACTCCTTAATTCTTTCATCCACAAAAGCATGCAACCTTGACAGCCTGAGCTGTCCCAGTACTGCTGGATCTAGGGGAAAAGGCACGATGTCCAGGAGTTCCATTTCCAATGTCTTGCCCAGCAAAAACATTGAGCAAAGTCTCTGCCATAAGTATACTACCATCTACAAACATTTTACGTAGGTTTCATTCCATTTTATATGTTTTAACCATATCAAAACATAACCTATGCTTCAAATTGATTAGTAATTGTGATAAGGAGAGTTTTGGTTCTAAGCCACAAATATTTAAAAAGTTGATAGAAGATGTATGAAAAGAGGTTTATAAATGCTTAGGAGAAGTACCTTATCTTTTCTGCTAGGATTTTTGTTGCCTTTTAGAAATGCACAAAGAGTTCAAGCATAAAAGACTCCATTTCCTCTTCAAACCAACGTGAACACTTCAACTTCTCTTCTGTACAAACTCTAAGAATAGTTTGCTCCTGAAAAACTCATCAGCTGGAATAGTTTATTCATCTGCAGTTCAACAGGCTCAGTAAACAGGTTGACTGCTTTGCAGATACCAGCTGACATAAAAGGATTACTTACGACATTTCCTCAAAGACCTTCACTCGCTCACATCCCTCTGGGGGCTCTCGTTTGAACATGTAGCTGTTGTTTGGTTTGGGAGATGAGGCATACTTGGGCAACGGTGAGCTACTCCCACTGTCTGAAAATTTAAAGCAGTTATATTACTAGAGATTGAGAGTGCTTTTTAATTAAACTCGATTTCCAAACAAGATGCCTTTTTTCACAATTTAGGCACTATGCTGGTTTTCTTCTACCACGTTTCCTGTATTGCAGGCCATATCAAACACCCTTGTATAGCACATTTCTTCTGAATAAAAGCTTCAGTGCAGCAGTAATCTATCATATAACAACACAGAACAGAAGGATATTTGTATGTGGAACACTGCAATTGGAATAAAGCAGAGCTGTTTTCCTGGAAACAAATACATTCTTTATTACGTATTTAAAAAAACCAAAACATAAATGAACAAGGCAATATGCATAATACATGCAGAGGAATTATGAGTCGTAATGATAATATACCTTCTCACTGCATAAACACAGCTATAGAAAATGTGTGTGTACAGCATGTATCTGATTTTAAAACCCAGCTCTTCACTGGAACATTGACCTCGTGAATGGTTCAGAAGTTGCAAAGAAGCAAAGGACATTTGTAACACAGGTACTGATAACTCATCATGACAATGTCCCACTTTAACTGTTAAGTAGTTTTAGCATCCAAAAGGAAACTTCCACAATTCAAATCTCTCATCACCACTAATTATATGATACAGGTATTCTTTGTAACTCTGTCTGTGTATATTTTACTCAACGCACTTGGGACTAAATGTGTGAAGATCTTGGATACGAGGCAATAGGCAGATTTCTTTGTATTCCTTGGAAAATACAGAAGAGAAGGCTCAACTTTGGTGATGACAGAAGCACAGAAGTTTGAAAAATCAGAACTCTGAAAGGTTTCACTTTAAATGCTCATCCTAACAACACAATTCCCAATGCACTAAGGAAATGAAGTAGGTACAAAAACAATTACTCACAGAAAATTAGCTTTCTGCAGTGGCTTTTATATTTTCAAAGAGCAACATCTGTCTCAGGCTAGTATTAACAGCTCCTTAATCTCTGCTTGGGCTTACAATTAAAAAAATGAAATGGCAAGGCTAAAAAGGATTCCCCGACTTACAAATGCACCTTATTTGGAAAGAAATAACTGCTGTTGCTTTACTTTCTTTTGAGTCTTTCCACCGATGTGGAGTACCTTATAATTTTTAACTCTGATACCTTTGTTTATTCTGTTGTTGTTCATGTGTACCTTTTCAGCAGCAGAGGAAAACCAACCAAAATTTCAAGCAACATGATCTAGATTCACTGAAGCATGCAAGGCTGTCTTTATCATCTTGCAAGCAGTAACTACACAAACAACTGTGTAACCATGCCTTGAATACAGAGGCTAAGCATTAGATGTTTAAAGCATCTCTGTTTCCTCTTAAAAGACACAAATCAAATCAAATGCCACACTACCCTTTGGAGATTTACTATGAAAGATATGAGAGGAAAAAAAAGCAAAAAAAAGCTGAAGTAAACCTCAGCAGTGTATTGATTATTCATCTGTTTCCTGTTGTAGAGTGAGCCCAGAACTTCTACATACAGAATTTTAGGTGTTAACTGTGTGAAGGCAGAAAAAGCTCAGAGGCAATATAGATATTTGCCAAGCTGGGAGCATGATGGTCCTGTTGGCATCTTTCCACCGTTGGCTCACACAGCTCATTCCAAAACCAGAAATCATTAACAGAACCCAGACAGTTTGTTTCCTCCTTCTAATATTCAAAACTGAAGATCCAAGTTTCTATTTAACAACTTTGAGACACAGAACGTGCCACTGTTCATTCCACCAAACAGTGGAGAACAGCGGAAGTAAATCCAAGGAAAGAATAGAAGTGAATTCAATGTCTGTTCTTGGAAGATTTAGAGTCTTGTCTAGCCAGTTCAGCTTTCAATCAAGCTTTTGGTTTACTTAGCCCTGCCTGGCTGAAACTTTCTATCTAAGACAGCTGTTAAACAGCTAGAAAAAAAATTAAAATCATGTAATGTATTTTGTTTCTCTTTACCCTCACTGCTTTTGAAAGCTTACTGAGTTGCTAGGTTTTCATTTTCACACACCCTACTGCTGTTTGAAAAATACGTGTGGTTATTAGGAGGCTCACACATACACGTTTGGTATTGGTTCTGTCTTACAGCAGCAATTTGAGAATGGAAGGGTACTGGGAAAATAGGCCATGAGTTAGTGGTAAGAAGTGGAATTTACAGCTTAAGTCAGTCTCCACTTGTGCATCCTGTAAGCTTTTAAGTGCTCAACTGTCACATCATTAATCCAAATGACACTGTATTCTCAAACTGTCCTATTTACACATTGTTTTTTAGTCTCAGGAGGCGTGACACTTACTCAGAGGTAAGAGGACACCTCCCGAGTCTTCCACGTTTCCACCAGTAGGGTATGCCCTGATGGCATCTGCCAACCGACTGATCAACTCTCATTAAGATGACAACGACTGAAGATTTAACAGATGTAACCTTTAAAGTGAGTTTTGTTAGCACAAGTCACACAGCAGACAATACGGAGGCCTTATTACACCAAATTTCTGACAAGAAATATTCAAAATGGATATATTCTGTAATCTAAAAAATGGTTATGGTTGCAATTGAACACTAGAAATACCACTTTAACCAGAAGAGTTCACACCACAAATTTTAGCTTGAACTTATTACACCAGCAGAAGAGGCAAACTAAAAATGAATCCGTAAAACAATTTGAGTGACAAAAGTTAAAGGAAACAAGTAACTAATAAGTAGTCTGTAAGTCTTGGGATTTGTTTTGAAAGGCTAAAAAATACCTTTGTTCCTAAGGTTATCGAAAGACTTCAGGTACAACTTTCATTTTAGAAACTATGAATGAGATTCCCAGAAGTTAAAAGTACTTTGAGTTCATCTTCATCAAAATGTTGCTTCTAACAGCCTACTAGCAACAGCAGGAATACACTGCTACACAAAAGCACCTAAATCTAAATCCCTCAAAACCAGGTTATGCTACCTATTTTTGTACAAAAACCCCCCACATTTTATCTGTTTATACCTTAGGATGCCTCTGAACTTTACCTGTCACAGCTGCTAAGTATGCTGTTCAGCACTCTGAATTACAATCTCATGGACCACAGCATGATAAAAGAGACCTGCTGAAACCAGGAGCTTTAAGTCTCTTACCTTGCAATAGGCAGCACCTTGAAAACAAGATCATAAAGCCAGCTGCTATTAAAATAGCTTCTCTCCCACCCCTCCCTCTCTGCTCAAATCAATACCCTTTAGTACCACTACTCTGTTCAGAAGTATTGTGGGCCTTTTCTGAAATTTAGCTTTCACCTTCTTTTGAAAAATTCAATAGATTTAGCAAGCTTCTTGCAGAAAAGTAAACCAAACAGCTGATACAGTCCAAAGAGCAGCTGTGAGGGCCTCAGGCCAAATCACAGCTTTGCACAAGAAATAAAAGATGCTTTAGAAATGTAAAGCAGTGCTGTGTCTGTACAGAGAACTGGCTCCTCTCACTGCTCATGTCTCTCAGTCAAACTACTAAACCTTCCTTCCAATTCAGCAACACACCCATGTGCATTGGTAAAGCTGATAATTATATTTTTAATGGTAAAGCCAAGCTATTCCTGTAGAGAGGAAAATAAAACCTCAACTTTAGAAAAGTAGCAGAAAAATACCTTGAATTTAAAATGGCTACACTTGGTTATACATACATTGTGTTTTTCAGAACTTAACAGGCCTCACTGCAAACTCATTACAGTTTTATTGTAGAATCACAAGCAACTTCAAAATGAAGGTATGAAAATTTATTGAGTTTTGTTTTATAAAGCAGTTAACAACCACAACAGATGTTAACAAACTGACTCCCCAAATCTGCTATTCCTTTATGATTTCTACCTATATTCCTCATACATCTATAATTTTAAAGAAAACATTTTTATTCAGAGTAACTGTGGGTTCCTAATGACATGAGAGTAAAAGGCACCCTTTCTGACTCTACTTTTGCAATCTAAACAAATCATTTTCTGCTAGACAACAGCTATGCATTTTTCCAGTTTCTATCATGCCCTTGAAGCACAAAGTGATGATGAGCAGTTAGAGCTTTTATCTTTCAAAAGCACATTGATAAGTATCTTAAACTAGTTTAAAAATGCAATTACATTGACTGTACAAAGCTGGCTGGTTATCACCATAACTTGTACAGTACTACAAAACCAGACTTGATGCAAACCTAGGATAAAAGCCAGTCTTAAAACCAAAATCCATGGGTAAGTATCTACCCATTGTGAAGTTCAGCAATAACTTTTATTCCAATTAGCTGTTCAAAATATCCAAGACAGGAGATAAAATCCTTGAATTCCATTAAAAATGTTAAATGCACTATTGCACTATTAAAAACTGTGTGCACTCAGTACTGCCAATAAAGTAGCACTGAAAATTCCAAATACTGTGATAACTGAGTACTAATTGAAATAGGAATTATTATTTTCATTTCTTCACTTTTTATTTTAAATTTGCTAATAGGAATATTTGAACAAATTTACCTGTCCTTTCCCTGTGTTTTAGTACTTTAGTGGATATCTCTGTAAGTGATTCATTCTTGACAACACATTACAATTCACATGTACACCATACAAGAAATGGGTGGGGGTGGAGCTAATATCTTATTTTGGGATCACGGCCAATTAGCATGCTGAGCTAAGCCTCTTATTCTGATGTAGTTAACTTACACACATACCCAGATTCAGGATTTGGGCAGGTGAATTTGTTCTCCACTACTTTCTTTTAAATCCAAGATGAGAAAGTAATACTTTTCAGAAACCAAGAAAAGTTATTATTCTCCCACTGCCTTCCTTCCCCAGTTACTTCCCAACCGACTGTAAGAATTATTAGTCACTTAAAGAAAAAGCTTAACTTTACTTAAATCCTCAAAATCCTGCTTTCACTCATTAGTAAAACTATGCTAACTCTTAAAAGCTTTCATCTCCTCTGTGAAACACACTACTCTTAAGAGCGTTTGACCCAAACCTTGCATCCCTCCAAACTAAAGTCCATGTTTTCACCCGATAGAAGACTTCAGTCCAGCTGACAAGAAGCCTAGGAATAATTTCATAAGTAAACAGCCGTCCAAAATATCAGGTTTTTTACACCAGTGCCTCTATTTCCATATTACAGTCAGTAACTCTCAATTACTGAAACTCTAGTTTACTGCCTCTATATAACGAAATTTCATTTTGCAGACTTTGGGAAAAGAAAAAAAAAAAAGCAGGATATTGACATATTAACATAAATTATTCTGAAGTTTTGGGTTGTTATGCAACATACACCAATATTTACTCTCCATTAGATTATTAAAATTCATATCTGAGCTTCTAACCCAATCGCTTCAAGTGGAATATTTAAGTTCAGAAGCAGCAAGACTTCACCACCAAGAACTTCAACTCACCCATGACAAATAGAGAGTCTACCACAAACCTTCCTGAAACTCTATTTAAACACAAACACGTCACAATCTGACTTCTTCACATTAAAATCTTCATAAATAGTTAACAGTGTTTGCTGTGCTCCTCTGACATATTTATGGAAGATGTTTGTGAAGCTTCACAAACAAGAGGGAAAAAGATATGTAAACAAACAAAACCAATTTTCAGGTAATTCCTCAATCCCTCCACAACGAGCAAACAAAAACAAAAACTGATGTAATGAGTCAAATGAAGGTAGGTTGGAAAAGCAGGACACCACATGCCTCCCACAGGTAAAGGCAGGCCATTCTACTCTCACCTTTATCACGGTCATAGAGTAAATCTTCTGTGGAGCAAGGACTCCCATCCTGAGATTCAGGAGGGCAAAAGGGAGAGACACAAGGTGAGTGACTGCTGCAGCTGCTGCTGCGCTCCTGGACAGACGGAGTCTGAGTGTCGATGCTTCGTGTGCTACTGCTACGATAGTGAGCAGGTAATGGGGCCCTTCGACCATCAGGGATATCCAGAGGCTGCAAAAGGAAAAAGCAATTTAGGTTACAGAGAAAAGATCAAACTCCCCAGCAATGTCAGCCTGAAGTTAAGGAGACAAGGCCTAAAGAACATCGAACAAGATGGTTTTTAGAGAACGACTTTCATACAAGAAAATAACACAATGTACAATGGACACAACATTACTTACACTGAATGCTGGGACAATGTGTAGATGTTCCAAGCCTACTGCATGCTCTTGATGCAAAGGTAAGACCAGAACACACTCCAACAACACATGCTAGCATTATGTTTTCATATTTTTCGTGATTGCTTAAAAAAGCAAACAATTTTTGAGAAAGGTCACTGCTATTATGAAGGCAAAACAAGTACACTGACAGAGGGAAAGCAGAAAATGTCAAATAGAATGGCATACTATTGCCATAACAACCAACTGAATAACAATTACAAATTAAACCATCCAGGTTATGTTAGTAAGTCATACATTCTCTAGCGCACCTCCACGTTCTCTCCTTCACTTCTATAGTTACTTCTCGTTCCCAGTGGAAAATTAGCTTTATCATAACAACAGCACTGCTTTAAAATATCAAATGAAAAGTAAAATTTTGCTTAGAAGTGAAGGGGGGAAAAAAATGCCTGTAAGATTTAAACAGTATTTTTATCCTCACTTCTGGGAGGATTCTGTTCAAGCCACTGAGAAAACTTTCATGTTCCAGCTACAAAAACAAATGAAGTATTTTCATTTTAAGAAAAGATTTTTTTATTATTTCCTTCTCCCCCAATTATTCCAAAACTACAAAAATTCAATCCAACATTTCTGCAAGAAGTAAGGATGTGGAACCTACTGTTTGTGTATTGTATTCTCCCCTTTCCAGCAACAGTCTGTCCAAAACCCACGACTGCTATACAGAGGCAGACACAGCAGAACTGGAAGATCCTTTTCTACCAATGACTGTTTCAGTCAATACCACTTCACATTTCCATTAAGAGCACAGAAACAAGCTATAAAGAGAGAGCATTACCATTGCTACATCAAATGCTGAAAAGTTTGGGCACAGCTGTGTGGTGAGTTCCAGCAGCCCAGTTCACTTTGCCTATGTGTTCCAACATGAGAAGGGGTTGCTATTCCCATGGCTCCCAACAGGCCATGACTCACACAATGCACATTAAGCATTATATCTGAAGCATTATATAATTTGTTAACACAGTCAGAAAGAAGGTAGAAAACAAGACTGAACCTGGAGAAAAAAAGGTGTCATAATTAACATAAAAAAACCCCCAAAAAACTTCTATGCAGAGCAATGTTTCTGTTTTCATCTCTGCCACAAAAATCCTGAGATGCCAGAAAGCCATCTGAGCCAAACCCTCTCTTCTATGCTATCCCCTCTGGATGCCCAGTCTGATTTGCAAAAGTCTTCAACACTCACAGGTGCAAAAGGAGACTGTGGGAGCTGCCCTCTAAACTCCTAAAATAGCATGCAGTATCCTGAATTACTGAAAAACTTTTCTTCCCACAAAGGGAACAGAATTTCAGACACTATGTAGTAGCAGAGGTGCAAAAAACCCAGGAAGAAATTCAGATTTCTGCCTTCAAAGCAAGGTTTAATAGTTACCATTGGAACATACACCTCACAAGGAGAAAACAAATACACTGAACAGCTGCTCATTGGGTGCATATCCTGTGCTCTACCTAGCAAGTAATGCAAGGATTTAAGGGAAGGAAAAAACCCAGTAAGTGATCACATAATTAAAGACTTCAGGATAAGACAGATCTTCTTCCACACCTGGTGGAACAACATAGTCTTACATAGCCATGAACTATATCCCCCAGTCACATACTTCAACCTCCACCAAATTAAAATTTGAGGTACAGAAAGTTATCTGTATTTTAGACATGCCTCCAAGTATACACAGTAGTAGAAAAAGCTAAATATTTATCATTCTTTCCAAGTATAATAACCTTTAAGGCACAGAAAATTCCTGCAAATATGTCAGATTACTCTGCTTCTGTGTTTATCTTTCCCCAAATATTGAACCGAGGTTTTGACAAGTGCAAAAAACTTCATGAAAATACCAAAAGTACTGCACTTTTTAAAAAGTTCATGTACTAAACCTGATCAACATAAAGAAATTACTTTCCATAAGTCATGCCTAAACTATTCTAAAAACTGAAGTCTTCACAATCTTAGAACATACGAAATAGGGCAACTAATTTGGTACAGCTGCTATTAGTTTTAACCTTGCTCACTGCATGGAAAACAACAAGAAATTACTGCATTCTATATAATGAGGTTTGTTTGTTTGGGGTTTTGGGGGTCAGTTTGAAAGTGTATTCAGTCATGTACTACCTTATGCAAAATACATTCTAACAGAACAC
Source organism: Calypte anna (assembly GCF_003957555.1). NCBI lineage: Eukaryota > Metazoa > Chordata > Aves > Apodiformes > Trochilidae > Calypte > Calypte anna. The sequence goes on along the minus strand of NC_044245.1, from coordinate 26,210,292 downwards.
CTGCCAGCCTCTATTGGACAGCGTGTTCTAGGACACAGTTGCATACTACCCTCATCTCCCTGCAAAGATAAGAAAATACTCAACTCAACAGCAGCATGCATTTCTCAATATACTGTTAAAATTCACCACATTATTTTCAGTACTGATTTTTTTGCTGGAAAAAAACCAAGAAAACTTTATTTAGTAGCATCAGGAGTGCTACTATGATATAATATGCCAATGGGAGCCTTCTTCACAAGCCTTGTATCTGTTCGGGTGGTAACTTCACTCAATGTCTTAAATTTAAAAACTGTTCTCCAGATGAACACAAAGGCAGACATAAGCCAGTGCTTCTTCCTTCTATCATCAATGAAGCCATCAATGCATTAGATAATATGCAAGTACAAAAATCAAGTAGGAAACAACTTGATTGTTTTATCTACACTGTGTGACCATCAAAATGGTCATCAAAATCATATCTAATTAACCACAGAATCATCAGAGAATGGTTTGGGTTGGAAGGGACCTCAAAGACCCACCTAACATGGGAGGGGACACCATTCCATTAGATCAGGGTTTTTCAAAGCCCCATCCAACCTGGCCTTGAACGTTTCCAGGGATGGGGCATCCACAAATTTTCTGGGCAACCTGTGCCAGTGCCTCACCACTCTCACACTAAAGAATTTCTTTATCATATCTAATCTAAATCATATCTAATCTAAATCATTCCTCTTCCAGCTTGCAACTGTTACTCCTCATCACTCCATGCCCTTGTAAGAAGCCCCATCCCAGCTTTCCTGTAGGCCCTCTTCAGGTACTGAAAGGCTGCAATAAGTGTCTCTTGGGAGCCTCCTCTTCTCCAGGCTGAACAACCCCAGCCCTCCCAGTCTGTCTCCAGAGGAGAGGTGCTTCAGTCTCCTGACCATCTTTGTGGCCCTCCTCTGGATTTGCTCAGCTGCTCCATGTCCTTTACATGTTGGGGAACTCCAGAACTGGACACAATCCTCCAGATGGACTAATGTCTATGATAATTATTTTTGTAAGTAATTGTACTTTTTTAAGTACAATTTCTATTATCATTAAAATATTACCAAAAAAGCAAATGAATGTTTCAAAGAACTAGCAGCACTAAGTCATCACAAAAGCAGACAGAAAACGTTACAAATCAATTGATACACATTTTTAAGAAGGAGGGTTTCAACAATTCAAGTCAGCAAAAGAGGAAACAAGAAGCCCTACAAAACAAACAAACAAACAAGTTTAAAAAAACTGACAAATTATTTGTGTATCTGAAGACCAAACAAGGAAGTATGAAACTCATTATACATTTCAAATAGGTGCTAAGCTGAAAAAAAAAATATCCGTACAACTATCTACAAAACTGCTTTAACCTTAGGCTTATTTTTTTGTCTTGTAGATCAATTAGTGTGATTTCAATATTTGAATTAAGAAACTGTTACAAAAATAAAAATCACAGATTTATACTGAAGAAATGAGAGACTAGCAGAAATAATTAAAAAACACTAGACTAAAATTTTATAAGTTAACAAAGCTAAAATGCATTTTGTTTTGCTTTGGCCAGCCCAAAACTGGTTATCAAAAGAAATGGAAAAAACCCAGAAAGCTACTAATGGAGAACCTGAATTTGAAAAATAAAATAGTTAGTGAGCTGCCCCTAAAATAATGCTCCTTGTCAGTGTTTCTAGCAGATTGTGCATTATTCCCCAAATCTTTCCTGGCACACTAATATAGATTCCCAATAGGCCCCAAAGTGTTTTATGCAGCTGGACAGATCAATTCATATGAAAATTAAGGTTTGAACATGAACTGTTAGAACTGTGACGTAAGTGTGGAAACAGGTTAAAAGGAACCAGCTGAAAATCTAGATGCACATCAATCTTACAACTGAGTCTACAGAATAATTTATCGTTGACTCATCACTCAAAGCAACCAACTACCTTAACGGCTATTTTAAAATACTTTCTAAAAATACAGAATGTTACAGGAAGAAAGAATGGTAGAAAAATGAAAGAAAAACTGTTTCAGTAGCAGTGAACCTAATGAAGTTTGGTTTCCTATGGTTTATCTTTTGTCCAGTAATTCCTAACCTTTAGCCTAGATGTCCCAACTCCCCCAGGCTAGAAAAAAAAGCTAAATTGTTGTATTAGGACAAATTTCACCAACAGTATGATTGAGTAAATTACTGTTATGATCTTCTGCAAGTGAGCTATGAGATCTAGTGAGCTCAAAGACAATACCAGGAGTCCCACCGTAGGTCTCACTAGACCAGACTTCACAGAAATTAACAGTTACATAGCAGGAAACAAGGCTCTGCCCATAAAGATGGACTTGACTTCAAGGGCAACATCTAATTTATGGCTTTCTTTTGTGTCTGAAGACTCTCCCCTGCTAGATGTTTGGAGGAAGGGTTCACTATTGCCTTGGTTGCGTAAACTGCTGAGCACCTCTGGCCCCAGTCCAACAATGCACTTAAGTATGTGCTTAACTGTTTTGCTGGATCAGAGCCAGTACATTCAGTAACTTAGGAGACTGAGTTCTGCATCCCAAGTAATAAGCTGTTAAAGCCCAAGGACAACATTTACAAAGATGATTTGGCTGATAAATAAATGAAATGTCCTCTAACCATAGGAAATTACAACCCTAGCCATAGCAACATCAATGGTGGCACTGTAATATGTACCTTTTTATACTCTTTGGAGATAGTGCAACAAGGTTTACTGACTTGGGCTTTCTGTTTCAGTTTGTGTGTTTGATTTTTTTCTTTATTCCCTCTAACAACACACACCCCTTCTGAAGGGATGAGACAGCCTTAGAACAGCAAACTTTAACATTAGAATTCTACTACTATGGTATTTAATTCTTAAGACTGCTTTGTTCACACAACTAAGTCTCTGGCCAAGACTAGAGCCAAGACTGTTCCAAATCTTTTTTTTCAATTTACTGCTGAAATGAAGAACTACTAAGTATCAGGTTTTGACATCTTAAGCCTTTGATGAAAAGTTTTATAGCCTCACTTGTACAATGAATTGCTACTACATGAAAATTCACAAGAAAAGAATTTACATCTTAGAGAAGATTAGGAAAAAAAAGGATAGTAGTTTACCCCACAGCAGAAATTTTTCATTGGCTATTTAGGAAACAGTGGCAGTAAACCAAGTATTCCACATCTTAAGTGTCATCTAAGCACTCCGGTGCTCCTCAGCAACAAGTCCCAAGCTTTTGTTCTCCTACATTAGAAAAGCTTCCCCACTTGTCAATATTTCTCATGACAGGTTACAGTGGTTTCATGGCAGTTAAACAGTTCACACTCAGTTTATGGAAGAAAACATTTAAACAAAAAAGAAGAGCACAGCAGAGGGAATTTGCGTCTTGACTAAGGAAAAGAATGCAAAATGACACAAATAAATCAATCTCCTCTAACCTCTAATTACTTACTACTGTAGCCTGAAGTATCCAAACTTTCAAGCACTTGCATTTCAAACAAAAACTTTCATGTTCTCCACAGAAAGTACATTCTAAACAATCTATGTTTGGCCAGAAGCTCTTTGATAGAAAAAAAACAACCACCATGCTAACAAACAGAAACAAAATTTGAAGAAAATTATTTATAATTTCATCCATCAGGAAGGCTTCCCCTTTGTTTACAGATCACAAAGAAAAAACAACCATAAACACATTAATATAAACTTACCTTAGATACTTCTTCTTTTCCACTGTTTTCTTTAATGAATACTTTTTCCAGTTCAGGGCTTATCCCTTCCACATTACACGGCACACGTGAAACAGTTGATTTTGGCACTGTAATGTTTGACAGTGGCATAGGGACTGATCTGGAAATAGAAGCCTAGAAGAGCAACAAGATTTGAAGTTGAAAAATGGAACAAAGACAGAAGTCCAAGACTACTAATTAAAAAGTAATGTGTGTATTAATTTTGCCATCTACAAGACAACTTTTGCTTGACAAATTTAAATAAAATAAACGCTTGCATAGATCAAAAGCCACTAAAACCAACTCTACAGAACTCAAAGAAGTGCTCTATAATCAAACCATTCTACTTCTTTACATATCATTAGGTGGACAGGTATATGTACTGTCCAGATGTGCTGACAACAGAATACACAGTAAGGGGATGGGGACCACACAGGGCACTAATGGTGATGGCTTAACTGGGATCCAAAAGGCATTTCCCAACATTCCTAAAGCTTAACCACTCAAAAGAAATACTCACTTAGTTCATCTTAATTCTCTTTGGTTGGCTTTACTGAAGGAAACATGAAGCATTCACTCCAAAACTTTAATTTCATCAGTGTACAGCTTTTGAGAATTTTATGGCTAAGGCTTTTAAAGAAATCATTTGGAGTCTAAGAATCAGGCATGTACATAAGAACATGTATGGTTTCCAGAGAAACCCATTGGAGTGGAGTGCATGAACATCTTCCACAGTCAACCTCAAAAGCTTTATATTGTCAGCAGCTACAGAGTGTAGCTGCACCTATGATGATGGCTGTGAACAGTGTTCAATTCCCAATATGTACTTTCATCTTGTTCATAGAATCACAGGATGTGCAAGGCAAAATACAAAGATTGTTTTTGAGTCCTTGAGAAACGAACCTTACACAATGTGCTGCTCCAAAGGTGCATGTCACTTGTGTGGAGACATTCCCAGACTCACACAACACACTGCCTGCAGGATGGCTTCCCACAATGGTGCCAGAACTGAAACTTTTAGCAACTTTGTCAGAGAACAGTTTATTGAGAAATCAAAATGTTTCATGAGCCATGACAAACTGAGCTCCAAGTATTAAGCAACATTCCTTCAAAGCACATGTCCTAGGTGGATTTTCAGTCTATGTGAAAGACTGGTTTTACTGTGACTATAAAGTGTGGCACAGGTATCTGCAACAGCTCACTTTGAGATGGAAAGCCAAACTGTTATCTATACAGAAAGCAGTGGAAGCCTTTGTTATAAAAGCATAAAGTTTCAGAAAGAATACCAATTCCCTACATGTCTTCATCACAAGGTTAGGTTTTAACCATGAGATTTTATCTGAACAGAAGAGGGAACAAAAAGGAACAGCCATCACAGCTCAACTTCTTTCTGAAACACTACCTATTTAAAATGCAGTCAGGAAATACAATGACAGAACCAACATTCCAGGAGTTCAAACAGTGGCCTGTTAGTAACATGGGGTCCTAGTTAAAGATCCACTGTAGGTGAAATTTAATCAGGACTCAAATGTCTGCCCTGTCAAATGAGACAAGATTAACTGCTTTCTACAAGTGGCTTAAAGTTCACAAAGTTATTGACTGAACCTTGTCTTAGCCTTAGAACTCATAATTGCTTTCCAATTTCACTGGCATTTGGCAGTGGCTACCATAGACACTGTATGGAGCATCCTCCATTGCACCCCGTGGAGAATTTGGTTCATGGCCAGGTAGTTTGTCCAAAAGTATTCTACATATGTGTCAGCATTTTTGTAACAGAAGAAATATGTATATTATCAGAGCACTGAGAACTGGTAAACTTTTATAACCTAGTGAAACATGAAAATGACCTGAAAACAAAAGCAGTCTTAGCCAGGCTAGTACTAAAATGACTAGTTGTAACACTTCACTTTAAAAAATAGGTAAGTAATAAGACAACAGAAAACAGAAGGTGCTGAGGAGCCTGAGTTTAATCTCTCAAGAAGGAGGGTATCAAATCTTGGCTGGAATGAAGTCCTGCTATCACCACATCTACTAGTAGAGAACATGAGAATGATCACAAACATAATCTGGACACAAAATTTTGTATCCTAGAGGTTACATCTGATAGAGGTTTTAAAATAAGTCTGGGTGTCTGGAACAAGAACAGGCTAGTAATTATAGCAGTTTTTCCATTGAATATGATGCAAACTCTCAAAATACACTATAAAAGCCACTACAATCACATTCTGATGCTAGAGGACAGGATTCCGTACTGATAATGATTCAATAACAGGTATATCCTGGAGAAAACTGTGAAGGAAATACTTTTATCCTGTAGTGTGACAGATCTACAAGTCACCTGTCACCAGGGATGGGACAGTGTGGCAAGCATCAGCTTGTTTTCAGTTGAGTTTAGAGTCAAGCTGAATTATCACTTCCTTTTTGGAAAGTAACCACAGTACTGTTTACCTTGATGTCGTGTGGAAATTGCCTCTCTGGCCAGGAATTGACCAATAAGCAAAGTAACAAAAAGATTCCTAAAATGGGACAAGGAAATGAGATTTTCCCTCAAATCTCTGGTGACACAGCATTACCTTTACTGACAAATACATGGTAAAGTGAATTACAAGTCTGTTCTTAACAAGCCAGTGAGTGATCTGCTTGCTGCTCAAAGACTGATCAATTGAGGATCAGAAAGTTTTGGAAGCATACCACAAAAATCTTGGAAGTAGCATGTATTCCTGAAAATGCAGTCTTATCTGGCCCTGCTAAGAATTTCCACAGCATCTTAATACATTTTAGATGCTGTTCTAGTGCAACCCTTCTTTCTTTTACTATATGATGAGTTTCAGATAAATTTCAATGAAGGTGAAATGGTATAAGGCTGTTAAGCATTTCAGTGTACCACATAAGAAAACAAACAGGAGAAAGATGGGAAAAAGAGCAGGCTCTTCACCCAACCTTATAAGGTAGGAGGCTCTTAATATAAGCAACTATCAGCTTACCTGAGTCTGACTGATTGCTATATGGTTGCCATGGAGAGGTGACTGACGTTCTTTCTCCTTACTGTGACGACTGCTCTGCTTACTGCGCTGGAGCTGCTGCCTCAGTTTGGCAATCTGCTGGAAAGAAGTTCAGGTTAAGGGACAATGAGTTATCAAATGGATAACTGCCCCAAAGTCATGTAGAAAGTGAATCGCAGACATTTTAAGTCCTCTTTTGAGGATTATACACACATATGGGATTGCCTTCCCTTGAAGCATGAGCATGAAAACTTCTGTTTATTAGATACTTTTTCAAAAGTACCTGCCCTGCTCCCCAGCTCAAACCTGACAGGAGACTTAGTTTAGCAGCTGAACTTCCTCATGTACAAACAAGCACTGTAATAACTGATGCAAACAAAAATACTCAGAGCAACGATGTGCAGCAGTTTCTGGGCTACACCTGGTTTAAACTGGGAACTAAGCAGCCTACGGTTCAATTTGTTTGATCTTAAACCAAACCAAGGATTTCCAGTGATTCATCATAAAGGCAAGAAGCCTTCACAAACAAGTGGCAATCAATATACATTGTTCATCTTGGAGAACTTTAATACATTTACTAGCACTTCCCTGCAGGCTAAATTATCACAGATTCCTTCTGGCAGATAGAATTATCTTTTGTGCTGCAAAGATGTCTAATCAAGAGTTATGTTTTTAAAGGTCAAATGCAACTAAAGCCATTATCCATTTGACCTGTTCCTTAATAAGAAACCAAAGAATTTCATTTGGGGATTCCTCCACTTAGTATTCACCTCTAGAAGCATTATCTCAGAAATTATGTGCAAATTCATACAACTGGTACAGACACTTCAAGGCTAGATTATTTTTTCTTTGGGCTCAAGTCCTACTCTTCTTCATGATCAGTATGCTGGCATATAAGGCAAGGCATACATGGCTCCATTTCATTTTTAACTCAGCTAGACCTACAACTTTTAAAAACCTGAAGAGCAAGGGGAAACAAATGCACGAAACTCATATTTCAAAGAACTTCATCAGCTGGAAAGTAACGTGTCTTTCTGAGTGACAGCTTACAAGTACATGCACTCTGTGGTTAACTCCAGGTAGTCAAATATATCGCTAGTGCTCTTGAGAAGCAACTCTGTGGTAAAGAATCACTTCACATCACTCTTCACAGTGTCAAAGATGACAGTGCTTGGTGAAGAGGTTTGGATGGAGCTTTCCTCCGGGCTGTGGACTTTTCTTTGTGTTGCTTCTGGTATCACTCACAAAAGAAGGATCCACCTTTAAGGCTTCATATCAAATCTTGCCACAGCTCGTCACCGATATTCACAGAACTGCTACTCAGCATTGGGTGAATACTTTGATCTTTCAACAGCAAACAGTTCAGACTTCCAAAAGGGTCTGTGTGTAGAATACATCAGGAAAGACAGAGCCCCAAGTTTCTAACACAGACAAGCTAGATGTAGAAAACTGGGAGATTAATTACTTGATGAAAGGTGCAACTCAGTCACCATTTTGGAAGAAACTTTGAAGGAGTCTGAAAATATACTTAATTTCTACTAATACAGCTAATGGCACATACCTGAGAGATAAGCAAATTAGATCCCTTCTTTAAAACACTGGGTATCTGAGTATCCTGGTAATTTTTCATTTGAAGACACATAGATGCAGACTACTAACATAAAGGAATGTCCCATCTCACCACTCCTGTCCAAATGCTCATTAGAATTTATGACCATTTTTAATTTGTATTATTGTATTTCTACAAATCAGGCTGTGCAACATAGTAACGTCCTATTGCTCAACAACCCACAAATTCCTTATTAATGAGAGAAAGCTCTAACTCATTCATGAACCACTTGTTAATAAACAAGTTAACCAGTAGGTCAAAGAGTAAAAAAACAAAACCAAGAATTAGAAATTCACCTTAAACATTTGAATACAATCTTCCAGTTGGTGTATGAAAGCACATAAAAAGTCTGAGCTCTCATATTCAATTCTCTTTTATTCCAAAGCCTTTTTCAAATACTCCATCAGAGCAAAAGACACCTTCCCATGGGGGGGTTGCTGATGTCAGTGTACCAGACACAGTTTACAGGGGTGCTTAAGGGACATGAAAAAAAAAATCAACTGTCTGAAGCAAGTCTTTAAAAAACCTACACAAACCGAAAACTGTGTTAAATCCTGGGGTTTTCCCGTTCCAGGAAAATTCCAGCTCAGGGTAAACGAGGATTAAATATGTCCCTGTTCAGCTTCAACAGAATTTCAGGTTGAAAAGGGAAAAATGCCAATGGTTTCAATAGCTTCTTGGTTTAGGTCCAGTCCAAAGACTCTGATAGCAATCTTTATCTCCCAGTCAAGACATCCATCTATTACAATAAAGCATTCTGGCACTATCTTACAGAAATTATATTCAAGACTTCATAAAAACAATCAGTAGATCCTTTCAGGATAAAGAAAAAGTAAATCTTGTTTGGAGGTGATAAAAAAGGTACATTCCATTATTCTGAAGTTCATATTGAGAGCTGGGGAGTTGTAAATTTTTAATAGACCCACAAGAAAGCAAGCATTACCTATTTCACTGCTAGATAGACTCAGCCCTGACATCCATTTATTTCAGTTCCAGGACAAAAGAATTTTCAACAACTCAAAGTAAAATATTTTTAGGTGGTAATACAGAGTTAATTTGCTTGGTATCTTAAGTCTATACAGTCATTTCTAGGCTTTATAAATGTAAATCTTCTAATAAGAGCTCCCAGTTGTGTTAAATTAATGCATTTCATTGTAATAGCTTTCAACCTAATTAAAAAAAACCCAAAACCAACTTAGACTTAAAAGAACATTCAGTCTGCTTCTACCATAACCAATTAATACTATACATACAGGGATTTGGCTAGTTTACTGTGACATAATAAAAGTACATGCTAGAAATCATTCCATTAATTGTTGGAACAAGAAAACATGAATCCAAACTGCTAAGACAAGCCAAGGAAACTGTAAACAGCAATGTATTTGTTTACTGTCAAATCCTGTGGGAAACAATTCAAACTGCTGAACAGAACTACTGTTGCCTATGTTACTCATAACAAATGCCTGGACAGGTGATACTTCTATTTCCATTACTTAAGCTTTTGCTTTCAGATGCCTGTAGCTATGTCAGATTTTCCCAAAAGTCTACCATGCACCAGTCAGCTCTTCTATCCCTTTCCCATAAGAGATTCCAGTACAAGTATTACAGTTTTTTTAAGAATAAGATTAAATGAAAGAGGGGTGTAAAACATTTTAACATTTTATGTGCTGAAACATGTTATTGGAGCCTTTTATGAAAGAAACCCTCAAGTCCAGTGCTTTGGAAGAAAAAGTCAATCATTTGTCCAGAGGTCCTTTATGCTGGGAATGTGCTCCTCTATTCCCTTGGAAAAAACCTTTACATTTGGCAAAGCTTTTGCAAAAATTTAAGTTTCCAAATGTTAAAGAAAGACTTTTGGAACTAGCAGCTACATTTGCTAGTAATTCTGTCCCTACTGTGCTTTACAATTTGAACAGAACTGCCCTAGGGAACTACTCCTTCCAAAAAGCACCAATAACTGTTGCGAAAGTAAAGAACATGCACAGATGCTGTTGATACTGAATAAACTCTGAACATCCACCACACAGGCAGTAAGTAGTCAGACAGAGAAGCTGCAACCAGGACTTACAGGTGAGGGACAGGAAAAAGAAAGGCATAAAACAAAAGCCAAATGATGGACAGAGAAGAACAGACAAGGAACTGAAAGGTAACTGAGCAAGGGCTCAAGCGAAGATAGCTGAGAACTGTCTGAATAATGCATGTAGAATGTCACTGGGACTATGAACCCAGGCAACTAGAAGAGTCAAGAGAATTGGTTTGAGAATATGAAAGAGGAAAGGAAAACAGGGAGGAAAAGAACAATAAGCTGGAGAAGGCAGGAGCAGGTTTTAGGGTGAACAACCATTACAAAATTGGTATATAGTTCCTTTCCATACACCCCATTTCTTTTCCATTATTGTATTTTATCAGAAAGGAACCATGAAACCCATCAGCCACAGGTTTCTTATCTTTCTCTTGTGGTCAGTCCATAAAAAGGATGGCAACTTAGCACAATGCATTATCAAAAGGCAGAGACTTCTTACATGCTGAAGGTTTCACTATCACTGACAGTCACAGCCCTGTGGTGAAGAAAAGCTGCTTGTTGCAGAACTTGATAGAGACCAGCCAGGAGATGAAGGATGGTCTCTCACTAAAAGCAAGTGTTATCCTGCAAATACAGCTGCTATTCCTGCCCCTGCTACCATCTATCCATGCTGGTAGGCAATGTTTAAGCCAAAACTTTTCATACACAATACTTCTTCTGCACTAACTTCTGGGCACTTCATCTGTGATTCTGAGTGCTTCCTCACAGCTGCAGATGAAGTCACCCAGGCAGTTGAAGGCCTCTGTATTAATAAATCGGCTATAATGGTTTTTTTAACAGGTACTCAATGAGACAAGAAGAGACAATCCTTTATGGATTGACCTCTCTTTGGCCCAGGTCAAAGGAAATGAACAGAGATTGAGTTTGAACACAAAATCCGGACAGAGTGCAGTTTACTGGGACCAAAACTGAAATACTGTCATTTCAGCTGAGCTGGAGAGCATTTCACTGTATCTTCTTCCTCATTATGCAAATCCACTTCTCTTTTGGTGGACTCCTCCAAGTTGTAGTTGTAGTTTACAGCAAAATAAGTATGATTAAAAAGCATTTCAAGTACTCAAGTGTATCGCTCTATCAATACTTACCCTCCTTTCCAATTTTTTATGTACTCTGTCTCCACACTTCAAATTTGAACCCATTTTCTAAACAAGAATATGCTAACATACCCACTTTCATGAGAGCAGAGTTAAAGAACAGAAAGCTAACTAAGGCAACTCTGACCAGAAAAGTTAGTAAGCAACAAGCAGCTGGTTCCTCAGCACTCACTCCAGCCACTCCTTCACAACTAACACTGTGTAGTAGGAAGGGAGGAAATCCAACAGGCATAAAATAACAACCAGCCTTGAGACAACTCTTTAGTTGGAGGTAAAACCTGTTTCAAAAACAACAGAGGAGAGGGAAAGGGTGTAGTTTCCTGGACTCCAGATAGGGATTAAAAAATGTATTGGGCATATCAAAACTTGAAAGGCTCCACTGTGCAAAACTTCTCACCTCTTTTAGTTGATCAGCACTTCCCCACGATGCTGAACGCTGATGGGATCTCTTTTCTGCTCCTTCTTCAGCCCAACAGCTAGGTGTCTAGAAAGAAAAAAAAAAAAGAAAACATACTGTGTTGAATTCTCCACATAAGAAAAACTTTTGGCACAAATTACTGTTTTACTCTTTCTGCAGTGTCAGAGTTCAAGAATTACACATTAGGAATAAATTTCAGAACTTGACATGCAGCACTGACAGTCTCACTAATAAAAAACAAACTTTGTAAGCTTATATTTACACAGGATAAGGATGATGCACATTACTGAAGACAGAATCAGAGGCCTGACAGGCAAAAAACTTGACCTGGCTACTCCTACCTACAGTTTGGCTTCCATTTCTAGTTTTCACACAGCGAACAGTCTAGAAAGTGACATGATTACAAAAGCCCATAAAAACTCAGGGACCAAAAGCCAGGATTCACTTTTCCCACCAGTATTACTTAATCACTGGGCCACATAATCAATTCCTGCTTGCTACCTCTGACCTGATGTAGAGTTTGATACACCTTTTATTATTTTTGGCACTGACATGAGCACAACAGTGAAGAGCAGCAAGCCTTTTCCAGCCTTGTCTGCAAGCCCAGAAGTTTAAGGACTGTCCTTGGGTGGAGGAACTATAAAGTTAAACCCTAAATATTAAGAAGGGTCTGGAAGCCTGATCTCTCTACTCCTGTACTTATTCACCACAAGACTACTAGAAAAATTAGGGTGTCCACCAACATTTCTGAACAAGAGAGTCACCTGCTGCCAGAGGAGCAATGGGGATATCTAAAATTCAGGGAGAGTCTGGGGTGTGTGCCATATAAAACTCAGAGCTACAGGTGCATACATAAATTCGTGAAAAGAAAAATATGTTTTTTTTCAACAATCCCTACAACTATTAGTTCAATCTTTCACAATAAGGCTGCACAATATTAAACTATACCACTGAAAACATTGAGAATTTGGCAGTGAGGTTCTTCAAGGAGAAAGCCACTGCTAGAACTTATCCCAGTATGTCTTCAAGGGAGAAAGGACCCCAGCCCTGCGGGACATGGAGGATTTGGGATCCACCTCCTTGTGGACTTCCTTCTCAGGAAACAGCTTTCCTTACTCCTGCTTTCTCACTTAGATCTAGAAACTTCTGCAGTACCCACACACACAGCAGATATTGCTCAGCTGAGGCAGGAGGCCAGGCACTGCCATGGAGAACACCACAACACCACAGGAGCTCACCCTGGGAGGGGAGATGGAGGCAGCCCCTGGGGCTGGGCCAGGCCGAGTGCCATGAGGTAATGAGCTGTGGTTTCAGAACAAGGGCTCCTCCATGGCAATCGCTGTTACGTGGCCGACAGCCCAGCACCTAACTCTGAAGTGTTGGCATTTCACGTGCTAAGTCACTTTCTGTGCACAGGCCTACACGTCCCACTCGTGTTCTCTGCCAGCCCTGCACTTCCTGTGTTTCTGGTGTTGTTTTGATTTTTTTTTCTGTTATTTTTACACCACTGAAGGCCCAACGATCTGTGTGGGCAATCAAAAAGGAAAACAGGAAAAAAAATCAGTACTGAAGTCTTTATAAAAGTCAGGGTTCCCTCTATTTATTATGTGACTCTCTTTGCGTGGGCCTGAAGAAGCCTCCAGAAGATAATGGGGTTATGAAAATAAAAAGTATTAACAAGAATTAAGTGTAAGCAACTATTTAAACCTAGGAGGGAAGCATGGGAGCCCTCCAGCCCAGGAACCTAGTCAGTCAAAGCTGTCTGACCGAAGTATTTTACCCCATCCCAAGTACAGCTGGAACCATACCCTCATACAAAACCAGAAAAACACCGATGCAAAAGGACTTCTTCAAAAATTTAACGTCCAAAAAGCATATTCTGAATACAACACTGCTTCAGTTTGGGGATGAACTCCAGGACAAGGTAGAAACAGGAATTTCAGGTGCTTCAATACTTCCCTGTAGTGCAGGAGGGCGTACCTGGGCTCACTACAAGCTCAGAGCCTTTTAACTAAGGTTTAATAAACATAGCAGAAAACACAAAGAGTATCTAAAGAGTCTAAGTGAGTTTCTCAACAAAGAGAAGTAAACTGTTACAAAACACAACAAAGCCTTATGTAGAATGCAAGAGCTTGCATGTATTTTTTAATAAGCACCGACATTGATCCAGATAGCAAGAACAAAAACAAACAGCAACACCCTGAAGAGCTTAATCAAAAACACTGGTGACTGCTAGAAAGAGATGGAAATGCTTATTTGCAGATGACTTAATCAGTGGTCAAAAATAACAAATATAAAACATCCATTCACTTAACAATAAATTTTGTACTTTCTCTTGTACTGACACACTCTCACTCAAATAATATTTCCCTTGAGACAAAGATTACACAGTAGCTTTCAATCTCTGGTAAACCGAGTCAAAACACAACCTCTCAAAATATTCACATACAACACAGACTATTTGTGTCCCTCTATTTTATTTGCTGTATTACATTCCATAGACTATACAATGTTCCTTGCACAGTACTGAAGCCTAGAAGTGTTGTATTAATGGACTATTTAAACTGGCAAAAAGAAAAGGTTAAAAAAAAATAACAACATCAAGAGTTCCTAGAATATTATAGTAAACCAGTCATCTTTGAACCCTAGAAATTGTTTGCTTATAATATATTGTAACATACATTACATGACATTTTCGGTTTGTAACTCACAACCCTTATATTCAAGCAAAAATTAGAAAAAAAACCACACCACACCAACAAACAAAGAACCCACACTTGTTACATTCAAACTGAAAAATCTGATTTGGTAAGTTTAGTTCAGGTAGGAGCACCTTATAATTCACTTGAATGTTGTAATTCACATCACAAATGAGATGGAGGTGTACAGCTTCACTGACATGCCATGTTTCATGAAAACAGATTTCCATCTTGATTTACAACTTCTACAAAACCTTCATATGAAGCTGCAAATGTACTTCTTATATGTTAAACATCTTTTAAAAAATAATGAAAGTAACTCAAAACTGTATTTGAAGAAAAATTTTTGAATCTCAATAAATAAAACCAAAGTTTCTGCACTTCAATTCAGAAACAATAAGAGAGCTCACAGGCTCTATCTGTGAAAGACATAATATTTCAGAGTTGAAACAAATTTACAGCATCTCTCAAATGAACTGAAGTTCGTGAAACCGAGGGATTATTTCTTCGAGCTTATAGTCAAAAACTAAGATTTAAAACATATTAGGAAGAGAACTTTGAAAACATTAAGTAATGCATGCTGCAGTTTCAAGAGGAGGACTGCTGGTATTTCGAAATGTGAAGAAGGTTCACAGTCCCAGTTTCAGTTGACACAATGCTTAAAGCATGCACATGGGATAGGACATGCTGAGAACACCACATCTGGTTGCTCTCTTCAGCCCTTAATGTAAATCACAATTACCATTGTTCTAACTCACCCAACCTTGTAAAGATTAGCATTTCTTCCAACACCTTTGGTAATTTTGTCTTGCTTTTCCACACATGTCAGGGATATACACCTACATTCTTTCCACTTCATTTAGATCAGAATGACTGTGTGGAGTACCAACCTACCTAAACCTAAAATAAGACAGAATTACTCTAAATATCTCACATTTTATTGCCAGCCTTTCACTCTTATTACTATATCTAGCCTGCATTTCAGATTAACTGCACTGGGGAATAGGCACAAAGACTAAGAACCCAACCCTAGTTGGTTTGTTGGGGAACAAATAATGTTTTTGAAGAACTTTCGCACCAAAAGAAACGCAAGAACAGCACTAGGAGATAAAAGACGATGACCCTCTAGAGGTTTCTAAAGCATTCCAAGGCCCTCTAGAAATCACAGAATGGGTTGGGTTGGAAAGGGCCTTAAAGATCATCAAGATCCAACCCCCCTGCATGGACAGGGACACCTCCCACTAGACCAGGGTGTTCAAGGCCCCATCCAACCTGGCCTTGAACACTTCAGGGAGGGGGCAGCCACAACTTCCTTGGGCAACCTGTGCCAGTGTCTCACCATTCTCACATGAAAAAGTTACAAAAAGAAACAGCCTAGAGAGTTAATTTTACTATAAGTGACTCCTCTTAAAGATCAGACAAGTTAAGAAAAATGGTAAATTTACAGTTATGACATCTCTTCCACTCTCTCCCTTCCCCCCAAAATATGTCATTAAAATATTCCACTAAACAAATGACAACT
The DNA here is from genome assembly GCF_003957555.1 of Calypte anna. NCBI lineage: Eukaryota > Metazoa > Chordata > Aves > Apodiformes > Trochilidae > Calypte > Calypte anna. The sequence continues at coordinate 26,194,156 of NC_044245.1, read as the reverse complement.
AAGACACCAATCAAAAAAGCATCATGCAGCCTAGCCTCCTAAGTTCATGATGTTAATTTTTAAGCAACATTTCAACCCAAAAGAAAACAAAACATGACTCAGGTGACTAATGAGAGCTAACTACACTAACGCCTTGACCCGTATACAAGAACAATAAGAACGTATTTTAGCCAAGCATTCAAGTTTAGTAACTGCATTACTCTTTAGATTAGAGAGAAGTAAAAATTCTGAAAGGCATTTTGCAAGCTTTCTTCATTTCTGTTTGTGTAATATGTTAGTGCCATATACAATAAAAAAGGCACATCCATGCACACTGAAATCCAGTTAAAGATTTCAATTTTGGGGGTATGCAGGAAATCACTGAATGATATTTCAGTTGGTTTCTTTCCATTACTTAGGTCAGAAAAGATTACATAGGTGAACTTTAACTAGCAGTATCTTTGTTATGACATTAGCATCATATGATTATCCCTGATCTCTCCTTTTTAATTCTGTGAAAATCTTGTAAATTTTTCAGCCACTGCCAAATAATCTCTATCAGTGTTCCCAACAGAGATGAAAAAACAGTGAAGGAAGCTATACTGAGTTTCAAACAGCATTAATGAAAAGTTCAAATTTTACTGGAGGGAAGTAGGACAGTCAAGGAACTTGGGAAAAGGATCACAAAGCATATCAACTGGTTCTGATCTACTTAAAACACTACTAAATTAAATGGTGTACCTCTGATGATCCAAAACTTGATGCTCCTTAAAGATCAACAGATTGTATTCATATGCACACATACACACAAAAGCTTGAACACATCAAGAATCCTTAAAAATCTGGAGCTGTGTAAATGTCACAATTAATAGAGTCATAGTATATTTTTTCAAAAGCAAACATAACAACCTCACTTCTGTGTTTTCAGTGAAAAAACTTGAGGTGGGTAAAAGAGAAAGGAATACAAACTACAGTTACTGTTCTCCAAGATGCAACAGAAACTAAGATATTATCGAATCTATTTTTTAAAATCCTGATTTCATTTTAGAGAATAAATACTTTTATTCACTGCACAGGTTCATAGAACTTCAGTGGGAAAGAAAGGACTTGAAATAAAACTCAGTGAAAGTTCATCTGAGCACAGTGAACATCAGAATCTGACTTAAATACAAGAATTCTAAGAAACATGAAACAGCCATAATCACCACCTTACAGAACCTGCACAAAATTTGCATTTTAAATTAATGTTTAATTAGGCACAAAAAGTACCCTTGAAAGAGAAATAATTATTCCACCTACAGTGTAAGTTATACTAACAGTATTGTTCATTAGTTTTGAAGTAAAACAAGAGACAATTTATTCTCCAATGAAATATGCTCATACCAAACTATTGGTTTAGTAATTTTAATTATCTTCTTTTAATTTATTTTCTTCCCATCTTCTACCTGCTTAACTACAAGTTGTTATTAGTTTTAGCTAGTGTAAACTATATGCACTCCCAAGAGCTGAACAGTTATTTAGCCAACAAACATGAAGTAGTGGAAGTACTTGTGCTAGCACTCAGGCGAAGAGCAAGGTTTTAATTTAATTTAACTTAATTTGCCATGCATGCATCCTATCAGTGACTTAATCTTAGTTCTTGAAATTAGATATTCTTCAAACTACACAGCACTTGTACAACAAAAAAACCCACACAACCAAAACAAAATTCAAGTCAGTGTTTTATGATCAAGTCCATCTACAAGCCTCCCTAGTGAATATTTTGTTTAAAAAAAAAAAACCTGAGATTTAGTGTGCCAACCATTATGTTTGTTACATTTGACATATTCATATAGTCCTGAGTAGTGAAGACATACATTTTTTCCAACTTAAACACTGCTAAATGCATAATTTGACTAAAAGCCCAGCTAATATAACTCCTTGTTAGAAGATACCCAAACCATGAAACTTCCCTACCTTTATCCCTCTGAAATACTCCTTCACCTTGTAATGACAACAGTACTGTGTTTCCTCTGTTACATTTTATTATGCTGAAAAGGGAATATTTTTAATTTTTTCCTCCCTAAGCTTTATTTCTGAATGAGGCAAGGGGTGGCAGCCAACAGGTCAAATAACCTAAACACTTGAGCTCACTAGGAAAGCAATTTTACTGCCAAATACTTGGAGCTCAAATATTTATAGACCAAGTTTGTTTCTCTTTTCTGTAACTAGTGAAAAGGTTTGTTTGTGAATGTTTAAATATTCTAAATGTTCTGTTTGTAAGGGTATTTGCAAACTTTGATATGGCTTTGTGCTTTATGAGGGGTTACAGTAACTACAAAGTAACTACCGTAACTACAAACACCTCCTGAGTGGAAATTATGGTTTCAAACCATCAAGACTTTCAAGGCACAGTATTACTGAGAAAGGAAGGCACCTTGGAAGCGAATCCAGGATTCAGAGCTTTTTAGGTAGATCTTTCATGACAGTCAAGGTGACTGCTGCTGCTTCTTTTGCTAAAATTCAAACTGAATGAGTAGGACATGAAGGCAGAATTTTCTTTAAAAGTTCCAACACGGTTCCTGAAAATTTCTTTGAACAATTTCCATCAGATTTCCCAGAATAATTAAATAGGATTACTGGTTCATATAGATCTTTTTTTCCCTTCTAAGCATTCCACACTAATCACAGAATGTTAGGGGCTGAAAGGGACCTCGAAAGATCATCGAGTCCAACCCTACTGCCAGGGCAGGTATCCTTCCCCCATCAGATTTCTTGCTTTGCACTACAGTAGATTATAAAAAGATGTGGGAAATTATTTAAAGATTCTAACTTGTCCTGGGAAATACAATATTAGACAAAAACCTAAAACCTAGGAATCAGTCTGCTGCATGTGCTCTGGTGGCAGAATGGCTAACAAGTGCATTGCAAGTCTGTGGAAACTAAGAAAACCTACACACATCCATGTTCAGTTATGACAGAAAAATCCTTGGTATTTGAAAGGCATCGTATACACTATGACAACATCAGCTTCCATTAAAAACAATTCTTAATAGGACAAGAAAGTTGTAAGCAAAAGTTTGGATGACAGAAGTATTATTCTTCTTAGGAGGACACCCATGATAACAAAATGGCACAAGAAATAGAAAACTGATTTAACAACCATTCCTATGTGGCCTGTGAATTGAAAATATAACCAAAGATAGATAGCTTTTTCTAGTTTCCAATTTAGTTTAGAACACAAATTCCATTACTTACTCCACACCCCTACTAGCACCACTGGAAAGCCAAGAGTGCAACTACTTTGCTATTAACTTTTTAAAATAACATATTTTTCACCTGTTTGATAGTGACTATCTGATTGGGCAACAAGGTCCAGCATGAAGTGGAACTGAGCAAGGAACAATGTTCAGCTTTCTAGCAAAAGAGCAGTGGAGCACTATGAATGCACTATGAATGCCACAGCAGCCAACCTGTCAGAGGTTCTTGCTAAGGGCAGAGTCCTGATAAAGATCTAAGGGCATCACGAGGACATCAGACTAAATAATCTCAGTAGCCTTCCCTTTCTGGCTGGTGGTAAGGCTCTCATTCTGATACCTGGCTTCTAGAGGCAACTCTTCCTCAAAGCATTTTTGTTTCTCTTTTGCTACTAAACAGCAGAAAGTATCTCAAGTCCAAGACCATATCACATACTCACTGCCAGCTTCCTCTTCTTGATTTGACCTCTAGTGACAAACTGGTCAATTCTTCTTAACAGTATCCCCTCCCCTCGTCCCTCCTCCATCCCCACAAGCACACTTTGACACCCACAGATTTATTACCACCATTTAGTAAAATCTGCCACCAGTTTGTCACCCACTACTATCATGCAATCTTTTTTTTTATTAAATAACACTCAGTACAGTTTTGCATATAGCAGCTTCAAAATAAAAGGTTGAGACTGAAATCTGCTTATTTAACCTCAACAGATCTGCCCACATAGAGAAAATTATTTTTAACTGTTCTCTAAAAGCATAAAAATATCATCTGTTGCATACCATGTTACTAAATTGACACTGATTAAAAACACTACTGTACTCTATTTTTAGGGTTTTATATTTATAACCAAATTAAGTGAACCCACAGTTCTTCAGAATTAAGTTGAGCTAAAATTCCAGTTCAGGTGGAGAAAGTATTATCAGGAAGACATCCGTTATATGAAACATCTCTGTGTCTTGTTTTTCATATTTTTACCTGAGTAGATTTATCTTTCATACATGAAGGGTAGTGTACGTGGGGATCACGTGGCCACTGTCCTGTGAGGTAAGGTCCTGTTATTGTGTCCAAAGAAGAAGTTCGCCTTATGGTACCAGAAGTTCTGATTTGCTGGGATTTTGGCCTGTCCACTGTAGAAAACCAGAACAAAATCAACAAAAAAGTCAGGCTAAATTTGATATTAGATGTTAAAAGCTAGTTATGACACAGTGGCAAGAACACATCAGAAACCTTTTGTCTAAATGCCAAGCTGAGAAGAATGCCATCACACTGAATAACATCAGACAAAGGAAAAAAAACACAAAAGGGTAAACATCAGTTACAAAACCCAACAATGTTTAAAGTGTTCATACCTGCAAAGAACCAGCCTACTTATGTGATATATTTTCGTCAACAAAAAAACATTAAGGAAATTTAAATACAGTGATGACACAACTCAGGAAAGCCAGACATACAGCAATACAAAATACAACCTAGAAAATGCTTGGTAATTTTTAATTTTTTTTAATTTTATAATCGGCTTCCTAAATACTAAAACATAAACCATGACAAAACGTAATGACTCTTAGGAAGATGCTTGCTCTTATGAGCGTGATTCCATATTATTTACACGACCCTAATGCAGGCCTTAGCAAGCTGAAAGCATGTGACTGTGTATTTCCCTCTGACACAGCTCAGGTCAAGGCAGCTACCATGTTTGTCTTCACTCCTCACAGTGCCTGCAACCTTGGACTCCTCCCTGTACTTCTTTCCCCATACACCTAGGTCATGGAACACTTTTTCTTACATTTAATTTGGAAAGCAGAGAGTGGGGTGATTCATGTTCTTTACCACATCGGAGTTTTACAGCATGCTCTCTGGATCATCTCACTTTGTCCTTTAGGCAAAATTACTTCATATACTCCTTTTCTAGACTTTACATAAGCCAACCTAAGCCTGACATTACAGCTATTGTCTATCTTGCACACCCCTACAAAAAAAAGCTTGCAAGTGAGATTATTTTCCAGTTAGTCACATATATGCACTGATCTGACCCACCAAGACCCTACTCACTGCTCAGAACCTGAGAGCAGACCTGCCAGCACACTTCTGAGACCAGAAAAAAAACCACAAAAACAACCCACCACAAGAATACTGAAGTCCCAAAACCACAAATAAAACATATACAATCAGAGAATGACCTAAGGTCAGTGTCCTGTTCTACCTCCAGAAGAAAAGGCAACAGCAATCCTGGCATTAATAATTCACATAACTGCAGTGCAACTGACATAAAACCCACCAGAAGTTACTACATTTATATTTTTTCCATTTTCATCTTTGAAGCTGACAGCAGAACACTGTCAAACCCTGAAGCTAAAAGAAGGAAAATTCAACACAGCCTCCTAAATCCCTAATACTCCTACCTATTTTTTTGAATCACAGACAATGAACCAAGGGCATCACTTCCCAACTGCATCACCAGCCCATGGCAGCACTAATGCAATGCCAGACATCACTGTCTGTACTCCTCCAGTCCACTTTGAGGTGGTATGTGCAGATGACTGAGCCCACCTAGTAAGATGATTCACTGAGTTAAACCTAAAAACCTACCCCAAAACAAGTCAGAAACACAGTTTTCCCTATTACGGGCAGTTTGGAATAATAAAAAGGGCAGGGCATTCACAGGAAAGCCAGAAGGAATAAAGGGGCCGCAGCAATATTGAGGCCTGTTCAATAATAGTTCTGGTTCTCTTTTATGATATATAGGACATATCCTTGCCCCCCCATCCAAAAAAAAAAAAAAAAAAAGCAGAGGTTATCTGGAAACATGAAATTTGAAGGAAGTTTTACAAATTAGCATTTGAAAAACCTTCCCAGCCTGGAGAAGGTTCCACGGAGACCTCATGGTTGCCTTCCAGTATATGAAGGGGGCCAAAAGAAAGCCGAGAGAGTAGTCACAGGACAAGGGGTAATGGTTTTAAACTGAAAGAAAGCAGATTCAGGTGAGATATTAGAAAATTCTTCACAATGAGAGTAGTAAGATGCTGGAATAGGTTGCCTAGGGAGGTTGTTGATGCCCCTTCTTTGGAAGTGTTGAAGGCCAGGTTGGATGAAGCCTTGTGCATCCTGCTCTAGTGGAGTTGTCCCTGCCCATATGCAGGGGGCTTGGACCTAAATGATCTCTAAGGTCCCTTCCAACCTAACCTATCCTCTGATTCTATGAACCATCTTGTACAGTAATGAACTTAAAGATACTGAGTGCCACTGAGAGCAGAGCTGAACTGGACCCCAAGAGTGGTGGCTCAGATCATCTTAAAACTGTTTTCTAAATATTACAACTCCTCTCGGGATTAAGAAATAAATCTTGTTTTTCTCACCTCATTGAAAGTCTGGCTTCTTGCAACTCTAGAAGCTACTACAGAACTTTATTTCTCCCCAAACTTTAATTACCAATGGAATTTTGATGCTCCCATTATGCATATCTTTCTCCAGTCCCAATCACTTTGCCCAGATGGAAATCTCATGCTGTTTTTTTAAGGTACAGCAAGTGCCATCTGAAATCTGAAATTTTAAACAGCCCCTGAAGTTAGCCAACAGACTTAAGCATTCAGAAAGGCTTCATCAATATTCAGAAATTTCTGAATGACATTAAAAAAAATCATATTACAGCACATCTGACAGCATTTGAGTGTACGAGTGGATTTTACTACAGTAGTAAGAACAATTCTGTTCTCTTTCTCAGCGATGTGTAATGTTTCTGACAAGGAGCTCAGCTCTACCTACAGAGCAAGTAAACTTTGTACTTAGTGCAAGTAAACAGAGTACTTAAGAAGCACCATGTTACCTAAAAAAAGTTGGCTCGAAATTACAAATGCAAGATGTATGCTCACAGGAAAGCAAATTACATCATGTGTTATCTAAAATACATCACGACTTCTAATGTTACATATTCATGGGCTGCTACACATTTTTAGTGATAAATGATTTTATGTAAAATGGCACAAAAGTCCACCTGAGTACTATAGCTGGTGAAATTCGGTGTGATCCTAACTCCCAGTAGGAATCAACTAAAATAAACTGCATGAAATCATGGTTTTGCATGCTGCACCGGGAGCCAAGAGAATTCTAGTTATACCACCTAGACTGAGAAAAGGTTTCAATTTCTCTGCCAGCAAAATGTAATTTAGTAAGAGACTAACACGACAGCTCTTTTGAAAAGGACATAGGGCTCAAATAAAACCATCTGCTACAGCTCTAAAATGAGGAGACTGCCTTCCCAACCAACACAGAGGCAGTTAACCTGCACATAATCCTAAAACCATGTTCACAGTTCATTTTAGCTTAAATTATGCTTTTTGCCATGCCTGCAATAAGGAAAATCACCTGCAGCAGAAGAGCAAGACTGACAGCTGGCATTGGTACCATTATAAAAACTGCTTCAGATAAATCCAGAGCTCATCTGTAAGCATCTTCCCATCTCTCTTTCAGCAGTTAGCAGATGCATTTCAGATTTGGCCAAAACTTTCCACTCACATCCTTGCATGGATATATACATCTTAAAAAGACTAAAATTATCCTAAGAACTTCTCAGATTACAGATTCCTTGCAAGTCAAAAACATGAAATAAAATTAAAATTCATGCTTCCCTAAAACTAGAAGTATTGTCATCTCATTGATGTCAGCTGTGACACTCCCCTGCCAACAGGATAGACAACATTCTTGCAACAATATCCGACTACTTTTTTTTCCTTGAAATTTCGTCTAAAACTTAAACTGTTTACCCAAAACAGCCAAGTCACGACACCATGAAATAGCTGGACTAAATTTCACAATACAAAGTTTCATGAGATGTTTCTCTTCAGTTGAGTTGCTAACACTCTTCTGGTTTACTTTCACAGCTAATAGCAAAATGAGGTCTTCAGCTTAGGTCTCATCTGTTCCTAAAGAATTTCAAATTTAACCTAGGAAAAGAAAACTAACTTTGAAAGACTTTTCTACAGAAACACTGAACATTCATGGAAGAAATATCCTACTCTGCTGAAGACATCTTTCAAGAGACCCAGAGTCAGAATGCAAGTAGTCTGGCTCAAATGGGGATGCAGAAACTAGGCATCACATTACTAAGGACTATCAGATACTTCTAGGACATTCCTATGAGAGATTACAACAAAATTACAACAATCTTCAACACCAATGATTCAGAAATTCCTGTGTGAATGCCTCTTAAATAATGAAGTAGTTGGGAATGAAGCATGGATAATCATAAACCAGAAATGGAAGGCTGAATATTAAGGAATGATGACCCACAGCAACCACCAAAGATGATGGCCCAGCACATAGGTCATGGCTATGACAGCAGCAGCTGCTGGTGACTGCCCCACAAGTGTCTCAAGTCTTCTGTTACACCTTCTGAAGCTAGAAAATAAGTATGTCTGGCTTCAGACAGTGTTTCCTTGAATATAAAAGAAGTAGTCTTTTCAAATATTGCCTTGAGTTTATAGTGTTACTGTTCAACATATACTTGATTGGTCTTTCCTGCTCCGAGTATGTGGGTAGATGGACAAACCAGAGCATGGTTATTTGCAGAATTTGTCTCTGTGACATTGTAAGGAGAAAGATTGAATAATGGGGATTTAGAGGCCACTCAAAAGAAATATTTCAATCTTCATTCTCAGGAAGGCTTTTCTCTTGTAACTGAAGCCAAAGTCTCTCAAGAAAAGGATTAACGAGGGATTTGGGGTCCCTAGAAGTTTTACTCCACAGGACAGATCTATGTGCTCAAAAGACATTTCCCAGTTGCCAGTGACTGACAGACTTGTTTCTGACCCAATCGGCAGACCGGCTGAATAACTATATTAATGGTTCAGAGTGGTGTAGAACAACAAAGAGCACACTGTTTGCCACCTACTTTTCATGTAGAATAACAAAAAATATGATTTTAAATAGCAACTTAAAAATCACAACACACTGAACAATTTTTTCATTCAATAACTGAATGAAAAAAATACAAAGTTATTGCAGACTTCCTTCTGTAATTTCAAATTGAACAGCTTAGTCTCTTTCATAGCTTAAAACAAGCAAAACACTATCGTTTTTAAACATTTAAAATGCAGTACGGTGTTTTGCTACCAAAAGGATCTTTATCAGAGGACGTACCAAGAGACAGCAATTTTAAGTTATCTTCTGATACATCGAGACTACTGTACATTCACCTCTGTAAAACACCCATCTTCGTTATGTGCACCACAATGGTTCTGATTCAGTTGTAGTAACTTGAGAAATTATTTCCTAGTTTCTGGTTTTAGAAACTGAGACAAAGAATGACTAAAAATGAAGGGGGGGGTGACATTCTTAAGTAACTACTCTGAAAAGACCACCATCATCCACTCAAATTTCTTCTCATCTGTAACCTTGAAATAAATTTAAAAAAAAAAAAAAAAAAAAAAAGAAAAAGGCAGAGATTAGCACTAGAGCCTAACCAGGACTCTAACAATCAAACTTGAAAAGCAGACCTTTTCTTCATGAGATCTGAGATCTGATCAGAACTCTGAGTCAATGAATGATGTACTTTCTACATCCAAGACTCTTCAGGGAAGGAAGAAGGGAACCAGCCTTCCACATACACAATTTTACCATGTGGTAGTGATGCCAAATGAGGTTTTGTACTTGACAAGGCTTACAGGCATTCAAACTGAATTGCATGAAACTAGAATTCTATCAATACAAGTGGTAGCCTATACTGAGAAAACAAAACAGTTTGTTCTGTAAAGGATAATTACAGACTAAGACCTAAAGTAATGGCTTTGGGAATCAACCATATTGAGTTATCTTTGTAGCCATGGCCAAGTCACCTAGAAAGGGAAGAGGTCTTCTGATTAGCCACCAAATCCAAAAGGTAGATCAATGCATTTCCTTCCATCAAGAAAGCTTTATGCATAACTCTTCAGGGACCTACAACTCTACTGACCCAACTGCAGAGGAAGGCACAGTAATCAGAGGGAGGCTATTGATACCCAAAGGAATAAGAAAAGATTGATCCATCTATAGGCAGACAAATTTAATTTGCCCTACAGACAGTGCAAAGCCTTGGTTGCTTATGGATATATACGTGCTCTCCGTTGGTTTTCAACCAACTACAGGCCAAGAAAAAAGTGACTACTTCAGAAGTCAGATTTAGTTCACAACAAAAGTCCCCTGTTTAAAATCAACTCTATCCTTAGAGATCAATCGCAGAAAGAATGCTGTAATCTCAGCAAGAAAAGTAAACAAACTATAAGGAAGAAAGTTTCAGCCCTTTAAAGCCAAGTTATTCTTCTGACAAAGATTACTGCTGGCATGCATTAGACCTGTATACAAAAGACTATGCATTTAATGTCACAAAAGCCTGCTTTGTTCAGCAGATGTAACCTACACATTGGCACTCTAACAGGACAGCAGGTATGTAAAACACCAATTCCAAACCTTTCATATTGTTATGTATTACACATTTTAGATTTTTGTCAGGTTATAACTTCAAACAAACACTGTGCAAATACATAAACTTAGTATCATTTAAGAAAATATCTCGCAAGTATTCCTGCTTTAAAAAGTTTTTAAAGCATGACGGGAGCTCAGCAGTTAAGTATTTGAGAAAAAGAGCACATGGAAACACACAACCAGCTGTTAAGTGCTGTGCATTTCTGCAGATAATTTTCTTCATTTGAGTTCATTAATTTAGACCTGTTGAATGATAAAATTGATAAAATACCAAAGAATGAACTGGGAATCAAAAACAGCACTAAAGCTGCTTGGTTTGTTTTCTTTTTTTCTTCCAGTGTATTAATACTTAAAATTTTGAAGGAAATTATAAGCACATGCAATTAAATTCAGTAACTAAAGATATCACTTTTGTTGAATAAACTTAATGACTCTGAAGGCATTTTTTTTCTTATAATGGTACCACAATTTAACCAAATGTTGTAGAAAAGTGTTTTGTACACCTTTAATTCCACTTTCCATCAAAATGCAGCTGCACGTAATTATGAATTTAGAAACCTGAAAGACACAAAGGTATGATTCACCATTTTCACAATCAAAATCCACAAAGAACTGACCTCAATGTATAGTAGGCTATATATAATGCCATCTTAGTAATCACCAATGATTAGAGATAGAAAGTACTCTCCTAGCTCAAGTTAATACTACTAAACAAGACTAATTAGAAAAAAAATACTGAAAAATGGAGATGTAAAAACCAGATTAAAACTGATTGCTGGCATCAGGCTGCCCAGCTTTGCTGATTAAATAGTTGTCAGTTAAATCATAGAAACAAGAGACTAGAAACAACTTCCTAAATCAGGAGCTCAGTTCTCAACTCTGACAAAATATAATGACTTAAAACCTGATTACATACTCATTCTTATAGCACCTGGGTATTCTGTACCCTTGATTCCTACTAGAAAAATATTCCAGGAACATAAATGTCTTCTTATGGTTTATGGCCATCTTGTAGTTTTCCACATAAACATTTACATTTTCAAACCAAACCAGTCCGCCCATTGATGTCCTAACACTGTTAGAGCTCTTCCTTACCACTTCTCCATCCCCTTTCCCCACTCATCAGGATTCAGAGAAATTTTATTTTTATTCCAAGTAGACCTTTTTTAATCCTCTCCTGGTCAAACTCCTAAGCTAGTTGTTCTTCTCCAAGTTTACTCCAGTTTGATTCTACCTTCATGTAATCACAGAACACCAAAACCATGTGTAGTGTATCCCAGATGATGTCTCAGCAGGCCCCTATGCAGCAAGTTGCTCATTTCTGCAAGACCTGACCTGTGCCCAGCACCTTTTGAGTTACTTCACGTTGGCATGAAGTTTATAGAACCCACCAGCACCCAACTCCACCCTCCAGCATTTTCCAATCACATGTTCCTACTTAGAGGAAATTATATTCTGCTGAACTACAACCCCACATGCATAAACTTTTACTTTTAAATCCGACTTTCAAAAATTATTACTTCAGTTCCCAAAGTCCTTCAACTCTTGTTGCGTAATATGCCTGCATACTAATTAAACACCTCAAAATTCATCAACAGTTTAATCACCCTAGTTTTAAAATTTGCCTAAGCAGATAAAATCTACTTCCCGTCTGGAAAATCAGTTCTCTTATCAAAACCACCAGGTTAGCATGACACAATTTGGAATGCTTATTTTGCATCTTATAATTTCTTTCTGCTTTCCACCATCCCTTAGTAATTTTTCTTAGCTTTCAACTTTAGCTGTCAGACCAACAGCTCTCTCCATTTTAGAACAGGACTCCAAGCTTTGCCCATATTAAAAACATTATCATCATGTCTGCTATACATAGGTATCCATTCTCAAATGGTTTCACCTCCTGTTCATCAGATTGCCTTAGAAAGTTAAAGGTAAGTGTGAACTTCCAGAATACTGCAATGGAGATCACTGAATTAATTAAAATCTGCAGCCTGTACATATCATAGTCTTGGTAATCCCTAATTCCAAATTACACTCTCCCCTAATTTATTTTTTTTTTTAATTTTTCTGAGTTAAAAATCACTGTCCTTATTGAAAGTTGATTACTTACACTTTGTCCTGATGAGCACTATTCCTTGGGAGCTGACTTTGAAACCATACATTCCAGCAAATTGATCTCAGATTATTATTAATCTCTTCTTTTCTTGGTACCAAACAGCTGCAACTACTTTTTCCTTATTTTTCTATTTGTACATTTCTATTGTTGGCATTAAAACATGCAAAGTCCAAGGCTGTTTGTGTTGTAAGAGTTCTCAGCTAAGACTGACTTCTTGATTGAGAATGTGATATTCTTCCCTCAGTTCTTCCCGCTTTTCCAGGAAGGCTCTCTGCTTATTTCTAATGGCCTATTTGAAACAAGAGTCCATGCAATCAGATGACATCCTTCAGTTTTTTCTCATGCTTGAAATGTTTGAATAGTGTTAACATTTTTCATTAAAACAGATTCTCTCCATATTCAGGACAAAACAACTTTGTTTGGTCAAATTTTCAAACTATTTCCTTCCAAAATCTGAAAACTTAATCCAGATTTATGAATTTTAGAATATAGCACTATGTAGCATTTTTTGCTACATGGCAATAAATAGCTATATTTGCTATAGCATTTTGCTGTATATGCATTAAAATTTCTACTATTGTAAAAGGCTTAGCTGTAAAAGACATCTACTATTTGTCTATACAGTCCACCACACCCAGTTCTTCTGCTTCTCTCAGATTTTGAGTTGTCAGATTTAGTAATTTCTGTCATCAGTGTGACCAAACTAAGCTTCTACCATAATTTTTGCAATCAAAGGATCTCCCTGTATCCTCCAACATTGTATTAAAGGTTACCTGAGCCACTAAATAAAATCATGATAATCTTAAGCTAGTTAGTTCCTTTTTTGGAAGAAATTAAAATTGATGGGAAAACATTGTATAAAAAATTAGTATTTTAAGCAATGCATGGATTGCACAATTGAATACACAGGTTGGTTTGATAGCATGTAAACAGTCATGCTCAACAGTTACTTGGATCTTCAGTGTGGACACCTTCTTAAGTCAAGATGTGCCCTTGGCCACTTCCTTGTATGAATGTTTCTCAAACACACATTACTTCTGAGCACGCATTAGTTACATTTTTGCTCGTGATAGTTTTTTTTCTCTACCAAATCAGGAGTTTTTCTCTTTCCCCTTGAAAAGAACATGAAATATTTCAAATATATATATTGCACTTTCTTTGGTGGGGAAGAAAGCACTGCAAAGATGATTCAGGTACAAATAAGCCACTGAGGTTAAAATACCAGAGAAATCAAAATCAGAGTATGAGAGAAAGGATGTGCAAGGCTATTGCACTACCAATTGCCATAATTAAGCAAACACAGCTATCAGTTAAGAATGAAAATTTGAAGACCTTAAGTGAAATATACTCCTGTGAAGACAAGGAGTGTATTATATATTGCCTTTAACCTGGCAACTTCCCAACTACTGTGTAAACCTAAGTCTTATTCTGCATTCTTCAGCAGTTAGCTGATATTTTTAGTCACACTGTTCAAAGTCTGTTCCATGACACTCAGCATAAATCTGGATTTAATTTTTAGTGAGCAAGTCAACTCTCCATTACTTTGAACAACCAAAAGTTAAGATATCATTTATAACAGAAAGACTTTTAATTATATATGACATACTGGATACAGAGGTATAACACCTAAATGCACAGAGTCAACAGCACAAAGCCACTTGTGTTTTACAATGTACTTTCCAGTGCTCCAGCCTCAAGTTAAAGACTGATTAGCTGACACACAGAGCTCAATTTAAGCCAACTCTGTGTGTGAGAACTGCACCAAGCAAAGCCTTCCCGAGCACAGACCACACCACACTGACACCTGCTAGAATCAGCAGCACCTTCTTGTCCTACTGGCCTGATGAGCTCTGCTGTGACGTGCAGGAGAGGTAATGAGACCACAGTAAATACCTACAGAGACTCACAGGTCTCGTAGAGCTGCTCACTGGCTCCTCCATGTTGTGTGGCAATGGCCTGAGCTCTGGGAATATGGTGCTAAACCTTCAAGGTCTATCCAGCAAGGTTTCAGATCCAGCATGGGTACAGTGCTTCATCTGATGGAAGCACTGTTACCCTTGGAAATCACAATATGTTCAAAAGCCTATACATTTGTAGCTGAACCTAGGTAATCCGTGCCCAAATAGATGCTACCTGATAACGTCCTACTTTGAAGAAGTGGACTTGGTATTTATGAGCTAATTTCTGCAGACTGGGATTAGCAGAATTAACTAGATACAGTATTGAATAACCAGAACTTGTTTTCAAAGGTAACATGTTCAGGTAAGAACTTGTTATTTTGAAATCACAGTTTCCAAATGGTGATATATGTCAGCAAACTATTAGAATTTTGATTTCTACTTTTTTTCTTTTGGTAGTACAGCCTAAACACCTATATTAAAATGCGTACTTTACAATCACAAAGCCTTTTAAAACAATGCAGATACAGAGGTAATCCAGCTGGCCAATTTTTGAAGTATTTCTAGCAGAACTCCAGAATAGGCACTGTACACCAGAACACCAGAGATTAAAAGGTACATGATACAACAATATCTATTGTGCCATACATTTCATCTGTTCGCAATCAAGTGATTACTGTTAAAAAAACCACATTTCCAAAAGACAGAATAAATGCCAGTGATCTTGCAACACCCAGTCAAGCCAAATAGAGTGTTAAATCCTGAAACTCAGAAGTGTGTTTACAACTAATCTCCTTGCTTAATGTCTGTTGGTGAGAGTGTAGGTAAGGAGGATGAAGCTAACCTTGTTCAAACAGGTGACTCATACTGTTCAAGGAATGGGACAACTCAATTACTATTCCAGTATAAACCCTCCCAAGACAGAGTGAGAAAAAAATATTCTACAGGGGATTTAAAATTATTCAAAAAACATGAGAGAAGCGCTACTATACTGTTCTTAATCATCAACCTTATAAAAGAAATAGAAGACAAATTCTTCCTAAAGAGGAAGTTTGGGTAGAACTAGTTTCAGGTTGTGCAAAACAGGCAGCATATAGGAACCAGTGTTGTTAATCACTCATCTGTATTTCATTCAGACAATAATATCTACTGCAAATAGCTACTCAATTCAATACTAGCAACAGTTAAATTCTTATAAACACCAACATCCATGTTATAGTTTATTGTTAAGGCACATAAAAGACCAAATAAGAAGGTCTACCTGAAACAGTTCTTGCATTAAGGTTCCAAAACCCAAGCCCTCAACATTTTACGACCTACCAGGAAGAATGTATTCTCTCCAAAGCAGCAGCAAATATGGAAAGCTAATGAAGACATCTACTACTATGAAAGTTTTCCATCAAACCCTTAGTCCATTCACCCAGTATCAACTGCTTAGGTTAATCCTTATGTAGAAATTGCACAGAAAACAGCTACTACTAGAGTGTGGCCACTCACACCTGGTTCCGCATCCATCAGAGAAAGCTGATCCCCCATTTCTTGACAGAACGATAGGCAACAGTTTTCCAGGATACAGCAGCAGCTAACGAGAAGTAGTGCAGGTACAAAAGGGGCAAGGAAGGTGCAAGATAAATGAACAAGCCCCGGGCAGAGACAGCAGGCTGAGGGCACCCCCCAGCACAACCTCACTTGGCCTGGCTTGGTTTCATTCCCAAAGAGAAGCTTCAAGTAGCTATATGCCTTCTTCTGTATTACTAGTAGCAAAAGACAATCTGACCTAAGTCATCACCAGATAGCCCACAAGGACCAGGAGGGAACAACTCTGGTTTTAAGTTCACATTAACACAGCTGGGAGAGCAGGAAAGGGTTCCTGAGAGAGAATGTATTTTGATTTCAGCCATGAGTGAGTGTTTCCATGGATGAGATCCTAGCTTTGGAAAAACAAGAGTGTAAGGGTCTGACTCACCATTCAACAGGACTGATACTACACACTGTATGATGATACTCTCATGTGGTATCCATAGTGCAAAAGACTGAAATTATGACACCTTTCAGTACCCATCCACTATTTTCAAGATTTAGGAGTTAACTTCTGATTAGTCATAATACAAATTCACGGTGGTGAACTTCAGATATCAGATGAGGAGGGGAAAATCTAATGCATAACTGAAGAACAATCTGATTTTGGGGAAGAAGTAAATACAGAGTCAAAATGTAATAATTAGATTTTAAATTACAAACACCCATTTTCCATCACTCTGATCTCTGATTCTCTTTATTTTGCAATTGCTGACACCTTAAAAACCATGACACAAAGCAAAAGGAGATAATCTCAAGCTGACAAGCTGCTGTGGATGTATCTCTTCTAATGGTGAGATGTAAATATTGTTTTACTTGCCTGAAAATGCCTTAAGTCCTTGTTTAGGCACTCCGTTTATATTCAAGTCAGCACTAAGAGCTCTATGAGTTTTAAGAGCTCAATGCATTTAAATATTAGGATTAAAGCAAGATGATGATCATTAATGCAGCCATCTCAAGTCTCGAGCAAAATTTTCCAGTTATGTCTTTACTGGAGTCCTTTTTTTCACCAATAAAAGGCATTATTCAAAAAGTGCTGGTTGATGCTTAAGTCCTACAATATTAACAACTTTTCTTGATCATATACATGGAGAACTAACCACTGTGTCAAATGTTAGCAAGGTCTTTTCCTACTGAAGATCTTGCCAACTGATTTAAACAGGAACTTTCATTTTTCACTGTGGAAGAAAACCAGAAACTATTCGCATCTTCAGATTAAGATAACTATCCAAGTGATAAAGTCCCATAAGAAAAAGTATTTCAAATATTCACCTAAACTGAAGCTTTGAGGACCATATGCTTTATTTTAATAGGTGTTACATCATTGCAGCTATTGCTTTCCAGTCCAGGTTGAACTGCTGTTTTGGAATCACTACCTTAGTTGTGGGGTTTTTTGTTTTGTTTCGTTTTTCATGGTGATATCTAGAGTAGTAGAATAAACTCAATTTTAAAAATAACTAGTTTTCCAGTGTGAATTCTAGCAAAATATCAAAGCTCAACAACTCATTACGAGTCAGTCTGTACTTGGCAAACACTTTATTTTTGTAGAATTTTAAGATACAGTCCCTTGATATTCCCTCCCTGCATTTTAAGATCCCATTTACAGAATTTGCTTTCTGCTCACCAGATGGGAAAGGACAAAACCAAGGAACTATGAATCCCAGAAAACAAATGTCACTATTAGCCACTGTTTTACTATCCATTAATGCTGGCAAGTAACTTCAGTTTGGCCATATATAACACACTAATACTTGATTACATCCAAAGAATAAGAAATTAAAGGTCAGGTAAAGCCTTAAAGAGCATAAGTTGTGGCTTTTGGTTTGGTGTGGATTTTTTTTTTTATTACGGGAAAATAATAAATATTATTTATTTATTAGCTTTCTTGAAAGCTAATGCCTTCCTACAGTACCATTCAAGTTCAATGGAAAAACTACCTATTTTTGTGCAGCTGTTTTACCACTTGAAAGAAGATCAATTAACTTATGATGTGTATTTATTTAAGACATCTAACATATTAATCTCATGGAAAGTGATGTTAAAACACTTAACTAAAAAGCCTCCAAGTTCAGGACAACTGGTTCAAATTTAGCTGGTGTCTTTTATTTCACCATATCATATTCCAATGAAAGCTATTTTGGGAAGAAAGAGGGACAAAGCTGGAGCAAAACTGTTTTGGACATACAATTATGGGAATTCTGCTATTATTCAGGCATCAGGAAATAGGAAGCGCCACAAAAATTACTTCCTTACCTACATTTGTTAAAAATAAAGGAAAGATCTTCTTGATCTCTGGTATAAGTGCTTAAGATGCCAAAATATTGGACCGCTTGAAGCCAGGACATTAAAATAGTTCTGCCTTTTGAAGTCTGAATGTTGATTTTAAATAGTGATATCCCTTACATTACTAGAGATCAGCAATATTGTCTCTATTACTCCACAATCTTTTTATCTACAAGCATAACAACAGACACACATACTTATTACACAAAACTGGGTTGTGCAGTTATATGGAATCATTTTTAATTCCCTTCTCTTCCTCATGTTGGAAGCACTTCAGATGTTGTTCTGGGAAGTAAAAGATATTGGGAACCTTTAGCGGTCAAAATGATTACATATTTTTAAGATGACCTTAAAACTTACAGTTTCCTCGAAAATTCAATATGCAAATAAGTTTGCACTATAAACTATGCAAGCAAAAGTCAGAAAAATTATGAAGTGTAATATTACAGTACTGTTGGAGTTAATACTAAAGATAGAGGCATTTGATGAAAGCAACATTGAGCTTGAGTCAGACATAAGTCATTTACACTCTCTTTGTATACAAAACATTGCATACCATGTGAAAAAACAAACTAAACAGGAAACCCACACTTCTGCTTACACAGCTACTTGACACAATAACAGAAACTACTGATTTTATCCAGGTAAGACAAGAGAAAAAAAAAATACCCAACTTGTGCCTTCTGTGTAAAACAAAGTATTCACAAGCAAGCAATACATTTGTTTGACCTGTTCAAGGGGTTTTATTATTATTGGAATGTCCTTTGTCATAAACCACACAGCTTCCCATTCTCATGTTGCATTTATGCAATTAGAGATGCATCACATACATTCCCTCTAAGAAAACCATGTGTTCTTACATTCAACCAGACACTTCTTATGTTGCCAACCCTCCAAAACATGAACACAGCCGATAAAAATCTATCTACTAGTAAGGAATAAACATGTTTTAAAAGAGGGCAGACAACAACTGCAGGTTTGACCTACTACATCAGAAGTTCCTTTCCCTCTTTTTTCCTTTTCTAGCACTTTGAAGTCAGTAAAACACACTAATGATTTCTCATTCATTCATTATCAATACTATCCAAATGTAAATACTGACATGGATGATTTCCAAACAACTACAAATGCCCAAATTTGCTTAAAGAAAGTATCATCAAATTCTTAGAAGTTTCAGTTCTAAACAGGCAGGGGTTTGCTGCAGAACAATAACATTTATGGCAAACCAGAAAGAAAGGAGAGAAAGGATGATGATGGGAGAAGAAACAGAGCATGCTGCTTTCATTCATGTAGTAGTGATGTCAATGCCTGCAGTGGTAGCTGCTCTGACCTGTAGAGGCTGAAAAAGCTGGAGTGTTTTCACTCCAGAAGAAATCTCCTTTATAAAAAGAACCCCTGACAAATCACTAGAATATCCACAACAAAACAGCTTAATAGGATAGCCAATTCAAGGAATCTATACTGAAAAATGCTGAAAGGAGGTGGGGAAGGAGCAGGTGTCTGAAGAAGAAAAAAACATCTATCCATAAGAACCATAAGCAGCCTCCAGCATGAGCATATTCGTGAAACAATCCAAGCCAGACTGCAGAGCCAAAAGCAAACAGATCTCCTGCACTGGTGAGAAAAACAACAGGATTATACCTAGAGCCTAAGCTCACATTTTACAGCAGTGGGAAATCATTTAGAAAAACTAACAAAAAAACTTAAATCAAGTCACTTCCCCAAGCCCCGCATACTGGTAACAACTATAAATAGCTGGAGTAGCACATCATTTAACAAGCTGCAGCAAGATGGTCTGTGTTTGAAAACAGAACATTATTTTTTTTCCAAGTCCTCCATTACTGCTGCAGCAGTGCTCCAGTTCAGCAGTCAATTTTCTTTATACTATCATCACCGTATAGACTACAAATATTGTTTTTAGTATCCATACATCATGTACTAAAATGCTGAGACCAAGCATGAAAACAAAGACAAATCCTACCCCATGGCATGCAACTACATTCCAAATTGTTTAAAAACAGCTGTATGTTGGGGGGGGGAGGGGGTTGGGCTGTTGGGTTGGTATCCTTTTTTTCCAATTGCAAGACTGAAGAAACAGGTTATCTTATTGCCCTTGCCTGCTAGAAAATGGTGCCTGTATTTCAGAAAAATAAAGCTGTTGACATGTGCAATTGTGGTCATTATTAGGGCGATCACGTTGTTTTCATTCATTCATTCAGGATTTGCTAGAGGATGTCAGCTTCTGCAGCAGCAGCTGGCTTGACCTGGAGGATGGGGAACAAATTCCTTGCAGCGCATACAGATTACAGGGTGCGTTTCTTGATGGAGCATTTATGCTTTTATACATTGCTCTCATCAAACCAAATCCAGCCATGTATGCTGCTAACACGGTTCACTGTGAGGCAAGCTCAAACAAGTTTCATGATGGAAAGTCATTCAGTACCAATTTACAGTCTGATTTATTAATGCTAAAATAGCCCACAGATGAAGACGACTGAAACCACTTTCTAAAATTAAAATTTCCCCTCCAACAAAAAATTTGTAGGTAATAATGAAATACTTCACAGCTTTGCAGTATTTTTCCTTGCTTGCAGGTAACTGCCCACATTCCTCCCTCTTCAGTACACTTTAAGCATAGACCTCTATATACTGCACCACTACAATGTTTTTCTCTGGGTTCCCATAATTAAACAATTCACAGCATTCAGCAGCAGCACCATCACTATCCATAGGCATTGATCTATTTGTTTTGCTTAGTTTCCCATTAGTATTTTCCAAAGGTTAAAGAAACAGGAAAAAAAAGAATTTCATACAATGGGAAAAATGGGATCTTGAAAATTTTAAATAAAGCTTGAATGAAGCAAAACACACTGAAGCCCAGTTCCATTTTCCAGCATGCAAAAACTTCTGCGTAACTACATAACCTTTTTGAGAAACAAGTTATTAAGCATCTCTGTTCCATTTATAATAACACAATCAATTTGGTCATCTGCATAAGCACACTGTAGAGGGTAAATTAACTATATGTATAACTGGCAGTGACATTTCCTCACTTGCAGAATGCTGCCTGTCGCTCAGGACTGTTCTGATGACAGAGATTTGCCCGAGTTACAAATACTACAGATTGTAAGGTTTTACTACACATGAAAACTGAAAAGAGGGAGTGGAGAGAAGGTAACAGATTCCACTGCTACAAACATGCTGGCAAGCAACACAGACCACAATTTGCCACGGAAATGAAGCACAGTAAGACTTAAGGAAGGGGTACTGAACCACACAAAACGTTCCCAGAAAGAGATGATGCATGATACCTGATAGCTACAGCCGGATAACAAAAAAATGGCATTTAGTCTGATTCATTCAGCTGCTAAAGTGATGGGGGGAGGGAAGGGGGGAGGTAAGATGGCCACTGCCACTTTAACATTCAATAATTTAACAACCTGACACAGGTGAAGTTGGACTTCCTGGGAATCAAATTTTACATTTTAAACTTTACATGCCTATTTTGGCTACATTGGGTTGTTTGGTTTTTGGGTTTTTTTTTTACAGTCTCAATGATTCAGTAGTAAGTATCACCAGGACGCAGACCGTGTTGCTTGTTTTTAAGCACCTCAATATGGATGTTTTGGAGTTTATGCTTGAAAACATTACATATTTCAACCTCAAATACTAGAAAAATGCAAGTCTTTAAAAAGCCAAGTTCTGCAGAATGGAAGAGCATTTGAGGCTTGGTTTTCACACACGCTTAAGAACTGGGTTGTGACACCCCAGATACTCATCTAACCCATTAGCAATCCGTACCAAATAATTACACCTGTGGACAGGGAAGCTGATTAAGTTTAGACTCGTCCCCCTATCGCACACCTCCACTCTCAGAGCCCGTACAGGGCGGGAGAGAGAAGGAGCGCTGCTGCCGGAGCCCCCGGCTGCTCCCCTCCGCAGAGGGGCCGGGGCTGGGCCGGGCCGGGGGAGCAGCCGGCAGCCCCCCGGGTCGCCGGTGCTGGTCCCCGCTCCGCTCTACCGGGGAGGCACTTCCTCCCGAGGCTGGGCACTGGGGTGTTTTTCCCAAGCCGGATCTCCACCTCGTCCTCCAAGGAAAAGGAGGATGACATTTAAGCGCTCGACCCCCACCTCCCGGGAGTAAGACGGAGGGACGAGGTAGCTCCTGGCAGCGCAAGCCCGGGCACGGCACCTGTACTGCCGGGGGTGGGTGTTTTGGGGCTCACCCTCGCCCTCCCACCCGCTCTGTAAGATTCCAGTGGGGCTGCTCATACCGGGTTGGCAGTGCCCCGACCTCCCACCGTTGGCCCGGGGAGAGGGCAGGGTGCACCCCACCGATGGGGCCGCGGGTACCGGGAAGCAAGGCGGCCCCAGCCCAGCCCGCACCCCCGGAGGGGGACAGGGAAGCGGGAGTTCGGCTTTGTCCCGGTGCTTTACCTCTGTACACCGGGGAGCTGGGGCTCCGTCTCTCAGGTGAGCTGCTCCTCCTGCTGCCGCCGCCGCTCTCCGGCGACCGCCGCTGCCTGCCCTTCACCCTGCCCGGCTCCGCCGCGCCGCCTCCCGCCGCCAGTGGCGGCGTCGCGCTGGGCGGCGGCGGGCTGCCTCCTCCGCGACCCCCACCGCCGCCCCCCAGCCCGGTATTGCTGCCCACCGAGGAGGAGGGGGACCGGGTCGGGCTGTGCTGGTTACCCCGCAGGAGCTGGTACGGGACGGTCGCTCGGATGGGCTGTAGCAGCCGGCTGGTCCCCGCCGCGCCTCCCCCAGCCCCGTTACCGGAGCCCCCAGCCGTGCCGCCGGCGGCAGTGGGGGACCCGGCGGCGCCGCGCCTCATCCTCTGCGGCGCGGGCTGGTGGTGGGACGGGGGGGTCTGCGAGGAGCTGGACGAGGACGACATGGCAGGGATGCGCAGGACCCGGCGGGTCACTCAGGCTGGCGGCTGCAGGGCACCCGAGCTCGGCCCCCCCGGCGCCCCGCATGCACCGGCCGCGGGAGAAGGAGGGGGGAGGGAGGGAGGGAAGGAAGAAGGGAGGGGGCGGGGCGGGACAAGCGCTTCACGGCCCGAGGGAGTCTCCTCGCTGCCTGCCCAGCAGCCCCGGCGCTTCCTATCGGCGACGGCGGCTGCTCCCACGCCAGACTCTGGCCATCGCTGCCCGCCCCAGCGTCGTGGGCACCGGGAGCGCAGCCGAGCCCCGCGGCCGCTCACATCGTACAGCGCTGCCGGCTCAGAGGGGTCGGCGGCGGGGCGCGACGAGGGCGTAGGCAGCCGTAAGGGGTCGGACAGGGGGGAGGGGAGGCGATCGCGGTCAGCTCCTGCCCCCGCCAGCGCCCGGGAGCCGCAGCCAGCACCATCCGCTCCCCGTGCCGCCCTGCCTCCGAATGGCAACGCGCAGCCCCGACGCCCGGCCGCGACGGGTAGGGGCGGCAGCTACGGGCTGCCATTGGGCGCCGCAACCGCAGTAGCTCGGTCTCCATTGCTCAGAGGCGCCGTCGCTCACGGCTCTCAACCGATGAGCGGGCGGCACCGCGCGGCAGGGGCGGGGCAGCGCGGCGGGGCGGGCCCGGCTGCGCGGGGGGCGGGCTGAGGGAAGTGGGATGTGGCAGCGGCGGGAGGGGCGGGGATCGCCGGCGGCTCCGGGACCGCGGCGTCTCGGCTGTCGGGGCGGTGCGGGCCAGCAGGGGAGGTGGAGGCGGAGGCGGAGGCGGTGGCGGCCAGGACTGCCTTAGCTGGCACGTGTAGCGGGTCCCGTCGTGTGCGGGGTACCGTGGAGGCGATGGGCTGGTGCAGGGGGGAGAGGAGCCGTCGCGAAGCGCGGGCTTTGGCGTTCGAAGCCGTCGGATGCGGCCCGGCTGGCTCGGGGCCTTTTCCCTCATGGAGCTTCTTTTCCTCCGGGAAAAGCCGCCGGGCCGCCCGGCGAAGGGCCGGTAAAGATGGCCTCCTCCGCGGGTTGCCTGCCGGGCATGGTGGGGGGAAAGCTGGGGAGGCTCCCCGGAGACGCTGCGGTAGGAGCCCGAAGCCGCCGGGCTGAGAAAATGAAGAGTACTGAGCTGTCCTGGCGGTGGGTGGAAAAGGGAAGAGACCACCCCCGGGGGGCTGTTGGGGAAGGTATCAAGGTGTGGGTGCTACCCACTCCCCCAGATCCCAGAAGGCTCTTCAGAGGCTTTGTTTAACCCGCTCCCGACACTCCCGTGCAGGGGGGGGGGCTGAGAAAAAGCCAAAATTGCCTGCGATAAAGTTTGTTCACATCCATCATAAGTGACTGTAAAGCCTGTGTAGTAATTTTGTTTAAAAAGTTTTAGGATGTTTTTCAAATTCTAATTAAATGTTGTTTTGTCATTTTGTATAAGCCTATATGAAACATTTTTTTAAATGTGCATACATAAAACCCTTTCAGAGAAGGTTGAGGAGAAGATGTTTAATGGTGATACCAAGAAAAGTGCTTTTGTTACAGGAGGAAGCTCCCACTCGATGAACTGATAACAATGGGACAGGAAGAAAATAAAGATTGAGATGAGTTAAGAAAATATATGGCTATAAGATCATAAAGATAAGCTGAGCTGAGTCCCTCAACAGAACAGTGTTTATGTTGGATCTGATGCAAATAAGATGCTAATGGAGCTGAAGGAAAGCTGCAGTGAGCCTTGCTTAGCACAGGAAGTCAGCTCCATGTGGTGGCCTCTCAGATTCAATGTGCAGGCTTCTGAAAGAACTAAAAGGACACGGTATAGATAGAATGGTTGGTTTTTACCAGCAAAGTACGTTTTACTCTATATGATAATGGTTTTGAGTTAGTCATTGATTAGGCAAAAGTATCACAGAATTAACTATGTCCCTTTTTTCAATAAGTGATGTACATTCCTAATGGTCTTACATCACACTTCAGGTTATTACATTTACTCTGTAGTTCTGAAGGTGTTAATACTATCCTTACCCCTGCTAGCCCAGGCACCAGTTGATAGTCCCAATGAGAAACTTGTGTTTTAGGAAAATGCATCTATTCATGGGCTGTTAATGAGACCTTGTTTGCACTAGCACCACGTGGTGCAGTCACCACGGTTATGTTACAGAAAGGGTTGGAATAATACACCACATCCCCTTGTGGACATGTGCTCAGTCAACAAAGCCCATCAAGTAAATTAATTTTAAGAAAAATCAGCAACCAGGTTTTTCCATTAGGCCAGTTGTTTTTTTTTGCTTTTTCCTGCCAGCATAAGCAAAATTTGTGCAACCGTGGTGTAGAGACCCAAGGATTTTGCACTGTGCTAATGAAGTCTGTATCTAGTTTGTTTCTTCTGCTTCACTGCACTGGGGTCAAAATGGATGTAAAGCATTCACCTGTAGAAGCAGTCTGCCCACAGCAGTGTCTGTTGTGCTTTAAACAGTACCCACATTTTCCTCTGTTTGTAGCTCTGTCAGATAATATTGCTGATACAGTAACATTAAAAAAATTTCCTTTGGTATTAGGTGAGAGAGAACATGCATCTTCGGTGAAGGCAGTGGCTGATAGATTGAGACATATTGCCTGTGCTCAAGGTTTACAATTAGAGTAAGGTAAACATGGGCTTACTATAACTCCTGAATGTAGGTGTTCAGACACTATTCTAAAATTCCTGCAAGTAATACCATCATATTCTTCCCCATTGAAACAACTGAGATAGTTGAAGAGGAAGAATAGAAGCATAAAGACAAGGTAAACATGTGACACACAAAAAATATCCAGTACAAAGCCCTGATACAAAAGGAATCCCACAATCCACAGGACACAGCAGTGTAAAATATGAGTAGCAAGTGTTTCTTTCCAGATGAACTGAGGACCATGCCAAAACCTTACAGCTCAAACTGAACCAACACATCACCTGCACAGCCCCCAATGAGAACAAGACAGGAAAAGGTACACTTGGGCCTCTTCCAGTCAAGCTGTTGCCAGACCCATCTCTCCCCAAAATTTATTTCCATCTTCATCCCTTCCTTATCTAAAATAAACATACATGACAACACCATGCCACGTGCCCAGGAAACTTGTTTCAGAAGAGATGAAGAAAGTGTTCTTCCTTATTTTCAAATGGTTTGCCAAGTGCTGAATTTTTCATTATGTTTTTGGTCTAGGTTTCAGAGTTCTTCCCTCAGGGAATACCATTGCTCTGTTGTGTACAGGAGAAAACGTAACAGAGAAAATGAAGCAAAAACTGAGCTTCTGTCAAAATCTTCGTAACTTTCAAATAACCCATGTTTGCCTTGAATACCTTGAGACAACTTTTCAAAAGCCACCTAAGACTTGTTGCTTGCTTCTCATTTCCATTCTAAGAAGCTACCTTGTCAGACAGCACGTGCTTTAAGGAGTTTGCACTGGAAGTAATGGGTATTTCTCAAAATGAAATCCTTTTGGGAGACATGAGTGTTCCTAGCACAGCTCCTGGGAGAGTCACCCTGAAAGCAGGGCAAATTATACATCCCAGCAAGAGTGAGGGAGCAAGGGAATGAGCTCCATGAGTGGGGCAATGACAGGCAGGTGTGTAGCAAAGCTACACGTATCTCTTATTACCAGTTACTAATGGGTTTACCTCTGGAGGGCAAAAAACCAGGTTATTTGAGTGCCATGAGCCATGAAAATGGAGAAGATTTAGGCAGTCGCTAGGCACAATGGTGCAATCCTAATTCAAGTTTGGTCCTACTTGGAGGTTTTAGAGGGGAAAAATCATTAAAATCTGGACATAACTTTTGTTCCTAGGCATTTACCTGGGCCTAAGCCCATCAATACTCTGCTCCCAGTGTATAAGTATGCTTTTTAATCATTTTTTATTTCTCTCTTCTGTCCATCTGTCTATAGTTGCTTTACTGCCCCTTGCCCATTCTACTGAGAAATGAGTACTTTATGACTGTTTTCACAGAGCACCTCTCACAAAATAATGATGAAGGGGGGAGCACTTATCTTCATGTATCTTCAGATCCATCCCCTATATTTCACTTACTTGTAGTGAATGTATAACTGGGAATATTACATTTGGGAAGAGAAAAATAATAAGATGAAGTTACTTGCATCCTAGTAATATTCTGGGAGAGATGATCAGAAAGCATTAGCTGTGCCCAAAGACTAGAACAAATCCAAAAAACCCAAGGTGTAGCTCTCAAATGACAAACTGTGTCTAAACAGTATTTGTAGCATCCCTAAGCAAAAACAGGAGTGCCACACATAGCTGGGGCAGAGAAATGCTGCTTTCAGCTGCCGAGTAGCTCTGCTGAGTCAGGACTTGCAAATATTCCTAGAAAGTGTCTGTCTCAAGGTGTGGAGATGGTGGTTGCGTTTTTGGCCTGTTCTGTCTTTAAAAAAAAGTTCTAGCTGGAACAAGCCGTGCCCTTGAACTCTCCAGGGCTGCTGATAGAAAGTTATAATCTTCACTGCTGGTTTTATTGACACTCACTAGGGAAGATGTTAAGAGTTGAGAAGTCTAAGTGAAATGAGGAGTAGCAAAAAAAGGGACAAGGAAAAAAAAAATAAAAGAATTATTTGGGAATAGGGTAGGAGGGCATCAGGAGGCAAAATGGAGCAGGTTAAGGTAGGCATAGAACTTCTGTCTTCCCATTCAGTGTCACAGCACTTCCACCTCATTTCAAGTTTCAACATCCTTCAGTTATTTTCCAACAACAAAAGGAAACCCTCTCCTGAGGACTCATCTACACACTGCTGACCATCCCAATAGGGGCCAAACTTGTGCTCGAGTGTTAAATTTCCTTTCCTTGTGTCTTTGTTTTCCTGGAAAAGCTATTAACTAAGGGAAAGTTAGACCTGTGGAGCTGAACAGTATTTATACTGGGTCAAGCTTGTGTTTATGAATACTCACAAACTGGAAAATTTCAGAATTAATTTTAGCATCAGATTTCAGCAGACAGGTGTTACAGTGCTGTCTTTTTAGCCCAGTGCTACTTTGTTACTGTATTTCTTTCAGTACACAGGATTGTTGCTGTGAGGAAGGACTGCACAATGAACAAGCCTGGAAAGTACAGAATAAAAAACGTAAGATTTTCCCTTAAGAAAATGAAATATCATTTTGAATAATTACTTTTTTTTTCCTATCTGCCAGAAGCTTTTTTGTGCTACTGAATAGCTCACTTAAACCAGAACCTGCCCATTAACCATTATTCTTGGTATAACAAGGTCTTATCTAGTTTGGAATCAGACCTGCTGCTATGTCCTGTTCTCTTCTTCAGGAAAATAGGCCAACCACTTGGGACTTTTGAATTATGTATTCCTTAGGCATTTGGCTTAACATGAAGGCAGACATTCAACTCACAGTTAAAATTGCCAATCCTTGTTCTTTCCAATGTCCTCATTCAGTCTGAAGTTTTCCTTTCCATCCACTGGTGCATTCAATTCCATTCAATACTTCCTTTTAGCTAAAAAATCACCCATATCAGACTGTACCCCATGAGAAGCTGAGCTTTCTCCAGCCAGCAGCTCTGCTCTATGTTACTGCTCTGAGTGTGGTCGCCTGACTCAGTCACCATCTCCATCCCCTTTTCCCATCTCCTTTCATCATCTAGGAAAACAAGAATCTGTTTGGTACAGCTGGGACCAAGCTCAAGCCTTTCCTCTGAGGGCTTTAGCAGGTTTGTGTTCCCTTTATTTCATTTCTAGGCAGTCAGTATAAGGACATAATGAACATAATTTCTAAAATACTTTCATGCTATGTTATAGGACCATCTGTGAGGAAACAAAATGTGTTTTCAGAGTAGCTTGGCTACTCTGTATTGAGGATGTACAGCAAGAGTACCTTGAATGGGAAGGGTAGAAACAACAAGCAAATACCAATAGCAGTTTGACTTTGTTGTATTTATTACTAATCATACCAAATATAATACATGAAAGCAAAGCTCCTATTCCATGTGAGCAGTTCCCTTGATAAGGATACTAGGAGAGCAGAAATGTGCTGTATGGTACTGTGATTTACATGGCTTTTTTTTTTTTTTTTTTGTAAAAGAGCAGCATCCCCTTAACAAGGTGGATTTGAAGCCATCATGATCAATTAAAACAGTTTTAACTGTCTGATAGTAGAGTCCTTGACATCTTTCCATTAAGATTTTTTTATTTGGTCTATGTCTGGTGGTTTTTTTGTTGTTCTTTTTGAACTTCCTTAACCCTGAATGCCCTTACCACACCAGAGCCCTTGCTGTTGGGTTTGTGCTGGTGCAAATAAGGTACATTTTGACAATCCTGATTTTAAAAGCAAATCTGAGGGCTTGGGAACTTCAACCTCCATTTCAAAGAGTCCTTTCTCTGGATTTCTTCTACCTGTCTGATTATCTTGCTTCACTTTTTCTCCCAAATAAAGCCCTGTTGTTTTCCACTGCCTTTCTCCTCTAGGCACAACAAACAGCACTGAACTTTACTTGGAGCTTGTCACCACTGTACCTTGACCAGCCAAATGAGACACTGTTGAATGACATAGTGGATTCCACAACCACTACTGGGAAGTAAACATGCTGCTTCTGCATCTTCAAAGCAGGAGAAAAGTCTCTTGTTAAATAGGTTTTCCAATCTGGTAAGAAGAATAAGAATAAAATATATTGTTTAAAGAATTTTAGGGCTTGGTACTCTGCAAGAAATGTACTTTTAATAAGGATGTGCTATTTTGAGAACTTTTCTGTACAACAGGCTATGGGGCTAGAGCAGAGTCACAGCACTAAGGCTAAATGCTGGAAATAATTATTATTTCCAGGCAGGTAATATATTTGCCTGTAGAACAAATATTTACTTGTAAATATGGCTTGTTGGTGTGACAGCTATAAAACAGGCTTTAACAGTTTGCCTACTGCTAATTTACATACAATAAAAGTGTATTTACATAACACTAAAGAACAAACCTGTAAAAACAAGGAAGTGTTCAGTTAGCTTAAAAGTGAACCGCTGAGGTTACACAGTATTTAAGTGAAATATATGATGGAATTAGGCTTTAACTGTGTCTTTCCTTGGGTTTGTGGGTTCATGCCATGGTGTTAATTTCATTTAAGAGCAGGTTTGGGAATGTGAATTTCCTTTGTAGCTTTCACATCCCAAATTAAAAACGAATTCAAAACTGAGACATCATTAAAAGAGAGGCAAAAGGAAAGGGAATTGCTGGTAGGTCTCAGCAGCTGGGATAATCTCCCACAGGGAGAGGTGGAAACTTTATTCCATGAGTCATTTAATACTGCATAAATAAAGTACTGGAGGACAAATTGTAAGGCATGATTTTTTTGTTGTTGTTTATTGACAGAGGGAGTACTACTTGACTCAATGGAGCCTTTCCTTTTTTAAGTTTTACAGCAGTAGAAAGCATTGACAATGTTATGGATATAATTTTCCTTTATTTCTCATTGTCATTTTGGTTCTTGCTGTAATTGTAATATAGTAAAGGCATGAGTAACTTTAGCCCCTGCACTATGAAGTAAAACTTAATTTACAAGACTCTGGAGTTGCTGATATTCAGGATTCTCTTTGAAAGTGGCCATCACTGATGTAGGTTCATAGTGTTTTAATTACAGATACATAAAAGATTTTGCATGCCCACCTATCACATGTCCTGCTGAGCTTTAGTGACAAAGCTCTGAGGAAGGCAGCTGAGTGAGCTGTGTGTGCTGGCACAGCATCCTCTTGGTCTCCAGTGGAATCCAGGAGGTGGACAGAAGGCAACAAATAACCCCTTTGCATTGGTACAGGAGGAGAATGTCTGTAATCAAACATAATTATGGAATCACTACCAGTCAGAGCTGTTATAGTCTCACCTGTAATCAAGAACAACATTATTGCAACATTTAGTACTCTCAGGAGTAATCTGAGATTTATAGGTCCTTGGAAAGACAAGTGTTATTTGACAAATCTACCTATATGTGTGGTTTGCCCATAAAGAGAGTCCTTCCTTTGAGAAATCCAAGCAGCTTCAATGAAATATGTCTTTTGGATAATTTTTTTTAGATTCTTCATAGTCTTAAATGATATAAACCCCACCATTACTTGAAGAAATTCTTTCTAAGCTTGTCATGTGCAAACCTGGACTGGCCAGCCAGGTAGGTGTAGGCACAGATAATTTCCTTGATGCTTGTGATACAAAGTAATAACTGCTGGTGGAGATAGAATTACTACATTCAAACAAACACCTGGAATCAGTGTAATCACAAAGAAACTGAAGTCTTTGATGTAAGTGTTATTATTATAAACCCAGGATGAAACATCTTAAGGGGAAGACCTTCTCCTATAGTACTGAGTGATGGTTTTGGCTCGTCCAGCAGAGAGTGGACCTTTGTTACACATGAGGGAATGTTAAACAGAAAATGTAATTGGAAAAAGAATGATATGTAAGATAACTCATCATAAGAAGTATAGAGAAAGGGAGTAGGATATACAGTTGATCATGCAAGGGTAGAAGTTCTATCTCTTAATCTTATAAAGAAGAGGAGATAAAAATTATTTGTGACTTTTTTGCTCACAAGGGGATGGAAGACAGCTCTGAATTCTGAAGTGGATGTGTATGGAAAAGAAATAGAAGAAGAAAACAATTGTTACCTTTAAATTGTTACCTCAAAAGGTGTGGAAACAAATTAATATAAAACCACCTTAAAGTTCTCCAAGGAAGTAGTATGTTTTGTTCTACAAGTTACATGGGTCATCTGGAGAGTTGTTCTGGAGGCCACAGAAGTTGATACAGACTACTCCCCATACCAAGCCTCTGAGGTTAGGAGAGTTGGCTCCTCTGTTTGTGTATATGGCAACAGTTCTGCCAAATACTTCTCAGATACAGCAGCTTTATCAATGAGAAGGATCTAGGCTGCCATGCAAAGATAATCCTCCCAGTGGTGTGTCAGGCTTGAGGAAGGGTGTGATTATCATTCCAGAGGTGTGTAATGTGGACCTGTGCCTCATGACTAGCTAGGTGGCTAGGTAAAGGAGGCTTCTTTGCTCACCCTTTCTTTCTTCTTTTCTTCCTTTCTTTGAACTTATATCACAATATCTTTTATTATCTGTTAAGATGTCCAAATTGTGAACTATCATCCCAAGGCACAGTGGTACTTGGATCCCTGAGCATCAGGAGAGTACTACATAGATGGGATTTTCCCATCTTGGGGGGCTTGGATGCCTGCTGGCTCTGATGAGCATCTTCCCACAACAGGGAAACAGTCTCTGAAAACAGTCTAATGGAATCTTTCACCAGATTGAATCAGCTCTGCTAAGCCTGGTGTTTCAAGACTTCTCTACCAGCAACAGCCTGGAACACCCAAAACTCTGGTCCCCACATAAGGATGAGATGGCATTTCCACACCTTTGATGGAGCAGATCTTAAAGGCAGATGCTGCCTGTTCTGTCACTTCAAGGAAACAGACCATCTTTTAATGCAATCACGTATTTTATCCCCCAGGTCTCCTGGACTCATGTGTATCCTTTTTTGGTTTGGGTTTTTTTGGTTTTGCTTTTGTTTTTTCACAGGAAGACCAAGGAAATCAAACCCCAGATGGGAAGGTGGCAATCCTCTGACCACATTGGACTGTGCTTATCAATGGGCCACAACCCAGAAACAAAATACTTGTGTTTGTTTGTTTGTTGTTTTGTTGTGGTCTTGCTGGTCCAGTAGCAATGATGGATTTGAACCTGGGTTTTAATACACAAAAAATTACAGAAGAGCAAGGCTGAAAAAACTCAAGATGAAACAAATAACTACTGCATGACTACAGCAAATGAACTTGCTTGATCTTTTAAAACCGGGCAAATTTCTGGACCAAAGCCCCTTTCCGCATTGCAGGCTTCATAAAGGAAGAAGCAGAGGCAGCTGCAACCACCTCAGCTTCAGAGATGGGGCTCCCAGTAATCAGTCCTGCAAGAAAACACCTGGCCAGC
Source organism: Calypte anna (assembly GCF_003957555.1). Lineage (NCBI taxonomy): Eukaryota > Metazoa > Chordata > Aves > Apodiformes > Trochilidae > Calypte > Calypte anna. The sequence continues at coordinate 26,160,755 of NC_044245.1, read as the reverse complement.
CTTAACGAACATTATTTTCTAGAATGTTCCCCAAACTCTACTGACAGGGAAATATCTCCCTGCCTTGTGAGAGAGAACATAAAGAGGCACTTCTCAAACAGCACTTGGTTTGACTTACAAAAGCTTTCCTTAAGGGCAGAATTAATTATATATCATACAGATCTATTATATATTCTGTTTATACAATTATAAAGCATTATGGTTAATTAGTTGTGGTGCAGACTCCTGAAGCAGAATCTGGTTAGAGAATAAACAAAATGCTCAGTCAGCTGTGACGGTGGTTACCAACCTGCACTTTCAGATCTCCTCTCAAACTGAACACTCCTGAAGTGATTTATAAATCATGCAATCCAGTCAGCTTGAGGGGGGTTTTTTGTTTTCGTTTTCTTTTGTTTTGATTTCCTTTTTGGGTTTTATGTAACATTAGAATATACTCATCTGAAATGACCTGGGATTCTCACATCTTAAAGAAACTGATTTCACAAGATTCCCTAATCAACTTTAATTCAAATGTTTTTCCCATTTACTGTCATGTCACCTGTGCTTAATTGTGATCCTCTTATGTCTGGCATTGTGTATATTTCTCCATCCTCTTTTCCTCTCCTGATACATACAGGTCTGACTGGCAACAGTGGGAAACACTTGTCTGCCTCACTAACCTAAAAATAGGGGTGAAATCCTGCTTGTGAAAAGATTTTGATTGGATTGAATTGTCCATACTGCATAGGCGTAGTTTTTAAGCCGTATATTTACCTTATTTTAAGGTGATGAAACAGCCTGACATATCACAATGTCTCACACCATCTGACATCTTTTAATTTAATTACTTTTTCTTTCCCATCACATTATTTAGCACTGAGTCCTGTTGTTGCATACACGCTGTTACAGGTGTTTGGGAAAAACAAGTGGCTTTGGAAATCTCATCATTGTCATGTGAGTAGGGCTAAAAAAATAAATTAGTATTATTTGTGCTGTCATGGGATATTGTACTTGTTACTGTGCACAACCAAAAAAGGGAGCTCTTAAAGCAAGAGTTTGTAATGTTGATAAGAGAAATTAAAGTTTAAAAAAGAGAAGTGAAGTTGGAGTGTGTATTTAGTACAGACTAGATACCTCTACTGCAAAATGTAGCACACCAATATTCACAAGTCTACAAATAAATTAGAAAGAGCACTCCTTGCTGAAAATGCCACAGACCAATACCAGTTCTCAGTTGCCTGAATGTATCATGAAAGTAGTGGGATTTGAGATAGCTTTGAAGGAAGGCTGCATAGTTGTTGTTTTATTTTTACAGCCTAACTTGGGATAGTTCTCTAGAAGAAAGCCTGAAAGGCATGTAAGAAAACTTTTGAGATAAAGAGATATAAGGGCAACTGCAAATGGCATCATCAGCTTAGAACAATGAGCTGCACAGTGCCCAGTGGGTGATCTTGACTTCTATTCAAAATGGTAGCAAAGGAAAATGCCAGGAAAGGATACAAGGATAAAATCACAGAAAGAATTCAGGAAAGTCATCTTGATTTCAGTGGAAAGGGGAAACCAGGTACCTGTAATGAAAAGGAGAGAACTTGCACTGTAGTGATGCCATCTGCATTCATGCAATCACAAGAATCATCTAAGAAAATATAAGAGGAGAATAAGAAGAGGTAAAAATAGAGCCCGGTGAGATACCTGTTGAAAGAGAAAACTAGGATGGAGATCTCCCACTGGTGAAAGAAAGGTAAAGAAATGGGCAATGATTTGGAAAAGAAAAAAAAGAGTCAAGAGAGGACAGGATTTCAGAGTCACGGTGTGATCAATAGTGTCACGGGCTGTGGAGATGGAGGGAGCCCTGAAATTGGGTCACATCATTAACAGTGACCTCAGAAGAGTTGAGTGGAGTGCACACAGATGAAATTAAAGACAACTTGGGAAAGGGTGAAGTTGGTAGAAAGCCATCCAAGGTAATTGTTTCAGCCAATGCGTTATTTTATTTTATGGACAAGAAAACTCAGCAGAAATGTGAGATCTAATGTGAGGTCAAATGTAAGATTTTAAAAGACGTCAGAGACATCGTTCTAGAACACAGACATCCTTCTATTTATGTGAGGATGGCTGTAAAGAGTTAAGAAAAACAAAGAACAAGTGAAAAAACCAGAAAGAAATAGATCATTACTGGTAAAAGGTGGGGGGAGCAGTTGTAAAAAGAAAATCTGATAGGAATTTCCAGGAAGAGATTGGAAAGTGGGACAGTAAAAAAAAGGAGCAAGAATGTGTATTTGTTGATTACATCTTCTCTTGAAAAAGAAAGAACTGATAACATGGATAAGAAGATCACAGAGGTGTGTGAAGTGGATTTCAGGAAAGCATTATCTAAATTAAATATTGGTATTTAAAAATAAAATATATTTTTAGTTTACAAGCATGGAGAAATCATTAATTTGAATGAATGTGACAAATATTTATAAAGTAAAAAAATTTTCCAATCACATGTCTATAGTATAAAAAATACAAGGAAAAAATGATGATGAAAAGTTTAAATATTATCATGAATATGTGTGGGAGCTGATTACTTTTCAAGCAACTCTCAGAGAGCACATTTTTTTCTTTTGCTACTCAGGAAACATGCGTCTGTGTAGATGGAAACAAGATGACATTGTCAAAAACGTTGCTCTCTAGAATATATTAACATTTGAGTTAACCCAAAGATATTTAAAAAACAATTAGAAGTCCTATTTCTGTGTCTTACACAAGCTGAAGTCCAGTTTTTGCTGTTAGGATTTTGCCAGCTCCCAGACATTTCCCTGCTTGCTCTGTAGCCCTTTGTAGCCTGTAACTGCCAAGTAAACATCTGCTCATTATTTTTACATGTCTATAAATTAAGCTTTTTGCTGCTTAATTTTAGCAGTGATGGTGATCAGCTACACGGAGGTAGAAAAGACTTAGAAGCTCAGCTTGTCCATCCAAAAGTCCAAAAACCTGGAATATTCCATTCTGTGGATGCTTAAGTTCCCACATAAAAAAGTTTTATTTCTTCCAAGTAACAAACTTTCCACAGAAGAGTTCTCATTTACAAATTCCCATCATACAGTTTATTAAATTCAAATTTCAATGTTTTATTGCTATTTTCCATATATGCAAGCTAGCTGTGCAAAGTAATGCTAAAAATATCTCATTTAATCATATGCAAGTGAAGACTTTTCATTGGTATTGGTTTTGTAGAAACACTCAAGAAGTTGAATAGCTGTACAAGAGTCTCGGGTACATGCCACTATATAAAGAATAAATATGAAGTTTATGAGGACAAAGATCCCATTGGCTTAGCTTTTGCAATAGGGGGTTAACTAAAGGATTTAGAAATTGTTGGATGGTTGGACAGTGAGGTGGACTGGGAACTGGCTGAAGGACAGAGCTCAGAGGGTGTGCTAAGTGGAGCAGAGTCTAGTTGGAGACCCATGTCTTGTGGTGGTCTCCAGGGGACAGCTCTGGATCCAGCACTATTCAATATATTCATCATTGACCTGGATGAAGGGACAGAGTGTACCCTGAGCAAGTTTGTTAATGACACCAAGCTAGGAGGGGTGGCTGACATGCCAGAAGGCTCTGCTGCCATCCAGAGTGATCTGGACAGGCTGAAGAATTGGGTGGGGAGAAACATAATGAAATTCAGCAAGGGCAAGTGTAGAGTACTACATCTGGGGAAGAATATCCCTGTGTATCAGTGCAAGCTGGGGACTGGCCTGCTGGAGAGCAGCTCTGGGGAAAAGGACCTGGGAGGCCTGGTGGACAACAGGCTGACCATGAGCCCAAAATGTGCTCTCGTGGCCAAGAGGGTCAATGGCATCCTGGGATGTATTAAGGAGAGTGTGGCCAGTAGTAGATCAAGGGAGATTATCCTCCCCCTCTACTGTGCCCTGGTAGGCCCCATCTGGAATATTGTGTCCAGTTCTGGGATCCCCAGTGCATGAAGGACAAGGAACTGCTGGAGAGAGTCCAGAGCAGAGCCACTGAGATGATGAGGGGACTGGAGCATCCACCAAGGAAAGGCTGAGGGAACTGGGTCCATACAGCCTACAGAAGAGAAGACAGAGAGGGGATCTCATCAATGCTTATAAACATCTAAAGGGCAAGTGTCAGGAGGATGAGACCAGACTCTTCTCAAGTGTGTCCACTGACAGGACAAGGTGCAGTGGTCACAAACACGAACACAGGAGATTCAACCTAAACCACCTGTACTGGAAGGGTAGCAGTGCTGGAACAGGCTGCCCAGAGAGGCTGTGGAGTCTCCATTTCTGCAGAAATTCAAAAGCCACCTGGACATGTTCCTGTGTGATCTATTCTAAGTGATCCTGTCCTTGGAGGGGGTTTGAACTAGGTGATCTTCAGCAGTCCGTTCTCACCCTTAACATTCTGTGAATCTGTGGAACTCTAACACATCCATTATCCTGGTCAGTTTGATTCAGGCACTGGGATGCATCAAATGGACATCTCTGTGACATCTAGTTCCCATGTTGATACACACCTCTCACTTTTAAATGTTTATAAGGGGCAGGTAGACCTTTTCTATTTGTGTATTGGCTTTATTAAATGTTCCCATAGTCCAACACCATCTTTCTGAGGATGTGCTTGTGTTTGGGAAGTCCCTGCTTTGCCCAGAGCCAGCACAGCCCTTGGCAGCCCAGCACTATCCCTCAACTGGCCTGGGCTCCTGGAGCCTCTGGAAGTGATAATAGATCTGCAGCCACAGAAATAAAAAATAACTTTGCTTCCCTCCCCCTGCCTTCCCACCCCAGGAAATTATATTTAGTGCTGTAAGTAGAGAGAGTTCAGGTAATAATAGCATTTTAGGAATAAGTTATGAAGACACACGTATTTCAGGCAGTTCTCACCTGCCCCTTAATTATAGCTTGCAGTGCATCCCTCCCCGCAGCAGCCTTACACACTTGGTAGAAAAGTACTGGGCTGAGCCTACGTATAAACTAAAATTTAATATGCTCAAAAAGTAGCATAAATTAACAGTAGAGGACAAGCTGGTACAAGACATCTAAGTTTGTGCTGAAGCCACCATTTTCTTTCAAGATGTGCAGCATACTCACAAGCAGACAGCAGCAGCTCCAGAAAACAGTCCTACAATTTTCTAGCTTTTATAGGTGTGCTTTAATGAAAAGGATTCTTCAGAACACAAAATCTCTAGGAGAAAAGCATTGATCATAAAAGTACACAACTGTGAATTCATAGAGATTCAGAGAGAAAAGGAAATGCTTATTGTAATTGCATGACAGAACTTTAGGAAAACCAACAAAACTATCCAGTGTGCCAAATTCTGTTATATACCAGCAGTTTGGAAAGAGAAACCTTGATTTCAATCTCCTGTTATTCTGTCTCTAAATAATAATATAACATCAGCAGAGTAACAGCAAAATAAGGGTGATCTGATATAGTCCATGGTTTATTTAAAGAAACTTCCACTGGAAATTAATTAGATGATGTGAGACAGAATTACCAGTTCTGTTTTATATCCACATGACTTATTTTCCTTCTGAGATACTGAGCAAGTGATATGCACAGAGAAAATGTGTACCTATTTGCTCCAACAAAATATGTCCATGGATTTTCTGAGGTTCTTTTTTCATGCTTTACTAAATCAAATTCTGCTAATTACACACAATTTCTTAGAACACATCTTTGGTAGCAGATACAGTGCTCACTCTAGAAAAGTAAAGAACTCCTACCCAAGGTAATTCTGCCCTTTCAAAGTGTTTATTTGAGTCTCCTCACTGCTGGTATTATGTATTCTGTAGTTGTCCTATTGTCATTTTTTGTGTGTGTGCTGAAGGGGTAATTCGTGTCTCAGTCTATAGTGAGATCACCTTTCAGTTCTTGTGTGGGACAAACCCTGCCCTACACAGAGTGAACTGACACACATTATCAGTGGAAAACTGCTGAGTAAATCCTCTCTTCATTGGTCTTTTTACAGGCAAATCCAGAAGACCAGAGAGATCTTTATCAGCATCCCTTTCATGCCTAGGAAAAAATCCTTCCGAGGTCCACCCTCCTGGCTTCCATCCTGTACTACCTGTCCTGCAACGGTGTTCCAGCCTTCAAATAAAATGTATTGCGATTACTTATAATTATTTTCATGTTTAATATTTTGAAGTGGTACATGATACACCAAAATTTACAAAAATATAGCTGGTGTTTGGGCAGCCTCTTCTGTTTTCGTGTCAAGCATTGACTGTTTTTATAGTGGTTTCCATGCTGTAAATTGTTTTATCAGCCTAGTGAATACAAAATACCACAGAATTTAATTTTTTTAACTATTTGGATTGACATGGGAGATACACTACATTATGCATTAAATTATTTGCTTAAAACATACGTGGCATATGTGGTTTGACACACTTAGATCCACAGCTGCAAGCTGAGATCAGCCCTCACTCCACAGAAGCAATCAAGGTTGATTTCAAAGGAGGCAGAAGTTTGATTTTCTAATGTAGGAAAGCCAGAGCAACATTCATCTTTGCAATGGGACATACTCCATAAATACTTGTTAAGACTGAGATGCCCTTTTTTGCATCCCTTAATGAAATTTTATGTCCTTTTCACAGTTTAAAGTCTTTCAAATCAGTTGGATAGATCATAAATACAGAATGTATACATCGTAGGTGAAAAATAATCTTTGACACTGCCTGAATTACACAGTAGACCTGAAAAACTAACCTGATCCGTGGTTTCAGGCATGAAATTCAAGCACAGCCTGAGCTCTTTGCACAGCACGTAAGCACCCACACAGCCAGGGTGGAGCTCACTACTCTGTTCTTGTGATGGATTCCTGGAGGACAATCAAGGGCAACAAGTACTTGAGCCCCTTTCTCTTCTCATTAGAGGTTGTGTTCAACCAAGGAACTGTTTTGGCTGGTGCAGCAATGGAAAGGATCATTTCTGGAAAGAGTAGGGAGCCAGAAAGGATTCCTCCCAGTAGTACAGCTGACAGCATGGACTGGCCTCCTTTCCCAATGGGAATGAATCCAAAAATTCTTTCCTACCTCTCTCGCAGTAGCTCTTACCCTGACAAGAGCAGCTACATGCCACCTGTTATCAAGAGCCTGGCTGCTGGTTGGGAGACCTGAGTAACCCCTTTCTGGCTTTAATTTCACCTGCTGTGGGGAGAGAAAATTAATTCCAGTTTAGCTTGAGGATCCTGCCTGCACAGGTGTGCTGTAAGAACACCACTGGGCTATTCAGCTGGGTGAATGTTTCAGAAGACTACAGTCATTACCAGAAGTACTGGTTTGAGTTCCACCCCCTTCCCCCTCCCCTTTAATCTGGATCAGATTTACCAAATAGTTTCAGCTGACTTTTTTTCCCCTAGATAAATAAAGCCAGAGGAAGAAAACGAAAGGCTTGGGCCTCTTCTGATGCAATACTTAGCACCTCACTGATGTGGAACATGGGAGCTGTCTAGCCAAGACCTTCCTCTTCATAAGATAATTTGAATTCAGTTTTTAAAATTTCCTACCTAAATTAGTCCTCTATCATATTATTAACATTTCCTGGGTTGGATGCCCTGCTCCTCATGTGGTGTATTCTGTGTATGTAATTAAACAACCAGCAGCAACTCTGCAAGAAAGGCAGGGGGAAGGTTAGGAGGAGCTCAGGGTCATTCTCCTGAAGGTAGGATGGAGGCTCTTCTGCCCTCCTCAGTAAGGGAGGGAGGGAGGCAAGAGCCACTGCTTGTCCTTCCCTGACATTCTTCTTTCCATCTTTTTCTTCCTTTGGCAGAGGAAAAAATATGTGAATGCCAGAAGTAAGGAATTTGTGTCTTACAGGCATGGGCTCTGAAACACCTGATATTTATTACACATTTTATATAGAAGAGATGCAGAAGGAGAGATTGAGGAAGATTTGACTCCAAATGTCTAGTCTTCCAAGGCTGGAGGATCCCATCAAATTTAACCCAGGTTCTCACATCTCAATGAGTGAAGCAGCATGGCCATGCAGCTATTCAGCAGGGAGAACCCCCAAGTGCAAATTTCTGTGAACTGAGTGCTTTGATTCCTCTTGTTCTAGCTACTTCTAAACAAAACAGCTGATTTCCTGTCTTTTTTTATTTCTCTTTGTGTTAGTTCCAGCTATGTCAGTCAAATTAGGCCATCTGTAACATCCTTATAATCTACAATTTTTTAATTCCCATCCAGATACACCTATGCCACTCCTTTGTTTTCAGTAGCATTAGGTAGGATTAACTGAAGAAAGACTTGAGTCTTCAAAGTTAATTAAAAGGTGGTTGATGATAACCAGGAAGGCTAGTACTTAGGTACCTAGTACTTAGGTAAGGAGATTCTGATGTTCAACATGGGGCAGTTTTGCTCAGGCTTTGAAGCTCCTGATTTATGGAAGAAAAATGCCTTTGGCTTCTTGTGGCAGTGAACCTGCCAGGTAAACATGGAGTGAAGCATCACTGCTCCAGCTTCCTGTGAGACTCCCATCTTCTCCTGCTGGTGGCCTTGTCTTCTCAGCCTGGTGCTGTTCCATCTTTAATAAGATCAATAATCTTCCTTGGGTTTAGCAGCTTCATGAATTCTGATTAAGCTCCATGACAGTGGCTATGTATTAAGAATAATGGGCAAGAAGAAGACTTTTGTGTCTCAGTCTATGAGGCATGATAGTTTCTTCTTTAGGCAAACTGCTATGGGTCTGAACTTGGCACTGCTCAGCATGGCCTCTGTAAATAAAGTGCTACAGCACAGTAAGCTTACTGTATGGCCCCTCTTCCCTGCAGACCAATTCTTCCTGATGAAGACTTACTTTAATTGTTCCATGGCTACTGATGTGTTTAATTAAGGCTCACACAGCTAATTCTTTGCTGAGAAAATCTGACGTGCTCACAAGCATTAATATAGTCAGAAAACACAAAGGTACAATCAGGAGGATCGAAAAATCAGAGTGGTGTCTAGCACTGTCTTACAAGCAAACACCAGTGTGTGAGTTTCTGCATGACATTAAAATTCAATTAAGTATTTTGGGGGAAAAAGCCTGGCACTGACAGGATATGTCATCTGACCACAGGAAGCTGTGCTGACAAAAATTCATAAAGTGGAAATTGGAAACCTGTACTCTGCAGCTCTCCTGTATTAACAGTTTAAGGTCCAACTGTGTAGTCTGTCATTTATGAGAATTCTCTAATGTGATCCAGCTTTCCATATCTTGCAGTTTATAATTCTTATTTAAAAAGAAGTGAAGACCAAACTACACTCCCTGATTTCTGAAGCCATTTAAAAATCATTTTTAATATATACATCTTATTGTGATTTACCATAGACACCATTATGTAAACCCACATTTTCAGTCCTCACTAGTGGGCTCATTTGGGCTCACTTCTTGGCCACTGTTTTCATTTTGAAGACAGGGAAAAGATTCAGAAAATTAGGCAGGGAGGGGGAGATGATGCAATTCTATGATTCATGGAATTATATTGTTTCTTCACTGGTTTTTATGAAAGTGTTATCTAAATGCAGTTCTGGGATGACTCTTATTACCAAAAAACATCCACAAATCCTCGTTCCACATGCTGAATGTTTTGTTTTCTTTCATTTTTCTATAGCCATCTATATGTTTTGTGTTTTAAAAGTGGATTTCTTTGTTGCTTATGGTCCTTCTGTGACTACAGTAGTACCTAAGCATCTTGTTTTAATGTTTTTCTATATTTAAACCCTTTAATTTCTGCTGCTTGTTCTCAAATGGATAACGTGGAAGAACATTCTGTAAAAACTTCATTGTAAAAAACAAAACCCAGTTTTTTTTTTTTAATATATGCTACTAGTTGTGAGTATCCACTCCATTGGGAGCCTCAAGAGATATGACAGATGCCAATAGTACCATATTTGGGGGTGAACCTACGGTGGAACATGAAATAAAAATATTACCATGCTTTATTTGGGAAGGAATCTGTGGCCTTGAAGAAACAGAAAGGGAGGAGAGAGGCTGCAGGATATGAAAATATTGAGAAGGCCAACAGGCAGCACCTTACAGTTCAAAAATATGCAGAAATGAAAAGAGAAGGAGCAGTCAGCAAGGCCCTTGGTAGCTGCCATGGTGAAGGTGACCGTGCCCTTCAGAGCAGTTCCCTCTGCAGCTAGATGGGAAAGTAGATATCCACGACCTCAGGGAATAGCTTGCTGCAGGATAAATATGCCACAAAGATGGAGCTAGGGGAAATTGAATCCAGAAGCAGGGAAACTAAAATTAAATGGAGCACAGCTTCATAAGGAAAAGTGAAAGAATAAGCGGTGCACGGTGACTAAAAGAGAGTTTTTGAAAGTTGTTTCAAGCTGCAAAAGCTTCCTTTGCTATTTTTTATTTGCATTTTAAAGTAGTTAAATATCTTGAGCTGAAGGTATCCAGAAGAGGACTAAACAGCTTCAGGTCAGTTCAAAGGTGTTAACAAAGTAAATGTCACTAAAGTTTACTTTAAACTTTCCCATACTGTTGCTCCAAGAACTGTCTGAGATTACTGTAACAGAAAAAAAAAGGGAGGAGGAGAAATATCAGTTTTACTGTACCTAATATTTTATGTGTCGTTCTATTCATGTTGCTGTTGGTCTGGTTTTCTTTTTGGAGGATGGTGGTGGTTTTGGTTTATGTTTTGTTTTTAATAAAGACCATGCCTATTGATTATCTGGATCTTTCATACAGCACCAAGGAAGAAAAAGAAATGCTAAAAATTAATTGCCTAAGTCTGAATACTTCCAGCTACTTTATAATCACATCAAACAAAGCAGGTCTCAAGCTGAGAGTGCCAAAAAGATCTGTAACAAAACATGGGTGAAGATCAGGACCTGAATCTGACCAGAAAGCCTTTAATTGCAGAGCATGTTATTTCCAAGGACTTGGGTTCTGGTGTCTGAGCTCAGTGCTGATTTTTCACAATTTGTACAATTCCACATGTAGAGACAAAACAGGTCTGCCAGTTATGCCATGGTGTAGAATAAAGGAAATTTGTTATTTTTTCCTTTGTAATAATTCCTATGTTTCCAGCCCAACCTAACTGGAACTGCTGTACCAGTGCTACAAGGTTTGATTACATAGAAGCCAAGATGAAATTGGAGGAACCCAGTAACCATGGATACCAGTGATCAATAATATAATACTATTTGTTTATAAATTATCCATGGCCCATGTATCCTTTTGTAAAAAGAAATAAGCATGTGAGATGCTGGCAGCATGTTCAATTTATTATTTTTTCTAAAATCAAATGTGATTATGCTTTCCACGGGTGACTACCTTCCCATAAATGATGTTATTTTCAAATTGTTCACTACAACGTGGATTATAGGAGATAACTTTGTTTGGAGGAGAACTACAAAGCTCCTCAAGTCATAAGAAGGAGCAATATAAATACATATATATATATATATATATATATTCCCATATAGGAGTCTCATAAAGCTACACTGGAAGGCTGTAGACTGAAAAGTTCTTACTGTTCTTCCAGCAACCAAGATTCTTAGTAGGCACAACCATGCCATGTTATAACTCACAGAGTGATTAGGAAAGGTTATGAAAGTACAAGCACCTCACACAAACCTCAAGTCACATTCCTGTTTCTTTTTTCAGTTAAAAAATCCTCATCACAAAGCTCACAAATGGTGGTACTCAGAATTTGAAATCTGGCTCAGATAATGATGGTGAAGAACATGGAGGAGGTTTCAAAATCTTATAGTTGCTTTTGCTTTTCCAAAGATAAAGGCACTTCCCATCCAAGCATTGTTTATAGTCCTTCTTTTAAAAAAGCAACAAATCAGGTTTAGGGAGAAATTTTCCACTAGAAAGTTGATAGTCATCAAAATTTAAACTTTTGCTGTGCTGTTTTCTGTCAGTTTTCTGCTTGGGAGGAAAAGAGGAGGTTTTCATTAATATCTATTTCAATGCTTTGTTTTATTTTTGTTTTCAAAATTACTTTGCCAAAAATTAATATTAAAAGCAGGTAATATTTTTTACATTATTTTACAGTTTTAAGTAATGCAAACCTAAAAGTGAACTCTTTCAAACATCACTCTATAATGAATTTAGTTGCTTGGGTTTTTTTTCAATTGGGAATAATAATTTTTTTAAAATTTTCCAGGAAATACAAAACCTCTCTCCCCAACAGCTCCGTGTATAAAAGGAAAAGCCTGGAGAATTACAAGCTGTTTCAGAGTAGTTTATCACAGTATTTTAATACCTAAAGAGAGTGAATGGAAGTAGGAGACTGGATGATATTCTGGAATCAAAATACAGTTATGTGATCTGCACTGAGGGGATAAGAGGATAATTGATTTTATGGCAGATCCTACTTTTGCAGCAATTACATAATAATTATATAATTGCTGTAACAAATCCCTTGTTTGTGACTTCACAGGAACATTCAGCATCTCCTCAGCTTGAGTCTGTGCTTGCTGAGCCTCTACATGGATAGATGTCAGCATTTCAACGTGCGAGTCCATCCCTGGATCATCCCAACTTCTCATGCTTCCCATTGAATCATGGAGCCAGCTCAGAGCAAGCTGGTCTTCTTTGGAATGAAAATAAAGCAGCAGATGTACTTTGGAGTCCAGGGGACATTTGGCCCATAGGGTAAGAGCAATAGCAGTCTGAACTGCAAGTGCTAAATCCTCAGCCTTGGGGTTTTTTTTGTTACTTTACAGACCCAGTCCTCTCAGGCTGCACCACTTGCTGTAGTATGGGCAAGGCTAAAGAGAAGTGTTAATATGCTGGGTATTACCAAAGCACAGCAACTGGACTATCACCTGAAACCAAGGTCCATCTAAGAGCACAGATAGGGCTCAGGATCTTCTGCAAACCTCTCCTCTTGCACAGATGTGCCCACCCTCAGGGCATTTCAAACCCAGCTATGGCATTGCTGCTCCCACCCGACATGTGCTCAGCAGGTTAAGAAACTGCTCTTACACTGTGCCTGCCCTGAAACAGCTTCCAAGTTGCCCTTCTGAACTTCAGATTGATTTTGAGTTGGCTCTCTTGGCTTTTGAAGTTGGTCCTAATGGACTTGGTCCTGGCAGGCTGTGAGTTTTTGCCCAAATGACTCCTGCCAAGGAGCAAAACATCCCCAGTGTGCAGAGATTGTGCTGGTCAGGCTGAGGCACTGAGAGAGCCCCCGGGTTGCTGGAGTGAACCCAAGTGTGTTTGCCCATGACATCAGCCTTAGTTCATCCTTCACTCTGAACAACACCTGGGAACATCTGTTTTCCAATTGTATTCTTTGTTTTTCTGTGAACAGACTGTATTTACACGATCTGTCTCAGATTGTTTTTCTTAAAACCTTCTCTTTGTTATAGCCAGCTCCAAAGATAGAACACATCTTCTTTTGCTTGAAAAAGAGGAGGAAGGCAAGAATTTAACCCCAAGGGTCAAGAGCCCCTCATGAAAGCAATTCAGAGTGCTGCTGAATATGAACTTTGGGAAGAAATGCTCAGGGATGCAGGATGCTGTGTCTGCAGATCTGGTTCCCTGATGGTCAGTGGTGTCCCTCAGGGGTCTGTATTGGAACCTGTAGTGTTTAATATCTTCATCACTGACACAGTGGGATCAAGAACACTCTCTGGTGTTGTTTGCAGACAACACCAAGCTAAATGGTAAAGCTGGCATGTTTGAGGAATGGGATGTCATCCAGAGGGACCTGGCCAAGCTTGAGAAGTAGCTCTGTGAGAACCTCACGAGGTTCAACAAGGCCAAGTTCAAGGTCCTGAACAGGGGTAATGGTGGATGAAAAGATGGACATGAGCTAGCAATGTACATTTGCAGCCCAGTAAGCCAATGGTATCCTGGGCTGCATCAAATGAAGCATGGCCAACAGGCCAAGGGAGGTGATTCTGCCCCTGTGTTCCACTCTTGTGAGACCTCACCTGCAGTACTGTGTCCAGTTCTGTATCCCTCAGCACAGGAAAGACATGGAGCTGTTCGAGCTGGTCCAGAGAAGAGCCATGAAGATGATCAGAGGGCTGGAACACCCCTCCTTTGAAGAAAGGCTGAGAATTGTTCAGCCTGGAGAGGGCTCCAGGGAGACCTTACTGGGTTTCAGTTCTTAAAGGGGGCTTATATGAAAAATGAGAACAACATTTTTAGCAGGGATGTGGTCATAGGACAAGGGGTATTTTTTTTAACTGAAAGAGGGTAGATTTAGACTAAACATATGGAAGAAATTTTTTATTATTGGCACAGGTTGCCCAGAGAGGCGGTAGAAATCCCATCCCTGGAAACGTTCAAGGTCAGATTGGATGAGGCTCTGAGCAACCTGACTGAGTTGGAGATGTCCCTGCTCACTGCAGGGGAGTTGGACTAGAGGACTTTTAGAGGTTCCTTCCAACCCAAACCGTTCTATGATTCTGTGATTCTATGATTCTATGGCCCAGATGGGGATTTGTTGACATGCACGACAGCTCCTCCTCTACCCACATGCATTCTTTCCAAAAGAAGGCAAGACTGTGGAAAAATAGCAGATTCCATGGAATCATCTTGATGTGCATCCCAGGACACAATTTGGGTGTGTATCTAAGGCAAGAAACAAGTCTTACTGACCCCTGAATTAGATGTATAAGCTAATAACTCTCAAGTAGGAGTCTGTGTCCCTGAGAAGAAGCTTCAGATTGAGCAGAAGCTTGGCAGGGGGAGTACCAACCAGTCACAGGAGCAAAATTTTGCCTTTGTGAGGAAAAAAAAGCTCCTGGCTCCCCATTGATCTCCTTGCTTCCACTGAGATCAATGATCACTCTGTCTTCTGGAACAGCAGGTGAACCCAGTGAGGAGATAAGGGCTCAAACCTGTGTCAGTCAGATAGGCAATTAGCTGAATATGCCATCCTACAAGGCACAGCTCCCACCCCAGCTGCCTCTTAGCATCCCTGCAGGAACAGCCACTTGGCTGAGGTTCGGGAAATCCTCTAAATGTAGACTCTCAGAGCATCAGAATTCCCATGCTTAGCTTTGCAGTCTTAATGCTCTTTTAGATTAGAGTTTATATGGCTGAAATTATCTAGGTTTAAAAAAGAAAAAACAACCTCAGGACAAGGTAAGCCCAGTTCTTGCCCCCTGGCTTGATCTGCCACCCCCCCTGGGCTATCAGCAGCTCTGGGGTTCAGCTGTCTCAGAAGACTGAGTGGAAACCTTCATGGAAAGGGCAGAGAAGACTGGAACTGGTGAATTTCTCAGGTATTTGCTAAGAGCAGAGAAAAAGTGAGAGAGAGTTGCCTGAAAATGAAGATAGGATGGACTTGCAGGGTGAGGGCTGTTGTCTGGAACACACAAGATGCAGGCAGCCTCCTTGGCAGGCATTGTGCACACAAACAGCATGTTTTTAAAAAGCATGGAAGGCAGCCACATTTTAATAGACTTTCCCCCTGTCCTTTTTTAATCTTACTTCAAAGAAGAGGTCACCACAAGTCCTTTTCCCCAAGCCTCATTCTTGGAAATATCTAAACCACTTGGATTAAAAAAAAAACAAAACCCAAACCAGGAGGAAAATGAACTGGACACGATCCCTTAGCAAGAGGGTTCACTGTTCCTCATCAGATTCTGCCAGCTCTTTCATTATGAGGATTTTCTCCACATTTGACACTTAAAATCAGTCACTGGGAAAGGGATGAAGAAGGGGAGTGAAGGGAAGGCAGCAATCAAAATAATGAAGAATTTGATTCCTGATAGAGATTGTCTTTCTTCAAGTGACAAAAAAAAAATAACAAAACAAAACAATATGTTTTCTTTTGTGTTCATGAAATCAAGTATTTTTATACTAAGTCAATATTTAACATTTTTAAAAATCTTTAAAACATGCAACCTGGTTTTGTAGTTAAGATGGAAAAATATTTTAAATTGGAAATGTGAATTTAATCCCCTCGGTTAAATATTTAAATACTTAACCTGATTTCTGCCAACAGCAATTTCCAATAATAAGGAATTATGAGGATAGAGAGTAGTCCTGAAAGGCACATGATTCATGTGAAAATAGGATAGATTCAGGTCTAGAAACTGCAGCTTCATCTGTGTATAGAGATACTTTGCCCCTTCACACAAGTTACGATTGGGAAAATTTCTAGTATTTTTATAGGGCATTTAAAAACATCTTGTTTTGGTTTTTTTTTTCCTTTTGGATTAGCTGGTAACTGTGTTGTTAGCAGAAGATAGGCAAAACAACACAGATTTCCAGCCAGGGAAGCTGGGTGGATATGAAAATATGAAGCATCTGAAATCTGAAATAAAGGGAATAAGAAAATACTTTTGAAGAAGCTTTAGGCCAGGCTCACACAATGTGTCTCTTTGCAAATAATCGTCTTGTATATCTATCTGTTATCTATACCTGCTATCTATAGCTATCTATATCTATATAGGTCTACACCTACCTATATATACACATACATAGTATATATATATTTTTTTCTCTCTTTATGTACATGATTTTATGGCACATATCTTTTGCCCTAACTTTTTACCTTATTTTTGCTACAACTTTTAGGACAAAGCTTGTTCTCAGTTAGGATGATGTAAATAATAACTTTGCTAAAACTCAAGTTTGTGAAAAAAAATATCTTTTTCATTTCAGAACTGCTTTTTGTGTGTGTGCATGGGATATCTCTATGCTGAGGACAAGGTGCAGTTACCAAGTGGCAACTTCATGAACTCTCTTATGTGAACTCGCATGGCCATTTTCTCACCCATTTGGAGAAAGCAGCAGATGACAAAAATCACTGGTTGCTGGCTTACAGGTAAGAAGTATATTCTGGATTCCATCTCAATCCATTTTAGGAAGTGGTCATTTAAATTAACTTAAACTCTCTACTTTGAACTGCTGTTCCCTTCATAATTAAAACTGTATCTACAGAAGGATGTTTTATTTTTATCTGACTTTTTGGTTAAATGCTGCATATTCTAATTTCCTCCTCCTCTCTCCATGGCTGGCAACAGACCAGCTTTTCATAATATCTGGAGCAAAGAAACAGCCGACTGAACCTTTCCTAGACCACATTCTCAGGACTTAAAACACTCTGAGCAAAGCGAAATACTTATTTAAAAGTATGAATTCCCATTTGTAACACAGCTTTTCACTGCTAACGATAGGTCTGATCTCTACAGAAATAATTCATCAGGAGAGAAGTAGGACAAAAAGGCTGAGATAGGTCACAGAATGACAGAATTATTGAGGCTGGAAAAGAGCTCTGAGATCATCAGGTCCAGCCTATGCCCTAACACCACCACATCTGCCAGACCAGGGCACCGAGTGTCACATCCAGCCTTGCCTCAAACACCTCCAGGGACGGTGACTCCACCACTTCACTGGGCAGTACATCCCAATGTCTGATCACCCTTTCCATGAGGAAGTGCTTCCAGACATCCAACCTAAACCACTCCTGGTGCAGCTTTAGGCTACAATTCATAAATAAATAAATTCATCCCATTTCCAGGCACTTTGCTGGAGCCATCTCTGGAGGTGGCAGTCATGCTTGGCTCCCTGCATGGACAGCCAAAAGAAGAAAGGACAAGCCAGAGAGTGATTCTCATCTTAACTCTGGCCAAAGAGCTCCTCTTTCCTTCCTTTCCTGTGAAAAGATGGAATCTAGGATGACTGGGATTATAATTAAGGACATAAGCATGGAGGAAGCAGAGGCCATTAGACACTTAGGAAAGGCACCTTCAAGTCCATGTTGGATGTGTGGGGGTCAAAAGGTTCAAGGGAGGAAATTCTCAGACAAGAATGATCCCTCTTCTCTACTTTCCTCAAATTTTATCATCTTAATAATATAATAAACACCCTAGAAAAGACTTTGTTTGGATCACAGGAACTTAAGATCAACAGATACATACAGAGGCAAAAATAAACAGAAAGCCAAGTGTTGCTGAGTCACTGGGTCCTCAACACCATTTCTGACTGATATTACAAAGTAGATTTGCAGTATTTTTAAGAATATAAGCAAAGGATTTTCTCACTTCTGATGCCACCATTGGACAGAGGCGTTCTCTCAGCTTCTAATGCTCTGGCAATGCCCACGCTATCCCATTTGCTGAGGTGGTTTTGTGTGTTTTATGCATGGAAAAAGCCCTACACAAGAAAGCTGGGATGGGGCTTTTTACACGAGTGTGTGGTGAAAAGGCAAGGGGAAATGGTTTAAAACTTGAAAAGGGGAGATTTAGGTTAGATATTAGGAAGAAATTCTTTGATTTGAGGGTGGTGAAACACTGGAACAGATTGCCCAAGGAAGTTGTGGCTGTCCCCTCCCTGGAAGTGTTCAAGGCCAGGTTGGATGGGGCCTTGAGCAACCTGGTCTGGTGGGAGGTGTCCCTGCCCATGCAGAAGGTTGGAAATGGATGATCTTTAAGGTCCCTTCCAACCCAAACCATTCTATGATCTGTTTTAAACCCATTTGTAGAGTACATCTGAACGTTCTCTGGGAGGCTGACAAATTACTGGGTCACGATTTCCAGGCTAAAGGGATGTATCAGAAGGAAATGGTGTTTCAAAGGAGAACTTTTTCAGCATAATCTTCATAGTTTGTTTCTTTGGGAAAGCAGAATATTAGTTTGTGTATGAGCCAAAACATTTCTTTGAAGCAAGATGAGGCAGCAGGTGCCAGAAAGGCCTTGTTCAGTTAATTGCAATTTATCTAAAACCACAATAATCTACTAGCAAATTTCCAAGTGAGATTTTATCCTTCACTTAAATTATCTCATCTGCTTAAGATGGGTGTACTACTTGGCTTTTATTCCTCCTAGCTAACAATTATTTTTGTTTTGGTGCAAATAATCTTCGTGTATGTTGTTGTTGCAGTGGACATTCTAGCAACACTTTTTCTTCTCTGTGCTACAAACACAAGAATATGCAAACCACTTTAGTACCATAAAGTGATTTTATTTTTATTCACTGAGCACGTATTCTTATAAATATTTGGAGACTTGCATTGCACCAGCAGATGCTTGCAGAGCAAGCCTTACCTGACTTCTTCTTGATGTCTGTGGTGAACAGATCAGTCTTGTGCACTGCCTTGATGCTCTGAGCAATTGTGTCAGGTCTCTGTCATTGCATGGCTTTTCATTCAGGAGATAGGAAGTTGATCATGTCTGCATTGCTTTTATTCACAACATATCCATGAGCATCATCCTTTTATTTAAGGACTATCATCCTTGAGGTAGGTAGGATATGTTGTGTATCTACCTGTCTATCAGGATAGTGTGCCCAGGTAGCCAAGAAGGCCAATGGCATCCTGGCCTGTATCAGGAACAGCGTCACCAGCAGGTCCAAGGAAGTGATTCTGCCCCTGTACTCAGCCCTGGTGAAGCCACACCTCGAGTCCTGTGTCCAGTTCTGGGCCCCTCTATTCAGGAAGGATATCAAGGTCCTGGAGCAGGTCCAAAGGAGGGCAACTAAGCTGGTGAAGGGACTTAAGCAAATATCCTATGAAGAGAGGCTGAGGGAGCTGGGGCTGTTCAGCCTGGAAAAGAGGAGGCTCTGAGGAGACCTCATCACTTTCTACAGCTACCTGAAAGGAGGTTGGAGCCAGGTGGGGGTTGGTCTCTTTTCCCAGGCAACTCTCAGCAAGACAAGAAGGCACGGTCTTAAGTTGTGCCGGGGGAGGTTTAGGTTGGATATTAGAAAGAATTTCTTTACCGAAAGGGTGGTCAGGCATTGGAATGGGCTGCCCAGAGAAGTAGTGGATTCTCCATCCCTGGAGAGAGACTGGATGTGGCACTCAGTGCCATGGTCTGGTAACTGCAGCAGTAGTGGATCAAGGGTTGGACTTGATGATCTCTGAGGTCCCTTCCAACCCAGCTGATTCTATGATTCTATGATATACTCCATCCCAGAAGCGAAGCATCTGTTGAGAGCCAACTGCACGGAGCTGAGTATCCCCCAGGAGAGATCAGACTGATGTTTCTATATTCACAGGCTCAGCTGCCTTCTGAAGCAGCAACACCCACTGGAGGTGGTGAAGAGGGTTAGTTTGAGAAGACTTAGAGGTCTCAAATATGAAGGTGAACAGTTTTGGACAAAAGCTCTTATCTTGGAAAATGGCTTTATTGGTAGCAATTCTCTTAGACTTGTAAAAACCAACAGCCAGAACAATTCCCTGGCACACAAAATTGTATGGAAATAACTGCCAGAGTTATTTTGAGTGATTTTGCTAGCTAGCCTCTAAGTGAACAAAAATACACCAGCCTGTTTTGACCATTCACTCTTTTTTAGTGCTGTGCTAACATTTAAAATTTGTCTTCAATTTCATATGACATTAAGATTTAGGATAAAACTTAACACTGATTTCTACTGTAAAGGATTCTAAAGAGATGTGCAGGACAGCACTACATTTCCATTTCTCAATCAACAGCCTCTCATTTAATGCCATTTAAAAACCTGATGGCAACTTCCAGGTCTGAAGCAGTTATTTGAACTTGATCACTGAGTGTGTGCATATACTGCACGCTACATACAGTAAAGATAAAAAAGAAGTAAATTTAAGCCCCCCTATTAATCCAGTATCAATTGCCTACTCCCAAAACATGAGGTAGATTACAACATGAGTTGAACTACATCAAAGGACAGAGACTATGTTAGCCCCATATGTCCAATTTTTGCCATAATTATTCTAAGACTGATACCTAATATCTGCAAGTACTCTAATACTACTTGAAATTAAATTTGGCAGTCCTCTCTGGGATAAATTTAATGCATATGTTCTATTTTACCCTATCAGGTAGAGGGAGAAGTGTAAATATTTTTTTAGCTGAGAGACAACTGAAGAAGCATTCAAACTGCAAAAGATATAAAATTCAAATAACAACAAAAAGATCCTTTTGGTAAGATAAATACTAAGCCTTTGACAAAAGCCCTATCTAAACATGTAACAGACAAAACTGGAGTTACAGGAATCTAAAAATGTCTTTAAGAGTAGAATAAGCCAAGCAGATGCACTGGGAGTTTCTAAAAACAGCTGAAAAAGGAAATTACTGTACAGTTTCCAAAATATCACACATAGCTTAATTTATTTAAGGGAAACAGAAAAAGAGCAGATCTCTTTATACAAAGGGTGACACAGTGGTCAAACTGAAGTTTTAAAGTCTTTTTAAGTTCTAGCATGTATCAGTTGCTTTAAATAAGTAATTCCCCTCTCACCTTAAGGGTCCTTCACCTGACCCTTTGTTTTCTGAGCCCATCTGCTTCAGACTTCTTTTCCAGTGAGATTTAGATGGATGCCCACAGCTGACCTCCCAGAACAGTTACAGGAACGTTTGGACATGAGTGGCTCCTCTGCCCATAATGCTGATGATACCCACAAACAGTTGTATGAGGGATGTTTATAATTGAGGCTCATCTTCTTTTTGTTGCTTGTGAGCAGTTGCTTTTATGTTCTGTTATTGAAGTGCACATGTTGACTGACTTAAGAGGACAGCCTTGTAAATGAGATCTTTGATCTCAAGAGTTTATTTTATCTTTGCAGCAAGGAAAAGTGAATTGAATTGGCTGGCAGAACTAAGCCCTCTCTGTTCTACAGCTGCTGCATCCTTCTGTGGTCATCATAATTTCCACTTCCACCCCTAGGTACTTTCTTTTGCCACAGGATTAAAAAAAGGCTTCTCCAACATCTCATCATCACCTGTAGTACAATGCTGAAAGCTTTGCAGCTCTTAGTTTATGACACAAACAACGGAGAATGCTCAGAAGGTTTTGCTTCTGTAGAAGGGATGTATCTGACAAACCATGGAGCTGTGATACAGCAAAGCTTCTCTAGCTACCGCAATACCTCATCAGAACATAAACTTCAATAGATTATTCACAGATTTTTTTGAAGTTAAACAGTCCAGAAAGACTGCTGCAATGGATGGCTGCAGACTGAAAAAAAGTATCTGCTCTGAGATTATGAAAAATGTATGTGGTCCATAATTACTCTCCCATTATTTATGTTAATATACAGAACTGTTAGTATGAGGGAATGTTGTGCTGTCCACTACATCTACACAAAAAAAAGACACTATGGTGCCCAGTACTGATTTACTTCTGATTTGAATCACTAATGTGATAGTCACCATCTTCTTACCACCTGCACTTCATTTAGTTCCCACATATTCATTAAAGCCAGTGTTAGCCACTGCAGAAATAATGCTCAATGAAAACTGTTTTACATGTGCATCTACTCCTCCTTTAGATAAGATAGTTTTATTATGGATTTTTTCGTCTATACAACTAAAAGAAATAATGAACGTATAAAGACTCCGCCATTTCATAGTGGGCAGATGTCTGATGATTTTTAATGGCCTCAGAGTCACTGCATGTAGAAAAGCCAGGCTTAGTCAAGATCTATCCCATTCATCTTAAGGCAGAGTAGCTTACCATTAATATGTTTCAGAAAATGAAGTTTAAAACTTATTTTTTTTTTAGGAATTTCTATTGAAAGCTTAAATACATTTATAAATGGAGGAAAAGAAATCCTGCATGGAGTTGTCTTACTAGGAACTGCATGCACAGAGGTCAAAGCAGTGCATTGGATCTTACTATTTTTTAGATCATTCAGCCAGCCCAGCAGCATGTGCAAGAGAATTTGGCCTTATTTATGCATATAATGCAAAAAGAAACACCACATACCTGTACATAGAACTTGAAATTTGTGCTCCAGAACTAGACAGACAGTGAGGTGCCATGCCTAGAATATCAAATTTACCTCTTACACTCCTGGCATCTGAAAAGGATGAAATTCTGAACTGACAAAAACCTTAGTTTTGTTCTATGCTTCCAAGCTAACTGACTTTTAACTTGGAACAAGGTAGTGGTTTTTCACCCCTTCCAGTAAGCATGAATACATTTTTTTCTTTTGGATGATCGTGATTCAGACAGAAGGATGGCTAAGAAAGTATCTATGGGAACAGATCTATTTTGCAGAATGAAGCCCAGATCTCTTTTCAGAAAACAGTCTCATTTCTGTGAAAGATGTTGAAAAGAAAGAGAGACTTCTCCAGGAGACTCAAAGGACATAAATATCTAACAAAAGAACACAGTCTCAATGGAGGATACTGGGAGATCAAGGGATTTGAAAAACTTCTGGAAAGAAATCAGTCCTAATGGAATTATTTCTAACTTTGTGAGCTTGTTACAGAATGCCAAGCTTAATGCTGGTGAACTGCAACACCTGAATGAGGTGGTTTTGGGCTGAATGAGCCCAACTTAGCTGATTAAACATTCTTCCTAGAGCACTGAACAGGAGCCTACCTTTGGAATTTAAGGAAGATTTTCTGCTTCTTTGTGGCTGTAACAGACACTCTCTGGCTTCGGAAGGAAATTTGCTTAATCTGGAATTGTCCTGTGTGGAAAGGTTGCAGCTGTCTAAGAAGGGAAGGACTAACCCCTAAGAATTGCACTTCTGGTTCCTTCCTATACTCAGTAGGCTGAGCAGGGAAAACTCAAAGCAAGATGAATGCTCTTGTCACAATGAGAGTGGTGCTGGGGAGGAGAGCAGTTTCTCAAGCACAAGTTTTGTGCTATTGTTCAGAACAACCCACTCATCCTGCCCAGGAGGCTGCTCTAGTGCTTTTGTGAACATGACATATTCTCCAGCTAAAAACCCAGTGAGCTGTGTGTTATTTTGAGATTTTCTGTAATTACCACAGTGAATATATTCTTTGCCTTCTTCCTTTATTTGATCTAGGGTCAAAACCTCTCATATGGGACCACACAAGTGTATATCTGCCAGCTGCAGTACTGAAGTATCAGGGTTTGGATCATGCTTCATGGAAAATATCAGAAACTGGATCTGTAACCATCTCCTTGACTGACCTGCTGGACACAAGCACTGTCTGCTTCCACTTCTACTTTTGTCACCAGGGAATTGTCTGTAGGGACCAGCTCTCAGTCAGCATTCTGTTGGGCTGCTCTGGATACAATTATTCTTTGAGTTACCTTTAAACATGTGGGCTTTGCTCCCTTTTTTCTATGTTTAAAATTAGACTTTTTTCCAGAGCCGGTATTTACAACTTTTCCAGAGGAAATAAGAAACGTCTTGTTATGTTTGATTTATTAAGGAGTTCCACAAGGAAGCTAGCACACAGCACAGGGTATATCTCCTCCAAGGAAAATGGAGAGAGCTGCAAACAAAACTCAGAATCTCTCATGAACTGAATTGACTCTAAATAAACCATTTAATAAAGGAAAGCAGGCCTCCTAGTATGGCCACTGATGGCAGTGACAAAGCTCTTAATTTTGACATTCATAATATGGCATTTCAGTTCTGTTATCCAATTTACATTCACGTGCATAACACAGGGCAAACAGTTCTATCAAAATTCTCCTTTTTACATATAGAACACATAAAAAGAGCGGATTCCCATTTTGATATCAACATTGGTTATATTTTAATAGTATGTACATAAAAAGAAAAAACAACTAAATCCCTTAACAGGTGCTCAAATGTTTGAATGATGGTATACAGAAACACCCAGTATTTGCTGACTGTGGCAGATACACAGATATTGACACATATCCTATGCAATAATCACTTAGCAAGTGATGTTAAATGTATCTTACACAAGGAATTCACATTTTTATATGAGCTCAGACTCTTTGAAATCTCTATTTTACTGGACATTTTGTGCCATTTTCATGTTATTAGTAGGCAAATCGTAATGTCTATAAATCTTACTGATTTATAGCAGTTTAAGGGTGTTTTTTTTTCTTACCCCAGTGGGAAGAATTCACTTTTGTTGTCTGGATACCATTAGGCTTCAATCCACTTTTTATTGATGATGTCAAGCAAGGAAGAGCTTTCAGCTCCAGCCCTTGCTAAAGAGAGGGCAGTCAGAAGACACATTTTCAGTGTTCATTAATAGTACTCTTGCCAGGTGTAAATTTTACCCTTCACAGAATCTGGTTAAGGATACAGCCAAATGTTTAACCTACTATCTGTATTTGTCATCATAAGTGAATACAACCTCCTCACATCCTCCTTTGTCTCTTCTTTTCTTTTGAAAGGACAGTGTGATTTTGACAAGATGTGATTTTAGCTAAATACTCTATCTCTGAACAACAACTGAATAAAAAAAAATATTTGCCATGTTAGCTAGGAAGAAAAGAACAAGTATAGTGAGTCTGTTGGCTCTACAAGAGGGTTTTGCAGTTCTGCTTCAAGCTGAGCTGCAGAAACACTTCAGATTTTAAATGGACAATCTGAATGAAAGCAAGCTATTTACAAAATGGGTAATTCTTTAATGATTAAGCATAAAGCAATCACAATCATGAAAACTAAATTTAGTGGTTCAGTTACATGTTAACTGGAAAACTCAGCACACAAACCAGTTCTAGACAACTTGGTAAAATTAATTCTTCCTTCCAAGAGGTTTGAGTACTTCCCAGCTCACAGCTTACTTTTCTCAGTCATGGATGTCACCTAAACCATCACAAGACACCAACGCAGCACACGGAATACATCAGATGAAAGAGGGGTATATTTCCTTAGAAGAACCCCAATTTTTAAACGATACTAAAATGACTTTGAATTTCCAAGTTCAGGCTCCCATAAACTCTGAGAAGTCAAAGCTAGAGTAAATATAAGTCATGTCAAGCAATTGCTCTCACACATTGAAAATAACTCACTATTACTTAGCATTTTGTAATAGAGTGTAACACTTTCCCTGAAACAATAAGTTCAAAGCACTTACGAACACAGTTGTCAAAATATTAAATACATACATTTTTTAAAAACCTAAACCATGAATATTTAACAACCTGAGACATATTCACAATGTAATTTCTCCATTATCTACAGTATTAACCTCAAATGCTGTAAGAGGATGCAAGTCAGAAAACATACGTATTTTAAGCTATCACTGGGCATAGAAAATATATGAAAATATCCACTAACACCTAGCACAATATAAATATTCCACCCCAAGAGAAAACAAGTGTAGTTTTCTGTGTGACACAGATCATTATTCATGACAAATCATGAAGTTCCATCAAAGAGCTGTTGCTCACGCAAGAGCAGCTCTGGTTTTAGTCGGGAAAGTCACGGGCAAAGTTTGTGAGGAGGGAACACAGTGGTCTGTGAGAATGCATGTTTAGGTACTTAGCCATTTAATTTAGCTGGATAAGGAACAATGTAATGTTTTCCTGTTGTTAAACATTGCCATCTGTATCTCTGGCACACAAATTAAAAAAAGAAGGGTGTGACCATTAAAAGTAGGTGTCCTGAGATTTGCTTCTTCAGGGGGCAAAGAGGTTAAAGTGGAAAAGCTGATCTGTGTGTAAATCAGGAACACATGTGGTAATGAGAACAAACAGCAGCCAGCAGGCAGGCAGGGAGGACCTCTCAAGGCACACAATGAGATGGACAAAAATCCCATCTACTGGAAAGGGAGCAAAGCAACAGATTTTCACCTTGAAATTGGTAACTTAAGAAAATTCTATTAAGTCTTCATAATTAATTAAGTATTCACTTTTAACTCTGAGTTTTAAAGCTTGGTTTAGCTGGAAACTTGTCTGTCCAGTCATGGGAAGCAGTGTTGCTTTAGTGTTAATACTGGTTTCTATCTGTAGAAAATCAGAGGTGATCTGAAAAAAATGTGTAACAGGATCTATGTGTTTAGTATCTGAGTGAAATAATGAAACAGCACAGATGTGTAAACTTCACCTTAAAGTTATGAAATGTTTGTGTATGCAGCTTAACTACTGGAAGTAGATAGCAACAGCCAGTCTCCTACTAGGGCTGAAGCACTTTTGCTTAATTTCTTTGGGGATAAACAGAATGTTTACATTGTAAGTTAGAGTTCACTTAAAGCTAAAAATACACCACCATTGTGAATAATAATGTTCCTGACCCAATCCATCTGATACATCAGTGGCAGACCCCCAAAATTCTAAGTGGAGTAAAGTAAGTCTTGATCTTCACCTCAAGACTTGCTCCTTGACACACAGAGTAACAATAAAGAAAACATTAAGGATCACAAAGCACTGAATTTTCAAGTGTAAAGTCATACCAAAATCTTGATAAATTATCATTGATGTCGTAGGTGAGCAATCGGTCAGGAACATCACTGTGGATGCCCTGGACTGCTAACACATGTGGTGCTAGGGCAAAGGGGACATCACTCAGAAGGTCTGACATGAAAGGGCTGCTCTCCAAATTTTGGCTCCTCTCATTTGCCTCCTCTGCACTTGACCCAGTTGACTGCGATCGGTGCCCTGTATTTATCTGAAGAGAAGAGAGGAACAGAAATTAAGTAAAAAAAGTAAAGAAGAACATTACGTATCAGGCAGCTTTTTATTTAGAAACATCATGACCTACTCATATTTCAAAACAAAAAATAACTTTCAGACTTTGGTTCAGGTATATCTAAAATAGCAATTCTTAACACACACTGATATAATTCTTTGGGTCAGACTAACTTGAGCTAAGGCTAAAACAGAATAGATTCCTCTACATCATTAGTGGCATTTATCCATGTATTGTTTCTTTGCATTTTTAGAACTGATAGGGCTGGCAGGACTTTTTGCCATTAGGTCCAGGGAAAATTACTTCATAAACTCCTTTCCTAAACTCATGAAACTTCATCTTTTGTTCTCCTTGTGCCTTTTCAGAAGTTGTCCAACAAATACATGACTTTGATGATTAAAACCCCTCCTATCTCAGTTATTTCAAAGTATTACTGATGCTTTCCAATGGGAAATGGAATTGCATGGCTGGCTGGTGAGGTCTATTGGATACGGCAATATATGCATTGCCAAATAAGTGCTTTACAGAAAACCACAGTTAAAAAACTTTGAAAACCCAGCGAAATCCCCGGAAACAAAACCAACAATGAAATAAAAAAATCCTGCCATCCAGAAACAATCAATACTATTTACAGAAAATGCCAGCAGATAGGATGTTAGACCCAAGAGATTTGCAAGCTTTGATATTTGCCTACCAATACAACCTCATTAAGAGTCTATCCTTAAACTTCTAAATTATTTCTTTTGTTTAAAAAAGAAAAAGAAAAAAACATTGTTTACTCTGCCTCCAAAAATAAAATCTTACTTGTTTTACTATTAATAGCAATAAAATGCTATGCAAACTGATAGCTCTCATGTCATCTCTGTAAGATGTTTTTTATACGGACTTCTATTTTGTATAAGTACACATACAGAAAAATTCGGTAATTTTTCAGAAGTGCTTAACAAGTCAGGTCAGAGCCAAGAACTGAGGCTGTGGCTCTGTGACAGAAGGGCAGCTTGGGTGGTGGATGTGGTTTGTTTTCTAGCCTGGCTGTAAGTAACCCAGCTAAGCATTTTGCCAGGTCATAGGGGCTCCATCTCCTCAAAACACAGACTAGATTTGACTTCTTTGACTCAAACACAACCTGAGCAGTAGTGATTCCTTACACAACCCAAAATTTCATCTAATAGGACAGATAAACAAACATTAAACCTTCTTTTAAAGTGTTAACAATGAAACAGATAATCTTGCCAATCCAAGCCATATTTTTGGGTCCATATTTTTTTTTTTAGGTTAGGGAAGAAGCTTTCACATCCCCAACATACTGGGACTGAAGTGGTGTTGCATGCTCTGAAATGGGCCCTCATTTGGAAGCTTTTGTTTAGACTCAGGATGACTGAAAACCTAAAACTTAAGATAAACTTCCCAAGATCCATTACTACTGTGTTACAGGATAATGTAAAGTTTCCTAGGGTTAAGAAGTTTTATTAAAAATAATGATTGCTAGATATAACTACTGACTAGTTATGATCCAACACAAAAGGGGAACAAATGAGCTCAGAAGGATGCAAGTCAGGAAAGCACCTTCCTACTGAGCTGCTGGGGTTCACTTCCCAGTACAAATGCTATTTGATTTCCCTCCCCTTTCAGACCTTCTAGCTAATTGTTATAAACTATTTTTACAGATACCTAAACCAGTAGTCCCATCTTTGACTGTTCTTCTGGGCCACTTCAGAGCTTTCTGGAGATAGGATATGGCACTGAGTTTCTTCTCCTCTAACAATATTCTCTAAGCTATTGTAATACTGACATGTCATTTCTACATAATTCCTACACATACAGTTTACAGATCTTTTCTTCTTGTTTTTTCTTTTTCCTATCTTTCCTTTTCTCACTTCTCTATTCCTCTCAGTAGCTATCAGCTCTTCAGAAATCTACATGCAACAGCAGAGGCAAGTGTTGATAAAGAAGATTTCCTTTGTTTTTCCTTACTGATTCTGGTATCTCTAGAGGGCAAGGAAAATACGAAAGCAAGCAGAAAAAATAGGAAGATAGCTTGCATAGTTCTCATACTGCAGCTTTCCAAGCTATAAGCAAAAAACCTAACAGCACTGTTAGTTCAGGAAAAACACTAAAACCTCTTCTACTTGTCTGTTCTAATCAGCACAAAGTTGAAGATCAGCAGCTCTCACTTTATAAGGAATCTGAGCCCCTACAGCTGCTGATGGATAACACTTCAGAGGGAACTCTTCCTTCTTCTCATGGCCAAACAGGTTCAAGGTGCACATCATAACAAAATTCATAAACACCTTCTGCTACAGACATATTTCCTTGCTAAAAACATTGCCAAACAGAGCATTTATGTTCATGATATTTATCTGAAACACCCCCCCCATACTTCAAATAAATACTTACATTTTTAGCTGCTGTAAACTTGTAAACTTCCCTTAATTTCTACTTTGCACATATGTGTTACATTCCCTCTTGAAAGAACTATCCTGTGGAGCATTTATTGAGGTGCTGGTATTTGCTTGTATTACATCAGTCCCATATTGTGAAGGGGAGAGTGGAGCCACAAAGCCCCAAATCAAAATCAGCAATAATTTACATCTAAGAATCAATTAAAAAAGATCTTGAAAGACCCTTGTGCCTCCCTACATTCCCACATTCAAGGGAAAAATGATCCCTTGCTTGCTGTCCTATTCCCATAGCTCAGATGATAATAAGAAATTATAAGAAATGATGATAAGAAGAGGAATAAGAAATCCCTAGAATCTAGTGTTTATTTTGTTTGGCAAATTATACTTTTATGAACACCTGTTTATATCTTAATTGTCCCAAAAGCTGGATGAACTCATTTTACAATGCAAATTAAGACTATTGTATGGTAAAACTAACTCCAAAGAGAACAAAAAAACAAACAACCCTAAAACCAAAAAAACCCCCCAAACCAAACCAAACAAAAAACAACCTCCCCTCCCTACCCTCCCTCACAAAAAAAAAAAAACAAAAAAAAAACCAGAGAGAGCACAAAGGATCTTGGATTTTTTCCTTCCTCCAGAAACCTTACATTTGTTAGAAGGGTGCCAAATGGGCAGCCCTGGAAATTAAAACCCTTCTGCACAACAATAGAGAATGAACCAGTTTTTCTTATTTTTAAATCCCACCCCATGTTTCAAAGCAAGACTGCACTAAGAATGGATGAATTCCTTTAGAATTCCCTGCTAAACAGCATTTTGCCATATTTGATCTCTGCATCCCATCAGTGAGGTTTTTAATAGTCTATAGATTCTGATACTATTTGAATAGTCATACCAGTATCAAAAATGAAGCCCAAAAGGGCTGAGAGCAACATAGTACAGGTAAGTCTGGAACAAAGAAGAGTGTTAGGTCAGTATAACAAATGCCATAAAGTGATCTCAAATCTGGTGGTCACTGGGTCACACTCTACCCAGTCCCTCATGAGGTTTTTCAGTCACTTATGACAGCAACAATAAGAACTCACACATAACCCACTACTGCTTTTCCCAGAAAAAATTGTTATTTCCCCCTATTTTATAATATTCACATTCACTTTTTTCATTTTCAGCAAGTCACATTTTGTGTGACTGTTATTGGATTGGCTTTTGCAATGGCAAAAATACAAACCCTGGCCAATTCTTTAATGCAGTAATGCCCAAACACAGCAAAAAAACACTGGCTAAAGTTAACCTGGAAAGTTAACTGAAGAGAGGCTGCTGGAAAATTCTGTCATCTTTGCAGCTTAACTCCTTGAATATTGTGAAGCCCATCCTTTTATCTAGTACATAGTGTGTTAAATGTATATCACATAATCTACTCGGTAACAATATACAAATAGAAAAGCTCCTGAGCAATTCAGGTTGCAAAAAGTAATTTTACAATTCTGTAGTGAAATGAGGCAACCAGGTGCCACTAATTTCCAGGGAGTGGCATGAGCTTGAGGGTGAGGCTTGAGTGGAGCATGCTGAGATTTTGAGTTCCAGTGTGAGCTGAGTTTGTGTCTCAGGCCTCACCTTTTATTGGCCCCCTAATCCTGCTCATGCGCAGTGGGGGCCCACCCTAATCAGGCACAGGTGGGCTTAACACAAGCTCATGGCCACTACCTGGCAATTAGTGGCACCTGGTTGCCTCATTTCACTACACAATTCTGCCTGGCACAGTCCTTAGAGACAACCACTGCCCTTTGCTATGCAGATTTTTTTCCAAGTACCCCTGCAGTGATGTCAAATACTGACCTCATGTGCAACATCTTACCAAGCTGGACATATTTTTGTGCTTCCAAATAATGAAGATATCGTTTAAGACAGCCAAGACATAGTTCACTCATGAGCAGGAGAACACACATCAGTGAAAAGACCTTGATGAATCCAACCTGAGCACCAGTGGTGTTTATGGTGACTGTGGTGACACAATGCAGAACTGGAGACTCCCAAAGAGAGCATCAATCACCCACCCACCCACCAGAGCTGAGATCCCCCAAGCTGGTGACAGTGCAAACCCTCACACCAAGCTGGGTGATGCAATCAAAGTCAAGGTTATGAAATGTCTTCTGTTTCTGTGCATGCATTCCTCAAGCATATGTAGAACTACAAGGCCTAGAGAATTTGATACCCCCTATTAGTCACACTGGTTTCTATTTAAATGCCTAACTTATTTATCCAGAATACACAGAGCATATTCTCCAAGCATTAGCCAAACAAAGCCCTGCCAAATGCTATGACACACAATCCTGCTATGAGAAATATTAATTGAATAAACATAGAAGATCAGAAAACAATTTACATTTCACAAAACACCGGTGAGTCAAAAAAAAAAAATTAAAAAATTTAATTCAAATAAGAAAGGTGTTTTCCTCATTCTTGGTTAGCAATCTAAATGAACATGGATAGAAGACACAGTATTTAATCATAAATGATACCTGGCCACCAGATACTAATTGCACTTTGATGGCAAGGGTGTTATGTGTTATTTCAAAACTAACAGAGTATAAAATTATCCTCTGAAGTAAGTTCTTCCTTTTTTCTATATTTTTTGACTGTTTCTCAGCTGCCTTTAAAACCATCTAATTTGCTACATCTCTGTGTGCTAACAATAAAGTCTGCCAAGAGTATTATACAGAAAAACAAAAGCTTAGTATACAATGTAGTGTTAAGTTGGATTTACAGTGCTCTGTAGGAGAATCAAAGATCAATGTTAGCATTATTATAATCCAAACTATTGAAAAAGGTTTACTAAAGAAGTGATTCATTTGAAGAAATTTGTACTTTGATAATTTTTTTCTCAGAAGCAGATCCATTTTCCTTACAAAGACAGCCTTAAGAAACAAACAGGACATTCAGTCATCCAGAATATTTACTAAATATTCACCAATATCATAATTATGGCAGAGACCTAGAACACTACTGGTGATACAGAAATATTGTATTTATTTCAGTCAATTTTGTGGTATTACAGCAAAGAGTGTATCATAAGTATCATCCCAGATTTTATTTAGCATTATGTAGTTATTTCTGATATATCTAGAAATGGAAATTGTCTTAAGGGACTGCTCTTCCAATTGCATTTCAGCTGATGTTTTTAGGGTATTCACTGGGCCTTTTTATGAAATTTGTAGGAATTCTAGAGTGAGCATCTCCATTGATGACAATTTATTCCCTTTTCAAATAAGAAGAGCAGTGGCAAAGAGGAACAGAAAAGACAATTTCTGATATGAAAACAGGCTGAGAGAATTGGGGATATTCATCCTGGAGAAGAGAAGATTCCAGGGAGATCTCATAGCAGCATTCCCTACATGAAGGCCTACAGGAAAGCTGGGGTGGGGATTTTCACCAGAGAGGGTACTGAAAGGACAAGGGGTCACGGTTTTAACCTGAAAGAGGGTAGATTTAGATTATATATCAGGAAAAAATTCTTCACCATGAGGGTAGTAAGATACTGGAATAGGTTGCCTAGGGAGGTTGTTTATGCTCCTTCCCTGGAAGTGTTCAGGGCCAGGTTGGATGAGTCCTTGTGCATCCTGGTCTAGTGGGAGGTGTCCCTGCCCATGCAGGGGTTTGGATCTTGATGATCTTTAAGGTCCCTTCCAGCTCTAACAATCCTATGATTCTATGAAAAGAAGAATTACTCACAAGGTGCTCTGAATGTTTAGCATTTTATATTAAAAATTTTTAGACTAGGAGAAAAGGAGCTGTAAAACCTTGCTAGAGTGGGGGAAAGTGTACATGACATGATAGCTTTTAAAATTACAAATAAACAAACTCAAAACATCAACAACAGAACATCCTCACTCCCAACACACCAGTAAGAATGTGACCTATATCCTTACAGAACTGTAAGGAGGGAAGAGAAACTGATCCAGTCAAGGATAATACAGATGCCCCTGAGATGGTTCAGAAAAACCTCACGTGAGTCTTGAGAGCTGCTACTCTTTTGAGGCCCTCTCACAAGCTTAGGCAACATCTCCTCCAAGGACTGAATAAAAAAAGATACTTCTACTTGGGAGAACAGAAGTAGATAGAAGAAGCAGTGCTGCAGACCTTGCAGTATCTTATTGCAGAATCCAAATGGTTTCCAGTTGTTTGCTTGCTTTTTTTTTTTTTTTTTTCCCCAGTCATTTGTTTGCTTGGTTTTGCTTGCTTTTGTTAGCAGAAATGCAGTGAACAGGACTGTAATACCAGTTTAGGATTGGTGTTGCCAGTGGTCACAATAGGGCAGCCTTCCATGCTAAAGCTTCAGGCTTAGATCAAGCCCTGGGAGAGGCTTTTAGAAGCAAGAATGGCTGTCAATGGAATTCAGCCTTCCCTCTTGCTTTGGGCTTTTGTTTCCCAGCTTCTTATGGCTCTTACTCTGGAATACAGCAGTGATTTGTCTTTCTTAAAGAGCTCCTGCTACCTGTACAAATTCTGTGTGATTAGTAGACAGCATGGTTTTTCTCCATTTATCAATATTGTTGCTCAGAGTAAAACAGAACCAGATTTTAAAACAAGCATTTAAGAACAGCTTTACTGATTTGTGACATGCATTTTAGATATTCTTCTTTTTCATTTTCCTCTTTCAAGCACGTTTTTCAGCTGTTTCTTAAACTAGAACAGAATCAAGGCCAGGTTAATGTTGCTGAAATCTAAAAAGAAAAAATTCTAAGGAAAATGGTGAAAAGTACCTCTGACATTCTACAGTTTTTCATTACCATAGCAAAGCTCCCCCCATAGTATCCTGGCTTGTAAAGAACAGAAGGGCCATCCTATGTGATGTACTCTAGGTGGCCCTGCTCTGGCAGGGGGGGTTGGACTAGATGATCTTTCGAGGTCCCTTCCAACCCCTAGGATTCTGTGATTCTGTGATTCTTTGCTAATCACACATTCAGTATCAATAATGATGCACATTTGTGCATCCTTACTGGCATGAAAGCAATTAGAAAAGTGTAATCATTCAGAACCAGCTTTTTCTCTAATGTAGGAACAATTGGATATTTTAAATGCAGAATGAACTTTCTGCATTTAGTACGTGCTCCTTGCCCTATCAAAAGCTCAAACTGTTAATCTCTGCAGAGGGGAGGAATTGTGAGGTTGACATTTGAACTCTGGATATTCCAAATACTCTACAGTTGAAACATGTTAGTTTAATTATCCTAGCAAATACAAGAGATTCCTAATGAGTTTTATTTATGAAACACTTAAGGAATGTAATTCCACCATGAAAAGTACTCTCATGTACCACAAAAGACTGCATATCTGGTGCCTAGACCAACTATCTCATTTGTTCATTCTAGAGGAAAAAAAAAATGGTTTTTTTAAGTTAAAATTGTGCAGACTCAAAGCAGAGCAAGACTAAAGTCATTTAGTTTACTCAATTTTACTCAATTCCCTAGAATAACAATTGGGCACAGGAAATATTTGGTGGGGAGTTGTTGATAAATTTAGCAACTACATTGAATTTAATAAAACTAACATTGTATAATAATATTTTTATTCCCAGTTCTGGCTTTTATTTCTTTAATCCCAATTCTTACTGATTATTTCATTCAATAATTGTTTTAAGACAGACAACTATAGTTTTAAACATGGGCACCTATAATGAGAAGCTATACAACTGTGAATAAACAGCGTAAGATGCAACATGAAGACTTCAGGAAGAGAAGAAAGCAGAAATAAGAAGAAAGCAGAAAAAGATTCTAAATCTCTACTAAAAATTATGTCTTAGTTTTCCATCATAACTAAAATAATTCTACTCTTTCCTTCTATCCCAATCAATTTTAGTACTTCTGAATGTGATCACTGAAGAGCTCTACCAGCATTTATGTCCCCTCAGTAGCAGGGTTCCTTTTCTTGCTGCCTCCCTGTGCCACTCTGGAGTTCAAGGCACTGTTTTAACAGGTGAATTTTGGACATTAATTCATTTATCATTAATATTGTGATACAAATTATTTTAGAAGAGAGAGAGAGAGAGGTATGGGTCAGTAAGAAACAGTTTCTCTAGCTAGCTCCTGTTCATTCTATGCAAACCATTAATAGCAAAGATCTCATACATTATAATGGGCAACATAAACATTCAGCACGTTGTGCTTCTGACAATGCCAGGTAATGTTAACAACAATGGCAGATTATGTTTTTTTTCCTTTTTTTCTGTAGCATGTAATCTGGAAGATGAAGAAGTTCATAAAAATTAATATAGGAAGTACAAATGTGAGCCAGAAGGACTGTAATTGAAAATACACACAGCTCTAGACATCCAGCAATGCATTCTGCAGCCACAAATCAGAAGTGAAGGACAAGTCAATATACTGCAAAATGAAAAGAGAAGTCTGATAAAGGACAATAATGGATTTGCTCTGCAACTTCAACGTCATCCAAAAGCACAAGGTACTCACATTTATTTTGCAGCTACCATCATTCCTGAAGAAAATATAAAACTCAGATAACCCTGGTGTAGCCAAAGAATATAGGAAGAAATGAATTTTCTATAAAACTTTACCTTTATTGAAATAAACAATATTTAAATAATCCCTTTTTAATTTAGCAGTTCCATTTAGTTGATGCAGTTAGTAACAAGATTTGAGTTTCTTTCGAATGCTCCAAGCAAAAAACAGCCTGAATAATTTTTTTGAACCTTATGTCCTGAAAATAAGAGGAGCTTAGAAAAACTAGGTCTCTGCCTCTACGTCTACCTTTTGTTCCCAAGCCCTACTATTGTAAAAGTCTCAAGGTGGTAACCTCCTACAGCAGGAAAAAGATGACAGTTTCTCAGAGATGGAAAATGTCTGTGGAGCAGAATCTTTGAGCGAGAGGGATAATAAATACCACATTTTCTCCTTACACTACTAAGTGTATGAAAATCCAAGGACTTGAATGGGAAATGAAGCTATTGCCTCAAGAACTCAGACAAATAAATGTAAAAGATTTTTAGCAAATGTGATTTCACCAAAAAAAAAAGAAAAAAAAAAAAAAAAAAAAAAAAAAAAAAAAAGAGAGAGAAAGAAAGAAAAGACTGTCAGTAAATTTTTCAGCTAACTGGAACAACTGGGAAGAGTGGCGTAAATGACAAGTCACTGTTTGGAGAAGAAAAGGAAATTGCTCCTTGAGTAATTAAGGTAGTCAGCAACATCCATGAAATGCCTCCTGAAACATTATCATCAATGAGAGAAAAAAGGGGGATAACAATTTCCATCTAAAATAAGGGGAAAGGAAACCAAAATAATATTGGATTTAGTTTTCAGAAAAAAGCTGTTTAAGCAGAGTGAACAGAAAAGAACTAATACTGGGAACCCCAGGTGAAGCTTCCTCCAGTGATGCCTGCATGCCATGTTCTCAGAGGTGTTTCAGGAGTTTTGTTAGAAATCAAAACCCCTGGATCTTCCTAATGGTCTTTTCTCCTTAGTCTTGAAGAACATAAATGGATTCTTAGGCAGATGAGTGAATTAAAATTGCTGTACTAAGTGTTTTGTTCTGAGGTTTTTATCATGCAGCTTAAAAACCAACAACCTGGGCAAGAAAAGCATTATGTCCTGTCTATGAATTTCAAATTTTAAATTTATGAATTTTAAATTTACAGACTGAGTTGACCTCAGCATCTACTGCTCAGGCTTCTGAGATGCAGGAATAACAACACGATGACTCAAAGCAGTAAAGGACCAAATAATTAATCAATTAAACAAAAAGAAACAAATATGGGTCATCGTGTTCAGTCAAAGTGGCCTCTTTCAGCCTCCTGGTTCTCTATGGAAGGACAGTAATTGGACCTTGACAAAAAGGAAGAAGGGCACATTTTAGGTTTTAAGGTAGATTTTTTATTTTATCAAGCAGGTCTACTAATTGCATTACTACACTGGAAAAGTAATCTGAACATTTGCAATACTGTGGAAGCTAAGAAGTTTGCAAACTAATAATTTCCATTTTATAGCTGGATTTTTAAGAAGTGCTTTAGAACAAAATTTGACTATGTGCTACCCAGTGCACAGCCTTTCACAAGTCTGACACAGCTGGAGAGTAGCAAAGTTTTGGGGATTTTTTTTAAGGCAAAGGCAGAAATGACTGCAGCAGCACATTATGGTGAAAGGATCAAACCACAATGATGCAAAGGACAGAAAAACGTATTCCTGTCTTATCAATATTAGCACTTGGAACTGAAATGGGACAGCTTTTATGCTGTGCTTCCTTTCCATTACAATGAACTGCCCACTGCTATCTGTGGGTTTTGTTTGGGGTTTGTTTATTTGTTTGTTTGCTTTCCCCTAAAAGTGTCAATGAAATTAACCCAAAGACATTGTTTTCTTTACTTGGTGTATGGAATCATTATTATAAGCTGCCCTACACCAGTCTTTCAGCCACAATTTTACACTAATGCATCACATTGTAAATATCACTGCACCATCAGGCTGTATTAGCACTCAGTCTCACAAGAGATGTATGATCTACATTGCATTTTAGATCAATTTTAACATTTTATTGAAAAGCCCAGAAGGGTTGCTCCCAGAGGCAGGATGACTGCCCAATCAATTTGTTGACAGCAGTGAAGTGAACCAGCATTACTGGCTTTTAGTCCAACTCCATGTGTTTGGGCAAGAGACAGAGGATACTCAGTAGTTTTATCTGGGGATTAAGCTAGGCAGAAAATCCCAAAATTAAGAGAAAGGCTAAAAAATTTGCTCAGAATGTCTGGGCACCCAATTTGAGCATCTCTTGCTACAAACAACCATATTGAACTAAATAACTGAACGTAATTAACTGAATAAGCACACAATTAAGTCAAGAATACAGAGGCTCTGCACAAAGTAAATAGGGAATTATGAAATCTGTGCTTCTGGATACGTGTGTCTGGGTCACTATTTGGGGTCTATGTTCCTTTGCTAAAGTCCAGCTCTCAAAATGAACAGGCTGCCAATCAGGCCAGTTTTACTGTTTTCTGAACTTCTTACACTTGAGTACCTCCAACACTATTTATAGGTGCTAAACATTGAAAATCTACTATGCTTCTGTGTCCTTCTTTCCCTGCAGAAGGTGATTTTGTTTCCTGTTGCTCAAATCTCATCAATCCTGCAGCCTGACCACAGCACTGACTCTGGATTCCACAGGCAGAGCTGATGGAGGGAAGGATGCTTCAGTCCACTTGTTGTGTTTAAGTGTATTAGCTGGCCAGAGAGAGCATTCAAGTCCCACCTCAAAGGACTATAAGGCTTCCTCAGTTCTTGTAATGAAATCTCAACTGAAGTTAAAGGGTTTAAAGAGTATTTCACACTTGCAAAGTGCTACAGAAAAGTGCTTTGTAAGAGATCACTGAATTTTTGAAGATTTTTGAAAATGTATTGTTTTCTAAGTTAAGAGAGCAAGTTTGGTGACAACCACATTAATTCACATCTCTCAATTCCCACTCCCATTCCTATCTAAAAACATACTTCCCTTTAAGAAAAAAGACAATAGGTTTCTGGATATTAAGCACCCGAAATAATCCCAGCTATGTATCATGTTACACAGGTATCAAGTCTAACTATTGATTTTAGAACTGAAAAGAAAAACCTACAAGATTTTTAAATTTTACCTGTTTATGTACCTAAACCTAATATATTTACACATAGTATGTACATACACCCTTTTCTCTCCTCTGAAGCTGTCTAACTGGTGAGGGCAGACAGATGCTCATGGGTCCATCTATTCTGGAGATCTTCCTACTATGAAAAAACCTCTTAAATATTTTTGTCAATTAGCAAACAGGGGACAATAGGAACATTACAATAAAATCAAGCTTTATGAAGGAAAAATATGCTACTGCACAGTAACAGCTGCAAAATGGAACAGCTGATATTTTCTAGCTGACTGGGCTACTTACCTTCATTCTCAGTAAGAACACAACCATATACTGTGCTTTTCTTACCACATGGCAGCTCTGCTTCATAAGCAGATCTGTGGCTGCACAAGGATACCCCGAAGAACTGCCACCTATTTACTGGAGGAAGCTAAGAAAAATTATGTCTTTTGAAACCAGGAATGCTGAAAACTAAAACCCCTTCTTTAATAGAAACATTGAAACTTCACTTTTCCTGTAGCTTATGATCAGACACAATAGCTAAGTAAAACATAAGATCTTTCTTCTGATGATGCCAGTATCCAGAGAAAAGCACATGCTTGACGACCTGCTGCAGATTTATTCCAGTCCTTTCTAAGGGTGGGTCAATTTATTAAGTGATTATTGCTTACACACCCAATTAAGAAGAGAGAAAATAGGGACCAACATGATTTAAGGAGTTTATAGGTGAAAAAGAAGATCTTGGGAGCTAATATGACATATGACAAGCAATTAATCTAACCAGGTCATGACTAGAATTCTAGCTTATGAGAGCTTAAAAAAAAAAAAAAAAAGGCCAATCTAACTACCATTTTCTATAGACAGTATAGTTTGTCAAAATGGAGCAAGCTATTCACAAACATAGCCAATAATTTTGAAATATGAACCACCCTCTATAAGGCAAATTTAGTATATTTAAAATGATGCAGTAAATCTAATCCAGAACACCCTTCTCAAGTTTTTAAATATGGGACCCACTGAACCGTGAACTAAGAGTTGGCTGACTGAACAGAGACACGTTCAGTACTATTTCCTTTTCCAGTACCTTGTAAAAATTCTCCAGGCAGCCAAGTTTCAGTAACAACTGGGCAATAACAGAGCTAAAAGAACAAAATAATTTGGTTTTTTTTTTTTAAAAAAGGAGATGAAGGTAATATTATATTATTATTCATGGCCTATAATTATATCAGGTGATCTGCCTAAAAGGGTATCTTAAAACCCTATCAACTTTAGTAACACTTGCTACATACTCTGAAAGAGTAAGAAGAAAATCAAGTTCAGTTTTAATCCCACTCTTAAGATGTGCACTCACAACTTCTATTAGCTCATCCTTCATATTTTATACCTTGTAGTATTTCAAAATGACTAATATGACCCCTAGCCAGATGCCTAGGAAACTGTTTACAACTATATATTTAGAATCCTTGAATAGCAGCTTTACAGATGATCAGTTTAATGAGGATATTACCTACCAATTCAGATTAAAAGAAAAAAAAAATTAATTTATTTGGATACTCACTCAAAATGGTGCAGACCAGCACCCATATGCAGAAGAACAGATATTTGTAAATTTACTTGAGGAAATGTGATCTTGCTATCTCATCTGTTCTCAGTTTATAGCAAGTTATGCAAAGGGTACAAGAACTATAACAGAACTGTTGCAATTCATAAAGAAAACTATGTCCTGTAATGATAAGTATCACAGAAAGGTATATAATTAAGAGTGGCTATAACAACAACATATAAATTAGATAATTATGGATTAAGCAATCCTTTTGGGGATTCACTCTTGACCTAGAAAACGTATAACAAGCTCCTTAGATAAAAGGCAATAACTATGGAGTATCTCGGACTAGAAAGAAAAACAAACAAAAAAGAGAATTAAGTAAGACAAAAATCTTAATTTACAATCCAAAGACAGCCCTCATTTTTGGTATTTTATTTTTAATATATTTACTGGTAGTTTTCACATATTAAATCTGCTTTTTTCTGTTGGCTAAAGAGTGCATGCCAGATTATCAAAAAGTGTAATTTCAAATAAATGCAAGCCAATTTTTAAGGTGACAACAGGGAGATAAAAAACACCACAGCTATTACCAGAAATGTAATCTTTGTTGTTGTTTCTTACATCAATTTAATAATCCCAGGTGCCCTGGGTACCAGACATATAATAATCTTCATAAATCCTAATTCACAGCCATGCCATCTATCAAAAATATTTTTTATGTCTCCTAACAGATATACTACATAATTGCTCACAGTAGGACAAAGATACAGGGTTGCACTAATTTGTTTCATCAGTGGAATAGCTCATTATGAAAAATAATCCCGTCGCATTACAAGGGTTTCTAGCACTCTTCATATATCAAGACCAACCTTTCCATTCTGTGATTTTCTATAACCTTAAATTCCCAGTGAAATTCAGTGTAAAAACTGAATGATCTGGAAATTGTATTTTAATAACAGAAAAATCACAAATATTAAAAAAACCACACCAAACAAAACCCTGTAATATCTATTATGAAGGCGTTACAGTTAAAATTAGAAGCTTTGTATTTCAGCATCACGAAGAGCCTAATTTAAGTTCTCAGCCCTGCAGAGCACTAAGCACTTTGGCCTCAATCCAGACAAGCACTTAGATCTGCATCTGACTTTTAGTTCATGAGCCTGAAGCAACTTCATTGGGATCATCCATGCTTGATGAGGCCCAGAGCACTCATTTCATTACCCTGCTGGACAGGGCATCTCCCTAGGACTGAACTGGCATCAGGAGAGGAACCTCCCAAACCTCCACCTCTATTTGTGGAGATGGAGAGGATATCTACATTCTGTTTCCACCCTCTGCAGCAGAAGGTTAAATGAGTGGACTGAAGCTGGCCTTCTACACCCCTTCCTC
Source organism: Calypte anna (assembly GCF_003957555.1). Lineage (NCBI taxonomy): Eukaryota > Metazoa > Chordata > Aves > Apodiformes > Trochilidae > Calypte > Calypte anna. The sequence goes on along the minus strand of NC_044245.1, from coordinate 26,118,594 downwards.
CAATGAGTTTCCAAGTACCTGCAGCTCCTCTAACATCCATGCAATATCAGAACTTCTTAAAATAATGCAGACTGCAGGTACAAGAGGTTCTGTTCCATGAGGCTGGTTGCAGCAAGGTGATCTGGGGTGTAAGCTTTTATTTATGCATTTGTTTAAATAATTTCTGTGAGATTATACAAAAATCTGTAATTGAGACCTCGGTAATTGCACAGCAAACAAATTCAACAGTATGTAAGTAAATGGGAAATTCCAAACATAATAACAGCTACCAAAAAATACTCAAGAAGAAACTCTCTTCAAAACCACCAAACTCAACCTCATTTCCCTTTTGAATAAGGAAGTGATCTGTGAACAAAGTATTACTTCATTGTTCTTTAAATCACATTTCTAAAAGCACTTTCCACATTCCACAAAGTCTACACTTCTTAAACTGTAAAATACATTCTATTTAAAAATGAAGGAAGTTTCCAGCAACTGAAAGATGCATCTGAAGAATAAAAACTCTTCTGTTCAGCTCTGCATTACAAATATCTGATATTACTTTGCAGACCAACAGGTATCTTTTTAACAGACCAGCCCATATTTACAAAGTATTCTTCTTTCAATTCTAACAGCTTTATTATTTCAATTACTGTTATTATTTCAATGACATATTGAATATATAATACAACACTTCTCAATTTTTCCTAAATTGGTAGATTTCTCCCACAAATTTTAAAAATCAGACTCACTTATGCAAATAGGAATAAAATTACCCATTTCATTTCCATGACCCTCAGTTAGTCTATTTAATTTGAGAAATGGAGAACTCCTTTGAATATATGTGAAACCCAAACACACAAATCCAGACACTGGAATTAATATGCTGCATCTGCTGTACTTTAATGTTATTACAAGCCAATTCATAAAAATATTTTTTAACATAAGTCTTTTAATATAAATATTAAAATTACACTTTTATTTTCACTGTAATGTGGCTTTTTTAAAAAAACAAAACACAAAAACTTTGCTTCTTTCCTTTTACTGAAAACCTCCTCAAATCTCTACCAGTTCCTATTTTCCTGAAATTCCACAGAACAGGAAAAACCACTGATGCTACAACAACTGGCAGTTTATAATACACAGCAAGACCATTGTCTCATAGGGGAACTATGGCTGCACAGTAGGTAACCACAGCACCAGTGCATTATAGATTAAGCAAAAAAAACCCCACTATGAAAGCACTAGAAGTCCATCACTTTCTTTTTCAAATCAGTATCAGTGGCCTTGAAAATACTGCCATCTAACTACTAGGAACTCTTATTTTATGGTGTATGGCAAGGAAGGGTAAGTAGGCACTCAGCCTATGGAACACGTCCTTCTCCAGCAGGACATTCATGTGGCCTTTCAATACTTGAGAGAGACCTATAGGGAAGATGGGGACAAACTTTCTAGCATGGCCTTTTGTGACAGGACAGGGGGTAATGGTTTTAAACTAAAGGAGGGTAGATTTAGATTAGATACAAAGAAGAAATTTTTACAATGAGGGTGGTGAAACACCGGAAAAAAATTGTACAGAGGTGGTAGAAGCCCCATCCCTGGAAACAGTCAAGGTCATTGGGGCTCTGAGCAACCTGATTTAGCTGAAGATGCCCTTACTTACTGCAGAGGGGTTGGACTAGAGGACCTTTCAAGGCCTCTTCCAAGCCAAACTATTCTGTGACTCTTAAGTGAGCTGCTATGGAAGTTTTATCATATGTACAAGGAAACAGTCTCCTACCTGTGGAGGTTGGTTGTACATCGGCCTGGTCTCTGGAAATGAAGTTTTATCCTTTGACTCTCTTCTTTGATCATCAATTGTGTCACCTAGTAAAGTAAAAAAATACCTATTGAATCACCAAAATCCTTAATATTGTCTATGGAATAAGAAAAACTCTTGAGTCTTCCTAAAAATCAAATTACACAGTTCTCTGGGAAACCATGTTGCTAGATTTATCTTTTACAGATTTGAACATGAGGAAGCACAGTAACACTGAGAAGGAATAAATGTGTCAATTCACTAGAAGAGGAAATTCAGAGGAAAAAAAGAGATAAAGAAAAAAAGCAGGGCCCCTATTTTTTGCACACTCTGGAACCATTAAGCTTTAATATTGGCAAAGCATCAAACAAAGGAGAGACAGCAGTTCAAGTATCTGGTGGGAAAGCGATACGAGGTGCACTCATCCATCACATCCCAATCCCACACCAGGCTGGGAGGACACAAGCACTGCTTCCTCATTTCCCCATAACCTCATTTCCCCACAAAGGATATCTGTGCATGAGTGCTAAAAGAGGGATGCAGCCTACTGAGAGAAATTGCCTGGTATTGATTGTAGCAGGACAATGACTGCTTGGCAGGAGGCTGGGCATTAACTTCCTTCCATTCTGCAGATGTGGCTATCACTGCCCAGGATTTTACTGAGGAGACATCAGACAGTGTAGCCCAAAACCTGCAGCTGGGACATCTAAGACTGGCAGATCACAGCAATGTGCTAGAGACAGACACTCACAAAGGATGCAAGAGGAAAGATTTCACAGGATACCCCTCCCTAAAATCAGGATTTTTCACACATGCTGACTGCATGGGGGATTGTGAAGATCTAAAGAGAATGCAGTAAGATGGATGAAGATGCATCAGGCATGTAAGGGAAGAGTGCAGTCAGTCACTAGTAAAGGAACAGCTAACTGGAGTCAGTGGGATGGATCACATTGGGTGAAGTTGGGTGGATGCATAAATAGACTGCAAGCGTGACTTAAGAAACACAGGAACCGACTTTTTACTCCCTGTCTTTACATGCTGTTCCAGAGAAAGCATTCACAAGCTTTTATATGCAAAAAACAGATGACCAAATTCATGCATGATAATGCTATCCAGAATATATTTTTCTCCCGTGATTAGTTTTCCTTAAGGTGAAAAGAAATCTTTCTTTGAAATTAGGATGGAAAGATAAAAAATATAAACATATTCCAAGGAAAGGAAGAATAAGAACCATTCATTTGGAGAGAAATTAAGCTTTTTGAATTAGAACTTTGACATCCAACTCCCAGAGGTCATAAGTTCTTAAGGTCAAAATGTGGAAATACCTATATACCTAAATACCTATAGTGTTTCACAAATCAGCTTTGTAAACTGAACTTTAAGGCAGATATTATTTTGCTAACTACAACACAAGAAAAATAAATGGGAAAACCCCAACATCTTGCAGAATTTTCAGACATGCAGTCCTGCAAGGTTAAGCCATGAAACTTTGCATAGACTATTATTTAAGTTAATGAAGTTAAAACAGTCATAGGCAGTTGTACATCAAGCAGCCCAAGAAGTCCCAGCTCCACCACTTCCCAACCTTATCAAGCTTGCTATAGGTGAATCATCTTGTTTGGCCATTCTCAAATATTAATACTTTTTTCAGCTTGCCCTGGTTTCTCATTGAACTTAGTACTGACCTCTTCCCTTAACTAGAAGTCACTGTTTTTCTCCCCACTTCAGGCTGAACCTTTCAAATCCTTCTCTCTGATCTGGTTTTTCCTCTTCTCCACTGCAACCAGGCAATTTCCTCTTCTTGTCTAGCTACATGCTAGGAAGGTGGTTGAAAGTAAACACCAAATATACAGACATCCCATGACAGCACAGACTTTTGAGAGCAGGAACTAGAGCAGGAACCGATGTCTTTTTTAGCACTTCACACATTCTGGTTGATAGTTTTTAACTGGAAAAAAAAAATTAACAAAACCAACCAAAAAAAACCAATCACCCCTGCCCCTGCAAAGGACTCCAGAAAAAATCCCAAACCCAAATGTTTCCCCTTAAAAATCCTGATGTAATTAGGTATATAATAACAACTTTGCAAAACTAAGAAACTAAAGTCTGGCTCTGAAAAGGATCACAAACACATGAGCTTGGGCTACCAACTCACCACCACCACTGAACATTCACTAGAACTGAACTGCAAGTATGTTCACAGATAGGGCCAGAGGGACCATTGCAGTCGTCTAGACTAACCTCCTGTATAAACACAAGCCATGAGATTCCTTGAATTCATTTGTTTGAACCAGAGCAAGTCTAAAGTTTTATTTTAATTAAGAGATAATAGACAAAATTATTCCTTTTATTAAAAAAAAATAGATTCTGGCTTATCTATTCCTTGGTTTAAAAGCATTATGCAAAATTTTAGAAATAAAAGTCCTATATAAAAAAACCAAACCTAACATTGAAGTAATGTAACTAAAATGTCACATACTATTTAGAGACTATAAGAACTAGAAAAAAGGCCGTGCCATACAGTGTGATATAGCTTAAATATCAGCATCTTAATCTGTGATATGCAGGAAATCACTGGGAAAATTTATCAGGAAAAAAATTAATCCTGATTATTGCTGTAAAATATTCTCTGACTTTTCAATGGAAAAATATTTTCAAGTTTGAAAAGAAAGTAGACATATTTATCCTACTGTCCAGATGAACCCATGCTTCAAGTCCTGAGTCTTGGATGGCTGTTTTTAAATTATATTAAGACCCTCCCAGGCTCAAATGAGTGGTGATGCACTTAAAGATCAGACACACATTTCTCCTTTCATCCAAGTTGGTGCTGGATTTGCACCAAAATTCTCCAAGTTTCACTGGTATCTCCTTTTTCTTAGAAAAGCAGCCAGGTGTTGCACAGGAAATAAATACCCAGTACAGTTTTCACTATGTACTATGTACGTCTCTCCTCAGACCTCAGAATTTTTTATTTCTTCTGAAATCAGCAGGACCTAAGTGAACTCTCATATAGAAAAGTTCAACCACAAGTTTGGCTGCTACTCAACGAGGAAGTGGGGTTTCTATTTATACTCTTTCCTCTTCCAGCATTTTGTTATCCTCAAGCTGTGCAGCCTCTTGATTAAGAGACAATATTCAGAAGTCTATCCCACCTTCAGCTGAAAAAATTAAAACCAATTGTAAATATATTTTAAAGTCTTCTGCAGCTTAGACTGTTGTTTGTCCTGATCTGTGCAAGAATCCTGTGAGATGGTGAAGCATGTGCAAGTAGTACCCAGCTACCAAATACACACATTTTCAATTGCCACCTTCAGCTCCAAAAGACAGAAAGAATAATTTCCATAATATTTTAGGTAGTTGCTTAACTCCTTGTTGCATGTCTCATTATCTTCTTTGTCCTGTATATAAATGGCAAGAACAAAGAGTATTCTGGCTTCTACTTGGAAGCAAAAAGACAAGAAGTTTTAAGAGAGGAAAAGCAGCATCTCAAAACAGGACAGCCTGACTCTGTGGAAGCATCAAGGTTTTAATGTGGTTTCTTGCCCCTCTTTGTTGTTCATAATTTTTCCCCTCTCTCCCTGAGATAAAGAAAGGCCAGATGCACCAATTTTAAGTCACCTTGCTGTAGAACAAATTAACAGAAATTCAGGCTTCAGTCCATGGATTTTTGCAGTGTTTTGAATCTAGGCAGATACTGAAAAAGCACTGTAATTCCCTCTTCCCTCTAAATATGTGACTCCCTACAGGCTTACTCTGTGTAAAGGGCAGTATCATGGTTTTGAGCCCTCTTCTTCTCTTGGCCCCATTTAAACAAGCTCCATCAGGGCTGAAGGGTGTTTCTGCTCTGTCCTTCCTCAGCTCTGCTCATTCCTCCAGCACCCACGTCCAAGGTCTCACAGCTTCCACTTGCTTCCAGCACCACTGCAAGCTTATTGGTAAAAAAGTTCTTTTCTTTGTGCATACAGCAGACAAGCAATCAGCAACGGATGTCAGGTGGCTGTTGTTCTTCCCACTGCTACTTCCATCCTCAAGCCCCATCTATCTCAGTCACCCTGTAGCTATGGACTCTTCTTGAAAGGAAACATCTGGTACCAAAGAAGAGTGTAGAGCTGCCAGTCCAGAATATCATTCCAGCCATATCAGTCCCTTCCTGCCCAAGGACTGACCTAAGGACTGCAGTGGGGGACTCCAGTACCAGGGGACACTGATGGCAGTATTCAGAACACAAAATTGTGATGGTTTTATGAGATTAGGACAAGTAACAGAAGACAGAGGGAAAACCTTTAGAAATCTTTGCAATGAGCATGGAAGAGTTTGAGTTGGTAAGGACCTCTGAAGACTATCTGAGACCAATGTCCCCACCCCCAAATGTACTGCATACAATAATAAAAAAATATAATACATTGTAAACAATTTGACACTTCCTATTGCTGACTAACAGACTACTCAATGACCCATCTGAGTCAAATAAATCACTGCCCAGGTACTGTCTTCATTATGAGATGGGACATGAAGTGGTTCTTCTCCTTTCTTAAAGTGGGACTACCATTCTGTCTAGCTTCAGTGCTATGAAATCTCCAAGTCAGTCCTCACTAGCTCCCATGTGCACATGACCAAGACATAAGTGCCTTACAAGAGTATGTAAAGTTGGCAAAACAATGAAGTCATCGCAGTTTCAGGCCACCTCACCCTGGTTTCATATTCAAGTTTTTTTGTATCAACAGCAGTTTCATTTCAACAAGCTAATAATATCCCCTAAAAATCCAACAGATCAGCAAAAAGATTCTTCACAGCTGCAGCTTCCAGCAAAACAAGAGTTTAAGAGTTTATGCTGCATAAGGGTGAATGAGAAGGAAGTCTGTGTGTGCCCATGCTAAGGCAGAGGGCTGCATCAGGCTCAGCAGGCATAGGGTGACTCTTTGGCACCCATATATTGAGTTTCAACAGTGGTTTTGTAGCTGGGTCTTAAGGCATCCTGCAAATAAATCAGGAGCAAAACTTCCTAATACCTTCTCTAATTATCCTGATGAACCATGAGAAAAAAATTACAGAAAACTTACAGAATGAAAACCCTGAAATACTGATTTCTTTAAACTTGTAATGGGAGGGGAGTGGGGAGGAGGGAACTATAACACAGTAAATATTATTCTGAGCACTTCTGCATTTACAGAGATGAAGGAACAAGGTTCAGTCCTTTCCCAATTAAGAGAAAGGGCACATCCAACTACAGCACATGTCACTGAAGATTATGGCAGTGGCACTCCATGTTACCTTCCATTTTCATTCTGGTACCCCATCCTGCTGCAGATGATTTTAATGTAGAGTCTCCATTTTCCTAAAGAATTCTGTCAGAGTATTCTCAACCCACATCCCACTATCAAGATCACAGCAAGACCACAGACTCCCATACAGAAAAATTTTTCCTAAAATGAAAACTTTTAGAAACATGGCAATAGAGAACCAATGAGAGGATGAGACTCCTGTAGAGTTTCGGTATCTCAAACCTACATACTACTACATACATAAAGTTTGCAAAAAACTTTATATTTCTGTGCTTTCTTGCATTTCGTTCAAAGCTCTCTTGGATCCTAACAGAGAAACCTTAGAGTTTAAATCCAGCTCTACCACCAACCACTCTACTGAGGCTAAATAATTTCCACTCCTGCAACCCCCTTTTTTTTAAGAGGTGGCCAACTCTTTAAGAAAGCTGATGAATCAAAAGCTAAAGATTCATAGCAAAATGTTGATTGGAAAGAATCCCTGGAGGTCATTCTAGTCCAACCTCCAGCTTACAGTAGTGCTAACTTCAAAGTTAAACTATGCTCATCAGGTGCTTGTTCAGATAAATTCTAGAAGTCTCCAAAGATGGATATTCCAAAGCCTCTCTTGGCTCTTAGTTACATCTGTCCCTCTAGTACTTGTTACCTCCAGGTCCACAGTCACATTCAGAGAAAGCTGTAGAATTAATTCATCCATAAGCATGGATCCCCTGTGATTAAATTTTATTTTACTTTGGTTCCAACTTAGAATACTTCCACATCAAATATAATGAAACGCTGAGGATCAATCTCATTTTGTTCTTGTGGTGTGATACATCCATGCAAGTACTTTCCCTTCCATTATCCATACATACCAGACTCTTAAAGTAGCCCACAAAAACAGTGAACCCCCTCACCACAGCCTATCTTTTAGCAGATCTCACTTTTCCATTCTGCTGTTTGGAAATCCCATTCTAGAGTTCATTACCCTAGATTCTGCTGCACCTTTCTTATCTTGTTTTGCTATCAGAATGAGCAGGCAACAACACTTATCAGCTACTCAACACATCCTGAGTACTGAAGCAACAAGCAGACTACACGTAAGGGCTTATGACATGTTCAACCATTTTATAAGAAAGAAGTTGAAAAAAAAAAGAATATACACTTGTCTTGTGTGCCTTAAGTCTTCTAACTTATGTTTCTGACTTCTGAGATCATGCTTCTCTGGATGTGTGTGCCTATGCCTCATGAGAACCTCAAAACTATTCACTGCTCTTCCTTTGTTCAATTGAGACTGCTCTGTGGATCAGCCCCCAGCATCCTTAGTGTGTGTTAGCATTTTTCATGAACGTTGTCCCATTAAAAAAAAAAAAATTAAATTTGCACAACTGCCTGGAAGGCATAGATTAGATGCCACAGGCCAGTCTCTACATGCATTAAGTCGTAGTTCTTGACATTCCTAGAGAACCTTTAAATCTTCCTGTCATTCACTTAATGTGTCAGTTAAGCCACTCCTCTTCATATCAAAACAAATGCAGCCTTCCAAGCCCAAGTGAATCATACTTTTCTGGGGAAGTAAACCATTTAATCTACTTTTTGGAAAAGTTTCATAAAATGATTATCTTTCTTTTTTTAGATTCATTGTTATACATAATCATGGAGTTTTAGATTACTGTCGTGGTCATCTAGACCAGCTCAACTGTCCCACAGAGTAAGTACATTGTTTTAAAGTTGGAATAAAACATTAAGTCTTAGACATTTGGAGTAACCCTACATTAATGCAAACTATGTTAGAAAACAAATAATGCAAACTGAAGCTGATTTCCTAACGAATTAGATTTACATGACCGACCTACCATTGAGAATGAAGATTGCAATGAAGAAAAAACATTGTCAAATGTGGTTAAAACTGGCCCAAAGACAGAAGAATTGAAGATGTTTACAGACTATAACCATCTGCAGCTAGGCAGCAAAAATACCCACTGAAGGAAAAACCCATTGCTCTCTGTTCTTCTCAGCCTACTAGCAGGCCAGCTGGCAAACATTGCTGTGCTTGGTCACTTCAGGCATGTTTAAACAAGAAATAAATTTTTAATAATAAAGAAGAGAGGAAAATCCCACAGAAAAAATGTTAAGTCAATCACTCAGTTTACCTGTATTAGGGTCATGTAGATCTTTGTCCCACTAACTGCAATGGTATGTACCATGATGAGCAGATGTTTGTATACAACCTCATCCCAACAACTGACCTTCATGACTGGGCATCTGCCTACAACATTCACGTTGGCTATAAGAACTCTTTTTGTCACATCTTCTAGAAGCATCCAGAAACACCAGTTAATACTATGTGGGAAAATAATTAATGTAGAGGACAGAACACTCACTTTAAAGTTAGTTTTATGCAACATAATTACAAGACATCTTCTTGAAAGTAATCATCGTTTCCTACTTAAAATGCTGTCATCCTCTCATAGTCACGGAACACTCAATTCTGAAACAAAGTTAAACGGAATTGCTTTAAACATAAACACCACACACAGTTAAATAAATACACTGACAAAGCTTATATGTGTCTGTGTGACCTATAAGGACCAACACACATAATGCAGAATGTTAAATCACAGTATCTAAACCCCCATCAGACACGTTCTAGGTGAAGCTTACAAATAGTCTGGCTCAAAATGCTCCCTTCCCCACATTTTGTTAAAAGGTTTTCTAGACAGAAGCCTGGCAACCTTATGTCACTGTGATAATCTATATAAAGTCAATTCTGAGTGCAAAACCTCATGTTAGAAATGCAAAAGCAGCAGTGGATATACCAAATGCTTTCAGAGCCTTTCTGAGCACATCATATTTTGTTTTCCTCTAACATTTTGTGCATTTTGTGCATAACAATTACAAGTTTATAAACATATCTAAAACTGCTACACAAAGGTTCTGAATATGTATTTTTTTAAAAAGGGAAAGCTTACATCCAAAAGCAATCTTAATGAATTATTGAATAAAACAAAGTATCTTTCCCTCCAGAACACTGCAAATCCCATTGTACTGGATATAAAGGGGATAAAAAAACAACAAATAAAACAAGGTAAGTAGGCAGAACTTAACAAAAGTGAAGTACTCCCTGAAGTAAAACATAAATCCATTTAACCTGTTCTTAGAAATGGCAAAAAAAAAGTACAGTGGCTAATCTTTGGTTCAGGCCTCTCTCATGAATAACCAGCTCCACACAGATTATTAAGGGCCTACATAATTTTATTTATTTATTTAGAATACATAGGTCAATAATGTGGATTAACTAGGATTAAAGTGTTATTTTCCCATTATTTTTGTGCTTTAAGCTGGTTTAGTATTTCTAGGAACTTTATTTTAAAGCCAGCTTTGTAAAGGAAACTACACTATGGAACTCCTTGTTTACTTTTGATCTGTGTGTAATCAATATGTAAATCTTAATTTCAACATGTTATCACTAGATTGCTTGATTTTAAAGGCAAGGAGTTAAAGAGCATTAAATATTTAGACAGTTTTAGTATTTCTGGCCTTCATACATGAAAACTAAGAGGGGAGGGGGGAAAGGACAAATGAAAATTTCTGATTAGAGAAATGTAGCTCAAAAAAGTCTAAAAAACCTCCATTGTGTTAAACTATCCATTTACAAAGATACAAGGGCAACAGGTCAAAAAGCCTGGCTGGTATGGTTTTGATTGCAACTTTCAATGAAATCTCCAAACACTTGCATGTACACCAAGAAGTGATATTGACTACAAAGCAAAGACAAAAAAATTGTGCAATACTTGAAAAACAAACAACAAAATATATATATATGTATATATGCCAGGACTTATTACCATAGTCTTATAATAAAAAATGAAGAAAGGTCACAATTGGTTGTAGCTTTCAGCATCAGCTGATGATGCTGTGGAACTGTCTGAGGGTTATGGCACTTTATGCCAAGTTGTGCCTACAGCCCCTTCTGAAACCCCACACAGAAATGGTATTTCCTGAATCAAAAGCTGAAATGAAAACATTTCAGCTTGCCAAAAAAACCCTAAACAACCAACAACAAACCACCCAGGTAGGATCCCATCAGCCTCAAGAACACAAAGGCAGGTAGATAGTTTTCAGAAAAGAGCATTTCTGATTTCTTGAGATGCCAGCCACCCAATTCCCCAGAGGCCTTGGGGTGAGCTCTGGAGGGTTTCAGACTCTGCAGCCCGGGTGTCCCAGGTGAACTTCAGGACTGTGGGCACTCAAATCCATCTGCAATCACAGGGGCTACCAGATAGTTCCTGATGTTAAAGATGAAGGACCACTCTCTGTTTCAGGTTTTCAAGCTTACAAAATTCAGCAGACCTGAAGTGCAGAAGTTTCTGAATTCTCCAAAATCCAGCAGATTTTCCCAGAGGCAAAAGTAAAAAAATTTCCAGGTTCTGTGGGTCCTTACCTGTGTGCTCAACATCAAGTTCTCAGGCAGGTCCGCCCTGCACATGTAATTCTTCTGCAGAATGTTTTCATGCAATAACAGGATTAGAATAGAATAAGTATCTGTTTCAAAACACAACACACTGAAAACAGATAAGGCGACCCTACAAAAACAAACCATGCACATCTGGTAACTCCCTTCTGGCTACTGTTTGAAGAACTGTCAGTCAACCTGTAGTATGAACACTGTTACCTAAGGGTGAGTTTTCACAACAGGGCTGAGTCAGGATAAACATCTCGGGTGCTGCCAAAAGGAGCAGTCCTGCCTCTCCCCCTAGGCCTGGTGCTCCTACTGTTCCCTTTGAGGTGGCTCCCTGAAGTCTTGCAAGCCACCTGAGCTCACTAAACTGGTTAGAAGAGATAAATGCATACTCCCTTTCTTGCTGGGTTAGTTTTCTGCAAATTTAGTGAGCTGAATCCGATGTCAAATGGGCTTGCAGAGCTGGCACAAGGAGGATGGAAAGTAATCCTGCTTCCAGAAGCAAGAAGCAGGATGATCCATTCTTCAGTTAGGTGGCCCAGCTGCCCTGTGAAAACATACTTTGTCATAGCACCGCTCTTGCTTTCCATCATGAAAAAAGCAGAAGGTGGTATTTTGGATTTAAATGTGGTATCCACACTAGACATTATACAAATCAACATGCAAAGTTGTGCTAGCACTCATGTATCCAAAACATGATGAAATTCTTAAACTTGTCAAAAAAACTAAACCATTTTTTTGTATTAGGAAACACTCTTTTTTGTTATCATCAGTAGGCAGAAAGAACCTACATGTTAATATGTATTTTTACTTTTCCTCATTTCCTTACTAAGGGGTCAATAGTGCAACGAGTTTTCTGTCTTTTGCTTTCTCCTCATGAGAAACTTGTTCTCACTTTTATTTTGGCAGCCTCAGAGAATCAGTCAAGTGAACACCTGCTACACAAAGCTGAATTGCCATCTCTGGAAGCAAACACTGTAAGTCTGGATGACAGCTCTTTCATAACTTCCATGAACTAGTTTTAAGAGTTACTGTGGACTAAGTAATTTATGAAAAACCAGAAATTAAGTTAATGCAAAGAACCCAACCACGTATTTAATTTCTTGTGGGTATAGGTACAAAAAAATAGGTAAGGTCATGCAACTTTTATACATTCTGTTTAAGATGCACTTACATGAACCCTGAACATGAAGAATTTTGTGAAGATTATATTCTTTCCCATTACCAGCTATACTCCTTACCACCTCTTTTTTGAACTCAGTACTTGGAAAAAAGCAGAGAAGAACAATGTCACCCTGCTGTCTTCCTATAAAGGAAGCCAATGAATCAACCCACTCCATGCACAAAGGGCTGTGTTACCAGATACTTATTCAACTGGTTGAAAACTGGCAGATGAATTTCTAGGTCACAAAGACCTGAACTCCTGTATCTGATAGGCAGCTGCTATAGCAGATTAATGATTTTCACAAAACAAGAGAGAATTCTGTTTCCATGATGCAGTTACTGCTTTACATGTGCTCTACTTGGGAAGGTGTCCTATATTCAGAACCTGAAATCCTCACGCTGTGATCTACCCACAGTCATTATGCAGCCTAATACTCAGAAAAAACTAGAACAAAAAAACCAGCTCTAAAGGTCATGGACACAAAATGAAACTCCTTTCTTTCTCCAAAGATACTGCCTCTGAATGGAAAACAATTGATTTCCTATCTCCTTTGAGAGGAGATGAGGACCACAGGCTTAATGCCTAGAGGTTTTCAGACAAGCACTGAAGTGGGACAGGTATCACACATGGTTTCCATCAGACCAACTCAATGCTGCTGAAAAGGGTGGACCTGTCTTTCCTCTCTGCTCTGACCTGTTTGCACCTCAGCAATTGAGGCTGGCCTGGCTCCTTGGTGTCCACTCAGCTCCCTAATCTGGATGAACTGTTCCAGAGGGCTGAATTTGCTCTAAGCAGATGTGGGTCCCTAACAGGTGTCTGATTTGTATGGAGTGATGAGAACTTAAGAGGCAATCACACAGCTCACTGAATTAACGGATGTGTTTCCATCCACAGCTCCTATTTCTGTATTCTCTCTTACCTTATCTGGATCCATTATCCCTTTGAACCAACAGACCTTACTAGAACAGCACAAAATGGACCCAAAGAAAATTCACAAGATTGCAGAAAATTAAATGGCAAGAGTATAGAGTCTGAAGCAGAAGGCAGGAACTGGTCCTCCCTCAAGAGGTTCAAAAGATGAGTACAGCTACATATGGAGCTAGCCTAAGACATGGTGATTTTCTCAACTGAGTAACTATTTCTGTGTGCAGTATGATGAATTATCTTTGATCACTGTCTGGATCAAGGTGACACTGTGTGAGGCCATGCCAGCTGATAGCATCTCTCACCGCCACTAAGGAGGGGAATTCCTCTTTGAAGGTCCCTGCCTTTGCACAGACTCTGCCAAAGATCCGACTTCCTGCTTACTAACTCATCTTTTTTCTGGGAATGCAGCAAACACCAGAGCTGGAGCAAAGCAAGAGTCACTGAAGTGCAGGAAATTAGCACCTTTGCTTTTGAGTGGCAGCAAGCTGATGAAATCAGATGATCCTCTCTCACAAAACTTCTACTGGCCAAGCAACTCTTAGATGAGTAAGATCAGACACAGAAGACAATACAGAGTATTCTGCCTTTGAGGTATCCCACACTGCTTAATTTTGAAGCTTTTGTGGTTTGGTTTGCTTTTCTGCCCTGTCCCAAAGGGATTAATTAGGAATGACGACCTCAAATCCAGACAGTCTTTAACTGTCTAAACAACTTGGAGGTTGTGAGACTGTGTCTGTTGTGAGTTTTTTAAAATGTAGGTGTGGTGTACAAACACAGAATGTTTTGGGGCTAATTTACTGGGAAAGGGGAACAGCTGCAACATAGTCCCCTAAGTTAAGAAGGAGATCAGGCTGCCCATGTAGCCACTGGCTAGAAGGCTTCCCCAAAAAGTGACCAGGACGCACTGATGTTCATCACCTGCTCCATGTGCAAGGAAGCATCTTTCCATCCACTGACTAAATTGGAAGAATTGCTCCCAAATGAAGACATCTGAATTTAAACACTCCTGTAAGTGACTTGACCCATGATTTCTACACTGTCGTCCAACACAAAGAGCAGATCAAACCTGGGCTGCTGTTCTGAAAGGCTGCAATTAGAAGAAAAGCTCTGTTACACTAATAAGAGCTTCAGATAGGGAACATGAGCACGGCTCTAAGAGCATCCCAGCAACTGAAGAGATTTGGGGAGGAAGAAAATGCTCTGGGCAAAAGAGACAGTCTAACCCCCTTCTAGTTACCTGAGGTTCATCCCAAATTGTAGTCACCTTTCACATGTTTTCTTTTAGGCATTCAAACTGGTGGAACAATGTCTGCAGTGAAAGAATGAGGTGAGAACAGGGGGCTCCATCTTAATCATGGGAAGATTCAAGCTAGAAGCATAGGAGGACAGGAGCCAAAGCTCCACCTAGATTTCAGTGTATATGCTGAATGAAGGTGTAAGAAGAATTCTGAGCTTGCCCTGTTTGAGTTTGTTTGTAAATTAATAAAAAACTTCATAAAAAGTAACTGGATTACCAGGGTGTTCTGAAGCATGATTTCTGTCTGCTCATCTGCTGCTTTAATAAGTTTACAGCAAGAGTTGCTGTAAATGATGAAAATAGTGAAATGATAAAAAAATGATGAAAATATTTCTTAGAATTAGTATCTCTTTATAATTATCCCAGAATCCCAAAATAAAAGCTGAGGACAAGACACAGGAACATTGCTGTTATATCAATACCCAATCAAACCTTTTCATAACTGTCATAAGAGGACTTGAATTCAAGAAAGGGGCTCTCAGCTGCAAAGAATGCAAATAACAACATCCTTTCACCATCTTACTTCTCCTTCATGGGCGTCAGGTGAGTGTATCCAAAGCTCAAATCCCCAGCAGCACATCAGAGAACGAAGTTCTGGAAAACAACCTGCCAACCTTCTCAGTGTTCCCAGGGGTCTAGTAGGAAAACAGGATTATTTTCTTATCTCAAGCCACATGGCTAGGATTTATTTACCTGTATTAATGTGAGACCAGGCTGTTCTCATCCGAGATCCGCATTACCTACTGTCCTCCCAGCTTGCTTCCCACAAAACCAAGTGTCATTTGTGCTAATCAGTGCTAAGTGAACCAGAAAGGAGAGAATGGCAGGGATCCAGCTGACTCATTAATAGCAGTGTAACGGATTAACCCTTTTACATTGTCTCCCCACCCCCCTCAATTAGTCAGCATCAAAGGGGCTTGAGACTGCACACATCGGAAACATAAAATGGGACAAAGTGTTTGAAAACAAAGGGGAACATCTAGGAGCAACATCATATTCTGCCACAAAGACTGTTATCTTGGTATTACTTGTGAAGAGGTTGGGGTTTTTACAGAAGTTAAGCTAAACTTTAGGTAAACGGCAGCAGAAGAATAGAATATACTGTCAGAAGAGAGTGAAACTATGATTAATCCTAACAAACTTGTCATTTATAGGAAGAATATTTAGATCTGAAGCATGAAACACAACTAGCCACTGTGAGTTCAAAATTGTTATTAATTGTGACTATAAAATTACTACAAATATTAAAACTCAACTTCCCCCCCCCTTTTTTTTTTAAACATATGGGCAGAGCCCTTTCTGATTTGTGATGTGAAACTAGGTATTTTTGGTTTAGACAAACATTACTAATCAGAAAAATCCCTTCTAAAACAAACTGTCAGTTTGATGTTTTACATTATAAGAGACAGAACACTTATTTCCCCAATACTAACCTGCTTTAAAAAGTTCTCCTAAATGTGTAAGTACCATAACTCCCACCAAGGATTTATTTCTCAGTGCCTCCGGTAGCCTTGTATTCCATTTCATAAAATACAAACATCTTTAACTCTTAGATGCATTCATGAACATGTGATGTATATGCCCACAAACAGACAACCAGAAATTTAAGCAAGAGACCTGAACTCTATTTGTAAAAACTTATTTGGAACAGTGGGGCATTCATTTCTCATTATGCAGCTATGTCCACGCTTCATCAAAACTTGGGATTATTGCACTGTACTACCTGAATGTTAATGATGAAAATTTAAATCTTGTTTCATGCAATACATATAAGAACATCTCTATACACAAAATGTTTCATTGTGTAGTAAACTCTTGCTTGTATAAATGCTTTCCATCCTTTTAAAACCTCAGTTACAGTTAAGTGAACATTTTGCTTTTAAGACACCCATCCAGCATTTATATTTGCTTCACATAGTCTGTCTCAATTATACTACAGCTGTCTCACAGGGCATAGCTGGCCATCTCCATCATGAACAACCACCACAGAATCTGAAGTTCTTGATTAAAAAGCAAATGGTTTTGTGAGCCAAGCTGAAACTACTGCAGCTGCTCCATTTCACAAACCAAGAGCCATTCAGCTGCGAAGAATGGCACCGACTCGGAATTGTTCTTCCTGAGAGTTTTCACAATAAAAACAAACCACACTACTTCCAAATTTCCAAAGACTTTGGGGAAAAGAAAGAATGAAAAAAAAAAACCTAAAAGTCTTCACTATTCTGGAAAGAAGTGTTTTCTTTTTAGTCTGAGCTTTTGATTTCTACGTCAGTGTTCCTCTATGAATAAAAAAACAAAAGCAAAACCAACCCCTCCCCCCAAACATATACACACTACATGGGTTCCTGTAGATACTTTTAATGATTATCTACAGCAAGTTTGCAGAGATATTAAATAGGAACTGCAATGCTTAACTTTAAAGAAAAACAACAAAGCAAGATACTGCTAATCACTACTGTAGCGATTCAATATAATATTCAGTGACAGGGTAAAATATGAAAAATAATTAATGAATATCATTATAGCTATTATTTGTAGTATTAATATAAATTAACCTAATGATAAAAACTATAATTTCCTTAATCAGGATAAAGTATTAATCCTGATCACTTGCTCTTCAAAAGCACACATTTCTCTACAACATACAAAATAAACCATCCTCATCAGAGTGAAGCTGCACAAATTAAGCCATAATATGTACTATGGATGAAGTCCTGTTTAGTACAACTTGCAAAACACAACTTTATACCTGTCACCTTTTTTTTCTTTTTTTTTTAGGTAACCACAACAAACCTTAAGTGTCCACAATATTAAAAAAAGTAAGACAACTAAAAGGCACCCACAAAAATGCTGAAAGAGAATGTTTCTCTACTTCACTGAAACTGATTTCATTAAAATATCAGAACCAAAGCTATTACACATTTCCTACGATGTCCTAATAACAAATTTTTTTGGTGCCCAGGCTAGCATGTCTTACATCTCAGTTTACAGCTACATTTCTCACTGCAGTTTTTTAGAATTATTACAAGTAAATTTTACATATTTCTTTGATTAATGTAGTCTGAAAGTAACAATTCAGGAGAAAAAAACCTAAAACCACTGAATATCCGTTGAGTATTTCTTAAAAAAACCTCTCTATTTTAAGTAGTTGGTGGATTTGGCTTTACATGTCAAAGCACTCCATATGAATATGTTAACAAATTTGTACATTGCTTTTAAAGTTGGTTTTTTTTCAGTCTGTTCTGCAAAAAAACCCAAAAAAACCCAAAACAACAAAAACCCAAGACTCTGTGAAAGATGAAGAGAAAGTGAAAGTTTATGGACAAACGATAATTTAGAATTTCAATGGAAATCCTACTTTCACTTTGAAAACCTTGTATTTCACAGTGCAGAATTGATTTGTTTGTGGCTTTTTTTGTTTGTGGCTTGTTTGTTGTTTTGTTTGGTTTTTTTCTATAGGCAAGTTCTGACCCTAATCAAAACAAAGGTTTATGGCCTTCCCACAGATACTGTCTCAAAGTTACTGTGCCACTTCCAGGATGTTTTTTTTGGGGTATTTTGTGTGTTATTAGTAAGATAAATCAGGGGACAGTCATTAAGGGCTCAAAAGAAGCCAATAAAGAGTATATGAACTAAGGTAAAAAATCTAAGTGAGACCTCAATAGTTTTTTAAAGCAACATTTTCAAATATATTTTCTTCATACATAGGTGCTCCAAAAGGAAACTAAACTTAGACATTTAGATACCTAAAATAAAATCTAACCACAACCAATATTCATTTGTGAACCCCAAAATGCACTATGCATATACAGCAGTCATTTAGCAAGTCTGAAACTTTGTACTGGGCATCATAAAGCCACAAAGCACCTTTTCTGAAACCCCAATTATTTAAGATTGACAGGGATGCTGTGACAAAGTGCCAGGCACAACCTACAAAGTCTAGATCAAAAATAAGATCAGAATTGGAAACGAGCAGACCTAACAGTATTACAAGGTTGAGAGGAAGTGTTTGTAATCAATCCCCACTTTGTCAAAATACCCTGGCAGTAATGGAATCAACTGGATTCTTATAACCTTTGTTAGGGAGTAGATCTTGATAAATGTTTTAAACAAGCCAGATACACTGTCATTGACTCGGAAAAGCAGTAAACCCTCAAGCATTTCCATCCCACTTAGCATTATTATATTTTAAGGTTGAGTTCTGACTGAAATAATCCAGGATTTAAATGATTTAAATCACATAAACCCTTTGTTCTCAATCATCTGCACTTCCATTAATTTGAAAGTGGCATTGATGATACTGATATTTCAAAGAGTTTAATAACACCAGGTTCAAAAGCTACAACATGTTTTCCATTACAAATGCCCCCTCTAAAAGTCCTTTTCAGTGTAAACAACTGAAAGAAGGATAATTTTAAGAGGCAATAGATTTGCTTCAGTACCTCCACACTAATATTATCATTAAGTGGATATATATGGCAAAGCAACACAGTTTCTTTTCACTGGAACATTTTCCATATTGCATAATGTTGATCCTCTCATTCCCTTTTAATTGATCTCCAAGTAGGGATTGCAAAACTGAAAACTTAAGTCTAGAAATAGGCACTGTGAGTGGCCAGCTAAAGAGCTGGAAAACAAGACTGAGTGGCTGAGTCTACTGATGCACGGGGTAACAGAGCCTTGTCTGCTAGATGTGAGCCACCACCCCAGACAGGTTTCCACTTTCAGATTTCACAGACACTCACCACTGCTTGCAGTGACCTCCTTTTTCTAGCACTAGATTGGTGGCCAAGTGGCTTCTGCACTTTCGTTCATTCTTCTCACTAAATTTGCAGCATTTCAGAGAACTGGCAAGGGCTGATTTTATGACATGAACATTGTAGAGATAAGAGAAGTAAAGTAACTAGGACACAGAATCAGCAAAATACTGCCTACAAGCTCCCATTTAACTGATAAAACACTTGTTCAGTGATCAGTTTACCTTTTCAGTCTCCTCAGTCCAATGAAGCAATGCACACATGAAGCTACTGAATCTGGAAGGGCTAAATGTTTTTTAAAAATATTTATGATACAGCAGAATAACATAATACTATTGCTGCTTGGGCCTAAATAAAAGTTAAGGCAAATGGGTATCAACAGCTGGGAAAACCATGTTCCTTTCGCCTACCAGACACAGCTTAAATCAGCTTCTCATAATGGCAATATTTGTCTTTGAGGGCTGTTGTTAGTAGAATAAAAAAAGCCAGCCCTTTGATCAATACTTTCTGCCTTCTTTTGCTCTTAAATAAGATTTTCTGTGCATTTTTATCTCCCATTTCTGCCACTTCCTTTCTATGCCCTCATTACTACTTTCCATCTTTGCTCAAATACTTGCTCAACAGCAGCAGAACATCACATTTTTTTCTGCAAGTCAAAACACAGGACCCTCTGAATGGTATCTCAAACCAATTTTACAGAGTATTTACCTAAAGTAAAATGATTTTGTTTCTTACAAATGATGTAAGAAACATTTATGTCCTTGCCTGTGGTTTTAAGATGGCCATACCAAGCTAAGACCTCACTAAAGGAGCTGATCCTTCAAACTGTCTCTGTTGTAGACCTGACACTTTGGTGTGACAATTCACCTTAGGAAACAGGCAGGAAACCCCAAAGCATGCGTGCAAGTGTGGGGGACTTGTTTTCCACCAGTTTAGTGAAATGAATCAAATCACCAAGAAATCAGACAGCTGGCCAGACTGACTACAGGGAAGAAGCAGCCAACCCCTCCCTGTGACACTGAGCTGCTAAATGAACCCATCAGCCCTATCTGCACCTTATGTGGAAACCACTTGGGCAAAGCTTCACAAGATTATTCTCCCAGTATTCCAACTTACATCTCCTCTATTTCTTTTATTTTTTAAACAGAAGGATGTTATTAAGAATGACACTTGCAGCTAGCACTGGGCTGTGCCTCAGAATGGGGGTGTGTTTGAACACTGTCAGACATTTATTGTAGATAACTACAAATCAGCAATTCACTGACCTGTAAAATTCATCACTTATCACACATAATGCAACACTGTTTATTGCACTAAGTTTTTATATGCTAATATACCAATCAAAAACCACCACATATTTGGCCAGCAATTTTATATGAAATATTTGTGATGGGTATTTCCAGGATCATATATAACAGGCTGTTTTCAAATTCTTTGTCTTGCTTTGAAATTATCTGTAAGTACAATGTTTAAAATTGTTTGCAGCAGAATCTGGTGGTATTTTAAAGTTGCAATGGCTAAGTAGTAACCCCACAGAGAAAAAAAGTTGAGAGTTCTGCTGAAAATTAAGTAGGGTAATTAAAAAAAAAAAAAAAAGATCATTTTATGCACGTCAAATAGAATCCAAGCTACTTTAAAAAAAACTTCATCCTGGCATTTAGTAGAAAGTGTCACATTGTGTATACCCTAAATTTGATTTGTACCTCAAGATGCCAGCACATTTTCATTTTCAGCCTCTTACTACCAAATGTATTGGGTAATTCAGGTTCCAAAATGTTGCCACTGCTCCTCAGTATTTTATTTAATGTCCTTCTCCAGTGGGCAGAGTTCTTAAAACATTGCAGCAGGGAAAAAAAAAGAACCAAAACCAAACAAACAACCCCTGTAAACAAGCAAGCCAAAGGTAAGCCAGTAAAATTAAACATGAAATGCTGGACCTTTGCATGCTCGTATCTGACTAAAGTACCAATAGATCAAGCACATTTCTCTGTGTATGGCTGCTGGACTACACTGCTGTGCCTAATGGATACTGTGCTGCTGCACTGGCCCAGAAGCAGCCCTAAAAAAATGTCAAAAACCCCAGCAACTCAGGCATATTTATTTTACTTTTTTTGTACTCTGAGAAAGATCATTTTACTCAATTTCCAGCAAGTCCATATTCTTATTGGCAACACTCCTCTGTGGAGGCGATGCAGAGCCAAGGCGTGTGGCCCCCCCTCCTTTTTTATTCCTTTCCTCCTGTTTCTGGAATTGATTTTCATTAGCCTTCATCTCTATTTTAAATGAAGCTAGGTTTTGTTTTGTTTTGTTTTTTGGTAGGATCAGGAAGGAGAAGAGGGAAGGATTTGTTGTTTTTTTTTCCAAGTAACCAAAGGAATAATAATACCAAGTTACATTTACTTTGTAACAGGACTTTCAAAATACTAAGTAAACAAGTAAAAGGCAGCCCCATCAAACTCCACAGTATCACCAGCCAACTTAGCACAGCTAATAAAAATTTACTATCTATTTGGAACCAGCCTTTCTCAATTTCTATTCAATTCAGAACATTGCCAGGCAGATCTCCACACGCTCTGGGAAACTAAATGCTAAGTTGTACCTTCCAACAGCCCTGACATGAGATGTTTGGAAAAGCTGAGGAAAAATAAGCCAGAAATTCCAGATAATGGAACATTTCCAGATAACGTTATTTCTTCCCTTAATTGTGTTACCCTTAAAATATCCTCTCATGGGGTTTGATGCTGGTCCTATGAAAAGTAATTAACTTCAGTGATGCAAGATCAAATAACAGGAGAAAGGTTCTACTGTCCATGGACTGAAAATAAACTTGTCACAGACACACACATGATCTGATGTAAAGAATTCAACAGAGGTACACAAATTGGAGACTACTGAATTCATGTGGTCACTGAAGCTTTCCAGGGGAAATTCAAGATATTTACATAGAAGTTTTAAATATTTTATCACGCGATTTGGCTTCATGACACAAGAGTCTGCACTCCTGGATTTGTTTATAGCTACTTTCTCTCTGCATCTAATACAATGCTGCTTTGCCTCTCTGTTTATCCAACTTAGATCATTTCCATTATGCTGGTACTGAGGAAAAGGAAGGGAAGAAACATTAATCATATCCTTGCTAGCTAACTTTGAACTGCTAAATTGTGTTTTTAGCAGTTAGTCTGAATAATGATGGTTATGCCTAAGTTATCAAGCCTACAATAACATTTTATATGTTATGCACCACAACATACACACACTGTTGTGCTTTGTGTATGTGGCTGTTCTATAGAAAACAGCACAATTATATCCTGTCTTTCAAAATTCTATCAATTATTAAATCAATTATTAAAATGTAGAGATAGATTTATCTGCAAATAAATACAAAGTCAGTCTCTTCTGGGTTTTTTTTTTTTGTTTGTTTTGTTTTGTTTTTTTAATTCATGACTTATGATCTATTAATTGTCTCAGTTTTGTGACTCTTTGTATAGTTTTTATGCTGTAGAGACAGATGCTGCTGCTTTGTTAAATGCTTTGCTGTTTCCCGTTGTGAGAAATTAATTGACTGTTACTATTACAGTCCTAACAAACAGCATTTCTTCTGTGCTTTGCTAATTATGCCATGCCTGTGTTTTACATAGTATTTCACACTACATTTGGTTTCCTGCTATTTATTTTAGGGCAGCTTATTTGTAAGAATGTGCATTTATGTTCATATTATCTTGACCTAACAGACCAGATCTGATTGCTTTTTAAACCTATGTGAATAATTGGCTTGGAAACAACACACAAATACAAGTGCTGCATTTAGTGTGAATGCAAGAAAAGCTAAATTGGGGTGGCACTTTAAATAAGATCAACTTGCCAGTTGAAGTGCATGTTCTGCTTTGGGCCCAGTAACAATACAATTGACCTATCTTTTGGATAATAACAATTATTCCTACTTATCTCACTGACAAACAAGCCCAAACTGCTGAGAACCCACATAGTAGATTGGGTTAAATTTAAAATGGTGGTCAAAGAAGAGTGAAGGGGAAAACATGCAAAGCAACCTCTTAATATTCCCACACATGGTCTCAGACAGCCACCAGAATAAAATAAATCTTTCAGATCACAGAAAAATAACAAAAGACTGCAGTGGTGGTTTGCTGTAGTTGTAAAGGTCTAAGAACTCAGGCCAGGACAGAGTCTACAAGTAAATGTAATTATTAGATCAACTAGAGTAGAGAGAAATATTAAGCTTTGGGCCACGCAAGTCCTTTAAGCCCAGAACCAGAAGCAATTAAGCTTTGAAAATGGGATATGAGTGCAAAAGTCTTGTGACAAGTGCAAGTCTTATGAGGAGCAGCTGAGGGAAGTGGGGATGTTTGGTTTGAGGAAAAGAAGGTTCAGGGGAGACCTCTTATGTCCAACTCCCTGAAAGAAGGTTGTAGTGAGGTGTGGGTCAGTCTTTTCTCCCAAGTATCCAGTGACAGGATGAGAGGAAATGGCCTCAAATTGCACCTGGGGAGGTATAGATTGGATATTAGGAAAAAATTCTTCACCAAAAGGATTGTCAGGCACTGGACCAGGATGCCCAGGGAAGTGGTGGAGTTGCCATGCCCAGAAGTATTTATAATACACACAGATGTGGTACTTAGAGACATGGTTTAGTGGTGGACTTGGCAGTGCTAGATTAATGGTTGGACTTGATGGTCTTAAAGGCCTTTTCCAACTGCAATGATTCTGTGATTCTAAAATAACTTTGGAGTTGGCTACAGGCTGGCACACAGTTTGTAAGTTGTATCTGTTATCTTCTGTGACAGCCATCAAAGAAAGATCTTTGTTTTCATCTCCATCCTCCAACCCAACTCTACCTCTCATAAAAATCTGGATCCCTATCACCCCTCTTCCCACTTTTTCTTCCCAGGATGGCTTAATTTACCTACATTTTGAGCAAAAGGCTGATTCCTCCAACAAGCTAGCCCAGTTTAATGATACCCATGGTTAACAGGAGATATTACCTCTGCCTACAAAAGCCATCCCATCTAAAAGGCATTTTATCAAACAAATTATACAAAATATGTAAAATAAAGCCGAAATGAATAAAAAAAAGAAATTCTGAAAGTCAAACTGAATCACAGTTACTGAGAGATCAGGTTATCTCAGAAGCTTTTAATGTAACATTTAAGTATCTTCTCTTATACTGTGGTTTAGCAAGAGTGTCTGAACTAAAAAACAAAACAAAAAACACCCCTAGTTTTGAAACAAGAAGCAAATCCAAATAAATTTTTGCAATTTTAAGTTCAAAGACACTGAAGCAAAGAATCCACAGCATAGAGCAAAGACAATTTTTAAGCACAGAAGGCAAACCACAGTCACATCTTAAACATTCCTATCTTAAAATAGCCTGTTGTCATTAATTAGAGCTGCTAATTAGATGTGTATGGATAAACAGTTAACACAGTATAATCAAGCCTTAACTTCTGTATTTCCTGAGTTTGATTCTCAGTTCCATAACTGACACCACCTTGCCAAAATCTTGCACGTGGCATCAGCTGGAGCAGCTTAAGCAGTTCCCATCCCCATAGCTGCTGCTGACCAACCCTACAAGAACAGCCAGCAGAAGATGCTCCTCAGCTCTTTTCAAAGCAAAAAAATCTTGGGCTTATTTGACCCAGAAAATACTACACGACTTGAAGAAAAATTAATAATAATTAGTGTAACTAATTGAGTTTCCTGTACTTTGAAAAGTAGTAATGGCCTTAATATTATATTAAGGCTGATGAGAAAAAACCTTCACAGGTAACAATTCAGTCTGAAAAGGCAGTATTGTATATTTGCTAGTCTGGGGTGTGATAACTGAAAGCCCATGCAATGCACAGACCTCAAACCTTCTGCTGAGATGACTCTCAGGTTGACAAAATTGGTTTTCAACCGTGATGGCTGGCAACTGACTGCATCAGTTAATACAATAACTCCATAATTAAAACATCTCTATGCAACCCACAAAAATCTGTACTCATTACTAGTCTCTACAAGGCGTCCCTACGCATGGCACAGGCATCGATTTAGCTACAACTGTGAAGCTTTGCTCCAGATAACTTAATTACTGAATTATTGCTGATGCCAAAATCATTCTGAGCATTTTTGCCTATCCCTCATTGCTACCCTTTCCACATCAGCTCCTTGCTGACAAGACCCTGTTACTTCTATAGCTATTATTTTTCTTTTCTCATGTTCCTATGATGATACCATCAGCAGGTTTCTCTGATGAACTCCCAGGTGCCATCAGCCATGCATGAGGAAAAAAAAAATAAATCACAAAACAAAATTTGTAAGATTTTTAAAGACAATTACCAAAGTTCTGCTCCCTGGGCTGCATACACCAGTTTGCCATTTAGCAATAACCACCCTATTTAAAAAAAAAATCCTCCATAATATTTCATATTTTTTTCTTGATTTGTTCAACTTTTACCTATCTTTCATGTGACAAATTCTTGGGATAGGGACGCTTTCATAACACTGCATCATAAAAGTTGGCTACTAGACAAAACAAAGTTATTACCAAACAGGAATTACTACTATGCAATGATTCTGTTTAAATCAGAGGTGAAATATAGCTTTTATTACAAGGACTAAAGGGATGGGATGAAAAAGAGAATAAATAACTGTATCTGCAATTTTCTGAAAGCTATGTACAACGTTTTTTATCTCATTTCTAAAGTGAAAAGTGTCCTACTTTGGCCTTTAACATGTCCCTGTCCAAAGAAGAAAGTAACCCAGTTTATTACCTTCTATTTTCCTCTAATGGACTCTCTTCTTTTCAAGCTGTAGTCCTGGTACTTACACAATACAATCCTTCCCCCTTAAAACACTCAAAAAAAAAAAAACAAAACCAAACCAAAATAATGAAGTGTTTTGCTTCAGCAAGGACTTCAGAGCTAGAAAATAAGCTCAGAAAATAACCCAATGTCTCTTACTCTAATGAGTAGCCAGCAGGAGTGTTCAGGCACAGTGTAATCACTCCTCCACTATACCCAGCACTATTGCATTCAACTATAATTTAGTTTATCTACTTCTGGGAGTAATTTATTACATTCTGAGTGCTGTGGATAGGGATAGTGCCATAAATGAAGCTAAAAAAACCAAACTCTTATCAGCTGGACATCAATTTCTATTAATGAAAGTTTGGTAAATATGAAGATTTATTACTTGAGCAATGCTCCATTAGAACACTGTTTATCCAGTAAAGTGAAGGTGATTTTTCTTTCATTCTGTAGTTTCCTTCATTTGCAACTTGGACACAGTTTGAAAGTTGAACTCGTTGAAGGTTTTTTATATACATGTATTTTCAAAGTGAGGTTTAATTTTTGGCAAAATAATATGCTCTTTTATTGTGTGTCTGATCAAGAATGAAACAAAGGTGTCAGTATCTGCATAGTTTCTTTGGGTTAGTGAGCAGTGACACTAGGTGAGGAATTCTATCTGCCATGCATCTAGTCCCATGGTCTGTGAACAGAGCTTTGTGAGTGCTGGAATTCCATATTCAGGACTAGATCAAAGCCCAAAGCTTTATATTGGTCAATTAAAACTGCATATTCTGTAGGTGTTAAATAGATGTGAAGAAAAAAATCTACTTCCTCAGTTTTAAGGAGTGAATTATTTTTGCTCTGTGTTTATCAGAACCTGTGGTATAAAGAGATTTTGAATCTTCAGTTACCAGGATGTTGTAATCAACTAAATAGACAAATCAGACAATCTCTCAAAATATTACTTCTATATTTTTCAAAATAACCCTACTATCACTATAAACAGAGGTGTAACACCACGTGTAAGAATAGGGTATGAATAGACTATTGACATTAAAGAATCTGCCACATTTGTGGGATTTTAAGCAAAGATGCAAAGTACAAATACATAATTTAAAACTGCTTTGAAGAAACATGCACAAAGCTGATCCCCCACAGTAAGTTTTTTAAGTAGAAGATTAAAATGGTAATGAAAAAACTTCACTAGTAACATAGAGAAGGAATTTTCTTACACTTGAGATGGGGAGGACCCTCCCAAATAAGCACATACATACATAAATCTTACATGTGAACCAACTTTGGTTACCTTGAAATAGATTGCACAGCACTGAAGCACAGTGTAAAGACACAGTTTTCCTACATACAAGCTCCCTAATTTTTCAAGACTTGCTATGAAGCACTATGTCCTGCTTTTAAACTATTAAGGGTAGCTGCTTGAAATCTGTACAGTTACCCATCTTAGGAAAAAAAAGGTTCTGAAAGTTCAGAGTGTACTAAATCTTTACCCAGTTAGGTGATACTCTATTTCAACAATAAAATAAGAATTAAAAAATAAAAATAAAAAAAGATACTGCATGAAAACCACCATTACTAGGCCATACACAAACTGAGAATGTGAACCATAAATTAATGACTTGGGACTTTTCCATTGGTATGATTGATTTATGGGAGAAAAGTTTCTGGTTTCAGACCAATCTTTCAGCTGCTTAAAATATACTCCTTACTAAGAAACCAAGATTCATATTTGCTTTAAACTCTACCAGGAAAGAAATTTGCATCTACAGAAAATTCTGACCAAGCCTCTGATCACCTAAAAAACCCCTTAGAGACACAGAGATGTGTCATGGTCTCTACCTCCTCACAACCTGATAGATCTGAGTAACAGAAAGAAGAAATTCATTAAGAGCAGCAAGCCACAACATTAAGAGAGCCAGCTGCTGAATAACTATGTTAGTGGAATCAATGCAGTCAAGTGTTTTTTCATTTATGTTAAACATATTGTCTACCTAATTCTGAACTACAATTCTTATAACTTTTTTCTATGTTGAATCTTAAAAGTGGCCAGTTCTCAGAAAAAGAACCACTGCTGAAGACAAGACACCCTTAAGCAATATCGACTGTGAAAATGCAGACGACTGTAGTAACAATTGTATAATTACTGATTTTCTTCATTGCATGTTCATTCACAAAAAATGTAGCAAGTACACATATGCTCCATAGGTTTACCTGGAGGGTTTCTTTCACAATCAATTTAACCAACATGAAGTGCAAGCTGCAGCTGTAATCCCCTCCCTCTCTCCACCTGCATCCCCAGCCCAGCCAGCCTGCATCATCACCCTCAGGGCAGACTCTCAGCCTGTACCCTGTACCTGATCACTTCTCTGCTCCAACTTGCGTGCAGCCACACCAGTGGTGCTGGCACAGGGAATGGATGTGCCTGCCACGTTTTAGGGGATACACATACAGGCTTGCAAAAAGCAAGCGTGGGAACCACAGACTTAAAAAAAGCCACCTGCCAGCTTAGCTCAAAATACCATGCAGCACTGCAAATGTTATGGATAATAGTAAATATAAGTAAGTATAGTAAATAGCTATATATAAATTTACATAAATTGCCATATATTGTTATTTCACAAATGATGTATTGATTTTCTTTATGGACCCTCTCTACCAACCCTACAGTCCTTTTATAAAAATTTTACCATCTCATGCACAAAAGATCTTACTTAAAAAAACCACATAGCATGTCTGTCTTGTTTGCTTCATTTGAAATTAATCAGCTGAATTACTGGTTCTGCACATCGTCTTCTTGTAAAGTACCAAAAGTGTCCTTAACTGGCACACTTCAATGACAATCCCAGAACCTGTACTGGGCCACTGAAAATATTTATGTTACTGCCTACCTAAATGTTGAGCCTTTACTGCAAAAAAAACCAACCAACTAAACAAACCAAACACAAAAAGCCACCCCACATCTACAAAAAACAGCCCACTGTGGATGCATTCTGGTATATCCAGACAACAGACAGATAAGTTTAATATCATACAGAGATTGAGATTTTAATGAACTGATAAGACAGAAATCAGAATTCTCAACATTCAGTTACTTGTTTTCAAGACTACACCACAGGGATGTATATTTAAAAGCCAAAATAGATCTTAATCATATATCAGCAGACTACAATGACTCATTGAATACAAATGTCAACAAGCAATCTCAGAAAAATTTGTTTATTTTTAGAATGTTACTCAGGGTAGATGAACACAAAAGTGATAGAAAAAGATCAAGCATGAAGTTCTAAGATAGCTAAACATGTTTATCATAGGATGTAGTGAAAAACTAATGTGGTTTACCATATGAATTTACAATAAAGAAAAACCCCAAACATAAAACTCACTTATCAGGATAGACGTTTAAGAGGGAAACAATGAGTGGTAAAAGCCTAGGTTCCCCTATACCTTCCAAGTTGATAAATGTGGTCCTTCATATCAAACAAACAATAAATAATGAGACAAGATCTTTAGTGAACACACATTTAACTATTACAGATAAACTGGACAACCATTCACTAGAGCAGATTTGTGCTGCTTGTGAAAGAACATATTTCTTGAAAATGAAAAGAAAAAAAATTCAAACCTAAGAAAGAGTCTTTCAAAATATTTCACACCTGCAATTTTAGTAGCTCTCCTAAAATCAGCATCTGGACAGAAATACCATGGCAAAACTCAAATGTAAATATATCTGACAACTATTTATGGCCTATTGTATACAACTTTAACTATTTTACCTTTAAAGTTGACATCTACAGGACTTTCCAGTTAATGGAAAACTTATCACTAGGCTTCTACATTAAGTCCTGCCAAACTGGCTGATTTTTCTACACTATATTAAACAAAATGGTGAAGGAATACACAGTCCTACCTCCAACTTTGATTTTTTTGTTGTTGTTGTTAGCTACTAATATGAAACACTTTTAGACCAAGATAAAATGGAAATCACTGTAGTCTTAATGTTAACAGTGTTAATAAATCTTTAAAGAACATGACAGCACTTATGGTAAAATATTCCTAAGTATCTCCAGTCAGCTTCTATTTTGAGCACCACAGACACATCTGTAAAAATCAAGCACAGTTGTACCCTGGTATCAGATTCACACAAAAGGAGGAGACAAGTCTTTTCAATTTCTCTCACTCAAGAAAATTTCCATATTTATTACATTCAGCTATAAAATTTGTGACTTTTTTCTTTAAGGAAGTACTAAACATAACTTGAGGCAAAGTCAAAAATTTACATTATTGGCA
This sequence comes from Calypte anna, assembly GCF_003957555.1. Classification (NCBI taxonomy): domain Eukaryota; kingdom Metazoa; phylum Chordata; class Aves; order Apodiformes; family Trochilidae; genus Calypte; species Calypte anna. Next base: position 26,087,864 of record NC_044245.1, on the reverse strand, counting down.
AGTCTGAGCATCATCAGATGTTAATTTCCATTCTATTTTGGACAATTTGTTTATCTGAAGTGTGGGCCAGAACTGTTGATATAATTCCTACAGAACCAGCAGATTTCAGGTAAGCAGTTATGAAGAACAGAAGAGACAAACTGATACACTGCTGTGTAAGATACTATAGTATGCATGAGTGATATGCAGGGTATGCCACTAAAAATACTGAAAAATGAGGTGGAATTCACATAGAGGTATTTTTCGCCAATTCTTTTCTTTATTAATATATAGGAAAAGAAATGGCACATGCTAAAAATCAAATTACCTGTTCTGATCACTTGATCAGTGACAAAATGCAATATAAATAAAACCACAAAAAGTACAACCATGCTCTTTCAGTTTTGGAAGATGAAACACATAACTGAAGGAAGAAAGTTTATCATGACATTTAGGAATGACAAACTCTTAAAATTGTTTGAGCTAAATAATAAGCTTCAAGGAAAGCTCCCAACTTCAACTCAAATGCTTGTCTAAAAGTAATGGCTCCTGGGAAAACTGTATTGGTTGACAACAGATTTAAGTGAAACTATTATTAAACTAACAGGCTTAGAATGAGACTGATGCCTCAACAAGTCATTTAATAGGTCTTTCCTTGAAGATGCTCAAAAGATTCTAAGACTATAATACTATAAACAAAATTATAATTTCTCTAGCAGGCACCAGTCACAAGTTTTTAAGTTCTATTGGTCTCTTGAACCTAAAGAACCACCTCTTGTCAATATTCCTATCTGTTTCCAGAAAAAAATTAATAAGACAGTTGTCTTTGAGACCAAAGATGTGCTTATATAGTTATATGCTGAGAGACAAACTCCTTCACCAGCCCTTCTACACTGACAGGAGTCAAGGCAGGTCCAGCCCAGACAATGTAGCTCAATTACACTTCCTTTACCATCACTTTAATCAAAACTTTCAGCCATGTCATCAGCTCAGGCACAGTAAACACTGTTGCATTTTAAGAAGTATAGACCTCCCAATTCCAGAAAACCTGCTGAGTTTGGGCAAAATGAGCTGTTTGGGCTCATCCATACAGACAAACCGAGACACACTGAAGATACAACTTCAACCATTCACAAAGCCAGAGGCCATCCAGGGAGAAGGTTTAACAAATTACATGGCACGATCACAACCATCCTCTTGCCCATGGGGTTTTACTAGGGTAGAAGTAAAGCACTAAAAAATTAATAATAAAGCAGTGGCCTTGCTCTCTGTTTAAGAAACCACCTGCCCCTTGACATCTTGATTCTTACACAGAGGGCTGGCAACAAGGTTTTATACTCTCAGATGGCAAAAGGCTGACCCAGACAAACAAACCTTCTGCTGGTGTGCTCCTCTTCTTGTAAAGTCTGGTGTTCACCTCCCCCTGCTGGACTATGTACAGAGAGAGGGAACTGCTCAGCCTAGAACAGCTCCACCTAGAAATTCCCCCTATGGAAAAAACATAACTCCATCTGCCTTCCAGTTACTGGGAAACCCTCACTTCACATGCACCAAGAGGCAGAACCAGCAAGACCAACTCATGAGGGGGTTCCAAGACAGGAGTATGGCCAGGATTTGGCCAAATGGGCAGGTGTGGCTTTCTTGCTCAGGAATTCACTGAACTGAACACTACAGACTTCTCTGTGCTTACCTCCTATGGCACTGGAAAACAGACCTAGAGCTCAGGTTGTCCTTGGACAAGGTGGAATATAGCAAGGTATGGAAGAATATCCATCATTATTATAGACATATCAAATCCGGATCGATAACACACATGACAATTCCTAACAGACTTGCTTAAACTCCTCAAAAGATGCCAAAATCCCACGCTGCTCCTATTGTCCAAACGCAACAGAACACTCCATCAGTGGGAACACCTAATGACAGGGACAGAAAAGCCAACTAACCTTTCTTGGCTGATGCTAACATTAAGCTTTGGTCAGCAGAACCAACAGAAGCTCTCTGTGCCAGAACAACATCCAACCGTCAGACCAACTCAACACAATATATCAATTGTAGCAGCTCCCCCCTTTTTATACTGAGCATCCCTTTATATTACTTTGCCTCAAAACTCTATCCAAAGACTTCAGGAAATTGTTAGGCATTTTTTCTATCCTTTACTCAGCTATTTAAAAGATCTACTTTCAAAGTGTGGGTGGCACACAACAGAAATAGCAAGATACTTCTATTCTGCACCTTCTAGGCCTCCCAAATTTAGCAATGTTTCCCACAGTAGGACATGCAGCAATGCAGGCACTGTAGATGGATGACCTCCTTCAGTATCAAACCAGATCTACCTATTACACTGTTTCATGTTCACAAGTCACAGTGGTGATCAGATCAGTCTGAGGAAAAACTAAAGCTTGCCACTGTAAACATCCAGGGTGACAGCTCTCTGTTCAGCACTTGGGAATTCTTAAATACTCACATTTTACTCAAAATTAACTTCAGGGTAGTATCTGTAGGCCATATTAAATATCTTATCTCAGTGTGTCAAATATACAAAGCTGTTTAACATCCTAAAAACTTCACTTTATCATGAAGACTCTGCAAATCTTAGTGAAAGCTATCTTGGTTAACATGGAGTAAGGAGAAAAAAGATGAGTCTGCACTGAGACCAAAAACACAGATGATGATTTTTTTTTTTTTTTTTTTGAGATTTAAAAGACATTTTTGCAGCCTTATAAAGTATTCTAATTTTACCTGAGTCTGCTGATAATCAGCCGTCTTTTGTACTAGCACTTGAAGAAGGTTGAAGAACTTATTCCACCTTAATTCACTGTGGAACACAGCACATGTCCTCAATTCACTGTTGAAAAAACACCTTTCACTGCACTTGTGAAAAAGTTCTGATTTAAAAAACATACCACTAAAACTACCTAAACTACAGTTGAAAACAATCTGGAATCTATCAGCTTAAGCAAAAAATTCGGAATGCCTATATGCAGATGCATATGCACACATGCAGGCATTGTGTCAGTATTTTCTCTAACAACGTCAATTGATTTAGGGATGATGCTTGGTTTTATCAGTTAGGTTGTTCTGAGTCTATCAAGCAACACCTCTGTAGACTTGACTTCTTTCTTCTGCTATGTAGCACACTTCATCCATCTGTTCTCAGTAACCTTCAGTACAATTCCAGGTGTCAACTTGTGTGCTCAGGAATAAAGCAGTGGCATCCTATCCTCGTTTTATGGGACTTCTAAAAACTCATTTCATTTTTTTTCCTCCTTCCTTTCTTCCATTTTAAAACATGCAATCTGAAATACCAAACCATCCAGATATCTACCTAGAACAGAGATTTGCAAAAGCAAGCAACTTTCTTTTATGAAAAGATGCATCTGTGACACATCATTGGCTTATCATAGGCTTAAGTCAGCTTCTGGGATACGGTTGCTCTCAGTCAGGTTGCCTATAGCTGATTCTACTCAAATGAGTGAGTTCACCAGCAATAGGCTTTTAACTCACCTAATAAGATACTTTTAGGGACAGCAAAGTTCACAGCTTTATTTCTGCAGAGAGTCATGGTGATCAACATACATTCCATCACATTTATGTTTTTTATATCCTCCCCTGTTCCACTGTTCTTGATGTCTTGCACATAGTCTCATCTACTTTGAATCTGGGGATTCTGTAACAGGGAGGCACAGCCCTTAACATCCAGCTTTCCTATGGCTAGATGGCTTGTCATCTTCCCTTGGCATGGGCACAAATGATGGAAAACTTACTTGCCATGCAGAACAGTGAGAAACAAGTCTCTGGGAACAACCAGTGGCAATGTTTTTCCTCAGCTGGAACATGACTTCTTTGCAGCTCTTCTGAAAGTTACTTTCTCAGTCATGTAAGCCAAGTATAGACTTGACTATTTTATTTTTAAAAAGCCAAATACAGCCAAACCCCAATAAACTAAGTTTGGGGTAAAACCAGATCTTAGGAAATGATGTGAATTCCAAACAAAGGATAAAAGTAGTACCAGTCAAAAATAAAACAAACAGAAGAGTCAGTATTAGACCAGTATCACAATACTTCAGTTGTGTTTGTGGAACAAACTAAGCTACAGCTACTCCAGTATTTGCAAACGTAAACCTAATACTGTTACACCAACTACCCAACCTTGAAAGCAAAATTAGCAGTAATTTAACATGAAATTCTAAGGCCATTTCCCACTTAATAAGTCTTACAGAACAGTTACAGCAAAGGAAAATATTTTAAAGGTTGAAAAATACTTCTAAAATAAAAAGTTAGTTTTGAATGCCTTTTCAACAAGTAAGTGGTACAAGGAAAAAAAAAAAAGCTAGAGGTTTTTAATGCCTCAAGCTGTACAGAGAAAACTTCTTTAAAAAACAAAAACAAAACCAAACTTTTTCAGTTGGATGGCCTGTGTGTTTTCTTTGATATTCATTAATAACCTTTATGACCAGTGGCCTGTGTCAATTCAGCTTCAACCAAGTCCCTAAAACAGAGCTGCTAAACCAGATCAGTGCAACCAAGACTTATATTTCTATGAGCAGCCTCAGGTGTCAGCTGTTGCCCACCAGCAGCTCCAAGCCAAGTGCTCCACTGGGCTTATCACAGGGTGGCCACCATCCCACCTGCTGGCTATGTCACTTCGGACCAGCACATCCGTCCCATTCCTTGCCAAACCATTAAAGGAGAGATGTGTAGGAGAAAGGATGGGGCTGAAGGAGGATAAGGGAGGATGGCTAAGGCTAGAGTGCAGTAAAGCCAGAGGAGAGCAGGCTGTAGGGTATACGATCCTAATGGCACAACAAATTCTTGTGGTGCTTTTCCTTTTAGATGCATTATGTATTGCATGTCCTTGCAGCTTGCAAAATGCATGTTTTTCATGGCTAGTTGGAAGTGGGCAAGTCACACTAGTTTAGCAGATACTTAAAGGGAAGCTACCCTAATTGGCACTTCAGCCTTTTCTCTCCAAAATCAATATTAAGTTGGGAAGATTGGAAAATAATTTTTATCGAACTAGCTTCCAGTAGAAGGAAAAAGAAGAGGATAAAGTCTATATTTTTTCCTATTAATGCAAAAATGTACCATTTAGTTCCCAAAATAACTTTATTGTTTTAGTACAATAATATATTGCATTCTTACATCCTTCATTATTATCTTCAGTAAGTAAATTCTTTGCCTCCCTAAAAAAACAAAGAGCAAGACAATCTCACAAATTTTGGATAAGATGAGCTCTATTTTATCATTATTTTTTCAAGTATGGTAACCAGTCACCTCATAACATCAATTTTTTAAAGTATAAATATAAGTCAATTTTGATTAAATCATACAGATTTTTAAAGAGTCAGTAAGACACATGACAAAAACAAATGTGTAGAGGAAATTAAGGTATTTTCTAGAACTTTTTATAATAATCCAGTCATGCTGAACTGATTGTATTTCCTCCTATATTGAAAATGCACAGACAGCTGCATATAAAAGAAATGTCATCAACTTTCATCTCATGTACAATTAAAAAAAAAAATGCTCAGAAATTGACTAACACTAATTTCAGTTTACTAAGGGAAAGAAAACTTTACTGTGGCCAAATCTTGAAAGCAATGATTCGTATAGATAGCACATATCTCTGGGAAGCATCAATACAAGAACTCCTAAAGGTAAGGCTCATTTTCTCAAGAAGTTAATTTTCACATTGGCACTATATTTATACTAACAAAAGCACTTAGACATGAGTAAATTGTTGGTAACATGAAGTTGGTTTTTATTTCTTTAATCAAAAGAAACTATGAAGAGTAATTATAATTTTAATTTTCCCTTAAGTGTCTGGAAACTGGCCAAGAGATATCAGTTTCTGGGAGTTTTAAGAACAATTTAAGAAGCTGAATTCTGAACAGAGATAGCTAATACTTTGTATCTTGCCTTTGGTAAGTTATACTTTTTTTTCTCTCTCTCTCTATATATACTTCTACTTCATTTTGAAATTTGTTAGCTTTGAGGTCAAAAGGGCACTCTAATTTACACAGACAAATGAACCTACTAGACAGGCCACCTGAAATCAGTTAGTTCAAAGGTAAATTAAAGACATATTTGGTTGCTCTCCCATTTTCTCTCCTGTTCTAAGGCATTAACAGAAGGTTTAGTTCCAGTGTTTCCATCGTATGCAATTGCTGTTTAACATCCTAAAATTCCCCTGTGTCAAGAGAGCATGATCCTGGTATTGGAAGAATACCAGGACACAAGAATTATATGGTATTGAGTCTGGACAAGATATTCAATCTTTTTTCAGCCTTTTGCTACTATGCCTACTTGGTATTTGACTGCCTGAGGATCTACCCTGGAAGATCTTGCAGGAAAAAGCCAGGAATTGTGGAGCTCTGCTTCAGTTGATTGACTCCACATTTAGCTTTGAATCTTTCCAACTTTAATACTATACTGAATTTATCTCCAGTGCACACACTTATTTGAATTGAGGCTGTTCAGAAAATAATTCCTTGGCAATAGAAAAGCAAATGTATTATGGGTGGCTAGAAAGATTTGCAGAAAAGTTGTCAGAATGCAGAAAAGTGTCAGTAGTGTTCCATATAGATGAGTTCCATAGTCTTGTATTTCCACTGCATTCTGTAAACAGGGGGGGAAAGGAAACAACTGACCCTCCCGTGCTAAAATAGAGAATTCAAGAGGGGAGAAAGGTGACCAGACACTCAGTTTATCATAGACTCAATATAACAAAGCCTTCCCCATCCACAGTGGTGCTTATTCAAACTGAATTTATTTGATCCATCTACAAAGTTTACATCAAGATCTAAAATATTCAAACACTTCAACCATGATTATAGCACAAATTATGCTCACTGGCAAAATAATTTCAGTTTTACAAAAAAAAAAAAAAAAACAAAAACAACCCAAAACAAACCCAAACAAACCAAAACACCAAGGAACAGTATAAAATCTACCTTGAGCAAGTAGGAAAGCCATGGACATGGCCCCAAACAAAACACATCCCTACGGTTTCAAGGGAATCTACAAACTGTTCCTGAGCTGCTTCACCACATCACTTACATCATGCTTACCTTCAGTGTGTGTATCAGTATGTACAAATAAGATGCTTCCATTTTAGAAGAAAAATTACTTCATATTAGTTTGTGCCATACTAGACTGTGGGAAGTCAGAATATAGAATATAAAAAGAATATAGAAAGCTCTTCCTTTGGATATTTTTTTTATCTATCAAGTGCATATGCTGAAATTCTTCTATCTGTCTTCTGTTAATAAATACATCAGAAGCCAGGAATGCCTAAAAGGAGACAGGGTTTTAACAACCAGCAAACATAAATGCCCTTCAGGATATTCCTGCCCCTGCCTGCCTAGGATTTCGACATGTTTCTAAAGCAGTGAAGGTCTTGTTACTTACCCTGATTACCTGCAGAGTCTACTTCACAACAAGGTTTCATACACACCATCCAATTTATAATTCAGAATTCGAAATTCCAGCTAGAAACTGTTGTTTGGAAGGAAGAAAGAAGGACAAGGACCGTGCTACATTATGTTCTGACCTTCAGATGATATCTGGAGGCAATTTATATAATATTTATCTATTTGGTTATCTTAAAGACTGCACTCAGTAGCCTGATCTCTCAAAATCCATTTGTTTTTTTTTCATTTCAGCACCAGTTGTGTTGTTCTGGGTGGTTTAACAGTACTAAAAAACATCCCAGGCATACTTACAAAGTAAAATTAAAAGCTTAAGTCAAGCAGTATCCCCACAGCATACCACCTATCATCATCTCCTTGCAGCACTTCAGCCCAGCACATGTCTCAATCCTTTTAAAATGGGCAGAATACACTGGATTCCAAAAACTACCTCAACAGCCTGGTCAGACACATCAGAGCACCTTTGCTACTTTAAGTCACACAGACAACAAAATTAATTGTTGGCTGCTCTCCAGATGGCAAAGTTAATGGAGGGTATATACGAGGAAAGTCATCAATAGTAGAGTGTAAATTCAAGTTTTAAAGCAAAAGCCTCTGAGAGTGTATTTTCATTAGCACCCCATGCTAAGCCTTATCTCCAGAGTCAAGATCAAAAGTGCCTACACAGGCCCTCACCAGAAATGTCTTAGCTTCATAATTCATTCTCTGCACAAGAAGTTCCTTGACTTTAGCTACAGAATGTATGCAAACAGATGGCTTATGCTGCCAGGAATGTGCTGAAGACTTGAAGAAATGTAAACCCAGAGGATCCAGAAGTTTCACTGGGTCCAAGGGAGAGGATAGAAGAGAGAAGGGTACACAAGGTCACTCACATATCACACCTTCTGAAATAAGAACACAAGAAAGCAACACAGATTTCCTTAGCATTACCTCTGATTCATGAAATAGAGGCTAGAAAAGAAAGTGTTTCTTGCTCAGAAGTAACTATCATGAAGGTCAGTGTGTAAGACTTGCAGGTGGAAGATACCCACCAACATTAAGCAGGTTATGAACCTGTATTGCTTAACCAGTAAAAGATGATATGAGAAACTGGTGAGGGTTGGGCTTTAAACGAGAAGAAAAAAACAAAACTAAAGCAGATAGCTTTGCCTTTTTGTTTTAAAACAGGAGACTGGGAAAAAAAAGGAAAAAAAAACCCAACAAACAAAAAACAACAAAACAACCAAACACTGCAAGATAAATTAACTCAGGAGTAAGGGAGAAAGGGAGAAAGGGCACAGCAACCCTATGGCCCTACAGCTCTCATCAGCTGTAAACCCACTTCCACAGCAGAACTCTGTGCTCCAGGTTTAAAAAAAGCAATATGCAGGCAAACAGAATTTGGAAAACATTTTCTCATCTGAAGCTCTTGGTAACTTCTGGAATCTGAATGTGCTGGACGATATTTAGAATTATTTTACATAGGAGAAAATCTCATTTTTTTCACCAGCCAGTGTTGGCAGCCTTAGGCCCGTGCCCACTGGATTGCTAAGGGAGCAGAAGCTCCCAGAAGCACAGGGCATCCTCTTCCACCCAACAGCTGCACCTGCAGCACACCTCCCACCAACAAATAGGGCTTTTTAAAATAAAATTTTGACAGATGATGAATGCATTCTTGGTTGTGACAAGCTGAATATCACCCGAAAGTGCAATCCTCCATTATTTTCATTAGAGTTTCCCTCCTGCTTGCTTCTAATAGTTCCTTAACACTCCTAAAAAGGTTATTTAGTCTAATGGCAAAGACTCACAAGCACAGAATTTGACTGCTGCTTAATGCTATTTAAAATGACAAGCATATTATAGCAGACCACAACTCATTATCTTCACACAGTACGTGTATTTTGCCATCAACAAGATTAGAATGAGTACAATGCCTGGAAAGGCATACTCAAAACAATAATCTAAAAAAGCAGCTGTCTCAGAGGCCACAAAATGCATTAGGGATCTAAATTCATTAGCTCTCACTTCTGCACATGAACACGAGCATCCTGACTGGATCTGACTGGGAAGCAGCTTTCCTCCTGCCTCCTCCTGCCTCCCCCCACAACATGTTCCAGGCACAAGGGGCACCTCTTCCCTGGAAATTAAAACAGGAAAAGAGAAGACCCCACTCTTCTCCTCATCCTCTAACTGGTCTACTTAACAGGTAATGGACCCAAGGCCCTGCTCCCCATAGACTAAAGGTATTCAAGCTCCTGCCTCATACAGGGAGCCCTCCTGATCAGTTAACATTTGAATTTGCTTGGGGCATTTTTCTCTCCTTCCTTTTGAAGCCAGTTCTGGTTCACCCAAAAATGAATGTTTGCCCGGGACAGAGGTAAAACAAATCAGAAAGTCTGAGCCTGATGCCTAAGAGTTGGCAACAAGTTCTTGTCTCTTTATGTTGTTTTTTGGGGTGTTGCATTATCTTTTTTTAACCTTAAAGTCATTTTAGTTTAAGAAAAAAAACAAAAAGTACAAGCTAGGGAGTAGAGACCAATATTCCAGTCTCCCTACTCCCAGGTCACTGCAGTTCAATGATTGATGCAGTACCAGAGAAGCTCCTACATCCTGCATTATTGAAGTAAAACCACTGTGCAGCCAATATAAACACTGGAGGTCCTCCTAGCTGGACTATGTCAGATTTTGATGCTAGAAGATGTGCATCTAACTGTGCTAAACTTATGCAGAACTAGATTTGAGGTCTCCCAGTTCTTGGATGAATGCTTGAATAAGCACAAGTATATACCAAACATACTTGAAGAAGAACATGCTGTAACTTCAGCTTTTGGTTTTGAATCAATCAAGTGGACAGATGTGCTTGATGTACAGTGCCTTGATTCAGACACTTCAGCTCCAGAGCAAACCATGAATTCAAGCTGCTCCCTGCTTTTGCCAGTGGGTCATTTTAGGCAAATATACTCAAAACACATTTTGTAAACTGAATTTCAGTGATGCTTAATCCTACTTCTTGATTCACATTTTCCTAACTTTAAAACAATGTACAAGTTGGAAACTACTACTGTTTTTTTCCTGGGTCTTACCTCTGGTTCACTCCATGGCAAAGTAGGGCTAAATTGTTGTAAGAGTTGGTAAACCCAACTAAAGTCCATATTCGATTCAAGTTAGTGTATTAAATTTCAGTTTAAGCTAAGGAAAGCTCTTTGTGAATCTTTATAACAGCCTTGACATAACTTGTGGGTTTGTAAATGAAAAGACTCCCAGGGAAAAAAAAAATCTCCCACCCTAATTCTCTTTCCTAATGAAGGATGGATTGGTACGTGTACTTAATATCAATATTTTAAGGATAATATTGGCTGCCTTATGCTTAATAGCTTTGCTGATGCTTTTGTAAATCAATTATTCCTTAATCATAGCCCTCCCTTTCCTCCTGCAGGACCTAGGGATGAAATCATGCAGAATAAATTATGTAGGCAAGTCCTCACTGAAAAAATAAAATGGCAAAGAAAAAACCATAAAGTCTCATTCCCACCCCTCTCAAAAAAACCTGAAGTTTCAGACAAACAGAAAGTATAAAATTTAATCTTGTGGGTTTTAAGTTATTTCTCTTATTCACCCTGGAGAAGGAAAAGTATGACTTTAAACTCTTGAAAAACCTGCAGTATATTTCAATACAGACCTCGGAAGACAGAGATTTAGAGTGATAGAGACTAACAGCAAAAATCTTTTTTGTTGTAGCTGTTTTGTTCCAGGAAAGGTCTGGGACCTTGGATCAGCTGAAAGTTGCCCATTCAAAAGGAAAAAAATTAATATACTCTACATGTTTAATGGCAGTCATGTGCTCAAACACATCATTACTCTGCAAGAACTGAAAGACAAACAAAATGACACAACCCCCCCACCAAAACAAATAAACCTCACTATTGACAACTTAATACTACCCACTGTGAGAGCTCTATCTATAGACTGTACTTGTATTCTTATGCACAAAATACATAATCCATATTCCCTAACTACTCCTAAACACCCTGATGAAAACAAGAAAGAAATGAAGAGGCTGTACACATCTGCTGAGTGTATTTGAAATCCCACATTTATCTCAACTGCTGTGAGGGGGAAAGAAAGAGAAACACTCACACTGTAGCAATATTTCCAATTTCAGGTTTTGAATTATTTGCTGTCTATTATTATTTTTGCCCCATACAGCTTTTGTAGCAAATAATCATGTGTAAATTGAGGAAACAATATCCAGAATTAAGACTGATTATGTCCTGTGATGTACATGGTTAACTGTAATAACAGCAAAGTGCACACTAATTGGTAAAGAAACTGCACAAATGAAGCAGCCCACTTACTTCTAGGAGGTCTCTGTATTCCTTTTTATTTTTTACTATCACGTAGACAGACATCTCCATGACAATGGAAATAGCACTAGAATCATTGACTAAAATATATAAAAAGCAGAGAGTGAAGTGATCGTGGTCACAAAAAACGATTACTGTGTAATTTCTACAGCAACACGTGGTCAATGCTGTGAGCAAATACTTATTTTCAAGTGATTAAAGTGAGAATAATTTCCCCCCTTACTTGTGGGGGGAAAAAAAACATGAAAAAAATGGAGATCATTCAGTTGTGTGAGCAGAGATCAGAAAGCACATTACATTTTTAGCAACCACCTAAGATGTGTTATGGCAAAAGCAGATGAAATAGCACTGAAGTGCAAAACAATTGACTGAATAAATCATCTACAGCCTTTAACTTCTTTGGCCCTTACTGAAACATACTTAACCTAGTATATCAAGAAAGAGCAGCTAAAGAAAAACACCTTTATGCACAAGGTGACAACTCATTTTTCACTTTATAAAGAAAAGCCTTACACTTGGGTTATTATTTGACATTGAGGCTTATGACATCACTGAACTGAAAGCCTTCTGAAACACAGAGCACAACCTTCCTGTATTTCTTTATACTACCTAATTAAAAATAAACAAGATAACAAATTTTGGCAAAATAGTTTTCTTTCTTCAGCTGAAAATGTACAAAAGCATTTATTTGCCAGAGATGCAGAGGGGTGTGTGTACCAACAGCTCAGCATAACGTTTCCTTCAAAGAAAATTAGCATTGATTAACATCAGGAGAAGTCTGAATTATTCCAAGCAGACAGGCAGTGATTGCACGGGCTAATGGCTGGGGCTCTCTTTGCAAAGAATGATTTCTAAATATGCTGTAAATTGCTAAAAGAGGGACTTCAACCTGAATTTATCACTTGCCAGAATAGCAGCTCGCACTCCTGCAACACATTTTTCAACTCTTGTTTTTCAGTGAGCTGTAGCTGTAAGATCACCTGATATAGGAAAATCAGACTTGGACTAAAAATATATTGTCATTACCTTGCATAAAGCAAAGAAGTTTTAATTCTGAAAGAGGTGGCCAGCATATTCTAGCAAACAACATTTACAACCAGCACTTGAAAATCCCTTGTTTTACACATTGTTACAAAAACCAATTTGCAGTTGGATTATGAGAAAAGAAAATATTGATTGCTTAAAGAATACTACGTGGACCAATAGACTCAGGCTTTACTACTAGAGAGTCAGAACCTAGAAACTGTCAGAACCCAGGCAGCAAAAGCAAACACCCTATAATCAAAGGTTAAAAAATACTATGTTGACTATGTAAATGCACCATCAGAATGGTCATGCCCAAGAAATGCATTCATCTTTCCTGAGGATAAAGTTCTAGAGAAAAAACAAAACAAAACAAAACAAGATTTTACTATTTTCTTGTTTCATCATGTTATACTTTCATCACTATTTGCAAGAGTTAAAATCAGTAGAATCAAAACCTCTCAGGAGCAGTTTGGAGACCTGGACATGTAGAAAGTGAACATTATATATCAAGTCAGAAAGCAGTTAATATGAAAAACAGGAACACAACTCCAACCAATATTTTCTTAGAGGGCTGGCAGCAAACTGTCAGATGCATGTGTGACCTCAAAACAACCTTTTGCCAGATGCCTCTTTAGCCTCTTACAATTACATCAACTTCTAAAAAGTCTGGTAAATTTTACCATTTTCCTCCTTTGGTTATGCAAACTAAGAAGATGTGCTTTAAAAAGCAGATTGCAAATTTTTGGTTCTGTGCATTTTATCTGCTTTAAAGCCCTCAAATAAAGCTCTCTAATACAGCATCACATACTAATTTTTTCACCCTAAAACCAACACTGCTGTACAAGTTAAACAAAAAGTCTTCAGCTTCTTTCTTTTATCCTCCCTGAAGCCAGTATTCAAAACCAGGTAACTGTCTGAGACAGCTGAGAGTCACAAGGCCAAGACAATATTTAGCCAAATACTATTTTAATACTATTTTATATATATAATACTATTTAATACTATTTACCATTGTTAAGTAAATAACCTTTTCTTTTTCATAAAATGTATGTTACACATCTTATATTGCAATCAACAGAAGCCAGCACAGTTGTTCATATTATTCAGATTAAAAATAGCCTGTATGCTAACTTTTTGAGAGGCATTTCTGCAAATTTAAAAATAATCAAATTCATAGCACAAAATCTCTGTGAATGTATTTCAGGGGCTCAAGCCTTAAAAAGATTTAAAAAAAAAATGTTACCAAATTAAAAGTAAGTAGGTCATGTACACTAAAGTGCCAAAAGTACTAACATCTGATTTGTGGCCAAGAGAACTATTTCAAAAAGCTAGAAGTGTACAAGTAAATGAAGAATTGCACAGTCCTTTGTCAACAAAAACATGCTTTGATGAGGCACTAAAAAGAAAGATTGCCTGTGCTGTAGAGGATCTGAGAAAAAAAAAATTCCTTTAAGAAATATATCTCCTTATAGAGCAAAACAATGAATTTCAGTTGTTCTGTAACCCAGTTCCTTTAATCTGCATAAGAGATGCTGACTGAGTTCACTCAACCAAATCACTACTGGCTTTCAGAATACAATCAACACATGCTTTTCAACAGTATTAATATAGCATGAAGCTTGTGCTCCTAATTATTCATGTTTTTGCATTCTGTTTTTTCCCCCTGCTGTAAAATATGCAAATTTACTTCTTTGTGTTATTTAGGTCCCACATGGGCCTCAACAGATCTGTTCGGAAGGATTTACAAGCCAACATCTAGATACATGCTGTCAACATTTCAAGCTTCATTATTTTTATTAGGTTGGAATGCCGGTCTAGGTTTGATATTAGGCTTTAAAAAGCTTTTTATAAATCTCTTGAAAAACCAGAGACTAGTAAAATAGTGTACTGATAATTACTACTACTCCACTTCGTGTGTGTTTGTGTCTGCCTGAAGGGGAGAGAGAGAAAGCCCTGAACTCTGGAATAGCAGAGAAATCCCCATCTAGTGGTACTATTGAAAAACGCAGTTTGTTTTCCTGCAACATCAGTACCCAGGAGGATTTAGTTTGACTTCATCACTGAATGAAGTGAGAGCCATTACCTCCTGATGCGACCAAGGATCGGTAACAGGAGAGGGCTGTTTCTTCTTTCCCCTTCCTTTTCAGTCAGCTCTGTAGAATTCAGCGCCCAAATGAGCTACTAACAATTTGTAAGTATAAAAACCATAAAGCAGCACCTCAAGAAACAGGTTACTTAACCCTGTAACTTCTTGTGCATTGAAAGTGTTTCCTTACAGTGCCACTGGCATGGATCGGGTATTCTTTAGATAAAAAGATTTACCCGAATCTCAGATTATTACAAAGTTAGTGTTAAATATTTTTAGACTTTAACAACATAATGAAATAGCAGCTTGGCTATTTAAAAACTGCCAAGATTGGCAATACCTACACAAGCACTTTCTGCTGTATAAAAAATATGTAACACAAGCCCATTGATGCAGAAAGGACATTGAGACGCTGCTTTTTTCCAACTGGCACAAAGCCTTGTGCATTTCTTTAATGTAATAGTAGATTTTAAAACACTGCAGCAGCCTAACCTTCCTTACTAACACCACTAAAAGCTCCTTAAATATTAATGAAAAAACAATGTAGAGATTCACAGGAATCCACTACACATTACTACTGACTCCTAGAAAACAAACAGCAGCAATAACACAAGATTCTACAGATCTCTTGACACTTTTAGTCTCTGAGACTAAAACATTGCCTCATACCACAGAGAGGAAAAACAAAAAAAGGATTTGAGTTGCAGTAATAAACTAGTATGGGTGTAGTCCTTTGATCTGGGGGGGGATTAGTATATTAAATTTCCCATTCATAACATACTCAATCCTGAAGATTTTAAATTTGCAGCTTTCTCTCACAAGCAAACATTTTGAAAGAGTTCTTCAAAATACATGCAGAGGTCTGTATTACTGAGATTAATATGGAAACAATAAGGATAATGTTGTAAAACCCTTTTATATTGTGGGTAAAGTGAGGGTGTCCTCTTAATTCAAATATGCAGTTTGTCCAATTCTTCCTTCCACCATAAAAAGTACCCCAAAACCAATCTGCAACCAGAAGTTCATGGCAAAACAGAAACGGGGAAGGAACAATTTTAGGTAAAATTGTTCTTCAGAAAACCAGAAGATTTCCACAACTGAAGACTGACTTATATTGATAATTTTATTTTTCTACCTCTTCTGTACAGAATACTTCCTGATTTGTTAAGGAGGTTATTTTGCAATGTAACTGCAGGTAACAAAGAGAAACATGCAACTGGCTGTAAATCATACTTTTCCAGTCTCATAGCTGAGGATGTTCCTGCCTACAGATAAGGATGATCCATACAAAGGAATTATAGCACTGAATGAACTCAGTAATATATATACTGAACACATCAGAGGAAGGTTCAAGTATCTCATTTAAGATGAAGACAAAGTTTGAATGCCTTGCAGAGATTAGCTTAAAATAGTCATACCTGACCAAAGTTCTGATATATGAATATGTGCTATTAATTTCATCTAATACCAGTTCTACTTTCTTAATAAGAAAGAAATGTTTGCCTTATACAGTATTTCAATTAACAGGATGAAAGACACCTCATTGTCTGTGAGGTTTAAGATGCTGTTACAAGCCTGACACCTATTAATTCTGTGGATCTACTTCTTTTCAGACATCAGCATTGAAACAGAAGGTACATGTTGGTTAATTTAGCAGATCCAAGACTCAGTTAAATACTGAAAATCCTTCTCTTTATTGGGAAAGAAGTTCAAAACACTTAAAGTCTGATATCTAAG
This sequence comes from Calypte anna, assembly GCF_003957555.1. NCBI lineage: Eukaryota > Metazoa > Chordata > Aves > Apodiformes > Trochilidae > Calypte > Calypte anna. The sequence goes on along the minus strand of NC_044245.1, from coordinate 26,071,260 downwards.
GCTATTTATGTTTTCTCCAGAGGAAAAAACCAGCCAAACCATGCTTGCTTCAGTTGTGAGAAGTGAAAAAATAGGTGTTAATCCAAATTTTACTTGCTAGTTCTAAATGGCATCCAAGGATCCAGTAAAAAGACAGCAGGGAAAAGGGAGGTTTACAGAGCAGGAGTACATCTTAAAATTCCTTCCAACCCTACTCACCTTGGCCAAAACCTCCCAGTTGTCTCTGACAGTGACTTCAGTCTGACAAGAACTGAGTGCCTGTCCTTGAAAATCTGAAAAACTACAGCAAAATCCCTGAATTTCAGAAAACAGTCTTTGGGAGACAGATGAATGTTTCCCATACATTAACAGAAATGCTCCCTACCACCTTTTAGAGATCTGCACCTGAGGCTGAGAGTAGAGCTCTGAAATAATAGCCATTGGTGAGTATTGAAAACCCATGTTAATTTTCATCTAAATAAATCAAACAGGAAGCTGTACTAAAGTCAAGGAAGAGACATAAGTTAAATATGTATACTAACCAAGTTTACCAGCACCAGCAATACAGCTGCTTCTCCAAGCCATTTACTCCATTCAAGTTTATGACACACAAAGATCCCTGAGAGAAAACAATCAAAAACTTACTCCTAAATCCATGAAACAGACTGGTCTTTGTAACACGAGTTAGAAGTACATAAAGTAGACTTCATCTGGGGTATGGTCAAAATCTCAGATCAAGTGCTCCTCAGAGGATTGTGTGGCCAACTGTGTGGATGCTGAGAGACATCCCAAGCATCCTGGCTGTCCAGCCCCAGGCACTGCCACCAGGCTCAGCAGCCCCTACCCCAGCCCCAGGGCTTTGGTTGTGCCCATGGGACATGGTGCACCCTGAGTATCTGCATAAGTGTCTGGGCAAAGAGCTACAGAAGACTCACCTCAGCTTCTCAGCTTTTGCCCAAACCACCCTGCAGGGATGCCTGTACCTGCCCTTTACCCTGATCACCCCAACCTCCTAATGTGGGGGGTCTTGGCCTCAAATCTGCTTTGTCCCTGCAGACTCATCTGGCAGTCACTGGGCTCTCAGCTTACCCTGGTCACCATCACCAGACCTGCTCTGTGTTCATTGTTCAGAAAGTGTGGGACCACATCCCTCATCAGTGAGGTCTCTGCCTGAGCCCCTGGCCTCCTGGCACCCTCCCTTGGCTGCAGGCTCACCAGTCTGGTGGAGACACCAGCACTGACTTGAGACTCCAAATTTTTCTGTTAAAGTAACTAGGACACTGCACATTAGCATCCAAAAATAAACCTGAAAACAAACTTAACATTTAGTAGTATTGTAAAGAGGGCACAGAGAACAATAATATGTGATAAATTATTTTTATTTTTTTCCAAATATGAGGGTGACGACACAGGAGCACAGGAGGCACAGGCTGCCCAGAGAAACTGTGTTCAAAGTCAGGTTGGACAGGGCTTCAAATGACATGATACACGGTCCCTGCCCATGGAAGGCAGGTTGGACTAGATCTTGGTCCCTTAAAACCCAAACCATTCTATGATCCAATGACATGTCAGTTGACTTCAAGCAAAAAACATTCACCATCCACCCAGTGAAATCATCAGCACCACGTAGATGCTTGTAGAGTTTCTGACCTTGCCAAACACACATGGGAAACAGCATTGCTGTCTTGGTTCTGTTTCAGTTCCTGAGCTTAGACTGAGATTAGGACTACCAGTGCATGCATCTTTGAGATCTGATGGGAGATTTTTAGCTGTAGGCCAAACTGAAATGCTAGAACTAACTTGTCATCTCTGTGGCTAGCAACAGTAAGAATAGATGGTAGGCTGGGTTTGATTTTATAACACAAAGGTCACAAAACATGAGAAAATCCTTAAGAACTCTTCAAAATCCCCAAACTAACTGAAAACATACTTGTTTTCTGAATCCTGCTATCCAAAATGTTAACTTTAAAAACAATTTGTGATGATCGGGCAACCCTCTGAAACATTTTTCCATATTTCTACAATTGACTCACTCATCAAAACCAATTTCATGTGTTACGTGTTTCATAAGCCTCTTTTCCCTTTTCAGAATAATAGTTCTGCTTTTTACAGAAAAAACACCACTGTTACAGCTCCCGCTACAGAGAGGATCACCAGTATCTGGAAAATAAGTGAACTGGTAGATAGATGTAAAAATGCTTTAGTCCTCAGTAGAAAATTACATTTTCTTACTATTTTCTTACTATTTATTTTGTAGAGACTGAATTACACCCCTGCACTCAGCGCTGGTGAGGCCACACCTCGAGTCCTGTATCCAGTTCTGGGCCCCTCAGTTCAGGAAGGATATCGAGGTCCTGGAGCGGGTCCAAAGGAGGGCAACCAGGCTGGTGAAGGGACTCCAGCACAAGTCCTATGAGGAAAGGCTGAGGGAGCTGGGGCTGTTCAGTCTGGAGAAGAGGCAGCTCAGGGGAGACCTCAATACTCTCTACAACTCCCTGAAAGGAGGTTGGAGCCAGGTGGGGGTTGGTCTCTTTTGCCAGACGACTTTCAACAAGACAAGAGGGCATGGTCTTAAGTTGTGCCAGGGGAGGTTTAGGTTAGATATTAGAAAGAATTTCTTTACAGAGAGGGTGATCAGGCATTGGAATGGGCTGCCCAGGGAAGTAGTGGATTCTCCATCCCTGGAGATATTTAGGAAGAGACTGGATGTGGCACTCAGTGCCATGGTCTGGTAACTGCAGCGGTAGTGGGGCAAGGGTTGGACTTGATGATCTCTGAGGTCCCTTCCAACCCAGCCAATTCTATGATTCTATGATTATTTTTTTCTTGACTTCCACACATGCAGTATTTTTCCCAAAAGCTGAAGTAGAGAATTTCTTTGAGCTACTAGCAGAATTGTATTTGTAGAATTGTATTTGTTCCTGACTGTGTTTTCATGAGTCTTCTTTCTACAAAATTATAATAGACATTCAGATAATACATAGCTATTCAGATACAAATGCACTGATATTTTATAAGCAAAAGTAGATTTTACATGTTGCAATATATAACAGAACATGGAAGGTTATTAAAAAATAGAAAACAAAAACATTATCCTCAAGATTTCACAGGGTTGATAGCTGTGGTGGAGCTTCCTCAATAATGTGATGAACCTTCTTCCCCTTTTTTCACATTCAGATGATACAAGGATATAGAAAGAAATTAAAATAATTAAACGTTGTTTGGCAGCTCACAATTAGCTACATTTTCATTAAGATGCCAGCTACTCTCACTACATTAGTGAATAGATTTCTTCCATAGTTTAATGGATGTGGCACTTGACTCTTTCTTGCTAAGTAGCAGTCAGGCTCCCAGTAATACTCCTGTCTGCCCTTAACAGTGGTGCACAGTATGAACAGTCTTGAAAGGGATTTGTGACAGACAGACTCTACTGACCACAACAGTGGAAACCAGAAACAAGAAGACCCTGAGGATATATTTTTGTCCTTCTTTCTCCAGGAAAGAAAAGCAGAGGACTCACTCCTCTATTCAGAGAGTAACAGCAAACTAGGTTTTTGTTCTTACATGCTTTCAATGAAAGACTAGGTTTAGGAACCAACTTAAAACATAAGAAATTAAATTCTCACTCCCTTCAAGAGTGTTCCCTGCCTACAGCAGGACTCACACTAATGGTCCTATAATCCTACTGAGATTTGGTAAAAGCATTTAGTTCTGGTATTCTGGAATATCTTAAAGCTAAGTTTAAAAAAGCTTAAGTAATAAAAAAGCAGATAGCAAAATAGCTAGGTGTTGTTTTTATGGGTTTTATGGGGTTTTTTGCCACTGTTCCTAGAAAACAAAAACTTCTAGATAAGTATCTACTTCAGTGCTGACCTGTAATTGTGCAACTGCATCTGTCTAGCAAGACAGGAATCTGCTCTGCTCCACTGACAAGGTTGGCAGCAATTCTTTTGCCCAGTGAAAGTCAGTTAAGATGACCTTAGTCCATTTCATTGCAGTTCACTAAATTAACTTCTGTCTGAGCAAAAAATAAAAATAAATAGAAATAAAATAATATTAATGCAAAATTTATAGTCCTTAAGTTTGTATTTAACTGATTAATTTAATATGAATTCAAATGAACAAAGCCACTAACAGCATTTCAGGAAAAAAAGAATGAAGCTAAAAGGAATACTTAATGGGGGCCTATAAGTAAGACAGGGACAAACTTTTTAGCAGGGCCTGTTGCCAAAGGACAAAGGGGTAATGGTTTTGAACAAGGAGAGGGCAGGAATTTTTTACAAGGAGGGTGGTCTCATTGAAGATCTCCCTGCTCATTGCAGGGTAATTGGATCAGATGACCTTTAAAGGTCCTTTCCAACCTAAACCATTCTATGATTCCATAAATGCAGAAGTAGAACCAGCATTGTGGGACATGAGCAATGTCTGGGCACAGAACTCTCTGCCTATTATTCCCTGCCTAATTTGTAACTCTGAATGATCTCCGGACATTTTTAGGATGACGGTGTCTCCTTTGACTCTTCCACAATGCCAGCCCTGGACTGATTTGCAGTAGCCATCAAAACCAGTGCAAATGATCAAAATCTAGTGGAAGACAACCTCTAAACATGACAGCAGAGACACAGAGGTGAAACCAGATCTAACAACTGGGGATATTTGTTTTAATGGAGAACTATTACAAAGAAAAAAAGTAAGGTCTCCTCAGAGTTCATTCTAATAGTTCATACTGTTAGCTTTTTATAATCTGAAGGCTTTCATGACTTGAAAATGCTCAATAAGAAGTCACAGTTAACTAGAGGAACACCATAATATTCCTGACAATAAGTCAGTAAATCAGAGCAGCAGAATCTGAATAATGATGATGAATGTACAAGGAGTACATTGTACTCTCTTGTACAAGGAGAAAAACATAAATTTTCAAAAGAGGAAAAAGGATCAGCTACAGACAAATTCTTTATCTACTGAATGCTTGAGCCAGCCTACAAGGCTGTGAAAGAACTTGATTAAAGCTGTGAATTTAGCCAGTTTGCAGGAAAATCTTCCTTCACAAAAATTAAGAACTCTGAACATTTTTTATCATGGCCTTTCCTTACGTTTCATTTGGTCTAAGCATCTTGAAGAAATGTTTACATTTCAAAGATGATAAGAATCACTTTATACAAAAGCACCACTTACCCACAATAACAAATCCATCTGCTTCTCTCTCTGGCACTGTAACCTTCTTTGAATCTTGATTTTTTCGGAAAAAGCTGAACATTGCCTCTTTTTTTTTTTTTTTTTGTCTTCTAAGTTGCTATCTAAAATGCAGATAAAACACAATAAATAAATATAAGAGAATAGAATTTAGTGCAAGAAGTTCACACCATGTCAAAGGCCACATATGTGGTATTACACCTTAATGTTAATTACCAGGTTGGAAATATAATGGATTTCTATGACAGAGAACCTTGCTGAGGTAGCAGTTGACTTCAATAAGAAAGGATAGAAGGCTTTTCTATAGTTATGGAGGAGAACCATTAAAAAAACAGCTTCAACCTTTCTGAAATACAGTGAAAGAAGGAAATTCCCTTCAGCATTTATCTAGCACGTTTCCATATTTTTCTGATACTTCAAATTGTTGTTTCACAAACCTTCTCATCAGAGTTAATTCTAAAGCACCTAAACTTTGAAGCCCAAGCCACAATCCCATAGAACAGGCAGCTCTATAATGCAGAAAAATACTTGAATGAAGCAAACTGTACTGATTTTCAATCTTGAGTATCTGTGCATCAATTAAAAAGACCAACCCACCCCCCCCTATAATATTAGCATAGTAGCTCTTTTCATTTTTCAAGTTTGCAGTCTCAGAGACAGCTTAACACTTGGGAGTATTTGATTAACAGTTACCACTGATTCCCTTAGAAGAAACTGTAACAAAATCATTTGTTGCAATTTTTTTCATAACAATAATTCATTAAAAAAAACAATCTTCTGAAATAGCTACAAGCTCAGAGTTCTGGACAGCCTGAAATGAACAAGGACACCAGCAGGAAAGGATTATGCTCAGTATCTCTTCTCTCTCAAGATGGAAAGATTACATAGATGGAATTCTGACAGCTTAAAAAGGACTAAATGATATTAAAAAAACCCATGAGCATCAGCCAAGATAGGCAGATAGAAACCACCATGGATACATCATGATGCATTCTTCTAAGCAAGTTCTCTATTCTAAACTTGAAGATATAGACTCAAGGAAGTTTCTCCCAAGAAAAGCTATAAGAAGAAGTCTATAAGGAAGCATCCCTCTTTTGAGGAGCAACCAACAGAACTACACAAACCATTTATTCATAAATTCAGCTTATTAAGAGGACTATACCACCACCTCCTTCCTATAAATGGCATCACTGAACTCGGCAAGTGAGAGCCTCTCCAGCCTCCTCCCTCAACAGCAGCTCTGTCAGCAGCACTGAACAGTGAGAAGAGGAAAGGGCCACCACAGCAGCAGTCACCTCCTGGAAGTGTGGTCACCTTCAGTCCCCAAGGGCTGAATTCAAACCACTGGAAAACACCAACCTATGGAGCAGCTGTTGGCCTGGCTGAAACACGCTGCGTGCTGAAGGCAGAGAGGAAGGTTTAAAGAAAGGTACATGAAGCTCTTTGCCACAAAAATACCAATATAAAAGTTGGGAAAAGTGGAACAATGTAGTTTCAAGTTTGAAGTAGAGTTTGAGGAGCAGAATCCTGATTGACTTTGTAGACACCAACATTTAAAGAAGGGACTGACAGACTGATAGCAATGTCTGATATACATCTCCAAAAGAGGAGTCCAAGCCTAGAGAAAAGACACGTACAGTGCCAAGTTTTCATAACATTATTTTACACTAATTGAACAAAGAAGCAACTTTAGAAAGTGGGAAAGCAAGGAGAGTGCTACCATGTAGTGTTTGGATTTAAAATATAAATAAAAATCCTTCACATCACAGACATTCATGGTACCATAAGCAAAGACTTCTTTTTCCCTAGCTACTAACCTGTAGCAATTAACTGCACAACCAGCACTGACTCCTCACCAGATCACCAGAACTGCCTTACCTTCTGCTGTTACAAGCAACAGAAAACCCTTCCATACTTCAGATGACAGAAAATCCTATATGAAGTTTAAACACTGGCTTTCAGGAAGAGTATATAGAAAGAACATGGCAAAAGCAGCAATGATTCAAACCGTGGGCTGGCACATCAGGCTTAAAAGACTGAGTCCTCTTGTAGGCTGGTCAGCTACTGCCAGCTTATGCTGTGGCAATGCAGTTTCTAGCAGCCACACATACTACACTAGAGTACACAAGCACAGAACAAACCATCCAGTCCTAGGTATGCAGTATCTTTTTTTTTAAAAAAAAAAAAAAGGTTACTTATCTGTTCATTATTCCTTTTTGCTTGTTCTCCTACCAGACCATGTAAAATACATCTAATTCCAGTTCTGAGAAGGTTATACAGTAGAAACTCCTAATTACCTCATTTATTTGTTACCTTCCCCCACACCCAGGCTCAACACATGGCGCCAGCAGCATATTCCTTTTTCAGCCCTTAGGGAATAAGTGTTCTCCTGCTACCAATTAAGGTTGTCAGTCCCATAGCTCAAGAGGTAAAAACCTGTGCTGTAATGCTCAAGAGTCAGGTTTCTGCTCCGATGATGTATGAAGGAGAGGCAGTTGTGGAACAGTTTAAAATGCAATTTTACCTTTATCCGAAGTACACACCAAGAAGAAGGAAAATCAACTTGATGTATAAAATCTTACAGCTAGTTTTGGTAAAGGGCCAGATTCCAGTCAGCCACTTCAGGTGCTAGAGCTACAGTTGCTCCAGTCACTGTTTTTATCTTTGAGATCTCCATTACTGTAGTGTTCAGCTCTGTCACATAGCATTCCCCTTCCCCTCTTTCTTGAACAAAATCAGTATATATATATATATATATATATATGCCAAAAAAGAGCTGTATAGGAAACCATGCATTTGTTGTCTTATAAATCCTGAATATTTAACACACCTAAATGTCACTGCTTAAAGAACAACAAAATTCATCTTTCTTACAGCCACGAGGCTTGATCTTTACTTTGTAGCTTTCAAGTTTCTGAAGTAGCTTTAACTTAATTCCACCACCACTGGTATTTCTCAAACAGAAAACAAAACAAAATCCCACCCAGCCTTTAGCTTGAAGTAGAAAACAAGCAAAGAAAATGAAAGAAAACTAAAGTTTGTATGCTGCTAAAACCACTGGTCTGACAATAAGAGAATATTATCATTAGTGATTGTGAATGTTGGGGAGGTAGTAAGGAATCCATGCTAAGAAATCACACAAATGTGGTTAGTGAAGCTGTTTCTCTCTGGGTCTTCACCCCTTAGTAAACGAAATTTGTGCTTGTGTACCTCAGGTCTGCGTAACCAATGTGGGGGAAGGAGCTCACCAACTACTACTCGTAGTATTTAGTACCTTCACCAAACACGATATTAAGCTCTACATATTGAAGAATGACTAAAAAGATATAGGAGGGGCATAGAAACAGAAAGTAGAGCTGAATATAGCAGAGCACAGGTAAAGGAAAAGCTGTAGACAGGGCTGGGACATTTGTGATATTTGGTCTCTGAAGAATTTTATCAACTGTAGTACTTCAAAAGTAAACATAAATCTCTCCAGCAATGGGAAAAGCAACCACTAAATTTTGGAATTACGTGTTAAAAACAGAACAAAGCCCCTGTCCAACAAAAAACCACAGAGTTGAATGGAAACACTCGTGTTCTTAAAGATAAGAACACAGCTGAAGCACTTGCAGAATCAAGCTGGAGTTTTACTACTTGCCGATAAGATGAGATTCCAGTTAATGAAAACTGAGAACAGTTTCTGCACCATTTTCATTTCAGAGTGAAAAATGAAATCTGAAGTCTGTGGACCAGGATGCATGGTCACACAAACTAGAGAAAAAAGCACTTAGTTGTGTTTGGGTTTTTTTTAAAGCTGTCAGCACAAATCACAGAAAATACACCCACCATTCAGAGATAGTACCACGTTCCTGCAGTAATTTCTCCTATATAGCACAGTGCTTTTCCCTTCCAGATGGGATTAATTTTATTTCTATAGGAGACCTGAAATTGAATTCACTGCCTAAAGATAAAAATCTCCCTTGGTTGCAATTCCCTTCTCCTCATGTTTCCCTCTCACCAAAAAGTGAACACAATTTTTTTCTTTCTCCAGTCTCAATTGCTGGTAGTTAAAAATAATGCTTTTGGCACCACTTCAGTCATTAGCAAAGAATAAACAGCAAACTAAAGCAATTTTGCGAGGCTGAAAAAAATAATTTGTTTTTCTGTGAGGCTCTGAGAGCATAGGTGGGTTTGGACAAAGATGAGTTACAGAGCTGCACAAAGGGGTTAATTTATTCCTTCTGCATTTTGTCAGTCTCCTTTGAGAAGAACTATGGGTGACCTTTGAGCCAAACCAATACATTACATACAATACAATTTTTCTATACATTGAAGGTCCTAGCATGTTTAGCATTACTTTTCAGCTTTTTCTTGCATGGTCACAAGTGGCAAAGGGAGAAAGGTAATTTAATATTAAAACCACCGAAGATGTAGACTAAGATAAAGAGAGGCTACCCAGGAATACAGCAAAGCACTGCCAGTAATTAGATAAAGGATGAAATTAGGTCAAAACAAGATACAACACTGACCTTAAAAAAAGAACCAGAGTAATTTCACTTCTAGCAGTTTAAGCTATGTCATCTATGAAAGGAGAAAACAGAGAGCATCAGAGCAATTCTCTCTCCCTTTTTAGCATCTGCTATGATTCACCAATAAAGCAGCAATCAGAGAAAGAACAAGATGTTTACAGCCCTGTACAACCCTGCTTATGACATGAAAACAACCAAGAATTAGAATATGCATGTCAAAAAGATTTCCCCGCGACACCAAAAGGAACAGTTTAAAAGCTTTTGGCCTAGTCTAAGTTACCATTTGAAGAATAAAGAGAAAATATGACAAATAATTTCTTTTATCTGACTTAACATTAGTTGTATTCCTTTAGTTTGTGCTTCTTGAAAGCAGAAGGAATTAAGTGTCAAGAGAAACACGAATACAAAGAAAGGATATACACATAAGACTAGCAAAGCCTTTTTTACTTACATAGGATGTGAATATTGATTTTTAAAGTTTTCATAAATGTAAGTGAATCAGAAAAGCCAAGAACCATGCAACCCAAATTACAACAGTGTAAAAACACTCAAAGATGCAGGATCACAAAAAAGCAACCACAATCGAGTCTGACAATGGAAGTATAGATGACAAAGATGAAGCCAGGGGTTCAGTAACAGTACTCAAAGCAATGCCAGCATTCAAAATCCTGAAGATAAAAAATTCTGAAATAATAATATATGTGCTTATTAGATGCAGCACTCAATAGGTTGAAACCTACTTCTTTTCCTGCAAGCAGTTGTGGTTTTGACTGCAAACCTTAGACACCAGCTAAGCATAATGCAGACATATATTTGTAACAACATAATACCAAGTGTGTTCATAACAACTGGCTCTTAAGGTGTCAGACAAATAACCCTAGAGAAGCAGGCTTGCTGCATCTTGCTCCAATCGTTACCTTTAGGAGATCTCTCCTTTAAAAATCTTGGGAGATATCCTAAGGAGATGAGTACATTCTCTAGCAAATAAACCACTGAAAAGGTGAATGACACAGTGACACTTAAGAGATGACAAGCAGCTACACTGCATCGAAGATACAACCCCACAGCATTCTTCTTCCTGACAAGATGCTGGTTCTGCAGAGCTGCAGAGATTTGCTTCCATGCCCAGCCATCACAACACCAACCCAGCCAACTAGCAAAACCTGCTTTGTGCTGGTTAGCAAGCTGAACTAACCCACAGCTAGTTAGAAGAGACAGGCAGCACACAGGGAGTGTTGGGATCACTCTTTTAGCCTGGAGTAGATATTCTTCTAAAACACAAGTCCTGGAAATGGAAAGGAAATCATGGAATGGCTGCAATTCAGAGACTATCTTGTCCAATCCCCTGCTTAAACGTGGTACTCTAGATCTGACTGCCCAGGTACTAGGTCCAGACAGCTTTTGAATATCTCCAAGAATGGAGACCCCACAACCTCCCTAGGAAACCTGTGCCACTACTCGCTCACTCTCACAGTGAACAAAGTGTTTCCTGATGTCCAGGGGGAACCTCCTGTGTTTCAGTTTGTGCCTGTTGTCTCTGGTCCTGTCACTGAGTAACACTGTCTCTGTCACTCCAGTACACCCACATCTCTCTTGCACTCAGAACTTGGACCCAACACTCCAGATGCAGCCTCAGGGGTGCTGAGCTAAGGGAAAGGATCACCTGCCTCATCCTGCTGGCAACACTCCATCTAATGCTGGCCAGGATACCATCAGCGGCCACCTTCACTGTAAGGGCAATGGGAATGAACCTCTGCACCCAAGGGACACTTGGGAAGAACACATGGAAAAAGGCAAAGCACGTAGCAAGAGCACCATATCCAGACAGGACCCCTGTCTCACATCCATCAGTAGCTCTCTCCCTGAGGACAGAGTGTAAGCTCTTCAATGGTGACATGAAACTAAACTAACAGAAAACAACACAACAGAACAAATAAATAGTTCAGTTTCAAGCTGATCACCTAGTCCAATTGCCAGGAGGCAGAAGTAACTAAAGGTCCTCCAGGGCCACCTAAAATTTAAAACATGTTGGCCAAATAAACACTTTAGGAAGTGTTTTAACGCCCAGGAAGCTCATTTCAGTGTCTGACCCCCCCCTCACAGCAAACAAATGTCCTCATGTCCACTCTAAACCCCTCCCTGGAGCAGCTTCGAACCATTCCTCTGCTGTACAGGTAGCAGGGAGATCAGCACCTCCTCTCCGCTTCCCCTCCTCAGAAATCTGTGTTGTAGATGTAACACTGAAAGCTCTACCGCCGCTCAGCCGCCTCCTCCCCAAACCAAGCAGCCCGAACCTAACCACGGTGGGTAAAACAAGAGAGGGGCAAGGCACGGGTAACGGGAGTGCTCGGCTTGGGCAGCGGTGACCTGAGGGGAGGAAAACGCCAGGGGAGGGGGGAAAATGAGGCGATTTAAGAGAAAAGGACTAAGCGACAGGGTTGGAAGGGCTCGGCTGAGCCGCGGCGCAGGCACCCACCCCGCTGTCACCCACCGCCCCATCCCGACGCCAACTCCGCCACTCACCGGCCTCCGCCTCCGCTTCCGGGTCGCGTCAGGAGAAGGGGAAGTCCCGCCCCGCATGTCCCGTTCCTCTTCCCCCCCGTTCTTCCTCCCTCCCTCCCCAAAAGGAAAATAAAAAAATTAAAAAATAAATAAATAAGTCCCTTCGTTGCCAAGGGTAACGGCGCTCCTCCCCTCTGCAAAGGGCGGGAAATCGCGCCGCCATGGGGGACATCCATGAGGTGCCGCGGCAGCGCATCGCCACCGCCCACCTGGCGCAGAACATCGGGCAGCCCGTCTGCTTCGTGGGCCGCATCGAGAAGGTCCGTGAGCTGTTGGCTGCTGCCCTTTGGGTCGAGCCTCTCGGGAGGGGAGCGGTGGGGATGGGTATGGGGAAGGAGCCGTCCTTCTGGCCCTGGATAAGGCCTTGCCCGAGCAGGGTGTGCTCCTGGCTGGGGGGACTTCGGGCGGGAGGGAGCGGGGGGAATGTCGCCTGGCATGGGTCGGCATGGAGGAGGATGGCCGGCGGGTCCGGTCGGGCCGGGGCTGGGTGGGGAGACGGCCCTAAGGGCCGGGTCTGTCGGGAGAAATCCCGCTGCGCAGTTGTGGTGGGTCTGTCGGGAGAAAATCGCTGCGCAGTAGTGGTTGAGGCACCTAAAGCTGTGGTGGCAGCAGCTGCCCTCCGAGCAGCCTGACCTGCTCTCCTCTGCAGATCCATCCTAGCGGGAAGCTCTTCGTGCTCTCGGATGGAGAAGGGAAACACACAACGGTGGAGCTGAACGAACCTGTAAGTTAAGGAATACTTTGGAAAATTTTGGCGTTACCCCTTGTAGAGCACGGGGTTTTTGTACGTTCTGCAACCTGTGCATGCCTTGCAGGGATTGTTCTCAGTCAGGAAAAAAAAAAAAGAAACCTGGTTTCTCCCATATCCACGTGTTTGGATATACTAATATCTTCCAGCTAACTTGCAGTCTTTTGATAAATGAACCGTTTTGGTCTTCAACAGTTTTCAGCTGGTGATAAGAGAAAGAATTATTTCCTTGTCAGATATCCCCGTTCGACTGTTTTGTCTTAACTCTTTTTCACAGTGTAACTTTCCTGTATTCGTTCTGTTTCCTTTCAGTTTTTCCTCCCTTACGTTACTGCCCTTATATGCCTAACAATGTTTTGTGAAGATAGTCCAAAAAATATTATATTCTGGAGTCTTTTGGGTTGACGTTTCTCTAAACTATTTAGAACACTTAGCATTTCAATAGATGCCATAGTTAGCTTGAAGCATTTTTTTTCCAAATAATGTAGTAATTTGAGCAGTTAATGCAGTGGGTCTGAGACATTCTGATAAATACATTCGAGTAAATAATGCACAGAAATACTGCTTTCTTACCATGTGCCACTATGGAATTACACACTGGCTTTTTTTTTTTTTTTTTTTTTAATAAAAAAATTTGTCATCAAAGGATTATTTTCACTGTGATGGCAAATGCTCTTGCTTAACTAACCATGTGTGTAGTCTTTCCATCTTTTTGTCTGAATGAGTTGCTAAATGCTGAGAAATTATTCCAGGAGAAATAATTGGACAGGAGGATACTCCCTGAATTTCAAGTCAGGAGTCTCACCTTACTGGTGAAAAATGCAATTTAATCTTGTAAAGAATTTTGTCTTGTGAAGCTTGCTGACTTCACAACTGTGAGAAAATGTCGTTCCTGCAAGTTCTGCCCCTACCTCTTTATTAAGCTCATTAAAAGGCTTCCTGTCTTGAGTTGTTACATCTTCAGATGTCAGCATATGACCAACAATTCCACAACTTTCCAGAACTGAGTAAACAGTCAAATTTCATAAAAACATAGCTGCAGTGTTAGGCAGTGTGCAACATGTAGTGTTACATAAGGGAGGAGAAACTGGTGCGTACAGAAAGAAACCAGGCTAGGTTCACTTCTCTGGTTTGTCTGATTAAACTCAGGAACTTCTAGATTTCCCAACCAAAATGCTTTCTAACCTTTTCCCTCCTTCATTTGCTTGTGTGTAGTTCATCCTTTCAACAGAGAAAGCCAGAATTGTGGGGAGGAGATGGAACCTATTGCTGTGTTCCAAGAAACTTGCTCTATAGTTAAGTGAGTTAGATAAAGAAAAACATTACTGAAGTAGTACTGCACTCTTAAAATTAGTATCTTAAAGAAAGAAAACATGTTCAAGGCATATGATTTGGGAGTAAAATAAAATTTTAACCATTTTTTCCCCCATTGCTCAACCAAAGGCCTGTTATTAGCAGTGTCTTTGTCTCTGAACAATTACTTACATATAACTTAAGAAATAATTTCTGATTATACCTCTTGAATCCGGAATAGTGGAACTGCTTTCTGGCATGTGTGATCCCTCCTTAGCTCTTACAGAGTTCTGTTCATTTTATCAGGTATGAATGCACTATATTAAAAATATGGATCCTTCTGCTCATTTTATTCTAGATGACTTGCTGTTCAGTAGTTAAATTACATCATTTTATACACTTAGAAACTGGTATGTTCTTTCCATTGCTTTGTGTGTGTGTATTTTAGTACTGAACTGGCTGTTAGAAATCCAAGTGTCTCAATGTTTTTGTGGGGTTTTTTGTTAGGGGGAGAGGGACAGGGATGTTCAGTAGTACTGTTTTGTGTGACATGGAGTAAAATCTGTTGTCATGAAGTGACTGTCAGTTATGAAGAGTTCCTGGCTTAAGTACTCTGCAGTTGAAACAGCAGCTAATTTAGTGATACTGCTTTCATATTTGATGTTTTCTAGCTAGATGAAGAGCTCTCAGGAGTTGTTGAAGTAGTGGGAAGAGTAACAAATCAGGCAACCATCATGTGCATGTCATATGTCCAGTTCAGAGAAGACAAAAGTCCATTTGGTAAGTAAGAATAGACATTATGACAAATCCGTTTTGTATTCTTAAGTCTTCTTCAAAAAAGGAGAGCTGCCCCATTGATTATTTTTTCTTGCAGACAAGGTCTTTCCTCAAGCTTCCAGATATTGAATAGAATGTAGAAATGGAGAGTTTCATGGGAAAAATTCAGTACAAAATATACTTTATTACTGCCAAACTGTAGGGACTGACTCAAAGCTGGAGACAGTCTAGATCATGGTCTGATTCTCCCATTCCCAGCCATGTGGTTCTTGCCTTGCACTGGATGATTGTGCACCTAGCAAGCCTAAAAAAACCCCTCCAGAATGCAAGGAGTGACAGCGTGCCTGCCCTAGGAAAACTGGATAGGATACGGGGCACTGGGAATGCTTTAAATTAAGCAGTGTTTTAATGTTCTCATTTGCTTGTGAGTGATTTAGCTTCTGCATCATAACCATTTTCTTTGTTGCCTTTCAGATCTGGAACTCTACAATGAAGCACTGAAAATTATTCATGAATTCCCTGAATACTTCCCATTCGGCACTGGGAGGAACAATTGATTTTTCTTAGTATATATTTAGAGCTCCATAGGGGACAGCAGTACCATGGCTTTCTTGCCTGACAGCATGGTAACAGTTGCATTTATTTCCAACAAATGTACTGTTATTTGTTTCAACAAATATGCTGTTTTATGTGCCACATATGGCCGGTGAAGAGTGCTATCTTTGACAATTTATGCAGCAAGAAGGAGAACACTTCTGTGGGTATCTCACTGTCTGTATAATGAGGAATATTCTTTTGCAAGACTGAACTTGCTAGAAAGTGAAATTTTTTTTTGGCATCTTGGTGGTAGAGGTTCTAGGAGACTTTATAGAAACCTTGTATGGTAAACATTTGGTGGGGTTTTAATGTAAAGACTTTTTTAAAAAATTTCATTTGCTATGATACAAATTTATGGAACATGGGGAGGTTATTTTGCATCTTGTAAATGATCTCTTCTCCAATTAAAAAGATCATACTAAATTTAACTATTTGTGTCATTATTACATATTAGAGTGTTCTTTTCAGTGATACAAGGTGACTCATGGGACTCTTAACTACAAGTACCAGGATTCAGCCAAAATGTCATAATGATTTTAACTACATAGACTTCCACACCATTCCCAGTTTTGCTATTATCCAGTATATTTGAAGCATGTAGCAAAATGCTTCCATCACTTAATGTAGCAGAATCAAAGTAAAATAAAACTTTGAAAATATTCTCTGTGAATTAATAACTAAATTTTTTCTAAGTATTTTTTGAAAAACTTGTTTATAGCAATGTTCAATAACCTTTCATACTAAGAAGTTTTAGGTTTAATTGTTAAGAGTTAGTGCTGTGTTAAGATTGCTGGCTTTATGCTATTTATAGCCACCTCCATTTTATGTCAAGGAGTTTCTTTGTTTTAAAGACTAATTTATCAAAGTTACTACTAACTGGGTGGATAATCAGATTTGCAGGTGCTCTATTTTTCTCCTGTATTTAGAAGACAGTGACAGAGTTATTGTCACTGTGAAGAACTGCTGAAGTATGAGTCAGTTTCATACAGCAAACAGGAACACAAGGTCAACATGACATATCCAGCTTTGTCCTGCTGTGCTTTTATTGCTGTATTGCTGCCTAACTGTACTCAGTAAAGTAAAAAGGCATTGTTAATAACTGCATGATTGTTTTCCTACAATGTAAGTATTCTGTACTGTGCACTTTACAAAACTGGTATTTTGTGCACATATATTGTTACAGGAAATAACATGTGCAAATAGTTCTTGGTTATCAAGAGTATCCTGGCCTAAAAGAATTCTCTGCTACCAGATGGCTATAGGTAGCACTTCACCCCCAGAGAACACCTTGGTTCTCCTCTCTTGTGTGGAAGTATTTGAGCACATCTGAGAGACAATTATTAATTTCCCCTTGTCTCAAGACTCTCCTTGTCTATTCACTCCCTTAATGATGATACCTGGCGAGGCAAGAAATATGCAACTAAATGTTGTCACTGCGTTCTTTCCATTCATCTGCTCCTCCAGACTGCATCAAGGTTTGTGACTCCTGGGCTGCACAGCTGCACTAACAAGACAGCAATGCCAGGAACTATAAAATATTCTTGATATTCAGGAAAAGTAATGCTGAGGTCATATATGCACTTACTAGGATAGCAATGTGGGACTGTACTCACAAGATGAAAGTGTTAAGAATCAGCCCTTGCAGATAATAGTAAGGGAAATAGCAGCTCTTTGGGTCACTGACCAAAGGGAGTCACCAGGGCAAACATATCATAAATACCAGAGGGATGTCACCATAACCTGGAGCTGTAATGGAAGGTGTGAATAGGAGCTGGTGGCTTCAGGAGGAGGACATGAAGGTGGGAATGGCTGGGAACCTGGGTGCTAAAAGGGGAAGTATGAATAAAACAACATAATCACAGCTGACTGAAGAAGTTCCTGTCATTGGGAGCAGGACAACCTTCTGCTCCCTCTACACGTGACTGACATCTGGGACCTATTTTCCAAACAGAAAACAGTAAATGTAAAAGTAAGCACTGCTAATGAAATGTCTGCAGCTATGTTTCTTGTTAGAAGACAAAAAAATCACCCCCCGAATCACAGCTTTATTAATTTAAATGGAAAACGGGAAAAAAAGTCAGATCCTTAAAAAAAAAAAAAAATAACACCTCTGTAAATTTTACAAACAGTGTAATTACTGGTCTGAAAGGCTGATTACTAATTACAACAGCCAAAACTGGTAATTATACTGTGCCAGAATATGCATATTCCAAAACACTTCAAAGACATGCTGATTATCAAAGTGAGTATCTAATTTAATGAAATGATAGAATCTGACATAAACAAGCATAGCCAAGTTGAAAATGTTACAAATGAGTTTTCTTTACATAAGAAAATGAGGTGTTAAGGTAGTAGTTGCATTCACCTGGACATGAAATTTATCAGGAAAATTTATTAATTGTTACTACAGAGGAATAAAAACATATCCTTGACACTTACAAAACTTGTTTTATGGAAATTAGGATTTATTGCCTGAATTTTTATAAATAGGGTATTGTAAACTAAACCCGTTTACATCTGTAATTGGGGGACATTTTGAAGACCTCTTCAACAGCAACATAAAGTGTGCAAAAACACTGGAAAGAAAAATAAATATTCCAACAAGAAAAAAAAAGTAACCCCTCCCCCATGCCTAAAAATATCAAGTACCTCTTGGATTTTAACTTAAAAATAGGATCATTGTCAATTAGGCAAAAAAAAAAAAATCAGAATAAATGTAGCAGATGTATTGCATTAATGCTAAATCTGAATATATAACCAGAGGTCCAGACTGTAATCGTGTATATCTACAGAAAACACTTCCACATTTTATCTTGTTGCAACTACACTAGAGTACTTAGAACTAATGGTATATTACAATATATTCTCTTAATACACCAATTTTCACTGTACTGGCAATATAGTACCAGTTTATTGCTATCATTCTGTTTAATACTTCATAGCACATGTTTGTTATGTAACTTATACACTGTTTCTACCAGGAAATAAGCACACACCAAGTAAACTGATGTTATTATTACACACCTTAAAACAGGTTTGGTTTTCTTCCTCTTTTTTTTTAAATTTTGTTGCCTACAAAATGAAGAACAACAATACCAGTTAGTTCCTAGCACAGCTGAACCAAGTTAATAAATAATAGTTCCAGCTGATAATATATCTAGAACTAATTGCCAATGACCTAAAATTGTGTAGCATTCTGGGAGCTGACTGGCATCCACTGATGACCAGAAGCAGGACTTCCATAGGTTGATTTCACATATCCCAGCATATTTCAGAAGTATGGGGAAATGCTGATTATCCAAAAGTCTTCAAATATTTTTATGCTCAAAACTCTGCATGTAGTTTAAAACTTAAATATTTACAAATCTCCAGACCTTGAGATTTCAGATCGTCACAGTACTGCCTTTAAAATTACTCAATCAAATGAAACCTCCTATAGTTTACCTGCACTCTGCACTGAAACAGACCCATGACTTTCCTGAGAACTCTTCTCTAAGATACAGACTTTGCTAGGAGGAAGAAACTCCAAATTCTCTAGTATTAAAATTCACATGGGCTAAGTATGTAGGTAAATTAAACAGCAATTCAAATTGCAAAGAGACTGCATGACTATTAACCAAATGTGGGAAGAAAAATAAATGGTTTTTCATGTAAAATAAAAATCTTTGGAATACAATTAACAGTGGCACTTTGAATGAACTTAAAACAAAATGATTGTTTGCATAAAAGAAAATGTGATCAAACAAGAAACGCAGGAATCCACAGCACCATTCTGCAGTCTTCTGAAGAACACTTTTCATGTATTTATTTTGATGCCCCACTTTCACTAAACAGAGCATATAAACACAGCTTTCTTTGGAAAACAAGAAAAAGGGCTGATCAGCATTATCCTGAAAACTTTATTTGAAGTTTTAGCAAACCCAAGGTGTCCACAATTCTGGGATCACTTTTCTACTGAATTGCTTCAGCCCTCTGAACAAGGACCACACACTGTATACCCAGAGGCTCGTTTCAGGAATACCCAGTTTCTACCAAGCACAGTCACACACACATCATTTTACTAATCTGACAGCAATTTATTTTTTCACAGTAAGTCACAAACGACCTTTGTCTGAAATATATGCTTGGATTAGGATGGACATCCACTAGAGAGCCCCACATTTTCACTTTATTCATGCCTGGACAGTCTCTGCTGGAATGAGATTCCCTGTTGTGTCCAGTTGCATACACTTACAAGAGCAGGCAGAAACCGGGCACTCAGTGTGATCCCTAGATAGCAATAGCAGAGAAAAGAAAGAAAGAAAAAAGGTAAGATAAAACTAACAAGAATTTTGTAATCTATACACTTTATAAAGTATGAGTAGGGACACAATATATCAGGAAAACTAAGCAGCATAGTTAAGTTTTGCATACATTCTAAACAAAACCTTATAATGATAGATACATCAAAACAGGCATGTCCTACTCAGGGCAGCATGCAGGTGAAATAAGGAAGATTTTAACATCAACTTACCTGAACCAGCTCAGCATATGCCCAGCATGTCCACCATGTCTACAGTTGTGACACCAAGTAAACCAGTTGTTGAACTGGGCTAACTTCTTGTCTTTGCTAAGATCCACTTTTTCATCTGACTTGGATCCTCCTGTGCAGAGGCAAACCCACCCCCAGAAATATGCCTGTAGCACATTATGCTTAATTTGTATTTCAGTCCCAGAAACACTACTAAAATAAATTTTAAATTAGGAACATTATGTCAATAAATGGCCTGATTTTAAAAGAGAAGTCAGTAAAATTATTACACAGATAAGAACTGGTAGAAAGCCAAAACAAGAGTTATATTGCTGAGCTGTTGTTTCACATCTTACAGACACACTAAACTTGCCTAGTAAAAAAATTTTACAGACAAAATCTTTTTCAACACTGATTTATGTGCCAGTGATTGATCTGCATTCCAGAGAATTACAGGCTTGTTTTGCAAGTGAAATGCAAAAATTTCATTTGCAAATGAAATGTTCTACTTTAGGAAAAAAATAACATACATGCATTTATTTTTTAAAAAAAAGAACAAAATCTAAGTTGTGAATTGGAGCATTTACAATATACACAGATCAGTGAAAGAATGACAAGAAATATATAAAAAGGACTGCACAGCTGCTCCTGGCTCTATACCAAGACTGACCTAAAAATATATATAAAATCAGTTTCATTTGGACCACGTACAATGCTGAGCCCAAGCCACTTAGAACCATTTTCTATTCTGTGACAGCATAACCCACACATTCTTTCATACTACCACATGCAATTCTCTTTCAGCTAAAAATCAATTCCAAGACTTCTGCAGTGTCCCTAAAATTTGTCTCAAGAAACTCATTTCCCATTTTAATGTCTTATGGCTCACCATACTGACCACCAAAACACCCGAATCTTTGAATCTTTTAATCTGCCTCACTATGGAATTTCACTGTCAGAGCCAAGCAATCATGCATACTGTCTGACACCAAAGAACTGAGACACAGGTTTCTTCATAAAATCAGATGGGATGTATACAAGTTTTCAGTTATGGTATTCCTCCCTCAGGAAGACAAGTACGAAGGTTTACAGTATGAGTATAAATATAAAGCAAAAGGTGTAACAGATGATGTTCCAACAGGAACTGCTTAATTAGGCCTAGTACTCTAGCTGGATAACTAAAATCCACTGTGTCATACCTGGACAACTGGAAACTGGTGTTCCCATATTTATCAAGCAAAGTGCACAGCGAGGAAGAGGTTTACGGCAGCCAGGACAACTGGTAACTTTTGACTTGGTTGGTGAGCCACTAACTCCATATTGGCTGAAACCTCGTCCCTGATGAGGAATAGCTGAACAGCTGTAAGAGATTGATTTCCCACAGAAGTTGCAACTCACAAACACCTAAAAAGAACAAAAGCCCATTCATTTTTTGGTTTGGTTCCACTTCGGCTACAACCATGAGTGAATCTGTTCAAGCTTGCAAACACTTCCTTACCAGATATTCTAGAGAATGCCCTGGGAAGTCAAGACTACTTGTGAAGGAATAATGTCTTAACATCTTGCCTCACAGATGAGGCACACAAACCCAAGAAGTAGACCTTAGTGATGTCCACTTACTTTGAAAGTACATAAAACATGCACAGCTGCTAAAACTTGGAAAGGTACTACTGAAGGTGATAAAAAGCTTTACCTGCAGTAATGAAGTTAAATTTACTCTGCTTCAGGAACGAGTAAATCTGGTCTCTCCCTCCTTATAGTAAATTGACCCAGTCTAGAGTGCCCAACATGAGAATTTTCCTAATAATCTTTATCTGCATATCACAGGTTGTGACTGGATAGCAAGCAGCACATATTCTTAGCTCTTCAGGGGCTATTTATGTCCATCACATAAGGAAGGAGCTGTTATTTTTAGATGATGATGCTAATGATTTTGTATATGACATTGTCATATATAGATATTACTATTGTTACTGCTTCCCACTTGGAGCAGTAGGGATGCAGTGCTCCTTAAGCTGCTGTAAGTTACGTGAATTCAAAACCAGAGTTCATTAGAAACCTTTGGGATCTCAGACTTGCAGTGCACTTCATGAGCAGATGAGAGAGCAGAAGGTGTTGCACTAAGATCAAGTGGCTAAAAATGCCACCAGTTAAGCAGACAGCATTTGGACAGGGCGTTAGTTTTTGGTTTAGCTTATGTTCAGAACTGATAACCAAAATTGCTGCTGCTCATTTGGGTTCAAGGGATTAAAAACAGGTTGGCATTTGACATTTGCTTCCATTAAAACAGAGACAACTTGAACTGGTTCTTGGTTCAATTCCTTGGTTTCTGCATCTTCACCATGAAGCAATATTCAGCTGGATGATACATCTTTACTTTTGTTTTTCAAGATGGGAGGAAAAAAAGTTCCTCCAGAAAAAGCGTTGAAAAGGTACAGTTTCTGAAACACAGCTTTAAAAAAGGTTTTAAGAAAAAAACCCCAAACACTTGAATAAAAATAATAGGAAACTGATTTCCTAGGTTAGACATGAAGTTCAGCTTAGTTTACTTTAACTCCGTACTCTCTATCAAAACAGTTAAGTCCTTTCTCAAAAATTACTTAAAACAAACAAAAATACCCCAACATGGCTACTTTTTGGGGGCAGCATTAGTTGAAATCTTTCTTTTGCACATAAATTCTCATGAAAGCCAGGGTGTGTCTTTCTAAAGAAGTACCAGGCCACTTTTCTTCTCTGGACTAAGCATACTTCATGCAAGAATGACATTTACCTGTGCCAAAGGTTTTGAACTGGGGTCCAGTTTACTCCTATGGATATCGAATTCTGCACGTTTATGCCAAAACCTCCAAGCATCTAGAAGATTCCTGTAATTCTCAATCCAGTATTGAACCCTCTCATCCTTAAGTACATCTGATGGAGAACCCTAAAGCAAGCACAAAAATATGTCAGACACACTCTAAAGATACACAATACATATTACTAACTTTTTAGAGGACCTATACAAAATACTACAAGATATGAGAAGTAATACAGTGTGATTTGTCTAGAAAGAGATTTCTAATAAACTGTACTGCAAGTTTGATGGCAGTTTGCTTCAGTGTGCCTCTCCAGCTGAAAATACCTATCCTGCCATGTCCTACTAAAAACTTGAGTCTATTAGCTGAAGGATTATAAAATTCTGTCACATACCAGAGCCTGTATCATTGTTATGATTACAAACAGAATTACACACAGTGCTGGCAAAAGCTGTAACTAAGGGCTATGACAAGTCCATCATTAAAAAAACCCCAAAAAACAATACCTACAAACAAAAAAACTGTTATCAAAATCCTGAAGCAAAAAGTGTTTTAAGCCTATTAATATACACATCAGCAGTAAGCATGGGAACAGATAATCCCAGTTCAGCTAGAGAGGATGACTTTTTTTCTTTTTTCCTCTTTTACCTACTGTCTCCTCTAGCAATCTCACACAGAAAGAGTGAAGATACATGCCTGTCACTGAATACTTCAGGTGATTCCATAAAACAGGTACAATATGGTCACAAATTCCTATGCATAATATTTTTTAGCCCATAAGATTCAATACCCCACTGCTAAAGAAACCATGCTTAGTTGTCTTCTATAAAGATTTATTTTAGAATGAAACACTAACCTGTAGCATACAATAGCTTGCTGTCTGGACATCTCCAGTCCTGTCAACATAACTCTCCATCAAGTCCACTCCATCCTTTGTCAACCCTGTTAACAGTATTCCCTCTAAATTCCCAGCATCCTTCATTTCATTTGTCAGCTTCTCAATAAACCTGTTCAGCTATATAAAAAAAAAATAATTACTTTTGCCATCTGGTATCTGTTCCTAACTCATTTATGTTGGTTTATGTCAAAATGTTCAACAGTTGCAGAACTTTAAGAGTTTTTTTGCTAACAGAATATTGTTTGCTGCATCTAACAAAGGAAAAGGTATATAGGTAGTTCCACTGTATTGACAGAATTAAAATATTACATATTCCTTGAATACTTCAGTGGATTTAAAACAATACATTCTTGCTGTAAAACCAAGCCTTAATTCAAAAGGAGGTAAATATCTGGAATTATATACTAAGAACAAGTACTCTCCAGTAAGACAATTAATGCAACAACATTTAACAAACAGGAAGGTAATCAATATTATATAATTAATATAATATAATAAGAGACAAAAATCAAGTTGAAGGTACAAACTGAAGATCAGATTATACCATACTTTATAACCGATTGACAAGAAAAAACTCAATCACTCACTGACTCTTTTCTTTCACTATTTACCCCTCCAGCCCAGTTTTTCCCACCTCTAATGAAAACCCAGCCTTACATTTTGCTTAAACATGCAAGCTCCAACTTACTTGAGCATCATTGAGGAACTTGCAAGCAAATGCCACTCTGTCTCGCACGGCAACGTTATTTTCATACTTTGGAGAGAAAAATGGGAACGTTACCATCACATGCAAGCTTCCACTTTTTCAATACATTGTTTGTAGAAGTCAGAAATTTGCAGTATTGTATACTCTGATCATGGATAAAGAAAGCATTGCAGCTTGTGGTATACACGTGGAATTAAAAACATAAAATATGTCTCTTGAATCAGCTTTTTTTTCTCTTTCCTTCATCCGCCTTGCAATTACCATGTTTACCTCAATGTATGCCTGACAGACACCTAAAAGATTACTTATCAGGTCGCCCAAAACTAGCAGGACACCAGAAAACAAAAGATAAGGATGACTCATCCCAGGAAGCCTGGAGATTTGTATGTATCAGGGCCTTATTCAATGAAGAGACCCCTCTTTCTTTTGGGGTATAAAAAACCCTAAGAAAAAAGGAAAATGCGGCTTCTTCGTCCAGACGCCCCCTCCTCTCGGCACCTCGGCTTCCAGCTACGAAAAGACACAGCAGAGGCTCGAACGACAGAGAACCAGGAGCAACTCCAGCCCCAGGCCAGGCCCCGGCGGATGGTGATAACTTCTCCTTGTTCTCTCTTCTTTTACTCTAACGACCCTCGCGTTAAGGTGATTAATTTATGCAAAGGCCTTTTTGCCAGTAAACCGGCTTTCCCTGTTTTTAAAATAAACCCTTGTAACTAATTTTAAATCCAACAGTCTTGTTATTTTTGTAAAATCACTCATCTTCTATAGGTAGTGGCTGATTAATCCTCATAATCAATATATAAAACAATACGACATGGCTGAAGAACGCCAATGTTTATTACCAGATCAGTTGTTTATACTCAGGTACAGGTATCACTTCAGAATGTGACTCTTGGAACAATGTATCCAAGCGGCAGAAAGTCTGCTACAACAGAGCTTACATTGGTGTCATTCCAGATGCAGAAACTGCAAGAGAGCTAGGGCTGGGCTACAGCTCTTCTAGCACATATAGCCAGGAGTCTTACCAAGTCATGGGGCCAAAAAAATCCAAATAAACCTTTGTTTACACTAAATCTAACTACTGTAACCACTGGATTCCTTCCTAAAAATCACAACTAAACCTTAAAAACAAATATCCAGTACATGGATTTATCACAATTACGTTGACACTCAAGGTGCAGCAATGCCATAGTACTTACTTGCTGCTTTCTAATCCTTTTTTTTGGGGTCTAACACTCAAGAAAAAAATTCTTGACTCGATTCATTCTGGTACTTAGCTGTGCCCACAGGTATTCCTCCTTGTATTTACAGAATAGAAATTGTGACTGACATCACTAAAACAAGGAGATGTGCATGGCAAAATCTTTATCATATATATTTCAACAGGTGTCCTTTAAGTGAAAATTAAAAAAACCTAAAAAATGTATAGTCTGTTTCCAACAGATCAATAAAAACAACTATAAAAATTATTATACAACATACATAGAACATGAGCAATCTCTCCGGTGTAAAAACCAAACCAAACCAAAAAACCCTCTGGTTTCTCTCCTCATGGATTCTTTCTTTATTTAATACCCTAAAAGCATCATATAATGACACCTGTGTCTTCAACAAATTTAGGACAATTACCCTGTTGCATTACAGGAGTCCTCTATTGAGCTAATAATTCCAGTTGAATCAAGTGTTCTATGATCCTGTGTGGTTCTTTAACCAAGGATGAAGTATGTTACCTCTGTAAAGGCTCAAAATCTCTCATAATTAAAGATCTTGTTTACTCTTTACATAGCAAGTTTAAAGCGATTTCAGATGTAAAACTATTGCTTACTATTACTATTGCTTACTGTTTCACCACACTGAAATTATTTTAACAAGTAGTCAAGGAAAAATAAAATGCAATTCAATGCAAATAATGCTTGATGAAAGTTTTGTGAACTGCCCTGCACTTACTCTGTTCTGTGCATTTCCATTATTAACCTCCTTATCCTTTTTTCTTCCTGCTGAAATTGTCTGGATAATGTATTTCTAGTGGCTTAATAAGTGAACCAGAATTCCTTTGTGTCAACTTCATTGGATATTTTGGTTCCTTATGCATGTTTTTATAGACTCTAACACAATGTTCAGTAATATCAGGTGTCTGTTTAGGAGGAAAAAATGGTATCTGCCAGCATCAGCAGAAAACAATACATTTTAATCTGATTAATTAATGGAGTATACAGCACTCCACCTACATGTGTGCATGTGTACAAATACGCACCTCTTACCTAAAGGAATTTTAATGTAGGAGAAATTTACTCACCAAAACACCATCGTATGAGCCAGACTCACTTGTCAGGAAAGCAAACATAGCACACAAGTAGGGATTGTTCAATTGCAGCCTTAGGGTACTGCACATTTCTCTCCAAAGTGAGTTCTTCTCATCTGTATAGCCTGACAGAGCCATTGCTACTACATTGAGGTTCAGGTCACCTGATCGATTGACAACAATCAATGAAATACTATTCAAGTTAAGGACATAATGGAATAAAGTTTAAATTGTAATTGAAAACACCAATTTGAAACACAACATTTTATCAGAATGTAAGACAAAATGCAGTAGAATTAGTGCTAGCTAAAATAAATGGGGGTACAATAGCATGTTCTAGTTTCTCAAATGCCTCTCTTCAGGTAAGCGAACAGCTCTAAAAGTCACAAGCCCACATGCACAACAGCCTGGTTCTGTTCTTTTCAGATAGTTTTGAACTTCTAAATTGCTATTGCTATTATAAAGGATTGTCATAACCATAATTTATATCCACAAAAGATTAAGAAATATGATTGTATATATAAGCCATCACTTAACAGATCTAGCCAGAGGATGACAATTGCATTTAGCAGTTACAAGTTAACAAGTTAACAAATTTTAATGATTTGGCTGAAATCATTAAAATCTTTTTAATCTAAGTATTCACTCTTTCAGAAAGTTCAATTTCATTTTTTAATTGGAACATACTGTGTCTCCACTCCTAGCCTTCCCTATGGAAAGCACACACATACTTTCCCCACACTAAATAGGGGCAGTATTAAAAATAAAATAACCTTGACAGCTCCCTTGATGTCTGACATACTCATTTTAGTGGCAAGATAGTCTTCTAAATACAGTAAGAGAACACTGATGCAAATCAGAGCTGTGGGAGCAAGAAAACGGAAGAAAAAATCCCTTCATCTCCAGGCTCCCATATCTTACCTTTTCCCTCATGCATTGCAACTGTTACCAAATATTACTTCAAAGCAAATGTTTTCTGCACACCCTGAGTATTATCCCGAGCAATCTGATCGTCCTGGCTCATTGCAGGAGGGTTTGGACTAGATGACCTTTAAAGGTCCCTTCCAATCCAAACTATTCTCCAATTCTATGATTATACATTTCAGCTATTCCCAGCTGTCACATTGGTGGAGAGTTGCATGTAGCCCAAGAGTAGCAGATCCATGAAACAACTAGCCAAGACAATAGCATTAAAATAAGTGTAACATTTTTCTGATGTATGTATCAACAGGAAATCCTGAAACATGCTATCTATTTTAACTAGACAGTAAGGTACAGATAGTCTGAGAAGCGAAAAATCAGTATTTGTCACATTGTCAGGCCTCAATGCAACCACTTCCAACAACTATTTTCTAAGACAGCAAAAATCTTTTCCATATCATGTTCCATAATTCTGTTTACAGAAAGAAATCCACCAAGGTGATCCGATGCCAAAATGAAAGATACTGAACACAATACTCACCTTTTCCTGAGGAAGCCCCTTTATTTAGAATTTGTATTGCTCGCCGTATGTCCAAGTTGAAAAGTGCTACAGCAGCAGCTCTCTCCCAGTCTCCCTCCTGCTCCAATGAATTTAAAAAAGGCTCCACATCTAAGTCTGTTCCCTTTTTTATCCATCCACAGAGCTGCAAAGCCAAGGATCTCTCCTCACTCAGATACTGGATAATATCTGCCTGTCTATCAGCTCCACTTCTGCTCTGCCTGAGGTTCTCTGTTGTTCCTAGAAATAAGAAAGAAATTAAATTATGCTTAGATTACTTTTTCAGTTGCAATCACATCACTTGGATTTCAATCATATAGTACAAAAGCTGAGTACCATATTTTAGTACTTCAAATTAACACAGATAAAAATTCTGTGGTGAGGGGCAGATACAGAAAATTATTTTGACCTCCTAAAAGTCATGCATCTGAACCTGTCAGATATGCCCCACTAAGTCTTTTTTGTTTCCTCTGCCTCCTCAGATTTTGGAGGTTCTTGTTACAGCTGACAGGAGTGATCAGTATGTTTGATCAATTTGAAAATACATAACACACAGTCAAGCACCTGCTCTACCAGTTCTCTCCTCCACATTCTAGCTTTCCCACTGCTGAAGAGCTGGTTGGGTTTTTTTGGCTCTAAGGAGCACAACTATTAATTAGATACACAGTGAACACAGAAGGAAAGATTCAAATAAGAGGTTATATAATAAAAGCTTCACAGAGCATGAGAAGCACAATGTGATGCATCAGGGGTCACTACCACTTCAGGTTACTTAAACATCATTATGTAAATGTATTTAGTACATCAGCAATGACTACAGTAAAGTGAGTTTCCTGGAAAAACACCCCTATGGGGAACTTGGAAACAACACAACAGTTAATTGGGGAGCAAGAATTTTCAGTGCCATAGTCAAAACTGTCACAGTGTTTAAAAGAGTTGAGCTGAAAATTTACCTCTGAGGATATTTTGGTTTTGTGATTACTGACTTTCCAAGAACAGTGCAAATTCTGGAGATTACTGTAATGTAAACTGTTAACTTACACCTATTAGAACACACAGACATACTTTGTTCTTGTATTTTCAAAATAGCCTCTGCCAATAATTTTTAAAGACAAGCCCATGAATGCATCACTCTGTAAACAAACTATATTGGAACTTTGATCAAAGTTGGAGCAGTCTTACCCAAAGATGACTTCACAATTGATTTAATTCCAGCATAAACTAAGGGACCTTTGTTTCCTGTAAGTTTTTGATCCATATCTTCAGTATACTGCTTCATAAGTATTTTCATGTATAGGAAGCTTAATTTTTCCCAAGTGGTCAAAATTATTATTTTTTTTAAATTTTAAAGTCACATTCTATTAACATAGGCAAAGTATTTACAGCAGTGTATATTTAAAGTGTAGTGTTATATTTAAAGACTTCCATGCATTTCATATAACTGGTTTACATAAAAAGGCATAGAGCTTCTTTAGGGTATGAACTACAGTAAAATAAAGGATATAATGCAGAGTGTACCAAAGCGATTTCAGCTGGAGATCTTCATTTCCAGCTAGGAGGTGATTTCTCCAGACTTGTTCAGTATCCAGACCATACCTTGACAGAGCTCTGAGCCGCATTTTGGTGGCTATGTCTTTTTCCAAGGAACTTGCCTTTCCTTCTTCTGTACACTCATAGAGATGTCGTCCACAAGCCCACATTAAGGATGTCACTGGACTCCAGGCCAGGGAAATTCTTTCAAAAACAGTGAAGTCAGACATAGTCCTGTTGGGAGTCACCACCACCATTCGGTTTTGGCTCGTGGGATGCCAAGCAAATGAAGCAATGTAGTTCTCACATGGCTGGACACTTCTTTCAATTATTGTGGGCTCAGTTTCATCTCCAATGGGGGTGGGAGTGTGCTGCATGTCGTACAGCCTAATGATGTTACTATCCCTTGTTAAAGTAGCTAACAGTCCAGTTCTTGTTGGGCACCAGGCGACTTTTGTTAAGGGTTTTGGTTGCTCTGTCAAGGTCAAAACTGGCTTTTCAAACTTTCTTAAATCCCATATGGCCACCTGACCTTCATAGAAGGAAGCTACACGGTCGTGGAAATAGGGATCAACCGTCACCCCTTGGACAGCCTTGGTGTTCACAAATATTTTTTGGCTGGTGTTCCTCAGATCAAAGATGGCCAGATTTCGATGCATTCCAGCTAAAAGCAGCTTCTGATCCCGTGGCAGCCAGCAAAGAGAGAGACAAGCATCGTTCTGCCCTAATTCATACAGGGGCTTGGTCACCACCAGCCCAGCTTCCTGCTCTCCTGCTGAAAGCCTCACTTTCTCCGTGGCAACCGCCGTCTCCGGGGCATATTTGGTGCTGATATCCCAGATCAACACTGAGAAATCAGCTCGGTGTTTATCCAGCCCTGCAGCGAGCCAGTTGCTATCCAGGGGGTTCCAGGCCAGGGTGTTGCACTGCCGCGCGTGCTTGGGAACGAACTCCTTGCCTATCAGATCCTTGCATTTGGAGTTGTGGTCCTGACCCAGGCTCGTCAGCACCACTCTCCCGTTGGCCTGCCCGACGGCCAGGAGGCACTCGGGATCATACTTGGGATACCAAGCCACGCATTTCATGTAGGGAGTGTCCGAGTTGATTGAGAGGAGGGTGGCTGTGGTCTCTTCAGACAGGCGCAAGGAGCCCGCCTTGGGCTCGGAGCTGACAGCAGAGTCAATGTGATACAGGCTCAGCTCCGAATCGCACACGACAAACCTGTCCACGTGGTGTGGGGCCCAGAGGATGTCAGGCTTGGAGCCACTCATGTTTGGAGGTTAATTTAGGTGGAATTTAAGCTCCCATGAGAAGATCCGGCTGATGTCCATCCGTATGGCAGCTGCTGAGAAAATTATTTGTTGAACGTTATCGAGCCCCAAACTTTCCCGTCATCCAAAATCATCTTTAAACAAACGGGAAAATAATTCCCAACAACTTTTACCACAGACACGTTCCAGGCCAAACCCTGAATCCTCTCCACAGCAGCAGGCTTTGTTGTTGCTGGGATATCCCCACTGAGGCAGAACTACCATAACCACCCACAAAATGACAGCAGGATTGCTGCGTTTGCAGCACCACACCAGTGCCACTCCGGAATCATGAGAGAAGGAGTTAAAATGAAATACGATGTGGCATGATCCGTGGGTGTGCTGCTGGTAAAGAGCCACTCCCTAAAACATGCAGAAGAAATCTTCCCTGCCTAATTGACAGGAACTAATTGACAGGAATTAGAGTCTGTCTGTTGCTTCTGAAGTCTGTTCCACGGCCTACACCGCCTCGCCTCCTGAAACGCTTGCTGCACAAATTCCATCTCTCAGTCCTCACGTTGCTCTCCTGCTCCTGACCCCACCTTCTAACCCAGCACTACCTGGTCTCTACTTACATTCGGCCCTGCCGGCGAACCCACACCCCTCTCCCCCTTCTCGGCTCCTACCTGCCCCGGGGGGCTCGGGGGCCCGGCCCGTTTCACCGCTCCCCACCCAGGGGCAGAGCCGCGGAACGAGGACGGCGCTGGGAAATAACCGGAGGGAGAGCAGGCAGGCTGGCAGGTACCTCCCCCCCCCGCCTCCGCCTCCGCCGCTCACCCGCCCCGCGGCACCTTCCGCCGCCGCCGCCACCACCGCGGCCGCCGGGAAGGCGGCGCCCGAACGGCCCCGCCGCCCCAGGAGGAAGAACGGGCGGCGCCCGAGCTCTTCCGGTTGCGGGGGCAGCGGGGAAGGAAAAGCTGCGGCACTTCCGGCGCGGGGGGGGAAAGGAATGGCGGTGGCGCTTCCGGGGCGCGGGGCCGCAGCGGCAGAGGGAGAGCGTCACAGCTTAGCACGGAGCTGTGACATCACTTCCGGCCCCGGGCCGCCGTGGGAGAGAGAGCTGTGACATCACGCCTGGCCTGTGCGGGCTACAGGGTGACGTCAGCCCTGGGGGGCTGTGACGTGTGCAGCGTGTGCCGGGCCCGGGAGGGGCTGGGGCTGGGGAAGGGCCCTGTGGGTCCTGGTGCTGGCTCCTGACTGGGCCTCAGTGGTTGCTGTGGCGTCGCTTGGTGTGGCCGGGCCCCAGGAAATGGCTGGAGGCTGCGCCAGGGGAGGGTGAGGCGGGGTTCTAGGAGATGTTTTTTCCACGGAAAGGGTTGTCGGGCATTAGGAATGGTCTGCCCAGCGCAGTGGTGGAATCGCCATCCCTGGGGGTATTCAGACAGCGTATGGAGCCGGTCTGTAAGGATGTGGGTCGGTCTTACGGGGCTGGCCAAAGGTTGGACTCGATGATCTGGAGGGTCTCCCAACCAAAGATGTTGTGTGTCATCTGTGGAAGGAAGGCTGGTGTAAAAAGTGCCAGGGGCTGGCAGTGGGGAGGATACCGTGTTTTTACACTTAGGTAAAAGTAACCACAGCTGTGAGCAACTCAGTACTGTTGTTTTGTCCTGGTTTGGGCCAGGATAAAGGTAATTTTTCTGTCTTGTACTTTTGCTTTCGGGTAAGTCTTGTAAGTAGCTGCACTTGCTGAAATTAACAGCAAGTTTCTCAGACAGTGTCTGCTCCTAGGACTGACAACACTCGATGTTTATAGTTACTGCTAGAGACTGGTGTGCAGAGCCAAGGACACTGCTCAGTTCTGAGGAACATTTTGCCCTCCAGAAGGAGTAAAAAGGTCGCACCCGCAGCCCTCCTTTGGGGAGGAACGAACAAGATAAATGGCCAAAATTGACCAAACAGAGTATTCCATCCCATACACATCATATTCAGTACAAATTTGAGGGATCACAAGGGCCAAACCCCTTCCTGCTTCTCCTTCTCCCGTCCCCGTTTGCTTCAGCATCCTGGAAGGATCCTGTCCATTCCTCTGCCTGTGGTCCTGATCCGTGCCAGCCCATATCTGTGTGTTCCTGCCTCCAGCTCCCGACTGCTGCCAACTCCAGGAGTCCAGCCTGGACTTTTCCAGGGCTGCCCTGCAGCCTCGTTGGTGATGTGAGAGTTACTGGGGAAAAGGGGGGAGGAATGTGGTTTCCATTTTCCTGTATATTTGTATATATTTAGTGATTTTTGCCTATTTATCATTACTGTTTTATTAAAGTTGTGTAGTTTAGTTTCCAACCCCTAAGTCTCTCTCCCTTATTCTCTCTCCTTTCTTTATTCGGGGGAGGGGGGAGGAGGATTAGTAGAGAATAATCTACTATTCAGTTTAATTGCTGGGCCAATGTTAAACCCTGACAGATTTACACTGAAAAATGGGACGGTTGTGAACTGAGGTGACAAAACTTCAGAAAAACCTCGTTCAGCTTGGAGTCTGCTTCTGCTTTCTTGCCATCCAAATGGCTCCCCAGAGCCCTCCCCACGCAGGAGTGGCTGCAACACCAGCAGTTCCTGGTAGCTGTAGCTCCCCAAGCTTCTGTTTTTCCTGACTGTCTCATTATCAGCAACACAGCAAGTGCACACGCTCTTGTAGATATGCAGTAACTCCAGCACTTCTGCAAGCATTAAAAGACCTGGCTATGACTGATAAGTGTGGCAAATAGGAAACTGTGTTAAATATTTTCTGGTGGGAATCTTGGGCATCTTCCTAATAAAAACCCCATGCAGCGCTACAGACTGGGGACAGAGTGGTTGGAGAGCAGCCAGGCAGAAAGGGACCTGGGAGTCTGGATTGACAGGAAGCTGAACATGAGCCAGCAGTGTGCCCAGGTGGCCAAGAAGGCCAATGGCATCCTGACCTTTATCCAGAACAGCGTGGCCAGCAGGTCCAAGGAGGTGATTCTGCCCCTATCCTCAGCCCTGGTAAGGCCACACCTCAAGTACTGTGTATAGTTCTGGGCCCCTCAGTTCAAGAAGGAGATTGAGGTCCTGGAGCAGGTCCAAAGGAGGGCAACCAGGCTGGTGAAGGGACTCGAACACAGATCCTATGAGGAGAGGCTGAGAGAGCTGGGGCTGTTCAGCCTGGAGAAGAGGAGGCTCAGGGGAGACCTCATTGCTCTCTACAACTACCTGAAAGGAGGATGGAGCCAGGTGGGGGTTGGTCTCTTTTGCCAGGCAACTCTCAGCAAGACAAGAGGGCAGGGTCTTAAATTGTGCCGGGGGAAGTTCAGATTGGATATTAGAAAGAATTTTTTCACGGAAAGGGTGATCAGACTTTGGAATGGGCTGCCTGGGGAGGTGGTGGACTCTTCGTCCCTGGAGACATTTAAAAAGCGACTCGATATGGCACTCAGTGCCATAGTCTAGTGACTGTGGCGGTAGTTGATCAAGGGTTGGACTCGATGATCTCTGAGGTCCCTTCCAACCCAGCCTATTCTATGATTCTATGAAAATTTTAATTCTTTATGGGGTAGTTTTACTTTATCTGAAAGTAACTCTGTGGCATACTGGTGCCACTGAGCTAATAGGTGTTTGCAGCCATGACACAGTTGGGATGTGTCACCTGCAAAGCCAAATGTTACAAGAACTTTTCTCTCACCAGTGTGGAATGAGAGAGTGCTGAAGGTGTGTGAACTGACTGGGAATCACAGAAATCACAGAAAATTAGGGGTTGGAAGGGACCTCAGAAGATCACTCACTCCAACCCCCCTGCCAGAGCTGGGACACCTACAGCACCTCACACAGGAGTGTGTCCAGGGGGGCTTTGAATGTTTCCAGGGAAAGAGACTCCACAACCTCCCTGGGCAGCCTGTGCCAGGAAGTTACAATTCTTCTGCAAACAAGTAAAACAAACCTAAAAACCCATGTATGTTCTGTGTGGAAAAAACCCACTTTCCAGCTGTTACCTATGAATGGAGGAAATACCTGGTGCTGGGGGGAGTTAAGTCTTGCAGATAAAGACATTATAAGGGCCTGTGACTGGGAAAACAAGGACCCAAACCAGGACAGACTGGAAATGGAAACTCAGCAATTTCTGACAGAATATCAAGTGCACATTTTCAAAAGGCAGTAATGACTGTGACAGATAACAGAGATACAGTAATCTTCTCCAGCACTCAAACTCTTTAAGCCAACTAAAATATTGTATTTGGAACTTTTATTGATACAGCGTGGGAACCACTTGCTGAAATTCTGTCAAGTAATCCAAGAGATATTCTCTCCCTCCAAGTCTTAGCAATAAATCTTCTTCAGAAGAAAAAAGTTTGTGTTTGAGAAGGAATTGAGAAGGAATTGCTAGTATTAGAGCTATACTCACCACTGAGAACACTTCATTAAGATCTGTTTTACTTTTAAGTAAGGCTTTAAATCTTCCATGCAGACATTACCACTGAACTAATGCAGTCAAAAAGAGCAAGACAAGGTTGCTACCATTTATGTGTATTATCCCAAGGGAGGGATGGGAAAGGTTGTGAGGAATGTCTGATCCCAAGGCCTGTGTTCCACCCAGGAGGGGCTCCAGCAGTTCCCTTCATGTTCAGCTCTGTTTCCAGTTAGTCCCTCACTTTGCTAAGTTCCTTTCCCTGTTCCAATCCATGTGCTTCATGACTGGGTGCTGATTACAAAGGCTTAATGTTGAGCCAAAAATCTGTAGATTTTTGTCAGGACTACAGCAAATCCATTTGTCTTTTACCTTCTTTCTCCTCCCCTAAGCTCTGTACTCTCCAAAGTATAACCTTATTCCTCCAAAACATTAAGGACACAGAGTATAATATTTAACAAAAGAAAAACACCTGGTTTTCTTTAGCCTCATTCTTGGAAATGACTGGATTGCTTTGACTAGAAATGTAGAGAGAAAGACATCTGGCATGAATACCTTGAGATTACATCTTTAAAGTTACATGAAACTATAAACAACAGAAACCAGAGTAGCAAATAGGATTGCCCAATATTTCCTAACAAAAAGGTGTGGTTCCCAGCCTGGCAGTAATCACTCAGATGTGCTCTGTACCTGCTCTCTAGATGTGTCCTTTGCTTCATCTCTGGCTGTATGTGGAGTCACATCCAAGCCTTGCAGATGCCAAACAGGAGTCTTTTTCTTTAAATTTGGGTACTCAGAAACGTGCTCAGGGGGAGAACAATTGAGGCCTTCTTACATGGTCATGTTGGATAAACTCATAATTGTAGTGAAATGAGACAACCAGGTGCCACTAATTGCCAGGGAGTGAGCATGAGCTTGTGTTAAGCCCACCTGGGCCTGATTAGGGCAGGCCCCCTGGTCCTGCTCATGCGCAGTTGGGGCCCACCCTAATTAGGCACAGGTGGGCTTGACACAAGCTCATGCTCACTCCCTGGCAGTTAGTGGCACCTGGTTGCCTCATTTCACTACACATAATTGTCTCACGTGTATCTAAGTAGAAACCAACTGAAAAATAGGTATTGTCTTCAACACTCAGATTTGTCATATGGGTCATAACTAAATCCTGTCAATGGTAATTCTGAGATTTTTTTCCTTATGTTCTATCTACTGTATCAACAACAAAATGGAAATATTTGTAAATTCCTGGAGATCAGTTGCTAAGCATGGTATTTCAATAGAAGCTCAAAGGAAAGCAAGAAGGTTTTTT
This sequence comes from Calypte anna, assembly GCF_003957555.1. Taxonomy (NCBI): domain Eukaryota; kingdom Metazoa; phylum Chordata; class Aves; order Apodiformes; family Trochilidae; genus Calypte; species Calypte anna. The sequence continues at coordinate 26,034,409 of NC_044245.1, read as the reverse complement.
TGAAAGAAAAAGTAGTCTGTGGTAACTAAGTGTGGTAACTTTCTAAAGGCACAGGAAAATCTGTGTTTGTCCTGGTGTTTTTAGCATCTCTTCAAGTATAAGGTAATTATAGGGGGAAAAAGAGTTGAAACATCAATATGGAGAGGAAACATGTAACATCTCATATGAGAAAGGCAAAATATGTCCAGCTTTTAACAAGCTTTAGGAAGACAAGGAAAATGCTCTGTAAGATAATAGGCAAGGAAAATGCTCTGTAAGATAATAGGAAATTGTTCAGGGCATGTTTTCAAGGCCACCTGACTATAAAGCAGCCAAGAAAACTACACAGAAACTCTTGGAGAAGATTATAAAACTTTTTTAGGCAAGTTGTAAAAGCTAATGATGAAAGAAGCATTTGCCATCTGTAAAGTATCAAAAACTAATTAACTAAAATGGATTATAAAGGGCAACAGAAAACTTTGTTATGAAGGAAAATGGTTCAGGGCGTTTCAACACTGAATATGGGCATGTTGTTTAAAGGGAATTTTTTTATTAAGTTAATGTTTAAGAATTAATATGAAACGTGTTTTGAATTTATTATAATACAACGGAAATACTAGAAGTAACTAAGAAATGTTAATCAACAAAAATAATTTAGTTTTGTCTCCTTTTTTATACAAAGACATTGCAAAGTCCATTTGGCCCTAAAGGGCCATGAGGACCTCAGGTAAGTGAAACATAAGGTATTGAAAAAACACTCTCACATGGTTTTCTGAGAGTTCATTGTGCATTTCAGCTGTTACTGCAGTGTTCAGTTTGTATACTGTAAAATGTCCTCTGGTCTTCCAGGGGAATTCAAAACTGACTTCTGTTTAGCTGATTTTTTATGCTGGAATCAGGCCAGGTTGAATTGCCTTTGTCTTTTAAATATTGTTATTTTGATTGTTATTTCTGTAATCTCTTCGTTTTGAGCCTTGCAGTAATGCTGCATAATGTTGCAGTCCATATTCTATTTATAGTTGACAGGCTTCTCATATCAAACAATACAACTGCTGGAAAGTAAAAGCAGATGAATATTGTACTAAACCAGAGGACTGATCCAGTGATTTATTGTAATAGGAAATAGTGGGAATGAGTTGATTACTTATGGGCATATAAATGAATATGCCATGCAATGAATCATGTAACAGGTTATATGAATGTATTTATAGACAATGACTGCTTGAAAGATCCATTATTTCATAAAGAAAAATAAATGTGTCATGAAAGAGTTATGATTTGGAGCATTTTTTCAGGTTTTGTGTTGCAACAGACTTCTGTGTAAGGTGTTGGCTTTTTAGGTCCCTTTGGTATTAACTTATTAGAGTAGAATTTATTATTTAAATAATAGAAAAAAGCTGCTAACCTTTTCAGTTAAGTTTCAGTGCAGTTCACTGCACTGCAGTGAAACATGTAAGCATCCCTACCCTGACCCATCTACATTTGTCTTTCCTGTTCAGCAAATCAGCTGATCTCAAACCTTTCAAACAGCAAAACACCTGAATTGGAGCTTCCTGGTGTGTGTCTGGGTTCCTGATCAGTTCTGTATGAACTTAAATGGTTAGGCCATCAGTTTTGCTTTGGCAAAGCAAAAATTTGCTGTGCTTATCCTTCTGGTTATTGAATTTGGGCCATCGAATGCTTCTGTCTAGTGGGGCATTTTTGTATGGTGTGTCCTGTTGTCAGACCTGCTGTTTGATTAACAGATAATAGAATCATAGAATTGGTTGGGTTGGAAGGGACCTCAGAGATCATCGAGTCCAACCCTTGAATCACCGTTGCAGTTACCAGACCATGGCACTGAGTGCCACATCCAGGCTCTTTTTAAATAGCTCCAGGGACGGAGAATCCACCACTTCAGTGGGCAGCCCATTCCAATGTCTGATCACCCTCTCCGTAAAGAAATTCTTTCTAATATCCAACCTAAACTTCTCCTGGCACAACTTAAGACCATGCCCTCTTGTCTTGTTGAAAGTCGTCTGGGAAAAGAGACCAACCCCCCCCTGGCTCCAACCTCCTTTCAGGGAGTTGTAGAGAGCGATGAGGTCTCTCCTGAGCCTTCTCCTCTTCTTCAGGCTGAACAGCCCCAGCTCCCTCAGCCTCACCTCACAGGACTTGTGCTGGAGTCCCTTCACCAGCCTGGTTGCCCTCCTTTGGACCTGCTCCAGGACCTCGATATCCTTCCTAAACTGAGGGGCCCAGAACTGAACACAGGACTCGAGGTGTGGCCTCACCAGCGCTGAGTACAGGGGCAGAATCACTTCCTTGGACCTGCTGGCCACGCTGTTCTGGATAAAGGTCAGGATGCCATTGGCCTTCTTGGCCACCTGGGCAAGATGAAGAGACAATAAACATTTTCCTGTCTTTCACAAGACTTCAGAAGTTTGTTTCTTAACATCATGTTTGAAAATTCAGAAGAAATAAGTACACATCAGTAAGTCTGGTACCCAGCACACACAGTTGCTGAGGAGTTGTGAGGAGAGTGAGGGACACTTAGGGAACATTTTTGTACTTGGAGTGAAATTTCTGAAATACAGGTTAGTTTCTCAGTGAAATATGGTCTGGTATCACAGCATCACTGAATGTTTGAGGTTGGAAGGCACCTCCAGAGGGAGATTTTCTCGTCCAACTCCTCTGCAAAAGGCAGGATCAGGTAGAGCAAGTTACTCAGGAGCTTGCCCAGTTGTTTTTTGACTGTCTCCAAGAATGAGAATCCACATCCTCCCTAGGAAACGTATTCCAGTACTTCATAACACTCTCATTAATAAAGTTTTTTTATCTTCTTTATAAATCACCTGGAGGAAAAAAAATATTTCCTTGATCCTATGTTTTTAGGATTTCAGAACCTGCTTTTCTGCAGGCCATGGAGATGTGCACTCTTAACTTTTCTCCTTTCTTTGTTACTAACTCTCTTTAAAATTGTCTGAAATAGAAATTATATGCTGAAGTACTAATTGGACAATTTCAGGTTGTGTCTGAATAACCTCTTTCTTCAGATACAAAAACCTGGAAATACTTAAATGTCACATTTTTAACAGTTTCTTTGGCAATGAGCCAGGATCTTCGGTCCTTGTTTTAGCTGCCTCTCATATTTCTTTTCTCAGAAAACAAAGGAAACACATAGTCTTTGGCTTCCTTATTAAGCATTTTCCTACTTTCACCTTTGGATTACAGTAAATAATTTCATTGGTCTTTCCAATGTTATCATAGCTTTGAAAAACTTTTATAGAAAAAAAATGATGAACCATTTTTCTTCTATCACTTCTGTTAATGTTGGCTGGTTTTGGGTTTTTTTTTTTCTCTCAACATACTGGAGAATTTGTATTAAACAAAAGCTACATTTCATGTGTTCTATATTTATAGGGTTTATTTATTTAAGCCACAAATGTGGTATAATGGCACAATTACTAGTTGTCTTAGATTTCATTCTAATATTTCTCATTTTTTAAAAGAACTTTTCCTCAGAACAGCAGCTATTTTTTTCTTAATAATACTAATCTTTAGGAACGCAGCAATTTTTTTGATAAATAAAGTAGGCCAAAAAGTGTGTAAAAATTAAGAGTAATTAAAATACAATAGTCTTATCATATAACAAAGGCAATATTGACAACCTGTGTTTTCTATTTTGTAATTCCTCCACTACTGTTGAAGTGGGACATAATGACTTTTTCACATCTGTTTCAAATCATCACCTCCTGGTGCTTTTTATAACAAAGATGAGCTTCAGTTTGTATGTTCCTAAGAGTTCTCCATAGGAAAGTGTGGGATATGAGTTTAATTAACACTTGAAATAATCTTATCACCTAACTTTGGTTTAAAGAGGAAGCTCCTCAGGTACCAGGGAATCAGCACTGTGTATATCTGACATCTTACTCATTTCTTGAGTTCTAATGATGGTCCAAATACACTATAAACATACACACCAAATACAGAAGAGGCACAAGAGAGATTCAGAGCAACTTAAACGTGACAAAATGTGTTTTGAACCAGTAAATGCTATTACTCTTAAAACAGGTACGATCAAAGTTTAATGGAAAGACAAGACTTATTTGGTGTTTGAGAGTGCAAGGGAATTTCACCATCTTAGAGATGGTTGTGTCACAGTTACTGCATCATGTGAACCATTGGCACATACACATTTTATGTCTGATCATTCCACCATACTCAGAAATCATATTTTGTTGTATTTTCATATCTCAAAATAAATGCTGGAACAGTGTTTACTTAGTGATGCTAACTCAAAAGTTTCTGAGCCTTTCAAACTCTTGGATCTTTGCTTCTGTTTTCCACACTGGTTTCCCACTTTTAGTTTTCCTGTAGCTGTCTCTACATTTGCACCTTTGTCCAATAGCAGCATCTTTAGTTTTAAATACTGCAGAATATTTATTTAGTTTTGAGGTTGTACCTAGATGATTATGATTGTCTTAACCACCATTGTGTAACAGCTGCTTTTTGTATTTCCTTGTACCTTGTAATTAATAAAGCTACAGAAACTTATACATAAAAATCAATAAATCATTAAGGATCTAATTTAGCTTGCCTTTTGGCAAATCTCATTTTAATCAGACATTCTCTGCCCTCTCAAACATTGCTTACAGGTCTAATCAGTCCCTTTTATATTCATTGTAAAATCTGCTCAATTCTAATACCATCTGTGAGAACTGCTATTTTCAGCAGTTTCTCCTTATGGATGAGGTATAAATTTACTTTTTTTGCAACTCTGCAAAATATTCCAAGTTTGTTCTATATACAAGTCTGTGAGGTTTTGGAGAATTTTTAATAATGTAGGGACTTTGTACAGTGGAAGCTTCATTTCAAGCTTCTATCCTTCTTTTAAGATCTCTGAAAATTCTTAAGAGATCAAGGTATACCAAGGTTAGTTAATTGGTTTTGATATATTAATTGGAACCAGTTTATTCCCCACATCTTTGTTATGCTTTTCCATATGTGAGTTCTATAGACTGTTTCAGATGTGCTGTTGTAGTCCTCTATGCTGTGCTGCATACCCTGACATAGTGACTTCTCTGATTTTAGGTAAGATAAAGTATGAATTACATATGGAGTTTGAAGCAGTCTATGTAAGATGCATTTATTTCTAAAAACAAGCCAAATTATATGGATTCACCTTTTTGACTGCAGAAGTTGTAAGTACAGATTGCAAGACTATTTCTCCTACTTTTTTGTACTTTTTCTGAGAAATCTCTTATTTGTAGTGATCACACTTTCATTCTTTGAGTATGCTGTGATTATCCCTTGTTTTTCTGCTATTTTTAATAAAATCCTATATGCAAATAACTATTCAAATATCACGTATTTGCAGTGTGAAAGAGGTTCTGAGAGTCTACTAGGTCCAGTTGGCCCAGTTTAGTTATTCATTAAGTGAGACACTCAAAATAATAATCCCTTTAACTAAGGAAAGTGACTATTTTTAGGCAGGAGAGCACCCTATGCCACTGCTCAGGGTTGCATTAGAATGAAAGAACTTCTCAACTTCATTTGTTCTATTAATATCAGTTTTTGTTGCTGTCCTTATTATTCACTGAGATGCATAGAAATGTAAGTGAGGGGAGCTGAAGAAAAGACAGCAAAACTTTCACTTATTTCCTTTTGAAGGTAATTTTTTTATTGATTGCAAAACTAATTATGAGAATTTTAAAACTAATCTCCTACCTTATCTTTGTACTGTTTGCAGAGTCCTGGAGGTTTTTTTAAAAAGCTTAAAAATATTTTTAATATTTAAAATATTTTTTTAATTTCTTACTATATTTAATAAAATATTCTAAAATAAAATTTGGGTGGTTTTTTTGTTTTTGGTTTTTTTGTTTTTGTTTTTGTTTTGTTTTGTTTTTTTCTGTGGAATTTCAGGTACAGGGCTGCCGGGATGTAAAGTAACTCTGGGTTGAAATAGTTACTGTTTTACTCCTTACTCTCTTTTCTTACAGTTGTAAATAATAATTTACCTTATGAGGAATATTTCTAAGGCCAGTACTACTTATGTTCTGAAGTGACACAGCCAGACTGCCATTTGAATTCTCTGAAAACCAGGAACCACACTTATTTCAGGAGATGATACTGTCTGACTGATACACTCACTCATCACTTTCAGCTCTCCTTGACTTTGTCGTGCCTGGCAGACAAACAGATCAGGTACTGGTGCTCCCAATTTGGATATCTGAAAGTAAGGAATGTCTGAAATGAGTATGAAGTTTCTCAGGATCAGATAGTAACTAAGGACTAAAAGCAGTTCATCCAGGGGATGGCATCCCTCCTTGAATCACTGTATTCTACTCATTTTATTGTCTTAGTATTTAGTTCCCACCTTGTATTACAAAGGGACAATTGTTTTGCCCAGTTGCACCATTTGGTATCTGCATTCTGACTAAACACTGAATGAGTTACCCAGTATGAAATATTATCATTTTATGCATTATCCTGTAGATACACCAGAGGGCAGGATTTAGATAGCATAAATATCTTTATAGCTTACATAAATTTAATTCAGCAACCAAGTGACCCTCACCAGAGCAGAGCAGAGCAGAGCAGAGCAGAGGGGGAGAATGCCCTCCCTAGACCTTCTGGCTACACTCTTCTCCTCCAGCCCAGGATCCCATTGGCCTTGTTGGCAATAAGGGCACACTCCTGCCTCATGGAGAATTTACTATCTATTAGGACCCTCAGATCTTTCTGTTATGATTGTTACAGCTAAAACTCATTAACGTTAACATTTTCTGTTCTATGCCAGATGGCAGTCATGTTTGCAGGTCCACAAAATGTGGCAAATCTTTGAACACATCCGGAAATCCATTCCCTCAATTCTGTTTTGGCACATAATGCTGATAAACCTTAATGACAGCTGGAAAAAGCATTCCTCTGCCCATCTTTTTCTTGGATAGATTGTTTCCACGTCGTGATCTAAGCATGCGTAAGAGTAAGAATCAGTTTGTAAACACATCCATGTGGCTTAATTTTTTACTAATAAAATGCTTAATCATCCTTGTGTCTCATCTAACAGATGCTGCCTACTGCTGCTAATTGTAATTTTTATATAGCATTAGCAGATACTTAGTGTGAAAGATTGTATTCCACTGAAACTCTTCAGTCTCTGTATAATGAAGGTAACATTTATTTAATGAAGAAAATTAACCTCAGTAGAGTTGACACTTGTTCATCCATCATCTGGTAGGAAATAATGGAAAGGTTTCTAACAAGGAGGCCTTTCTGGAGCAGCCTGCAGCTGCTGGGACAGCAAATCCTTCCTCAGTTGCCCTGGTGAAAGTGTGACAGTAGTGGTTTCACCTATGACTTTTTTCTGGTAGCAACGTGTTCCTCTGTAGTGAAATGAGGCAATGAGGTGTGATTGCCTTGTATTGGTTGCCCAGTCCTGCTCATGCTCAGTTGGGGAAGGCCTTAATTGGGCATGGGTGGGCTTGGCACAAGCTCACGCCTCTCACCTCGTAATTAGCCACATCTGATTGCCTCATTGCCTCATTTCACTACATTCCTCCAGAGCATACACAGACTGACAATTCTGTGTGGAAATGGTACTCTGTGCAGCCTCCTGGCAGATCTAGAGCTCTCCCATCAACCAGATTGCCACTGTCTCCATCTTTGCTAAGAGCTAAGACCTCACTGAGTTACTTGTATTGTCTCACCCTTTAGATAAAGTTTCATATTAAACACCTCACAGCACACGTTTATGTAGAGAAACAAGATAAACCAGGTGCCTCGAGTTGCCAAAGAGTGGGTGTGAGTCCACCTGTGCCTGGTTAGGGCAGGCCCCCTATTACCAGGGGGCCAATAAAGGTGGGACACACACCCACAGAGGAAGTTCACTCTGGTGTGAGGCATGAAAAGGTCAGCAGCTTGTCAAACCCTAGGAGCAAGAAAGGCTCTTCCCACTACACATTTATAGATTATAGGTGTTTGCAAAGGTGTGATTTCTAGGTGAATGGCTCTTAAAAAGGTATCCTACCCCTTGGATAAGAAGAAAGTGGATACCTCAGTGCTTAGCCTAGCAATATGGAAGACCTTGCTCCCAGGCTAGGTGAAGGGTGCTTCTACCAGCCTGGATGAAGGCAAAGACTTTTTTTATACTCACTGGTCAGTGATGTCCTATTTTTCTTCCTTCTACTCCCTCCCCTTCACCAAAATGTTAATGAAATTGCAGGACACGTACTCTGCATACTTAAAAGCTCAGTGTACTCTGCTGACTTAGATGTTCTTAGCACATTTGGTTGCTGTTATTTCAACGTCAAATGAAAAGCAAAGCAGGCATGGTTTCTATACAGCTTTCTACAAGGGAACTTGTAGAAAAGAGGCAGAAACGTGTGATTATCTGCACCATTGTTAATGGTAAGATTTTTGTCAAACACCACTTGCCTCAGTGTCTATGGTCTGGGAGATCAAATGCTGTGTTAACTGTCTGATTTAGGGGAAATCCCAGCTTATAATATTTTCAACTAAATTACTGCTCTGAATTTTAGAGTGTTTCTCTCTTCAGTGGATTGCTTTGTTCTTTCCCTGCTCATAACTGTTTTAACTTCAAGACTATAACAATTTTATCTAGATTTATGGAACGTGCCTTCAGGTACAGCAAATTGTTTGATAAACAATGAAACTGGTTTTCTTTGGTTCCTACATCCCCTACACTCCCATCCATAAAAGTGTAACCTCAGATTTCCTAATATTTCTATTTTTTTGCAGTGCACCCAGGTAAGAGTGGAGTCCTCTTCTGCAGCCCTTCTACTCCCTTTCTACATTACTTAAGTTCCTTGTCTTCAATCTGCTTTCCTGTCCTCACTGTTCCCACACACCTAGCATGTCTTTTCCCTTTTTTTCTGGTAAAAGTTGGCAAATGATATGTTTGGTTTGCAGCCTAGGTTCAGATTGCCAAGTTCATGAGTTCATATGGTGGAGGAAACTCAAGGTCTGACTTCTCCTTGGCATGGGTGTGCATCAGAGGATGGTGGTGGCAGATGCCACCAGGGGCTCCATTGCTTTCTTGCCTCTTGTTTCTTATTAAAGGTGCACAAACTTAGTATCTCTGTCTTAAATCTGGTAGAAAGCAACCAAACAACTCAAAGGCTGACTGCCTGAAGTTCTCTTTGGTTAGAAAAGAGTCTCTCAGGATTCTGCAGAATGGAAAAAAAATTCCCCATCTTGTTTAGTCTGCCATAGGGAAAATATCCCTCATTAATGTTAACAGATGTGGGTTTATTTGAATGTAGTATATAGGCTGCTGCAAGCATAGATTGTAGTTCATCACAGCAGGATGGTCTTTGCTACTTCTGCACTTATTGTGCCCTAGGGAATCACTAAATGGCTGTAATATTTTTAATTTGCTTTTCTAATTTAGCATATGAAGCAACCTTAATGTTACTCCTTTGATTTACAATAATTATTTTCATTTTGTTTCTCTGTTTTCCCCAAATTAAAATCTGGATTATAGCAAATCATCAACCTTTTTAATTAAATTTCTTGATCAGGGAAACTGGGAATTCTCAGAGCAGGTATTTGTACTTTAACCTGTTGTGCTCTAAACAGCTTTCTAAAGAATGTGCTAATAAAGAGATGTGTTTGTTGCAGAACAAACAAATGGCAATTGATATGCACGATATTCACTCTGTTTCTACTAAACTATCTTATTATATCTACAATATCAAAATTAAAGTTTACATATCTTATACTTTTTAATCCTTCAGATGTATCTTTCATACGAACCAAACCAAACAACAAAAAAAAGCAGAATTTGCTTACAGAGAATCCAAACCTTTAGCTTTCATATTTTTTTTGTTAGACACCGGTTCCTAAGTTTTACCCACAACTTGCCATGCTGAAAACATCTTCTGGTTAATGAGAAGTATCCGTTTCAGCATGAGACTTCCAACAGGTGCTAGAAGAAAGAGAGCTGCATTTATAAATGCAAAAAAGCAATTAGTAGAGAACATAACTGCCCTATAGCATTAGATACTGAGCCTATTTTTACTGAATATGCTTAATAGTAATGTTTCAGAGAGCAGCCACCAAGGTGATCTCAAATCTAGAAAATATATTCTGAGAACAGTAAAAGGGTGCAACCTATATGGCATTTAAGCAGATGCTTTAAAAGCTATTCAGTACAGTTAGATGGTTAATACAGATATTTAGACATTTTCAATCCTATGTTTTTGATGAAAGAAATGACCTCTGCCAAAAAACCTTCTTCAGCCAGAACCCTTTTTTAATGATACATTCTTGAAATGTGCAAATTATTAATAATTTTTTAAATCTATAACAGAAACATTTCAATGCTTAATCACATAGCAGTCCACGGATCTGGTTCATCCCAGTGATGAAGCCCAAGTCCTCCCTTCTGCAGCACCATGCAAAGGAGCTCTCCATTTCTCCTGCCACCAAGGTGCCAAGGGACATCTTGTCTGCTAGGCATTACCTGTCCAGAGGCTGCTGCACATCTGCAGAAAACTCCTTCAGAGTGTGTTGTCATTCCTTGAGACCATTGCCATACTTGATTGTCCCAGTGTTAGGTGAAAAACTGGGATGACAGCAAATTTCTGACCCCTAAGAGCAGAAAGAATTTCTCGGGAAAACACGTCAGGAACACTTTGTTTGTTTGTTTGTTTTTCTGTTGTTTTTTTTGTGTGTGTTTTTTGTTTGTTTGTTTGTTTTGTTATTGTAATTGCCAGTGCAATTACCACCTTTGAGAAATGCTCAGGGTCCTGGCAAACCTCTCAAACCATTGGGTCAGAATTCAGTATCTTGTCTAGACACTGTACTAATCTCACAGTTCTGATCCAGCCAGTGCTGCAGCATTAATATGCACAAGCTGAAGCAGTGTGCCTGGCAAAGTGATGGGTAAGGATGCAGATTGTCTAGAAGTGAGTTTTTTAATGTAAAGTTTGAGTTATTTAAATCAGGAAAACACTTGTACTCCAAAATTGCCACTGCCCCTTTAATAAAATGCCTGGATGTGCACCCAGCCCTGGCCAAGTGCCTGACTGTCTTAATTTAAACTTTGGCCAACTAAACAGCAATAATGGACCATTAAGAATCCAGATGCAAGGTAGAGCCATTTACAAGTGGATAGGCTATTTGTTTACAGATTGCTTTATTTTTCTAAACAAAACATGTTTTCCAGTGTGACTTACTGGATGTGTTTTCTACACTGACAGCTTATAGAGTCCACGATTTGCTTTTTGAATGCCTTCAAAGGTAGGAGACTTGGCTATTTCTTTTCTGTTTTAAGAGGACTGCACTGATGATTTCTGTATATGTAACTGTTGATGAACTTGTAAAGAGGATTTAGGAGAGATATTTGTATTTAACAGATTACCTTTTTTCTAATTTTTATATTTAAAATAAATTATTGTAAATTACAGGCATTTTTTGTAAATAATTTTTAGTGGAGATCAGTTTTATCTAGAAATATGTTGAATTGCTCACTTAAATGTAAAGTTCATTAGAGTATACTGTCATTGTGTTGTCTATCGAAAATATGTGACATTAATATTATGTTAATGTATTGAGTTTAATTACTAAGTTTCTTAGAAGATTGGGGTGTTCATAGTGATGCTTCAGACCTATGTAATAGATCTACATCCCCAAATATCTAGATCTTGCTTTATTCCTAACAATTATGAAACAAACTATGTTCTGTGTTTTCTATAACATTTCTGCTAATTTAGTATAACTATATTAACAAGATCCATTCATAACAATTTCTTTTGCCTTTCTTTGTTAGATATTCAAATGAATGCTAAAGACTGCACTGACTTTTTTTAAGAAGAGGGAGCACTGTGTTTTTTCTACACATATTTCTTCTCTAATAAAACAGGTTCTAATATACACGTTGAGCTGCAGTTGGGATTATATTGGCTGCTGTGCTTAAATCATCCACCCAATGACTTTTTATAATTGTTTTTTATATGTTGCCTCTAGAATTATACTTCCCACAACATGCATGCTGTATGTAAAGTAGCTGTATTTAATTATTTGCATCTGTTAATGAAGTATTCACAAGTGGTTTTTTACTTTTAATAGGAAGGAAAAGTCATCTAATTTGGGATCAAAGTCACTATGTGGAAAAAACATTTTTTCTTTTGCTTTTTATTTCTGTCTGTGACAACAAACCATACAGTATATGGGCAAAACAGGAAGAAAGGGAAGAATTCTTATTCTCTCATGGCAAAAGATGAAGGTAAAATAATATTTTTAGCATTTCTGATAAGCCATGTTTTATATCTCTGCATATTTCGAGGTAATTAGCTAGTAATTGACAACTGATGGATGCACTTGCAAAATGTGATTTATATTGCTTGTCAGGCCAGGAAGATACTGTGGTGACATTTAATTGATCATGGACTCCAGTCTGATTATCATTGACATACATTTCTCTTTTAAGATAACTGATAAGGATCCTAATATATAGTTTGAAATTTCATGTGGAAAATTTTGTAAACACAATCAACTAAGATGATGAAAGGATTCCTTTAAGACCCTAATTTGAAAGTTTTTGTCTGCAGACTGCATTTATTAATCTTCACATAAAGTAAAGTAACTTAAATTTAGTTACTTGGCTTCATTAGAATTTATTGGCATTTATAGTGAAATTTATCCTAGAATTTTTACTAGGGAGACGTTGGAGAAGCTGTTTGAGAACTGGGATAGTTGCAGAGAATTATCTGAAATCTATTGTGCAGGTGTGATTAACTGTGATTAAGATTTAACTTTCTTATTCCATTGCAGGTGATACGTGTCTCATTGATATAGTCTTCATCTTGGACAGTTCAGAAAGTGCCAAAAATCAGTTGTTTGCTTTGCAGAAGAACTTTGTTCAAGGCTTAGCTGACAGCATATTCCAGATGAAGGCAGTTAAGTCTCAGAAGTACAATGTCAAACTAGCAAGCATGCAGTTCAGCAGCACAGTCAGCATAGATAACCCCTTTGCAGTCTGGAAAAATGTGCAGAATTTTAAAGATAAAATCAGTTCTCTGGGCTTTATTGGCCATGGTACCTACTCCTATTATGCAATTTCCAACGCCACTCAGATGTTTAAAACTCAAGGTCGGAAGAGAAGTGTGAAAGTGGCTATTTTGATGACTGATGGTGAGGATCATCCAAACAGCCCTGATGTCCACAGTGTAGCCACAGCAGCCAGGAGTCTTGGAATACATTTTTTTACCATTGGCCTTTCTAAGAAAAAAGTCCAAGAAGAAAAATTGCGTCTGGTATCTGGTGATTCACCCTCTAAACCTGTCTTATGCCTGGATGATCAGAACCTGACAGCTGATGTAGCACTGGAACTGGTAAGTAACACTCGTGTTAATCTTGTCACCCATCTATCCATGGCAGATTGCGTTTGACTTTGACTTTTGGTAAATCCTGAAGGCACTGAAGAGGTTTGCAGGTGAACTAGGGCTGGAATCAGCCTTAGGTTTGCAAGTTCATGAAGATTGTGAGATCATGTGGGACATCTGCAAGGGCTGGGCTCCCATGTTGGTAGGAGAGGGGCTTAAGAATTAACTTCAACAAAGTCTGCTGAAGGCAATAAATTTTTTTTTATTTACTTGAGTTGGGTCAGGTTTCCAAAGTACTGTAAATCTGCCACTGCAGTTATTAGTTAAGGACACACAGCTCTTTGCCCTTTTAGTGCAGCTTAAAGCACACATAAGAAAAGGTAAGGAATACTGCTTAAGTAATTTCATATTTTAGAGTAAACAGAAGTTTTGCTGGGAGAGAGATGTCAGCTGGACTTGACCTGTCTCCCTTCTGAGCAATGATGTGCGAAATGTTGGAGTGGCCTAGGAAGTCTGTGGGGTTTAAAATCCTAGAAAATATTTTGAAGTACGAGAAGACTATGCAAGTAATAAATTTAGATAATTTGGAGGACAGTAATTCTTACAAAATATGACAGCTTAAATTCAGAAGTAGTCCATATAGAACGTATGTAGTATTTTTGGTAGTCTCTTAAAGATGGTAAAAAAAAAAACACAATTCAGAAACCTTAAAATGAGAAATGGAAACTAACTAATTGATAATGTGTAAAAATAAAATATTATGTTGTGCTACTAAGCCCACGGGTGGAGATGTCCCAGATACAGTAAGTGAAAAGCATTTCTGAAATAATCCCTGTTGTTGCGAGTCTGTGTTTCATATCTGTGAAGGTCTGTATTTACAAAAGAAAAATTCTTCCCTGAGATCTCACAGAATGGGGCTGTCATGAGGAATGTTTTTGTGATGTGTGTCTGCTGTGTCAGGAATCAAGACACTGGGAGCTTCCTCCTCCCAGCCCCTCTCCAAAGAGATGTGTGCTTGAACAACAGTAGCCCAGGTGCACTGCCCACTGATGGAAGGAAAGGATGTTTCCCAGCACACAGGATGTGTCTCTGAGCATATGATAATACTTTGGGAGGTAACTTGTTCTCATGCATAAGGCTGATAAAATCACTTATTCCTTCCACTATATGTTATGCTAGTAAGGCCTTCCATAGTAAGGTCTTTCACTAGAAGTTGCCTTTTATTCCCTTTGTTCATATTGTTCCTTATTATTTTGTATTTAGCTGTCCCATTACATCTCATTTGTTGTCTGATCATTATGGTTTTGCATAAAATAGGCTCCTATTCCTACTGGAGAACCTTTTTTCTTAAGAGTAGTTCCACAGACTGATCCTTGCTACAGCGAGGAAGAGATGGATGAGGGTATTCACATTCACCTTAGAAATTCTCTAAAATACAGAGAAAAAATGGTTAAATTAGTATTCTATTCAATTAAATGTGCATGAAAGTAATATTTTTCTTTTCCTTTTAGGAAACCTTGCTACAGAAGCAGGTAGGTTTTTTGAGTTTTGTGTGTTTTGATTACTCGTATTCGTACAAGATCTCCTGATTCCTGCTTCTTCTGTAGTGCAGCAGTAATCCAGGAGACTCCCTCCTTGAGTAAAGTTTCTGACCATGGATTTATTTTAACTTTTAACAATTTCATCCATCTCTGTTCTGCCTAAATCTGCAACTTCTGTTCATTAGTGGGTAGTATCAACATTAAGACAGAAAAAACTTGTACTAGAAAGGAATTGGACTGGTGCAACACTTGCAGGTTCATTAGTGGTCTCATCACAAGCAATAACAATGTAAAAATGGTCCAAAAATTATGTAACTTTCACTGTACTCTATGCTATGTACAGAGTACCTTAAACATTTGTAGTTACAGTAGTATCAGATTTATATTTTTTGTTGCTTTAAATAAATCAAGCAACTGTTTTTGATAGGGCTATACAGAAATGTAATGTTGGTCATATAAGAAATATATATATTAGAAGATCATTTATTTCCTGTTAAGCCCCTCTTATTTTCTTTAGTCTGTGAGTAGGCAAAACCAGAGTTTAAAACTTTGAAATAACACATTTGAAAAATGTTCTCCTTAATGTTTCTATTTACCTTTTAGTGTGTGTGGAAGAACTGTGCATGTGAAAAGGGAGCAAAAGGAGACAAAGGTGATTCTGTAAGTATGCATCCATTGAAAAGACTCTAAAATTTGAATTTTAATTTTTAATCATAATCACATACTACTTGATAAATAAATTTATATTCTTAGGTAATAAAACATTGTAGATAAATAGGTACTTGATTTTGAAGGCCAAATAAGAAAGTTATTCTTGAATCTTGAACCAAGAAAGGAAAGGTCCATTAGCCAGTGGTTCTACTTCCACTGGCAACTTCTGTTTCTGTAAAGGATAGATATTCAAAAAGCTGATTGTGACAGTGTATATTAAGAAAGGTCTAAACCTCTGCCTCCAACACTTGTTTTCTCTTGTTTATTCCAACACATAGCTGTTTCTTGGCTCTGGTAAAGAAGAGAGAAGGGGAGCCCATGACCTCTCTAATCCCTTCTGTATCTTTTATACACAGACAAGCAGGGTGCATCAGAGGCTTTTGACTTTCTCCCTAAACAGAAAGCAACTGGTCAACCATGTGCAGAAGGTTATGGCTCCCTGTTTCCAGCTTAAACATTAAGATCCAAGAATTTCAACTTATTTTATCCAAAATTATTAGATGTAACCTCTTACATATTCATTTTTTATGTATGCATATGCACCAAGCTTTCTAGTCCACACCTTCATGATCCTCCAAACAGTAATGGGGTAATATTTTTTTATTTGGGGCCTGCTGAACACCAAGCTGTTCTGTAAACAGTTGTTTGTTTTTATTTTTTTAAGCAGAGAATCAAATAGTGGGAGGGTAACTCTGAAAAGTGTGAAGAGGAACTTTCCTGGTTTGATTTTCAAATTCTCAGTTAGAAACGTATTTATCACAGAAGATCAATTTTAAAAAGTCCCATGTACCTTATAATAATTTTTTTTTTTAATTAGCTAAGTGAATGTAGTGTCCCATGTGCCTTACCTGAATCAGCGTGGGCTTCTGCCTAAGCTTATTCCTGGATGATTTTGGCCATCCAATCACTATCACAGATAGTGATTTCCCACTTTCCTGTAATAAAAATTTCCTGCTTTGTTTCAGGGCAGTGCTGGTAACAGAGGGGAAAAAGGTGAGCCAGGACCAAAAGGAAGCAAGGTAAAGTAAATTCAAAAAAATAAAACAAATTTATATCTCGTTTTATTCCAACCATAGAAGTGAATATAGCAAAGAAAAAAATATGCTAAAATACAATTCAAAAGGCTGGCTTTTGACATGAGCACTTTATAGTTATCTGTTTTGGAAATGAAAGAGAAAAATTTGAAACTGAACTGCTACCAAGTAACACTGCCTATCATTTCAGTTTTTGTCTAAGGGCAAGAGGTCTCAGAATCCAGCTGGAGGCTCTCCAAGCTCCATAGATCTTTCTAAAAGTACAGAAATCTCTTCAGCAGAGCAGCTTTTTCTGATGTTTGTGGCTGAGTTTTCCATGTTAATGTTCAGAATTGTGTGCCCTTGGCTGTGGGAGGAGGGAGTGTGGAAGTTTGTAAATAGGAAAAGCAATTCCTTCTTTTTAAATAGTGTTTTTGGTTTTAGTGTAAAAGTGATAAATGATACCTATTTCAGCTGTATTCCTTTGCTCCCAATAGGGTGATGCTAAAAAAGGAGATCCTGGAGAAAAAGGTGAAGAGGTATGTGACTGCTACAGTGCCAACTCCTGTCTGCTCTTTTCATCTATACTGAGAGAAAACAGTCCCACCAGATACTTAAGTACAGACAGGGGTTGCTACTGGCAAAAGGAACTTTTAAAGTTTTCTGATCTTGTGTTGACTTGCATTGGTCTGTCCCAAAGAGAGAACTGAAGATGTCATCACTAAAAACACCTAGATAGTTCTCATACAGTTTCTGGCATCTGATATTGATCAATCCAATTTAAAAGTCCCATTTAAATGGTAGTGTTTGTCTTCTCAGAAGTTGCCAAGCGGGTTGGTGTATTTACAGCTAATGTTATGAAGAAAAAAAACACATCTGCATTTGCAGAAAATTATATGTTAAATGATTCCAGAAAGGTATTTTATTGTGAATAGCTAGAATTCTGAAATAGAATCTTTTACCTTTTTTTTTCCTACTTAAATTAGCTGTATGTTATGATTTTGCTCTCCATTTTATATTTTCCTTTTTTTTTATTATTTATTTTTGAATAGGGAGCTCCTGGCTACAAGGGAGACAAGGTAAGGTTTTTATGGAGTATCAGTCTGAAAATAGATTTTCACTTCCTGACAGTGTATGTGAAAGAATGGAAAGAGGAGTATGTCTTGTCTTTTTGTCATGAGAGCTCCTAGTGCAGTCCTTAGAAGTAAATTAATCCTTTATGCAAATGTTTGCAGACTGGCTTGTTTGAATTAAAAATGAAAAGAAAAAAACAGTCAGACAATGTAACCTAACAATAAAAAGGAAAATGTCAAATACCAAAAATAAAGTTGCTGGGTGGAAAAAGAAAGTTGAGGTTTGAATAAGAGGTTAATGTGAAATGGTTACTATAAACACAAATAGATGTGACAGCCATTAGCATTCAAAAAAAACCACAAGGAAGTTTACTTTTAAAGCTGATTATACCTTGCAAAGGCTAGATTAAAAAAAAAAAAAAAATCCTACAATAGGCTTTCCAGGAAGCTGAAAAATTACACACTTGAGTGACTTACAAGATTCTGCAGCCAAAATTTACATTGCAAACTGGACCATCATAACCAGAACAGCAACAGAGATAATCCCATTTTGATTTTGCTTGGTTTGGACACTTATTTCTCTACAACAATTGGTAATAAAAGCAGCACCTCTCTGAGTTTTTGTAGTCATTAGAAACATGCTTCAGTCAATTTATTACTTTTTCAGTGAAAAATGGACTCATGCATCTACTTTTCCTATGTCTATTGATATGTTAAATCATCAGTGGAACTATTAATTCTCTTTTTGTTCCATTTGAATAGCAAGCTCACAACTGTTATTCAGGAGAATCTTAGACATCACAGTAATGAAATCAGAATATAGAGAGGCTCTCTGGAGGCAGTGCAGGGAGGGAAAAAATACAGCAAAACTTGTTAGTTATTAAATGTATTTTCCTCTTATAATGTAAAATATATGTCTTGAGAACAGCAGACCATATTTTCTACAGATCATATGTAATAGTGCCACTGTCAGGTCCTCAGAATCAACTAAACTTCTTGTGCTACTGAACTGCTTCCATAGTTTCTAATGCATGTAATCTAATCAAAACATCTTGTTTAATTGTTAACCTTTTGATTCTTATAAAGGGTGAAAGAGGAGAATGTGGATCTCCAGGAATAAAAGGGGAAAGAGTAAGTATGACTTGTATTTGAACTGTTTCACACTGATGAAGATGCATTCACTCTTCTATGTAGTCCTCCTCCTCTTTTAACCTGAAGTGCTGAAGTGATACAAGTGAATATAGATTTTTACCTGTTTTTTACACTCTGAAAGATGGAAGGACAACCTACTCCTAGGTCCCTGTGAACAGGTTTGTATGAGTATGGCAAACCACTGATTTACAGTTAGAGTTGGTGATTATTACCAACTCTATTGCCATTGATCATTCTGTTGAAGCACACTTTTTGTCTTAACATCCATACTATTCTCACCTTTATAAAAGACCAACCTGGAAAGTTTTCAGTTTCAGGAACCTGTTATTTGATGCATTGAAGGTCAGAATGAGGAAATATTAAAAGAAGCAATATTTGTCACAAAGAGAAAAGGGCATCAGACTATAATAAAAGTCTGAAGGCTGAGAAAATCTTTTGAGATGCTGGAGTTCAAAATGGAAGCAAGTGACTCATAAAAGGCTGAACTATCAATGGAAAAGGAGAAAGAGTTGCATCTCTCAGAGGAATAAGGAAAAAATCATAACTTCTTTATCCAGACAATATGTGAAAAATAGCACGAGGTTATGTGAAATGTCTACTGAGATAAAAGGAAGCTGTTCAGAAGCTGGCAAAGAACATAATCAAAGCAGCCAAGAAATCAGAATGTAGAAAACATATGCCAGGGCTGCTGGAAATTTACTTGATTCATTTCTGTTGAGGACAGTGGTGAAAAAAATGTTTGCCATCTGCAGAAGTTCAGAGATTATAGCGGATTATCAAATTCAAGAATTTAGTGAATGAATGAAAATAAGTCACTTACAGAATTCCCAGCTTCACATTTACAAATGAAGAAGGTAGAACAAAAGAATTTATTTTGTTTTAAGATGTTTTGTTGGACAAAAATTATTAGAAACAGAACATAGATGGCCAAATGTATGACAAGTATATCCAGTATTTCAAGGTGGATTTTTAATTTCAGTGATGTATTTTGAAGCATAATTGGCAGTCGTGTTCTCTGACTTGGAAATGCTGCATTTTGGACTAATTGGACTATATCCAGCAGAGGTTTTGATACTGCAAATCTGAGTTTCTTCAAAAGCTGTCCAGACTTGAAATTCAGCCATTTCATGTTCAGCTTTGAAATAAAAACTGACTCCAATTATACGTATGTATTCTACCAGAAGTGGCTAAAATCAAATCAGCTGTCCCTGGTGGCCAAGGAGCCAAAGCCAGCAAGTGGAAAATTGTTAAATAATTCTGAATGTGAATTGTTAGGAGAAGACAGTTGGTGGTGTATGGCTGAGTAGGGATCACAGTGACATAGCACAACCCCAAGCAGCGCTACAGGCTGGGCACAGAATGGTTGGAGAGCAGCCAGACAGAGAGGGACCTTGAAGTTTGGATTGACAGGAAGCTGAACATGAGCCAGCAGTGTGCCCAGGTAGCCAAGAAGGCCAATGGCATCCTGGCCTGTATCAGGAACAGCGTGGCCAGCAGGTCCCAGGAAGTGATTCTGCCCCTGTACTCAGCGCTGGTGAGGCCACACCTTGAGTCCTGTGTCCAGTTCTGGGCCCCTCAGTTCAGGAAGGAGATTGAGGTGCTGGAGCAGGTCCAAAGGAGGGCAACTGGGCTGGTGAAGGGATCCAGCACATATCCTATGAAGAGAGGCTGAGGGAGCTGGGGCTGTTCAACCTGGAGAAGAGGAGGCTTGGGGGAGACCTCCTCACTCTCTACAACTCCCTGAAAGGAGGTTGGAGCCAGGTGGGGGTTGGTCTCTTTTGCCAGGCAACTCTCAGCAAGACAAGAGGGCATGGTCTCAAGTTGTGCCGGGGGAGGTTTAGGTTGGACATTAGAAAGAATTTCTTTACCGAGAGGGTGATCAGACATTGGAATGGGCTGCCCAGGGAAGTAGTGGATTCTCCATCCCTGGAGATATTTAAAAAGAGACTGGATGTGGCACTCAGTGCCATGGTCTGGTAACTGCAGCGGTAGTGGATCAAGGGTTGGACTTGATGATCTCTGAGGTCCCTTCCAACCCAGACGATTCTATGACTCTATGATTTGTCAGGGCTAATAGAGGTTTAAAATATCACACATCTTGAAAAATGCAGCAGTCTGCTTGTGCCTCTGTGCGTGGACATGTTATTTTAAAGAGAAGAAAGAGAACGAGGAGACCAATAAACTATTTGCTAAGAGCTATTTTTCTGTTAGAAATAAATTATAACTTGAATATTGGATCAGCTGGGCTTGTAATCCCATAGAATATGCATTTTGGTGACTGAATAAAAAATTGCACAGTAGAAAGATTTGTGAACTATCTTCAGTGATGGTAACTGGTAAGAACTCATTACATGGAGAAATGACAGCTAATGAATTTTTTTAAATATGGCATTTTAAGATTTTTTTTTTAATGTGCTTTTAGAAAACATTAAAATGATTAGTGGGATTCTTCCCTGCTACTGATCAGCAATTTGAGTGAGACAGTTACCTGAAGTTATTCTGGTATAAGCATTGCAGCATTTTTTTAAGAGTTCTGTACCTAATATATTACTAGAAAGTGAATTTAGAGACCTGTAGCAAATAACAACTGGTTAATCATGTAGCTAATATGTTTAGTAGTCATACACAGTGTTTGTTGTACATAAAAGGTATTTTAACCAAATATCAAATATGGAATGTTAGATGGAGTCACTGAATACAGAATGAGACCAGCAATACTCTGGAGAATAAATTCCCTAGAAAGTGCTTCAACAGAGGCAGGAATCACTACACGTACACTGCAGTTTTCAATACATTAAAGCAGATAATTTCAATTTTCTATTAATCTGATTCTTTAATTTTACATTTCCTCAGGGTCTGGAAGGTCCTTTTGGCCCTAGGGGACCTCGGGGACCTCAGGTAAGGGAACTAAGAACTTCCAAATAAAAAGAAAACACATTATTTCTTCTTTCTATGTACAACCTATCAGCCCTGTGGAGAGCAGCACATTTGGTACATGAGTCACCAGGAGAGCAGAATCTGGCATATCTTTGTCTTTTGGAAATAATATTCAAAGAAAAAGTCTAGGCTGCTGCTCCTGCTACTTAAAGCTACTCAGAGGTGTGTGGCCCACTTGGGCTTTCCAAATGCAGTTTCTCTTACTTGTATAATCATGCCCTGCATTACCCCTACTTGATAAATTCCTCATATTACCTGGCAGCATCCACCTGTATCTTGGGAAGCCTCCTAAAATATAAGGCAGCCAGAAAGACTAAAGTTTGTTGGAGATATTAAAATCTGTAGTAGTTGTTTAAAAACCTGAGAAATTAGTCAGACAAAACCTCAGTGCTAGTAGGAGCAGAAATTGTTACCACTCTCAGATCAGTGATTATTCCTTTGTTATCTGTGCAGAAATTCAGATAGTCCTCTTTTTGCTTTTCAGTAGCTAAAGAGGGTTGTTCCTGTCTTTGTGTTTTGTACAACCTGTGTAATTTCCATTTTAAAAATGGTTCTAGATACAAAAAGGTCTGCTGTATGGAAAAGAGATATCAGATACCAGTCTCCTAGCAGATCCATAGGTACTGTGGACTGATGATGACTGCA
This sequence comes from Calypte anna, assembly GCF_003957555.1. Taxonomy (NCBI): domain Eukaryota; kingdom Metazoa; phylum Chordata; class Aves; order Apodiformes; family Trochilidae; genus Calypte; species Calypte anna. Next base: position 26,012,027 of record NC_044245.1, on the reverse strand, counting down.
GTTTCCTGCTCTACTGGGCCTAATTTTTGGTTATATGAAAGAAAGCATATGAAAGAAAGAGTAACAGAAACTTATGGCATGGTATTAGGAGTCATAAATGCCATTTTCAATGCTTTAAAATTAGGGTTTTCTTCTTTCCTTTTCCTTGTCAATGGACATGCAATAATGCTAGAAATATATTAATTTACTGGTTTTGCTCCACTAACTCTGTCTGGTAAACAAATAGTAAAGATGTCACCTGTGCTCCAAAAGATGACATTTATTTATTCTTGCTTATTAAAAAATGGAAGTACATGAAATCTTAAAGATTTTTGGTCAATTTTGACAGGAATTAATGAGACAAATCAGATCACCAGCAATTCACTACATAAATTCAACTCTACATGCAATGTATGTTCAGTTTTGCACACTTGGCAAAATAGCAGCTGCTCTTGCAAGTCAAGCCATCTCTAAATTCTCATACAATGACATAACCTGATTATTTTAAGGCAATTTTTTTTTTCCAATGCAACATCACCACAATTGCTCCTGCATTATCTCAGTTTTGAGCTTTAGTAGGATGGTCTACACTCAATGTACATTTGAAATGGTCATTTAAAACTAATAATCCCAACTTCTGGAAAATGTAAATAGCTGAATGTGCCACTGTTCAAGAGGACTAATCAATGGTTACAAGCTTTTAGTTTATTTAATTCTGAGCTATGAGGACTAAGCAGTTAGCATGAGAACTACAACCTACTTAAAGACCAAAAGGAAGATAGCATGTGATGAGTGTGAGAATGATTTATTTTAAGTATTTATATTAACAGATTATATTATATATTTCTGTCTTTGCACACCCTTCCTCAAGCACATACCTGACTGCTGGGACATTTGTCCATCTTACATCATGATCATAATTTTTTCCTCAGTTTATAAAAATGTGTATTTTGTAAGTCTCTTTTGGAAATGCTTTTCAAGTACTGAGATTTTAAAGAAGTGTTTTGTTTCTTTATATGAGACTGAGACACTGTGAAAATAAAGTAGAGTTTGCTTCTTTTGAAAATTGTTTGACGGAACACAATGGTTGTAGTGATGGCAGGGAGTTAAAATTATGTCAGCTCATTACTAGAGATGTAAGGAAAGCAGTTTCTGACAAGTGGAACTTAATAGGATGTGACAGCTTCATGTATGTGCTTGGGCAGAGGAGAGAATGTGAAAATATGACAAAGTCATGAGCAGGAGAAGAAAGGAATCACAGTCTTAAGATAAATAGGTGCATTTCACATGGTGTAGTAAGATATTAACAATACTCAATGTGTTGGACATTTCTCCAGATGTGACATAGAAAACTCTTGTCCTTCTGAGCTCAGCATTATACCACATTTTACTGTGCCCTGTTGAGGCCAATTTCAAAAGAAAATACATGCAAGTCATTGTATATTTTGGCTTTCATGTAGGGTATCAGCGGACCTCCAGGTGAGCCAGGCCCAAAAGGCATTCAAGGAAGTAAGGTAAGATGTAGTTGTTTATGTGTAGATGTTCTTTAGATAAAGAATGAGTTTGCAACCCAGTGTAGATTCTTTACTACCCTTTTTCTTCAGTAGTTTTTTGTTGGTGTCCTTTGCATAGCAGTGATGTACACCACCTGTTTGGTGAACCATGATGTCATTATGTTCTGAAGGCTTTGCATTGTTGGCACATCCAGCTGGTTCTCCATCTGGGTCTCTGAGAGCATTTTGTAGGACCACAAGAGAGTGCTACAAAAGACCAGCCTAGGGTCACAGCAATTAGGTTGGACTTTAAATCATTTGAATACGTCTTGGCTTCTGCCATCACTTGAGAAGTTTCTTCTGGAATAGTTTTGACTAAAATGCCTTGTGTTTACAGATTTTAAGTAGTTCTAGGTAGTGGTGATAAAATATTTAGACTGAGTCTTTAAAGTAATTTATAATTACTTGCAAAAACTCAAGACGCTCTTGAAATTGGTAGAGGTGTAATATTTGATGATGGTTAATGCTGTATTTATTTTTAAAATACATCATTTAGACTTAGTGACTACAGCTTGTGAAGCAAAATCAGTTGGATAAAGTATCTGATTAATTTTGGCAGCCTAGCTCTAGGTTTGCAAAGCCTTGGGGAGCTGCCTTATGTGAATAGAGTTTTCTTGCCCATGGGCCACCTTTGTTCAATACAGAAAGATCTTCCAGGTATCAGTTTGAACTAATGACAAAGATTTGCTCCACAGGATTATTGATAGCCTGGTTAATACAATACCATATCTAAGTTAAACAAGGTAACAAAATTCACACAAAGCAATCTGCCAAAGATGCAATATTTAAACATTTATGTTTTGTATTTCATTCGAAGATTGACAGAAATAAATTTAGATGTAGGAAATGTTTATCGTAAAAAGTTTGGAATGCTGCCATTCATCATGATTTTCTTCTTCCTGACAAGTGCTTTTTCATACTTCTAACTTCCCAAGAAAATGCTTGATTAGGAAAGCAGCTACAGAATATTTCAAAAGTGGGGAAATAAAGAGGATGATGGGTCTGAAAGAAGTTATTCATACATCTGGTGGAAAATTCATGCTTCTCTTTAACGTCAGCACAGAAAATGACAGTGATTTTTTTATCTGTCATTTCACACTGATGAGTCCAAGATACACTTACAGATACTTTTATTATACACTAAAATGTGTTTGTTGAATGTTTTTTGTCCTCTTGTGTCAGCATCTTCACACCCTTTCATGCCTGTAAAGTACGTGCAGCTCTCTCTATAATTCGTATAACTGGATATAATATTTTTGGTCTCTTGTTACACTTAGCTGCAGATTAGCATATAAACATGGAAGAAAGTTCCCTCTTTTTTCAGTTTCCAACTCTGCAACCTTCAATTTAAAGTGTCTAGTCAAGGTTTTTTTCAGGCTCAGATATCTATTATAATAAAAAACTTTTCCAGACAAGTTTAATTAATACACTTAGGTAATCATACTTAAGGTGTACAGCAGAAACATACATATATTTAGAGGTTATCTCTTGTCTATACCTAGTGCTAAAATCAACCTTTGGCATTGGGGAACTTATTTGAAATGAGTGAAAAATTTGTTAATGATCAGTACAGATAATCAGTGGTTGTCCACAGTTTAATAAATACCCATTCAACTAGTAAAGGTCAAGGCCTTTTGGTTCAGACACAAAACAGTCTTTCCATATCTTTTGTCCTACTATAGGATTATTCAATTGCTCTTTTAAAATCAGTTTTCATGACACATAATACAATATCTCTGCAAAGTGGCAGTTATTTATAACTTCCTTGGATAGAAGTCTATTCTTAGTGCAGTTCCTTATAACCGTGGCCTTTCCCTGTGAATAGTTTCTGCTTTTTGAGCAGGATCTGGTGACTTCACTGCAGTTCAGCAGAGCTAAAGGCAGTTGCATGGCATGGCATGTGACATAACACAGCACACTGTAGAAAAAAAATCCACAGAGGCTTAAGGACAACACGTAGTCACCAATATGGTTAAAGTGAAGTCGTCCATTAACAATTCACACTCACTTTATATAGAGCCCTTGTTTATACAACGATATCTTGCAGGTGGCTCGATCTTGGCCACAAATTCTATTCTCACAGAACTTCTGCTGGCTAATCATTACTCTGCTATTCTTCTTTTCTACTGCCAGCTTCCTTATTTTTTTCTCATAGCTCATCTTTCAGTAACCTTGGAACTAGGTCTCAAGACCCTTAGCTTACTCTAGCTAAAGCTAAATAGTCAGCATTGCTCACGTCTGTTTTCTTCCAGACAGTTTCCCAACAGCACACTGCCACCAGACACTTTCATTCATTGTTACTGGGCCATGTCGAGGTTTGGAAGAGGAGATTCAGTTCCTCAAACTCCTAACTCCAGATCAAGCTGAGCCTCCGGATGTTTTGGGTCTCATTTTTGAAGCCTACAGCTCAGTCATACATCTGGCCAGCTCAGTCCATCCCATCCCACACCTCTGCTGGGTGCTGCCGTGCCCTTCTCCCACTTTGCAGGGCCAGCAGCAGACACAGCTGAGGACATGTCCTCTGTGTGCTGCCTTGATGCTACTGGCTCTTGGTATCCACTAGCAGGAAAGGGATGATGTCAGTGTAACTTCAGCTCATTTATTTTGACTTATCTGAAGCAAGGCAGAGTGGAGTCCATGGAGCCCAACAAATTCCTTAAAAGAACTTTTCACACCTTACTTCTTCTGTTAGCCATATACATTTCTTATTTTCTCAGTGTGAAGTCTTACTGGCTGCACAATACTGTACTTCCATCCCTTGTTGTGATATTGCTTTCTCATATTTATCCAGTAATGAATGGAATCTCTCTCAAAGTCCCACTGCCTGCATTGATGGGCTTCCCACTGACTACAGCAGGAACACAGCCAGCCTGCTTCTATGTAGGCATCTAAGTTTAGGAGTGATCATATGGACCTGAAGCACCTCTTAAAGTCTTTCTTATGCACTTCACAGTCAGACCTTATCTTAAATAATCTCTTTAGTATACAAACAAACTTCATCACTTTACTTTCACCCTGTTTTTGAATCATGTATATGTCCAACAACCTACACCCTGCACAGAATGCAGCTCAGCACAAAAACTAAACCCAGTTTTTGCTACTAAGCAAACTTTTAAAAACTTTATTTGCATTTCTGCAAAGTTACAACATTGCAAGAACATCTCAATAGGTTCCTCACCATAAATTCAAACCTTCTTCATGAAGAGGTTGAGGCACATAAAATTTAGATTCTGGTTCTACAAAAAATGAAAATGCATGTCAAATTACCTTATATTATTATTGATTTACCCAACTAAATATATTTCCATTAAACCAAATGCTGAACTTGAATGATAACATAGAAGCTGCAGCATATTGTAAAGCAGAACAACCTTAAGAGAAGAATATTGGATAATAACAGGACATTTTGCTCAAGCACTGATACAAATTGGGAACTGGCCATTTTCATAGAATCATAGAATCATAGAATTGGCTGGGTTGGAAGGGACCTCTGAGATCATCGAGTCCAACCCTTGAACCACCGTTGCGGTTGCTAGACCATGGCACTGAGTGCCACATCCATAGAATCATAGAATCATAGAATAGGCTGGGTTGGAAGGGACCTCAGAGATCATAGAGTCCAACCCTTGATCAGCTACCGCCACAGTCACTAGACCATGGCACTGAGTGCCATATCGAGTCGCTTTTTAAATGTCTCCAGGGACGAAGAGTCCACCACCTCCCCAGGCAGTCCGTTCCAATGTCTGATCACCCTTTCCGTGAAAAAATTCTTTCTAATATCCAATCTGATATTCATCGTGTATCTCCTGCCTTCTTCAAGCAGTCAACTTGGTCCTGGTCCCCAGCCATAACCTAAGCAAAGGACTAGGATTTTTCTGGTTTTTTTCTGTTTTACTGACTTTCTGTTGCATTTGAAAAAGTTTCAATAGAAAGATGTTAAATTTACAGATGAAAAAGTGATATTGTTAAAGCTAAATTCTGTGTTGCTTTCTCTTTTCTTAGAATACAAAGAAAAAAATTCAATTCACAGCTGTGCTTTATGTTTTCTTAGATGCTTGCTTCCCTTTAATGCATTCTTCAGATTTATCATCCACCACATGCTATCTGCATTGTAATATAAAACAAAACCTTCAATCAAAGTGTACCATATGCCTCATTCAGCTATAAAACATGTAAAGAAAATGACAAAACCCCATAGGAAAAAATATTGTAGCTCTTTTAAATATCAAATTATTTAATTGAATTTGCAGAACATCAATTTATAACCCTGAATCTAAGGCAGAGACACTCAACTGTTGCTAAACAGCAGCATATAGGAGCAAGGAACTCTGCATTTGTGTTTCTTTCCATACTAAGAATGTGAGAATGGCCTAAAATATGATTTTGCTGCCTGATGCAACCATTTCCAAAAATCCAGAAGACACCATGTCACTTAGAGAAAGATTAAAGGCACCAGAAACAGAAAGCTGGCAAAGAAAAAAGCCGTGCCACTCAGGCATAACCTGTGGCCCACTCATGAAGAAGTGGGGAAAGGGAAGTGCTTAGGGTTATCATTTCAGAAGCAGCATTGGGTTTGTGTATTTAAACCCTTAGACCATGTGCTAGAACAATCCTGGAAACCATGATATATTCATGGGAAGACTGAATACATTCCCAAAAACCACTGCTATACTAAGAACCTTCCCGGAAAAATTAATTTGCATAAAAATTTTCCACGTCTGTGTAGCAAGAGGACAAGGGAAAATGGTTTAAAATTTGAAGAGGGGAGATTTAGGTTAAACATTAGGAAAAAATTCTTTCCTGTGATGGTGATGAGACACTGGCACAGGTTGCCCAGGGAAGTTTTGGCTGCCCCCTCCCTGGAAGTGTTCAAGGCCAGGCTGGATGGGGCCTTGAGCAACCTGGTCTGGTGGGAGGTGTCCCTGCCCATGCAGGGAGGTTGGAGCTGGATAATCTTTAAGGTCCCTTCCAACCCTGGCCATTCAAAAGAAATTAATTCTGACTTAAAGTTGTATGAACAGACTCATATTCAAACTTTTAAGGAAACAGTTAAATTTGAATGTAAGTATTCAAAGCAGTTATTCCAGTAAAAAACATCTTGGGATAATCCTGTAAAAAATCCATCATCGCATATTTCCCTGAGAATGTGTCCCAGAATGAACTGCTAAGGGATCCTGCTTCTTCTGATGACTTTTAAATTCTTTCCTTACTTATGTGGCAAGCTACAGCTTTCCCAGAAGACTGAAAAATCCAATTTCCCTGTAAAGAAATATACTAGGTACCTCAGCTAGAGTAGAAATACAAAACAAAAATAATACCTAATAACTAATATCTTTTAAATAAAAATATATTTACTTCCATTGCTTTTGCCAAGTTTTAGTTAAAGATAAAACCATTACATTTGTAAGATTATTTTTTCCTATAGATTAGTCATTATCTCATTATGGACTGGACTACTGTCATTGTGTTCCTTGGAGTATGTATGTGTTATTAAAAGTAATCATTTGAAAGGAAGGATCCATTTTGTTATTTTTTACTATTTTATTGGCACTAACTGGTAGTAGTCATCATTACATAACAAAACTGTTTTTTGGAGGGTTGACTGTTCCAAACTTAAAAATGTACAATTTAAATATGTGAAAATATTAATCTCAGATCAAGTGCAATTTTCCTACCCATTGCTCTAGCTGGTATTAGCTGCCACCCGAAGGCAAATCCCAGTAAGGAGAGAATAAAGAATTTGAGCAAAGTGTTAGACAAAGAAAACAATTACAAAGATGCCACTTTGAAAAACACATGTTTCCCTCTACCTGTAGAGATAATGATATTATTGCCAGCACTTCTTGATTGAAATAAATTACACATTGACTTTACCACCAAGACCATAGAAGATAAAATTTAGGCTTCCTAAGAGCCAGAAGAAGTTTGAAATATACAGTTTCCACTTTTTGCATGATGCCTGTTACAAGATGGGTCTCTCTGTTACTATTCAGACATCCTCTGCTGTCAGTGAGAAAGTGTTCAACAGAACAAAATTCCCATTGTGTAATGTTCTAATCATGATTCAGGCAAGAGCTGCTGGAAAAACACGGACTTCAGTGGGACTCCCATCTGCACTCAGGGCTGTGCATGTGTCAGCAGAGCGCTGCTCATGTGGGGAAGGAGCAACTGATTTGCACTAAGAAGCATCCCTCAGAGTTACTCTGGGAACTTCCTTGGGAAGTTCTGTCAGGGACTGTCAGAAACAGATAGAAAGCATAATGTCCATTTGGAGGAAAAAGCTGGAAGACACTTTCCAAACACAACAAAAGGAATTGGTTTATGGTTTTAGAGAGAAAAAAGCTGAGGGTATTGGATAAAGTCAGAAACAAAGATATTGCAAAGAATCAATGTATTTTTTATCTTTCACGTTGCATAAGAAATAATGACTTTATAACAATATTACCTATCCTAGTATTTAAATTGTAAGGCCAGGATATTGACCCTGCTCCTGATCTACACCATTATCCCTAACACAGGGAGGTGTTTGTTGGATTTTTGTTGTTGTTTGGCTGTTTTTTTTAGTTTTTACTTTTCAAACGTATTTCTATAGCCCTCTAAATGAGGTTCCATTTGCATAATAGTTTCTTTCCATTTTTTTTCCTCTAGGGAGAGCAAGGCCCTTTAGGTCCCTATGGTCCTCCAGGACTCCCTGGTGTCGGACAGCCAGGTCCGAAGGTCAGTATTAGTAACATACCTCTAAAAGTGCTACCTGTGGGCACTTATTTTTGGAAGGTCTCATCTGCTGTTTTATCAAACTCAGACTCCCCTAACCTAAGTGTAAAATTGATACAGTATTGACCCTAAACCATACAAAAGTCTTATGTGGCTCAGAAACTAGTAATAGGTCATGTAAAAGGAGCAACACTGGGTCATTCCAGGAGGGAAAATAGTTTAAGAAGAAGGAATGTCACTCCCAGTCTCTGTCCTACTCTGGGGAGAGATAAAAATCCTCTGTGCTCTTATCTTTGAAGCAAAGATTCCTCAGTAAACTGGAGGAATTGTGAAAATTATGACACCTTACAAACAGAAGCTACAGAAACTATGTGGCTCCTGGAGTTCCCTTGCAATCCCATACTCCACTGAAGAAAGCTTCAATTTGAGTGCCTAGATAAAGGCTATGGAGAGGATCCCTCATACCTGAGATTTCCTGCTTCATGGTTGGGTTGTACTGCAAGGAAATGTAGCCTGATCTTGCTCCCTCATCCCCGTCACCTCTCAGGTCCTGCTCTTAGCAGTTGCCCCTGTGCAAAGTGGTGTCACCCCTCTGCTGCTGGCATGAGGGCTGGAATGCCATTTAGGTCTCCAAGTATTACTCAAGAAGTACTTTAATATATTTCTAAATTCTTACTTATGCTTTTTTCTACATCAGAAGATGTTACACATTTGATTTCAGACCTTTCTGGTGATATCATTGAGTCATCTATACATAAATGTTCTTATGCTTTTCAAAAGCATTGAATTGAATTAGAACTTAACTTTCTAAAATACTCTTTTTCACAAGGGTGCTCGAGGACAAGAAGGTAAAATAGGATTCCCAGGACCTCCTGGAATTGGTGAGCCAGGATTACCTGTAAGTCAGTGATGTATGTATTGGGAAAATAATAAAATGAGTCCTAATGAGCACCATTGATTGACAGCATCTGTTTTGGCTGCTGATGCCATAAACCACCTTGCACGTAGAGTAGAGAAGAAGTTTATTCAGCTATGCCAGCCCAGTATTGATGCAGTAACTGCAAGTGACTTGCTCAGGTAGGAAGATAAAGCTATATCCAAATAAATTTTGGGTAAATAAATTGCTTGGTCCACATGAGTAGAATTACAGTATCAAATAGAAGGGCATGGAGCTATAATAAATAGCTTGTTTGAGCTACTTGTTTGAGTTGAGAATAATTTATAAAAATAATCTAAAATCAATTTTTAAGAAGATTTTAAAATCAGATGTTAAGAAGATGAAAATTCAAGAGCTGAGCCATTCTTCAAGTCCTCTGTGCAATTTGGATTGTGTCGAAAACAGACTAAAATGATATGCTTTTAAATTATATCCTTGTCTTTTGAATTACAGAGCATTAGCAAGCTTTTTGCAACATTGATTTAATGCTCTTTTTTTCCTAAAATGTATAAAGTATATGGTTTTCCTGTGTATTTCAGTAAGGTCTCAGAGACTGTTAACTAAGGAACTTGAATATGGATGGGTGCTATATTAATTCTAATGGTATTTTTGAAAATCCATTTGCAGTTGAAGACTAGTTTTCTGGAAAAAAAATTACTTTTTTGCTTAATCAAGATAATTCTTAAAAACTATTGGTTATAAATAATGAAGGATAGCTAAATTTTGTGGAGGAGTGGAAAGCATTACAAAAATAATTACTCCTGAACTTGTTTAAAACAAAATTGGCATTGTCTAATTTTGTATGTTTAACCTGCCATTTACGTTCAAATTAATAATTTTCATTATGAAAATAATGAAATTATATTGAATTTTAGATAATAAATTTCACAGTGGTTAATGTATTTGTAATAAATTAATCTACAAGTTAATTTGAGTTTTAAGAGTACATTAATTAGTTATAGGAGACATTAATTCTGTAATTCACACCATTTCAATATTAGCTTGTTTAAACTAAATCCTCCAATTAGTTGTTCCTATACTTCATTTTGATAGTCTGGGCTCAGCCAGTGTCATAACAGTTGCAAGAATTTATCCTAGAAAGTTAATAAATAATGTTCCAATAAAAAAATGAAACTGCAGATACAGACTAAATATGGTTTTCTTTTCCTACAGGGACCACGTGGCCCAGATGGTCTGCCAGGTGAGAAAGGTCCACCAGGAGAGGGAATTCAAGGCCAAAAGGTAGTTTTATGGAAATTATGTTGTATAATATTATGGGGCAAATTTGCAATACTTTTATTTAAAGGTCACTGATCATTCCACTGTTGGCTGATGGATCTTGGTCTTTTGAATCACTGTGCTCTCTGAATATCCCTCCAAGTTCAGAAGCTCTCAATCAAGATAAAAACAAAAGAGTTTTACAGTCCCTCTAACAGTAGAGAGAACTGAAATAGTGATTTTTCTTATTTGTGTGTTTAACAAGAAACCTTATTTTGGTAGCATCAATGAGACAAATTGTCTTCTGAAAAAATTCTTAGCTATTTATGTTCTGTATTGGAAGAAAACTTTCAGGAACTGTTTTCGTTCTATCAGCATTTTTGAAAAATAAAAGATGGGTCATATGAGTCTCTATGGACAGTTATTAAGAGCACTTGCTAGGTTAATATATGTGCACATTCCTTTTTTTAAAAATAAGTACAAACAAACAAAAATTAATCATTAATTCACAACTGGGCTTCCCATCAAAATCCCTCTTTTTTAATGGCCTCAAGATTCTCAAGAGCTTTGAACTACCAGGAAAAGGAGATTTTTCTTCCTTTTATGGAAAAGATGTTGCTCATGTCCCTGCAAAAGGTTCTGAATTGCTCTCTCTGGCTGATAAAAGTATTAGTGCATTTTCAAAATGTAGCTTCCTTTTTCCTACTATTTCATGTTCTCCTTTTCAAGTCTTGTCTTCAACCAGACAACGAATGCAGATGGAGCATGTTATGAATCGTAACTGAACCGCTTTTCTCTGGTACTGATGAGACCATTTACTGTTTATTTGTTTGTTTCTGAAGGAATAATTTTTCCTCATTATCCACATTGTGATGAGCAGTTTGTCTAGGATGGTGTTCTGTGTAAATTCCCTAATACAGTTACAAAACTGTCACATATTTCTAGGGTGAAAAAGGTTCTGAAGGTGTATCTGGTCCTCCTGGACTGCCAGGTCAACAAATCAAGGGTGACAAGGTGAGACACAGAGTATTTTTCTATCCATATCTATAGTTAAGTATAGTTAATTAAATTTATGATTAATTGTTCACACAGTATCACAAAATAAAAGGTATATTTTTCCTAGAATCTGAGGAGCTCTGCTACACTACTCCATGCATCTTCATGGAGCTGCAATCATCTGTACAAGCAGCTGAGCCTGTTAACTGAGAGTACTAAGGACCATTCTATGCAGCTGGGAGTATGAGGGAGGAAATTGACTTTTTTCCTCTTAAATTAATTTCAGAAATATTTGATTTACAATATTTTGAATTTTATTTAAAGTTTTGTTTTTTTTTTTAATTTGTAAAACTCTGAGTCATCTAATCTAATGGGCCTGGAACAGGCAAAGGAGCACTGTGGCTTTTGAAATTTGCTAGCTTTTTGGTGCCCAGTTCCCCAAGAAGGGGTCCAGAACAATTTTAATTCCCTTGGCCTGAAGAGATGCCAACCTGTATTTTGCACATCTCTAGAGAATGCCTGATGCAGCATGCCCAGATGTCCTACAGACCAGAAGGGATGATTCTGGGTCCTCTTGTGATTTAGTGTCACTGCCCTCTTCTTCCCCTTGTTGCATTCCTTCCCTCGTGTCCCCACAACTCCTACTCTCCTCCTTGCCCCCCACTCAGCTTCAGTGAAAGGAGAGAACAGCAATCCCACCCAAAGTTGCTGAGAGGTTCATGGATGTGGGAAGCTTAACTTGGACTTACTTATCTCACTGTCCAGTCAGGTGGCCCTCCAAAATTTTCAGTGATGTAGGTGATGTGTTCTGGTTTGTCCTGTCTGACAGACAGACACTTGGTAAGCACCTGAGATCATCTTGCTCAAGGCCTGGGTTAGAGGAAGATGATTCTCCTGTGTAGGAAGGAGTCATCATGTTCCCATGTCTTTGTAGGAAAAATGGAGCAATGGCCAGGACAGTAGGCTCTTGGGACCATTTCAGTAAATAAGTTTTTGTGGCATAAGTGAAATTAATATTTTTTTTTATTTCTAGGGACTGGTGTCACACATTCTTGACAGCTTCTTGGGTCTGTGCCACTTCCAATGCCCACATGACATATTCCTCCCCATATTCCTTCATTCCCATAATTTCCTCTGCCAGAATTCCTCTATTTGCTCCCCAAGTGGTGTACAATGCTATTACAATGCCACGTAGCAAAGATTTTTTTAAATACTCTCTAGCTCTTCCATGTACACTTGGAAGTTTTTCTTTGCATATTATGCAAGAATCTGTATTTATTTCTTTAAAAAAATATCTTTATAATTAATATCACTTTGTAAAGATAAACCATGAATCATCTGATGTTATAAAGAAGAGTTTGTAGATAGGAAGGGGTATTTTTTTTTATTAGATCTATTGCCACAGGCAGAATTTCAGGTATTCCATGCACATTTAACTCAAATAGAAGCAGCAGACTTCCAAGATTATACAGCCTGGGGACTGCTGCTCTATGTTTAAATATGTTAATCAGGCAGCATGGACTATTGCAATTTAGCTTTTGGCAATACTTTTTTGTATAGGGTGAACAAGGCCAAGTAGGACCACAGGGCCCCGCAGGACCACCAGGAATAGGCAATCCAGGAAGCCAGGTGAGTCTACATTTTGGACATGTAGTGAGCATTTGCATATAAATCTAATTTAATACTTAATCAGAACTCTAATTTAATGTGAAGACTTTAAAAATGTCAGTGTTTTTTTCTTTTTAAAAAGTATCATACTAAGACAAAGCTTCTAAATATCTGATTTGAAGGGTCTTAGAATCAAGCAAACAGAAATTTGGTCTAATGTGCATATATTTGCATAGGAGATAACTAAGATGTGTTGCTTGGGTGATGAAGTATTATAAATAAGGTTTTCACAAGTATTCACCACTTCTGAATTTCAAGCTCCTTAAAGCATGAACACAGCCTTTAACAGTCGGATACGGAAAAACTGAAGCATCCCAAAAGGCCTTTTGAGTTTTGTTTTTTTTAGAAAGAAGGTCCAAGTTCATGCTTCCACCATAGTATTGCAATGAATCAGAACTTAGATGGAGATACTGAGATATTTCCTGTTTCTTTTCTGCCTAAACAGTAATTGTCATTACATTTGGATACGTCAGTGGAATCTGCAGAATAGTCATAAAGGAAAAATAAAATAAAGACCTCAGGACTAAGCCTGAGGTCAGGAAAACAAATTGGTTTCTTTTAAAGATAAAATAAAATTGTTATTAATTGAAAGATGGACATGTGATGAATTTGAGATATGGAAGAGTGTCATGCACTAACTCCTTGGTATTGCTTTGTAGGGTATACAGGGTCCACAAGGAAACCCTGGGGCAAAAGGATCTAAAGGTTTTGGTCTGCCAGGTCCAAAGGTAATAATCCAGACATTATGTTTAAAAAAATAGCACCAGAAAGAAACAACAAGCAATGTACCTTTGTCAGTCTTTTCAAGATTATGTTTGATGAGATGAAAATATAGCTTTTTACTGCTTATAATCACAGTTGAATCTTGGAGGAAAATCCACCCATGTTATCAAGGTGTTCCCCAAATGGAGCATATGGCTTCTGCATGATCCCCTAAGATTTGTGAAGGTAGATTTTAGTTTTAGTAAGAAGAGGATACTTTTCCCAGAAAAAAGTATTTTTAAAAGCAAAATTGAAAAATTGAATTCCTATTTCTTTAACTGTTTGAGAATCACTAAAATTTTTGAGGGTAAAATTTCCTCTTAAGTAGAAGTTCTGATTTTTCTTTATTTGAGCTCGCTTTCCATCTAGTGACCTAAGAGGTTTTGATATAATATTATAAAGTGAAGAACAAAATTTATTAACACAAAAAGGAGAAAGTGGACACTTAGACTTTCTGTGTCCACTGCAGAGTTAAAATAGATGCAACCCTGCATTTTGCTGAGATTTTTAAAGAACAAAAATTTCCAGTTTAGAATTGCTTGGCTGAAAATTTGACCACTTAGAATCATGGAATATCTCCAGGTGGAAAGGACCCATAAGGATCATCAAATCCACATCTTTGTGTGAAACATTTAGTGAAATAGTGCAAGTAATGGATGAAGCTAAAGTGTGTTCCTCTGTTAAACAAAACACTTTTTTTTACTAGGGTCAACCGGGTGAACCTGGACAAAAAGGAGAACCAGGACTTCCAGGAATTGGTGTACGGGGACTGAAAGTGAGCCTGGTTTTATTTTAACTGCTCCTTACAGGGTCTTCTAATACTCTCTCTAGTTGCTGATAAATTAAGTAGAAGATATTTTGGTATAAATTGACTATAACCAAAACTGAAGACACTTCATTGAGTGATATTCACTCAACTTGACAATTTTAGCTTCTAAACTCAAAGTGCTGCACTAGACTTCCCACCTTCTCTCCTAAAATCATGACTTCAGCCACAACTTAGGCAGATTATCCCCCATCATTTCTAAGCTATTTCCAAGGCCTGTTAGAAACGTTGCAACCCCTGTTCCTCTTCAACGATATGAAAAAAACTCAGACTATGTGACTCTGGTGGTCATGCTGTCTGCATGTTAGAAGGGTAGAACACTTGATGCTTTGCTTTCACCTGACATTTTGAAGACTGTATGCTGTGTGCTTCATGATTTAAGTAGGGATTTCAAAATTTTGGGTAAAATTACATAGATATCTTAGTTTTGGTGATTTTTCCCAGGATCATGCGAGAATCACTTAGTAGGACTGGTTCCAGCTCTTTGTGGTAGATCTTAAAAGTAATGCCTAGACCAATCTGTAAAACCAACAAGGTGTTAGTCTCTGGTCAACAACTCCATTTATGTGTTTTTGACTCATTGTTCCTTAAGTCCCAGATGTTTGACTTTGCAAGTAAATCACATTTCTATCATACCGTTCTTGTGCACAGAATAACAAGCAGTATTCAATCACGTTTTTAATCATGGAATAAAAGTAAATTAATTTAATACAAAATCAAGATTTAAGAAGCAGGTGGGGAGCTTGGAAAGAAATTTACAATACTTATTTTAGATCATATGAGTAGAAAAAACAGCCTTTATGTGAGAAAAAATATTGTATAGCTGTAATTAATATTTAACACACTGTTAGATCCATTTTACAGAATAAAAAATTTATCAAAGTATTATGTGTTCTTTTTTAAGGGAGATATAGGCCTATCAGGACTCCCAGGAGAGAAAGGGGTGCAGGGAGATCCTGGGAAGTCAGGAGAAAAGGTAAGAAATTTATTTTACAACATATAATAGGTGTAGACAGATGAAAAAAACCTTTATTTTCAGGTATGCAGTGCCAGGGACTTCATCCCAGAGGAGGACATGTGCCACTACTTTTGCCAGGAAAAAGGGTCTAGCCTAGTTGAGGTACTGGCACTGGCTAACCATAGAATCATAGAATTGGCTGGGTTGGAAGGGACCTCAGAGATCATCAAGTCCAACCCTTGAACCACTACCGCTGCAGTTACCAGACCATGGCACTGAGTGCCACATCCAGTCTCTTTTTAAATATCTCCAGGGACGGAGAATCCACTACTTCCCTGGGCAGCCCATTCCAATGTCTGATCACCCTCTCCATAAAGAAATTCTTTCTAATATCCAACCTAAACTTCCCCTGGCACAACTTGAGACCATGCCCTCTTGTCTTGCTGAGAGTTGCCTGGGAAAAGAGACCAACCCCCACCTGGCTACACCCTCCTTTCAGGGAGTTGTAGAGAGTGATGAGGTCTCCCCTGAGCCTCCTCTTCTTTAGGCTGAACAGCCCCAGCTCCCTCAACCTCTCCTCATAGGATCTGTGCTTGAGTCCCTTCACCAGCCTGGTTGCCCTCCTTTGGACCCGCTCCAGGACCTCGATATCCTTCTCGATATCCTTCCTAAACTGAGGGGCCCAGAACTGGACACAGTACTCGAGGTGTGGCCTCACCAGTGCTGAGTACAGGGGCAGAATCACTTCCTTGGACCTGCTGGCCACGCTGTTCCTGATACAGGCCAGGATGCCATTGGCCTTCTTGGCTACCTGGGCACACTGCTGGCTCATGAATCTGCAACTGATTTAATTGTCCATTTTTTGTGGACTATTGACTACTGTTAAATTTCACCACCTTCCTAGAGACCTGATAGCTTGTGTCTTTAGCCTGTTTTTTTACATCCTGTTCAGGTTTTTACTGACATCAAGAGAGTATGCTCAAACTGACATGATTTAGGGCATCTAGTAGCGTGGTGACCTGTGGCTGAAATCTGTAACCTGGTACAGAAACCATTACAAACTGGTGAAACCAGGGCTTCTTTTTTTTCTTTTTTTTTTTTTTTTTCCCAAGGGAAATTCTGAGATTTTAAGGAAACTCTGCCATGTGGGGAAAAAGAAGCATAAATTTGAAATGGTGGAGTGAAATTTAGAAGGCTGCCGAGTGCCCAAAATAATTAGTTTAGAGTAAGTTAAATAGAAGGTTTTAATTTTATTCTTTCCAAATAGAATGAACTGCCAAGTGAGCACAAGTCAGAGCTTTGGCTGATTGTTGGATTTCTGCTGGGAATCCAGGCTCTTCCAAACTCTGCTACAATGCAGCTCCTTGGTGTGGGCTGCAGATGGTCAGAACTGATGAACTGAAAGTGATTCAGAGTAAGCAAAGCAGGGTTTTTTTTACTTCAGGTCTTTAATCAGAAAATATCCAAACAGCTGTAATAAACATCTATTAAGAATACAGCTTCACATTTTTTCATCTACAAGGCCAGTACTAATAGCAGCTTGAGCATACTACAACCTGAAGCAATAAGTCTTCCATTGGAAAAATAGGTAGAATTTCTTTTGCTATTTCATTATTAAAAAAAAAACCAAACCAGCTATCATATAAATTCTCAAAAATTAAGATCTCAGAGTATTAGATGTGAAACATAAGAATTAAGAGAGAATGTTGACTTACAGCTACAGGTGGTTTCTGTACTGGGCAATGTAGGGTTTTTGTCTTGCGTATCACCTTTATTCTGATGATCAACTTGGTGCTGCCACCTTCCATGTTGTATTTGTAAGTGAAATTATAAGTGAAAATGTTAGTATTTAGCTGCTATCTTGGGTATTCAGGACAGGAGAAAGAACAGGTTGATGCCTGTAGTGGGTAGCAGGGTGATGTTACAGGAGCTGTTTGCAGGGGTGAAGCTGTTCCAGACTGATGCCTGCCAGCAGCAGGCTCCAGTTCCATCAACAGCTCAAATCAGAAATGAATGTATAAAAAGTTCATTTTTTTAATTTACTTTTCACCTTTTGAATTACCTACAAAAATAGTGATACACTAATCTGAGTCCTCTTATGCATAAATATTTTGTAGATAATGTTCCTACTGATTGAATGCTTTATGGGGCTTATTTGTGATTTATTTGAAGTAATTTTTCTGGGAAATAATCACAGCTGGTTTAGCTTTTGGAATCATCTAAAATTACTGTTTCTCAGAAAATGTTTTTCTTAGAATTGATGAATCAAAACCTCTTCTGATATCTTTGCAAGCATTTCCCTTCCTTATATGAGTGTATGCATGCAGTTCTTCCTGCAAAATATTGATGCCATTGGAAATGCTACTATTTCAAATGTCTGTGAAAGTAAGGAATATGAATGTAGGAGGATGTAAGTGATTTGGGAATATAGAATACTTTTGGGTTTTTTTTTCCTGGAAAAAATCCTCACATATATTCACTGACATTTTGGGAAAAGTGTTTAGAAAAGCATTGTTTCTGATAAACCTATCAATTCAGTAAAATTAGCTACATGCAAATTAATTAAATTTTTCATCTCTGTTAGGGGGAAAAGGGAGATCAAGGTCCAAGAGGCCCAGAAGGACCACCTGGCAAAGGAGATGTAGGCCAAAAGGTATGGCTTGACAGATGCACTAGAGAAATTTTGTAAACTTTAGAAGGACATGTATTATATGAGTTCAAATTCTGACTTGATTTTTCATCCATTTCATGGTAAGTACCAACTATATTTTAAATTATGATTTTAAAGGATTTTAGAGAGAGCAATATGCTCTTTATCCTGAGCAAGTGCAGCAAAATCAGACTATATAAATACATACCTTAAAGTTAATTGGGAATTTTTGATTTCCTAAAAATCCAATATAGAATTTTCATTAAAATGAGGTGAATTATCTCAGTTTGCTGATAAGGTGAGAGAAGGAGCTAAGAGAAATAAGGTGACTAATTAGATAGCTAAATAGGAAAACCATGGAAAGATGCATTAATGGATGGACAGCTTTTATCTCCCACCTGGTTAAATTTAGGAAATTTGGGGCAGTTTCTAGAACTGACTAGGATTTCAGTTTGGATAAAGTGTCTAAGTATCTTTCTAATTATGGGTGTCATTATAATCATATTTATGGTTATTTGTCTGTGTCCCAGTTGTTAATGAATCTTTGCTGTGATTGAAAAAAACCATTTGTTTTCATCAGGGTGACCCTGGAGAAAAAGGATCCCAAGGACTGATTGGTAATAAAGGAGCACAAGGCCCAGCTGGACCAAAAGTAAGTTTGTTCCTCTAGGCCAACACTTCACTTTGTATTTTATAAAAGAATCTATGGAATTTATGTAACGCACACGTTTCTCAAGCATCTGATACCTGGAGACATAATAGACCAGAGGAAAAGCAGAAATATTTCCATCCTCTGTTCTGAGCCTAAAAGAGAAAAATAACAGGTAAACGTATAATTACAGACCTTTTAGTTATATATGAGCACTGAAAAGCTAAGTTAACATTGATTAAGTGATTTTAACCATGAGCATTTGATAACTTTTTACTTTAAAACATTAACTTTCTACTTGATCATTTTGAGAGTAGCTCTGATAAGAAGGAAATTTAAATAGTACAAGTGTTCTGGTTATTCCATTGGCTTTGTAAGCCAGAAATAAAAATTTGATTAGAGTTAAAAAAATCAAATTCATGGTTCAACCAATAGATATTTAAAACATGGAATTTGGCTCAGCTTGCACAAGATCAATACATTGATTTATGATTTATGTTTTCTCCAAATATTGTCTATTTTTTAGATAAATCTCAATGGTATATATTCTTAGATTATGAAGTATTGAAAAAAACCTTTTTGCTACTTGTGCAGAAAATGGAACTGTTTATACCTAGATTTTTGTAACAGGGTGAGCCTGGAGAGAGAGGACCACCTGGTGTCACTGGATCATCTATACAGGGACCTGCTGGACCAAAGGTGATTATCTGATAGGTGTTTGTTGGAGACCAGAAATTAGAAGATTTCTAGAGCACATTTATGTAAAAATTAAAAAAACATAAGTTCAAGAAATTGAAATTCCTTGTTGTAATAACAAAGGTGACTGGATTTTAGAAATAAGGACTGAAAAGAACAAAAAAATTCAATAGGGAACATTTGGCAGCCCTTTAACAGGGTTCTGAACTTAGAATTATCTCCTGAAGCCAATTGTTAAATGAGAAAAAAAAATCTTACTACATTTCTGTTGTGTTTTGTCCCATCGGGTTAAATTAATCAATTTAAAGTTGTGTTGGTTTGTTTTCAAATGTACTGTGTTTCTTAGACTAAAGGTTTCCTGGATGTGGCAGGATATCCCTGGAGGAATGTGTCTGTGTGTAGTGCTAATCTTCAAGTGTTTGAAGATTAAAGTTTGAATGTCACTGCCAAGTGAACAGCTGGTCTGCAGATACTACTTTAAATTCCATATCATATGTGAGATAGCTAGAGCTACATTCAACTTATTTTCTCCGTGGTGAAAATGTAGCTGAAATGAGCAGGACTTTTTCTGCTGAGTAGAATAAGTGGACTCAGCAATGGTAAAGTTAACTTTGAGGGCTTTAAAAACATTTGAAAATTTACTGCCACCCCATATTTACTTTAAAGATAAAATAATTTCTGTTTTCATAATGTTTTCAAATATGTAAGGGGTGAGTGTCAAGGAGAAGGAGTTAGGCTTTTCTCAGTGGTGACCAGTGATAGGACAAGGGGTAATGGGTGTAAATTGGAGCACAGGAGGTTCAAGTTGAATATTCGAAAAAATTTTTTTACTGTAAGGGTGACAGAGCCCTGGAACAGGCTGCCCAGGGGGGTCGTGGAGTCTCCTTCACTGGAGACATTCAAAACCCGCCTGGACACGTTCCTATGCGAAGTGCTCTAGGTGGCCCTGCTCTGGCAGGGGGGGTTGGACTAGATGATCTTTCGAGGTCCCTTCCAACCCCTAGGATTCTATGATTCTATGAACTTCAATTAATGCTTCTCAGCTTTGGTGATAATTTTCAGAGAAAGCACTAAAGTACATCCTATTGCTCTGAAGTCATTTCATCCCCATTTTTCTTCTTCCTTAAAATATTTGTGCCCCCCCCCAAGCACGTGTAAGTATTGTACATACAATGTACTTACTCATCATCCTGGCAATGGGACATCAGAGGAGGCTAAAATGTGCTTTTGATTTCTTTGTGCATGGAGAAGGAAGAAATGGACACAAAAAGCTCAGAGTTCACCTGCACTGAAAATGCAGCCACAGAGAAGAAAGAAGGGAGAGGATTATTGTAGTGCTCATATCTCTTCCCTTGGCTTTAAACCATGATAATATGTCAAAATTCATGTCAGGAGAATGTAAGTGTCATGATATAAGTAACAACCTGTACAAAGACAAGTTTCATTACACTGATCTCCCTCCTTCACATTTTCCTGGTTACTGTGACATTTTTAATACACCAGTAAGTAGGTCTAGATTGTTTATTGATACAATTCATGATGAAAAGATAAGAAGTTTGTAGACTTTATTGCTTTTTTCACTCTTTATTTATAGAATCATAGAATGTCAGGTTGGAAGGCACCTCAAGGATCATCTGGTCCAACCCTTCTAATATTATTGTTTATATGATATGTCTCAGCACCCAATCCAGCTGAGAATTAACTTTCCAAAGTGGGGGAATCCACCACTTCCCCTGGGAGACCATTCCAATGTCTGACTATCCTCATGGTGACAAATTTTCCTCTTGTGTTGAATTGAAATCTCCCCAGGAGCAACTTGTGCCCTTTGCCACTTGTCTTGTCCATGGGACTCCTTGTAAATAGGGGGTCACCATCTTTTTTGTAGCCACCCTTTAAGTATTGGAACATGATAATAAGGTCTCCCCCAAGCCTTCTCTCCTCAAGGCTGAACAAACCCCATTTTCTCAGCCTCACATCATATGGCAGGTGCTCTAGTCCTCTAGCCTTGTGGCTTTTCTCTGGACCCTATTCAGCCTGTCCACATCCTTTTTGTACAGCAGGGACCAAAACCGAATTCAGTCCTGTAGAGTATAGTTCATATTCTGTTCAGTATGGTTCATATCACTTTCTTAGCAGTCTGGCCACAATCTAAACTCCAGTGGAGTCTTCATGATTTTTTCCAAACTCTTGACTGAATTTTAGATCAGGGCTTTTATGTGCAGTGGCCAATGTGAGGAAACAAGTATTCTGGGTAATTAGAAAATGCAAGTTGATTTTTAGAAAATACACAAAACTTTATCTCTTCAGCTCCATAATAATTTCTTTGGTTAAACAAATATCTGCTATGTATCTGATAATTGCTCAATAACCGAGCAGGCTACAGCAGTCTGTTTTCTCTCTCCACCGTGGAAAGCACAATGATTACTAGCAATTATGTTCTTGGAACATTCTTGTATCTGCACAAGTGAAGCCAGACTTTATAAATTTCCAACACAGTAATTCTTCATGGGGTATTTTTTATCATTACTTCATGTCTTTTTGAATACCTCTCAAAGTATTTGATGTAGAAGTGTGAGCTTGTGAAAGGTCTTAACTCCTGGACAGCCATAGTTTTGTCCACTGGAAGTTTATTTATTTTAAGCTACACACACATTTGAGGACTAGAATTTTATTTCCCTTGACAACTCTTATGCTGTTACTCATACGAAGATAGTAACATTAGGTAGCTCTTTTCTTTCATATTCCTTTCCCATGGTTACAGCTGCTTGGTGGTTTTGATAGAGCATTTGATCTGTATTCCCTAGTGAATGTTTCCTGAAATACTGCCTGTTCTTCTCACTAGTGTTAGAAGCTGAAAAAGTTTCATTGAAAAATGAAATTTTCTTTTTAAGATCCTTATTGTAAAGTAAAACATTTGTTGCCACGGATTAATCACTGGAAGGAGTCAAATTTTGGTCTGTGAAGGGATAACATGAGGAGCTGATTGGTGTCCATGAAAGTCAATGACAGAGCAAAGATTACAAAACTGTCATAGGGAGTAATATTTGACAAAAACCTAGTTTCTTCCTGGGTCTTCAGGCTGTGGACTTAGCAATTTTGAAGTCTTGCACTATTGCATCTGTAACCTTTCTAAGCATCCTCTGTGTCACTACTTGTCTTGGAATTCCGTTTCTCTTCTTTAGTTGCTCTGGCAGTAACCAGGTTATGCAGCTTTGCTTGTGCTTGAGCAAAAGCAGGCAGAAGCCATGAGTGCATCTGACAACTGAATCTTAATGTTGATATTCAACTTTTAATTGAAAACTAAAGCTGTCAAGTCACTCATCAAGACAGAACAAGCTCTTTGACAGAGTTGTGGAAAAACAAAAGTATGAGAGAGGTCAGAATCAAGGTAGTAAAAGTTTCCTCTAGAATACTGATTCCATAATACGTAGCTCAATAACTATCACTGTCAGAAAGAATTGAATACTTGTTATTTTCTGTATAACTTTGGAAATTACAAGTGAAAATAATGAATGTGGTTTTGGGATTGTTTCTTTTTGGATAGGGGGATCCAGGACCCAAGGGGCCGCCAGGAGATGATGGACTTCCTGGAAATTCAGTAATGGGACCAACGGTAGGAGCTTTTAGACAAAAGATGGAAAACAAAGAAATGTGAGACATATGCAAAACTCTTGTGAAAATGTGGAAACCACTTGAACAACTGTTTCAGGAAAGTAACTGGCAAGTCCTTAACTTCTCCATCATTCAAGGTTAAATGTATTTTTAAAAATAAACTTACTATCTTTTCAAAGAAGAAACACAAAATAAGATTACATAACTAGTCCTGTGTACCTCACCCTTCAAACTTCCCTCAGGAAGTCTTCATTCGGAAGGTATCTCTTCAAATTCATCTCTACCTTTCAATGTCTCATGTAGCCCTTTACATTTTTAACTTCAAACCAGGAATGCAGTATAGTGAGTGGTCTGTAGCAGGATTGCTGTGCTCACTATTGGTTGACTGGCAAGATAAAACACCGGTGAAAGACGAGAAATGAAACTGAGAGTTCAGAGGTAATAGAGAGGTTGCAGTCTCTGTGGAAGTGAGAGATTAAAAATTGTCCTCTGTGGTACATGAATTGACATGAGGCTGCTTAAGGAATAAGATGAGACCATGACCTTTGTCTTGCCAGTGGAAAAGCAGAGAAAAAGGATATAGAATAATTTGCAAAGAATTAAATTTACTGGGGTTTAGCACTGTTGAACAGCGAAGTGACCCTTTCAAAAATAGTTCTCTATCTTCTCTTTTTTTAAGTGGTAATAGTAGTCCAGGATGAATGTTAGGTATGTAAAGTGGTGACTGTTTTTTATTTCTTGCATAATGCGTTACAGTTATCAGCATGGAGTTTTGTCTGATGTTTTATCACTAAATTACTCAAACCCTTAAACAGTTTTTTTTCCTCACATCCTTGGAACTGCCTTTTATTTAACTAAACAGGATAGTATGTCATTATTGGGAAAATGGCACTCACCTTTCTACAGTATTTGAGAAAAAACTGAAAAGTACAGTTTCTAGAACAGATCCCATATCTTCTACTGCAAAAACTGGACGTATTTCCTTTTCAGGGTTGTTTTTTTAAAAAATAATGTAGAAGCAGCTATCTCTATATTACTGCTTCAGAAAATTACTTTAAAAGCTGCCCTGGAAGACTGGCAGAATAGATGAATTAATTCAGCCTGCCATCAATGGCATTTGCCTTGTTGCCAGTGCACTGACAGAGTAAGTCACTGTGATTGCCTTTTCCTGACTCCACAAAACTTTGGGAAGCAGTAATCACAGAATTGCTCCTGGCCATCTCTTGTGTATTTTTGATGAAACTATTAAAAAGCAAAATGAAACCAAAATACCTGGACTAGAGAACGTTTTCTTACAGTAAATTTGGCCATGGATTTGAAGTAAGTAGATTTATAGCTGTGTTATTAATGGCAAAAGCAGCCACTTGACAAAATCCCAATACATACAAGAAGAAAATGTGTTAACATATATTTGGTATTTACAGTGGTCTGCTAAGATTAAGTGGAAACATCTGTTTGGCCATTTTTATGGTACTGGAATTAGAAGTCAAAATAGAAATGAACTCATGATCCATGTTTTCATTTCTTTTTAAAATGTTGTTAAATATTTATAAAACATTTCTAATTTCACACACAATTTAAGAACTATGGATGTTAAGAATGAGGAAGAGATAAAGCATAAATAAATGTATTTATGAATTAGAAGTACACATAGTTAAATTTTCACAGAAGTGAATCAGAATGGCATTATTGGAAAGCTAGAAAACATGAAGAAACATTTTCCAAGGCTTATGCAGCTGGAATCTGGTAGTCAGGCTGTGTTTGAAATCTTCCAGTGAAAAGTTCCCTTTAAACTGGGGAATAGGAGAGATTCACACAAGAGTGACCTACCAGGTACAGTTTTCTTCAGGCAATAAAGGATGATTACATCACTATCCCAAATTCCATCTTAAAGGGATTTCAGGGTTTTCTCTTAACCAAAACACTGAGTCTACTTTGCATTTTTTTATTCACTTGCCTCCTGACTGAAACCTGTGATGTAAGAGCCAAGGCAGCTCTTTCATTTTTCCTTGCCATGGTTAAATGGGTTAAGAAGATCTGATTGCTTGTGCTGTGGTAGAGACATTCATGGGACAGGGATTTAAACCCCAAAGTCTCTTCTGGCTGGATATCTAACTAGACCACGAGATGGTTTATTCTCTAGTCATGGACAGTGTGTTCAGACAGGGATCAGAACTGCTATAAGGACTCCATTTGTGGTTTCTTGAAGCATTATGTTATTGCCGAAGTTTCCAGGCACAATGCACTGATAAAATAGCAGGTTTTTGTTCATTTGTAGTTTATTTTTATTTCTAGCTATTTATTTGCACTGGAACAGCAAGGAAATACTTGCTATTTATATATAATTATTCTTCAGGAGATATTATCTGTATATATCTTAATATCCGACCCTCGAATACTCCACAAGAGAGTCCATTTACATTTCTTGGTTCTGTGGGACTGGGTGAAGACATTGTGGGACACTTCTCCCTGTCTGGCCAAATACATCCCGTGCTTGGGAGTGGGGTGGATGTGTGACCTACAAACATCCCTAAGGATTTCCAATGGGCAGTGCTTCCATGTGCAGATCTACAGCACAGACTGCCAGCATATCTTAAAGGAATGCCTCCTAGTAACGTCTTCTTGGTTCTGTGAATAAGAGTCTATTGCAAGCTCATTTAATTTTCCCATAAAATGTCAGGAAAATGATCATTGAAATAGGAGAAGAGGAAAAGATTGCTCTTCTGGTTGTGAAAGAAAGCATTGAGGTTTTGCAAATGTACAAATCTTTAGTGAGAGTCAGAGGAAGTCAACAGAGGGAGCAATTGTCTCCCAGTACAGAGCACTGCAGGCTAAACTAAGAGAAATTTATTTCTTGCTTTTACTTCTTTCCAATGTTGACTGCAGTTTTTCTTTGCTCTTTTTCTTTAGAGAACCAATGTGATTACCTGGGAACACAAAATGTGCAACATCTGGTATTTTAGGGCTAGGATTGTATATTTCACTATTGTTAAATTAAATGTTCAAATGTCAGGGCTTGCCCTCAAAGTCGTAAAAAAGTTTAACTTTCTAAAAGCAAATTTAACTTTGTATCAGCTGAAGACAAAGTCAATGTTCTGAACATTTCTCTAGTTGCTGGTGTAATGCCTGACTTACTATTTTATCTTTTACATATAAAATCCAATTTAAATATATAGATAAGATTTATATTTAGGGTAACCGGGGACTACCTGGGCTGCCTGGACCCCCTGGAGCAAAAGGTGATGGCCACAAGGGTGACACTGTAAGTTCAGTTTTAATTCTATACTTTGTGTTCTACAAAATAAAAATAAATTACTCTGTGATGACTCAGTAGTTAGTTACTTAAGTAAGTGCAATTAATCTTCTCTTTCACCTTTTAACTAATTTAAGTATTTCATGTATATTTTAAAGTCCTTTCCTCTCCTAGATACAGTGCCAGATCTACAGCAAGTTGGAAAAAGATATAAACTGTTCTCATTTCAGGATCATGAAAAGGATAATGTAAAATTCCATCAAAATCTTCATGGCTGCTCATACATGTTTAATCCAATCACTGCTATGAATTATTTTCCTTTCCTCTTTCCCTCCCTTTACTGTCCTTTGTTCCACATCTTAAATAACATCTCTTTGGCCAAATCTTGCAGCCTTCAGCTCTTGGTTTTTCAGCTGCTTTTTTGTACTGGGGTGTTAAATCCTCTTTTTTGAAGATTTTCACTCCCCCCTCCCCTCCCCTTTTACTTCTGATGGTTAGCTCCAGGGGGGGTTAATGACTGAGTAGTCCAGTTGCCACATTCCATTAAAAGGCCATATAACCCTAAATTTCAGTCATCCACAGCCACACAGCCATGTTTGACCAATCCTTTCACTAAAAAGACTGTTACCATCCTTCAACCACCATGTGTCTAACTTCCCTTAGCACTATTTTCTTTCTGTCTGTAATCCAGCATTTTTCCTAACCACAACTCGAAGGGCATTCCCAGGTACTCTGAGGTGGGAGCTGAATGCTTCCATAGAATTCACAGCTCAGCTTCACAGCTCCTTTCCTTCAGACTGCTCCTGGGAAGATTCTCTGGGATCAGAACTACTTCAGAGGGCATTGACTCTGAATTCCTTTGTGTAATGCCACATACCTGGGAGACATGGACAAAATTAATGTTGCTAAATCTCTGTAGCATGATGGGGCAAAGCCATCTGCCCTATGAAGGTTGGGGTTTCCTCCAGCTGTATGGACAGATGAAGGAGCTCTGGTGGATTGTATGGGAAATTCAGGAGAACACAGTATTGAATGCAAATCCACCAAAGTTTAATATGATTACACAACCCCCAGATTTAGGGGGGTTAGCTCTGGTATCCTAGGTGTGAATGGATCATGGAAGAGATGTGTATGAATCAGGGAGCAGCATCTGCTTTTTCACTGGTTTCTCTGAACTGGGAACAGCTCTGATGTTCTTAGGTGAAAAGCTGGATGTTTTTTCCCACTATCCTGGTATTCTTTTCAGATACCTGCTTCAGACTGAGGATGACTGCTCACATTGGAAATGTGAGGAGTTTGACAAAACACAGCAAAACCAAAGAGATTAATAACTGTTGCTAAGAGGATCTTCCTTGTTGAAGAATGGAAGCATTCTTCCTTTAGGACAAGTACTGACATCTTTTATTCCTCTGCTCTACCAGGGACCTCCAGGACCAGCAGGCCCCCCAGGACCAGCAGGCCCAAAAGGCATGGGAGATGCTGGACCAAAGGTACTTGTGCAATGGTAGTAGAAGCAGCTGACAAGTAGATGAGGTAGAGAAACATCTTCAAAAAGATGCATAACATTAGAATGGTGTATATATGACCAAACACTGTGATCTGATCTCCCACTTCATTCCATTTCATATGGAAGAAAAGTTTACAATAGACTTTTTCACCATGACAGATTAAACCAGTTCTTGCTTCATCCCCAGACTGGATGCAAATCTGCAGGTTTTCTATCTGTCCAAAAACCCAGTATGTTTCTAGAATCCACAAGAGTCAGAGTATTATCTAATAATTGTGCCCTTCTTTTCTCCTACAGAGGTGCAAGGGACAAAATCCCAGAGTAGTTAGGGGAAACGTTTGCTACATGGAACTAGTGAGATATTTTTTTTTAATTCTTTGAAATGGATTCCTAAGAGAAGGCTATAAACCTTCATCTAAATTTAATATTAGCTTAGAGGCAAAACCCAGTAGCAAAAAACCCCAAGCAATTAAAAGTTGATAAAAGCATTAGAAATATAGCACTGAAATACTTCCAAGTTTTTTTTCCTAAAATACAGAATAGCCAACATGCTATAAAGTTGTAAGTTGTAATTGATCTGAAGTGTTGCATTGTAACTACTATATTATAAAGAGATGGGAAAAAGATATTTAAGACTAAAATAATTCAAGATATTGCTATAAGTTATCCCAAAGAAGGGTTTGAATAATGATTTCCTTGTTACATATGTGAAATAGGAAACAGGCAGCCTGTTGCAGGAGGAAGCAAAATAAATACTGCCCAAAGAAGTTCTTTCCCAACCAGAAGGAACTTTCAACTTCAGTTCCCAGAATATGAGTATTCCCGTTTAAAATAAACAACAACAATAACCTTTTAAAACATATCCACAATAAAGGAGAAACTGAAGGATACTCATCCGTAGAGTGACCTGACCTTAGAATAATCATAGAATATCCTGACAGTGGAATCTGGGAAGCCTGGCTTTGTTCTCCTGTTCTAAATTACTGCTTGTCAATAGGAGGCATTTCACATAAAGAAATTTGAGGTCTGGCCCATGGCACAAACTACTAAAGAAATAAGAAGTAATTCAAATTATGTTATTCTTACAGAAGATACATATGGCTAAACTCATGGGATTTTTTTGTATCAGATCATATATTTTCCAAATAGAGATGTCAACTTGATGTAATACAGTCTTAAAAGACATTTTTCTTCATACTACAGTGCAACATTTCATTAAAACCCTAAGAATCTTCTATGAAATTATTAAGGCAGATACTGATTAAAATGTAATTTATGGCTACAGAATGTCTAAGGGCATCAATGTATCTGGAATTCCTCCTTGCTCCCTAAATGCATAATACTGGTTGGTAGTGTTTCCCAAAGAGAAGAAATTGGAAGGTCATGTCAAGTAACCAAATAAGTTGGTCTCCCACTGTGATGTCATGGTTGAAAAACTACAAAGCCCAGAAATATAAATCAGAATTTCAGTGAGAATATACATGTACAATATAAAGAAAATTGACTTAAAACCAAAATGGAAATAACATTGCTTTTTTTTTTTTTTTTTTTTAAGTGAAAGGAAACCACTAGACCAATTACAGTGAATTTTCTCACAGCTGTAACTTTTAAAATCAAATTTTGTGGTAAAAATGCACAAGATATACATAAACCCACCTAGGAAAATCATAGTGCCTGGCTTATATGAAAGATGAAAAATTGAGTCACAAATCCCTTCTGTTCTTAATAATCATCTATTCATGTAATTGCTGGGACAAGCAGCTCTTGGGCTGTGTAATTATCAGGAAAGTTTCAACTCAAATCAGGAATGACAGAAGTACAATATGGTTCCTAAAATGCTGTAAAGGGAAGCAGGTAAAAGCTGTAAAATGAAAGAAAAAATAGATGTAAATTAAAAGTAAATTAAAAGTTTCTTCCTTGTTTGCATAAAGTGATCTCCATCGTCACAAAAATTGCCAGAATTAGGCAGCTTGAATTAGAATTATCAACCACATGGATGCAAAGCTGTGTTTTCAGGATAGTACGACAGGGTGATACAGGTGTGATACAGCCTAAGGAGCAAGACCTCAGCATCTGCAGTCATAGAATCATAGAATTGGCTGGGTTGGAAGGGACCTCAGAGATCATCAAGTCCAACCCTTGGTGCACTACTGCTGTGGTTACCAGACCATGGCACTGAGTGCCACATCCAGTCTCTTTTTAAATAGCTCCAGGGACGGAGAATCCACTACTTCCCAGGGCAGCCCATTCCAATGTCTGATCACCCTCTCCGTAAAGAAATTCTTTCTAATATCCAACCTAAACCTCCCCTGGCACAACTTAAGACCATGCCCTCTTGTCTTGCTGAGAGTTGCCTGGGAAAAGAGACCAACCCCCACCTGGCTCCAACCTCCTTTCAGGGAATTGTAGAGAGTGATGAGGTCTCCCCTGAGCCTCCTCTTCTTCAGGCTGAGCAAGTCAGTCTGGTTCTTGCAGCCACAAGCACTTAAGAGGCTTCTCAGGTCATCTGCACGGATGTTTTAGGCTGGATTGGAAATGTGCTGCTGAAGTAAATCTCACAGTAAACCCATTTACTGTGCTTTGGGTTCTGGACAAAGAAAGAGGTCTGGCTGATGCCAGGATGCAGGAACTGGATGCCTTTCTGATGAAGCTAAAGTAGAGGATTTGGTCTGGAAGTGCTCCTGAAGTCCTTCCACCCCCAGCAGATGATGAGTCCAGAGGTGCAGACCAGGAAGGTCTCCTCAGCTTGCACACAATGTAAAAACATCAAATTAACTTCTTTTGGGCTTGTAGCACTGTTTGTTGAATGACACATAGAGTTAAAAGCTGCCTATCTAGCAGAGGTTTCTAGTATTAATAACCAGTTGTGCAGTACATTCAGAATGCACCACACCCGTGGGTTATGCAGAAGTGGCATCTTGTTCTAGGAGGAACTGCACAATCATATCTACATCAAATTTTGTATGAAAAGTTTTGCATGGATCTACAGATTTGATTGTGTTGCATCAAATCTGGCTGCTGAGACTAGTGCTTATCTGACAGTCTTGGTCAGAAAATATAAAAAATAATCAAGAGTTTAAAAAATCTGATAAAAATTTAGAGCAGAGTACACTGGAAAAATAAGACATTAAATATATAAAGATCTCTTCTTCCTTCCTGATTATGTGCTCCTGGTTGGTTATACAAAGTTTTGAATCCTTAGTCTCTACATAAATTCCTGGTAGCTAAGATGCTGCAAGGAAAAACAATTCACTTGAATTACAAAGTTCATAAAATGGACAATCTTCTGTTTTTTTTCAAATAAATTGTAAGTGCACTGTCTACCTCTCATTCTTTCCTCATGAAAAAAAAAGAAAAAAAAAATAAGAAGAACACCAACAATCTCTGCATATAAAAAAGAACATTTATTTGGTAGAAGAGACTCATAAATTTACACACCAGTTAACTTGAAATTCCTTTGAGTATCATTATATAGGAATGTTCCACTCAGCTGAATCAGAGCTCTGTTCTCCCCACTTTCAGAAATGGCTCACATATGTGCACACTGCTAGATAGGAATTTTATGTATCAGAGGTCAAATTCACATGAAAACAAAATTGGAACATGTGGGATGCATTGGATCCTGGCAGCACCTTATTTTCTGTAGCGTTAAAACAGAAGCACATAATGTCAGAATATAATAAAAAATTGATTTACAAGCACTCTTGCCAACTAGGAGGTGGGTTAGAGACATTCAAGAACAAGAGCTCAGCACTAGAAACTAAGCAGGCTTCATTCTTAGTAACTGGATAGCAGAAGGATTATTAAAACCCTTAGCATAGTCCCTAGAGCACGAACATTTGGGTTGGGTACAGTTGCAATATAAATAACTTTTGCAGCTTGGGCCTTGCCTATTTAAACTAAAATGTGGAAAGCAGAGTTGAAATGTCTTTTCATTTAGTATTTTCTTCTTACAAATACCATCCACTCACTCTCACTATGTATTGCAGTGTCTGATTTGTGTTTCATATCAAATAAACACATTTCACAGTACATGAGGTGTATATATTTAAAAGGCAAGATTTATTTCTTCAGATGACCATCAGGTTATTTAGCAAATTTCCTTGAAAAAGTGATTTGGAATAGACATTGGGATCCCATTCTTTACACTGTCTTGTCTCAGCTTTTTATTTCCTGTTGTAGTAGTGTTTTTCTAGTTCACTGTTTTGCTGCTGGTGACAAGTTTGTCTACAAGCCCAATACAGAAATTACATTAGACTTCATCAAAGAACACCACTAATCCTTCTTGAAATTAATTCACTGGAGGACAGTTTAGTGTCACACCTCAAACAGAACTGCTCTGCTTCACAACCCATAAAGTAAAATAAAAGTCTGTTTCTCTAAGCCAAGAAATATAGAAACCCTGAGGATTACTATAAAGCTCTATAAAAGGGCTTTTCAGTGAAACATCTGGTATTAACTAAGCATGTGAGGTTAAAATTCGAACCTTCACCTGCAATGACCCTGTGTGAGAATGTGTTACCCATGGGAGGAAGAGACAGATGACTTGAAGTCACCTTTACACCCTTTTAGGTCAGGGCTGGCCTAAGAGCAGGTTGTAGGAACATTGGATACTGGACCATAAGGAATCATTTACTTGTTTAGTAACCTCCTGGTCAGCTTCCATCACAGTGGCTTACAGGCTCTTTCAAAGGCCACAGCAGCTTGGGATCTCCTAAAAAAAAATGTTTATAATACAAAGTCTTATCTGTATATCCACCTTTTAGATCTGGCGTCTCTGACAGGTTTCAGGAGGAGGATGGGGAAGGAAAACTCTGGGTGTTCTGCACAACTTCTGCTTCTGAAGAATTCTCCTACAAACAGTTTAAGATTGTGTTACATTTTGTGGGGACAATATTCCTTTGATAATAGGTGGTACTAAATAGGAACATGTCTACATATGCCTAGACTGTTGGTATTTCCTTCTAATAAGATAAATGTAAGAAAATGCACTGCAGAAGGAATTGAGAAACCAGACATGTTTTAAAAGATCAGGAACAGCTGTCATTCATCTGACTGCAGAGAGTATTTTCCAGTATTTAAGACTGTAATCTTTAAGAGTTTGTAGCTAGTATTTGGAAAGAAAAAAAAAAACAAAGGCAAAAAATTCAAGGGCATTGCCTTAGGTCATCTGAAGAAAGCTGCTAGAGAGAGTAGCTCTCTGTTTAGTTCCCTTTTCCTCTAGTGTCCTTTTTAGTTCCCCTTTCCAAACTAGATGAAAACAACAAAACCCCCTCTCTGCTCAGATCTGAGGGAGAAATTCCCTCCTGACACACCCATTAAAAGCTAAGAGCATTCATGTGCCATGCCGATGGCCTGACTCAAACTGGCCAATCTCCAGTGCTTTGGAAGAAAGAGGAATTGAAAACAAATTCAGTTATATCAAGAAGAAAGTATTATAAGATCAATCTAAGCTTTTGCCTTTGGATTCAGAGTTCCCACCTCTCCAAATCCATCAAACCTGAGCATAGTTTGTGCCCTAATGTATTTACCCAAGTAGCTGATACATCAGGACTTAGATGGGAGTATCATAGACACATACAAAAACCACAAATACAAAAACCACAAACTGGAGCTCTCACTACAGCTTGAACATTGGGCATTTCATCTAAAAGCAGTCATCACAATGACTACACCCATTCCTCTCAGAAGGTAAAGGAAGTCAGAAGGAAACATTCTATCCATTGTTTCTTTCCCTTTTAATCGGTTTGATGTGTTGTTTCTTTTCGCTTGCCCCAACTCAAGAGTGATCTGTGATGTGATGTGGTGTGTGTGTCTCCTGGTAAGATTGCTCCCTCTGCAGGTGCAGCCATCGCTACAGCTGGGTCCCATACTCAGCTCCCTGCCCATCCCGGGAAATCCCTGCAGAATGGGATGGGAGAAAGGTGGTATTTCCCAATGAGCTTGCTTTTCTTTTTTTCCTGTAGCAGATGAGTTTATGATCACTCTGCCGGTGATTTTCATCACGTGGAAGTTTGCTGTAGGTTTAATATTCTTCACCTAGAGCTTAAATAATGATGGTGCTTGTATTATGGTCTTTTTTTATATATATCTATCTATAAAGTGACTGTTTATATATGTAACATTTGTTTTAGTTTTTAAACTCAGTAGCTTGTCTGAATTCTTCTTAAGTCAATGAAAGACATAAAAATTAATAGGTGATAATTTACTGACATTTCTATTACTGTTTTCAGGGAGACCTTGGAATGAGGGGCTATCCGGGGCCCCCAGGACCACGGGGAATCGGAATGGTTGGTCCCAGGGTTGGTACAATGCTATTTTGAAGCTTTTGAGTTCTTTTGTGATGCTGGCTGCTATAGACTCTGTTCTCTCAGACATAAAAATATCTTTATCGGTTATTGATTTACATCTTTGCAACTGCAAGAGAAATCAAGCACAAAAACACGGGCACTAACCATACATTACAATCAAATGGATAAGGAAAGAATAATAACTGGATAAAAATTGCATTTGCAGCTGAACTTTATGAGATTACAGCTGGATATTGAACAGAACTATCAGGCTGATAAATTAGCTCAGTGATGCATTTCTTCCGTTTGAATCTATTCCATTTTCAAGAGATTCTTTTGAGGTGGAAAATATGTTAAATGTGAATTTTATGTTTGCAATTTTTGCAAAAAAACACTAAAGTGATTTACAATTCCAAAAAGAACCTCAATATATGTTTGGATTTCTTTATTATAGGTGGATCAATTAATTCTTTTTATAAAGGCAATGAGGAGAACTATTGTGCACACTTCTCCACTTCAACTTAAGTTAAAAATTTCTATGCCTTTGCAATGGTTTCTATGATTTCCTTAGCAGAGACTAACACAAGTCTCTCCTGCCATTTTGAATAAATCTGAATGGAGAAACATTGCTATTACCAACCTGTTCTAGAGGTGCAAAGAGCACCAGGGTGTGAAGATTTTCTTCAGATGAATACCTGACTTTGCCTTGCTTTGTCTCCAAAGCACAGGGGCTTTCCCTGACTTTGACTGCATCGACACAAATCAACAGGAGCTGCTTTGGCTTTTCTCCCTTCCTCTCCCACTTTTGATTTTCTGAATGACTGGTGCTTCCAGAGACTCTGGCACCACAAGGTCTCAGCATCTCTCCATGGGGCACAAGAACTTGCTAACATCCCTGGCAGGTTTACTCATACTGGGTTTTATTGCTCTGGTCCTTTGTGCCTCCCTTGTGTGGAGGGATTATATGAAGCTGTTGTAAAAAGACATTTTCTGTGCAGGAAAATCTGGGGGAAATACCACACTGTAACATAAGTAAATTTTCAGTATTTTCAGCTTAATTGTTCCTTTGCTTTCCTGGGAACTTGCTGAGGATAATTACTAAGGCACATCCTCAGAAACCATAAACCAAAAAGAAGAATCAGAGAGGTCTTTGACATGATTTAACTTTTTGCTTTCAGTGACTTTGAGATTACTTCTGTAGTGTTACCAGGAATAAAGTTTGCCTCCTAACTCTGCTTTTTCTGCCCCTCTGACTGTCACAGGGTATGATGGGACAGAAAGGTTTGCCTGGGCCACCTGGGCCCCCTGGCGACAGCATCCAGGGAAGCAAGGTAACCCAGTTTAATGGGATCTTTGTCCAGTTTTTTCTCAAAACTGTCTCTTATGGATATGCATTGTCTGGTTTTCTCTTTGCCACTGAGTCAATGAACTCCTGCAAATAATCATTGTATAATGAAGTTTCTTGTTCATAAGGTTTGTAATATTTACTTTAACTGCTGAGTTTTCAGAGTTGGAGGCACTTGATTGCTCTCCTTTTATTCTCACTGATTTAGTCAGGCTTAAAGGATACTCCAAGGAAAACAAGGTTTTCTCTGAATGCCCTTGTAAAAGACAGTAACAAGGATCTGCCATGTCAAGATAATTCAATCAACACATACAGCAATATAAAAGAAATTAGCCAGTTTCTCACATAACTATTCATCAGGTTTTTACTCACCCAACCACAACTTTCGTCTTCACAAAGAGAACCACAAACATGGTAACATATTCTGAAAACATGACAACATATTCTGAAAACTCAAAGCTAATAAATTGCCTGTCACAAATGTGTGGAAGAAACTTATTAAAGCTGGCGGCTCTAGTGAAGAACAACCCAAGTGTTTCCTATCTGCCTTAAATCAGTGTGCTGAAAGTTGAGCATATCATTGATCCAGGGAAATACCCTGGATCAGGAGGATTGTTCAGAGCAGGTGTTCAACCATCTCCAGGAGATTTGGGCTCCAGCATGAGTAACGGGTACCTGGGAAGACAAACTCCATCACTCCAAATGTTTTCCCTTCCTCTTTCTTTCCCCAGTTTTTATTGCTGAGCATGGGATAGGGTGGGATGGGATGGGATGGGATGGGATGGGATGGGATAGGATGGCATGTCTTTACAGTTACTTGAGGTCTATGTCCCACTGTGTCCCCTCCCAGTTTCTTGTGCACCCCCAGCCTACTTGTTGGTGGAGCAGCGTGGGAAGCAGAAAAGGGCTTGATGCTGCCTGGGAACTGTTCAACAATAAATAAAACATTAGTGTGTTTTGAACACTGTTTTCAACCCAGATCCAAAACACAGCCCCATAATGGCTACTGTGAAGAAAATTAACTCTATCCCAGCCAAAATGTCTTTCCATTCACTGAAGATGAATAACTAAGTCAATCTTGCAGAGATTCTGGGTTTGTATTTCTAGAGAACCTTTGTGTGAATTCATTTTACTGCTTGTAGCCTGGTCTGAGCCTCAGTGAGGTTATTTTTGTCTATTGTCTGTTTCAGTGAAATGTCAGTATTTCATTTAATAATCACAAATAATTTTTTCACTATATACTTTATAAAGGCTTCATGTATGTTGTGAACCATACCTAATTGCTTATTCCCCATCAGACCATTTCTATGTCTGAAAATTGTGTGTTTCATTGCATAATACAAATATCTGGCATTGTGTAAGATGCAGAATGTTATAAACTGATGAAATACAGTATAGAATTTATTTTAATTTTCAATTAAGCTTTCTTTCCATATTCTGATCAGGGAGAAAAGGGAAATCAAGGTTTTCCTGGAGTAAAAGGATCAATAGGAATTGGCCTTCCTGGACCAAAGGTAAATCCTACATTTTAAGTAAGGGGGGGGGGGGAAAGGCTTTTTTTTTTTCTTCCTTTAACAGTCATTTGGTGTGACAGGTCTTTGAAGACATATAGAAGGCAAAGACATTGCCTTGTGTAGATAGCAAGGTAAGTCCCTACCTTGTTGTAAGCTTTAAAATCTGTGAAAATCTAAATTGTCATTAAGGACCAGGCTCTGGAAAAGGGTTTCAAATGTGGTTAGCAGGAACCTGAAGAATGACATCAGTCAAATTATTTTTTCTTAGATATTTTTTAGTTATTACAAAATATCCTTTTCTTTGACAGTCTTCAACCAAAAAAAAAAAAAAAAAAAAAAAAAAAAAAAAAAAAGAGAAAAAAAAGAAAAAACTGCTTTTTGACTAGTGTCTTTCAAGTGCTTTGTTTTATTTGATCCTTGTTTTTTTCTTTAAAAAAAAAGAAAAACAAAACCAAACGATTGGAGCCCAAGCTTGAGTCTTTCCACTGAGCAACTTCCTGGTTGATACAAAAACTTTAAGAATTTCCCACAGATACCTATTCCCATCCAACAAATTTTGCATAAAGAGAGTTTTCAATACTCTGGCTATTCAGTAGGGATTTTCAGATGTGCAGTTTTTGATGGGAGCAGCATAACCAAAGGAAACCAAGGTCTGTGGGATGTGGAAGCCACCTATGTGTACACACAAGTGAGAAAAGAGGCTCAGGCAGAGTAAGGGCTGGCGTCAGTGTGTGATGGAGCACAGCACCTTGCATTCACAGCATGTGCCTGGGCCAGCTAGGCAGCTCTTCTGCAATAGTTACACCATAGCTGAAACACTGATTTTATTTTGAAGGCTCTGTCTGGAAAGCCTAAGGGGGAAAAAACCCACAGCACTATTCATAGGAGAGCAGAGATGATCAGTCTCCCTAATTGTAGGAAGTTTCCCAAAGAGGAGCTCATTCCCCTCTCTGGGGACAGGCAGTACCCATCCAGAGCCATTTGCTGCCTGCACTAATGATGTTTATGGTACTTTGGCCCACTATAGCTCATACTATATAACACTTTCTCGGACTTAGCATTACTCAGGCTACTACAGCTTGAAGCATTAAGAACTATCCAGCTTTCAGCTTCCAATTTTCAGTGGTTTTAATATTCATCCTGTATCTAGACTAATCTTTGCAACCCAATGTAAATCTCTCCAAATACTCACAATTTCTCTGTTTGCTATTTGTGACACATGAAGAGGAAAGGTTTAGGTCAGTGGGAATTTCAAATAAATGCCAAATGCCAAAGAGATCACATTTTAATATATTTACATGTAAGAAAGTAGGGGTGCCACTGCAGTTAGTAGATCATTTTTAGTCTCTCTTATGAGGGACTTTAACTTTGATGAGATTAGATTGAATTAATGGGCAGATAATGGAAAGTAATACTCTTTGAAGGAAATTATGATAGAAAGGAGAATAGAAAGAGAATAGAAGGAGAATAGAAACTGTCTTGCAGAAGCTTGCTTGGTGGAGACTGGTTATCTTAATGCTGTGGAGGAGCTATGAAAAATTCTCAGATTTATACCAATTAGAATAACATCAGAATCAGACTGAGAGAGTCACAATGGTTTATAAAATTGATGGCAATCTCCGTGGTGAACACTGTAACACAGGAGGTATCTTTGTGATTTCACTATCTGGATAATAATGAGTATTATCAAAATGGACAGGAATCTAGATAAATTTCTAGGCTTTAAAGTTTCTTTTTCATTTTTAGTAACTTTAAAGTTACAAGTGAAATAAAAAGTGGTCAGAAACTTCCAAAAAAGTAAAAAACAGTCCTGCACAATCTAGTTCTGGAAGAAATGTCTTAATTCAGAACCTGAGTCTTTTGATAGTGTTTCATATTTCTGTGATGTGCGAAGTGTTGCTTAAAGTACTGTAATGTTGTAAGCCTTTCTCTTTTTTGGAAATCAAAAGGACTAGTTACTTGAAAAAAAAAAAAAAAAAGTGCAGAATTGCTTCTACACTAGGGAGGTGACAGTTCAAACATGCCTTTTCCTCTGTTCTTTGCAAGCTCCCAGTTTTTGTGTGGGTTCCATACAAAGGTGCTGGAAGTTTAAGTAGACTGGCTGGTCTGAGGCAGTCACATCTGTCCATAGGTCTGAATTAAGATAGGTCCAGTATAGACATAGTTTTTTAGAGTTCAAAAAAATCAAAGAATAGTGAGTAAATTATATATTCTTTACATTTACATAAAGATGTCTTTGACCCTCACTCCTGTATTAATGTAATTTCTCATAGAAATTTCTTAAAGATGTTTTTACAGCCCATCTTACTTTCTCTGAGATGCTGCTTTCAGATATTCTCTTCATAAAACAGACACACACAACAAAAAAGCCATTAGAAAATTTATCCTAAAAGCTCATTGAACTATAACTCCATCTCTGACTGCCAACAAAACTGGAGTTACTGACTGTGTTTAATCTGGTTGTTTTAAATTAGGGAGACTATGGAGATAAAGGTGATCCAGGGACCAAAGGTGCCAAAGGAGAGATTGGAGACCCAGGACCTCCAGGACCAAAGGTAAAGCACATTTTCATATTAATTAATTTTGCACAAAAGATAGTAGACAAATTGGGCTTTTGTTAATTGTCACACTCTATATGTTTTCAGGGAATCTGGGGGCAAAAAGGTGAACCTGGTCTTTCGGTAAGTATGAACATGAATTAGTGTCAAAGACAGGACTTTATTTTGGGAAAATATTTAAAGGTCATCTGATGTTACAGCAGGCTTTTTATGGGGCATTGCATTGGCTACATTCTTGTCAATAAGTAAATAAACAGATTTCTTTGCATAAACTGGAACGCACAGCAAATTAATTAATACTCTTTTTCAGAGAGAAGAAGTTATCAGACTTATCAATGAAATATGTGGTAAGCATTCCAGTATAGGGGAAAAAATAGTGCTATTAAAACACACTATATTTATGTTGTCTGAAGGAATTGTCCTCTGTGCTTTTGTATGTAAGGGTACCTTACATCTGAAAACAATGATGACTATGTTGCCAGAGCTATGCTGAGAGTAATCTGGCCCAGCTCTGTTTGTATTTCTCAGCATCAGTAACTCTAAATTATTTCATTAATTGAGCTTTACATGACTGTAAATCTGATAGATGAGTTCAATTAATTTTTATGAATCTGGTTTCTCATAAAATGTCTGAACTTGTTATTCTAGGTTGTGGTATCAGATGTAGAGTAACACCACTGGAACTGGTCTTTGTCATTGACAGTTCAGAAAGTGTTGGGCCAGCTAACTTCAACATTATCAAAACTTTTATGAAAACAGTCATCGACAAGGTAACAGCCAACCATGCTACAACCCGCATCGGCATGATCAACTTCAGCCATAA
Source organism: Calypte anna (assembly GCF_003957555.1). Taxonomy (NCBI): domain Eukaryota; kingdom Metazoa; phylum Chordata; class Aves; order Apodiformes; family Trochilidae; genus Calypte; species Calypte anna. The sequence continues at coordinate 25,971,519 of NC_044245.1, read as the reverse complement.
AGTGGAGTTGGTCTCTTCTCTGAAGCAATACACAACCAAAGAACACCTGAAAGCAGCTGTTGATAGAATGCCCTACTTAGGAGAAGGCACATACACAGCTTCTGCTATCCAAGAAGCCATCCAGTTATTCCAGGCAGCACGCCCAGCAGTCAGGAAAGTGGCTGTTGTCATCACAGACGGACAAGCTGACCCTCGGGACAAAGTCACACTGGGCACTGTAGTAAAAGTGGCCCATGCTGCTGATATTGAGATGTTTGTCATTGGGATTGTTCAAAGGAATGAGAGTCACTATGGTGATTTTCTGAAAGAAATGCAGCTGATTGCAACAGACCCTGATGAAGAACATGTTTACCTGATAGATGATTTCACGACTCTTTCAGGTAAAGGAAATGACCTTAGTGAGAAGAAACTTGAAAAAAGCATCTCATAGTTTGGCCTTTCCCATAGCAAGGCAAGGGAGCCAGCTTGTTTCTCTTCTGGATGCAGCTCAGTCTAAACTTTTCTATTCTTCTTTAGCAAAATGCAGCTTTTGCCAAATCTTTACCTCTTGCAGAAACAATAAAACACAACGAATCAGTTTTCTGAGCTGAAGTCTCTTTTGGGGCACTCCTCCTTTGGGAGAGCTTCCATCAGCCTCCCCTCACAGTTCTTTTGTGCTTTGCCATGGTTTCATCCCAGGGAGGTGCAGGTTTCCTTCCACACAACAGGTTCCACACAGGTTTCCTTCCTTGACACAACATCTCTGTCACTTTCTCTATTTCACGTAACTTCTGTCAGCTTTGGAGTCCCTCTTGCAAGCTGTTTTGTTTGGGTTTTTTTCTGAAAGCCAGAGGGAAAGCTATGCTTTCATCCTGATCCTGGGGGAAAAATGGTAGAGCAGCACACAAAGTAATGGGTTGTGATAGTACATTTTGTATTTCAAACTGAGGCCTGAAAAAAATCCTGTGGCCACAGCTGGAATCAGGAGAAAATCCAGAGGAGACCTCTAATGACCCATTTAAAAAAAGTACATTGATTTAGACTAACTGCAGCCTAGCCCTCTAGGACTAGTATATTTTTTTTATTTTTAGAATAACAAAAACTCTTAAAATCAAATAAATCAATACATGACTCTATTACTTCTCTTTTCCATTTTAATGTAACTTCAGAAGATGGTTTTCCCAACCCACTCTCATTAAAGAATTAGGGTTAACACCACACTAAAAGCTATGATGAATCATTATGACTTTTCTTGGCTACCCTTAATAAATTTCATAATGTTGTGAATTTTTTCAGCTCTTGAAAATCAACTGATCACAAAAATCTGTGAGAATGTGTCTGACCTCTACACCAGAAAATATGTTTTATCTCCATCTCCAAGTCCAGAACCTGGAATTACTACTGATGACACTAATAGTCACTCATCTAAAATGACTGATTCAGAGATTAATATGCTCCCTACAGAAGGAATCAGTTACCCAGTAAGTAAAGATTTAACAATTATCAAATACTTTTTAAAGTTATGTGTCTTTATTTGTGCATTCTTTATTTCACCATTCACTAGTCTTTTGATATGCAAATTATGTGTCATTTGCTTAGACCAAGAGATCACCTTAGTTCCCTTATTAGGTCTTTGTTATTTCCAGCCACTTTCTTAGTATTAGAGTAATATATTTGGCACCTTTACAGTCTGTCAGTAGTAACTCTCAAGGGAGTTTTTATTGCTTTGCCTAAAAATAACCAATTGCTTGCCTCTAAAATCTGTTAAATAAGCTCTTGAAATATTTGATGTATAAACCCCTGTACCTGTGTGGAATGGGTGTAGTGGACCACAATACTGGCCTTGAAATATTAATTGAAAACAGATTGGAGCTAATTATATATTAGTGATTTACTGCAGTGGAGTCAATGAATTAGCCAATATTAATCCTCTTGATTATTTTTATGTAATATAATTCATAATTAAATAGTTCAATCTGAAAATTCTGTTTAATTTCTTTGAATAAGAGCTCTCTTGATAGGTGTGAGTGATTTAGGTTTGGGGCTTGTAATGCCTCCAGACAGATCTGTGTGACACTGAGGGTTAATTTTTACATTTTGTACCATTTGCAAAAGTAAATGTAAGCCTGGATTTATAGATGCTGACCTTATAAAGAATGTGATAATGATTTCAGATAGGAGTAGTTTTAAGTGTTTAGATGCCTTACAGGTGGTTCTAGATGGCAATGGTTATAGTTAAATCTTCACAACCATTGAATTTCTCTCCGAAGCAAACACAACCTTCTTTGCAGGCCTGGAGAAGAAATGTAATATGGATCTGGTGAATATGGATTTGATTAATTGTGTGCACATTTATGTTTCACCTAAACTGCAATTTTCAGAGTCCCAAAGACTCTGAAAAGTTTTCTTAAACTGACCAGGTGTGTCAATCGTAGCCTGTAAGTGGGAAGATATTTAATGGTATTGAATTCTTTCCTGTTCTCAACAGGCATTCAATGTGCAGAATTAATGCAGTCATTTGTACTGTAATGTGCCAAGATACCTGCAAATCTTCTTGAATATACCAAAACACTAAAGAGGCAAATTTTTATAGAATAGTCTTAATTTGAAGAGCAGACTTGGCTTCTTAATGCTCTGATCAAGATAAACCCTCAAATTCTAGTGCTTAGGAGCTGGCTGTTAGCTAGAAACAGGACAATGTGGGGTTTGTCACTTGGTTGGATACAGGCAAGGACACAATCTTATTAACAGGGTGTGGTTCCCAAACAAATCTTTGGGAAAATCTAGATGTACTCAAGGGATTGCTCATCTATAAAGATCTTTGGAGGACCATAGCATGCATATGTTTGATTATTCCCACGAATAACCAGTAACCTGGTCCTCCTGACAGCCACTTTCCATTTCTTGACAGATTCAAGGTGACAAATCACTCCCAGTGAGTGTACTGGATGTTAAGCAGCACTGTTTTACCCCACAGTTCTTTCCATTTTTTATTTATATTATAGACTAAGTGATGACTGAAATTTTGCTGCAGTTGAATGAATTCAGCTTCAGTTGAATGAATTCAGCTTAGTAACTAAATCAAATGCATTACTTTGTCCTTTCACTCAGCTCTCAGTGTCAGAAAATTATGGCAATGTACTCTGTAATCACTAGAAGGAGCTCTGAATCCACTTGCTGTTCATGGTACTTTTTTCACATGTTATTTAGCAAAAGTTTCCTACAGAAATCTCTCGGCATCTGAGCCCAGACAGAATTTTAAGGTATAAGATTTTGACTCTTTTTTTTGCAGCTTAGTCCACCCCAGGCCAAACGTACTGAGCTGCCACCTGCTCAGGATCCCACTGTGACCACCTCTGCTGGCAGTGAATTAGGATTGCCTCCAAGTGATGACCTGTATAAAAGCAAACCTCAGAATCCAGCTGCCAATCCATTATTCAATGTAACTGCCACTGAAGATTACCACTTCATGGTGTTGCAAACACAGGTAGCAAAAACCCAGAAAGGTAAGCAATAAATACTCTTCTCAGATAGTGGGTAACAAGTCTGCACTAAAAAAAAAATAAATAAAAAACCAAGCAGTCCCCACTCCCTCCCCCAGAATAGTTTCTAGATTTCCTTAAATTTTGTTTTCCTGAGTTCTCTGTCTACAGACATCACACACAATGAAAGCCAGATTTTCAAACCAAGATGACAAACAACAGAGTAACAATTGCATACTTAGGTATTCAAACAGCAGCTTTACCAGGATATAGGCTGTTTCATGTCAAACTGATCCTGTATTTGTTTAGGCAACTCATTAATAGAAATGGAATTTGGCTATAAATATGAGAGAGGCATGTGTACTTCCAGGCTCTACAAGAAAGAAAAAGAAAGGTGCTCCTTTTACTGAAGGAGGCAATTCTAGGATACTGTAATTTACCCCAGAAGCCAAGCTAACTTTTACTGATACACTTTCAGATCCAAAGTGCTTAGAACCACTGAGCCAAGGGGACTGTCGGGACTACGTGGTGAAATGGTATTATGACAAGAATGGCAATTCTTGTGGCCAGTTCTGGTATGGAGGTTGCAATGGTACCAACAATAGATTTGAAACAGGAAAAGAATGTCAAGAAACCTGCATTGATGAATAAGTAAGTTGTTTCTATCAAGTCCTCCTGGAATCACCTCTTTTCCAGGCTAAAAAGATTTAGTCTATTTAAAAGTCTTCCATACTATACATACAGATCATATGGTCTTTTGTACCTTTGATCCACCCTGATATGTTTATCTGAACCATTTTGTCACAGTGAGGGTGACAAAGCACTGGCACAGGCTGCTCAGGGAGGTTGTGGAGTCTCCTTCCCTGGAGACATTCAAAGCCCACCTGGATGTGTTCCTGTGTGAGCTGCTGTAGGTGATCCTGCTCTGGCAGGGGGGTTGGATTACATGATCTTTCATGGTCCCTTCCAACCCCTCACTTTCTATGATTCTATGATTTTGAGATGGTGGGACCAGGAGTGCACTTGGTAATTATGGTCTATGCACAGTGACACTGTCAGGTTTTCCACTTTGTTCTCTATTCCTTATCTTACAGTTTGTAACATTCCATTTGATTTTTTTACCATTTACCACTACTGAGATTTGAGCTGATCTTTTCATAGATCATAATTCCAAGGCTTCATCTACAGGATGAGCTGAGAACCCATCATATTATGTTTGAATTTATCACCATTTTTCCCCTTGTGTATTATTTCACACTTATCAAAACTCTGTTTTCCACTCACAGCCTATTCAGCCAGTATCCCAAAGTACTTCTGCAGTTCATTGCGGTCACCTCCTATTCTTTACTACTTCAGAGTAAAACTGTATTGTCACCAGCTTTGTGACCTCACTTTTTACTCACTTGTTTAGATTGCTTACAACTGTATTGAGTAGCACAGATCATAGCATACACCCACCAGTGACCTCTCTCCACTGACCATTTATCCTCTTTCCTTTGTTTTTTTCTTCTCACCATGTACAATGTCAGAAACTGTCCCTTTCAAACCACTATAACTTTTCTTTGGGGAGGGACCTTACTGGAAATCCAAGCAGACTATCTAAGTGCCTTAGGTCCACGTGGTTGGTAAATGAGGCCTGGACTTCAAAGAGGCTGCTTATCAGCAGTGCATAACTGCCTTTGCAAAAGCCATTATAGCTCATCCCCAATAAATAGCATTAAATATTCTGTTTCATCTTTCAGTACAGGAAAATTCTATTGAACTGCAGCATGTGTTTTCTCTAAACATTTCAGGGAAATAAAGCAATTCCTTATTTCTTTTAGAGATGACTGCTGTTCAGAGATTTTAAAGCTGGAAGTTCATATTTATTGAGGAAGAGCTGACTGAGAAGAATCCCCAGTGATGTGTTAACATGATTGTATTCCTACCACACTCTGCTGCTTTCCCCACTACAGGATTTCACATTAAGAGGATTCCTGGATAACATGTTATCTGCAACACCATAAGCAACATCTTATAATCACACACACAAAGCTAGCTTTTCCCTCCAAATCTGTAGTAACGTGTTACATTTACATTTGGCAGTGATTCCTTTTCTAGGACTGAAACATCAAAAGTGTTTACACTTAGCATTTAATGACAAAACTCTCTTAGTCTCGTGGAAGAATAAAATATGCTCTAGTTTTAAAAAAGAATAAATGTTCCTCAAATTAGTACTCTTAATACAGCATTTAGAGACATAAATTAAGATTTCTATTGATTAGAATGCCTCATTGGAATGTATCACCATGTCTATAGGTTATGGTGGGGGAGGGGGTGTCCCCCACTAAAGCCCATTTGGATTAGCATCAATATAATCTTTTCAATTATAAAGGTAGGATTTTCATTCAGAATTACACAAAACCAGGATTCTTCATATTCTTTAAACTAGTAAGTACATTTCAATTACTCAGGGCCTCTGTTAAAAAACATTATTTCACTCTATTAGATGCTATTCTGTTAACTTTTATCCTTCCTACTTTTAGCCATAATCCTATATGAATTTATCATTAAATCTGAAATTATGAGCATTTGATTAAAATGGAGAGCAATACCTGATAGAGTCATGCATCATTATTTCTTTGCAAACAAAAAACTAGTAACTACATAACAGACACTATGGACAATTCCTGATTTGTTTGAACAATTGCTTGGGCAACTCTTTCCCCCATGTGTAAGCAAATGATAGCATTTAACTAGCAGATAAACTTGTTTGCAGCAGCCAGGATGCAAACCTAGTTCTATGGAAAGATATGCTTGAAGTACAGTTTAAAAGTTTTGAATTTAAGTGGTGCAAAAAGATCATGGAAAGAACCAAACTGCTGTTCAGGAGTAGTAAAGTCAGTGCCATTATCCTAAGAATATCAGTGTGCTGGAGACTAAAATTGAACAGATGTCCAAAACAGGAATAAACACAAAGATTCAAAATTTAAAACATACTAAAATATAATGTTAATATACTGTCAAGATTGGAAGATGTTTTGAGAGACTCTTTTTCTAGGCTTGGTCTCAAATCCAGTCTGTATCTTCAGGATTATTCAAATCTCTTCTAATCTTCCATGCATGGGCATTTGCTTTAGGAAAGGGATCAGCTGTTGGCTTCATATCCAGTTCTCCAGACAAAGAGATGTCTTGTCTGAGAAATACTGGAGATAATTAATTTGGGAATAAATTTGAAGATGTAAGTGCTGGGTTTGCAATAATATTTTCTGTAATTGTAATGCAAAACTTCCAGGTAAAGTTGACAGGCTTTAATAAGGGCAAATAGTGACACTTTCTGCTATGTAACAATTCTTAAGAAAAAATCCAATTACTCTTTAATATACAAGTAATCTTCTGAATGTGATCAAAGTAGTGTGGCCCAGAAGGCTGCTGCTTTTTTTTTATTATTTTTTTGCACTTTAATAGCAAAGAGGCAAAAATGCAGGCTATAAAACTTAAAAATTGTAAAGTTTTCAAATCAGATTATACTGAAATAAGCATCCATTTCTATGTAGGTCTTTCTGTGGAGCCCCAGACTGCAAAATCAGGATGTATGCTCTAATATTAAGAAAACCCTTGAAAGGCACACAAGTCCTTGCTGACAGGACAACTCTTCTCTACATCTGTATCAGTACTGAGTGGCAGCATTATCTGCTCACCCAGCTCTGCATCCTCAAGAGTCTCATGGGTCACTAAACTAGGAGAGGGCACCTCTTGTCCACTGCTTTATCCTTGAGTTACAAAAAACTCCCATAAAACAGCATTACTAACTGAAAGTGTTACGATTTCCACTGGCAAACAAATATTTTATTTACATCAAAGGCAAATTTTAAAAGCAAGAATGGTTTAATCATTAAATCCTTAAATCTTCTGCTAGACCAGGCCAAATGCTATAAACTGTAAAAGTAAAAAATTGCTGAGAAAGATTGAGATTTTCTTTTCTGTCTGAAGCGATCACTATAAGGTGAATTATTTTTCTGATATCCTGCAAAACAATTTGAAGACTCAAATAATTAACAAAAAAAACACTGTTCACTGTAGAATAGCAGCAGCTTTTCACTTTGAGAAACTCTACCAGAGTCTTGCTAACAACTATCAAAAGGAATCCATCTTTTTCCTTAACCCAGTTCAGTCACTTTTTGTCCCTAGGGACCATTCAGACTGTTTAATAATGCTGCCTGTTCACTGCCTGTCCTGCTGCTTGTACTCCTCCATTTCTTCTACCTCTTCAAATTTCCTTTGTGTTGCCTTAAATTGACTGAAGGTATCCAACATTTCTTGCACTGCAGTTTCCAGCATCTTTGGAAAAATGATTACCATGTTGCCTCATTTGGAAGTTGCTGTCAAAGACATTCTTTGAGGGGTAACTAAAAAAAGACTTTTCTGATAGCATGGTTGAGACCAGCTTCCACTTCTTTTAAAGAAATATTGTATGGACAGGATAGATTTATAACAGCATTCCTACTCTTTTTCTCCCTTAGCTGCCTTCTTAGGTGTTCTGGTGCCATCTGTCCATAAAGCACACCCTTCTCAAGGCTTGCAAAGGTATTTAGCTCAGGGGTACTTGATGAATTTTTTAAAAAAAGGTCTTTTATTAAAAACGTAATTCCTCTTCCTCCACCTCTCAGTGGAAGAGATGAAGTCTCCATGGGCTCCCATTGGGCTGGGAATTGTGTGAAGAGAAACTTTTCTAAAGTCTCCAGACACATGAGAGTAGGTCCAGCAGTGAAATCTTTGACATCTCCAGTTACCTACAATTATTCCTCCTGCAGCTTCTTATCAATCATCCTTTGCCATAACTTCACTCTCCTCAGATTTGTTACCTTCCCAGTGGCAGAGCTCTTGCAGCTGCTGCTGAAGATGAATCTGCAGCAGATGAAGGTTTTGAAATCTAACAGGTAAACGTAAGCAGACATCTCAACTATCAGGCTTGGTAACTAGACAAAAAAATCTAAATTATATTTAGCTACTTGATTTTTACCAAGGACAGCCTTAAATATAGGAGTCTTTACTTCCAGGAGAATTACATTATCTTTTATAAGGGACAGAATCATCTCTAAGCTTCAGAGATAAATGAAACCCAGATTTTGAGCCAAATTCTACTTAAGATTGGCTTTCTTTTTTTTCTAACCAGGAATACATATAAATGGGTAAGGCTCTAAAACATGATCCCTAAAGACTTTCTATTCTGGCTTTATAAGACTTCATAAGGCCTGTTTTAGAGCAATTTCTAAGACAAAGAACATGTGTGTTCTCCTTGTCTCACAATCTCTGGTTTCTGCAGCTGTGATGTCCCTACGTGTGGACAGGAAGGGAGAAGGGACATTTTTGCATTTTATTGTCATGGCAAAAAGGAATCTCTTGGACATCTTACACAGCTGACTGTGGGACACAAAGAAAACCATTTCTTATTGTGAAAATAAGGTAGATAAGAGCTTTGACAAGAAGAAAACTGGCAACCACAAGGCTCAATTTGTGATTAATCACCCCAAAAGAGTTTTGGATTGGCTTGAAAATTGTTGCAATCTCAGCTAATCCCAGATGCTCATGAATGTGTTTGGGCTGGTGCTCCTATTTTAGCAGTTTAAATCTATCCTGACCTTAAAAAAAAGAAAAACCAAACATGACAGGGCAGTAAACAAATGAGCAACCGTTCAAAAAAGCCCTCAGGTCCAGGATGTGCCTGGGTACATTCCCTTGAGTAGCTGAGTTGGGTAAGAGGAGCTGCAGGGGAGAGATGGTTGTGTGAAAAGCATGGATTTGGAGAGGGATTTCAGGGGTTTTGTAGGGTGGTTGCTTCCTTCTGGCCCAGGGGTGCCCCAGCCTTGCTGAGCACACAGGCAGGGGTGTGGAGAGCAGGCCCAGGGATGGAGGCTGGGGACAGTTTGATGCAGTTTTTCCATGGAAAGCAAATAGCTAGTAATTCTTCTAAATACCATCATGACATAATTGGCAATTTCATCTACTTCTTGTTTCATCCAGGACAACTCCCTGGTGCATCATGTTTTCTCCAAGGACAGCTTCCATCAGTTTTAACTATATTTGTAAATTAATAGGTAAAATATATTTCTGCTGACCAGAAAGGCTGTATTTTCCAATTAATTCAAGCATAATGAGCTTCACATATAAAACATGGTTTTGAAAATTGCTGTTTTCGTTGCAATGACCATTAGAGAACTATGATTGAGACTCCATGAGGCTGCACACTACATAACTGTGCAGATCATAACTTAACTTGAGGCACAGGGTGCCAAAATACATAAATCATCATAATAAGGAGAAAGTGTACTGACAAGGGTGGTGCTGGAGGCAGAACTGCACTCTGCCTGAAGGGAATATCACATCTGCAAGTAATGTTCAATTCTTATTCTGGATGAACCATAGAATATAGTCAACCAAAAGTCAAGGTAATCAATGGATATTCTGGAGTATGTATGTGAACTTGCATGAGCAAAAAGCATTCTCTGAGCAGGGTCCTTGAGAATTTAGTATTCATGTCAGGGTTTTTTTGGCATGCTCAGTAGTATGCTGGATTTGATTACAGTTCATAAGCTGGTTGAAACTTTACTTTTTAAGAGGAGAAAAATCACCCAACAGAAGTTCCCTTCTGTAAGTTAAAAGTTCACTCTGGAATCTAGGTTAACATGGAATCAGAATGTTATACTGGTCCCCAAGTCAAGTAGGGAAAAGAAATAGATCCGTGAAAAGAAATCCCAGCACTTTAAACAATGTAGCTCCACTACAGGGCCCCAAGGACCACAGCTTTATCCTGCAGTGCCATCAGGAGGAAAACAACAAAATGCCTCTGTAAAAAAACCCAACAAAATATCAACAGGTTTTTACAAATCATAATGAAGTAACAATTTCCAAAATGCAGCTCAGTGGACGTAGCTGGTTGAGGATGTTTAAAGCACCTCTTAACTCATCTCACAAAATTACATTTCCTACAGGCCACACACTGTAGCTACTTCTTGGGCCTCAGTCTCTTTGACAAATTTTCCACTTGTCTTACTCCTAATGTTTAAAGTGGACATCGTGGAACCAGGATGTTGAGCCAGATATTGCAGGGACAAGTTTTATGAGGCATTTACACTGAAGCAGGAACATAACTATAAAAAGAGCCCTTATGCACACTATACCGTGGTATGAAAGCCAAAGAGTAACATAACCCATAACCATTACAAATTTGCAAATCTAGCAAATTTGCATTTGGCAATAACTGTTAAACCTAGGAGCACTTTCTGGAAACCCAAGGCCCTGGGGAAGTGTAGTAGCAGCATTGATAAATGAGAGTCCCTGGCCCAAAGCTGCATCTCCGCTGCAAAGCCAGGTGGAAAACAGGACATGCTGGAAAAGAAGCTGTTACCCAGAAGTGGCCTTTACTCTCTGCCAGATTCCTCATCCCACTGATCTGATAAAAGGGCTCCAGAGCTCAGGAACTGGTGTGCAGGGAGGTGCAGGAGATCAGAGGCAGGAGGAAAGATTTGGGTGTTTGCTTTTGGATGGTGCCTTAACACACCTATCCTGACGCAAGTTGAAGAACCTTCCTACCCCTCCAGTTACCTCAAACTACCAACGCCCCAACACACCTCTTCTCTGTAAAGCTTTCTCATGTGACAGCCCTGAGGGGAAAATTATTGCACTAAATTAGATTGCTTTTGGGGGTTTTTTTTAATACATATAATCTCTACAGGGAAGTATTTTTACTTTTATGTATCTTACACTGCTCTTTGTAGCATGCAGTTGTGTAATGAGACCCTTCCAGCTTCTGAATGAGTAGCATCTATTAATCAAAGAGAGGCAATGGGAGAGAGCATCAGATCTAGAAGTTATCTGTGATAAAAAACTCATCCCATCAGGATCCTTCTTACTCTCTAGTGTAAACTGACTCATGACTTGCTAGTAGCACACCTTGGTCTCTGCCTCCATCTGCCCTCAGACTCCCTACTTCCCAGATGGGCCTCAGACAGTGGGGCAAGGATTTGCTTGGACACCTGGAGTTACTGTTTTGGATACTGCATTTCTTTAGCTGGGCTTTCTTTAACCAACTTGCTTCCTCCTCTAACATGGAACAACTGAATGTGTGAAACAACAATGAAATGCTAAGTATCAGCATAATGCTGAACTGCACAACATGGGAGTGTTTCCTGCCTTGCTGCGTTTTTTTCCTGCTCTTTATGGATTTGCTTTTGAGGAATTCAACAAGTAATTCTTAAGCACTGTGTTTAAGTTACACCCAAGTGCTGCAGGCAGCACAGGCCTCTATGAAGACGTTTTATGATTTACACATGGAAAAAACTGTTTGAGATCCAGTTCTCACATTGCCTATAATATTTTTAGCAGCAGCTACCTGCTGGCTAACAGAGATTGGAAGCTCTTGAATCAGCCAAAGGAACTGTGCCAATACCAGAGTTAACCTTGCAACTCTGCATACCAAGGAAACATGATCTCCAAGTTCAGCAAGCAACAGGCACGACTGTGGAACAGGGACAGAAAGGAACCTCTACACCCATAAAACCTGTGTGGATTAACCAAGACACAACATTGGAAGGAGGGAAAACTCAGTCTTTAGCTAGGCACCTGTGCAATGCAGCAGGAGTCCTTCCCTACATGATGGAAATTGTGCACTTTAGCTTTGAGATGAAAGAGAATAGTCCAGCTACCCTTCTGTAAAATTTACATAAGAGATATTTTGTGTAGTCCTATTTAGAATGATAAAGACAACTTCCACCAGACAGTTTCTCTGCCAGGAAAAGGAGAAAGTGGAAGCATATGAAGGATGAGATGGGCAGAACTCAGCACTGCTAGTGGTCAGGCAAGAGCTCCCTGGGCTGTGGAAGGCAGAAAAGCAGCAGCAAGGACCAGGAGGATCTGAAGGAAAAACATACTAGTGCCAAAACATCTCTCTGAGGAGCTGGCAAAAGATCTTAGGATTGTAGGGTAACTCAGGTGGGAAAAGATCACAGAATTCACCTAGTCCATCCAGGATTAGCACTCAGAGGAGTCAGGTACAAGGTTGGACTGGGTTGCACAAACCTCTATACAGCTGCATACCTGCAAATACCTTATGCAAGTGAGCCTCAACCTCAAACTTCACCACCTCGAACAGCCCAGAGCTCCTGAGGACAGTCAGGGCAGTCAGATGAAGGGCTTGGGCAGATATTAAGTAGAGAATGTGCTGCCCAGCAGCAAGAAGTTTGAAGCATTGTAGCTGTACATGGAAAATCCACCATGAAGATGCCTGCCTTTTATAAGATGCTCCAGCTCCAACAGGTGTTGGAGTTCAGTGATCCAGGCAGCAGCATAATACAAAACTGTAAAATCAAAAGGGTTTATCTTCTCTTCAATCACATTAGAATGTCCCTGCTAATACTGATAGATACATTACTGTGAGACATCCACATTCCCCATATTACCATTTTCTTGTGCTCATCTTAGAGACTTCTACAGTACACAATTTTGTATTTAGAAGTCAAAATAGTTTGTCTAGCTGGATGTATGCAGTTATGTTCTGCTTGATTGCAAAAGCCACGGGATCAGCCAACATTTTTGGTTCATTTATATGTTGCAATAGCTTTCTCACTCTCCCCTGGGCCCAGGCATCTAGCCCACAAATATATTTGACTAATAGGACAGATTAAATGCATCATTTTTCCAACTGTGATTTCATTTTTTTTCCATGTTGTTAAACATTTGTAACAGTTTCCTCATTTTAGTGATGTCAGGAGCAAGAGCAACTCATGTTCACTCCACTTTTTTGAGGTTACAAGGACTGACTTTGCTACCAGTACATATGGATCTTTGAAAAAGCTTTGCTGAAAATATACATGAAATCCACAACTCCCCCCAAAATTATTCAGCAGTACTGAAAATCTTTGCTGCAGGATTGATCAATATGGCAAAGATCAGCTCAAAACAGAGAGCCAGCATACATCTATAAGTTACTGGTTTTCAGTCACTACCACTGAAAACTTGGACAAGAACTGTTGGTCAAAGCATGATTGGCATAACTGCATTTAAAATGGGATTTTTCTGCAATTACAGTAGGATCACATAAAATAATAATGGGTCTGTGAATCTTATTCTCCTGAAGAAAGTATTAGTAGTTGTGATTAGTAAGACCCAAATGCTACTTTTGTAATGCTGGTTTTATAGCAAAAACTGAAGCATGAGACTTGTTTCACCAGGATTAGCATGAATTTATGCACATTCAGGTCTGTCTTTGATATTTGAGAAGACAATTTCTGCACTTAGAGATCATGAAGCTCACCTAAAATGAAGACATCCAACTGTAGCGGGAGGAGCCATTATTGCTCCTGAAGCTCGATGAGTCGCTGGTCTCTTCCAGGACTCCAAGCCACCACACAGCGCTTCCAGGGTAGAAGTGTAGTGGGTAGAGCCTTTCTTGCTCCAGTGGCTCGATGAGCTGCTGGCCTCTCCATGCCTCGTACCAGAGTGAGCTTGGGTCTGCCCTGTGGGTGTGTGTCCCACCTTTATTGGCCCCCTGGCTTTGCTCATGCCCAGTAGGGGCCTGTGCTAATCAGGCACAGGTGGACTCACACCCACTCACTGGCAATTCAAGGCACCTGGTTTATCTCATCTCTCTACATCCAACACACTTTGCCTAATATTTACCTGGATCAGTCAGAACAAGATGCACAGAATGCAGCTGTGGAAGCTGACAAAGGCAAAGCTTATAAAGCCCAAGCTATCTGACAGGGGGATATTTTAAAAGCAGGATGCTGTTGGTTAGCCTGGGAAATGATGCCTGGCAAATCTGGTAAACAGACACCACTTATTCTGCTAAAAAAATGTAACGTAACATTGACAAGTAGGAACAAAGGCTTCATTGTTCACACTGAAGCACTCCCAGCTTCTGAACAGGAGAGTTTGCTTTTCTAAAAGGTGTCTGAAAATTTGTTTCAGACACGGTTGCCCAACCTGTCCTTGAAACATTACCATGTGTTTCAGCTATGATTTCAACACAGTCCACAGCAAAACCTGCTTTTTTTGAATACTAAATGCTCAGACCACTGGTGCTGGTGAAGCATTCTTCTATGCCTGGAAAATATCAGACCCTCAGGTGGAATTTTCATGTGATGCACATTTAATCTCTGCAGGGTGCTCACCTGGGGTACACATCTAAGAGAGATACAGGTTTACAGCCACCTTCCCTAGTTGCAATAAAATAGCCAGAGAAGAGACATTTAACAGGGTTGTCATGCTCCCAAACTTAGAACTAGAGAGTTTGGAGGCAACATTTATAAAAAAAAATAATTACAGGTACATCTGTTTGGTCTGATTTCTACCCAGTGCACAGGATTTGACCCTAAATTAACATCTATCTTAGCTGTTATGCTTTCCATCTCCAGAGGCAGAGAGCAGGAAGACAACACTGAGGAGCACAACATTCATGTCATTTCTAGTTAAGAATACATGTGGACAGTGAAAGAGGGGGAAAAAATAGTTGTTCGAGGTTTTAAAGGAGCAGGGTACTACAGTGCATTCAGTTATGTCTTTTTAATAAGCTTGTAGACAGAGGAGGAAGATTCAAGACCTTGACTACCTGAAACAGTACAGGATCCAGAGCTGCAGGGGAATTCTGAAAACTCAGGCTAGATCTGGAAAGCAACAGCAGGAGCCTGATTTGGTTCTTCAGGTGACTGAAATTACTTACAAAGCTTCTTTCCTTGCAGTGGGTTAGCACTTTTTTCTTCCAAGGGGAAAGAAACCAGAAGAGGGCAAGAAGTTGCTGGAAACCAGGTCAGAAATCCCAAGAAGCAAACCAGCCTTTTGGACTATGGAGGTGATGGGTTCACATGTGCAGTAGTTTGGTTTTGTACCTCATTGTGCAAAAGAAAAACAGTAGATAATTACTGTAGCAACACCTAATGGACAATCAGAAAATTCACATTTCTTCTAGATGGATGTTCTACAAAGATTTGCCTCTTCTCTAAGGACATTTTTCATACACCTGTTGTACAACTGGATGGCAGTTTGAAGCCAGTCCACCTGTCTGCCCTGCCAAACTGAGAAATATTTTAAGCACCAAATGATAAGACATGGTTCCAACTCTTCCTTTGATAGTGACTCATTTAGGCTGATTTTAAAACATGGTAAGTTAGTAGAACTTTACAGAAGGCAGCAAACCATTTCACATACAGACCTGAAGTGAGGCACAGCCACCTGGAGTGTGAAAATGACAGAGATCCATCTGGCATCAAATTCTCAAAAAGCACTTTGCAGAGCAGAAGGTGAAACTATTGTCAGGAAAAAGAAAGGAAAGAAAGAGGGGGGAGGAGATAGAAATTTGTTTAAAAGACAAATCACACCTCTCACACCTCCAAAGAAGGTAACATCTTTCCATATGCCAAAAATTGACACTTTCTCATCCCCAGAGCCATCTAACACATCAGAGAAGCCCCAAGCAGCACCAGGGGGCTTCAGTACCAGCATGGACTCTAGCACCTGAGGGCTTTAACCTCCCTGAATAATACAAAGCTTACAGAAGAGCATTGTGAAGGAGGAAGGAAAGAAAGGACTGTATATTATAGCTTGCAGCTTCACCACAAAAAAGGAATAGGGGGCTGAGGGAGTCTGGAAAGAAGAATGCAAAGGAAAGTGTGTGGGTCATTGCTCAAAACCACATCAGATATGTGTGTGGGGGGGGGTTTATTGCTCAAAACCGTTTTGGGTTTTTGGGTTTTTTTCCCCTTTTACTGCCAGGACACCTAAAAGTAAGATCCCGTGATCCAGCTTTTCCCAAGTCTACATTAAACAACTTCATGTGGAACAATGAAAGTGCTCACTGCAGGGCTCTGATCTTCTCACTTATTCCTCCTATAGTTATCTATCACTACCAAATTTCTGGAACCCATACAAAGGCACTGTCAAAAAGGAGGAAAGATGCTAAACATATTGCAGTGAGAGCTGAATGACCAACATGCAGGCTGATTTCCCTGGCAGTTTAGCAGTCCCTGAGAGTAAGGTATTTACTTAAATTTCTAGTTAACACTAGAGCACAGAGAGGAACCCTAAGGAAATTTTCGAGCCAACAAAACATTCTGTTAATGAGCAGGTTGTGAGATCTAACATTCATTCTATGATCACAGAATGGTTTGGGTTGGAAAGGACTTTAAAGATCATTTAATTCCACACCCCCTGCATGGGCAGGGACACCTTCCACTAGACCAAGTTGCTCAAGGCCCCATCCAACCTGGCCTTGAACACTTCCAGGAATGGGGCAGCCACAACTTCTCTGAGCAACCCGTACTAATGTCTCACCACCTTGGAGACAGTATTTTCTTCCTAATGTCTAATGTAAATCTACTCTCTTCCAGTTAAAAGCCGTTCTCCCTTGTCCTGTCACTACATGGCCTTGTGAAGTCCCTCCCAGCCTTTCTGTAGGCCCCTTCAGGTACTGGAAGGCTTCTATGAGGTCTCCCCAGAGCCTTCTTTTCTCTAGGCTGAACAACCCCAACTCTCTCAGCTTGACTTCATAGCAGAGCACTCCACCCTCTGATCACCCTTGTGGCCCACCTCTGAACCTGCTGCATAGGCTTCATGTCCTTCTTGTGTTGGAGGCTCCAAAAGTGGAGGGCAGTACTGCAGGTAGAGTCTCATGATAGCAGAGGAGCAGAATCATCTTCCCTGACCTGCTGGCCATGCTTCTTTTGATGCAGGAGAGGATGCAGCTGGCTATCTCAGTTGCATATTAGCTCATTGTTATCTCATGTCAAGCTTCTCCTCAACCAACACCCCTTCTCCTCAGGTCAAGTCTCAGTTCATTCTCTGTCCAACCTGTCATTGTCTCTGAAACAGTTTTTCTCTAGAGTAGAAATGTAGATTTTGTTTTGCTCCGGTATTTGCATCACCCTGGAATTTGCTGGATCCAGCGTGATCCTGGCAGCTGAAAGTTGCAGCAGCATCACATAAAAACAAAACCTATGCCTGGAAACTTTACAGGAGCTTTTAACTGCTGTTCAATAGGCTGACACTCCTTAGCTAAAATATATTCTAGCTTTTGAGCAGTCAAACTGGTTGCCATACACTTCTTGTACTTTGAAATGAAGTAGCTAATTAACCCAGGTTAGCAGGGTCTACCTGGGGCAATGATACACAGCTGCACAGTGCTTGCCCCCACCATGCCCAACAACAGCTTACTCATAGGTAAGGACACTTCCCATCTGTAGAAGTATAATATTCTTTACTGATGCTTTTAAATTTGCATATATAGCAGAAAACCAGGTTAGAAAGCACAATACTTAATAGTTGATTCACTGAAAGAACACCAAATCTTTTTAGAAAAGCAGTTAGTTTGAACAGTTCTGCTCTGTCTTTGAGGTATGGGTTCCAGTCAGTTCACTCAGGACACAGTAACACTGTGGGGACACTGATAAATCAGGACAAAGCAGGAACACTTATGTGAATGTAGCACTTATGATTAATTTTGCACTAAAGGATACCATCTTCAAGGCAGTTTGCTTTTTATTCATAGCATAAATATAGTAACAGAAAACACAGCAAGCTAGAGCAGCTTTTTTACTTTCCTGTACTCACCCAAGTGTTTCTATTACAGTAAACTGTGCTGCTGTGCTACATTACAAGCATACAGGAGGGGTAAATGAAGACAGACACAAACCATGTATGACATAACTTATTTAATTCTCAACTTAATTTTGATGCTAAAAATTAGTCAAAGGCACTTCAAAGAAGGTATTTAAGAAACAAACCCTTAAGGTGATCATTCCAGACAAGTCACCATCTTACATCTGCCATTAGGGACATGACTACCTATAACTGCCAAGTGAAACATTCACAGGTTTTCAGTGGAGCATACTGTCCAGCAGCAATATTCAATTCTTCTCAAGCATTAATAACATTTGCTGAATATTTTAAATACATTATGGTAAAACAAAGCAAGTTACACTTTTGGAATTCCACAGAAGCTATTATTGACAGAAAAAGGACAAAACTGCCTTTCCAAGTGGTCCTGTATTGAGGGATTTTCATCTGTGCGTGCACTATCAACAACAGTAGCAGGTATATCAGAAAATAATCCACATTCTGCTCTCGTACCAAGATGAAACACCCTGCTCAGATAGCAAACTGTTTATAAGAGGTCTATCAGCTGCTCACTAAAATTTATGCTTCTGGAAGTACAGGAGAAAAATGGCAACATGTGAAGAAAAAGTCATCAATATACCCCCACCAAATCAAAATAAAGAAAGTGTCCTTAAAGCCAAAAGGTATTGCAAAAAGAGCTTCTGCAACAGAAGAGCTCATGTTAACACCAGCATTTAACATCATAAATAAGACCAATCCAGACTGCAAAAATGAACTGGGAGTGAAAGAAGATTAAAATTGATCGTTTTGTACAAGCAAAGATTAATACTTTCCTCTGATTAAGAACAACGACCAGAGAGTAACTTCTCGGCATTCTCATTCCTTCTCATTCCCACTAATACAAGGTTAAAACGTTACTGTTACACTGACACTCCCACACCAAAGTGCAAACTGCTCCTCAGTAATTTCAAGGAAACTAGTTAAAAATTCTCAGATTCCACTGTGGTGCCAATGGAAACTTTTAGATTTTATACAATTAAGAATCTTCTTTTAGAATCAAAGCAAAACAAACCCACAGCAATAATTGGTATAGCCTATGTCACTGTGCTTCAGAAAGGTCTATCCACCTGAAATACTATAGACCCTTTGTGCTGCAGAAATACTCAAACTCAACAGTTTCTCAAAGCACAAAGGCCTGAGAGTGAATTAACATACTGCTGGTAATAGTGTGCATGAAAATTATGCTAACTGTTCCCATTCCAACCTTGTCTTACTGAAGCTTTTGAAAGTAGTGAAATACAAACTAATTATTTCAATTATTTCAGAGGTATCAGCTTATTGTTATGGCAATGCAATTCATCAGAGAAGAACAGTTCTCTGTTATAATCACAGAATGTAAAGCTGATAATTCTTCTAGCTTGTCTGGAAGGAAAAAAAGAATTCATTGTAGTGCTGCTAGAAAGGCAAAAGAAATTGACTCAGAGGCCTAAGAGCAAGGACACTTAAAAAAAAAAACCAAAAAAAAATAAAAAAAAAAATAAAAAAAAAGAGAGAGAGAGAGAACGGATGCTTGAAAAAAAGGCTATTTTTCCAGATAGGCCACCTATTTATCACAAGGTTGCAAGTTCTTAGTCTTACTCCCTCAATAAATTGAACTTTACTTATTTCTCCCTTTCCTCTGAGGTCTTGCATGTTTTGTGGAAAGGGACATCCCTGCCTGCACTGCTAAGACCACAGCCCCGGTGGTCTTGGCACCAGATGAAAATCAGAACTGCTGCTGAGAAAAGGCTTCACCTTGAGCTCAGCAATAGCTGGGGTCTGACTGCCACCTCAGCAACCAAACTGTGTAGAACTCAAACATCTCACCAGCTGCTTCCTCTTACCCACTCAATTCTTACATAAGAGGAAATCAAAACCCCAGAGACAGGATAGTCAGAATATAAGAAAACATAAGAGAAAATTCTGTCACTTCACTGGGCAGCATGGGGTAAACACAGGACACAGATCTACAGAAAATATGCAAGATTAGTTCTGCCTGTTGCAGAAGAAAATTTTTAACTTCCCAAGGCTGAACTGAGGCAAGTGTCAATAAAGGAGAAGTACAGTAGTTGGGTTGATCATTTACATGTGCTGAATTTACAAGGATAATAACTTGGGATCTTGATTTGAGATCGTGATTTGATTTTGTAACTTCTTGAAGCATTTCAAAAAATTTTAATTTCATGTTTGAATAATGCCCACTGGAGCTACCAACATCGTATGGATTTCACAATATTACTGGTTTTGCTGCATGTGGGATAAACATTTAGCTCACAGAAGGAAGCACTTTTCAGCAAGGTACCATCCATCCTCCGGACAAGCATCCCTACAACTACAGCTGGAGACTTTTTCCTATTTTAAACAAATACTGTAATAATTTTCTACTTAAGTCAATTAACATAAAATAAAGCTCATGTCCCTTTTGGTACTTCAGAGGCAGTCTTGCTCATAAAAGACCAACAGATTTATCCCTGCAGGAACTATTTGTTCAACTAATACTGGATACGTGAACCTCACCTATAGTGAGGCAGAGCAGATGTATGTAACACTTCAACTCACCAGTAATTGCCATCATGCTGCAGAGCAATGGTCTGCAAGGACAACAGATAGACCCCAATCTCTACAAGAACTATCTTTGGAAAAAAAATCCAGTACTTTGTTAAATCCTCTTCCAGGAACATCCTGAAGGACAGCAGCAGTAAATAAGGCTGTCTGCTACCAGCATGTGCCCTTTCCAAAAGAATGACTGGAGGTAATTAGGTTATGTCCAAATTCATCAATATGATGAAGGTGAAAAGTGATAAAAAGATGAAGAAACTTCTGTTCAAGTGTGGAATAAAGACACACTACATGTGAAGCTTAACCCTATCCCCCATACTGCTATTCACTCAACTTGAAAAAGAAAAACACAAAGTTTTTACGTTAACTATATAAAACAGGCTTGACCTCTGAATACTCTTCAGTAATTAAAACACCTATTTTGTCCTATAACAAGAAAGTGTTTTCAGTTAAGAGGCAGAGATACTCAAATAACTGGAGAGAGTTAATGCACTTTGAAAAATTCCTGCGTTCAGGCTGGCTTACCTGATTAAATACACAGTTCAGCTGCATAAAGAGTGAAATAAGGTTCACTTAACACTTTGTTCTGAGAAAGGTAACAAGAAGCAGATGAAGAAGAGATTATAGAAATGGAGAAGAAAAAATATCCAGAAAAGTGAAATTAAGTACTTTAGCCAAATAAATTAGATGTGTAGAGAAGCAGTCAAATCAGCTTTACTGCAGTTTTAAAATAGGACTTGTTTGTACCTACGAAATGTTAATGAATGAGGTGAGTCCACAGTCTCAAAATACAGTGATGTGCGAACTAAATGGAAACAAACTAATTACAATGCTAGCTGAAACCAAGGTATTATAATGCCATTATAGCTTTGCTAAGATACTATTCTTTCTGGTTCATAAGGTGTTATGAAGAAGGTGTTATGGAAGAGAGATTTCTAGTTCAAAAGTATCTACCTTATGCTGAGAAATTCTGAGATGACTTTTTGTATCCATTTTACCAGTAAGGTAAGTTAATAAAAAAAAAAAAAAAACACAGGCAAATACATAAGCAGCTTGCATTACCTCAGCAATTTATACAATAGTAACTATTTCTGGGTTTACCCTTAAAATAGTGGTGATCCAACTTCATATTGTTTTGCACAAAAGAGACTTAAAAAAAAAATCATAGCGGTGAATTCCATGTCTGCAACAATTCAAAGTAATCTTTTGGGTGATCTCTGCCTACTCATAACAACAAGTCTGCCAAAGGTCTGCCATTAAGGCAAAGCAAACTTGAGGATCTTATTTTCATGCCTCTCCCTTCCTTATAGGGCAAGGTACACAAAGTAACTTCAGGATATTGAGAATACCAGAGAAAGGTGTCATGAAGTACTTGACTGTGCAGCATCCAACTTCTAATACAAGAACTGACCCAATAGAACATCTGGAAGGAAACAAGAGAACAGAAAAGGAACAGAAATACTGTATGATTATCTTTGAACCTGTTCACTATGTTCATATCCAAGTTATTCCAGATATTAGTGTAACAAACAAACCTCCAACTTCACAGCTTTAGGACCCTAAATCTTCATGAGCAGGGCTGCAGGGTCACACTATCCTGAACAGTCAGAGCCAGCACCAGACTCAGTTGTAGTCAGACAGTGACAGGAAGTACTGCCAAAGTGATTTCTGAAATAAGAATCACCATGAATAATTTCAGTCCGTAAGTTTCATGCAGGAGTTCGAGGCGAATCTTATTCACTGTACTGACTTCTTCATTTGCTTCAAAGTCCAATTAATTCTCAGAAATTTTTTGCTTTAGCTTTTGATTATCCTCCAGTGCTTCACTTTTGCTCTGCTCTTCTGGATGCTTTGCCAAATCAGGATTGTACCGATACAAATACCCATATGGGCGGAGATGGTAAATGAAATATTCCAACTGATACATAGTCACAGAATCAACGTAGTGGAATGAAACTGCTAGATCAGAACAGCATCCGGGACCCTAAAACATAAAACAAGTCAAAATAATCAGCAAGAATTGCAAAGCATGCTCTGGATGAAAAATCAGTGATGAATTCAAGCTCATACTTGACTTCATGGGGAGAAACTCACTACCAGCACTTAATGTGAGGCAATCAAAATGTATCAGACATACCTGCCAAAGCATCTTTCCAAAAGAAAGTTGGACAAAGTCTTTTGCTTCTGTAATCAAACCAGTGAAAAAAAACTAGCTGCCCTCACTCATCTCAGATTTTCTGCTTTTCCATGGTTCTTTTTTTATATTGGTATTTAAATAAACCCAAGAAGCAGCAAGCAGGTCTAAATGCATTCTGTTTATATATGAAGCAATACAGGCTTGTTTCTTGTGACAGCATTGATCTGTAGTACGTGCCCATACACCTGCGCCTGTGTTCACACATTATACAGTTTGGCAAATTTGTCAGTATCTAACATCCTACACATATTCCTACACATTTTTAAGAGCTAAAAGATCATTTCTAGCACATTTGTTCCAACTTGTATTTTCTATCTTGAATTCAGCTTAGGGAATGCATTTCTGGAAGCTAGTTGAGGCGGGGGTTGGTTCATCAGAGTTGATTGCAGAACTGCTAAGATTCCTATTCTAACTGGAACAAAGACTAAATATTTAAAGAGATTGAAGAGAATAATTGTTAGTCTTTCAACAGTTACCAAGCTTGATCAATATAGCTTGTCAATACACCAGATGAACTAGTCTTTTCTCAAACACAAATAGGATATGACAGGATCGAATCCGTCACTTACAGCTGTAACTGTGCAGAGCTCAGCCACCCGTGAACTGCAAACATAGCTAAAGCTGCTACATCCTGACACATTAAATACATTATCAGAGTTGTTTCAAGCTACAGAAACGCTCTAGTTGCTGAATACAAGTATAAAAATATATCCTTTACAATGAAAAGAAGCTACTGAAGAACTAGACTTTTTTTTCCAGCTTTACTGTCTAAAAACTCCCACATCCTACTCTTGATTTGGCTGCTATGCTGATCCTAAAGCTTACTGGAAAATAAAACCTCTAGAAGAGGCTTTAAAAAAAGCCACATCACAGATTATATAATCCTCAAAAGTTTACAATTCAGAATGGCTTCCAATAACTTTAACCACACCCTGCTCCCACCTGGTGTTTTGTTGTTTTTGTTTCCTTAAACCAGGTATTTTAGATGTGGAACACAAAGGACAATCTGAAGTTTTACAGCAAAAATGTTTCAGCTTGTAAATGCTGACATATTTCTGTTGCTGCCACAGAAGAAATTCTTAAAAATTGACTTTGCCAGCCCTCCCATTTGCCTCTACTTCTACAGAAGGTAGACAAGAGCCCCATACAACTGCAAAAGGAAATCTAATCATACTTCCTTGTCTGGGTCACACATTTATTTCAGTTCTAGGCAAAGTTTATTCTTTTGTAAACTTTTCAGTGGAATCCAACTCCATGTACGTTTTAACAACCTTCAGTAAGAAAGTGAGGGGAGGGCAGTTCCCAGAGATAGGTGACATATATTGCAGTAAATCTCCATTTGAAGGGAAAAAAACCTAGCAGCCAATACAGTCATATGTACCATTTCTCACCATCCCCTAACTTGGAAAGCTGTCAGCCAGTGTTAATCTACAGTCATGAGCAAGTCTCAAAATTAGTTCTGTTTCCACAGTTTTTATGCAAGTTTTGTTCTTGGGTGGGAGATAAAGGTGTATCAGTGCCACCTTCCCTTTCAGCAGGCTTTAATGTAACTAAGCCATACTGTCTGGGCTGGACCATACAGTGAGCACACAGCTTGGAATCAACCACCCTGGTCTCCCTTCTCACTGCACACAGAGAGGGCTGGGTGGCTGGAAGAGAAGCAAGTGATGTTGTGTGCCAGGTGAGGGGACAAAACAGAACAATAGCTTTGCAAGGAAGGTTGTAGTGGGAACACCAGGTAAGTAAGCCAAAAAGGTTTCCTCTACTTTTTTTTGCTGTCCTGAGAACACAGCAAAACAGCAATAATAATTTAAGATTCACTAGCTCATCTGTAATGTTAATTTTTTAGCACCAACCTTTAGATTTTTACATATTTTACATGCATTTTAGACATATTTCACACATCAGCACACAGGTATCCAACAACAAATTTCGTTTTCTAATATACTGAGCTACTATTAAACTGGCAATTCACACATCATACACATCCACACCAGTTGCAAGATATACTTAATAAAATGTGTACCAGGTTCCTAAGGACTTACCTCTACAGCAGGATAATAATTATAATTCCAGTACCAGAATGTTTTTGGTAGGTATCCTCTGATTAAGTGATGTTCTGGAACAAAGGGATGAAAAGTTTCTCTCCCATTCGTATCCCTAGAATCTCCTGCTTCCACATTAAGGATCTCCATGCACTTTCCTAGTGCCAGATCTTCAATAGAGGAACTGTGAGAGCATTTGTTTGTTTTAAAGGCAGTAACAAATCTCTTCAGTGCTTCTTTGCTTAGAACATACCCAGCTCCTCCACTCATGTAGCCCTGTTTGACATAAGGCTTAAACCTTCTCCCAAAGTATATGGGCTGTTCAGTACTGTATTTTGAAAGAAGCCATCTCAAATTGTCCAATATAACATAAGTATCATCATCAGCTTTCATAAACCAATCAGCATCATCAAAATAATGGTCATATACATATTGAAAAGCTTTAATAGTCTTCCAGTACAGTTGGTCTCTGCCTTCTTTGGTTTCTAGGCCCACAGTTGGGAAATCTTTGTTTTCCTCAGAGCTCATGAAAAGTATTTTATTACAACGTTGGGCCCAAGTAGCCTTAACATGCTTGGCTTTCTTTTCCAGATTTTGAGGTCCAGTCATGACCCAACACAGTATCTTCACCTTCTGATACAGTCCCTCTGCAATATTTTTATCTTCATCTAAAAAAGAGGGAAGTTCCAAAACAATATTAGACTTGATTGCAAAACAAGGAGCAATCTCTCCCCAGGCATTCTGTTTCTAGATGAGAAAATACACGCAGAGAGAGAAGAGGTGTTTGCTTCTACATGTACCAGTTAATTAAATTAATGTTAGATTTAGGAAGGAAACAAAAAGACTTCAAAACAAAGAAACTAAAACCCTTAAAGTTATTTCAATTTCACAGGATAAAGAAGAGCAGAAGTGCTGTATCAAAGCATGTATCTGGTCAGGGAAGTGTGGCTTTAGAAAACCTGGATTTGTATGCAAAAACCATTAGAAGGCAACTTCTTTATGGTGTGGGACTAATGAAATTTAAAAAACTGAATATTTTTGCCATCCACAATGAATACAGAACAGCAAGCCTCAAAAGCTAATAAGCTCTATTATTTATATTCATGTTAGCTAGCAAAGAATTTATCACCAAATCAAGTTAAACCTTCAAAAAAAATTAAAAAAAAAATCAGGTTAAATAAGTTAGGATGTCATGAAATTAGTATTACTGTTGTCCTAAAATGTATTTATTTGCAGACAATACAACAGAACAAACAGATAGAGTTGAGGTGTGTAATATCAGGCTGCCACAGCATTAACTTCTCTCAAAGAAACATTTTCACTTGACACATAGACTTTAACTTATGCAAGAAAATATACCATGGAGAATGGAATCTGCATAACTGGTCCTAATATTCCAGCTTACGCTTTAGGCAACAACAGATCAGATTTCTTTGTAACAATTTTCTATAATTACATGTGAAACACTCTCAAACTAGTCTTACAAAGGTTGCTGTTTAGATGTTTCAATAGCAAATTACTTATTAACATCTTCAAGCAAATGCCTTACAGTCTATTTTTTCAGCATCTAAACTATTCCAACTCAGATATTACAGAATCATACAATTTTCAGGGTTGGAAGGGACCTTTAAGATCATTCAGTTCCAACTCCCCTGCATAGGCAGGGGCACCTCCCACTAGATCAGGTTGCTTAGAGCCCTGTCCAACCTATCTTTAAAAACTTCTGGGGATGGGGCTATCATCTGTATTTAGAACTAACTCATTCAGTGAAATGTGTCACATTTAAAGTATGCCTGATACACTAGAGGGGTCTACCTTCTTTGAAAAAAAAAAAAAAAAAAAAAAAAAAAGTGCAAATGGCAAACAACAATCTGTGTTCAGGCTGCAACAAGTTAGAAGTGCTACAAAATTAGTTCTTAGAGCTACCAAGGAATTCATCCCCATCTACAAAGCCTGCAAACATGTCTGCTTAACAAAACCACCATTTGATGTCAATAGTTCATTTGAGAAGTTCATGCTCCAAACAAATCTGGTTACAGAAGCTGGACTAACAGTGGGCTCTAAGGAAAAAAAAAACAACCAAAACACCCACTAGTGTAATGAAAATGTAAACAAAGAACAGCAGCGTTCTGGTTTTCAGAGACCTCAGGAGAACAAAGTTATCTAGATGTAACCTGAACATGGGGCAGGTCAAAGAAAATGATTCATACAAATTCTTGGCAGTGAAGAAAGCACCATTTTGCAATGCAGGAAAAGGGGGTATATTATATAATGAGTCAGGTGTAACAAAATACCTTTATGCTGTCCTGAGTCCGCATTGAAATTCATTTGACCTTGCAGCTGTCCATTATCAGTATCTGCTGAGTGCTGGCCATGTGGATCATTGTGAAGGACTGGAGCCTCATAAGGCTGGATCTTAACCTGTTCTTCTAGAATAATGCTAAATAGAAGATAGCATACGAAAAATCCTATTGCTGATCCAAATGTGAAGGTTAGAATGTTCATCAAAGACTTGGAAGAGGCCATCTCCTGAGGGTAATACACTGTCAAAAAAAAAAAAAACAAAAACCCCAATAAGCTTAAAGCTGCTTAACACAGGAATCTGTATCTAAAACTATAGTAAGTAAAGAGCTCAGTTCTAGTTCAGATTCAGCTCCCCTGGATTTGCAAGGAAGTTTAAGTACAAGAGCAGTGCAAATATTCATATAAAATTGTACAACCATTGATAAATTTAATGCAAAAGAGCTACCATATATTCTTTATCTTAAAATTATAAAGAAGAGTCATAAATCTCAAAGGTGACTGTATATACAAACAATATTAATGGCATTTATGCAATACTTATATAAGAATGCATACATTTAACTTGCAATGCCTTCATTATAATATTGTAATATATGTTCACTTCTTTATTCTTCATCCTGAGCAATTTATGCTTTAAAATTTAGTACTCAGGTCTTTTATTCAGCTAAAAGATGATCAAAGGCTATTTACTACTCAGCTAAAAGATGATCAAAGGCTATTTACAGGTCAAGATACAATATGGTCATGAGATGTACCTAAACTCCAGGAGGAAGTATATTACAGGAATTCTTCAGCAGACGTCAAACACAGGAAGATTTTGAAGAGTTATAAAAGCAAATCTACTCTCAAAGAGCAGTTTTCCTTCCAATTTTAGGCAGTATTGAGGATAGACTTTCAGAGTAAGACAGTACCTGAATTTTCACACAGAAGCACCCATTTTAAAAACAGAGGAAGAGTAGAAGAAGAGAAGAAAACACATCAGCACCAAAGACTTCTACACATCAAAACTTTGTGTTCTAGTAATTAAAAAAACCTCTCAACTTCAGCTTCTTAACAACTCAAGGACCTGGCTGGCCATTTTTATAAAATCAAGCAAAGCCAGCACCTATGCCTGTATAAAGTGAGCATTTTACAGCCTAAGCAAGTGCAAATTTTTATATACTGAACACTTGCAAACCAATTTTGGGCTGTTGAGGCCTGAGGTCGTTTCATCTTTGGACAGGGTTGAGATATTATCCAATAAATCATGACTAAAGTACAAAAACATTGACTGTCAAACACAGTGAATTCAAGCCAGAGGCTTACAAACAAATTGATGATGATGTTATGTTCTCTCTGCTAGGATCTCTCTGCTCTGCTAGGAGCCAGACAAAACCCGATTTAGTTATTTAGGGAGCTAAAAAAAGAAAATTACAGAATGTACAGAGCATCGATGAAAACCATCGATCAGAAATGAGTTGCAGCCACCAAAACAACTCATTTAGCCTGCACTCCTCTCCTTGGCTGTGCAGAGTTCTACTGGAGTGTCCCCAAGCTGCATGAATCAGTTTGCAGCAACACACACTCCAAATATCAGCTTTCTGTTTGAGCACTCTCCTGAACAAGGAGAGAGGACAGAAAGCAGGTGTGCATATTGTTAGGCTGGGACTCCAGAAAGCATCATATTTACTGCAAGCACACAGACCTGGAGCATTGAAACAGCTCTAACATGTGATATGCTTTGCTTTTCACACTGCCAGGAAAAAGAAAGAACACTGGAAAAACAACTTGAAGCACAAAAAAACTATCAAGAAACTTTAAGGTTGTATCAAATTAATATGTTATTATGGCTGATAAGGAGCTGTATTTCTTTAATATATAAAAAACCCACAATAGGCAAATTTTTAATCATACCTTGTCTTCCCACAATTCTGTACCACATCTTAGTGGAGACTAATCATTGCCTTTAGACATCACAAAGTATAAGGTTGACTACATCATCATTTGTGACCCAGGCCTTGGAAAAAAGATTTGGTTTCCAGCTTAATTTCTATTGTCTTACAAGCTACTAACTTGGGAAGAAAATATGAGGACGTAGATTAAAGTTCTCAAAAAAAAAAAAAAAAAAGGCAGGAACCTAAAACATTTAAGGAAAATCCTATATGCCCAAGCAGTCTATGGCACTGAAAAGTATCCACTGTACTACAATTATTATTTATTTTTATACACAAAGGGAGAGAGCCAGAATAAAGCAATGACTTCCTTCAGCATATAAAAAGGGGGGAAAAATAAATATTGATGCATACACACAATATAGCTACAGCACTTCATAGAAGAGAAAGTCTACATTGTTCCACTTTTCACTGTTAAGTATTTCTTTGCTACAAAGCTATCTGCTCAAACAGCTGTTAAAATTACTCTTCCTTGAAGAGGAAAAACAGAAAACAACTTGAAAATAACTGCTGGTTATTAAAATATGGAATTATGCTAAACTAGATTCTTTAGGGAGAAAAAAGTAAAATTCAGGGTATTGGAAATGTTAAAAGAGAAAAAAGTATATTCATCATATTTGAGAATCAGAAGCTGATTTGGCAGTATTCCACAAGCAAAGAGGATTTCTGGGAGCAGACAGGGACAGATGATGAAGCTGTACTTCATATTTGTCATTAAATGTCTTTGGTTACAGTTTTCAAGCTAAAATATTCAGCTCATTGTTCTATTAAGTTTATAGCAAGAGACTGGGCCACTATATACATGTGTGTGCATCCATATCTTCATAAATTCCATTAGTAAATAGGACAGAAATCCTACTTTTTTTAAAATTATATTGATACTGAGCCTAAATATAGTCTTATCTTGCCAGCATAAGAAACTAAATGCTGTAGCATTAGACTAGAACCAGAAAATGTCTAAAAGGAAGGTCAGATCTTCTGATAAGCATCCTCACTCAGACTCTTATGACATTCTTTTCTATACAGGGATTTATTCAGGTACAAGACATGCAAAACATTTAAGTGTTCAAAGGCAGGCTGGATGAGGCTTTGAGCAACCTCATCTAGTGAAAGATGTTCCTGCCCATGGCAGGAAGGTGGACTAGACAATCTTTAAAGGTCCCTTCAAACCCAAACCACTCTGGTCCCTTCCAACACAAACTATTCAGTGATGCTATGATTCTAAGACATACAGAGAGGGAGAATCTAAGTGCAAAATCTACTAGGCCACTAAAAAGTCCCTAATTTTATTCCTATGTCTATTTTTACTTCTCTTTAATTAAAAAAGGACACTATTTAAAAAATCACCCACAACAAAAACCTAACCTTCAGTTTATGCTCCACTGCTCTACCATGGCAGCTTAAACAAGTAGAACTACTTAGATATTAATGTAGGCAACCCTATTCACATCAACCAGACCAATAAATGTTTAAAACTACTAACACGACTGTCAGTGTAGATTTGGATCCAAATTTAAGTTTTGAGAGTATACAATTTCTGCATCTTCAAAGTTACAGAGCAAGTAATTTTCCTGTGTTAGGGGCTACTGAAATTGGCAGCCTGATGGAGACAATCTATCTAGGAACCAAACCTGAATCCCCAGCCCCGCCCAGAGCACTACTCCAATTGCTGGTGCAGACCTCCTCACCCAGATACACACACAAGCAGCTCCCCACAGGCATACCATGATCCACCAGAAAATGGCCTTAGACATTATGGATTCAAACTAGAGAAGAGTAGATTTAGACTGGGAGTTAGGAAGAAGTTCTTCACTCTGAGGGTCGTGAGACACCAAGAACAGGTTGCCCAGAGAGATGGTGAAATCCCCATCCCTGGAAGTTATTAAGGCCAGGATGGACAGGGCTCTGAGCAACCTGATCTAGTGGGAGGTGTCCCTGAGTTCCAACCCTGAAAACTCCAAAATGACTCCCAGATCATAGAATCATAGAATCATAGAATTGGCTGGGTTGGAAGGGACCTCAGAGATCATCGAGTCCAACCCTTTTACCACCGTTGCGGTTGCTAGACCATGGCACTGAGTGCCACATCCAGTCTCTTTTTAAATATCTCCAGGGACGGAGAATCCACTACTTCCCTGGGCAGCCCATTCCAATGCCGGATCACTCTCTCCGTAGATCTTAATGCTTCCAGTATCTGGCTCAGATCTTCTAGACTCATATTGCCGAACTGAAGACTATGATTTCACAAGTACCTTTCCTACAACTGAAGATGCCTCAAAACCTGTCTCCCTAGTTTATTTCCCTACTCACTGGCTGGCCTGGCATGGTATCACTACCAGCCATACACCAGCATACTTGCCAATACAATCCAGATGTACTCTGGTCTCTCCAGTTACAGGTATGCCAGACACACAGACCCCTAAGACTTACGGTCTCCACTCCACTTGCTGGCATTTAGACCCTCACTCACTCCAGTTTCTCCAGTTGTCACCAGACAACAGAGGTCCCTATAACTTAAGGTACCACCCCAGATGCTGGCACTTAGACCTCAGTATGCACACATGAATATAGCAAAGTGCCCTCCTACAAGAATACATTCAGAACCAGAACTTAGTGAGACAAGAGGACAGACTGTGGTAATATGGCACAGGGCATGGCCAAACATACTGACCAACCACTTGCTTACAATTGACCAGGCTCTTTTATCCCATTTTCCTTTTCTTTCCTATATTTGTTCCTCTCCAAACCACCTTGTTACCTCCCTCTGGCTCCTTTCCTGAGCATCCGGTATTAAGTTTTGTACAATCACAAGATGCTGTTCTCCTGCATAACATCTCATAATATGTTCCATATTCTGCTGACAGTTACCCCCCTGAATCCGGTAAACTGTCCCAGTGAGCTTTCCTGTTGACTTAGCTCAGTGCCTGACACACCTGGGCAATAGGACTGAAAACTCTCCAGTGACAGATCAGGGGCTGCTTCCTCTGACAAGATTAATGGGGTCCCCCACAACCCTGCTGTGCCTCCGTGCAGTCCCCATGATGAGCCTTTTATCACATAACCTCAAATGCAGGTCTCACCCTGGTATCTGCTCCAACAAGGGTTAAGGTCACCTTCCTAATCCAAAGCAAAGTTAAGCAATCCCCATGCTATATATATGACGTTGTATCTGTATATATCTATATTTATCATGTTGTATCTCTATACATACATACATATAAAATATATAATTATATATATATTAATATATTGTAGTGGAGCTTGTCCAACCTCTACCCCTCAAAAAAAACCCACAACCACCTTTAAAAATACTACTTTTAAGGAAACTCAGACCATGTAGCTTTTTGTTTCAAGAAAAGACAAATTCAGCAATAAAAACTAAAATGCAAACACAAACCTGGGATTTTGAAAATTACATAATGCAGGACAGAACTCTATTTTTGTACACCTTTCATCCCAGTATCATTTCACAACCACTTTAAGATTTGATAAATTAACTACGAGAAATACATCTAGCCTGCACACATAGCTGGCTCTTCCTTGTATCCCCTACTTATAACAAGAGAAGGAAGCTCTGCAGCTCCAGCATGAAACAGAATGTCAATGTCCTTTACGGGATGCATAATTAGCAATGAAATTGATCCCTAATACCTCTTCTGTAACAGTTGAGAAAACATCAGAATAATGAAAATTTAAATGAAGTTCGGTGTGCAGTGCCCGGGAAATGTCTTCTGCCACCAAGTCCCATTATTTCTAGAAGTTTTACATACATATTCATATGTTTCTAAAATGAAGCTATATGTAAAAGAGTTGCATGTTCACTAATGCTGCCTGTTTCAAGGATTACTGGAGCCTACTGCAGTCTCCTATCAACTAAGCACAAACTGTAGATTTCACTTTCAAACACATTTTGGTATGTTTTGGTTGTTTGTTTTTTTTTTTTTTAGTAAAAAAATCTAATAAGAATTTCTTTCAAGAGGAACTTCTTCCATTCAAAACTCTTGGTTGCTCTACCCAGAAGTACAGACTCCAAAAGCATGGTGTCTCGGTACTGGTGGCTGGCTAACAGCGTTGAAACACGATGTGTGACAACTCACAGCACAGGTGAGAGTGAAGAGAGATCGTGGTAATCTCCCTCACTCCAAACGCTGTCACCCTCTTTCGGCAACAAGTTGCCAAGCCTGAAGCATGACTTTCTAGACCTCTACTAACCCAGCTCTTACTAAATCTTACTAAAAGGAACTGCGACGTTCATTCAGACCAGGAACTCCCCGCTCTAAGGAGCAGCAGACGGGTGACTGCGGAGCATCGAGCGATTCCCCCCCTCCAGAATGCACCTTGCTCGCTCCGCTGAGCCTCCGAGGGACGCGCCGTCTTCCAAGGAGACCCCCTCCTTCTGAGCCTCTCCTTCCTAGCCGGGCAGCCAGGCAGCCGCTGTCCCCGCAACCCCAGCTGCCGCGGGCACCCTTCTCGCCGCCGCCGGCGTAACCCCTTCCGCCGCGGCCACCCCTCCCGCCCCGTCACCGTAGGGAGGCACCTTCCTCTACGTCGCCTTCCCAGACGGGGCGATGCCTTCAGGGGCCTGCCTGCCTGCCCGCCAGCCTCCCCCCAGCGACGGCCCGGCCCGACCCGGGGCCCTCCACCGCCGCCGCCGCCTCCCCCCTCAGCGCCGCCGGACACCGCGGCCCCGCCCGCCCGTTCTCTCTCTCTCTCTCACCTCGGCGGGGACCGGGATCGCGCTCAGCCGCGCGGCGCGCGGGCAGCCGTTGGCCGCGCGCAGGGGAGGCCGCCGCCCCGCGACGCCGTTGCCGCCGGCACCATCGCGCTGCCCCGCGCTGCGCACCCCCGGGCCGGCAGGGAACGGCCCCGCCCCTCCCCGCCCCGACGCCCGCTCATTGGGCGCTGAGCGCCGGGAGGGGCGTGGTCTGTCCCGGCACGCGCGGTTAACCCTTACCCGCTGGCGGGGGGGGGCGGTGCCGCGTGGCAGCGCGCTCGGTCCCTTCACGTGCTCGCGCGCGCAACAGCCCCCGCTGCCGGCGAGGAAGGGGTGGCGGCGGCAGGAAGGAGGAACGAGGAACGGGGAGCAAACGGCGGTGGCCACTGCCGCCCCCCCTGCTCTGCTCCCGGTGCAGGAGCGGGAATCAATCGGGCTGTTCTTACCCTTCTCCGCCTGCCCTCGGGTCAGGCCGCCAGCGGAGCCCCTGCTTGTCGTGCGGGGCGGTGGGTGAAGGCGCGTGCCCCGGGCCGGAGCTGCAGCGTGAGGGCGAGTGGCAGCTCGGCTGAGGCGCTTGGCCGGGGCTTTGAGGTGTGAGAAAATGAGACGGAGATGAAAGGGAGGGGCGGGAGAACGAGGAGCGTCACCCCCTCGACCACTTCGAGGTTTGTAAGTGGCGGACACGTTCAGGAATGAAATGGCCCGGGCAGGGCAGCCCCTCCACCCTTGGGTCGCGTTACCTTGCTCTTGTCTGCCTGGGCTTGGCGAGAAGGAGCTGGGCCGTGTGGTCAGGCCGGGCTGCGGAGCGGTGCTGCCTTCCAGCCCCTCGTTCCCTTCACTTCAGCCGGTCTGGAGCCTCTGCACTTCCAAAATACCATTAGGCAACTGCAAGGGACGTTGCTAGGTAACTGAACCTTCTGAAATCATTCCTTATCTCGCTGTGCTTACGCTGCCTACCTTTTAAAAATACGTGACGTTTCTCTCCATATCTTTCCTCGGCAAAAATCTATTAAATATGAAGAGGGATTATAGGTTTAAAAGGTCTTCTACATTACAGTCTAATGGAAGAATAGCGTTTTGCAAACGGGGTAGTTAATGGAGCTTTGCAGTTAATAGCTAGTGTGTTGTGGTTTGCTTTAAAACAAAACGAAAACAAAAAAGAACCAACGAAACCAAAAGAAAATAAACAAACAAAAAACCACACAAGAAACAAAAACCCCCAAAAAACAAGAAAAAACCCGGGTGCAGTGGTACGTGCAAAAAGGTCCATGCTGAGGGCTGTCAGTGTTTCTGTAAGGTCGCTGCACACACTGCTATCGACACACTTTATCTCCTCCTACTTCAAGCCTACCTGGGGATTAATTCCAAACCAAAGTTTTGCCCCTTCGTGGCTGCTGAGCTGTTTGTTTGCATTCTGCCTCCCCTCTGTCCAAAACTATTACCCTGCTGGAAAAGTATGCTTTCTGCCTGTGTTTTTAGTTCTTTTTCTATGGACAATTGATCATTCAGGAGATGCAGGCTTTTGTACTGCTTTAAGAAGCTCCTATGGATCCAGGTCATAGTTTCTCATTCCTGCCCCATTCCCGTTTGCTGACCCCTTAAAATAAAAATTATAGGCAACTGGGTGAATAGTATCTTCTTGCACTAGTTTACTTTACTAGCAGAGGTGAGGTGAGGTGAGCACACGTATAGGGGAAAGCATAAGTGTTGGCATTAAGAAATTAAACTATAAACAATAACAAATACAATGGAAATTGGAAAGGCTGCAGAAAAAAAAAAAAAAGTCTTATAATTTCCTTTTTCACCCCCTGCCAAATCTTGGTAGGAGTTCTGTCCACCCATCATGTCCAGGGAGTGCCTTAACATTCAGGAATAGATCAAGTGAAGTTTTCAAAATGTTTCTTATTACAGGTAGTGCAGTATAACTAAGCTGAATGTAAGACTTCATTTTGCAAATGTTAAAGCCTGGTCTTTTATCATAAGAGTTCTGCTGTCAAGGTCTGTGGCCCATGTGTATGACATACATGTATATGTATGCATGAAGTGCTACATCTTTTCATACTGAGATTCACTGAGCTGTTTACACTCTGTTAGGCTAGTTTGAAGGAAAGTTTTGAAGGGAGAAAAGGTGTGATATAACAAAATTCAAACATGGCTTGCCTACTGGGGTATGCAAAGTTTGCTTTAATAAATGTGACTGGTTTGGCCACATTGTAATGGCTGTTTAAGCACTTTATGGAGATATTTACATACCACAGATACAAGCAGGGTTTCTGCAATCAGGGATAGAGGAGCAGTCTCTGACAGCTGAATGTGCAGAGCTGTACTTGCTCCAAGGGGCTGGCCTGTGTGTTTGTGGTAGCAAACACGATTCCGCCTTCTGTTATGCAGCATTGCTTTGCATAACAAAGTGCCCGTGGATGTTTGTATTCATGTTACATACATAGAATTTAAAGGGAGAAGCCATTCTCTTGCTCTGGGATCAGAGAGAAGGTGCAGGCCTCCTCTTTTGCTTGCAGGGCCAGTAGATGTGCTTGACCTCAGTCCGTTTCTAGATAAATGTGCTGCTTCTTCAGGAGACTCTCCTCTGCTAGTAAGAAAGCCCAACAGTGATGGGGGACACACTGGTACCATGGCAACAGGGCAATGAGAATCACATCACTTACCTTCTGGCATGTGTGGCTGGGAACAAATGAGAGGGACATTAATTTTTTAGTAATTTAATTTAAAAGGCAATAAATCACTTTGGTCCTTGCGTCAGTATATAGGAAAGATAGAGATCTTTCCTTGCCTTAGGAGGGCTAGCTACATTCAACAGAAAGACTGTGTCCTGTGTGCTTCCAAAAGGTGCAGGGCAAAAAGCAGGGTAGCAGGCCCTTAATCTCTTTTACTCATCGTTTGGTAGGTTTTCATGAGCTACAAGGCTGGGCATCTTGACCCCTCTGGAGAAGTCTCCAGGGTATGTAACTACCATAAAAGCTCACTCAGATCAGCTACTGCTGCCAAATGTCTTCATTTCTGTGTGCAGGAGTCTGAGAATGCAAGTTTCTAAATAAGAAAGCTGACATGAAGATAAAGTGGAAGGTAAAACACCACAGCTGTTGTGAGGCTGTGTGATTTGGCAGGTCATTGAGTATACATATAGCATTTAAATATTTAATTAGATATCTAATAAATATTGCCTTTGAAACTGATTTCCCTTTGTAAGCAGCTTTCTGCATGCTAATGGTTGACAAGGAACCAGCTTTACCAGATGAAATTCTGCATATATTCATGCATAACATGAATATTAACATTACAAATGGTCTTGATTCCGTTTATGTCATTACTTTTATGGATCATCAGCAACACCATAAAAATATGTATTCATGAGTAATTTGTACATATTTTGACTGAAAGGTGCTTTTGTGTTCTCTGTTCACTCCTATTTGGTCACTCAGACCACCAAATTAAAAGTAATGCCTTATTTGCTTGTTATAATTTTAAAAACATCCCACTAACTTGACTGTTCTGATTTAGTGAGGCCATTCTTCTCTAAAGAACCTATTACCTGTTCTTTGTCAGTTTGTCAACCATAAATTGTAGCCACAGATCAAGTACAAGTATTTTCCATGCCAACCCCTATTTTTGGAGCAGAACAAAGGCCTTTAGGAAAAAGAATGGAGTTTCAGTTTATGGCCACACCTTTTCCCACGTGACTTGGGACAGAACACAGTATTTTGGTGCTGTGGTGTCCTGGAACAGTCAGAACCATATGCAGAGCTGTAGAGCTAATTTACCTTATTTACTGTAATTTATCTGATTACAGCGTCAACTGAAGTAGATTAAGATAAGAGAGTTCTCTGCTGTGAAGTGTTTTATCTCCCCAACTTCCCAATAAGAACACCAGCTGGCTGATATGCTGATATCCTGTTTTGATACGGAACTTCATTTGGTACATTTCATGCACAAACAAGAGTGGAACTGGCATGTAATAATACACATTACTGATCTGTGAAGTTAGAAGTCCTGTCAGCACTCAAACAACGTACAGCCTCTGCACTGCTCTTTGTTAACCGGATCTGCTTGCAACAAATATTTGACATAAAACAAGTGGCTGTCAACTCACAGATTAATATTCAGTGTGTGCCCAAAACTTGGGTGGTGCATTTGGAGTGGCAGAATAAGAAGTTAATCACTGGAGCTTGCTAAAAATATAGTGTTACAAAGAACACTTGAAAACAATGTGAAGTAGAGGAGATTTGTTCATTACCAAAATTAAAGAATTGGAAATTTAGAATTTTTATTGGAAATATCAGACAAAATGTAATAAGCTATCAGTCTGGAAATTCTGCAAGAAAATCACCTTCCTCAATGTTTCTATCCTGCTTGCAGACCTGCCCCAAAGCCTACTTCAGAGTGTTCTGCACTACGTTCATATTTCTATGGATGAAACATTTCCAGGAATCATTCTTTAACATAATTACCATTTTTCAGTTTAACATAAGGTGAGGGCTGTGTTACAGACCTCAGATTTCCCTGCCATGAAATTAAGAACATTGCACCCAGTTCCAGCACCGAGGGACATGGTGAGAAGGCATCAGGAGCACCAATAGGAAAAGTCTGCTGGGATTGCTGGGAGAGCCACACTCTGGATGGAGTGAAGCCTCCATCTTGCCTGTTCTCCTCTTTGGAAATAGCTCTTGGCAAGTTACTCTGCAAACCATGCCCAGAGGTTTTATCAAGGAATGTTGCTTGGCATGGACATAAATCACACCCATGAGTGTGCTAATAATTAGCCTGCCATACCTGAATGTACTTTCTGACCCCATTTTATAGAACCAGCCTTGCACGTAGGAAAAATGCATCTCTCTCACTCTTGCTACTGATATATTTCAGTGTAGATATGTATATTTCCGTTTAGATATGTATGCACCTTAAAAGCCAGGACAAGTGCAAATATTTTCTCTGTCAAATCCTACAATAATAATAATAATAAATTCTCAAACAATAAAATCTCTATTAAAAAGAGATGCATTTCAGAACAGCTTGAGCTGCAGCCAACACTTGTGGATACATTTGTTTGGCTATCTCCTACCTGCTCCTGAGGTTCAAAATATTGTTGACAGCTGAAATGAGATTCAAAATAATGCTGCATAAAGTATCATTGTATAATTGTATTTCTGTCAGAGTTAATACAAAATTTTTGTTGGCTCGTATTTCTTTCCTTTGAAAAAAAGGCTTAATAAAAAATATTGGAATTAGTATTGGAAATTATCCTATTAAATTAGTAGAAATATCCACGATATTATCTGGCATTATCTGGCATAAGAGATGAGATAAGTGCTCAAGAAGAATTAGAAGGCAGAACTAACTCTTCTACTTTACAATAATTAAT
Organism: Calypte anna; assembly: GCF_003957555.1. Taxonomy (NCBI): domain Eukaryota; kingdom Metazoa; phylum Chordata; class Aves; order Apodiformes; family Trochilidae; genus Calypte; species Calypte anna. Next base: position 25,932,306 of record NC_044245.1, on the reverse strand, counting down.
AATTAAATTCTTTTAAGTCCTTTTGAACTGATACTGCATTTTGAGTTCCTTTAGAAATTGTTGTCTTCTCTGTAGGTTTGCTTCTGCTTTTGGTGTTACTTTTTCTAATTATAATTCTATTTCATTTCTGTATAAGTAATGGGGCAAAACTATTTTCACATAGTGTCTTGTTAGACTTTTTATCTAGGGAAGGCAAGGAGAAGAGCCATTCCATTTTACTGTTTCTATGACAGCAGAAACAACAACAGAATTTTACCTCTGTACAGAAATTAGAATTAATTCCTTGGGAAATAGCAGACTTGGTACTTATAATGAAGAAACAAGGTGATCATCTGAAGGGTTAAATACTGCTTGATTTAACAGTTAGTAGGATGCCAACACATCCTGTGAAGTGAGCTGTATTTTAGTGTGTACTTCTGAGATAAAATGGGAAAAATTAATCTCATTATTAAAAGTTTTCATGTACATAATTGGCTTAGTGTACGTGGTAGTGCAGTTGTTTATTTTCTACACTGCGGTGTTGTATTTTCCATTCCAGTTATGTCATTGCAGACTTTCGTTGTATTTATTCTACATCTCTGTTTCAGTTAACAGCAATCTTAGCAGGGTGACAGTTTCTCATGTTGAGGTAACAGCTCGACCTAGTGATGGGAAAGAGCAGATGCAGTCATATGGTTTAGAATAATTTCTCAGTCTTTTATAAACCAACAAACATCTAACTTTCTTAAAAAAAAACCTCTTCATGCAGTGTTCAATAATTCTTACTCTCCTTCTTCTGTTGCTCTTAATTGCATTTAGGAAAGCATATATGTGCACTTAAGCATATTTCACTGACACTCTGGTGTCTTCCAAGCACAAATCACAAAATGAAATCCAGTGCTTTAAAAGACGAAAGCAGCACAACTAATGTCTGTCAAAAAAACTTTATTAGAATTATGTCTGGTTACTCCAGCTGAAAAATGTGTTCCAATATACTTTAAGTCTCTGTTATATATGTTCAAGCATGGATTTACCTGTTACAGCTTTATACCAGTTAACTATGTCTCTTACAGCAGGCATTAGCTGTATTCTAGATGAAAAGGGTCTTGTTTGTATTAAACAAAACATCTATTGAACTGGGCAAAATCTCACAATGGGGAAATCACAATGAAAAAGTGAACTGCAGATTGTAATTTGCAGTTAATCCTGCTATATTGACTACAACGGTTTAAATGCTAATTCAGCTGACACCTCATCTTTCTTACTATATGAAAAAAAAAAGAATTTCAATTAGTTCTACCATTACAGCTCTAAAAACTCTGGAGAATTACTCAACTTTATGATATAGAATCAGTGTCAGACAAATCATCTTTCTTATTTTGCAAGTAGTTAAAAAGAATATGTAGTAGTTCTTTGGTTTTTTGGTTTGCTTCCCACCCCTAAGAAGGGAGAATAAATTACACTGGATGCCTTCTCATTAGCCAAGAGCACTATTCAGTGTAAGTCAGCAATGTTTCACTCCTCTGTGGCCTTGGGCCTACTGACAATAGAGCCATTGGTATGCCATATGCCATGCCTGCCATGTGCACTGTACAGCCAACAGCTCTTTCAACAACCCTTTCTTGTCTGTGCTAGGGCACACGGGATAATGGAATGGCTGGGATGTTAAAAAAAAAAGATGCAGCAGTAGTGCAGAATGCTCAGTCTTTTGAGCAGGCAATAACAAATCACCTTACTTTGTTTTCTCTCTGGCTGCAGCACTAGGCATGCCTTCCTAGTACTTTCCTGAGGTTCTGAATACCCAAGCTCTAGAAAAGATTTCCTTTTAACACTTCAGTGATGTGACCTCTAACTCCAGGGTCAGAGCAAGTCTTATTTGTTTTGAAGCTTAACATAATTAAGCAGAAAGACAAGAAAAGTGATTAAATAAGAGAGAGTATAGCAACAAGAATTCCCAGTGGGAGAGACAACTACTTTTTATACCATGAGAGAAAGAATTTTGTCTAGAGGAGAAGTCTGCTTGCCGTTTAAATGTATTCTGTAATACAAACTACGAGCAAATAACAGAGGAAAAGAAGAAAAACAGGTATTTTCAAAATTACAGAAACAAATACCTCCACCAGGTCTAGAAGTTCTTTAAAAGCTGCAAGCTCAAAGCTCGCTGGCATGTGGTGCAGTCCCACTGGGTAAAAGTGAGACAGAAAATACAAACAGGAGCCTACCACTCATCAAGCTACTGATCTCCAAATAGCTTCTGAATTTGAGTTTCTCTTTTCACCTTCTTTTCTTCCATTCAGATACGGGTACTGAAGTATAGTTCTTCCTGAGATCTTGAGTGCACATGCTCAAAATTTAAGAGCACATCACAGAATGTCTTTGGTTGAAAGAGACCCTCAAGATCATCAAGTCCACCCTTTGGCCAACCCTGTAAGCTCACCACTAACCCACATTCCTATGGACAAGGTCCATATGCTGTTTAAATAACTCCAGGGATGGTGATTCTACCACTGCGCTGGGCAGTCTATTCCAATGTTTGACAACCCTTTCATTGAAAAGATGTTTCCTAAAATCCAGCCTAAACCTCCCCTGGCTTAGCCTGCATCCATTTCCTCTGGTCTGTGTTACTGTTCTCCTGGGGAAGGAAATCCAAAATAAGAAAAGGCCTTTGCTCTCTGCATACACGCATCCCTGGCATGTAACCATAAGTTTTAGATGTCAGATGTGTTATTAGAACACCTGACACTACAACTATTGCCTGGTGAACCTACATGTATCCAACAACCTTTCTATATATAAAGATAGCCAGAGTATGCAACATGTTATTTATCTCAACCCATCCAACTGGGGAGGAGGGACTGATCTCCACTTTCCCCTGATTACTGCTTACCACTGATCTCTACTAGGCTGCTTCCAGAAAGAGCATTTGCCACTTCATTTTCTGTTATTACAACACTGCTGAATCATGGAGCAATATCTGTCTGAAGTCACTCTTTCCTGGCAGAAATGAAACTGTCCACAAACTTCTTGCACCTAAAATTACATTAGATTCTTATCTTAGAGTTCATTCAAGAACAGAAGATATAAACTCATATAAGAAACAGACTTCAATACAGAAATAATTTGTAAGTGCTGACAAACCCAAACAAATCGGTAGCAGTATATCCCATTCACCTGGGCCTGTGACAGTGTGTGGAAAATTGTTATGTTGAAAATCAAGCAAAAAGTAAAAAATTCTAGCTGGAAAATACAGGATTCTCAGTGATCTATGCCAGCTTACATCATGGAGTTGAGAAAAGGAGAGTTTCAGGCATCTGGAAACTTGAACCTTACTATTCCCATGACTCCATTACTACACAAGTTAGGATTGGGAAGAAAAAAAAAAAGTACTGCCATTGCTATTCAGGATGTGTTCAAGATCAGATGTACATTGCGTGGCCCAAGGTAAAAATGGATATTGGATGCAAAGGGAGTCATAAAAGCTTAATTAAGATACATCCCTTTCCTTCGCACAGGCCAATAAGCTGATGAGAGGGCGGCACCCATCATTGCTGAGAGGGACAGAATCGGCCGCGAAGAGCTGCCCTGCCTTCTGCTGGTGGCCTCCGGTGTGGCCCATCAGCTGAGGGGGCGGCACCCAGCACTGCTGAGAGGGATAGAACGGGCTGCGAAGAGGGCAAGGAGGAGGGGCACAGTCACCTCCCAACTCTCTTGAAGGAGCAATGGTCTCCAAAAGAGCAAAACCTAGTTCTGTTAAGATGCAGGGTGTGTCCACACAGACGGAACCCCTGAAGAGGGACAGCTAGAGGGACATAGCTGTTCAGGCTTCTGTCTGTGTAGTGTCTGAGCCTTGTGTTAGCACGAGAGGACAGTGTGAGTGGGGTCTGTGTGAGATGCGAGCAGGTCAATGACTTGCTATGCCTGGTGGCAGAGTTCAAGGAGGAGGTCGAGTGACTTAGAAGTATTAGTGACAGTGAAAGGGAAATTGACTGGTGGAGTCACACTCTTTCTAACCCAAAAGAAGTCCAGAAGGAGATGGTGAAGCCCTGCCCCTCCTGCCATCCAGCAGTTGGAGCAAACCAGGTGGATGGGAGGGAATGGAAAATGTCCCTCAATGGAGAGGCAAAAGAATCCCCTCCCAATCCTCACCATCTCCCCAGGTGCCCTTAGAGAACAGATATGAGGCCCTAGACTCAGAGAATCAGGCAGAGGACAGACAAGAGGAAGATCTGTCTGGAGGGTCTCATGTTTGCCCCTGTCTACCAGACAGGTTACAACTACAGCTACAAAGAAAAAAAGAAGGGTAGTTGTAGTTGGTGACTCCCTTCTGAGAGGAACTGAGGGCCCTATATGTCGACCGGACCCATCCCACAGGGAGGTCTGCTGCCTTCCTGGGGCCTGGGTGAGGAATATTAGTAGGAGACTCCCCCAGCTAATTTGGCCCTCTGTTGGTAGTCCAGGCTGGCAGTGATGACATTAATGGAAAAAGTACTAAGACAATTAAAAAGGACTTCAAGGCATTGGGTTGTTTAGTTGATGGGTCAGGAGCACAGGTGGTGTTCGCCTCAATTCCTGCAGTAGCAGAGATGAATGAGGAGAGGAGTAGGAAAACCCATCATATCAATAGGTGGCTAAGGGATTGGTGCCACCAGCAGAACTTCAGCTTTTTTGAGCATGGGCCAAATTTTATCAAACCTAGTCTCTTCAAACCAGATGGGCTTCATCTATCTAGCAAGAGCAAAAGGACTCTAGCCTATAAGTTGTCAGAGCTGATAAGGAAAGCTTTATACTAGGTTTGAAGGGGGATGAGGTCAGAACCAGGCTCTCCAGAAAGGAGCCCAAGGATAGACAGCCCAAATTAAGAGCCAAATCAGCAGCCCAGCTGAAGTGCATGTACGTCAATGCATGCAGCATGGGCAACAAACAGGAGGAGCTGGAAGCCATCGTGCATCAGGAAAGCTCTGATGTAGTCGCTATCACAGAAACGTGGTGGGATGACTCCCATGACTGGAGTGCTGCCATGGGTGGCTACAGGCTCTTCAGATGGGACAGGCAGGGTAGGAGAGGTGGAGGGGTAGCTCTATATGTTAGAGAGTCTCTTGACTCTGTAGAAGGTGAAGTCAGTAAAATAAGGTTGAATGCCTGTGGATCAGAATCAGGGGGAAGGCCAACAAGGCAGAAATCCTGGTGGGAGTCTGTTACAGCCCACCCAATCAGGATGATGAGGGTGGTGAATTATTCTACAAGCAGTTGGCGGATGTTTCAAAATCATCAGCCCTTGTTTTCATGGGTGACTTTAACCTGCCGGATGTCTGCTGAGAACTCCACACAGCAGAGAGGAGGCAGTCTAGGAAATTCATAGAGTGTATAGAGGATAACTTCCTGCTCCAGCTGGTAAATGAGCCTACCAGGGATGGAGCCCCGCTAGACCTCCTGTTCACAAACAGAGGGGCTGGTGGGAGATGTGGTGGTTGGCGGACATCTGGGACACAGTGATCATGAAATAATAGCTCAGGGATGCAAGGAGGGCCATTGATAAAACCTCTGCGTTGGACTTCCGGAGGGCAGATTTTGGCCTATTCAGAAGACTGATTCAGAGTGTACCTTGGGAAACCCTTGAAAACAAAGGGGTTCAGGAGGGATGGTTGTACTTCAAGAAGCGAGTTTTGAAAGCACAGGAGCAGGCTGTCCTGGTGTGCTGAAAGGTGAGCTGGCGGGGAGGCTGACCGGTCTGGCTGAACAGGGAGATTTTGAAAGAAATTAGGGTAAAGGAGAGAGCCTACCAATTATGGAAAAAAGGGCTAACTACTCAAGAAGAATTTAGGAATATAGTTAGGTTGTGTAGAAAGAAAATTAGAGAGACAAAGGCACAACTTGAACTGAATCTCGCCACCCCTGTGAAGAATAACAAGAAGTCCTTCTACAGATACATCAATAGCAAAAGGGGAGGGGCAGGGAAAACCTCCATTCTCTGTTGGGCATGGGCAGGAATATAGTTATCAAAGATGAAGAAAGGCTGAGGTATTTAACACCTTCTTTGCCTCAGTTTTCAACAGTAAAACAGGTTGTCCTGAGGACATCTGGCTTCTGGAGCTTGTAGAAAGAAACAAGAATCTGAACAGCCCCCCTGTAATCCAGAAGGAAACAGTCAGTGACCTACTGAGCTGCTCGTATCCCCACATATCCATGGGACCAGATGGGATCCACCCAAGAGTGATGAGGGAGCTGGCAGAAGAGCTCGCCAAGCCTCTCTCTATCATCTACCAACAGTCCTGGCTCACTGGGGACATCCCAGATGATTGGAAGTTGGCGAATGTCACGCCAATCCACAAAAAGGGCCGGAAGGAAAACCTGGAAAACTACAGGCCCATCAACCTGACCTCAGTGCCTGGCAGGGTCATGGAACAGATCATCCTCAGTGTAATCACACAGCACCTGCAGAATGGGCAAGGGATTAGACCCAGCCAGCATGGGTTTAGGAAGGGCAGGTCCTGTCTGACCCACCTGGTGGATGAGGGGAAGGCCGTGGATGTGGTCTACCTGGACTTCAGCAAGGCCTTTGACACCGTCTCCCACAGCATCCTCCTGAATAAGCTGTCAGCCCATGGCTTGGACAGGGGCACTCTGTGCTGGGTTAGGAACTGGCTGGAGGGCCGGGCCCAGAGAGTGGTGCTGAACGGGGCTGCATCCAGTTGGCAGCCGGTCACTAGTGGTGTCCCCCAGGGATCAGTGTTGGGCCCAGTTCTGTTTAATATTTTTATAGATGATTTAGATGAGGGGATTGAGTCCATCATCAGCAAATTTGCAGATGACACTAAGCTGGGGGGGAGTGTAGATCAGCTGGAAGGCAGGAGGGCTCTGCAGAGGGACCTGGACAGGTTGGAGAGTTGGGCTGATTCCAATGGGATGAGGTTCAACATGGCCAAGTGCCGGGTCCTGCACTTTGGCCACAACAACCCCATGCAGCGCTACAGGCTGGGGACAGAGGGGTTGGAGAGCAGCCAGACAGAAAGGGACCTAGGAGTCTGGGATGACAGGAAGCTGAACATGAGCCAGCAGTGTGCCCAGGTAGCCAAGAAGGCCAATGGCATCCTGGCCTGGATCAGGAACAGCGTCACCAGCAGGTCCAAGGAAGTGATTCTGCCCCTGTACTCAGTGCTGGTGAGGCCACACCTTGAGTCCTGTGTCCAGTTCTGGGTCCCTCAGTTTAGGAAGGATATCGAGGTCCTGGAGCGGGTACAAAGGAGGGCAACTAGGCTGGTAAAGGGATCCAGCACAAGTCCTGTGAGGTGAGGCTGAGGGAACTGGAGCTGTTCAGCCTGGAGAAGAGGAGGCTCAGGGGAGACCTCATCACTCTCTACAACTCCCTGAAAGGAGGGTGTAGCCGGGGGGGGGGTTTGGTCTCTTTTCCCAGGCAGTTATGAGCAATGCTCAACTTACAGTCATGGAGCTGCAACAGTTTGCTCTGCATTGGGCTCCTTTACATGTTCTCTTTGACCTTTCATTTATTTAGTTACCTGTTGCCTTAAGAGAAACTGCATAGCCTTTCATTTAAGCTGATTAGAAACAAAACTAATCCATGTGCTTCTTAATTAATTAATCAGGAACTTCTTTACAGTGTTTTTCAGTCATTCTTAAGTGGTTTTAACCTGTGGCCAGATGGTAACTTTCAGGTACTAAGCAGATGATACAGTGAAGTAGAAAGTCTCTTGGCTACTCATCACACCAGGTATTTATGTTCAGACTGTTCTCTCCACCCTGCTAGCATCAATTTCAATTCCTCTCAACAAAAATCCAGGGAAAAGTCAGCTTTAGGGGAGTATAGTGGAGACAACAATGCTTAAAAATTCTACACATGATAAGGAAGGAGCAGGAAAGAGAAAACTGAGAGGAAAGATGACTGATAACAGAGCTATGAGACTGGTGTGTAATTACATCGAGTGCTGTCTGCAGATATGATGAAAGAAAAGTTTGGACATTGAAGAATGACACAACGTAAAGGCACTGTAACTGGGTACTTGGCAATAGTAGAGAAAAGGCTAGAGAAGGAAAGGGACAAATCAGTTACCATCTGCACTAGTCTAACTACCAAAAAGTAACACTGCCAATGCGACCCGGAGCGCGGCGAACAGGAGCAGGCAAACAGGAAGGGACGCGGCAGTTTGCGAGGCAGTTCGCGCAGGCAAAGAAAGCAGGAGTAAGCATGTGGCAGCGCGGAGCAGAGAGCAGAGAGCGGCAGCTAGCTTCCAGAGGGCAGGCACGTGGCTAGACAGGGAGCAACTAGTAGATAGATACATCATGGTCACAACGCGGACAAAAACCACAGTGAAAAAGAATGTGGGGACTCAGACGGAGCTCCCAAGCAGGCATGCAGCAGTGCAAGTCTCTAGCTGCAGTGAATGCCTGTGCCTGGCACTGGTATCAAATGGAACCGGTGACACCGAATGTGTGCGTTGTGAGCAAGTAAATGATCTCCTCAGGCAGGTGGTTAAACTGACAGAAGAGGTTGAGAGACTGAGATCCATTAGAGAATGTGAGAGGGAAATAGACTGGTGGAATCATACCCTGAGGCAGGGGCAGACGGGAGAGGTTGAGGAGATGATGGAACCCCACCCCTCCTGCCACCAGACAGAAGGAGAGGCCTTAAGAGACATGAATGAATGGAAGGAGGTCCGGCCTCGGAAGGGCAAGAAAAAATCCTCCCGACCCCCTCCTCCCTCCCAATTGCCCTTGAAGAATAGGTATGAGGCCTTGGAAATTCAGGGACATGAAAATGTAGTTACAGAGGTAGACTCACCTAGTGAACCACCTAGGACTCGTCAGTCACGCCGTGTCCTTAGGACTTCTTCAATCAAGAAGGAAAGGAGAGTAGTTGTGGTGGGTGACTCCCTTCTGAGGGGGACAGAAGGGCCCATCTGTCGACCGGACCCATCCCACAGGGAGGTCTGCTGCCTCCCTGGGGCTCGGATTAGAGATGTTAAAAGGAAACTCCCTAATCTTGTGGGTCCCTCTGATTACTATCCACTGCTGATTTTTCAGATTGGCAGTGATGAAATTATCACAAGAAATGTAAGGGCAATGAAGAGTGACTTCAGGGCCCTGGGACGGCTAGTTAGGGGGTCTGGAGCACAAGTAGTGTTTGCCTCCATCCCTCCTGTAAGAATGGGTGGGGAGGTATATAGGAAGAGTCTACAGGTCAATGAGTGGCTAAGAGACTGGTGCCAAAGACAGGGTTTTGGTTTTTTTGATCATGGGATGCTATATGAGACACCTGGCCTGGTGGTGACAGGTGGGATGCACCTGTCCCAGAGGGGGAAGAGGCTTTTGGGGCAGGACTTAGCAGGGCTCATTGAGAGAGCTTTAAACTAGATGTGAAGGGGGAAGGGGAGAAAACTGGGTCTGTTAGGGACAAACACAAGAAGAACAAACCAGGGCCCAAAGGCAGTTGGTCTAGGAAGGATTTAGTCCCACCAGTGTGCTCTGTTTGTTTCCTGAAATGTCTGTATGCTAATGCACGCAGCATGGGGAATAAGCAAGAAGAGTTAGAGGTCAGTGTACGGGCTAAGGGTTATGATCTGGTAGCGATAACAGAGACATGGTGGGATAGGTCACATGACTGGAATGTGGCCATGGATGGTTATGTACTTTTTCGGAAAGATAGGGCGGGGAAGCGAGGTGGTGGAGTTGGTCTTTATGTGAGAGAGCAACTAGAATGTGTTGAGTTTTGTGCAGGGGCTGATGAGGGGCAAGTTGAAAGTCTGTGGGTAAGAATTAAGGGGCAGGCTGGTGTGGGTGACACAGTTGTGGGGGTCTACTACAGACCTCCTGATCAAGGCGAAGAGGTTGATGAGGCCTTCTACAGGCAGCTGAAAGCAGCCTCACAACTTCAGTCCCTAGTCCTCATGGGGGATTTTAACTACCCTGATATCTGCTGGTTGACTCACACAGCCAGCCTTTCACAGTCTAGGAGGTTCCTCCAGTGCATTGATGATAACTTCTTAATGCAAATGGTGGACAAGCCGACTAGAAGAGGAGCGCTGCTGGATCTTATACTAACCAACAAGGAGGGCCTTGTCGAAGAAGTGGTGGTCAATGGCAGCCTTGGCTGCAGTGATCATGAGATGGTAGAGTTCAGGATCCTGTGTGGAAGGAACAGAATACCCAGTAGGACCAAAACCCTGGACTTCCACAGGGCAAACTTTGGCCTCCTCAATCAACTGTTAAGAGAAATCCCATGGGACAGGGTGTTAGAAGATAAAGGGGCTCAAGATAGCTGGTCAATATTCAAGGACCACTATTTGCAAGCACAGGATCAGAGCATCCCTATGGTTAGGAAATCTAGTAAGGGAGCTAGGAGACCAGCATGGTTAAAAAAGGAACTGCTGGGAAAACTTAAGTGGAAAAGGAAAATCTACAGATCATGGAAGGGGGGGCTGGTCACTTGGGAGGAATACAGGACTGTCGTCAGAGGATGTAGGGAGGCAATTAGGAAAGCTAAGGCCTCCTTGGAACTTAACCTTGCAAGTCAGGTTAAGGATAATAGAAAGGGCTTTTTCAAATACATAGCTAGTAAAACTAACGCTAGAGGCAATATTGGCCCACTAAGGGATGAGATGGGAGCCCTGGTGACAGAGGATATAAAGAAGGCAGAGGTGCTGAACGCCTTCTTTGCCTCTGTCTTTACTCCTGCAGGGTTTCCACATGAGCCCCAGATTCATTTAGCCCCAGAAGTAGTCAAGATAGATAAGGAATTTGACGTAGTAGATGAGGATTGGGTTAGGGATCAGCTGAGTAATCTGGACATCCATAAGTCGATGGGTCCAGATGGAATGCATCCAAGGGTGCTGAGGGAGCTGGCGGAGGTCATTGCTAGGCCACTCTCCATCATCTTCAGTAAGCCATCTTCATGGGTAACAGGAGAGGTGCCTGAGGACTGGAGAATAGCAGATGTCACCCCAGTCTACAAGAAGGGCAAGAAGGAGGACCCGGGTAACTATAGACCGGTCAGCCTCACCTCCATCCCTGGAAAGGTGATGGAACAACTTGTTCTTGTCACTATCTCCAGGCATATCAAGGACATGGGGGTCATCAAGAGCAGTCAGCATGGTTTTATCAAGGGTAAATCATGTTTGACTAACCTCATAGCCTTCTATGAGGAAATTACTAGGTGGATAGATGATGGTAGAGCGGTAGATGTGGTTTATCTTGATTTCAGTAAAGCATTTGACACTGTCTCTCACAGCATCCTTGTAGATAAGTTGACCAAGTATGGGTTTGGTGATCAGGTAGTGAGGTGGATCAGGAACTGGTTGAAAGGAAGGAGTCAGAGAGTTGTAGTCAATGGGGCTGAATCTGGTTGGAGGTGTGTGACTAGTGGAGTCCCTCAGGGGTCGGTACTGGGACCGGTGTTGTTCAATATCTTCATCAACGACTTGGATGAGGGTATAGAGTGTACCCTCAGCAAGTTTGCTGATGACACTAAGCTGGGAGGAGTGGCTGACACACCGGAAGGCCGTGCTGCCATTCAGAGAGACTTAGACAGGCTGGAGAGTTGGGCAGAGAGAAACATGATGAAGTTCAACAAGGGGAAGTGTAGAGTTTTGCATTTGGGGAAGAACAACACAATGTCCCAGTATAGGTTGGGGGCTGACCTGCTGGAGAGCAGTGTAGGTGAAAGAGACCTGGGGGTCCTGGTAGACAAGAGGATGACCATGAGCCAGCAATGTGCCCTTGTGGCCAAGAAGGCCAATGGCATCCTGGGGTGCATTAGAAAGGGTGTGGTTAGTAGGTCAAGAGAGGTTCTCCTCCCCCTCTATTCTGCATTGGTGAGGCCGCACCTGGAATATTGTGTCCAGTTCTGGGCCCCTCAGTTCAAGAAGGACAGGGAAGTGCTTGAAAGAGTCCAGCGCAGAGCTACTAAGATGATTAAGGGAGTGGAACATCTCCCTTATGAGGAAAGGCTGAGGGAGCTGGGTCTCTTTAGTTTGGAGAAAAGGAGACTGAGGGGTGACCTCATCAATGTTTTCAAATATGTAAGGGGTGAGTGTCAGGGAGATGGAGTTAGGCTTTTCTCAGTAGTGACCAGTGATAGGACAAGGGGTAATGGGTGTAAATTGGAGCACAGGAGGTTCAAGTTGAATATTCAAAAAAATTTTTTTACTGTAAGGGTGACAGAGCCCTGGAACAGGCTGCCCAGGGGGGTCGTGGAGTCTCCTTCACTGGAGACATTCAAAACCCGCTTGGACACGTTCCTGCACGATGTACTCTAGGTGGCCCTGCTCTGGCAGGGGGGGTTGGACTAGATGATCTTTCGAGGTCCCTTCTAACCCCTAGGATTCTATGATTCTATGATTCTATGTTTCTATGAATGCTTAAAAGCAGATTGTGTGTTGTATTTCTGCCATTAGTCCCATATATAACACTATCTACTAAACATGCAAGACATAGTAAAATCCAGCAGTCATCCCCAGTTTTCACAAGTGAGTAGTAAAGAAGAGGATAAATATGCAGCTGTTACCCAGTGCTCCCTAGGGGTGCAGACATTAATAAAGATTTAGGAGTGTTTCACTCTTCCCTGGCAATGCTTGCCCAGCTTCACCCAGGCCACTTTTTGCAAGGTGCTTCTCACCCTCCCTGCTTCAGTTTCCTCATGAAATTATTTTTATTTTAATTATTCTGTGGTTATTAAATATTAATTATTTAAGTGGTTTGTGAGTTACAAAAAAAAAGTACATTTAAATCTTTGGAAAAGTCTCTGGATTTAGTCAGATCTCTGGAAAGATAAAAGGTGTTCCCCAGCAGAGCCACCACTGTTGTGTGAGCTGTGACTCTGCCACTGCACACACTTTCACTTCACTCTTCCAGGCAGGGCAGAGCTCCTGATGCAGGCTGCCCAGAGCCTTGCCTCTGCCTAGGCTGGTTCTGCGTGCAGGTGAAGCTGTGCAGCACAGAAACCTCCTACATCTATTACTGATCAGTACTGGAGTCTTCTTATGCTTCAAGACACTTTTTTTTTTTTTTCCAAAGCCTAAAAACATCCTTTTAACAGCTTCTTAAAGGTCCTTTTAGAATTCTACACACACAGCACACTGCTGACAGCCTGCAAACCTCAGCTTTATGCACAGCACTGCAGTTTTACACCAAGCCCACTACAGCTGGCTATGAAAGTGCACTGCATGCAAATTAATACTAGTGGCTCTCTTGAAGTATGTGTACAGAGTTAAGGTTTATATTTAGCACTTTGCATCCTGGACTTCAGAGATCAATTTCACTTCCTTTAGCACCCTCAAAGGCAAAACTGTCCAGTATTAAAGTTCAGGTAGGTATCAAAATCCCTTTTTGACCGTAACATCTATTATTCAAAACAGAGTTTTGCACAGAAAAATTCTAAATCCTCCATAAATGCTTCCAAAGGTGTAAGCTGTCAAGTGCTCTCTGTTCCAAACCAAAGAAGGCAGGAGACAGCCACGCTCAGGTGCCAAACCTCATTTCATTTTATAGGATACAGCTCCGGGCAGGTTGGCAGGGACAGGATTTCTGGTGGCTGCAGTTGCCCTCACAAGCCCAGTGCTGTCCCGTGGCGGGAGCTCTTCCTCCCAGCGGGACAGGGGAGGAGGCAAGCCCCCCATGTCATGTCCTGTCCTGTTCTGTCGCGGGGTTCCCAGAGCCGAGGACACAAGCATGGGCCCCAAGGACAGGCAAGCGGTTCCCGACCAGCGTCCTCACCCTCTGAGGCACGGCCAGCGGCAGGGCGGGTAGGTGCATGATGAAACTTGGCGGCGGGTTTCAACAGCAGCAGCCGCCGGCGGGGGAGGAGCCGGCACCGGCGGGAGCCGCCTTCTTCATCACCCGCCGCGGAGGGGACAGCGGCTCTCCCTGCGCCGGCGGCCAGCAGCGGGTAAGGCAGCAGGGCGGACTGAGGCTTCTGGGCTGAAGCCGAGCAGAGCCGTGCGCGCAGCCTGCGGGGAGAGTTCCCCCCAGGACCCGGCCCTGCGCTGCTCCTCCCGGAGCCGTCGCCTGGCCGGGTGTGCCGTTCCGCGCCGCGGCTTGAGAGCGAGAGGACGGCGGATCCAGGGTACGCTGCGGCCGCCGGAGGAAGGGGCGGCCGTGCGGATGGGTGGGCATGGGGATAGCGGGATTGCGCGGAGGGAAACTGCGCCCGGTGCCTGCCGACCTCTGTTAGAAGAGCTCTGAAGACCGTGGGGGATGTGGAAACCCAGGTGGAGGGAAAGCCCTGTTCCGTGTGCTGAGGCTGAGCTCCCAGCGCCATCATTTGACCGTATTAGGAAGGTGTGACAGGAGCAGTGCTGGTGCAGTGCCCGGATTCCCCGGGTATGCCTTTTCCAGCCCCAGTCTCCCTGGAGTTGCGGGCTTTGTGGCTCTATGAACCCTGACCCCAGTTCGGGGCTGAGGCTGAGGCCCCAAGCACCGTGACTTGGGCTGTAGGGCCTCAGCACACCTTCACATGAGTTATGGTTCGGATTCAGAGAGGTACAAGGCCTAGATCTCCAGGGGCACTTGGGCTGGAAAAGACACTCCAAGGGGATTGTGGCACTGGACTAACACTGCTCCTGCCACATCTTTTTCATCTGGGCCACCCATAGTGCTGGGGGACCTCAGTCTCAGCCCAAAAAATTACCAAATGATCAGGGTTAGTGTAGGGTTCAGAGAACCACAGAGCCTGCAGCTGCAGGGAGACTGGGGCTGGAAAAGGCATGCTGAGGGAAGCATGACACTGCACCAGCACTTCTGCTCCTTTTTCACCTGGGCCATCCATGATGCTGGGGAAGTCCTGTCTAGAACTACCCTCTCACAGCTTCAAACAGCTGCCCCATGTCCTGTACTGCAGGCCTTGGTAAAAAGCCTCTCTCTCTCTTGCCTGTAAGTGCCCTTTATAAACTGAAACTGAAAGGACTGTTAGCATTTTTCTTCAACATCAACAGATGGTACTTGGATGCCCAGTAGCAATTTTTTTTTCATTTGTGCTCTGCAAAAAAACCCCAAAACATAAGCATGGTATAGCTAGAGACAAACCTAATTTCTTGCAGACCAAAGGCTATTTATCGATGTTCTATATTTTACCTCGTGTTAGTGAAGTCTACTATTCTCTTGATCAGTCTTCTTGACAGTTAAGTGATTAATAGCCTAATTCTGATATCTGTGTTTTCCAGGTATCAGCTCTGGCTTATAACATTCGTGTTTATATTGAACAGGTTCTCCCCTTTCAGATAAGTCAACAGCCTCACCATGTGTGGTATCTGGGCCCTGTTTGGGAGTGATGAGTGCCTTTCTGTCCAGTGTCTGAGTGCCATGAAGATAGCACACAGAGGTCCTGATGCATTTCGTTTTGAGAACGTCAATGGATTCACCAACTGTTGTTTTGGCTTCCACCGCCTTGCAGTTGTTGATCAGTTGTATGGCATGCAGCCTATCCGGGTGAAGAAATTCCCCTATCTGTGGCTCTGTTACAATGGAGAAATCTACAATTTCAAGCAGGTAAATGTTGTATGGGTCATATGGCATTTTATCTCTCTCTCTCTTTTTTTTTTTTTTAAATTTCAAAACTAATGGATATTCAAAAAACAGTGGAAGAAATTTAAAAAGTTATCAAATTAATTGTATTTAAAAGGAAACAGGTTCTCTTGATGAACTGTGAATCTGTGGTTGCTTAGATGGTATTAAAGATTCAGTATGTGTATCTCCAGGTTTGATCAGTTTAAAATAAAGATTAATTCTTCATTATTGCCTGGGGAGGGAATTCCTACTCTCTTTCTCCTTTTCTTCTGATTTCATAGTGCAAATGCTTTTAGGCTGTCTTTCTCTTCAGTTAGTTTGGGTCATTCTCCAAGCTGTTAGGTATTGCATTTTTCTTTCTGCATATCAATCTAGATGGGATCTGTCACTTAGGTTATATGTATAGCATGCATACTATTTATATAGAAACAAGCACTAGAATCATGTTTCCAGTAGGCCTTATGGTCCTTATGTGTCTGCAGCTTAAGTCAGATGCTTCCTGAGGCTTCTGAGAGCCAGCACTAGGCAAGGCTTTTGGGCACAAAACAAGCAGCAGCTCTGTACAAATTCCTGCAGTGTCTGAATGCCCTCAAAGTGTGTGATCCATGTGCCTCAGACTCTGGACTGAGATATCCGTGCTGTCTGTGTTATTTGTAGAAGGAAATGATTTAGATCATCCAAGTTTGGCATATAAAGCAGGTTGCAATTGTCAATTTTTCTGAATTGTGTTGAAACTGAATGTTTAAATTGAATCATAAACTCAGTGTGGTCGTGTCAGAAATGTATGAACAATCTGAGATGCCTCAGTACTTGTAATATTACATCTTTGAAGACAGAATCAGCCTGCTGTCAGCGATACCAGTAACATCACTGGAATTAGACTGAATAGACAGGAGAGTTTGTTGGGTTTCTTTTTGGTTGGTTTTTTTTGGTTGTGATTTTGGTTGTTTGTTTTGTTTGTTTGTTTTTTGTTTTTTTTTTCCCCAGAGCCCCATCTGGCTGTTTGAAATGTGAGATACACTTTGCCCTTCAGTCCTTGTGAAATGTTTTGTACCAACTTGTAATACTTGCTGTGTTTTATTCTGCTGTTGAAAGCAGTAAGAACTGCTCAAATCATACTTCACACATAGTCCTGAGGGGCCTTCATGGCAGGAATTTGTTCAGTTGCATTCATTATGTTATGTACCCTCTCTATTTATAAAGATTTTTCTTTCCAGCTTGTGGCAGAAGCCAGCATAGGAGAGGACCACTGGTGAAACAGGCAGCTTGCTTAGGGCAATGAGTTGGTCATTTTAATATTGACTCAATTTGATCCAAGGTAATACCAAAGAAGTTAAAATGCTGAAGTACTGGTTTTGTGGAGTTTTTTGGTTTTGTAGTGTTTTATTGAAACCCCTTCTTTCCCCCTTAGCTCTTAAAAGAATTTTAAGAGTAACACCACACGAACATGATGGTGTTTGGTCTGATATTTGGTCTGACTTAAGTGACAGCTGATTTCTTCCTTCCCCACCCCATCGACACAGGCAGAGTAAAAAGGTTAGTTTGATGAAGAGAGGAAGATTAGGAAGAAGGAAAAACTCTCTGCATTAAAAAAAATCAGAGGAATTGCAGTGACTGCTTAAGTAAACCAAAGTTTATTTCTGAAGTACTTTACTTGCAGAGATGTTAGCAATGTTTATGTATTTTGGGTTGGAGCTTATGTGTCATTATTATCTGATAAGAAAGTATCACCGAGTTATTTGAGACTACAAGAAAGGGTATCTTTGTTTCTGGTCCTCTATTGAACTGTTTTTTTAGAAGCCATAGTTGCCTGCTTCTGCCATTTGTCTGTAGGAGATAGATAAGCTGGTGTGTCTGGGTTTTAGGGTCCTGGGTTTGCAGTCTGACATCCTCAGATGGAAATGTATACCTGAAAACTTCCCTTAATGTGAATTGCTTAAGTCTACAGAGTCAATCTACATTGTCTGAGAGATGATCCTGGATAACATTTTGGACACAAAAGTATTATTTCCTTTTTTGCCAGAAATGTTTATATAGCTTTTGAACTGTGGTTTTACACAGAGCCTTAGTTCTTGCAAGTAAGAAGCAGTCAGTGTTTGCAAATGCTTACTGATGTTTATATTTATATTTTTTTCTTAGCTGCAAAAGCAATTTGGATTTGAATATCAAACATTAGTGGATGGTGAAGTTATTCTTCATCTTTACAACAGAGGAGGAATAGAACAAACAGCATCCATGCTAGATGGTGTATTTGCTTTCATCCTTCTGGACACTGCAAACAGAAAAGTGTTTCTGGCAAGAGATACCTATGGAGTCAGACCACTGTTTAAGGTGCTGACTGATGATGGATTTTTGGGTGTCTGTTCTGAGGCAAAAGGTAAAACCAGTTGTGTTTAGTGCCTGAATAATCTTAAATATTGTTGTCAGAGACAAAATTCTTTTTCAGGCTTTTAAGTGTGAAGAGAAAGTGAACTGTAAGTTAAGTAATAAATGAACTATATTTAGTTGTATAAGAAGTACACATCATTAAAACAAAAAACACAGACATTAAACCTCTGAGATGTTCAATTGTCCATAATATCTCTAAAATAACTTGAATGCTTTTTTTTATAATTCTTTGTGTTCTGGAATCATAGCAGTATGAAGCCCAAATTGGTTTATGTTGCCCCAAAGTTAAATGTATTTTAATTTTAAAACCCTATTGAAATTTCATGCAGCATTGGTAATTTTCTAGTGATACTTGGTGAATTTTATTTTTTTTCCCCTCTGCAATGATAGATCCACTACTATTTGATTTTCTTGTGTTGTATTTTGAATTTGTTTTTAGTAATTATCTCTAGTTTTGGCACCTGCTAAATTCCAACAGTGCCGAAAGGGATTTTATTGCCTAAAATGTGCTTTGGCTAAAACTGACTTTCACTACTACTTCTATCTTTCTCATTTCCTGTGTACCAGCTTTACTATCAGACTCCAATGTAGATTGACTTCTTTCATAGTAGTACTAAGAGCTGTACACTCTGCTTCTTGGGAAGGAAGAAGCCAAGTGAATATTTTAGGGACTGTGTAGTATAACCATTACTTGTCCCTCTCCAACAGCAATTCATTATCTCTCATGTGGAGTACCTCAAGGGGCATCCAGTAGACCAAAAGGTGCAAAACATCCTCTTTCACAAAAGGAAAGGAAATGAGGTTTGGCTACAGGTCTGATTCTTGGCATTCATTAGCAGTGGTGTAGATCAGTATGGAACTGATGAGTTATGAAATCGCTAAATTAAGCAATCGCTTTAGTGAAGTAGTTTTAATAAAATTTCTTGTTAGCTTCCCTACACTTAATTTTAAACACAAAATCAGTTATTAATTGCCATTTGAATTCCTGTAAGCATATTACACCTTGACCTGGACATCATGTGTTCATTTAGAAAAGTGCTCTTGTTAGTGCTCACAGGAATAAATTGCTACTTACCAATTAGTATAGCTTGCTGGCCTGGTTTCTCTGCTGCCTTAGCTTGAGGTGGTTCAGATCTGTATGCAACCTGCCAGAGGCAGAATTATGCTCTAGCCAGTACAAACTTTGACTCAAAGTGGTATTTTTTTCATAGCAGATTTAGGGTCTGGAGAGCTTTTTGTATATTCTTCTAGTACAGAGCCTGTTGAATGAATTTTAACCTTAATGTCCTAAGTTAATGACTTTTTTCTCCTCACTTTATCTGCAGGACTTATCAACTTAAAGCATTCAACATCCTTATGTTCTAAAGTGGAACCGTTTCTCCCGGGTCACTACGAAGTGTTGGATTTAAAGCCCTCTGGGAAAGTTACATCAGTGGAATTAGTAAAATTTCATAGCTGTAAAGATGAACCTCTGCATGCTGCGTGTGATACAGTGGAAAGTCTGCCTTCAGGTAGAACAGCAAAGTGTTTGCTATTTATTTTGATTAAAAAGTGAAAAAAAATCTAGTCTTTGAATTAAAAAATTGCATTGATCAATTTTTAAATTAAAGTGCCTTTAAAAACAAACAAACAAACCACCAAACTGGAAGAATATTAATAATATAGACACTTGAGAATTGTTGGTGTAAGAAGTCATGTACAAAGACCCTCATTATCAAAGGAAATTCAGACAAATATATTTGTTTCCTAATGGCATAATCCAGCAAAGTCTAAGTAACACGTCTTGGATTTATTTTCTTCTTTGTTTCTGTACAGGCTTTGATCTTGAAACAGTGAAAAGCAACATCCGTATCCTGTTTGAAAATGCTGTTAGAAAACGTTTGATGGCTCACAGAAGGATTGGCTGTCTTTTGTCAGGTAGGTAGCAAGAATCACAGTGATTCTGGATCTTTTCTGGGTTTTGCCCATCTTCTACTAGTTAAGGGAAGGTTTACTGGCTGTTCTGCTGTGATGTACCTGAAGTGATCTGAATCTTCATTTACTTTTTAGAGCAGAGAACAGAGAACCTGTTAGTTGGAGATAAAGTTTTCTGGTTTACAAGTGCCTTGAAAGTCTGTTGCTTTTAAAGTCTACTTCGGGTTGGGATGTTAGCTTGTTTAGACACTGGCCATTTTATCTAAGAGAAAAGAAACAGAAAATTCTTACTGAAAAAATCACCAAATATACTCTCAAATATATGAGATGTATATTTAGGTTGGTCTCTAAAAAGACAATGTGATTATTCCATACCATTTGCACAGATTGAGCATAGAAAAAAGCCTTGGCATGTTTCAGGTAGCAGGAGGAAGTTCTTACTTGTCACCTTCTTTGCTTTAGCCACCATCCTAGACTGCCTTTGATTTACCAAATGACAGGGGAACATCTGGATCAAATTTATTTGCTACAGTCTTTTTCAGGTGAGGTAATAGCTTGTGGTAGAGGAAGTTGTTCACTTACTTAGTGATCAGTGTTGTGATCTGGTGGTTAAGTGTTATAGAGGTAAGTCTTTGTAGCCATGGGACTGGTGTCTTTATTTACTGTGGTTTTGTAGCACTTTGTACTTGTAGTTAGAGTTTTGATATGCTTGCATTGAACATCAGTAATTACACTCATTTATCATGAACCTCACTAAAGGTGCATCTGAATGAGAGAGAACTGACTAAAGAGATGCTGTTGGACTATTTCCTTACTGTGGCAATGAGGGAGGTAAATGAAACAGATATGCAGAGTTGGAAGATGCCAGCCTCAGTAAAAAGCCCAGATTTCAGATACCAAATTAGAAGGCAGTCAGCAGCTCCTCAGATGCACATGCAGAATGTTTTGGTAACAAAACTAAGTAAGTGCCTGTGCTGCTGTGATACGGGAGTATTGCAGTGCTTCACATTTTTGAGCATGCTTGGAACATCACAGTTGGAGAAGTGCTTTTGTTTCCAGTCACAGAGGGAGTTCTGCAACTTCACAGTGAAAACTCAGGTTTTGATTTCCTTGATGTCTGCATGCCAAGTACTCAGTTTGATTTCTGTGCTCTCCTTTTCTCAGATTTTGCTTGTGATTTCTACAGAAAGATGTTTTTTTTACAAGGTAGCATGCCCACAATAGGGAACAGGGTGGAATGGATGCTAATGCACTCAGCTGAAAAAAGATAAGCAGGTTGTAGGAAACAGATGACTTTGCCTCATGCTTGTCAGAACTGCAGGCAGGTGTGGGAGAACAGGTGCTGTGTATTGAGACACACTTTTGATAAGCAATTGGGGAAGAGTAGAATCCTTACAGTAAACATTCTGTTCTTTTGCTTAATTATTTTTTATTCCATCAGTGAACAAATTACTTGGTTTTGTCAGTAGAGAATTAAATGTGAAGGTAAGAAGAGGAGAGAATAGTTGTAGCACTTTTATCCCATTATAGCACAGTCAAGAAGGGGTTCTGTAGGGGTACAGTGCTTTGAGAATACTTTTTGTGTATCTAAAAGAAGAATTTCCACTGATGCTTCTGACACCAAAAGTATTAGCAACTGTTACTGGAGATGTTCCAATAAAGTTGTTTGTTTCTCTTAATAAACAGAGGTGAATATGCACTTCTACAAGAAGTACCTTGGATTCACATGGTTCAGAATTGAAGCCCACTCATTAAATTCCCCTATCTAGATCCAGTGTCCTCAAGGGGAGGCAAAAAACCCAAACACCTAACCAAATAATTCATTTTCTTGACAGGGGGCTTAGATTCCAGTCTCGTTGCAGCTGTTCTTCTGAAACTGATGAAAGAAATCAACATCAATTATCCATTACAAACCTTTGCCATTGGAATGGAAAACAGTCCCGACTTGCTGGCTGCCAGAAAGGTAGAGCAAGCTTTGTTTTCTGAACTGCTGAATGCTAAGCAGTGTATATTAATAGTGCTAATTTAATGGTATGGTGTTAATAGTAGTACTGAATATTCATGTGTTGCTATGATGTAAATCAGTTTGCCATAAGTCATGGACTACAACATTTGCTGGTTAGTTAAATCTTGCAGAAGAGATAATTGAGCCTTACCTGTTTTCTTTTGCATTTGGAAGACTTTATCATAGAATCATAGAATTAGCTGGGTTGGAAGGGACCTCAGAGATCATCTAGTCCAACCCTTGACCCACTGGAGCAGTTGCTAGACCATGGCACTGAGTGCCACATCCAGTCTTTTTTTAAATGTCTCCAGGGACGGAGAATCTACCACCTCACCGGGCAGTCCATTCCATAGCCTAATCACCCTCTCCGTGAAGAAATTCTTTCTAATATCTAACCTAAACTTTCATGACACTCATTGCATTTTTGCCAGAAGGACAGTACTTAAGAGTTGTATCAATTCTGACTCTGGATTTTAGAGTAAATCTTCATGCTATTGTCCCTATGCTATCCCATTGGAATACATGTTAAATATTTTAAGTTTGTCAGTTCACAGAATTAAGAGCCTTGTACAAATGGTTTGGCCTTTAGGTATCCAGGCTGTCATGGCTTTTGAGCTGCTTTTCTCTTTAGGGCAAATATCTGGAGTATTTAAAGCCTCTACAGATTCTTTCATGCTCTGGGCAAGCACCTGGATGGTCTGTTGTAACCATGATTGAACACTGTAGTTAGGGAATCTGTGCTCCCTGTGGTGAATGTACCACTGCAAGTTAGAGGGGCTGCTGTAATATCATCTGTTCTTTGCCTAATGTCATATACTTCTCACTGTGGCAGAAGGGAGCTAGTTTTTTTCACTCAGTGTGTGTGTTTTAAAAAATGTTATAATTGAAAAGCAATTGTTGTGACCTTTTACAAACAGGTGGCAGCACACATAGGCAGTGAACATCATGAAGTAATATTTAATTGTGAAGAGGGAATTCAGGCAATAGAGGAGGTTATCTTCTCCTTGGAAACCTATGATATAACAACAATAAGAGCATCAATTGGTAAGATTTTTTTTAATAGTAATCATCACCTGAATGAAATTAAGGCAAAGTCATGTAGTCATCTGCCAGATCCTTTAGCTGTCACAGAATATGGGAATTGGGACTCCCAGGTTTTGGCTGTGATGTATCACATTGAAGCAAAAAACAGTTCTTAGTTTCAAAGAAATATTTGATCTACATGTCTAAGTTTTCTCCTCTCACAAGTGTGAACCTTGGAGGAAGGGGGAAAATTTACAGGCTGAGGTACTGGATGTTACAATAGCAAACCAGTATTAAAATTGTGCAAAGAATAGGGTAATTGTAACTGAAGCATTTCTTGCCACCCTCTAGTAACACGTGCACTCAAGCCAGGCAGGCTTCTTATAATGTGTGTTTGATTCTGAGGAAGGAAGGAAAGAAGGAAGTCTCCAGTGGCTGCTTAAGAGGGATTCTCAACCTGATAAGCATGAAAAACCCTAAGCCATGTGACCTGTGTAATGCCAGCTATGGCACGTTACCTGGTTAATCTTGTGTTGGCCTGAAACATATTAAAAAGTTAATAAGCCCAGTAGGCTACTCAGTTCTGAAAATCCAGCTCCCCAAGTGGAATTTAGTATGTGAAAATAGGACTCTGCAATGTAAAATATTTAAAGGATTTCTTTCAAAAATGAAACCAACTTCTTAATCTTTGTAATTGCTGCTTAATGTGAGAGGCAATGAACTGGGTCCTTTTCATTAGATATTCAATACTTTTGGTATAAAAGCATATTGTTTGGAAAAATGTAATGAAGAAAAGGTGTAATTCTGGTTATTAAATATATTTTTTTTAATAGAAAAAGGGCTGCTTCTAGTTCAACCCACGGTGGCAGAGAGTTAAGCAGAAACTTTACCCTGATTGTTTTTGTTCTCCAAAGCTAGGAGGTTTATTCAGGTCTGTGCTGGAATTAATCATGTGCTTAATTTCAAACTGAGTCAGAACAACTCCTCTATATTTTCCCACAGAAATCCTCCAGCATTCCCAGGAACACAGATGCACACACGTTTTTGATATTTTGAGTTCTAAGTGTAAATACATTGTTCAGATATGTTGTGTGGCCATTGATGGCTTTGAATAACAATGAGATGATATTTTAGCATATTGCAGTTGTTTGCTACAGAATAGTGTAGGAGAGAAACTTCTAAAATGCTGAATTTAAAACTGTACTAGTTGTGTATATGGGATCATACATTTATCTGTATTTTAATAATTTTATTTATTTTTCTTTTTAAGGCATGTATCTTGTCTCGAAATACATACGGAAGAAAACAGACAGTGTGGTCATTTTTTCAGGAGAAGGATCAGATGAGCTGACACAAGGATATATATATTTCCATAAGGTAAGTGTATTCCCTCTACAGAAAGCCCTTGAGCTTTTTTTTCTCCTCTTCAGCAGAAAACCTCTAAGATTTCAAGGTGTGATCTTTGAGGGTTGTCACAGCTGTGTATTTGTTGACACTTTGTCCTGAGGTGGCATTAAATCTGAGGGATTTAATTTTATCACTTAAAAACTCTTAGATTTCAGAAGTTCCAGAGACTTATTTCTTACAAGTACTCTTTGCTAGTTTTGATCACTCAGTGATCACTACAACTGAAGCACTGGACAGCAAGTACTGATTCCCTCAGTGCAGCTGTAAAATGCCTGTGGGCATTGTGCATGTGTCTGGTTGCAGGCGCCATCTCCTGAAGAAGCTGCAGAAGAGAGTGAGAGACTTCTGAAGGAGCTCTACCTGTTTGATGTGCTTCGTGCAGACAGAACTACTGCAGCACATGGGTAAGACTCATGTGATTTAAGAAGATCTTTACATTTCTGTTGCTGTTGAGGAAATTACAGCAGTTAACTTGTTACTGTTGTTACTAAATGATTCGGCATATTGTCCTGCAGGACAATCTTATTCCCACTGTCAGTATCTAAACCACTCTAAGATGTTTATGTGTCTTCAGAGTAGTTATAGCAAATGGGGTGCATCCCATACTTTTCATGATCTTTGTATCTTAATATAACTTCAGATACCACCTGCTTTGGCAGAACAGGCATTGCTGATGTTCTAGGTATGCACAGGCACTCAGGATTCCTGTGCTTTGAATGGGTGGAAAGCATGGCATGAGGGGTAGCAGTCTACAGAGCCAGCAGATCTGCTCTTCAGAGTAATCATCAATCACATTTCTTTTCTAAACACTAGTGGGCAAACTTGCTGTTTGTGAATGCTGTGGACAGCATTTAACCAAAGAAAGTTTTAGTGAATAAGCAAAGACAGTGGATTGGGGTCCTGTTTCTGAACTGTAAGAGAGAGAAGAAACGAAACACTGAATCTAATTGCATCTGCTTACAGTACCCCTTGAATAATTGCACCTGATTAGAGTAGCTCTTGATTCTGAAGTAAAAGACTGATGGGGATTTGCATGCCAAGATTAAAATGAATGTGTAGCCTGAAAGAATTTGAGCAACAGCAAACCACACTGCAAAATTTAATCTGATCTTTTGTGACTGTAGGGGCCACTGTTTTGTAAGCTGATGCAGGAAATATCTTTTGCCTGGGATTGTACTGGTCTTTATAAAAATATTACATATAAATTTATAAAAAATACTAATATGCAGAATTAAGAGAAGGCAAAGTTGTATTTGACTTTAGGTTTTTGGAGGCTTATACAAAGAGGATTCTTGAATACTATAGCAAAAGTGAAGAATGCAAAACCTACTGAAAGAGAAAGTGTGTGCATTGAGTCAGGTAGCTGGCTGGAATAAAGAGGAGTTGAGATACAGTCTGTGGATCACTTAATTGTACACTGCAGAAAAGAGCATTTATTTTTTTTTATAAGAAATCCTAGGTTGGTTCTTGGTGATATCTTTACAAATGTTGATGCAAGTCTCAGTGAGCTATTTGGTAATTTTCAGGATTTTTTTCAATGTTTTTTTCTTACACGGAACAACAGTTGCTGCAAATCCTGCAGGACTGTAGTTTTTAAATTACTGAAAGTACTAAAAGATGTCCAGCAGATGGCATCATAAATCGTAGAAATCTTTATCTGGTGTGTGCAGAACATATCCTTAACTTTTAAAATTTAATTACTTTGTTATTTAAGTGCAAATAGTCATGAGCACGCAAGTGAAATTTCATCTAAAGAAAAGCAGAAAACCTCATGTTTATGTGAAAGACAGGAAAGCTTGACTGTTAGAAAAAATTTAAGTAGGTAACTTGTTGGGTTAATTCTTTTCTATTTATTTCCCCTGTTTAGTCTTGAACTGAGAGTCCCTTTTTTGGACCATCGCTTTACTTCTTATTATTTATCTCTACCAGCTGAACTGCGAATCCCAAAGGTAGGTAAAGCTAGAGTTGGATCAAGTGTAAACTTAAGAGATTCATTTTACTTGTTCTGAGCATGACTGAATTGTTGAATCCAGTGGTTAAGTCCTCTACTTAAAGTCAAGAATGCTCTTAAATGTTTTGCTGGAACTACTGGGAACCCTTTTCTGATCAGACCTGAAAGGAAACTGTTTAAGTGAGTAAAGCCAGATCATTGTACCTATTGTTCCTGACCCTCATGAGATTTTTTGTTGTTTTGCAAGCAGAATGGAATCGAAAAATACCTTTTAAGACAGTCCTTTGAAGATTCCAATTTGCTTCCCAAAGAAATACTCTGGAGACCCAAGGAAGCTTTCAGTGATGGTATAGCATCAGTAAAGAAATCCTGGTTTTCCATTCTTCAGGACTATATTGATCAACAGGTACAAGACCATTTTTTATGTTAGGTCTACTTGATATGGATGTCTAGAAGAGGCAGCTTCCATGCTTAGTTAGGAAGATAAATCTGGGTAAAATAGTAATTTTGACCTTCATGGCAGAGGAGAGAGATAAACGGTTATCAACAGTCTTCTTTCTAGCTATCTGTGTTGGTTAAAGGCATTTGAAATCTTAAATACAAAGAAATGATAGAACCTAACAGAAATGACTGTGTAAGGAAATGAACACCATTTAAGTATCTGGATTGCAAATTGGATTGTAGGCAAACACAATTTCTGGGTTACAGAAAGCAATTGCTTCAGCTAGAAGCACTTGGGTGAACTTACTCTGCAGCTGAGTAACAGAATAATGACTTTGTAATGTCCTTTCTTGTTCATGTAATTTGTTTTTCCCACCCATGCCTAGCTAAGCCCTTTTGCTTTTTAAAGCCTCTACTTGCACTGTTAACCAGTGAAGACTTGCATCATTTTGGCTATGGACAAAGAATAATAATCTCTACTTTACAGAGGCAGTTTAATCATCAAGATGAAGGAATAACACCCAGTTCACGTGAGAGCTCTGCTATACAGAAATATGTATAGTTGAGCCTGTGAATGGGTGCTTGTCTGTCCTACCGACTGCTTGTTTCCCATTTGCTTTCTTAATATCCACAGGCAAGAAAGCAGCTGGGTCAGGCAACAGTGTTGTGCTGCCTGTACTCAGCCTGGATTGGTGTAGCAGGGGCAGATTTGTTCCATGACTGTGAGAAGTCAGAATGATGGCAGGGGAAGCTCGCTGCTTTAGAAATTGCCTCTGTGCCTCTGTTCATCCTCCCTTTCTTAGCCAACTCAGCAACAGCAGGTATCTGCCTCTGTGTCCCAGGTCTTTTGTTGCTAAGAGCTTGGTTATACAAGCAAAAGTCAACAGCTCTGTGAGCTGAAAAAAAGAACCAGGATGCTATTTACACAGAAAAAAAAACAAAACAAAAAACCCTGCTTTAAGTTGTTCTTGTTGATTCACAACAAAGAGAAGGATAGGAAAGAAGTTTGTGTGATCTTACTAACAAAGGTGATTGTAATCCCAAGAGAAATGGGCTTTGCATAGAATGCAGGGAGAAATACTAACAGCCCTGGAAATATAACTATGTATTCATAAAGGTCAGGGAAAAATTCACCTGTGAATCTTCTGCCTCTAGAATAGACTTTTATTTTTTGAACCTGTGAGCATTCAGTGGTGGGTTATTCCATGTGTCTTTAACTCACAGCAAACTGACTTGCAAAGTTAAATGTACTTGCAGCTTAACTTGAGTTTTGCTTGTGTCTGTAGGTTGATGACCTTCTGCTGGAAAAGGCAGCAGAGAAATATCCCTTCAATCCTCCTAAAACAAAAGAAAGTTATTACTACCGGCAGATCTTTGAAAAGCACTACTCAGGAAGAAGCAGCTGGTTGCCCCACTACTGGATGCCAAGATGGGTGAAAGCTACTGATCCTTCTGCTCGTACTTTGAAACATTACAAGTCAGCAGCTCAGGAATAGGCTGTTGAAATAATCTCCCAAATAGAAGTGTTGCAAGTGATTTGCTTGCACTCTGCTTTAAAAAAAAAAAACAACCAACAAATTATGCAAATGTAAAGCTTAATGGTCTCTAAGATGCATTTTGACAATGCTATTGGAAATAAAAGCTTTGTGTGGTTTGTGTACTACTGAAAATTCACCCTGCTGTACCAAACCTTTGTAATTAATGGAAAAATACTTTATGGACAAGGATCTACCTTATTTGGCAGCTCTGTTCCTTATGTGACCTTGATTGTATTAATTTGCCTTGCAGTCATTTAATATATTTGAATGTCATCTCTGTTTTGAAAATTTGAGGAAGACTAAGTTATGCAAACTGCTGCAGGCCCTCTGAGCAAAGGGGAATTTTACTCTAGCTATTTTGTGATTTGTGTTCATGGCTTTGGGATTCCGTCTATGATTCTTTTCTGATTGTCTTTCTAAGCTTTTCTTGAGAACTTTGGTCTGGTTTTCAAAAGGTATTTGGGTATTCATAGCTATGCAGAAATGCTTTCTAAGCTTATAATACTGGTGATGCTGTATGTTACTTAATTCAATGAATGGGAATCTTATTTGTTACTGTAAGGTCACCAGTTGACTGTTTTGAATCTTGTAAATATACAGCAGTCTAAAGATATTCTGACTGTTAACAAAGAGCAGAACATACAAGAGAAGCTGAGTTATGTCTTTGTTTCTAACTTAAGGGCTTAAATTTTCAAATGTATTTATTATTCTTGAAAACTGTGTGTTAACTGGGTGATTTGTATTAGTCTGATGGAAGTTGCATGACTAAGTATTTTAAGGAATTTTTCACTTACTGTGAGTTTTTCCACATGGATGATGAAAAGGTAGACCATGTTGCCACCTGTGTGGTGAACCAGTCCTTTTAACCATAGATTTTTAGTCAGGCAAAGCACCATGGAAGACAATGGGATCCAACACGTGTCTTGGAACACCAGAAGAGAAGCTTCTTCAGAAACCACAAGAACTTTAAAAAAGTTCTAAAAAACAGGTGACTACCCAGGACAACGTTATATTAACTACTGAGGCATGGGGGCTGCTTTTTTGAAGGTGATTTAAACATAAGGATGGTCAAAAAATATACATGCTTGCTGCAGACTGACTTCATTATCTTTATGCTCTTCATGAAGACAGAAGCCTGGCTTACTGTCCCCCTTGACTAGGAAACCAAAGCCAATTGTTATTTAAAAGATAAAATATAAGCAATTCTGGTTTAAAATAGTGATATAATGACTGGTTGTCTATTTATTACTCTCCCCTAATCCTGCGTTTTAATCTCCATTCCAGAAACCTTATTGAAATCTCGCAGTGGTACCATGGAGACAGAGCTGTCCAGCTGTGGACAGTAGTTCCCATATTTTGATATAAACTTGCACATTCTAGTTATTTAAGAATGTATTACAAGGTAATAAGTTCCTGCACCCCTTAAGGGCCATGTACTTGTCTCTTTTGGTTTCTTTGAAGCTATGAAGTGTATTTTGACTTGGGAGAGGAGTATAGAGTGTGTTGATTAGCTACTGATGTGTAAAGTTTAGACTTACTATTCCCAGTGAACTTCCCAAGGCTCAGATGATAAGAAAATAGCATTTGCCTAGTATAAATAGGCAATAGGCTTAAGACATTTTGGGGTCATTAATCAAATGCACTTTCTGCTGCAACATTGTCAGGTACCCAGGAAAATATACCTTATTTTTATTAAATTCCTTACATAGTAAGAAGATCCTAGACAGATGTTCCTAATTAAAACCTGTCCTGTTCATTCCTCCATGTATAGACTTGAATTCTACAATCTTTTTGGCCTCTGTGGCACTCTGTCCTTCCTTTTTTTTGGTTTGGGGTGGTTTTTTTGTTTGTTTGTTTGTTTTGTTTTTTTTAAGACAACAGCTACTCTGGATCATCTGCTAGCTGCAAACATGTTTGTATTTTGTCACAGGAGTGAACAGGATACAGGTCCAGCGTGCAACACTCTCTTGTCCAGTTTTACTTTTTGTCTTTCTGCCTTCATTCTCTTTTTCACTGGTTTTCTCCTTTTCTTTCTGCCTTTTGGAGAAAATTAAGGTGGACTATTCTGACAGCCTGAGTAGTTAGGTTTGAGTCAGTGTCAGTGAGGATGGGGAATTACAGTCAGTGGCCCACATGGAAGGGTGGAGATGGGTAACGCCTTGGCTTCCAGGACCACTGAGGGCTGGAGAAGAAACTGTAGGGTTCTTCCAAAGTGGATAAAATAGTGTGGGGATTTTGTTTTTTATTGATTTGATTTTTTTGCTTTGGATTGATGGACTTACTATGTTTTCACTGTGTTCTCCCCTTCTTTTGAGGAAGGAAAAATGGATGGTGTACCTTCCAAAGAGAGCAGTGTAGTGTATGGGACACAGGTTACTCAGTGCCACTTTTTATTGAAGTCTATCTTCTATTTTAACCTCTAGTTAATTAATTGACTGACTGTCCACATCCAAGTGTTCCTGACAGTGGCTGTTCAGAGAAGCTGCCTTGTACAAACCAGTATGTAAGAGCCAGAGACCACTTGACAGGGCTTTGTGGACTCCTAGTCTACTGGGCAGGTATTTCTGTGTAGGATGATTTGAAATCATGTGAAATGTTTGAAACTGTTTAAAATCACAGCAAAGTGTAAAAGCAGCCTATTTTACTTAAAATAGGGAGAGTCTCTTTGTGGAAGACCTTTGCTGACCATCTACAAGGTGACGCTAATTTTGACTGTCTTTGCCAAGAAAAAAAAAGGCTCCTGAAGAAACCCTCTCTATAGTGACAACTTTCCAGCTGTTAGTTGTGTGGAAATTCTTTAAATAAGGCCCTGTATGAAGCCCTGAAATAGAACAAAAGATGCCTCCAGTACCCCAGAATCCACATGATGTGTGTGTTGGTGCTGCCTCTGTAGCTTTGTCCCCTGTGCTGGGTCCGAGCAAACCCAACAGGCAGACACTTTCTCTAGTGGGCAAAAAAAAGAAAAAAAGGGTATGTCCAAGTCTGAATTCAGATCGACAGTTTTCTTCGTAGGGTGCTTTTTAAAATTTCATTTTTCCAGCCAGAAGATGGCAGCAGCTGTTAGCGTGTCTGTTCAGATGAACTCCATCCTGCTCTCCTTGTGCTGCAAGTCTGTAGCTGCACACACACTCTTGCTGGTGGCTTTTGTGAGCTTCGTGGAAGGGAATTTAATATGCATGGGATTAGAATGGGGGTTAGATGAGAAAAAAAAAAAAAAAAGCTGTTGAATTTCTTTTGCTCGCAAGATACTGTTGCAGAGCTTCTCATGCTGGTGCTGCAGCTGACAGTGGGATGTATTAGTACTGAAAGCATTCAGTATCCGATTTGAAAGTAATTAAAAAAACAGTTATGAAATTAAAAATTAGAAATGTGAGTTCTATCAGTATAAAATGCCAGCTCTAGGGAAGACAGGAGGTAATACCAGGCCAGGGAATGAAAAATGTTCATTTTGCCTCTGAAGTAGTTGAAGGGTTATTTTCTTTCTATTTTTATTATGATTAACATGGATCACAGGATTTCATAGTCATATGGAGGGAAGTCTTAGGAATGTGCATCAGGAAGGCCTAAAGACATACCTCTCTTTCTCAAAAAAAAAAAAAAGTATTTTTTTTTTTTAAATACACATTATAAAATGCAGTGCATCATATAAATTTGGTAAGATTTCCTATTTCTGTAAATAGCCAACCCAGGTGCTGTA
Source organism: Calypte anna (assembly GCF_003957555.1). Lineage (NCBI taxonomy): Eukaryota > Metazoa > Chordata > Aves > Apodiformes > Trochilidae > Calypte > Calypte anna. Next base: position 25,900,453 of record NC_044245.1, on the reverse strand, counting down.
TGAGCTCTTTGTGATGATGAGCAGCTCCAAACTGCTTATACCTGAGAATCTACCCTCAAACTGTTTCAGGAACATCTCCCAGCCATCCTCAGAGGTAGAGTGACAAGGTAGAGCTGGCTGCCTGACTTCCCAAAGACAACCTGCCTCAGGCTCACTCTGATGAAAAGTCTTGTACCTTTTTTCTTTTCATGGTTCAAGGTGCTTAATTGAGAAATTTTCACTATGGAGAAGATATAATAATTGAGTCCAAAATAGTTCATTAGAGAATTATAATCCCAAGTACATAAAATGATGGGAACTGACCTAAATTCCTACACTGTAATTACCTTACAGAAGCCCGGAGGAAAGCCAACATGAGCTGGTTGCAAAAGCAGCCTCCATTTCTGCTACTCCTGAGGATAGAAGTAGTTGTCTATATTCATAAACTGTATTACTTATCTCTCACTACTGCTCTGGAAGACTGCTCTTAACACCTGGGGCAATATGTATATTAATACAAATTACTTTTGATTAAACCATTATTATTTTAGCACAAAAAGGAAGGGGGTGGTAGAAAGGAACGTTCTCTTTTTAAATATTTAAATACTCATTATACCAAAGTGATACAAATTACTGGCTGACTGACAACTTGCTAATAATAGCTTAAAAATGCAAATAGAGCTATTATCCCAATTGACACTAATTGGAACTCCTTTGGCAGCCTGGGAGGGCAGGGCAGGAAGGTTTGATTGTTTTCTTGAGTTGAATTTGGGTTAGCAAGGAAGCATAGGGAAGATGTGCCGTGGATAAACAGGTTGCTATCCTTGGACATTAGAATTCATCATATGAATTCAAGAGTATGTTCTGAAGTGCTGCCTTCTGCCCACACAGGATTTTTGGTGAGGTTTGCTGGTGCCCCCTGAGCTGGTCCTGCCCATACCTGTGTGGCACAGGCTCTGCCTGTGTTGAGTTGGTGCTCTGGGAATCCTGCAGATTCTTCTGTGTCATTTCTGAACTATTAAAAATTCCTTGCCATAAAATCCACTGAATGATAAAAAAATTCACTGCTGGTAGCCCAAAAGTCTTTGTTGCAGTGTGGCTACATGGAGCATGGGGATTTCAAACTGTATGGATGTTACTTTGGAAGGAATTTTTAATAAAGAAGCTAGTGTAGGAGGTGGCAGAGGTGCCTGAGGCTCTGTGTCCCTGGGCAGCATTTGCATTGTGTAGCAGAGAGGTCCCTTTGGCATCAGAGGCAGCCTCCCAGGTTAAGGTGAGGGAGCTGTTGTGACACCCCTGCCATGCTCTCCTGGGTGACAGACAGGCTGTTGCATCTCTGTTCCTCTCTTGCTGCATTTTTTATTTTCTTAGCAACTAGGAGCTTTTGCTGTCTGTGTTTCTCCACACTGAAAAATCCTTCCTACCCGCTCTTCCATGGAAAAAGTGGTGGTAATGCCAGGTTAGAAATCATACTGAGATCAAGGGTATGATGTGGGGCATCCGTGTGTGTACCCTCCAACTCCATATCTAGACTCTCCTACTTCTCAGCTGTGTCTCTCATAATCTCATGCAGCCTCTTCCCAGCTCATACAGCTCCCACCATGTCCCAGTGTGGTGTGGGCAGATACCTGATGTGACAGCCTGCGCTTTGCAGGAGATTAAGTTAGTAGAGGAAAACATGCTTTAACAACAAAAAAGTCATTAGGAAAGGGGATATGTGTATGTGTACTGTGGCACCCACTGTCTTTTCTGAAATAACATGTTTTATGTCATACTGTGAGGCTCAGTGAAATGCCACTCTCAGCACAGCTCTTGAGCCACCCTTATTTTTCTAGGAGGATAGGAAAAACACGCTCAACCTCTCACTCCAATGAAAACTTCCTTAGTGAGGAGGAGGAAAGCGCTGAAGCCTCTCCTGGCTCTCCAGTACAGCAGTTTCCCACCCTCACAAGGCTGCTGTGGAGAATGACCAGGAGAGTTCAGACTTTCTTCATTCCCAGCTGCACGTGGTCTCCTTTGCACTCTCCAGAGGCAGCCCTGAGGACCATGTCAGCCACCTCTAGCAAGGTTTCCTACTTTTCTGGTTTTGTCCTCACCAGTTTTGATGGTGGATCTCCCAGCTACTGATGAAAAAAAACCCTCATCATTGGAGTTTTGAGTGGGAAGGTGGACTATTTTCTCTCCTGCAGGGTAAAAACATTGGGATCTGGGACTTAAAAATGGCTTCTAAGGACAATGAGATGGGCTTCCCATCTGTCTTGAGTGGAACTCTGCAGCTGACCATATAAATTGAGTGAGCCTTGCTGTATGTCAGGAGATGCTGCTCAATTCAGTTCCTCCTGAGCTACTTTGGATGTACAGTTGTGTCTGAGTGTCCCCAAAGTCATCTGGCCGAGAGCATCATGGCAACGTGTCAGTGTGAGTGGGAACCCAAACAGGGCTTCCACTCAGGATCTGTCTGCACCAGGGAAATTAAGGGGAAAAACACTGCTGTAGTGCTATTCAGGTGAAAGAGGACTTGTAGGTCACAGTTTGGTTGGAAAAGGAAGATGAAGACTATTTTGAGTACATGTTCAGAGTGTGGAGTTGTGAGGAGGGCATGAGGGCAGAAGTCTGGATCCTGTTTGTGTAGATCTCAGGTGAGGGAGGGCATGGAACCATATCTATGCTTCCAGAAACCTACAGCCTCTCACAGGCCTGCTACTACTTGTGGTTGAATCTAAGCAAATTAATTTGGGGTGCACTCTTGTAGGATATATAATTACCAAATGAATGGGGCCATTCAAAAACCTGGGGTCCAGGACAACTTGTTAATCTTGCTCTCTCCCTACCCTCTGCCCTCCAGCTTTTATTTAAATACACATCCTTTGTCTACAAGGATGTTTGGAGACAAACTTACCTGTTTCTCTGAGCTATAATCATGCAAACCAAGATCACCTGAACTACAGTTGGGTTAAAAAATGGAAGTGTTCTGGAATAGTGTTCTGTATTAGGCCATCTCCCTTTAAGAGAGGCTTCCTTTAAAAACTGGTTGTGGAGGGGAGGGCTGAGACATGCTGTGACGTTCTTTGGTGGATTGAAAGTCTCAGCTCCACCAAGCAGGCAACATGTTTGAGAGAAAAACAACTCCTCAGAGGGCTCTGGATGCAAACAGACCCCATGCCTGGCGTGCCTACACTACTCCTGTAACACATCACTGGGTTGAGCAAATTTTTGCTTGGGGAGTTGAGCAGAGCTGAGGCCCAGAGATGCACGTTAGCAGAGTGATGACACCACCCATCTCCTCTGCTATGGCACTGTGTGCTCCAGGTGGATGTGGCACCAACAGGAGGTGAAATCCCACGAGCCCAGAAAGGGGTGTAACACAGAAAAGACAAGTCATCTTTCACCAGTGATGGAATCTGAGCCACCCATCCTGTTCTCTGGTCTGCTGACACATCCCTGAAGAGGAGGCCCTTTGCCTACCCTGAGCTTGCACTCCCCATTGGGACTGTGATTCCTTCCTAAACTGGAGTTAGTGTGGTTGGCATTGGTTGTCATATGAATGATGGGATATGTATTTCAGCTGGTAGCTGATATGCACAGGTACCTTTTATGTAGGACCTTCCTGCTTCTTTACTCCTCCTTGCCAGCACATTTGCAACTCTATTCTAGGTGCAGAGAATGAGCTGACAAAACACCCAGTACAGAACATTGGGAGCTGCTGAAGCCTCACCCTACAGTTGCACTGTTTGGCTTTCCTATTGCTGTGTTACACAGAGGTTTTTTCAATAAATTCAAGTTTGTGCAGGATTGGAATGACAGAAAATAGCACCTTCTAAGTCACTTCCTTAGCATCCCCCTTATGCTGGAATTTGGGTGTGGGGCCGTGGCAGCTGAGTACTTCGCTCATGGTGCTCTGTATCAGTGGATTTTGAGCATCTCTGGTGCTCAGGTCTGGAAGGACTTTTTTGTGGCTCTCCTTACTCTGCAGACCCAAGAAAAGTGCAATACCTAATTTGGAGCAGAGGAACTTCTGTCTCATCAAAAGACAAAGAAGAAAACAAGACCTCTGGGATGCCCTCTCCAGGGCATGACCACAAGCCTGGGAACAGGAAGGTAGCTCTGAGACCTTTCAGACTTGAGCCTTTGTGAATGCCAGGTTTGCCTATACTTATCAACTAGTTTGATCCTATTTTTTTTACTTTTTCACAGACTGTAGTTGTTTAAAGAAACTGTTTAATTTTTTTGGCAAATCAAGCTAAAAGTTACCAGAAAGCAATTACCAGAAAGTACAGTGCACTCGCTTGCTATTTTAATGTTTATTTCAGAAGGACATAGGATCAATTTAGAGGAATTTTAACTACACAAGTATTGTCCCAGAATTCTGTGTGCTTAGTCTTGTAGAGAAAATAATTGATTTTCTTTGTAAGTAACCTCAGGGTCTGAGGGATCAAGTTGGCAGATGCTGAAAAGATCCAGGCAAATGTTTCTGATGGTCAAGCTATCCATTCTAGCACAGCATTACCAGACTTCTGTGTCATGAAGTTATTTTCTAGAAAAATAATTTAATTCAAAAAACCTTATTTTGCCATTCCTTACAGAAAACATTTCTGGTTTATCTTTGGAAAAGCATTTGCCTTAAAATTATATCCAAGTGTAATGATAGAAGTAGGTTCCTCAGATGCTTCACTTAGGCAGCTAAAAATGCTCCTTTCAGACCAGCCTAGTGACTAAAAAGTAGTAATTTCTAGTGTTTCACCTCCCTTTCTCAGTGCCTGATGTCAGTAACTTCTGACATTGGTCAGGATCTTGAAGAAGGGACTTGAGAGCATCCACAGAGCAGACCCTAAATCAGGTGGGTCATGTGCCCACCAGGGTCTGTGTGGGGAAAATGAGCCTGATATAAAAGTAAAGTGAAGTTAATAATGGTGCTTATTGTATTAGGTTGAACACTGATTTTTATGGGGTGCCTCAGGTTTGGAAGAAAGCAAAAAGCTCTCCTACTTGGTGTGCAGCTGGGACTCAGAAGCAAAGAGAGTTTTGCTTTTGAGACCTTGACAAAAGGCAGCCAAAATCACTGCAAAGTTCCCCTTGCTTTTGCCATGCTTTAGGCAAGGTCCTCAGGAGAAATTTTTCTCTTTCCAGGCTTAATTCTGGTACAGAATTGTCTACCTTACTCTAACTGTGGTTAGGGTAGAAGCATCATTTTTCAGTCTAAGGTTCTGTGTAAAGATGGTAAAATACCGAGTAAGTTGAATTGCTTGTACCTTTGTTCCATATAGGCTGAAATAACATAAAATAAAATAAGTGTGATGATCTAGAAGTCTCTTGGTCTCCCTGTATCTTCTAAGTATTACTTGTGGAGGATGCTAGGTTACAGGAATCATGTTCAGACATCTCAACATGATTTATTTATTTTTAAATCACACCTCATTCACTGTCAAAGAATTAACTGTTTTTAATATAGCTCAGAGTGATTAATTTAGAGTTTTGTTCAGATATTTTTTGCTGTGATGGAAAACACAGGTAAAACAGGTGGAGCTGTCAGGCAGTTCTCCTGTCATGTTTAAAATGAAGCATGACTTATTGCCCCAGCTTGAAATAGAACAGATAAATGCAGTAAGTAGCTCTCTGTAGAAATGTAAGTGTCCTCTACACAAATGTTTTACTGAAATTGTCTATTATGGAAACTATTACTATGGTATAATTCCCTTAATCATCACAACCAAAACGGACGTTTTCTAATTTTGTTCGTTTTTCTTGATAAATACACTTCTTCAAAATGTCTTTTGCTCCGTGAGATCATGAAGAGGTATTTGCATTAATTTCCTATGCCTCTTTAGTTTTGTTGCTGTTCTCCTCTCTTAGCATGCAAATGACTGATTAGAGGCATTTCTGAGATAATGAAACAGTTTAAATATGCAAATATTTTTTCAGCGATTTTCTGGTCCTATCAAAGATCCTGAGAGGGAATGAGAGATGCCTGCGTTATTCCTGGGAATAAAAGTTGCCCTGGAACAGCAATATTTGCAGCCCCCTGACTGCAGTGATAACTCCTCCCTGCTAATTTTGCAGTGCCAAAGAACAGGTCACGGACACATCCAGCTTGTAGAAGTACGTGGGGTATGAAAAACGTCACGCAGAGTTAATTCCTTCCCATCATTGCTTGTCACCTACTGGTTGTATTTCTGTGTGCACGAGCATGCTGATGGTTGGAAAACCTTGTGGGTTTGCACAGGAGCTGTCTGACTGACTTAGGTAGTGCTGGAAGGACAGGGCTGGAGGTGATGCTTTCTGCCAGGGGCTACTGGGAAGCTGGAGCTGGCAGGAACTCACCCAGCAGATAGCCTGCTGCCAGCCTGCTGCCAAACTTTCAGGCTTCATCTCTTGGCAGATGTGTTGCTTTAATACAGATCCACAAGGTAAGGCTCAAGTTCTGAGCCCCTCAGTTTAGGAAGGATATTGAGGTCCTGGAGCAGGTCCAAATGAGGGCAACCAGGCTGGTGGAAGGACTTGAGCACAGATCCTGTGAGGAGAGGCTGAGGGAGCTGGGGGTGTTCAGCCTGGAGAAGGGGAGGCTCAGGGGAGACCTCATCGCTCTCTGAAAGGAGGTTGTAGCCAGGTGGGGGTTGGTCTCTTTTCCCAGGCAACTCTCAGCAAGACAAGAGGGCACGGTCTCAAGCTGTGCCAGGGGAGGTTTAGGTTGGACATTAGAAAGAATTTCTTTACCACGAGTGTGATCAGACATTGGAATGGGCTGCCCCAGGAAGTAGTGGATTCTCCATCCCTGGAGATATTTAAAAAGAGACTGGATGTGGCACTCAGTGCCATGGTCTGGTAACTGCAGTGGATCAAAGGTTGGACTTGATGATCTCTGAGGTCCCTTCCAACCCAGCCAATTCTATGATTTTATGATCATAAGCTTTTAAGTACAGGGTCAGAAACAGGTAGGTGGCACTCAGCACAAGTTCAAGATAAATATTTTTATCACTAGGGTGTTAATGACAGATTATTTTCTTTCTGTCTGTGAAGTACTGGCTGATGCCTGCTAAATCCTGGGATGCTCGAAGCCACTTCTGAGGGGACGGGCTGCAGAGCAGTGAGGGGGCTGGGAACAGAGTGGGCTTGGTCTCACCTCTGCCAGCCAGGCAAGAGAAATTTTCCTGTGCTTCGAAACATAAAAACGTGACTTTGTGTACAATGCTAAACTAAAAATGAAGCAAGGTATAAGACTATCTTTTTTGTTTGTTTCAAACACAAAAAAGGTGGTAGGTAATTAGCAAATTTAATTTTATATGAAATTATAATATTACCCAGCAGACAGAAATGGATGGATCCATCCAGGATACACCGTAGTGAGTTCTTTTGCCCAAGGCTAAACTGTACTCTAAATGTCAGGAATTTTTTACTGGTTTGTTTAATTGTTTTTTAGATGAGCCTGAAGGAATCAATACCAAAAACCAAAGCATAGGAAATATCAGTCATGATTTTCAATTGAGTTATCTTAAAACAATGCTCAACCACTCGAGGGTATTTTTTGTTTCCATTATAATGTTGATCTCCTTTGCTCTTAGGAGACAAAAATAGAAAAATTCATGAGTAGAGCAAGCCTTTGAAGAGATATTGATCTTTAGAAATTCCCCATCATCACCTTAAATGCTACAAGAGCTGCCTCCACTGGATCAAATGCTTAAAGCACATGTTTGGGGGTGTCATGAATATTATAGCTTTTGAGATGTGTTCAGGAGGTGCAAGGATACAAGAGGAATACATCCTCAGTGCTGCTCTGAACTGCTAAATATGTTCCTCTCTACAGTAGCTTCTGTTTCCAATTGTGGTTTTGTCAGTGAAATCTGGCTGAGAGGGAGGGGGCTGCAGCTGCCAGACTCTGATGGTGGTCTCTGGTTGAAAGTTTCCTCTTAAGAAAATATTTTGTGATATAGTATAATTCATTATACTAATTTTTAAAAATGGCTCTTTTTAATTTAGTTATCAAAATGAAAAAAAACCAAAACAGAGCCTGTGGCTTGGTTGTTCTGAATCACATGTCATGGAAATAACAGATTCAGATGAAGTTGCTAGTACAAATAGAAATAATGCCTCTCCTTTGTTTACTGGAGGTTCTGATCCTTAGCATCACCATGTAAAATAAAAGCAGAGTCAATAAAGGCTAAATAAAGAATACTTCATGACAATTCCAGCCCTCTCTTTCTGTGTCATGAAAAGGAAAAGTCCTTTACAATTCTAACAGTAGCCCAAACAGTTGAATGTTCACAACAAAAATCCTTCTGAGAAGCGTAGTCAAATTCTTTAGGAACACCCTTTGCAGTGAAGACTTTTCTTTTAAAAATTATCAAGTTAAATGTATTTTTCCTGACAAGTAAAAATTCAGTTCTGCATTCAGTTCATATGCCTCTGACAACACGGATTCCCTACCTGTCTCTAGATGTTCCTTGGAATTGTTGGACCAGCCCACCCTGGTATGCATCCCTTCTGGTTGGGGACTGTTGTAGCAGCAGCACCTCATGGCTACACTGATAAATAATAGAATAAAAGACAAATAAGGTGGTGATGGAAATCACAAGGCACTGTACCAGCTCTCGTTTGGTTGCCATTTTAAGGGCTATCTTCTGCACTGCAGAAATCATTCTCCAGAATAAAAATTTCAGTGCTCTGTAAAGTTGCAGAGAAGGGGAGTGACTAGCACAAAGTGACATTTTTCTCTCTGGAAACAGCATTTTGATGGTTTTGAGAAATCTGTGATAGAGTTCTACTGTACAAATCTGTGGAGTGCTGGCAGTGCCAGGCACTAGTCTTCTGTCTTTGAAGCATGTATTAAAACCATAAAGCTTTATTGTGCCTGGAATTTCTCCTTTCCTTCTCCTTTCTGGACAATTTCAAAGCTTTCCTCTTAACCTATTGCCTGGAAACTTCATTTCTTTTTCAGTCTAAAATATGAGACTCTCAATCACTTGACTCCAGGCCATGTTGCCTGTGGAAAACATTAGAGGAACTGAGATGTGGCAGCAGTGCCCTGGCCATCTTTCTCAAGGAGCCTTGAACAAGTTTTTGGAAGAAATAACATTAACAGTTAGAAGGTATTAGTTTTGCTTGGCAAAGGGAAAAAGGAACAGGAGGTTCTCTCTTGGCTATGTAGTTCGCCTATAAAATTTAACAATATTAAATAAATACTTTTGAAATGGGCTAGTAATATCAGATCAATACCAAACAAAGTTAGATTGAGCTTAAATCTTCCACTAACTTTTAATATATAAGGGGCTCAGCAGTTTGTGTCGAGTTCAATGGGAGGCAAAATAAATTCATAATTTCTGAATCTAGTATTGTTTTGTTTGGAAATTTTACTTTCCAGCTCTACAGCAAAGCTCTTTTTTCCACTAATAGATGTAAGCTGTCTGAGCTGGAAAGTGCTCCAGCCCAAATTCATTGTGATTCTTTTCATATTCAGTGCGATAAATCATCCCTGCAATGCAGGTAGCCGTATACTTTTGATGTAGCAATACCAACAGTGCTGATAAAACAAATGTATTCCTAGAAAACACTTGAAAATATGAGTGAATAAACTCCTTCTAGATTCTCAGATCTGAATGGAGGCAAGTGCTTCAAAACTAAGCTTTTCATATGTTCTACATCACTGATTGCCTCCATGGAAAGGAAAGGGGTGTATAATTTTGCTGACACAGTTGGGTTCATGGGACAGAGGGATGGTCTGCTTCACTGCTAGGAATTCAGCTCCTCTTCCTCCTTGGAAGCTGAAGGCTGCAGCTGGGGGGGAGTTTCTCTGATGGATGGAGAAGGGCTCTTTAACAGAGCTGGAGAGTGTCTGGAGGATGCTTCCTCTCTGCTGCTGGTACCACCAAGCTACAACCTCTCTGTCTGGGGAAGTTCATGCCATGTGACTCTTTTCAGCATATAATTGGGTAAAGAGGGAAATATTTAGTGCACTCCCACCCTCTTTTCCAGATGATTTTCAGAAAACAAGATGATTTTCAGAAACCTGCAAACAGGGCAGGAGAAGAACGAGGAGGAAGAGGAGGAGCTTTGTGACCTAAGCATGGCTGGGAGCTCCTGGAGATGCAGATGGGGCCATGCCATGAGTGTCAGCATGATCCCACAGCCCTGCTGCAAAGGGACCTGCCCAGCTCCCCAGCCCTCCTCACTTCCAGACAGCAGAGAGTTGCACTGAAACAGAATCAGATTTGCTGGGCTGCCCCAGGGATTTTAGTTTTAAATAAATGCAGCATCTGTGTTTCTGGGTGTAGCACCAGGGCCCCTTAATCCAACACAGGATTTTATCTCAAAAATGCTTCTAGAAATTCAAACAGTATGTAACATTATTTCTTCAGTTATGTGGCTTACTTGTATTAAAATAAACTCAAGTGTATGAGTACATTATATGAGCAATAAAAAACCCAGCTAAGTGCATATGCAGATTTTTTCATCTGCAAAGAGTTAACTGCAGGTATATGCAAAATATGTCTTAAAATATCTCTTTTCTATCACACTGATAACTTCATTTCTCCATTGTACCCATCATATAACTTAACAGACACAGATATAGCCTATTTTTCACACAGATATGCAGAAAATCTGTCACCATTGTTTGATTCCCTACCAGCAGGATTCTACTTTTAACTTCTGCTTTTGAACGCAGTCTTAATTCTATGCAGCCACATTTTATGTGTTCCTTCAGTAACTAATGTGTATCTTCTCCAAGCAAGATTTACTTCCAGAGGGTGTTGACTGAATTTTAATGTTTTGGTGCACTGAGTTACAAGGTGCCTATTGTTTGCTGAGTATTGTAACTGTGAAAATAAAAAGCATTTCTCTGTGCTAAAATTGAATGTCTGTGATTAAAGGTGATGTGTTAGGTGTTTTCAATACAAACTACTTCCTGTAGAAAGCAACAATAAAAATATATTGCTATATGTTGGTGCACATATGTCTTAACTTTCTTACAGCTGGGCTTCTAAAATCACAATTTAAGAAATTATTTCAGACAGGAAAAAAAGAGCTTTTTTTTTTTTCTTTTGTAATTTGCAGAGATTTTTTTGACATTTAGTCTTATGCTTGGTAGTTCTTCCTAATTTTCTTAACACTTTCAATAGCACATTGCAGAAGAGGCCAGTTTGGTCTAGGGTGTGAGTTACATGTTTAGCTCAGCCAGGGCTGTTCCTTCCAACCAAGCCACTAAGCCAGATTCCTCCCTCCAGCCTTCTGGGAGAGCATCAAGGGCCCTGACAAATGAAGAGTTTGGCTTTTTAACAGTCTGTTCACTTTCCATTTCCTCTGTGTACAGCAAATGGTGACATTATTTGATTTAGAGGTGGACATCGAGCTGTTGTACATGCTCTGCCTAACTTTCTAAAAATCAGTTTCTGAGGTGATGAGTTGCTGGTTTATTCTGACAGAAACCAGATGTCTATCAGGGATGGACCAGTGATAATTTTTAATGAATATCATAATCAATTTCATATAGCCCAGATACCTCTCCTCTTGACAAATGTTGCAGTCTGCTCTTTGCAAAAGAGAGTCTGTTTTCCCTGGAATATGTAGATATATTAGAAGACATTTGTATGCTTCCTAGCAAAAAAAAAAAAAAAACCAATTAAAAAAATCCCTATTCTTCCAGTAGTAACTATTTTCTGTAAAAGGAAGAGAGACGTTTTGGTGGTGGTGTGAGGATGTGGAGCTGCACCTGAGACTGCAGACAGCTGCACCCTGACAGTGCAGCTCCAGTGAAGGAGCTGCTTTGTGCTCTCATCCCAGTGCTCTTGGAGACAGAAGTTAATGTGGTCTGTGATACTAGGGCTAAGGCAACTGTTCAGGCTCATAATAATAAAATCTGGTCATTACTGAAGGATTTAAGTGGTATCTCTTTATGCTAAAGCAGTTAGCTAAGCCATAATGTAAGGAGATTTGGGCACAAAGTTTGTGTTTGAAGTATGCTTCTTGGTAGCTCTGAAGGAGCTGCTATTGGTGAACTCTGAATAAACAGAATTTTAAGAATGACTTTAATAATTTAGAAAAATCTCCTAGTGTTATTCTTCTCCAGCTAACAACGGCTGGGAGCTGTGTTTCCTGCAAAGATCTTCATGCCCAGACATTTCCAGAATCTTCCTTTTCTTTTGGTTAGGACCATGCTAAAAATTACCAGCCTGATGACATGAATACATCAAAGTACTTGCTCATGGCAGCTGGATGGGGAAGTGCTGCAGAGCCTGAGCTCCCCTGATGAGATGGGTATGGGGAGCCAGAGCCCCTCCCAGCTCCCTGGTTTGGAGAGGGGGCATGGGAGGAGCTACATGGACCATGGTTTGCCTCCCCAGAGCAAGTTTGGCTACATCTGGACAATGGGGGACCAGCCAGTCCCCATGAAATGGCAGAGAGATGGAGGTGATGATCCTCTGGGTCGTGACTGGGCAAGAAGGATGCTGTGACCCTGACTTCAGCATTCTCTGTCTGGGAGAAAGGGAGTGTTTGTGTGTGTGGAGGCAGTGCCTACCAGGAGAGCAGCTGCCTGACATGATGCAGATGAATGATGTATATCTAGGGGCAAAGATAAGAAAAGGGGCAGAGTGTGTTGGAGGTGGACTGGGATGTCAGACTGCTTGTAGCACTGCATTGGTGGGGACAATTTGCAGCATCACCCTGGGTATACCCTCTATGCTCACTTCCTAGAAAGATTTTGTTTCCTTTAGTTAAAGCTCACCTGCATTTCACTGGCAGATGCCCTTGCTGCAGTGTTTTCAAGTATTTTATGCAGCCTGAGGGATGCCAGGCTGTTACCATCAGACAAGAGTTAAGTCTGGGTCACAGCCATGGCTGGTTGCTACAGAAGGTGGATGGGTTTTGCAGAGACCAGAGGGGATTTGATGAAAACCTCTCCAAAGCTCTCAGTGGAGCTGGAGGTCTGGCATCACCCAGCAATCCAAGGAGTGAGTGGCCTGGGGCTGCAAGCAGTGCCATCCAACACATAAAAGCTGAAGGAGCCTCGAAAAGGAGATGAAAAACCACAGAAATTATTACAGAGTCCCTTTGAAGTACTCGATGATGTAAAAGACTACAGTGCTAAAGGCAGAAAGAAGATATAAGAATAAGAATTCCTCTTTGAATTTTAAGGATCCTGGGATGACTGTGAGGACAAATGTCGGGGCTAGGAGGGTGACAGGAGTGGAGATGGGCAGTGATGGACTGGCACAGCCCCATAGCCCTGGCAGGGCTCACCTGAATGGTCCCCACTGCTGAGATGGGAGGAGGAGCTTTTTGTGCCATTTGGAGAGTCAGCTGGGACATTTCAGGCTGTGCCTTCTGATGTCTGTTTGGGTTATTTCAAACTGGGAATGTTTGTCTTTACAAACATATAAATCAATGCCAGTTTTAATGTTATTGTTCAAAACCTAAATTAGCACAAATCTGACATTATTTAGCCACCAGAAATTAAACTGGGTTGTTTCAAATGCCAAATTAAAACCACTCATCATAGCACAAGAACACTTTGACACTGGAGGGTTGGCCTTTCCTGCTAGAGAATATGGTGATGGTGCAGTTGATGTGCTTAAGGGAAGAGATGCCAATCCAGGGGCTTGAGGAGTAGACCTGTGTGAACCTCATAAGGTTCAACAAGGCCAAGTGCAAGGTCCTGCACATGGGCTTGGGTAATGCCCGGTATGAATACAGGCTGGGGGATGAAAGCATTGAGAGCAGCTCTGCAAAGAGGGATTTGAGGGTACTGGTGGATGAAAAGTTGGACCTGAGCAGCAATGGGGTCATTCACAGCCCAGGAAGCCAATTGTATTCTGGGCAGCATCAAAAGAAGCATGGCCAGCAGACCAAGGGAGGTGATTCTCTCCCTCTGCTCCCCAGTTGTCATCAGAACCCACCTGAAGTACTGTCTTCAGTTCTGGAGAATCCAAAATAAGAAGGACATGGACCTGCTGGAGCAAGACCAGAGAAGAGTCTTGAAGGTGATCAGAGGGCTGTAGTACCTCTCCTATGAAGACAGGCTGAGAGTTGAGATTGCTTGGAATAGAAAAGAAAAAGCTCTGGAGAGACCATGTTGAGGCCTTGCAGTATATAAAGGGGACTTAAAAGAAAGATGGAGATACCTATTTTTACCAAGGCCTGTAGAGGCAGGACAAGGGGTAATGGTTTTGAACTGAAAGAAGGCAGATTTTTAACAATGAGGTTGGTAAGATGCTGGAACAGGTTGCCCAGAGCTGTGGATGCCCCATCTATGGAAGTGTTCAAGGTCAGGTTGGATGGGGCTTTCACCAGCTTGATCTAGAGGAAGATGCCCCTGTCCATGGCAAGGGTTTTGACTAGATGATCCATTCCAATCTAAACCATTCTATGATTCTACAGTTTTGCCAGAAATTTCCATCCCAGGTCTTTGCTCGGTGCTGTTCATTAATATCTGTGCTGTACTCCAAATACTTAAATCCTACTCTGCCTTGTATGCCTCTCTCTGGATGTAAATGCTTTTGCAGAGATTGCTTCCACAGGGAGATCTGTGAGATGCAGAGGCTGCAGGGAGTAAGCAGCGGGTTTTTTTCTTTCCTCTGATTGTTTCACGATTCAGCACACATGGAGCTCTGGGAACACCATGAGCCTCCAGGCTCAGGGGACAGCATTTTGGAGCATTTTCTTTCTTTTTACCCTTTGCTGAGCATTATTCAACACACATTTCTGCAGTCCTTCTGCCATGCCATTAGCCCAGCAGTCATCCTCCCTCCCTCATTGAGCTCAGTGGGAGCTGATACAGAAGTTTATTAGTCTGAAAATCAGTCCAGGCAAAAATGAAGATATGGCAGAGAGCTGAAAAAAAAACGGTGTCTCACATGTGTGTGCTGCCTGTCATCAGTCTGCCACAGTTTTCCTCCCCTGCAGCTCCCCACCTTTCTAGAGCTGCCTCCTACTTAGTTGGAAGTTGGCTCTTCTGAAGCTCGGGCAGGCTTGGGTCCTGCTCCTAACTTAGTAGGAGGAAAGTCCTACACCCTCTTGCTCTTAGTGTGTGCAGTTGTGGGGATGCCCCAAGTGAACTTAAAAATGGAGGTTGCCAAAATCACTTCTGAAGTGGAAAATAGCAACCAGTTAATCACTCTGTATTACTTATTTTGAAATCTCTTTTGTCAGGGCTGGCTGTTTTTGCCACTGGTTCCTCTGTGATGAAGGCTGCTCTGGTAGCATCAAACAGAGAACTGCAGCTTGTAGCTGGTGGAAAGAATATAGATCTCCAGATGCCTTGGCATCTGATGAGATGTATGTATCATTTTGGGACTGTCCTGGAAATATAACAACCAGACACCTTAATTAAAAAGATAATTATAGTCACATTTTTTTCTCTTATACTGCATGGATTCAAGCCAACAGGTGCTTTTACTGTGAATGAGAGAGCTAGGATTTATTAAAAGCTTGGCTTTCAAATAATAAGCCTGCAATACAGGATGAATTCCACAGCAAATTATTCCACTTAGAGCTAGGGGCTACATCAGGCCCTTTTCATTCCAGTCAACACACTTCTTAACTTTTGTCAGGCTTAGGACAGATGGAACCTTGTATGACCCAGCCCAATCCTCTGGGAATGCCTGCCTCCAGTAGCAAATTCCCCAAAGCATTCACCAAACCCAAACACCTCTAGAAAAAGGAATACATCTGTTTGGTATTTCTTTCCAGTTTCAGGCCACAGTCGTTTGGATCCCAGTCTCACTCCAGACCGACTTGGGAAATAATGCCATGACTATCACCAAATAAAGTATGTTGCAAAACCCCCAGAATATTTTTTATTTAAAATGTTACTATCATAAAATTCCAGACTGTGAAATGAAGACCTTGGATTCACATTCAAACCTTGCCCACCCACCCTCTTTAAAATATAAAGATGCGTAGTCACAAAACATAAAACATGCTGCAATGATACAAATATATTTTTTGATACTGAAATTACAGTACATTATAAACCATGAAAACAAAGTGAGGCACTAAACTGTACATCAGCTCTGTTCTGCACTAGCTGTGAAGCTGATAGATTCACTTTCGATGAACAAAATAAATATTATATCCACTCTTTTTGCAGTGAATATAACTTTACAGATCATATCAAACAATGTGCTTTGTTGTGAAACGTCAAGAGGGTCGCTGGTCCTTTCAGAACCACAATGCACCTACACAAGATGTATCACTGCCACAATACAAAAAATAATAATTTTATTGAATGGACAACTCAAAAAAATAACCCCCCAAACCAAAACAACAATAAAAAAACACAACAACAAAAAATAACCAACCAAGCCCCCATCAGTTATTATTAAATAAATAGTTATTCCATACAGTGGTTAGTGTATATTACACTGCATTGGCCATTGGAACAAATGAAGTTCAATAAATAATGCACAGGAATGTCTCATTTACGCCTCCGCTCGTAATTCTGTGCTGTGCTCCTTTCCGAGGATTCTGCAAAAAACAAAACAAAAAGACAAAACAAAACAGAAAGCCCAATGAAGCACATGGATCAGCCTGGTGTAAATCCCAGCAAATGCAGGGAAACATCAGAGACCTGCAGCCTGCTGGGTCACTGCTGGACCCCATCACAGCATTTGCACCCAAGATGAGGGATCCTGACACAGCCCTGAGCTGTTTTGATTTGGTTTTAGCCCTCAGACTACACTATCCCCCAGGAGGCTGAAGGCCTGAACAGTGCTTTCTGCCTCTCATCTATTGAGCTGCTTGAAGCACCATTAACTCAAAGGCTTTTTTATCTTCCATTTTATCTTTTATCTAACTGATGGGGTCTGAGCAGTCAGATCGATTTGTGGGTAGAAGCTTTTTGCATCTCTGTCCTGAAGAGTCAGCTCCATGCCAGGTTTAAACCTTTCCTGTCCCCAAGCCCTGCACACAGTGATACCTTTTACTAAAAATCTGCAGCAAACCTCAGACTACCCTGTGGACCAACCACAGCCTGAAACAGTCTGCTAATAAATAAATAAATACATAAAATTATAATTTAATAGCAGTAGCTCTCTTCTTGCTCCTTTAAAATGAGATGGAAACTCAGAGAGCCCTTCTTGGGCAGAGCCTGACCATAGGCTGACCCAGCTGGTCACCAGAGTCATCTTTGCTTCCACCCCAAGGAGAGGATTGCTGCCACAGAGGGATTGCCACTCCTGACAATCCTATGAGCAGCCAACCTGGGGGGATTCCACACTGCACCCTGCAGGGAGTTGGCATGTTGGGTCAGTGACAGCTTTAAATTCATCAAGACTTCAGTTTTCACCAGGATAAATACAAAAAGAGTCGAGCTTGCTTTCGCAATGGGAATTGTTAATAGCATCCTTACTGGACATGTGGCTGTTTCCTTGCTTCTGCCTGAAGTGTTCATCCAACAGACTGCACAGTCACTGGGGACACAGGCAGCATCACACCCCAGTGGTACCAAAGAGGGGGACTGAGACCCCAGCATCCTGGTACTCAGTGTGAACCCTTGCACGTTGCCAGGAGGGCTCAGAGGCTTTCTACAGAAGAAAAACAGGGCACCAAGAAAAGGTCCTGCCCAGCTGAATGGCTTTCCTTATAGAGAAGTAAGAACAGTCCTAGCACATACTCCCAAACTTGTTTTGGCTGTATGGTCCTTAGGACCTATCCTCTCCTCCAGAGGAGCAGAAGCAAATTCTCACTGTTTTCCTCTCAGTGAACAGGGCAGAGAAGCAGTCAGTACTAGTTTTATCTGTTGGGCAGGTATTAGATAGCCTGACAGGGTAAAACTTCATTATTTCCCTTTGTTACAAATACCACACAACTGCATCTGAACTATATAAGCGATGCTGAAATTAGGGCAATATATTTTTTGCCTTTTTAAAATATTTGCTGTGTTTTACATTCTCATATTAATGTAAATGTAATCCCAATGGAAACAAAGCCAACATATTACTTCCAGGCTATTTGCTTTCATATTAACAGATATATTTACAGGTATTATGCATTTAATAGCTATTGCCACCATGGATAAAACTGTAGAAAATTATTCATGATACATAGCAATTTGCAAAGTGATGCAGAGAGCAATATTACTAGTCTGAACAGGGCTTAATTGAAAATAAAAGTTACTGACAACCATAATTGCAGAATATAGATCACAGTGGGTATTCACATAATAGAAAGGTGTCAGCTAGTAATAGAACTTTTCTTCTCCATTTAACAAAACAGTGAGAACTATTTCAGAGATGTAAAGTACATATTACGTTTTGGTTTTTGGTTTTTGGAATTTTTGTTTTGTTTTTTTTTAAGATCCTATTCTGGGGATTTAACTGACACTTTGTGGTTCACAGTGAGGGATTTCCTCAGTACAGCCCTATAGTGAAGAAAAATGAGTTATTGGCAGCCTGCAGTTACCCACTGCAGGGGGGTTGCGCACATGAGGGAGGATGATTCTGCCCTATACGGATGCTTTGGGACAGTAAGACAAATTCACCGTATCCACTCAAAGCTTAAGTGATCGTTGTTGGTTTGTTTTTTGGTGGATTGTTTGGTTTGGGGATTTATTTTTTTTTTTAGGTAAAATGAAAAGCTGGAAGAGGCTAGGAATGTTTAACAAATTGACCTGCAGAATGAGGTGGTGTTAAGGGCTGATCTCTGCTCTGCCACCTTCTGCCCAAAGTTTGAGGAATAACTTCCAGACACAAAGGGGGTATCCCTTTACCTGGGGAGATGTGGATTTGGATCACAAGTTTAAATGAGCTTTACATTTTCAGTCTAATTTTTTCTTGATGTGTCAGTAAAATTTAGTTGCTTTATTTTGTTTTGTTTTCCTGTATTAGCACTTTGGGGACTGTCAGAACATGCAGCTGGGGAGGACAGGGCAGGAAGGAACGTACCCTGAGGACTTCTACCTGACCTTGCCTGCAGCTCAGACCAGCCCCGACCTAATCAAGTGGGCTCTGAATATCTTAATTAACAAAGAAAATTCTGATCTTCTGTCAGAGAACTCTGGGTCTACACTACATAAAAACTTCCATCCAATGGGAGACAACACAAAGGCAACAGAATGAATAAACTGTATATTAACAAGTACCACATTTAGTTGCATACATACCAGAATTTAAAGATCTTTTGCCCATAAGTCCAACAAAGGAGTCTGTTTTATGCCCTGAAAAAAATATATTTGGGAGTGTTTTAATAACTTTTAAATAGGCAGGCTTAAATTATAACACATTCTCACAAGAGAGGAAAATAAGACTCCAAAACTGCTCATCTCACAGACTGTTCACACCACTCTCAGGTGATGGAGAACAAATGGACGTCAGTCTGACTCATTATACTAAGCAGGGTACAAGCACAGCCCAGTTACTGGATGCCTTCTCATTAATTCAGATAGACTTTCTGTTTTGTTTTGTGGTTTTTAAAAGTATAATGAAAAAACCATGAGCAATAACATTATTATTCCTCTCCCAGTACAATTCCCATTGATTTGAACAATTGAACTACATCTGTGTGATGCACCTCTTCTGCCAGTTGGTGTCCTTTGTAATATGGAAGGAAAATCTTCCTCGCAGGTCAGGCAGAGCCTTTACAGGAGAGGAAGCCAATGGGACTCTGTCTGGACACGTCTGAGCTAGACAGTCTGGCTCTATTTTGAGAGTATTTATAAGTTCAGATATTACCTTCCTGTCCCATTACTACTCCTCAAGGCCCTGGATGTGTAGAGGATAAATTACTCCCAGTTTTGGCCTACAGAATGTATCAAATATAGTGGCTGCTATAGTTTCAGATAAGGAACAAAAACAAGGCATTCTTCTTCATCTAAGCTTACTTTTGAGGCAAACTTAGAAATTCCCCTTTGGAAAGAATTGGCTAATTCATTTACAAAGCAAGATGAATGATCCTCAGAACTCACAGGTATTAATTCAAGCTGAAGCAATGTCAGAAAGCTCTAATTTTTTACTTTAGTGAGAAAGTTATTTGGCATGAGCTTTGCATCCAACTCTTCAATTGGTCTTCCCATACATAATCCTAGTAATAAAATCTTGTCACTAATGGAACACTGGGACAATTATTGACCTCTGTGGACACAGGAGATCTCACAGAACACAAGCTAATTTTTACTTATTAAAAGTCTTCCAGCTCCTGTCTAGTCATCTTCAGATAAATTCAGAGAATAAAACTATCACTGTTCAGAACAAGGTACCACACTGCTTCTACCATCTTTGCTTCATGTTACACAGAAGCAAAGCAGGGTACACTTACTAATGGGGCAAGATATACTTGTTTATATGGCAGGAAAGTATCAATCAGTGCCTGGTGTGAGCAGGGGTCTGATTCCCACCCAGACAACCCTGAGAGCTTAGATACAGTATCTCATGTGTGATGATTCCCTTGGAATAATTCTCGGTGATTTGGGAATTTGCTGTTCTAATTTTCCCAATTTTGCCATCTTAATTGCTCCTCTCTGGGTCTGGCAGTAAGCACGCTTTGCCTATGAGAAAGGCTTACAGAATCACCCCCATGGGAAATCAGAGAGAGCTGCAACATCCACACATTAATGTGGACTGAAACCTTAAATCTTGTGGCAGCTCAGATGAGGTACAGACTCACAGTCTCACCAGAACGGTTTCAAACCCTAAACACAACATTTCTCTATCACTGGTCCTTTGCTGAACTCAGACACTTGATAACTAGTCCCCTCAAATACTCTGTTTCCTATTTGAATATCTTCTAATAATGACTTAAAATATTTTTATTTTTAAACTTACTTTTGTGAGAGATCTGGCCATATCCTGATTGGAAGAGGAAAGGAAAAAGAAGAAAAAAAAGGTGAAAGAGTCGTTTAAAAAGGATTGGCATATGCAAATGGGGCTACTGCAATGCTTTGAAGGATCAAGTACAGAAACTACCCTCATTCCATTTGTGAGAAATTAAAACAAAAATTTACAACTGCATTTCTCTTTGAAAAGACTGCAAAAACTTGCTTTAGCTACACTCACACCATTTAGATCTGTTTAGCTGCAATTTCTTAGATCAATTCTTGGGTCAGTAAACACACAGAAAAGACAGCTACAATTGTAAACACAACCAATTTCCACACTTGGATGATTCAATGACACACATGCTGAGCCACGATTTATTGTGATACTCTTTACTGGTATTCACGGGCTGAAATTGGTGTGTACTAAGCATTTCGATGTGAAGCCCCTCTTTTACAGTCGCTTAGTTTATCCGATATTAAACTTGAAAAAAAAAACCAACCCCCAAACAACTCACATTGCAACTTTCGAGGAAGATTTAATGCATTAAAACCGAGCGACAAGCAGTGTAAAGTTAGGAGAGGAAGCATGCAGAGAGGAGTGGGATGGACCGAACCTCCCGCCCCGCTCACCGGCATCCCGCTTGCCCATGAGGCCGAAGAACTGCTGGGGCCGGGGTCTCCGGGCCATCCTCTGCAGGAAGTGCTCCAGGGGCAGCGGCAGCTCCTCCTGCGGGCGACAGCGACGGCGATCAGCGGAGAACACCGCGGGCGCGGAGCCCCCGCAGGGCAGAGCCCGACAGCCTCCCCAGGTACGCACCCCCGGCTCTCACCTTCACCTGGTCGCCTTCGGACCAGTCGGACCAGTAGCTGAGGTCGTCGTTGGCACCCATCTCTTCAGCGAGCGCCTGCGCCGAGGCCAGGAGGAGCACGGCGAAAGCCAGCGGGAGTCTCATCGCCGCCTCGACGTCCTGCGGGAGGCAGAGGGTGAAGCACCGGCACCGGGAGCAGCCGCGGACACGGCGCCTGGAGGGTGCGCACACACAGCCCTGCACAAACACAAACACAAACACACACACACGCTCCCGTGCACACATGGAGGCACAGCCCTCCGCAAGTACAGACACACACACCCCCTAGTTACACACCCACAACCCCCGACCGACTGCTACCTGCACCTCTGGGTACACAGACGCCCCACACATAGGGAAACATACGCGGCGAGATGTACCCACCAGCACACGGCTTGACACAAGCGTCCCGAGGTGTCCCTCCACGCGCATACATACGGAGTTACACATAAACACACCCTCACACGCAAATGTATATATCTAAATCTTCAGACCTTCCCACATATGCACACCCGACGAGATCCACCTCACACACACCTCCAGGTGCATACACAGTTAGTTAGGAACTCATACGGACAGCTACACACCTTAGGGGCACGCACCTAGGTAGAGACACAGCTCTCCACACACACAGGGACGCGCGTGTCTGGAGGCACACACACATCCCGATGGGCACGGAGAGAGCCACACGCGTTCGGACATACAAGCATGTCCAGGCACCCACCTTGGATGCACACACGTACACACATTCGCCCCTGCACACACATACAGGCAGACACACAGAACCACGCACGCACACAGCCTCACAAACATATAGGGAAGCGCATCCTCACGCATATAGGTACACATACACAGACAGACAGACGGACAGACGGACGGACGGACAGACTCCCGTAGGCACACGCACCACCTGCAGCAGGGAGGGCGGGCGCTGCTCTCCGTGAGCATTGGCCGTCCGCGGCACCGCTCCCTACTTTATATACCTGGAGACGGGGAGGGCCGAGGCAGTCTTCTCATTTGCCTAAATGCAATTACCCCCCGGTTTTATCGTCCCAGCCCCGTGACAGCCCCCGCCCTGGCGAGTAGCCCCCGCCCCCCTCTCCCGCTCCCCGGAAGGTCCCCGGAGGTTCCCGGGGATGGGGAGCGCCGGGCTGCTCCTCCCGTCTCCCGCCCCCCACCTGCCACTGCCCTTCTGCTCTCCCGGGGCCGGCCCGGCCCTCCCCGGATCCAAGGAGCGCAGCGGCGGCGGGTGTGTGGGTATAGGGCGAGGATGTAAGGGTGCGGATTCCTCTTTTGGCTTCTTCCCCGCACCGAAGGCAGGGCTGCTGTCCGCAGAGAGCGGCACCGCCGGGGGGGAGAGCAGCGGGCAGGGGTCGGGGGGCCGGGGCACATCGAGACGCGGGGAACGAGCACGGACAGGCAGGGGAGCGGAGCCGCCTCCTCCCTCTCCAGGTTTACCTGGGGAGCTCCTGCTCTCCCCAGTTCTTCCTTCCCCCGGGGGTCTTCTGCCCTGCCCAGCTCTACCCTGCCTCCGTTCCGCTGCTGGGACAGCCCCGGCCAGCCAGGGGAGTGTGGCAGGACCAGGCGCAGGGGATGCTGGAAATCGAGGGGAGCCTCGCCGGGTGGGTGCTGCGTTTGGAGAGCCGGGCAGCCCCCGGCTGGTGTGTGCCTGCAGAGGGGCTGCCAGTGGAAGGTAGCAGGCAGGCACGTCCGGGCTGGATGCTCTGATGGGGCAAACGGCTTCACTGGGGGTAAGCCAGTCTGCAGCAGTACACCTCTGCCGTCATCCTTCCCCTATGACTGCTTTGTGTTGCTGCTGGCATTCACATCAGATAACTGCTTAGGTTATCTTCCATTTCACAAATCTTATTTCTCAAACGCCGTTTATACACAAAGCTTCTCAGTTAATCTTGGTGGTCCGTCAGCACCCGTGCTGGCATAGTGGATGGATGGTACAGCCTCCTGAACCAGGCACTCTGCACAGAGTTTCTTCTGGGAAAGAAGGGAGTGCTTGGAAGCTGGGATCAGCTCCCTGGTACAACCCCTTTGCTTGCTCCAAGGTGCTACCTCTATGCTGACCTTGGAGACAGCGGTAAACCTCCTCTCCAAAGACCATTCATTGGCTTCTAACTGTGGCTCCAAGAGGGACCTGGCACCTTGGTTGCTAAATGAAGGCAGATTAATACCAGGCTTCACTGTTAACCTGAACTGCATTTCAGGACCCAAAATATGCCCCAAAGCACAGCTAAGTATTAGCTTCTTCCTGACTCCTGAATATTTCTATGCTCTGTCTATGTGAATTTGCACATAATTAGGCAAGATTGTCACTCAATGGTCTGAGGGTCTCTGTGAAGTCAACAGAGGGTGCTTGAGAGGGTGGTTGTCTGAGAGAAAGGGTGGTTTGAATGAGCCTGGTGGGTGACTTCATGCAGCCCAAGCATACGCTGTGGACACCTCTTTTGAGACCTCTAGTGTGGGTGGTGTGAATCTCCTCAGTCTGCCTACCAACAAACTGGCACAAAATACATTGTTAGGCAACTCTGAGAACCCAAACCATCAGCTTTTCATGCTGCAGCTTTGCAGCACTCCCTTTAATGTGTGAACTTTGAGATCCTTTAAGAAAAATTGTTTTCTTGTTGGGTTGGTTTGTTTTTGTTTTTTGTTTTTATTATTATTATTATTATGCTGTTTCTATTTACTGTAACAACAACAGAACAAAAGGCCAGATATATCAAACCTGGCTTTTCAATCCTATGAGTGTTGCTGAAGCTCATGTTTTACAGAAATCTCAAGAACTCCAGCTTCCTGTGAAGTCAATTTCTGTCTTCCAGGCGTTTACAATAAGTATGATAAATTTGAATTGCAACGTCCTACCTGTGCTGTAATTCAGCATTTTATCAAAATGGATGTAATCATATCTTGACCTATGAAATTACAGGGATTTTCTTTTTCTGAGGCTAAGAGATGGAAAATTAAAAAGCAGTCCTTTTTATTCTTCAGAAATTCTAATGAATTGAAATGCTTTATCTCAGACTTATCTAATAGTTTGGGTGGGAGTGAAAAAATGACTAATAGGTCAAGCTCACTTTTCTCTTTCTCAGTTTGTAAAATAAAATGACTGCTTAATCTTCCTTTGATCTGCAGTATCCAGAGTATATACTACGAACTTTGCAGGAAGTGAGCAGATTCCCTGGCTAATGAGCAAAACTCTTTCCTAGGAATACTTTCTGAATTCAGTTTTTCATGTGGAGAGGAGGTAGAAGGTTCAAATAAGGAAGCAAGAGCTACATCTTGACCTGGAAGCAGCTGAAGCTCCTGCCTTTGTGCTGCCCAGTCCCTGCCCTAGGGAGGCACTGGAGCAAGGTAAAATGTCCTTTGTGCAAAAACAAAACCCCAAACCTCACCTTTGCAAAAAAGTGTCTCTGCCTTAGACATATTATTAGCTTAATATCTGTGAGTTACCTCATGAATAAGTATGTGAGAGAATGTGCAAGTACAATGTGTGTTGAATATCCATGCTCAGGGCTCAGATCCCACCTTCCCATCACACTTAGGCCATGGGATTTCTAACAGATATTGTGAAGAGTTTTGGACATGAAACAAGAGATCAGTAGACCCATGGTAATGCAACTATGGGTTGATTTTTCCTGTGAAAGTGACAGAAGCAGGCATTTTTTGAGTTCTTATCCAGACATTTCCTTAGGAAATCCTCAGGAACTGCATTAAAGATGCTTGTTGTGGTTAGATTCTCAACAGTAATGGAAAACTATTTGGGAAGTAATTGCCTGTGAAATATACCTCAGAGAATTGCTTTTTTCAGTGGGCTTAATGTGGTACATCCTGTGTGATGATCCTTGTGCAATGTTTATTTGAATTTTATGATGATGTGTTGGTTTCCAGTAAAGCATCCAATAGTTTAATGATAAGACACATTGGCTTCCACTCGGTTATCAAGTAATTCTTATGCCATCAACAAACAACTAATGTGCTATAGGAAAACAGCAAATTATATATGACTGTGTAAGATTTTGTGCAGAAGCAAATCTAAATTGTTTGAGTATACATAGTTTCAGACCACTTGACATAAAATAAATTTATCTGGTATTGTTCTTTATGCAATATTTATATGCTATATGTTTAAACCTAGAGCCCATGTCTCAGGTATATTTAGATCCTGCTTCATCCTTTTACAAAGGATCTACAAATAACATGGCTCCATGTTATTTTAAACATGGCTCCATGTTTATTTAAACATGTTATAAACATGGCTCCATGTTTATTTTATATAACTTAAAAAAATTAGGGATGAGATGCTGTCTACCTAAGCACAGTGATCCTGTCTGTAAATATACCAGGCCTCAGATCTGATTTCTTCCATGACAAGAATACTAGAAATGTTCTTATCCAAAGGTAAAACTTTATAAACACAGAAGAGACAATGACTGATGACCTCTTAAATTTTTCATAGGTATGTGTCTCCAGGGGAAATAGAATGATTTTGATCACAAACAGTGAGTCTTTGTAACACAATGATTGATTTTGACACTGTAAGATTATTTATTGGAAAACATCCAAGCGGCCTTTGAAAAAAAATAACAGAACTAACAACAGCATCCTGATTTTCTAATTAAGGATGGCCAGGTTAGTGAATTACTAGCTTGTATTTTAAATTTTACACCAAAATTTTCCATCTTTAATTTTTGCTTTAATGAAAGTTTACATTTTCAGAGTATATACTTGTACATATTAATGCATGAGAAACACATGCAATAATTATGCATATCTACTGTCCTGGTTTGGGCCAGGATAAAATCTACCCTTCCCATCCTCCCCTCCATCCATAAAGAGTGAGAGATTAATCTTCTACTCAAGGAGCCAGGCATTATAGGTTAAATTATATGGTGCTCACAGGCAGGCAAGAAGGGCAGCAGAGATCTGCATGCCACAGGAATGCCCTTTCCTGGGCAGCTACAGGCAGAAGAAAGGCTGATCCCACACTTATTCAGTCATCTGGTAAGAGCTGGAAATGCAATGCTGGCCTTTGGTTCCCATCTTGAAAAGAAAAGTTAATGGGTTTCCTGACTCTCTGACCATTGTCATCTTTCACACTTCCATCACTGATCTCCAAGTATCACTTGCATCTTGCCTGTAGTCAGCTTCTTTAACCCTGATCTGAGGCCTATTTTTGTACACAGTCAGTAAGACATACAGGTGGGATGTCAGAGCAGAGGAAATGCAAATAATTTTGAGGTGTTAAGACACTGAATGTAAATATATAATGTAAATGCTGCAGTCAAGGCTATGCTCCCAACCTAGCAGCTCTACAGGCAAGCAGGTGCTGGAGCAACCAACGCAGGAGAATTGGAGGAGAAAAAGCATTTCCTCTCAACCATTTGGAGGTCTCAGAGAGAAAGAAGCAAAGCTGTGCAGAATGTTTGCATTCCTCTGTTTGCAAAACCTGGGGGCAAGCTGGCAAGGAGAGAGAGAGAGAGGGTGGCTGCCTGACCACCCAGAGATGCCTGTTCTTCTACTGATCCTAAGGGCTGAGCATCTACCAAAGTCTCTGTGGCATTTCTAGAATGAAAACCTTCAAAACAAAAGTGAGAAGGTCTGGGTTTGCAGCTACTTGGAGATTCCTTACCATAACTGTCCAAAGAGTTTTCACAAGAAACATGAAAGGTACAAAATTCACTCATTTTTGTTTGAAAAACCAACAGTGGATGACATTCTAGCAATACATTTTCATAGAAAATATGGAATGGTCATTGCACCACAGAGACAGTGCCTGTCTCTTTTAACCATGAACCCATTTTTTTTCCACATTTACTGTCACCAACAGAATCATCAGGGGGAAACCACAAAATGTGACACAAAATATTTCCAGAAACTGAGGCTGATTATGAATGTCACTGATCTGAGCCTGACCAGAAAAAAAATGCAATTTGAACTCTTCTCCCAGTGCCAAAGACTCAGAGCAGCCAAGGAGCAGATGCTTCAGAATAACCAAGCTCTCTCTGGGAAGAGAACTGCTGACATCACTTTGTTCTGATGTAGAGACCCTGTTTGTCTCCTGAATACTTATTAGATTACAAATATATTTATAAATCAGTTGATTTGATTCAAACTGAACCTTCTGAGTCTGGAGCTGTCTCTCTAAGGCTTTAGTTATCCAGGCTTATTTAAGAGCTACCCCACAATGACCTGTGAGGATTAAAGGGAAGTTTTAAACTTAGTTCATTGACAGACAAAATAAAAAAGCTGACTTTTAGTCTAAACCTAGCACAGCTTCTGTAAAGCTTTTCTGTAGGAAGGACAATCTTTCCTCAGAGACCATTCAAAGACTGGCTTTGGTCTTATTACATTTGGTAGATGGATCATCAACGCTGAGCCCTGGGCTTGTTTTCCACACCTGAGCATCCATCTGATCCTGCCGCGAGGATCTCCTCATTGCTTTGGGCACAGGTCACCTCCTGCCATAGGTGGTGGTGGAGGAGGTGGAGGAGGCTGGAATGAGTGCCCAGGAGGAGGGGATGACCTGGGTTCCCAGCCATGGGAAAACACAACAGCATTTCTTGGATATATGGGAAAGCTATGGACGCATGGCTGTTCTACTTCCTCTTCTTTCTCCTTTTTTTCATTTCTGTGACTGATACAAGAGCAACCCTCAGTTCCTGGGCAGGAGGTTGGGTAGCCTAGCCTCTCCCCACTACTTCCAAACCTTCTACAGGGAGGATGAGGCTTCCTGGGTCCTTCTGTCCATCTTCCTCAGCTTCCCGGTGTTCACAACAGCAGAAAGGGATTCACGCTGCTCCTGGTTGCTACAATCTGCACTTAATTGAAATACATTCCTTACTTGGGATCAAACATTGGTGAATCATCCTCTTTTTTACTCTGTTTTAGGAACTAGATAATCTTTATGGCTATATTATCATTGAGCATTAATATTAATATTTATCTGAATATATATTAATCTTTTTCCAAGTAACAGCACATTTTAAAAATAGATTGAGAAACAAGCAGGATAAAAGATGTAGTTTCAACAAAATTTAATTGAATTTTAATATTATTAGAACTACTGTGTTTTAGTAGTTATGTTAAACACAAATCCATACCAACACCATCTTGATTATCTGCACTTGTTGCATCTCAATGTGTCTCCTTCCCCACATATTTGTAGCAGAAGTTCCCATCTTCAGAAGTCTTTGAAGTCCTCAGAAATTTTTGTTTATGACTTTTCTGTTTTTGTTTCTTACACAATTACTAGAAAACTTCATCTTGAATCGTTAATCCCTATACAAACCCCTGGGCAATGACCTGTAAAAGATAGTTGGCATTTCTGGAATGAACATCTATGAAATTAGTCTTGGATGCAGCATTGTGTATGGTGAGGTAAGAGTGAAGTGAACTGAAAGAGATTGCCCAAGGATAAAATCAGTGGTAGATCTAAGAAAAATAAATTAATAAATAAAGCAGAAAAAAGATACAGAGAAAAGGAGAAAACAGCAAGAACAGTTTTCTGTGCTGCTTCAGTAATCACCTGAAGTAAAATATCTTCCTGTGGCTTGACTGTTTTCCAGTTTTGAGTACATTCATTTTTTTTAACTCTCAAGTTCTAAACTCATGTTTGAAACAAGTTCATTAAGTAAGTTTCTTCTTGCCAAATCATTCAGCTGGAAAGATTATATAAAAAAAAAAAAAAGAAAGAAAAAAAAAAAAAAGAAGAAGAAAGAAAAATGGATTTATGGGGATCATTTGTTGCACAGAAGTTTTACAAAAGTAGCTGCCTAGCCAAAGAAGGGCTATTTGTGCTAAAATTCAAAAGTGTGTCCTAAGAGAGAGAGTGACAGAGTTGCTGGTGGATGCTATGGAAACCTTTTTCATCTGATTGCATGTGAGGTTATTTTATCTGTTTGGATTTTTGGCTCAGTGTTGCCCTTTCCCTCTCAGTCCATGCTTACTTCTGAGCAATTTTAAAATAATGCTGTTGCCATGTCTGATACATGTCTGATACAAACTCATTCTTCATCAGCAGAAAGAGGGGGAGACACCTTCTCTTAGCACATCTTGGGGGGGGGGGCACCTTCATGCACAACAAAATCAAAGATTTCTCTCCACCAACAACCCCACTGCTTGATGCAAAGTCCTTGATATGGTAGGATTCATGTTCAGATTATTTGCACCTGTCTCTTCTAGGAGTCCTTTTGATGTGCAGGATGAAAGACTTGAGAGCATTTGCAAAGGTCTGGAGGACAGAGGAGAAGCATCACACAGCCTTGAGCTGGGCTAAGGGACTCCTGGTATTTGAGATCTGTCTGTTGTGCCCTACATTGCCTTGAAAATCAGAACTCTGTAAGACCCCTCTTCATCCACCCTTCCCATATATTCACATCTCACTCTCTATAATGACTTTGCTCACAGATTCTCCCTCTGGTTAATGAAGACAAGTGATAAATAAGATGATAACCTGGGAGCATCTACATTTTTGGTAGAATCCTCACATCTACAGGGCTTGTGTTGATCTGAAATGAGATCACTGGATCAGCCTGAGACGCTTGAAAGTTGCAGCCCAATTAGCAGTTCAGCCAGCCTTAAAGGGGAAATTAATTCTTTGTAAGTCTGAGATATAAAATAAGAAGTGCTCAAGAAGGTGGTAAAATCAAGTATTTAAGGTATACCCATGAAAAACCTCACTAGGCCATCACTTGTTTAGAAACAAAAGCTTTCATCACTTCAAGGCTTCACAGAGCAGAGGACTGTCTTGCCCAAGTGTGATACCTACTTCTGCTCACCACCCAGCCATGCTCATGAAGCCATGAACATCTTAGAGCAGGCATCTCACTTTCTGCTGAATCCCTCCTTTTTCTGCTCACTTGCAGCAATAAGAGGTGGGTTTCATCTAGGTTCACAGCCTTATCCAGTTTGGGCAAATTTGTCATACTTAGCTAATCAGGAGATGTAGGAGGTGTTGTCTCAGGCTGATCATTAAGGGCTGAGACTATCAAGGCCTGTGTTCTGCCTCAGTGCCAATGCCCTCACAGATGTATGGCTGTATGTGCATGCAAATATTTTTGGTAGTCTGTACTGATGATGAATGAGCACCCTGAATGGTTTCCCAGGCAGCTGATTTTCCCAGGACACCCAGAATAATGAACTGAGACAGAACAGATGATGATGATGCCTCTGTGAGGACTCCCACATAACCTGCCAACTTGCAAGTCTGCTTGGCACCCTGCACCCACAGCTGCACATGGAGCTGGGTGCCTTGGCTCTGCACCCCACCAGCAGCACCACTTGTTTGTAGCCAATGACGTGAGGAAGAAAAGATTATGTGGAAAAACACAGATTGGGTGTTGAGGTGTTTATTTCTAAACGAAGGTACCATATTACATTCATTGCATGTATTTCGAAGTCTTCCTATATTTTGTTATAAAATTACTAAGATTTTTGTATTTTAAGAGGATTTAGGTGCTTGGAAATGGAGTTCAAACATCCAGTACACAAACAGTGAGACCACCTGGAGTAAGAAGCATAGAGCTCCCCTATCCTGTCCATCTTCAAGCTAGGCATCTCATGAGCTGGTTTGAGTTTAAAAAAATTAAAGATCAAAATTGAATTTATAATTAATTTATAATTATTTCTAATATATAATAATAATTTTATATGTAATATATATAATACATGAAAATAATTTATAATATTTATTTATTTTAATTTAAATAACTGAAATTAAAGATCAACAACCACTTTCCCAAAGGGCTGAGAGGGACTGCTGTGGTTTTTTAAAGAGTCAGGAATGGTGCCACTCATTTCATCTAATAGGAGAAGCATATTACGTGTGCATCTGCCTTAACTGCTGTTCATTCACTGGGCAGTGCATAAAAGGCAATGCATATTGCTGAGTTATTCTTAGGTTTAGAAGGGAAGGATGAAGGCATCAATCTTCAGCTAAAGCCCTGTTTATTGAAATTAGATTGAAAGGTGATGTTCTTAGCAGTGCTGGTAAGGTTCACAAGTACATCAGTACCTCCATTGCAGCATTTGTAATCCATATTGAAGTAAAATTCTGCATTAATAATATTAGGATAATATATGATTTACCACAGATGTCTGCTTTAAGGAAGTATGATGAATAAATATGTTCTAGATGAAAGCTAGAGTGGTGGACAGTTTCCTCCTCATCTCAGGATGAAGATCATTTGGCCTTTTAAAATGTTCCAATCTTTCCCCATGAATGTGCTGATATATAACTCATAAAACTAGGAAACTAGTTATAGTTCTACATTTGAACAGCTTACGTGTTAAATATATTTGGACACATCAAAGTTAAAAATATTACTCATAGATCTGAGGTTTATTGCCTCAGGACACATTAGGTATTCTGTTTTCATATGTTCTCAAATGTTTCATTAAACATTAGTAGTTTTCTCCTCTTTTTATACTTTTTTCCCTAGAAATTTCACTTTGAAAAGATGGAAAGTGATAGCCTTTGCTTTCTGAGTCAAACTCTGTACTGTATTTTTTGTGTTCACTTTTGAAAGCAAAGGTTTGTCTCTGGCAGACTGTGATTTGATTACAATTCTTTTATAAGTGTACAGCCAAGCTCTATGCACATAGCCAAGTGTACAACATGAAAAGCAAACATGAGGTGAACAAAAGCCTTTTCAATGTCGTGAAATATATTAGTTGAGGGCTAAACTAATTTTGCCATCACTATCATAATTCTACTTTAAAGCATTTTATCTCTTCTATACCATTTTTTAGAGCATAAAGGGTTTTGGTGTGAGTTTTCACAGAAGTAAATCAGTGACTAGGATAGCATCCCTACTCCAGAGCATGTGTAAGCACTACTTTAATCTTCTTGGTATCAAAACATGCATGAAATTATCTGGTACCTCTTCTCTAACAGAGCTGAGTCTGTAATTTTTTGCTGTAGTTGCACATGGAGAATGGAGCCTGTGATGCTGCAAGCAGCTCTGGGTCTTTTGTGCTCCAAGGGTCTTCACTAAATGCCAAACCCTCCATGTTGTCTCAAGACCTGTGGAAAATGAGGGGACATCTCTGCCTGAGGAGCAGAAGGAGGCAAGAACAAGATCCTTCTGATGCAGACCTGAATGCAAACAATATCTTGTGTGTCCTGGAAGTAAACACTGAAAGAATTTTTTCTGGGTTCTTGAAGGAGGAAGGTGTTGGTAAGGAGGCATAAAAATGTTATAAAACCCCTATGGATGAAACCACTTATTTAAGTTATCTTCAGATGTATGGCCAGACCTCAGGACCAGGGACTTGACTTAGATTGGTTTTGTAATGGAAAATGATATCTCATCCTTCAAGAATGTGAAAGGCACTGGAAAAGAGGAGGAAACAAGTAGAGCAAGACAGGTTAAAAGCTAAAGGCAGAACTGCAGCTCAGGTTTGTGTGCAGGAGGTGATACTTGCTTGGAGGACACAGGAAAGTTTGCCACTTGGAGAGAAGTTTTGAGAGGTGTTTCAACTTAAAATGGTTCCATGATCATTGAGTGTTCCAGTCAATCTGTTGTGTGGCATCTCTGCTGCAGATGATCCCCTTCCATGTAATGATATGCAAAAAATGGCTCAATAAAGAGATGAGGTTGTACTCTTTGTCTGTCCAAGGCTAAGAAGTGCAGCCCATGCTTGCTGTCTCTCTGATGCAAGACAAGGGCAGAACTGGTGCTGTATGAGATGTTAAAAGTCTGTGGCTTGATTTTGGCTTAACCTTCTGGCATGTCAGCAGATAAACAGTGCTTTTAACCTTTCCAGATAGAAGATGTGCCTCTTAAATGGAGCTGTGTTTGCTTGGGATAAATCAAAAGATGCTGAATGACCAGTGATCAGGGCTGCTTTGGTATGTTTGCTCAAGAGGAAAGAACTAGTGCTTGTCCAGGGCTGGTACAAGCAAGAGGGGGAAAGTTCTGGTGACTATTTCTTTGTACTGACAAAGGGAAAACAGATGATTTTGATAATTCATCACTGTCTAGTACATAGTCATTCCATTCAAGTCATAGATGGTCTGACTATAACATAATATAGCAGTAGGGTAATATAAACATAACAGATAGATGATTTTTTCACTCCCTTTCCAAAAAGGAGCTATTATATTTATAATTGCATAGAGCAAAAGTACTTTCCTGGTTTCTTCAAGACCCATTATACAAATTTCCTGCTCTGTTCTCATCCTCTTTTTCTGCATGGCTGTACTTTGCAGCTGAGCATTTAGAACTATTTTTGCTCGGCAGAGACTCCAGGGTGGGATTTGTCCTGTGACAGGACGGATGAGCTGCCTTCCTCAGGAGCCCAGAGTTTGTTCCTTGAGTCACCCTCTGATGCAAACTGTGATGTGCCACAAGATTGCCACCAGTTACTCACAACAGGAACATATTTGCATCTTTCCGTGATTCTTCTCCCACATCCTGGTGTTGGGCATTTAAGTGTTGCTGTCAGAAGATGTGCCTCAGTTATGTACCTGAACTCAGGAAGCTGCCTGCATCCCAAACCCAGTAATATAGAGATTGCCTACATGAAGGTGTTTTATAATCCTTAAATATTATACAGATACTGTTCCACAGCATTATCCTACCCCAAGTGTATGTTAATAATCTTATAGGGATCTTAATCATGATCATACCACCTATAGCACTACAACACTAGAAGGTGACTGCATCTTCAGTGTTCAAAAAAGAGAATCACAAATTCCTATTTTCAGCGAATGTTCTGTTGTTTGGCCAATTTGCCCTCAGGGCTGTAAAATAGGATTTTCACATTTCTAGAAGGTAAAGCAAGCTCAATTATATTTGAATCGGAGTAAACAGGAAAAATGAGAATTTGATTCTGTTAGTTCTGAAACCTTTATCCATCATATATTCTGCTTGTGTTTGGTAGAAACCAGTGCTTTTCAGTACATTAATATTTTACATCACTCTGTCAGAAACCCTGTTTTTAATCTAAGGATCATGTGTCTTATAAAATAACCTTACCTGTGACACTTTCACTACAGGGGTTTTTATATATTTCCCTAAAGTGCTGATGTGGACCATACAATCATTCATACAAGCAGGATCTGGTGGATATTCTCACTGGAAAGGTTTTAGTTGAATAGAGTAGGTAATAAAAGAAAAGGAAAAAAGAAAACTTTTGAAATGTTGTGCAGGTTGCCATGTTAGGTAAACCATGCACTATTATATATGAAGTGGTAGCACAATACAAAATGATACAATAGAAGCATGAAATATGTTCAAGGTTTTTTTCCACTTAAACCTCAGATGGTGAAGAAAATCAACTGATCTTCAAAGCTGTATTTGCTACCCCTAAAGATTGTTGCAGTGTCTTTGTCTCAGTGACAAGCCATGCACATTGCCTAAGTTGTCAATGTCATCAGTGCATCTCAACTCACTGCAATCACTTTTTAGCATTTTAGACCAAAGAGGGAAAAACATCCCTCTCAAATAAATCTTTTAAGAGCATATATCACAGCCAAGGTCAGGAACTGCTCAGTAGAAATGATGCCATGAGACAAAGAAAATGGACAACTGGTCCAAAACCACCTGAGCTGCTTCACCATGTCTGAAATAACAGGAAAGATAATGGTAACTCATTACAAATGCATTGAGAGTTTCTGTGTAATAAAGAAGATGCACAGAAGCACTAGGGAAGAAATATTGGATTGAAGCCATCAAATCCTATCTGGAAATGGAAATGCAGAGTGGTGTTACACTGTTGTGATAGCCTACAGTGTGCCAAATGTGCCAGTGTGTATCACGAGGTTGCTTTATTGAGGGTGGACAGTTCCATTTAAAGAGGATTTAAATCTGGGGTCAGGCAGGTCCCCCTTCCTCCACCTCTACCACTACCAAACAATCAGTCTTTTGCTTTGATTAAATTATTCTCTCCATAATAACATTTTATGTGCAGAATTTAATTCTCTTTGCCAGTTTTGGATCAGCGTTGATATTTCAAAGTAAAATAATATACAGGATAATTGATTTATTAACTAGATCATTCTCTAATTAATTCAGCATTTCTCAGCTTTTGAATTACTAAAACAATAGAAAAAAAGAAGATAAATGCTCTCATTAAATTGGTTAAAAGGCTTACTTTTCATATGTAAAATAAAAACGCTTTTATGTTAGCACGTCTGTTATCTTGTCAATGAATGGAGGATTTGCATGCCTAGTATTCCTTTCTACTCATAAAAGAACAGATCAGATGAAAAATGTGGTTTGGAATGACTAATAATTAATCACTTCAATGTAGGCTTTAGCTCAGCTTCTGAGGAAATAAAGCTTACATGATCATGATGTCTGTGTGGTTCTCCATCAGTCCTTCAGCCCAATATGGATATTTTTCAATATGAAAGTCACAATTACAACCAAGTCTGGTAAAATTATTGAACTCTAAAAGATTTTCCTTAAGTTTCAGGAAAACAGAATGCCTCTTACAACAATGGAACTGAGGTTATTCCTTTTCATTGGAGAGAAGACCACAGAATATGGCTGTGGACAATGAAGATAGGGTAGGATCTAAAGAAACAAAATTCCTGTGTTTACCTGCTCACTGAACAGCTTGGTTTTGGACCCCAGACTCCCTCCTTTATTTTGTGTTCAACAGAAACATATACAGAGCCTTTCCCATCAGGTGTGAGTTGATAATGACACGTGGGTCTTGGGGGACTCCAGGTAAGTGGCAGACAGAGGATTTCATAGTTTTTCAGGCTGTAAGAGCTACCCAAAGGAGATATGGTAACAGTCTTCTGTGGAAAGATGGGTATGGACTCTTTTTTCACCACTTCTCCCAGTACAAGAAGCAGGAGGTATTGTGGGGCAGGAGGAAAGTTCACAAGGAGGTGTGTAGCACAGGGGCAGGTTGTGGATCTCATTCACTGCAATATTGCAGAGGGTAACAGGTCTTGGGTTCATTAACAACCAGGCATGTTCTGCACTCAAAGAGGAAAACAAAATTCTCTGAGCTCAGGAAGTCCTCAAGATTTAAGTTTAGGAGGAGAAGAGGTGTTCCAAAGTGTTACTACCACTCCTCTCTGTTTGTATGATCTTCCCTATCTGCTTTAGGGCCTGGGGTGTTATTTTCCACAAAATGCCTTTCATTTATGCTATTTAGATTTTTTCTGCATGAGTTACAGTACCATACATTTACTGATAATTTTACTGCTTTCAAAAGACAGACCTCTTAAGGCTAATTTATTCACACTCAAGATAATGATATAAGAGTGCTGAGAAGTCCAGGTGTCACCCCAGATCAGCAGCTGCCCTTCCTTCTATTCATTTTTGCACCATCAGCTTCTTCTAACTGCTCAAACCCTTTTCCTGTCTTTCTAAATGACATTGTCCACTGCACACTTTTGGAGAGGTGATCATGGTACTCTGCCTTCTCAGAAAGGATGCCTGTGGTCCAGGTACCATGCAGGGAGCCTGTGGCACTTGGACCTCTTCTAAGACATGCCACCAGGAGAAAAGGCAATGATGGAAGGCTGAAGGTATTGATTAACTCTTGCCCAGATTATTTGAGCAGTTCCACAGCTTTCACCATGTGCTGCTCATTCCTGTGTCCCTCAGACTGGTCTTGGATGCACACAGGGAACGAATGTGGGAGTTGGAGGACACACCAGGAGCTGGGGTGCCACAGTGACTTCTGATGGAGCTTCAACACCTTCCACTGGAGGGTAGGTACTGGGCTGTGGTTTTTTTAAATTTTTCCTCCTTTCTTCTGTGGAAAGAGAGTGGATAGGGCTCAGTTCACCACAAATGGTGCAGCTAAATTTCCTGCATTTGCCAAAATTAAAGATAAGAGCTCTAGGAATGCTTGAGTTTCTTGAAACAGCATTGAGAGCTCAGTTGGAACTGGGAATGCCAACATCCTCCATGCACCAAAATACTGAACTGTCAGAAGGAAACAGTGCTGTTTTCTTTGAAGTTCTTTAAGATAAAATGTCACAGTACACCTGAAAACTTCAACCTGATGGCTTAAGCAATCACTGAATGTTACCCTGTGAGGTACATTAGGTGCATGTGAAGTAGCTGTCCTGACAGTTAGAAAAGAGTAAACAGAAAGATATTTTCAATTTATGAAAACAGTCTTTGGCCATGATTATAATTGCTTGAATAGTGCATATGAGAGCAGTTGGAACCTTTCTTTTTACTCTGTTTTGCCCTCATTGCTTTCCTGTCTGCAAGCAGGCTTGTGATCCCAGGGAATCGTTGAGGATGAGTCTCCTGCATCCATCCTGGTATTCAGTGATTGCCCCAAGTCCACCTAAACCATGTCCCTAAGCATCACATCTACATGTCTTTTAAATACCTCCACGGATGGTGACTCAGCCACTTCCCTGGGCAGCCTATGATAAGAACATCCCCTAGGTCAAGATGCAGCCTAATTAAATTAGCCTAATTACATTAGCAATAAGAAAGTCTTAAGCATATGAGCTAAGAGGGTTTTGGGGCTAGTCAGGTAGAGAAAAATCTTCTCTTTCTTTGGCAAATAGACATTAAAAAAATGCAACCACTTTTGTCCTGTCTCTCATAGAGAGAATTGTGCCTCCACAGAAACCTCTGTGCAAATAATGATTAATGGTCATAATATGTGGAGAGCTGTGGTAGAGATAATTGTACTAGGCAGTCAAATAAAGGTTAAATAAAATCCAGAAGCATTTTTTCAACTCTTGAAAGTGAAGCATTAACATCATCTTAATGTTAACAAAGGATGTTAGTTATGTTGGACATTCTTTCATCCAGTGTGATGTAACTTGAGATGTGATGGAGAGACTCACACTTAAAGAGATTTTTTTTCCCTGAAAGGCATTACTGGGATGTAGGGAGTGAAGAAGGTAGATGTGTTTGTGAAGATGAATTTACTGGTGTGGAGATGCAAAAGGAGAAGAACAAAACTAGCAATATTTGGAGAAGAAAAGCATTATTAGGTCAAAGAGCAACTAAGCCTTGATGGAAAAGCCAATGAGTATTACTCTGTGTACTAGAAATGAGATCCTGTATAGGAGCATTATGTAGCAATGAACATCAACAGCTTTTTTTTGGTTTTTTGGTTTTTTTTTTACAGTTTAGGTATTATGTATAGGTTTTATATACCAAAAAGCAATGCCTAGATGGTCAGTTTTTCCCTCTCACATATCTACATAGAGACAAAAGCAAACATGCACACATGAACTGTGGTAATATTGCTACTGAATGTGACAAAATATAATGCACTGATACATATTATTGATACATGATAGGCAATTGCATCTACATAAAAAGGATTTTAAACATATAGCCTATATAACATGTAAACATATAGCCTATATAGTTTTATATGCTATAGTCTATTTACTAGCCTATATACTGAACCTAAAGCCTAGACAAAACTTTTCAACTATATCTGGAGACAGAACACTAATGAACTTTTGGACATTAATCAGTATACAGTCCATGCTTTACTCTAATAGGGGCAGAAACTCATTTAAAAACTAGAAGGCTTCATCTGTTTTAGAAACTCCAGTTTATGAACTTCCAGGCAACCCAAGAAACTCTCCTCCTGGGATTAAAGATTTTTTTCACAAAAATTAATCTGGCTAAATTGACACTTCTGAAGCAGCATCATGATATTATTACGGCCTGGTTTCCACAGGGTTTTGAGACAAGAGACTCCAAATTTCATACTTGTACTTTAAAGACAAACCCTCAAAATATTCATTTTGTTAACAGGCTCTCGAAAACTGAT
The DNA here is from genome assembly GCF_003957555.1 of Calypte anna. Taxonomy (NCBI): domain Eukaryota; kingdom Metazoa; phylum Chordata; class Aves; order Apodiformes; family Trochilidae; genus Calypte; species Calypte anna. Next base: position 25,861,147 of record NC_044245.1, on the reverse strand, counting down.
GAAACTATTACCACTGTGCTTTTTATCCCTGGACAAAAGAAGGAAGAAAGACCCATAAAGACTTCATCTTATTTTTTTTTTTCATGCTCCTTTTCTTCTGTCAAAGTGATGTATTAATGGTACTATAGGTACAGGCTCCATTTGGGTTGCAGTCATTGTCATGTCCAAAATTATTTCTTTTTTAATAAAAATACTCTGAAAAAAATGCCATAAAGTGGAAAAGGAAGGGAAGGAATGGAAAAGACATTTTCAGTGTAATTTTATGATAGTCTGTTGCAGAAAAAGTAGGCTTTACTGGGACTGAAGTGAAGGTATGAGCCATGTCACTTAATATTCAGTACTGGAGATTTAGAAATGACTGTGTTGACCTGAGTTCTGAGATGAAAATTTAAAGGGGAAAGAAAATATCAAAGAACTGATTTCTCATTTCTGATGAATTGATGAAGGTATTTGAAGCTCCTATACTCCTTTTAATTCCCTACAAACCCTCCCCTACTCTAATTCATCTCTCTTTTTCCAAACTGATTTCTTTTGGTGGCCCATCATTCTTAAGTAATTTTTTCTACTTAATAAAAAAATAACAAACCCAAAAACCAACCCCCCCCTAAAAAAAAACCCAAAAACCAAACAGTTTAAAAGTCTGAAAGTGAGCTCTTGCTGCTCTCTTCTAGAACTTTTGGAAGACCCTGTGCCTCATTTGGTTATGCAAAATCAGTTAAAAAGGTAGAAGCTAAGGGACATCCAGTCCAACTGCTCATAATAGTAGTATTCTTACGAATATTTTTCATATCTTTAGCTTCATTGCTCCAGTGACCCTGACATGTTTTTTCTCCTGGAAATCATTCCATTTGTGTTCAACAGCATTGGAAATGTATGAAAACAGCAACAACATGACTTGCCCTGAGGATCTTTCCCTTGTAAATGTTATCAGACACTAAATAATTGGATAGGAGAGAGGTGAGAGGAGTGCTGTCTCTCACAGTTAAATGGATTTCCAAGCTCCATCCTAATCTAGCACTGCTCTCACCCATCACAACAGGATGACCATGAGCCAGCAATCTGCTCTTGTGTCCAACAAGGCCAATGGCATCCTGAATTGCATCAAGAAAAGTGTGCCAAGCAGGTAGAGGGAGGTGATCCTCCCCTTCTGTTCTGCCCTGGTGAGATCCCCATCTGGAATATGGCATCCAGTTCAGGGCTCCCAAGTTCCTGAATGGGAAGGAACTACTGGAGAGAGTCCAGTGTGCTAAAATGTGTGCTACAGTCCAGTGTGTCCAATGCTACTAAAATTATTATGGGTCTGGAGCATCTCCTGCGCAAGTAAAGGCTGAGAGGGCTGGGTCTGTTCATCCTGGAGAAGAGGAGATTGAGGAGGGATCTCATCAATGCTTATAAATATCTCAAGGGTGGGTGTCAGGAGGATGGGACCAGACTCTTCTCAGCAGTGTCCAGTGACAGGACTTGGGGCAATGTTCACAAACTGGAACACAGGAAGTTCAACCTAAACAGAAGGAAAAAATAAAACATAAAAAAAAAATGTCTACTGTAAAGGTAACAGCACACTGGAACAGGCTGCCCAGAGATGTTGTGGAGTCCTATCTTTGCAGACACTTAAAACCCATCTGGATATCTTCCTGTGTGGCCTACTGTAAGCTATTCTGTCCTAGCAGAGGGGTTGGACTCAATGATCTTTTGAGGTCTCTTCCAGCCCCTAACATTCCATGATTCTCTGATTCTGTGATAAGCTGCACAGTAAGGGCTCTGCATCAGTAGTTACACAGAACTGCCAGGGCAGATCTGATGGAGCAGCATCAGGGCTCATCAAGCACAACTTGGGCTTTAGAGGGGAAAGGGGGAATGAAGATGCTGCCCCTCCCCTCTGCATGTGGGGCAGCCCCATGTCCTAACTTTCACTTTCGCCCCAGCACTGATAAAAACCAGATAAATAGAAAACCTGAGCTGGGCACAGAGACAGCAGAAAACTTTGGGAAATTTTAAAACAACAGAAAACAAAGTTTTACAATGGGAAGCATCAGCAAAAGTTAAACAAGTGCTGCCATCTGCACTGCTTATCACTTACAGTACAAGGTGCCTGTCTGGGGCTGCCAAAGGTTCAGCAGATACATCCTTCTCTAAAGGTCTGAAATGCAGCACTGGTGGTGGGACTGAGACAGCTTTTGGCAGACAGAGCTGTGTTCAAAACTCAGAAATAGAACCACCTTGAGCATTTTGGATGGACATGTTTGTCAAAATACTGTTTTATTGTAGCAGCAGCGGAGGCTGAGGCTGTTGTTTAAACCCACAACAACACATTGAAGGGTGAAAAACTTGCTTAGAGAAGAGCACAAGTCAGAACCAAATAGACTGCCTTTTACACATCATTAATATTTATAACTTTATACCTAGAAACACCACGCACAATCAAAGCATCTCATCATCAGACTTCATTAATATTCACAACAGCAAGACAAGTAACACAGCTCATAACTGGTGTGCATTTCCAATATTCATTAATATTTACAGCCATGTAGGTGATTTGGTTAACTTATATAAGTTCCTGGTGGTAAATCATGACACTGAGGTTAACTTGCAGTGTGGCCTTGCAGGCTGAGTAGTAATGCAATATAAAAGCTTGGGTATGAATTAATAACACTATCTGCAATAACTTCCATTCTCATGGTATATAGCCTTGTAAATCAGCTTGTATTGGATAAAGATTTTTCATTTGCAGCAGAAAGACTCTTTGCAAGGTAAAACTGACTGGGAGTTGTGTGCATGGTCTACTGTGGTAGCAAGACTTGTTCCAGAAATCGTCAGCATTTTCATTTAGAATCCAGGAATACTGAGGAGATGCTACAGACCTGATTGTGTTGGTCTAGCAGAGGAATAAATTATTCTTATGGTTAATTAGTATTTGATACAAATTTTAGTGACCCACTAGAGGTCATCCCATGTATCTTTATTTAACACTTAGCTATTTAGTCTAAACTAGCTCCCAAACTCACTCCATACTCAGTGGGTGTAGCCCAGCACCTACAAAGGATGATTCCTGCCCTCTACCCAAAATCTATTAAATTCCACTGCTGAAAATCAAAGGTTCCATTTCCCAGTTGTGTGAGGGAGCTGTAAGAATGTCTAGAGGGGATCTGGGATGAAGATTTGGGAATAACCATAACCCCACCCCAAAAGTGGGTCTCTCTATCCACCATATTTTTGTCTATATGTATTTCTGACCTAAAAAAAATTCACATCTGCCTTACACGTGGGCAAACATGGTAATAAAGCAGAGGTCTTCCTAACTGTTCCAGATTAACAGAATGAATAATGGAGCTCTGTTTCGTGTTCACAAGCATCTACATTGCACCTGGGTTCTTTGTTCTGCACACAGGGGGACTTCACTCATGATTCCCAGCAATTTCAAGTCTTTTCAGAATATTTTTCAGACCTTGAATACCTTTAAATTTGTCTGAAGGATTCCTATTCCCCACCTTTTAATATTTTGAAAGAAATATTGACAGAAACCCAGGAAAAAATCATCTAATTTCAAGATACTTTTAAAAAAGCCATGGAGCACAAAAGAAACCTAGCAATAAAAAATATTGTACTGGTGCAATCTCTCTTTTTCTGAGGAGCAGATTTTGGTCTGGCACCCTAATATCACCATTTTTATCTTTTCAATTTTATGGATTGGAGAGAAGTATCTCCAATTTATATTGTTTAGAAAATACAATTCCAGTTTGGCTCCTGTGTAGTGCTGTGTTGCCTGGTCGTTCACTTGAGCAATTTCATCCTTTTTTGTGAGGACAGATCCAGCAGGAGTTAAGCTTCCAAGTTTTAGCTATTAATTTCATGCACAAAACATTTCCAGTAGTATTGATTGCCCTACAGCCTGTATATGTAAAGCCACAGCAATGAAGCTGCAGCATTTCAGAACCAGTTTGAGTGCCTAAATTCTCATGTCCTAAAACAAAGATCTGCAGCTTTTTCAGAGCAATCTGGATGGACAGGCTTCCTTTGCCAAGCTGGAGCTAAAGTGTGCTGGCATGAGCTCAGCAGAGGTGGGAAATGTTGTTAAAGGGGAAAAATGCAATTGACAGACCAGTGATGCTCTTTTTCCTGCAGGGAGACAAGATTTGCAGCAGAAATCTATTCATCTCAGTGCTCATCTTTTAGCCATGCTTACTTCAAAAATCTACCCTCCATGTTATGTGATAGGTGTTGTCAAATCCTGCAGTAGCATAAGAATGTTTAGGCTACCAGGCACTTTATGGTGCTGAAACATTAGTCTGTATAAAATTAGCTAATGATGCAGGACCCATTGGTGCTCATCTTTTTATACACTTTTGCTTTCAAACTCTTAATGTGGCAGAAACCACCCTCCCACCCACCCTTCTCCTCAGGTTTTTGAAAGCAATTTGTTTTTCTAAAAAGGGAGTCTCAGGGCATCAGCTAACCTTATAGTACAGCAAGGATTGTTCCAAGTGCCTGGTACTTAACTGGGGAAAGACAAGACCAAGGTAAGGAAAGAAGAGAAATAACATTGAAGGTTTAAATGTGAGGAACAAATGTGATCTCTCACTACAGGGCTGTTTCTTACTGAACTGAACTGAGTGGCTAAGTGTGGTGGGAATGGTAAAATACTCTGCAGTGCTGGTAGGGCATCCCTGCCCCAGCTTCAGATAGAGAAACATTTATAAAACACACATGAGAACCTCATGGGAAGGTTCAGACTTTTGTGGCTCTATTCCACAAATTAACATTTACATCAGAAAAAGGTCTCACCATCTGCTGTGGCAGCTTTAATCTCTCTCTGAGCTGCTGCTTGGCCTGAGCATCTGTCCCAAACTCCATTTTTATTGTTTAACCCTTTCATTTTTCTAGAGGAGGGAACCTCAAAGGGTGATGGAGCATTCTGAGGGTGGAATAAAAGTGAGGAGAAATGAGGTTTTTCCACAAATGATTGTTTGAAGACTTCCCAAGGCAAGTGCTAACAGCTACAAGAGTCAGTGAAATTGAGAAAAATAGGGAGGGGCAGTGGAGAACAGTGAATATTTCTGGCCACAGCTGCTTAATGGCTCTGCCCATAGGCAGCAGATAGCACTAGAGACAAATGTGAAGAATTAATCTAAGAGCAAACAAGTTACACAATGCAAACTGCATCCCTTGATAGGACAAGAGGAAGGCTCTTGGGTGTCATGATTAGTTCTAACCCTTCTAAGTACTGGGGAAATTGCATCTATTAAATGAGGCCTCAGGCACACCCATGAAGCCCTTAGGTCCTCTCACAGATCCCCACTCAGTGCCTGCATTGTGGTCTCTTCATTGCATCTCCCCAGCTGGGGCTGAGGTGAAGCATCAGGAGTGGGAGCAAAGCCTTGCAGCTGTGAAATGAACCTCTGAATGGGAAGCCTGTGCTCCAAAAAACCTTATTGGATGGCTTAATCCTATGCTGGGAGTTAGCATTGCACCACCTCTGTCCATCATGAAACTTTACGTGTGTGGAGGAGGTGGCAAGAGGAGGGCAGAGGTTTAAGGCTGTGTCACTGGCATGTTGGCTCTGCTGACATGAAGCCCCCACGTCCCTTTAGGCCAGGCTTTCACTCAGTTTCTGTTTGCTTTGCCTACCATCTCAGAGGGTAAATACACTGCAGATGTAAGGTTTTGCAAGCCTTCCAGCAGAAAGTAAAGCAAGTGGATATGTGCTTTGAGGACTGGAGTGAGAGTGACTGTGAGGGCAATGCCAGCTGTGACAGTTCAGGAGTGGATTAGTGCTTCAGGAAGAGGGAAATTGGGTTACAACCTGTTGGGATTGTAGTCTCCTTACTAGTCCAAATGTTGTGATCATGTAGCATAAAATTTGGGAAGGTGGGGGAAAAGGGAAGTTCTACTAACAAATAATTCTGAAGTATTTAATGAGCTAGAGAGGTTTTCTTGGAGGGTGATTTATCCTGTCACCTCTCCTGTATACTTTCAAATTATATCTTAGTTGTTTTTCTTGTACTTATCCCTCAATTAAAGCCTCTCTTCACTTTTGCCTTCACTTGCACATCACTTAATTTTTATTATTTACTTTTTAATTAATGAGCTGGCACTTTGTGCCTTCTCGAAACTCATTGCACTAAAAACTTTGTCCTTAACTACTGTTTCTTGGGAGCAAGAAAATTAAATTTGTTTTCTGCACACAAAATTAATTTGACTCTTTGCTTTGATTCCTCTCTTGTAATGAAGCCACTGTAGCTTAATCATTGACAGAGCAAAATTATTTTCTGGGCTCAGATACCTTTCCTCTCCCATTTTTTGGCAATGCAGATTTGTTGAAGTGAGTTCTCTTCTGCTAACAGTATTTTTCTGCAGGATAAATCAATACCCCCAATAATAATTTGTGAGATTTAAACAATAGTAGTATTTTCTACATTTTTTCACATATCCACAATTTTTCCTACTTCTACTTTTCACATATCTACAGTCTCTTTTCTGCAGATGCCCCCTTGGCTATGTGCAGCAGATGTACATGTAACTCTTGAATAATAAGCTGAGATAAACATCTAATATACATGCTCATTGAAAAAACAACAGTGTGTACAAAAAACCCACAATGTACTCATTAGCATGGCTCCTAAGCAGATGTTATTCATTCACTTTTTCATAGTTCTGAAGCATTAATTTGCTGTGATTTTTTCTCCTGTAACACTCTAATTCAAGCTGTTAGCCATATCATCAGTCTGTGGGTAGGTGAAAGTGAATGTGATGCCTACCACCTGTGTTCCAATTACACTTAAAATATTGCACAGAGAATACTTACCTTTTGGGTTTCCCAGGGGCAGAAGCTGGCACACCCCTGTAGCAGCCTGCCCCAGGGCAATGCACTCTCCATCCTTTTGTAAGGCATACAGACCCTATCCCAAGTTTATCTGCATCACCCAGTCAGGCTGCTTCTCCTTTCCTCAGCCTCAGGTGGGCTTCAGTCACTTCGACCATGGTCCTGCCCACTGACAGATTTGTGTGTGTGGAGTCACCACAGGCATCACCTTCTTCAGGGGGCTGCTGCTCACCACAGAGAAGTGGCCCTCAGCCTCCTGGGGTAACAGGTAAGTGCTGAATTATTAAGACCGTGCTCAGACATCCATATTGACAGCCAACCAACTGCTGATACAACTGAAATCCAAAACAGACCATAGACAGGTCAAAGAAGACAAAATGGAAACATTTGAATACTGTGGAAATGAAAGAAATTTTCTGTACTCTCTCAAGCAAATCATTAGAGGCATCTCATTAGAGGTCCGAGAGACATCCTGTATAAATGACTTATCATTAATGCAAACCAAGGGTCTTGCTGGTCTAGGTAAAGGCAATTATTTGTGTTCAGACACAAATCATTGCCTTTTGAGTTTTAATTCATTGGGGCATTTGCTGGTTGGCCAGCCAAGCAAGTACAGTCCTCAAAGCACATTTTACCCATGGGTCTTATCAGTTGCTTAAAATCTCTCAACATCTCCAAGATATAATTGTGTGATTGCTGAGGTGTATGTTTGCAGTATAGTTTAATTTGGCATTAATGTAACATTAAAAAAATAAAGCACTAAAAACTTTATTAATATTCATGGTAAAGTCACCTAGGTACTACTGGCAATGTATTATTGAGTGCTTTAATGACTTGCTGCTTTATTCATCCAAACTCCTGGGTGTCTCACAAATATTAGCATGAAGATCTCCCGATTCTCCAGAAGTGTAATTAGAGTCATATCCCACTCCAGATTTGCCTTTTAAAAAGATATATGTTTGGAGAGCAAAAGCATAACCTGTACAAGCCATTGAGATTATTTCCTTAGAAAATATTAAATATTGAGCAGTGACAACTATACAGTCTGTAAGCTAGAACATGCTGAACCATCATTGGGCCCAGTTCACAAAAAAAAAAAAGAAAAAAAAAAAAGGAAAAAGAAAATTGAAAAATTCACAAGAAGGAATACAGCAATTCTTCACACGATTTCTTTGAAAATAAAAAAATAATGAAACTGTGTCCTGATGAGTATGCAAGTCATTCATCTACTGTCTGGGAACTGCTTTAAATACCAAGAATGTGGCAGATCAATGGTGCTGAATCTCACTGCATCCTCAAGGCTGGTCAGAGTCACTGAAGTCAGACCAACACCACTTTGCTTACAAGTTCCACCTCTGCATTGCAGCATGTTTGTGGGGATGATAGAAATATTTTGGAGAGGTGAAATAGAGGTGTTCACTAGGCTGATCTCAAGATTTAATGAATGTGTTAGAACATCTGCTAGTACTGGGGATTTTCAGAGTTCAAGATTATAAATTTGTTTCACTGTAATGAAAAAAAATCTCCACTAGGGTAACCTGAATGCCAGAGTAATTTATCACAAACCTTCAGTCTCTTCAGAAAGAACTATTTAGAAAATTCAGTCCATTTAAAAAAATTCTAATTCTTGCCAGTAATGTGCATTGATAGAAAATAATAAAAAAAAAGGAAATCTTCTTAACTGTCAAAGTGCTGATTTCTCATCCAAACCTGTGATGCTGGGAAGTACAATAAAGCTCTTTCAGTGGATAAATAGTCTAAATGGCCCTTCTTCACATTTAAAAATAGTAGCAAATCCCCAAAATAGAACATGTATTACCATAAAGTTACCATATAATTACCATATAGTTACCATAGTTACAATTTGTGTCCCTGCCCATAGCAGGAGGGCTGGATCTTTAAGGTCCCTTCCAACCATTTTTTAAAAATTATACAGTTCCCCAACCTGCAGAATCCAGTGAACTATCCTGTTCTGAAACTTCAGAGAGTTCTCTAGCTCTGCCCTCCATGCATAATAGTGAACTATGATTTTTAGTCAGCTTCCTGTTGTGATACATTAGAAAGACCTGTTGGATCATGGTACTGCTCCAGAGCAGATAAAGTTGCTATGGTTTATGGAAAAAGGCATATGATTCATCTGGTTAAGCAGTCAGCTTATCAGCTAGGAAAATAAATAAAATATAACAAAATGTACCATGCGTTGTTACTATTGTTCTTTACTTTTATGAAAAGAAAGATAAAGACATTAATAAAAGCTCAAGAATGAGGAAGGACTTTTAAAGACACAAAATAAAAACTATATTTGTCCAAAAGTTCTAATTATCTTTGCCTCGTTCTCCAATACCATCTCCCAGGCTGCGATATAAACACCATCTCCTTCTGTACACCCATCTCAATGCAACAAAGTCACAGCCTTATAGACATCCTCAGACTGATCTGTGTCCTCCAGCTGTATCCTGCTCACCCAGAGCACTCAGAGCCTCAGAACTGTCCTTACAGACATCTAAAGTAAGGCAATTTGTTTGTATTCTGCATTCATGGGCCTGGCCCCATGTCCTGAGCTGAAAACAGAGGTTCCAGCATTGGCAGGTTCGCTACAGGCAGGGATGTTGTACTGGGATGAATGTCCCTCCCATGGTGTAAGTTGTGCTGAAGGTGAGTCCTGCACAGAGGGATTTAGGGAGCACCAGCATCTGCCAGAAAAGTCTCTCCACCACAGCCCTCACATACCCTTTCTGAGATTATTTCTCTTCTACTGACTGACCACAGCTTGTTATATTCAGCTGCTAAGAGGGACAGCCCCATGGGCTTACACAAAGAATTTCCTTCCTTCTGTAACTTTGTAAAATAAAAAGGAGGTTTTTGACCACTGTTAAAATGAGAGGACAGATATATTGTTCAAACAGAAGAACCTGACAGCTTCATTAATAAACTTGTATCTCTAGGAGAAAGTTTATAGCATTATAGTATAGTTCATTGCAATTTTCCTTTAGTTTTCATTGTACCACCCCAGTCCCTGACACTAACACTGGTGCAGATCTTCTAGGGACTCAGGTCAGATGATCTCATGATTTTATCTTTTCTAAAGTAAAATGGGGCAAACATTTCCAAACTTGCCCTTTTATGTACTATGAGCATAAAAGGAACTAATTCAGCACTATTCTCCCTCTCAAAAGGAGACACATGGATGGAGAAGCAGATCTTCATTGGTAAAAATCTCTGGATGTGCTCTAAAATGACTCACCAGTACATGAAATAGTGCCCTGGTGTGAAGAAATTGTCCTCAGACCTAATTAGGCTTCATCCTTCCAGCAGAGAGAGAGGAAGACCTGCAGGGAGGGGACCACTGGCTGCACTTCAGAAAACAACTTGCAAGAAGTGACACTGGTCCTAGGAATGTTTTAGAAATGAAAACAAGCAAATAGACTGCCTGTAGACTCAGCATATGTAGCAAAAACAGAAACCCTCACAACTAAAACCTCTTCCCTCAAGTGATCCTTCTCGCAGACTCCTTGACTCACTGTTTGTTATCTGGACAATTAAGAGCAGCTTTCAAGAAACCTCAGCATTAGATGAGAAAATGTTACTCATCTTGTAGCTTGTTTCTGGCTGAAGGGGAAAAGATTGCCAGGGAAACAAAGGGGTGGCAAAGTACCAGTTAGAAATCCCACCAGAACCAGACTTGGCAGAGTGGGGATAGTGCGGATGTGGCTAGAGATAAAACTACGATTTCTCTCTTACAGCAGCAAAAGGAGTGCATGTCAACTAAGGTATTACTACTACACTTTAATTTATTCAGACATCCAGAACCAACACATCTGACAAAAAAACTTTATTCATTTTTGATCTGAGTCTGTCTTGATCAGAGCAGGATAGCAAAAGCATCGATACAGCTCAGCAACTGCTCCAGCTGGTTCTGTCCAGAAACTCTTATCCACAATCTTTTTCCTGGTTTTCTTTCCACTGCCTGCAAGGAAAGCTCCCATCAGCTTTGGGAGATCTAGGTGGATGTCTGGAGAGCTGCTCTTCCCCAGGACAGAGTGGACTCAGTGTCTTGTTCCCCAGAGTTATTTGCCACCCAACTCCTAAGGCTGCGGTTGTCATGAGAGGTCTGGTGACCACTTTTCTGGTCCAGCAGAACTGGCCATAGAAACAGCAAGTAGTCAATTAAGTCTTCTTTCCCAGACTGGTGGCCAGAGGAGTTTTGGCCCTTTCCTCACAACCCTCTTCAAGCACAGAAATCTTTGGCAGATCTCCTGTGTGGTGCTGCTCAGGGGAGCTCTGAGAGAAGCCCACAGGAAAGCAATGCAGCTTCTACCTCAAAAAGCACCAACTGTGGGCATGAGGAGATCACATGTGGGCATGTGGAGGCCACCTTTACACTCTGTAACAGGGACATCTTAGAGATCTAGTAGGTGAGTGTGAAGCATTCTAGAAGATTCTAATCCTGTTCTGTCAATGTTCTGCATTAGGGCTTGGACTAAACTTGTTATAGGTAACTTTGATCTTTGGGGTGCAAATGACATGGGAAGAAGACGTACATGGCTGACTTGCATGCCCTTGTTTACAAGAAGGGCAACATCTTCATGATGTGCTTTCCATTCCATTTGGATGTCTCCATTCCCCTTTTTTAAGAATATGCAGAGTCCTCAGCATTTCTGTAATTGCTGTACAGCATACGGTGTTCTGGAAAGAGGACATCTCAGTAAACATTGGCATAATGAAGCTTGCTTTCCTCACTTGGCCACTGGCGAAGAAGAAGTAGTGCTTGGAGGATTGCAGTAATTTTATCTTAGAGAGCTTTTTAAAAGCATTTTTTCCTATTATGTGAAAACTGGTTTCAAGATGGGAAGGTCAGAGTAGACTCATGCCACACAGTGTGCTAGCTGAGAACTTTGCTTACGTATTCTGGGGGTGATATTACTAAACTGAGGCAAAAATGTTTGGGTTTTCATCTTTTGAAAGGCAGTTTTTTGCACTGTTGCTATCAAAACATTATGGTGCCAAGTGAGATAGCACCTTGAAAGAAAAGCTGCTACTGAGCTGCTTGACAAAGAAAACAGGAAAGCCAACATTGCTGCAAAAGGATTTTAGTTTTAATTTTGTGAACTCATAATGAAACAGAGATGAAATGAGTTTTTCAAAAATGAATGCAGACTTGTCAGCTGAAATTCTCAGAGGTTTTAGTTCTATAATTTAAATGGCCCTGATTTTAGATTAGTGAAACCTCTTTCAATACTTCACTGCTAGAATGTACCCATGCGATAAAATTGGTTAAACTAATTTTCACAAAGAAAAACAGGTAGTGGTTCTAATTTATGTCAATTCCCATTTGCACAACTATTGTCAGCTTGAGTGGAACATCTAATTCAGCTTTTTGAGAAGAGAATCAGATACTTGAATTTTCTCTAAATGTATGCATTTGATCAACCGCTTCTGTTAAACAGCAAGTTGAACTGAGAATGCATAGATTACATCTGTACTTGAGATAGAGAATTAAGATGATATTACTAAGACAAATGAGCTTGAATAACTCTGAGTGGCACCCTTAAATGGTGATTTTTCTCTCCTGGAGAGATTTTGTGGGGCATTGTATGTCTACCATGAAATAAATGATGATGCTGTAAATAGCATGACTTCAGCATTGAAGTGCTGTGGTTTGTTACATGTTAGACTATAGGAAAAAGCTGCTTCTATTCAAGTCAATGTAAAAAGCTTAAAGCAAACTTGTTTAAGCAGTTTGAAAGACAGAAATCTACTGTACTGCAAAATGCTGAACCTGTTCCCCAACAGCTGAATTGTTGAGAAACCTTTATAATACAGACATTTTCACTTTGGCAAACACTGATGTGGTAATGCATAAGTAACTCACCCATCTTCATTGGTGCACTTATGGGCCTTGTGCAATGACAAGGCAGATGGGGAGAGTTCTGAAGGTGAGCTGGTTGGATGCAGATGGAGCAGTAAGTTTTTTCAGCTTAGCTGCGAGCTCTGCAATTACAATGTCTTGCATCACCTGTGCAGTGGGGCACTTCACATGGTTTTCTCCATACTAGAAGAAAGCTCTTTGTCAGCTTTTTCTAGTTGAAATACTGGTCCAGATTTCCAAAGGAACTTTGCTGTTGGCCCATCTTCAAGTGCCTCAATCAGAGCACCAGTGTGCATCCTGCTGAGCCCAGCCCAGCAAACCCTCTCATCTCCACTAGAAATGTGGGCATCTGGATATCCTTGAGGAAACAAACCTGACTCTCAATGGCTGAGCAATAGCTGAAGGGCAAGGACCACCTAAGAATGCTGATGTGGAGCAGGACAGGCCACCTGGCACCTTTTTTGTGAAGACAGGATGATGTGGGATCACAGCTGCTCAGGGGCATGAGATGCCTCTCTACTGCTCCAAGTGAGAAGCCTCTGTTTTACGAAGGTTTGAGTCTTACAGACAACCTCATGGACATTTCTAGTGACCTAGCTGAGATGTCTCCCACCTCAGGGTCCTGACTTATTATTATGCTTGCTATACTGAGCAAGTAGAGTACAAGATCATGGACTGACTTCTCTAGCAAGATGGAGGCTGGGTCCTTTATAACTGAATCTAGGAGGGTTGATATTCCATTTCAGATCTACTCCTTTGTCTAGAAGGATTGTCTCTAGATTCTAAATTTTTCTAGAATCCTTTTGGTTGTCACAACTTATTAATTGAGAGGTATTCCTAGAAGCAATGCTTTTTATAGAGTTTTGGGGTTTTTTTATCTACAGAAAACCTTCATTGCGCAGATCTTACTTAGAGGAGTCAGTCTGTGCAGAAAGGTTTTGGGGTTTTTTAGTTTATATTAGCCATGTTATTTTTTTATAATTTGCAGTTTACTTCCTCTCCCCCCCATATACAGTAACAAACATATTGGCCACTGGCATCTCCAATACATGTCATGAAAATCTGAAAATGTAGAGAGTGTACTACCTGCTGGGAAACTAGGAGTTTCTTCACTTCATTCATAATACCAGATACTACAGATTTGAGTAATGACCGTTTAAAATTTTTTTTTACTTTATTGGTAGTAAGGAATAACTCAATACATTATTTTTTTAAACATTTTTAAAGTTATGTTTTATGGGTATCATGTGGAAAAGCCATTTGGATGGAGAAGTGCATCTTGTACTGAGAGAGAAAATGCTGACTGATACCGAGAGTTTACAGTAGCATCTTGGCCTTTTCCAAAAAAAAAAAAACCATAACAAGCAATGTGCATGTTGAGCACAAGGCTGCCCAGTAACAGACCATAAGCAAGACAAAACCTGCTTCTATATGACAAACCATTCATAAATCAAATTTCTAGACTTATTCTGAAGGACTTAATAAACACTCTCCCACAAAATACAATTTGGCTTTACCAGGTCTGAAGGCACAGACTCTTACCAGGATGTCACCAGGCATTTCCAGGGAGGACAGTGATGTTTTGGGGGCAGGAAAATGAGGCCACTTCCCTGTGGCTGAAGGGAAGGAGTCCTACAGGAAGCCCAGCGAGTGGGATTGGAAAGCACAGAAGAAAAACTTCCAAGGGCAGCGGCCTCTCACTGCAGATGGGGCCATCAGTGATCCTGACTGCAGAAAGGCAGGCAGGATTGAGTCTCATTAACCTAAATACACATCAGAGGTCTCCCTGATGGGTTTTAGGCTTTATCTTCAATATATGACAACACCTCTGCAAATTTTAACAGGAAAGGAACTGAGATAGATAACAATTTCAATAAACTGAGACATGATACTGTGCAAGGATATCTGTAGGTGTCTGTTCTGCATCAGTATGACAGGGGATACTGCAAGATACTTTCTGTATTTTTAATAGGAAAGGCACAGCTACAGGTGCTGTAATAAAATAACTGCTTTAATTATGTAGAATTTAAAAAGTAACATACAAAGTGAGCAAATCTTGTATCCCCTCAGATGCTGAAAATCCCACTTTCATACACAATCAGATGGGCCCTGGCTGCATTTCCCCATGGCATCCTGTGCAGACCCTGTCCACAGAGATTCCTCCTCCTTCCACTACAGTGGTACCTTTTATTGTTTGTAGCAAACAAACTAAACTCTAGACCTGCTCCTGACAGATGGTTTCCATAACACCCAGCAGTGTGCAGCACAGACAAGCACAGGTTGTTCCAGCACATTTCCTTACAGCAGCTATGCATCCTAACTCATGTATTGGCTTCTCAAGCCAATAGAAGGCCCATAGATGGATCTGTGATCTGATCAATAGATCAGACACGGCTTGCCCAACATCACTTGCTCCTTGAGTACAGTGTCTTCCACAAGGCTTCGGAAGTAGTGTCACAATGTCTGTTAGAACAGTACAGAAATAGAAAGGAAAATTTAATTAGGTTTTGATGTCATTGAACATTATTTTGACATATAACATAGAAAAAGAAATTCCTTTAGCTCAGTAGCTGTATCAATAGGTTCTTCAAAAAGATATCTAAGAAGCAAAAAGATATCTCAGAGCTCAAGCCTACAGCGTGATGTAGGGAGTGATCAGAGCTCATGGAAGGATGCTATAGTTCTGCATCACTCAGATTTTTTTGTAGATTGGGTAACTTCATAAACTAACTCGTAGTCTAATTACACTTCCTAGGACACCTCTGATTATTCATCAATCTGTGTCCAATTTCAACAAGAAAATTGTGGAACTTACTCAAAGAAATAGTCTATCAAATATTAGGTTGGTATCCTGAATAAGTCCTTCTGGCCCTGAAAGAGATCGCTCTGTTAGAGCTTCTCATGTGCTGCATAAGTGGAGCTCACTAAGCAGGACACTTAAAAAACAAGCAGACAGCAACAAGAGATGAGCCTTTATTTTGGACTCGGAAAGATGCAAAGTTAGTGTCAGAAAATATTTTCAAAAAGTAGAGTTAGATCTTTAGATGAGATGTTGGTGAGTGTGCTGAGGTAGAGCTGGGTGAGGGTCCCTCTCTGACATTGAGTACAGCTTCTGTAGCTGGATGGGAACAAGCATTCCTTAGCTTTATTATGTCTCCAGTTTTTTAACTTGCAGAAGGAGCTTTGTGAGGAGGTCTTGCAGCACAAACCTATTACATTTTCAGTACCACCAGAACAGCCCTATCTTCAGCAATTTCCGCTGGTGTTTATGTGAATCAGAGCATGACAGTGATTATCTCATGGCCTCTCATTAGGTATTAATAGAACAAAAAAATATTTCCTTTAATAAAAGGTTAGAGACAATCCAGCAATTACAGCTTTTGTTCTACAAAAGGCCAAATGTTATTTGAAGAATTCTGGATGATAAAATACTTTCCATGAGACTTGCATCTCTTCCTGACAGGCTTCTTTTGAGATGTTAATGACACTCTTGAATCCAGTGTGGGGATGCTGCCTACAGCCCCTGAGCCAGCATGTACCTGTCCTTGCAGTTACCAATGCACACTTCATAGGTAACCATGAGCTTCAGAGTGAACAGTGGGACACTGTAGCACAATATCCACAAAGCTGGAAATGTCTGTCAACAAAAGACAAGCTCAGAGACCAAATGAAAGAGCAGAAACAGATAGGACGTTCTAGCATGCTGAAAGATGCCCATGAGGTTTTTGAATGCAAGGGGAAAGAGAGGAAGAAAGTAGGAAACACCATTTGAAAGCTCATTGGTACTTTAGTTCTGCTAAGAGAGTCCAAATTTTTCCATGGTTAATGCTGTCCTAGGATCCTGTGGCAAAGGATCAGGTTTGTCAGATGAGACGGGAATTTATGGATGTGAGGAAGCTCCTATTCAAAACAAGAATGGAAAGGAAAAAAATTTAAAAAGAAAGAAAGATAATTAACTTCTGTTTCCCTGCCTGCTTCCCTGTTTCCAACATATCAAATACAGAAATTCAGACTTTTTAGTATCTCCCCAGGCTAGATTTTCTCTGTCAGCCCCACTGTGGCTCTGCCTTCAGGGAAGTCTTTCTTAAGGGGAAGGCTGTCATCCTTATCCACATAGCATTTGTCACAGCAAGAGGTTTTGTCTAGGACCACATTTATTGTTTTGAAGCCCTTAATTCTCCTCTTTAAATAGGATAATACATCTCTGGGAACAGAGGTTTTGGAAATCCTGTTCCACTCAGGCTGGTATGGATATAAAAACCCTAAATTTGATGATGTTAGCTTTTGCTCTTCCATCCCCAGAGCACCTGCTGAATCAATCACCAGCATCAGCCACTTGCTGGGAAGGGGAGATTTTCTGTTATTCTGGGAGATTTTCTGTTATTCACAGGTACAGCACAACTCCCTCCCCATGGTGCTTTTGAGTCTCAAATGCTTGTTGGGAATTCCTGAAAACCCAGAGGGATGGACTGAAAGGAAGAATAAGAATCAGGTAAAAAACATGGTCTCTTTTGTCCTGGCCCAGGTGGGTAAAATGTGATGCCTACATCCACCAATACTTTTGCATCACCCAGATGTCTCATTTTGATCTCTGCCAGAAGTCTTCTGCAGTGTAAATTGAAGTCTCACCTGCCAGTGATCTCTGCTCACAACCAACATTGTGCTCCAGGGTGAAAACCAGTCTTTAGTTTGACTGAACTTGTTAAACATCTGCTGGGAGGTTTGAAAACAGAAACATTCTGTTCTCTGAGGTGAGGCTGGTAAATGGGAACAAAACCTGCAAGACAAAACTGTTCCACTCTGAGGGCAAAGAAAAGAACAAAAGGGTGCCAAAAAAGGTCTTGTTTTCTTCCTAGTAAATACTGCATGAAAAGATGTTTTCTTTAATATAACTTTTAGCTCCAGTCTGCAGTGATGCTTTTATTCAGCTAGCAGATTTTGAAATTTTTAGTAATGCTTTAAATGGCAGGGATGTACCTGCCAGGGTGGTGGGAGATTGGCATTAGCTTTGGTATGGAGAAAATAAAACAGTTTGCCTGGGAGAGGCACTCTAGAATTACACAGTTCACTTTAAGTAGGTGACCATCATGTCATGGCTGAGGCAATCACAAGGAGGTATTAAAAAGCAAACAAAAATATGTGGCTGTTTCTTCTTGATGTGAAAGGCCAACATCTTCTTATTTAAGGCTTTACATGGGTCTTTTACTGAGTAGCCAGCTACACAAGCATTTGCTGAAGTCCCAAGTCTCAGCAAAACCCTAGGTTTGCAGCAGACTGAATGGACAAATTCCCATTAAAAATTGGTTGGACTTTGTACACCCCCTCAGGTCTTTCCTCAGGAAATGAGGTGTAGGGTTAAACTGCATATAAATGAGCGACCATTCAAACTACCTTCCCACTTTGGACAAACCATGGGTCATTCATCATCTTGATGCCACTATGATTTTCTCTTATTATTTGGATAGACTCTTAGCAATACTTCAGTACTTTCTCAGATGGGCCTATTCATCTTGACATAATGTCTAACACCTTATTTCTTAATTAGTCTCATCTAATTTTCCAGAGAGCAATAACATATAATACTGGGCTGAGAAAGAAAGCTATAATTAAATAATCTGCTGATGTCACATACTGTCATAAGCAGTGGAAAACTACAACTGAATTATAACCATTGGCTCTCAATGCAATCTGGAACTGATGACTGCTTCCATGTGCAATTAATATGTCTCTTCTTATTTAGAAACCATGCCCATGGTGGTTATAAATTGGTGTTTCCTCTCAGACTTCAAGGGATGACAGCAGCTTAAATTGGCTGAAGATCTGGTTAGTCAGACTTTGGCGACTTATTCTGGCAACACCTTAAGAGGGACAGCCAAGCAGTATGGATTACAGAAGGACATATGGCCTTGCAAAATCACCTTTGTCCATCTCGATACTTCATTCCCCATGCCTTGTGCACATTGGTGCCTGCTTGTGTCTCTGCTCCCTATATTAAAGCCTCCTTTTCAGTGGTAATGTTGAGCCCATGCCTACAGCTTTTGGAAAAGGTGAACACATATTATGACAGATCTCTTCATTCCCATCCAAAGCTACAATCCCAATGCTATAATCCCTCCAATTTATTTATCTCCATGTCCTCCTCTTTCACTGCCATAGGTGATGTTTATTCAATCAGCCATACTGTGTTGCTTTTCATTTCATATTTCACACCAATAACTTAGGAAAATCAGATGTTTTTAGCATGAGTTGAGAGACAATGAGCATTCATCACTCTTACCAGAGCTCAGGAGAAACAGCAGATGCTTAGGTCTTTTGAAAATCTGACCTTTTTCTCCTTTAAAATCTTTTTGTGCAAAGGAATTAAGCAACTGACCAAATCTTCTTTTAAGTAAGCCAGACTGATGGCCAAACCAAATAAATTTAGAGGAACAGTATGCTGATTTTTATCCAACACATTAACAATTTTTTTACAGGAAAAAGCAAAATAAACTCTCTGCAGCCTCAAGTAAATAAGCTGAATTTTTACCAAATGACCAAATCCGTCTTTCCCTGATTTCCTCTTCCTGAATTCTGGAGTCTTTTTCCTACCTATTATTTCTGAATGGCCACAGGCTATAATTTCTCCCCATGTAATCTCCATCAGAACTGGGCTGTTGGCTCTGTTCTGCCAGCCCACCAGTGCAATGCCCCTGGCTGTTCTCAAAGAGGTACAAGAGATTTGGAGAAAGGAAGCAGCAGCCAAAGAAAGAAAAAATGCTGAGAAGATTCTTGGCCTCTCCCATTTTATTTCAGTACATAACATCCTCACATCAGAGCATCTTATTGCACTGCAATGAGAAGAAAAAGTGGGTAAATTTCCCTGGTGTAATATTCTCTCATTCGAAAATACCCTTTAGGCAAAGCTGAACATTCATGCAGTAAAATATTAAATTCTATTAATGGGATGGTTTAAACTCTATTTTGTTTGAGGAATGGTTAGTCTTTTCCTTTCTTTTTGAAATTACTTTCTAATTTCTTAATGTGTTGAGTCTTACACTGAGAGGAGGGGAAAGAGAAGAAAAACTGAAGTGAAACATTTTACCTTCCTTACCTCCCATCCAGCCTTTCCCTCAAAGACTGTTTCATCAAAATTTTCATGTGGTAAATGTGGAAAACAAACTTCAAGGTAGTAAAATTCCCTGTAAAATGAAAAATCTGATTGCCACCTAGCACTAACATTTACCTGTCTCAAATGCAAAATAAAACCCTTGAAATTCCCAGGGGCACTGAAGTGTAGAAAACAGGTTGTGGTTAAAGCAGGCTCCTATCCCTTGCTAGTCCTCTTGCATAGTGAATCCAGCCTTCCAAATAAGAGAAAAGGATCATGCAGTATTGTTGGCATTTAATTCTTGGAGTAAAGGAATGAAAGAATGGTTTGTCCACCTCCATTCAGATTTCTGAGATCCCTGAGAGAAGGGACTTTTCTAAAGCAACGGTTGCTGGGCACAACTGATGTTTGTATTAAATATATTTTTTCCTGATGACACAAACTGTAAATGTTATGAAATGTCCTTCCAGGTAATTTTGGTGAAAGAAGTTTGTTCACTCAGAAAACCTGTATATCAGAAAACTAACACCGTCCCCCATAGCATTCTCCTGAAAAAGCTGTCAGCCCACAGCTTGGACAGGAGCACCCTGTGCTGGGTTAGGAACTGGCTGGAGGGCCAGGCCCAGAGAGTGGTGCTGAACGGTGCTGCATCCAGTTGGCAGCCGGTCACTAGTGGTGTCCCCCAGGCATCAGTGTTGGGCCCAGTTCTGTTTAATATCTTTATCGACGACTTAGATGAAGGGATTGAGTCCATCATCAGCAAATTCACAGATGACACTAAGCTGGGGGGGAGTGTGGATCAGCTGGAAGGCAGGAGGGCTCTGCAGAGGGACCTGGACAGACTGGAGAGTTGGGCCGATTCCAACGGGATGAGGTTCAACAAGGCCAAGTGCCGGGTCCTGCACTTTGTCCACAACAACCCCATGCAGCGCTACAGGCTGGGCACAGAGTGGCTGGAGAGCAGCCAGACAGAAAGGGACCTGGGAGTCTGCATCGACAAGAAACTGAACATGAGCCAGCAGTGTGCCCAGGTGGCCAAGAAGGCCAATGGCATCCTGGCCTGTATCAAAAACAGCGTCACCAGCAGGTCCAGGGAGGTGATTCTTCCCCTGTACTCAGCACTGGTTAGGCCACACCTCGAGTACTGTGTCCAGTTCTGGGCCCCTCAGTTTAAGAAGGATGTAGAGGTCCTGGAACAGGTCCAAAGGAGGGCAACCACGCTGGTGAAGGGACTCGAGCACAGGCCCTATGAGGAGAGGCTGAGAGAGCTGGGGCTGTTCAGCCTGAAGAAGAGGAGGCTCAGGGGAGACCTCATTGCTGTCTACAACTACCTGAAAGGAGGCTGTAGCGAGGTGGGAACTGGACTCTTTTCACAGACGACCTTCAACAAGACAAGAGGACACAGTCTTAAGTTGTGCCAGGGGAGGTTTAGGTTAGATATTAGAAAGAATTTCTTCACGGAGCGGGTGATCAGGCTATGGAATGGACTGCCCGGTGAGGTGGTAGATTCTCCATCCCTGGAGACATTTAAAAAAAGACTGGATGTGGCACTCAGTGCCATGGTCTAGCAACTGCTCCGGTGGGTCAAGGGTTGGACTAGATGATCTCTGAGGTCCCTTCCAACCCGGCTAATTCTATGATTCTAATAAATGAAGGACACGGTGTCCTTAAGCAGTGTTTCCATATTAGAATTATGAGGAGCTTGTTACAGGATCTAAGCAAAGCCATTAGTCACTGATGGAACCATTAGTAGAAATAACATCACTTGAGGTCCTTTTAGCATTTTTCTGTATACAGATAAGAGATGTCAAAATGAGCTTTAAGGGTTCATTTCCAGCCAAATAAACTCTCCTACAAATGTCTAATACCTTCAATGGAGATTTTTTTTTCACAGGCTTGGAAAAGCAGCTAAAGCAAAATTTTTGCTTTCCTAAAGCAAAATTGGGCTCAGCAAAGACAGGAAGATGGTAAGCAGAGATGCACTGCAGACGTAGAAACTTTTTATTGAATTTCATCTTCACCAACTTTTCTTTGCCATCGGTTTAATCCATTAAGACAACTTCGTATCACAGAATAAAATTAACTTTATTCATACATTGTACCATGGTCAGAATTTTTCAAAATTACATACTTTATGTTAAAGGCATGAGCTGTCGAAGAGAAGACTTTCTTCAAACCTGGAGAGGTTGGTTTACCAATATACCAAAATACCTTCACATTTTTAAATCAGTTGTAGTTTGAAGTAGTTTTGATTTTACTTGGGAGGAAGTATTATTTTTGTTTCTTGCCAGATCATAGCTAAAATCTGCCATTGATTACCAAAGGATAAAACAAGCAGATAAAAGCATGCAAGCAGCTGCTCACCAAACATATTTACAGCTATTTCTGCCAAGGACTTGTGTGTCCTTCATAGCTCAACAGGACTGGTCAGAAAAAAAGGCAACATAACACTGGCTCAACTGCAAATCCTCACTTAACACTTGTTGTGTTTATTCAGTGACTCAGAGAGACAAGAATAATTACCAGATCCCATAATACTTTCAGCAAACAGGAACATTTTTCATTGTACCACCACATAATCAGAACTGCACCTGGAGCCTCTCACCTACTCGAAAACCAAGGAGAAAACTTCAAAACACATCTCAGAAAGTATCCCTCAATCCTGACAAAGAAATTGGAGCATGGAAATTATTCCTGAGTGGGAAAAAGATTAGAAAAGGGGTAAAATGGACCAAAATAGAGATTTATCAGACTCAGACTTTCCTTGCTATTTCCTTCATGTAACTGAAAATACAAGGAAACAGTGGTTTTAACTACATATGTAACAAGCTCAGTTTTAAAAGCTAATTTCTTCTTCTCTTTTATTTTGGTGAAATACTGCAATGAAATCCAGACTGCAAAACCTGAGTACCTCTAAAACAGATAAACTATGACCATGCACAGGCCCAGCTAGCAGGATGCAGCCCATGGATGTAACCTGACTCACACAAAGCTGGGGAGCAGCATGGCTTGGTCTGCTGGGACTGACACTACCATGGTCAGCAGCTCCCAGTTCTGACCAGGGCTCACTGACCCTCACCAGGGGTTTGGGACTCTGCCTGATGTGGGGGCAAGGGCTGTGACCACCACTGTGCCCTTCAGGTCAGGCAATGAGCCCAACCAACCAACAGTGTGCTGTACCACAGAGCTTCCATTCCTTGGAGATGATACCATGAGTCCTCAGCAGGCCTGATGACAACACCAAGGTGTGCGGGGCAGTAGACACACAGGAAGGAAGGGATGACATCCAGAGAGACCTTGAGAGGTTTGGGAGGTGGGCCTGTGCAGGACACGTGAAGTTTGACAAGGCTAAGTGCAAGGTCCTGCGTGTGGGTTGGGGCAATCTCAAGCACAAATACAGGTTGGGTGCAGAAAGGGTTGAGAGTAGCCCTGAGGAGAAGGACTTAGGGGTGGTGATTGATGAGGTGCTCAGCACGAGCTGGAAAAGTGTGCTTGCAGCCCAGAAAGCCAACTGTATCCTGGGCTGCATTGAAAGAAGCATGGCCAGCAGGTTGAGGAAGATGCCTCTTTCCCTCTTGAGAGACCCCACTCGGAATACTGTGTCTATTTTTGGGGTCTTCAACAGAAGAAAGATACGGAGCTCTTGGAGCAAGTCCAGAGGAGGGCCAAAAGGTGACCAGAGGGCTGAAGCATCTCTTGCATGAAGACAAGCTGAGAGAGTTGGGGTTGTTCTCAGCAGGGGGGTTGGAAGTATGTGGTCTGTAAGGTCCCTTCCAACCCAAACCATTCCATAATTCTATGATTCCTATTGTATTCTAGCAGCAGATGACGTGCGAGCCTTTGCTTTGCTTCAGTCAATCTTCCTCAGATTTATGATCTTTGCATAACTCATGCTCCTTTTAGAGTGGGAAATTATTGTCTTTCACGCTCTTGCTCTAAGTCACATCTGCATTTAAATAACTTTAATGAAACTAATAATAGAGTTTCTGAGGACTCAATACGTCAGTGAGAGAATATTTGGACGTAAGTTTCCACAAAGCTGATGGCAATGGTCTGTCATTCAATAATCAGATCACATTTTCTCAATCCAGAATGAAGGAGCCTCTCAAGAAGCAATAGACAGACAACGTAAGGTGAGAAAAAAAGATCATCAAGGAGCACAAATCACAGTTTAGCAATAAAGTAGCTATGACAGTGACAGTGATGCATGGATTTAAAATGACATTTATTATTTTAGGAAGTCAGCTTGGCCATAGTTTGCAATGTGGCAGTTTAGAGTGTATATATAATGGTCACAAGTCATGTATGCACCCAAGAGTGATAGGGTTTTCACCAGGGCCAGCTGGAACCTACACAGATATTTTAGCTCTTAGGCTTGAGCAGGACTGAGCTGTGATGTTACTACTCCAGGCAGTGCTGGAGCTCCAGAGACACTTCAAGGTTTGGGTGTAGTCGACTCCACAGCTTTCCCATGGTGAGGATGAGAAGGGGGGGGGCTTCCAGGGACTTTTGCCTCTGGAGTCCCCAGTAAGTGAAATACACTGTGACATTTGGGCAAGTCCAGTGCAGGGAAACAGCACCTGAAGGGTAACAGGAGGTGTGGAAGCTCCTGACCATTGTAAGAGTTGGAGATGATGGGATCTTCTCTAGGAGACATTTATGGGGGAAAATGCATCTCATTTTGTGAGGGTAAGCAGGATTTTCCTGGCAGTGGGAGGTCATATACAAGTAAGGTTGGGAAAGTTCATCATCTTGGGAGGGGGCAGAAGCAGCTCAGAATCTGCCCCAGAAGCTCTGCAGTGCTGGGGGTGACCTGGAGAGAGTTTTCTGGAGCATCCCTGACATCTCCTTTTCTGCAGTGGAGCAGCAAGCAGGAATAGAAAAGACCCCTGGCAGACACCTCTAGAAACACTGGTAGGAAGAAAATCAGGAGGTCCTGCCCTCTGTGGTTGGAGCACTAAGAGCCCCTGTAGAGAGAGATGAAAATGTTTATTAAACCAGAGGCAACCACAATGATTTGGGCCAGCTGTGAGAGAACCTCTGTACTCCTCTGCCTCTCTGAACATTCACATAGGAAATAAGCACATGGATTCAAGCAGCCATCACTACCAAGGCTTTGGGGAGGTACTCAAACTGGGGCATGGCCAGGAGCAAAGATCTGCATTTGCAGCAGCACAAGAGGTTCCAGTTGTTACTTCCTCACAGCTGGCCTGTTCAGTTTGCTCTCTACCATCCTTTGGAGGCAATCTCTGCAAAGGAAGGAAACTGGAGTTTCTGTGGCACCACTGTTTGCCAGGGCCTGTCTGTGAGTTGTCCCCCAACTCAGCAGGGAAGGGTAACCAGCAACAATCAAAGCAAAACATTAAGTATGGTGTTACCCCAGGGTGAATATAATGAAGTTCAAGAGAAGCTAATTTTGACACCAAAAGCTCTCATGCAGGGTAGGAAGGTATTAGCTGAACAATAGCACTGCTAAGGAACACCTCAGAAATTCATAAATATCTGGCCAGTGCAGCAGCAGTGGGCAAGGCACAAACCCTGTGTGAGCATCATTACCACACATTGCAACAGGAGAGAGTTATTTCCTGCCATTCAGTGCTGATGAGATTGCACATAATTGCCTTCTGGCTCAGGTTCTGAGCAGAGGATTCAGGAAGAGGATAGTCTGATGCTGAGAGGCTTGAGAAATCAATCATCTAAGGATCTTTCCACTCAGCTTAACATCTACAAAAGCAGATACTCATTTAGGCAACACTTTCATTGATTTAACTCTGGTGTTTTGCTTGGAAGAGGTTTTTAGTATGCAGGAGAGAGAGCCCACCAGAGCTGGGGAACACCCCAGTGCTTCATGAGGACTTTACAATAAGGGGACAAAAAGACAAAGAGCTCCTGGGACATTTTCCATCAGAAATGAAAAAATTATGATAGTTTCCTCCATCAAGAAAAGTATTTGCAAGCATCTGCTGGCCTAAAATCTGACTTCAAAGCCATGAACCTTGATGAAAGCTCCCTTCCTACCTGGCTGTTTGTAGTTCCATTAGTTTTGCAGCTAATAGCTGCTAGATGCATCAGTAAAGATTAGTCAAGCTGTCATGCAGAGTACAAATACTTCCCATTGGAGAAACTTTGTTTTTTAGCCCACTTTGCCTTTGGGAAACAGTCCAGTCTTGGGTTGTTATTTCTGGAAAGAGACTTTCACTGAAAAGTCTGGGGAGCCTCTTTGGTGTTTAGGAATTGGGTAAGTATTCCTTCATCCCTGCAAAATATCTTCTGCAAGATCATGAAACCAATACTCAGAGGGCTTTTCACTAAGAGCTAAATAATTTCCATTGGTGGGGTGTAAGTGGAATTGTATTTACAGGAGGAGGTGAATGCCATGTGCTGTGCTTCTGTACTCAGTGTTTCTGCCCACAGGACATCCCTGACCTCACACAGCCAACTGCTGACCATGGATGTGGTGAATTTTGTGAGCCCTCACCAGCCCTGCCTTTCCACATTGGAAGGGGCTCATCAGCATGAGGGACCAAAGTACAGCTTTAGAGTAAGTGGTAAAGTTCAGAGCATGAAAGAAAAGCAATCCCTGAAAAGAATTTGTTTTTTATTGAAATCTAAGGAAGCTGAACTGTATAGAAATAGGAGGGAAGTTTCTGAACAAAACACAGCAGCATCCTGCACTAAGTGGAAGCTTTTCACCTTCAAGAATTCTGACTTTTTTCACTAAATCTGAAAGTTGCATTTGGACCAGATTCCACATGCTGTATTCACATCACATACTGACACACAGACAAATTGTTGAGCCATGCTGCTAGCACTCAACCTGAATAATAGCATCAGGTCACAATTTTAATGTTATGCCCTGGTCAATCAGTTCCTATGCTGCTGGCCATAGGTCAGCTGGCACACACTGACTGAGCAAACTGGGTACCATCTACCTCACCTCCATCCTGTTTTCTGGGACAGATTGGAAAATAAGGGAATTTTTTGGCTCATGAGAAGTGTTAAGGGTTGAGACCAGCTCACTGTAGGAAACACAAGGTTGCTGATATAAACTCTGTCATCATTCCTAACTTTCCCAGTACATCCACTGTATTTGTAGCCTGCATGCTAACAATCAGGGAGACAGAGTTTTCACATAGCATGACTCTCATCTGGATTTGTCCCTTTCTGTGCTAGGTTGGCTGTGGGAGGAGCAAAGCACCAATCACAGAATCATAGAGTCATAGAATTGGCTGGGTTGGAAGGGACCTCAGCGATCATCAAGTCCAACCCAATTGACCATGGCAGAGGCTTGCTCCAAACTCTGTTTCAAAGTTCCACTGAAAAAGCAAACGTGCAAATCCTCAGCACAGGACCAGTTATTGGGTGAAAGCCACAGAAGAGAGGCAGCCTGTCCTCGTGGGCTCCTGGGGCAGAAATGTCTTTCAGTACAACTCTCTGCAAGAGTTTTGAAGGTAATAGACAGTTCAGAAGTAGTAAATAACAGTAATTTTATGAAGATTTTCACAGCTGTTTGGGGAGCAGCCAGCCACAGAAAGAGAGAATTTCTGTCATATGAAGCCACAAATGTATGAAGAAGAGAATAGGGCACTATTACTAAAATGTGTTCTGTGGTCATAAGAGAAACATCAGTGGAAATGGCTTGCGAATGACAGACCAGATGATTACTTCCCTCCCTTGTTTTCTTTCATTATCTGTTAGAAAATCGCTGGTTTATTCTTAAATGTTAAGAGATAAAGTCCTAATGTATCAAAGAGTGCACGTTGACCTGGGGAAAGAAAGGAGATTTGGTTTTAAACTCTTTTTAGGGCAGCAGTTGAGCTGATTTTCCCACTGTGATTGGCACAGTCTGTGCTGAGGCATCTTACAGTGACTAGTGAGTCTCTCTAGACATTTGGGAAGTGTTCACCTTAAGCCTTTTAAAGATCAATGTATACTGACCAGTTGATGTGAATAGACAAGAAAATGCAAAGTGCTGAAATACTTTTTTTTTTTTTTTTTTTTTGCTTTAGCAAAAAAAAATTTCACAAATATTCTGCAAGGGTAATAACCAGGTATCTCAAATGCACCCACAGAAAATCTGTGTTCAGTGCAGCTCTGGCTGACAAAAGAACTGGACATTACCAAAACAGAGTACTGCAGAGCTGCATTTTGGCAAAGAATGGCTTCTGAGTTTGGGCTTAGAGATGAAGTTTTTAAAAATAGTTTTTTTTGTTTATTATGGGTCAGAAAAAGGGATGTCCTCTCAGTGGTTTAAACTATTCACAAAATGTCACAGCAGCACCCTGCTTTCTGCACATTAACACAAAAAGGAACTTGCAGGCTTGAGTTTATAGAGCAATTATTCTCAATTAGATAAAACAGTCTGCCTGAACAGATAGCGTGCAGATTTGCAGAGGGGAAAAAGGTACAAGGGATCTTTCTTTTTCCTTGTTAACACTAGTCAATCTTAATGGGGAATGAAATTCTGCAGAACCCTGTAATTTCCCTAAAAGCTCCCAGACTGAAAATGCATCTCGTATTGATGTCTTCATGTTTTCTTTGTTACTTGGCACAGCAGGCAGACACAGAAATGACAGAGGAGGTTTGTCCCTAACTTATTGCTTAATCATTTAAACAGATACACCAGTTACTGTATTTTATTGAAAGCCTGAGGTCATTTATACTATCATGGGTATGACAGTATAATATGTTGGAATTTTTTTAAGACACAAAATGCTCCATCAGGCCATGGTTGTTGCTGCTGTAGAGGTAGGACTTTTCCATAGTGAAAAACAATTACCAGCTCTCTTACCAGGAACCTTTAGGCAGGGAAAGTCACAGGCCAATCTAGATCAACCTTCTTTTTGTCTGACTATGTAAACAGTTTTTAATTATTATAATTAAAAGGCTGTCAAAAAATGTGTTTCATAAGGACAACATTTACAGCCTTTACACATCTGGTGAAGGGTACTTGGAGTGAGAGAAAAAAAAGTTCTTACATTTTAGTAATAGCAACAGAAGTTCAAATAATTTCATCTGGGGAGTTGTCTCTTAAAAATGCCATCAGAGGGACTTGATTTTAACCTCTTTGAACCTTCTCAGCTTCTGCTCTCCTGCTTTTCCTGAAGGTCCTGGTATTTGCAGGCAGCATCATGCCTGCCTACTCAAGAAGCAAAGACAGGCTTGCATTCTCTTCCAAATGCCTCTGTAGAACCTACTTCCTGAAGGAAGAAGACCTTGAAAAAACTGAGTATTTTTAATATTGTTAAACAATTTTTGAAAGAAAATAATTCTCATCCTCTTGCTGTGTGATTATAGTTATCAATTTTATTATTAGTTAATGGCTCTGTGGGGGCTCTCTTCTACTATACTTTGCTGTATGTTGGGGGTGTTTATAAAGTGCTCCCTTAAGCAACCAATGCCATTGCTGTATCAAAAAGTCTACCACCATCAAACATGTTCTAAGTCCTCCAAATTTTTCTTTTTTTATATTCCATCCAAAGTTTTTTCTTCCAAGAGTTAAGGAGAAACTCTACTCCCTGCACCAAACCAGAGCATGAGTCCAAAGCCAGAGGATTTCAGATGATTCAAATGATTTGCTCCTGCCTTGCTTTGACAGCACTCTTCCTCACACCTCAAATTTTGGATGCAAATGGTGCCACTGGGTGGGTGCTGCAGCAGGATGCCTTTGGGCACCCCGTGGCAGTGGGTGGCAGCCCTGCTGCTCCCACAGGAGGAGTCCTGCCAGGAGAGAGCTGCCGGGAGAATAAACAGGTCTAATGAGGGCTCCAGCAGACAGGATTTCTCACCATCCAGTGCTAACTGGCCAAAGATGGGATTTAATTTTGTACAGTGGACACATAGGAGCCAGGGCAGCATCTGCCTTCTTGCTGTCTGCTCGTTTTCTGGCAGCCAGATAGCTGCAGCTTTAATCCAAGAAAAGCTGCAGCCAAATGTTCGAGGTCCTTGGTTTCTTTTCCAAGGTGGTCCCCACAGCTTTCAAACTGGAATGTAGGGATTTATCCAAGTCTTTCTTATGTTTTTTAATGAGAGAAGCTCAGGTAAGCAGGCATCTGCTTTTTCTGGACCTGTGTATATTTAGAAGTGCAGAGCATGCAGTGGTGGTTATAATGTGCCCGTCAGCTGATAAGGTCCCTACTTGGTCCTCAAGCAAGAATAGGGGCAGTAGTGAATATTATATAGGATAAACACAGGGAAAGTGGGCAGCTAGCTGCAGGTAGGATTTGGGGAAAGTAATAGCTAGAAAGCTGAATGAAGTCTTTTTTTCTCCCCAGGATGAATGAATGGGTGTGTAATGGGATGAGTGGGAGGTCATGCTGGTTGCTGCTATCAACACAGGGCATTTCTTCTCTCTTCCCATCACTCAGGGAAAGGCAGTGCTGGAATCTCCCTCTGTCATGAGCCACCAGGCTGGGACTGTTCCCAGGCAGGGTACACAGACTTCCCCCTCCCACCAATACCACATCTGTGCTGTGATGCATATTCCACTGCTCATTCTGAAGGAGCTAATTGGTGTCAGCTCCTAGTCATACACTGAATTTTGTAGGTCTGGAAATCCATATTGTTGGTCAGTTGCTCATTCAAATCCCATTTCAAAAGTAAAATTTCACAAGTCTAAAAGATTAATTTGGAAATTTTGCAATTCCTTGCTGAATTCTGGGTGCTTTCTGTTTCTAGTAGCATGGAACTAAGACTATAATTAGAGTCTCTCTACTATAATTAACATTTTGCCCCTGGCCCTAACGAACACAGGCCACACACCCTCATCTACATCTTCAGTAGTTTCTAAACTTCACACATGCTGAAAATCTATTACAGAGTTTGTGACTAGAATTGAATCCTGTATTTTCTTTTAAATAGATTTGGAAATACTTCCCAACTCTGTTGATCTCAAAAGGGATGGTGATGCTGCTGCAAGGAGCCATCCTTCTCTGCCACACAGACCTCATCGACACTTTATACTGCTGCTGAGTAGAACTTCTCCTCCTTCAGAGGAGAAATAAATACCACTGTCTTCCTGGAATTGATTCCTACCCAGAAAGATGGAATCCATCTCATATAATTACATTTTTCTAAATTTAACACCCTAAGTCTGAAAGAGCCATCTGGGCTTTCTCTCTAACCAGCAGAGCAGATCAATCCCAATGCAGTCACTGTGGAACTGGTTTCCTCTGTTTTCCTCTGTTGATGACAGCAGTGCCCAGATTCCTGGCTCAGACTGGGTCCCTAACCCAGTCTTTAGACTTTAGACAAGTGGTGTGAGAGGACATGAGGCCATCTGGGCTTCTCCATCCAGCCACAGTTCCCTCCTCCTCCTCCCATCCAGCTTAAGGAGCAGCGGTAAACAAATGCCTCCCATCTGATGCTGTAAAGCTACATCACCCCATGTGAACCACAAAAGGATTTAGCTGTTTATTTAAGCACTAAGAGGTAAGAGCTCAACTTGTGGAGAATTCATCCTCAGGAAACTGCACAAAACCAGGCACTGCCTGCTGATCCCCACCCAGGTCATGCACAAGTGTATCTCAATTGCAGACACCTAAAGAGTGCTGGGTTAGAAAGAAAAGCCAGCCATAAAGAAGAAGAACCTCTTCAGCTCATGTATTTTTTTCCCCTCTCTACACAGTACAGCTCATTATATTAAAATAAATCTAATATCTACAACAGGAGAAATGCAAAAAGCAGCAGACATAATTAACATTCTCTTTCCCCCAAAAGTCTCAAAATCACTGCTAAACAACCTTTCAATCTGAGCGGGGCCACTTGCAGCACACAGGGTGCCACAGGGTGCTCCAGTAACATTGCTGACTGATGTCCTAGTGTTGTACCATTTCTGATTTTTCTAAATCTCCAGAGTTCACCCCCTTTTCTTACTGCAGGGAAGCAGAGGGCCCCATCTGGAGAAGCTCTTTTATTGGAATCTGGGCAGGGAGGACCATGTTACCTCATGAAACTTGCCTAGATGTGTCCCTCTGATTACCCATAGGAGAGGAGAGTCTGAATGGCTTTTTCTTGTTAACAGTGGAAAAGCAAATAAATGTTAGCCTGAATAAACCCTTATTTATTTATTTATTTGTTTTTATTTTATTTTTTTGCAATACCACCTTCACCATGCAAGAAGATGCTTGGCTGGTACAAAACCTTTTCCATAATGACCTGTACTTAAGCATTTCTTGTTAGACTGCCAAATCACTCCACATCAGACTGTGGTCCAAGAAATCATGGCTTCAAAGACAGACCTAGAATAAACTGACAACAAAGAAAATTAAAACTCAGCAGCTCCTGTGCTCCCTCTGACCCTAACTCAGCTGGCAGATGGCTGCAA
The DNA here is from genome assembly GCF_003957555.1 of Calypte anna. Taxonomy (NCBI): domain Eukaryota; kingdom Metazoa; phylum Chordata; class Aves; order Apodiformes; family Trochilidae; genus Calypte; species Calypte anna. The sequence goes on along the minus strand of NC_044245.1, from coordinate 25,829,046 downwards.
GGTCTGTTGGTGGGATATCAGTCTTTCAGTCAATCCCTACATTTACACATTTCTACACTGTTAGTGTTTCCAACTCTTCCACAGTAATGTTCCAAACAAAACTTAAATCATGTTTCTGAGGTATTGCTTCTCTAGGCAATTGAGTAAAAATGTAAATCTTTTCAACTCTCCAAACTGCAAATTAACTTTGTCTGTAAAATGATGCACATTTAAAATATACATGGTATTTTTTATTACCTCACTATCAGCTGCAAGTCTTCATGGTCAATGACTTTAGAAAGTAAATTACAGCTAATTACTGAAAGCATTGTTAATTGATCCCAGAGAGTGTGTATTAAGAACACTCACATAATTTAGGGGTTTGAACATTTAAAATTACATTTTAAGGCTTAAGTAAAAATTTTACTGTTCCTTGGCATCCATCCTTTCTCAGTCTCACCTTCCCTTGAACCTCACAACCTCCCACTTCTTATGTGCATTTTTTTTTTACTTTGGTGTTTAACAGAAATTTATAGACATACAGATATACATATTCACTCGTGATATTTTACCTCAAAAACATTTTAGAAAAAGGGTTCCAATGTACACATTTCTCTCCCTCAGGAGGGAAGATGAAAGCATTGCAGAAGTTAGACATGATCCTTGAAAGTACAATAAAATATTACAGGGCTGAATACAGTGAAAGAACTTATAAGAAAAGAAAATGGGGGGATAAAAAATTATTCCATGATTTCTTTAAAGGGAGACTGGCAGAGCAAATATCCTGCTAAATATAAACCAGAAAGGAGATATTTTGAAATATGAACTTTTCAATTTTCCTTTGATATTGCTTCTGATGATGACTACTAGATGAAACATAAAAAAGGAAGACACTGAATCAGGGACTCAATGAATCCCTGACAGGGTTGTCTCTTCCAGAACCTAGATGAGCTTTCCAGTGATTTTACAGACTCCTCCAACCCTGCATGATTCACCCCATAGGATTCCATGTGCTGATGACTTAGAGCCTTTGACACATGGGTCAGTTTCTCTGATGTCCATCGTTTTATTATCCATCTCCACACGGAAGACATAAGACAACAAGCACATTATCTTTTCTTTACGAGCTTGATTGCACAGTAGAAGTCAAAGGCTTGCTTATTCACCACTGCTTTCCCTGGCACATGGACAGGAAGCATGGATGATGCATTTCAAGCACTGTGTGTAAACCGAGCCATTTTTGCACATATAGGATGTCAGGTGGAGGAGCAAGAGAGGTTCAGTCAAAGAGACCTCTGGCTACCATGGCTTCTTTTTGACTGAATTAGCCTCAGGTCCACCAGAGGGGAGACATATATTCTGCAAGAGGGATGTGGCTATTAGGGATGTGGCTATTTGATTTTCTGAGACCCATGGAAAATTTCTTTAATTAGCCAAGTGTTACCTTTAGTAAAGGCCTTCAAAGAAACTTAACTACTAAAATCAGTCTGTCAAACTTGTCAAATGGCTTCCAGAGAAAGCATTCAGAGAACATATTTAGTAGGATCAGACTAACAGGTAAATTGTGGTACTGTTTATAATAAAACATTTAGGAATTACAGTGTAGTTGCTAATATTTTTAAAAAGGGTAACAAAGTCGAGAATGATACAGACACTTGATTTTGTAAGCTTGCAAAGAAGGACACCCAGGAGGGCAGGATAAATCTTGAGATGATTCTGAATCCATGTGAGAATAACCAGGAGAATAAAATGACAATCATCCACTAGCAATTGCCTATGCTTAGCTTTTACTACTGTTTCTGTGGTCAACACTATTTGTTTTGTCCCTGGTACACTTAATACAACACTCCTAGGAACAGACACTCTTTTTTTTCAAAAGAGTAGTTTATGCAGTTTTTGCCCTGTAGTCTCCATCACGCAGAAGATCCTGGTAGTTGTTTACAGTCACAAAGATATAATTACTACTGAGAATGTTGATATGCTGTTATTGTTAACTGTTATTATGACAAAAAAAAAACAACCAACCAAACACCAAGTCTCATGTGCATATATTTTCATATAATTATGCTATTTTCTCAATCACTTCTAATGTTTCCACAGTTTTCATCACTGCTCGCAAATCAAAGCCTATTCCAGATCTTTTACTATTCCCATTTGAATCCAGCAGCGACACAGTAAGAGTCTAAAGTAGAAGTGATGGTGTCATTAATTATTTATACTGAAGAGAATTCAACACACCAGAGCCTGAGAAACCTGAGTAAAACAGAAAGAGTTGCTAAAAAAAAAAAACAAGAAAACAAAAAAAAAAAAACAAAACAAAAAAGTTGAGAGTAAACCAGAAAGAGTTGAGAAACAAACTCAAGAAGGTTGCACAGTGAGGATTGGGTCTGAGCTGAGGGAGCAGCAGTGGAGACAGAAGACACAAGAGGAGAGGACCCTGGCATTAAACCTGCTTGATGCCATGGGTACACCTGCAGTTTTACACAGTGATGGCAGCAAAATAAGGCTGAAAAATGCTCCAGTTTGGGGCCTAAAAACTAAGCTCTGTTCCTTTCTCTGTAGATCAGGATCAGATTTAGACAAGGTGGTGTCAGAGGCAGGGTTTCAGACTGGTTGTCCTTTAGCCACCTCATATGAATTTTTGTGAGCTGTACAAAGGAGACATTTTCTTGCCTGCTTCCTTGCAGAGGTAATCATGAAGTACAAATGTTTTGAGCCTGTCAGTACGTTTGTCTGCAATGAGCTCCCTATCACCCTGCCCTTGTGACAATCCTGCTACATTACATGGTGAGATGGAGAAGGCTGCTCTGACAAATCATGGAATCACAGAATACTTTAGGTTGGAAGGGACATTAAAGATTATCTAGTTTGACCCCCCCCTGCCATGGGCAGGGTCACTTTCCACTAGACCAGGTTGCTCAAAGCTCCATCCAACCTGGTCTTGAACATTTCCAGGGATGGGGCATCCACAGCATCCCTGGGCAACCTGTTCCAGTGTCTCAACACCTTCACACTAAATCATTTCTTCCTAATATCTAAAGAGAGCTGTAGCTCAGAGATAAGGTGTCTCCATATGGGGCAACTTAATCCAGATGGTCAAGCAGAAGACTGAGATTATTTTCTTCTCTGCCCCATCCCCTGCCTATTTCTCTCTCTTCAAATATAGGGACTCCTTTTAAATACAACCAAAACTGCCCAGACGAGACTTGCCCAGGAAGGCCTGCAGAAAATGACTGTATTTCCCAAATAATATACATACTTCCAGGAAAGATGGAGTATGCAGTAAGTAGTAATTGGTACCATATCCTCACACACCTAGTAATCTGGAGACATCAATTAAATTACCGTGCTGTATTAAGAAAAGTATGTGACCACACAGTTAATGATACAGAACATGAGCAAGGAGAGGAGCAGATCTAAGGTCAAATTTTCAGTGTCTGGCTTTTCCTGCCTTCTGAATGATTAATGATATTTACAATGCTTTAATATGTCATTTTAGTTTTGGAACTCAGAAGTAGTTTTTTCTCTTGAAAAAGAGACGTGACTGCTGCCCCAGGCAGAGAGAACTCTGAGACAGCCATAAAAGACAGAGTCAGGGTTAACTTAAACAGCTTAGTGATTGAACTTCACACACAGCCTTTGATAGAATGGCTATAGCTTCATCTTGTGAAGCTCAGAAACCAGAATGATTGTTTAAGGGATGAGAATTTTCAGGCCTGTGTCTTTGCCACATTGTCTTCGCAAGCCATGCAACCAGCTCAGCCTGCTATGTATCTTTTGAACTCCCTGTTCCCCAAAACTCCCTTCTATCCAGAAAAGGCATATTTTGATCAGGACATGAATCACAATTATCACAAAAGATGGATTTGAAAAAGGCTGTGGTTGTTGAGGCCATGTTTTTGAGTACCCAAATGAAAAGAACATTGTATGTTACTGTAGGTACAATGCCAAAAATGCAGAAGGGCAAAACAATGGCACATAATGTGGCAGATTTTTGTCCTAATCCAGTGTAAACACAACTGTCCTAACACTATGTTTCAGGATAATAACATGGATTACCTCAAGGCAATATTTTACAACTATATTAACATCAACAGAAATGCCCAGTTCACTCTTGTACCAGAATGTTTTATACGTGCTAATGATTCAACCGAAGCTTAAGTAAAATTAATAAAAGATCTTTCTCAACTTGCTGTCTGAAAAATCAGTATCCCACTGAAATGCAAGTGACTCCCTTTCATCTCTGAGTCACGATATAATAATTTAATATGATTTGGTACAGAGCATGACTCACTGCTGTTGAAATCACTGGGACTGACGTTGGATTGCAAATGTGAGCACACAAAATGTGAGGTTAACTCCTGGAATAATGTAGCAGAGAACTCAAGTTCTAAAGGAAAACAAGGCACAACTGTGAATTATGAAAGTTGCAGCCAAATGTGTGTGTCCAGTGAGGGAGAGGTTGATTAATGGAAAAAAAAAGACAGATAACACACCAAGTAAAAGTTCTGGTCATGTTTACCGACATCCAGGAACAGCCTTAACAAGTTTTGGTGATCACCTAGCCAGGGATCAGGACTGTGGCTGCAAGCAAGAGGGATAGAAGGCACTTGAGCCAATCATCGTCAGTAGATGGTCTGCAGCTGTTGCTGGCAAAAGTAGGAAAATTACTTTCTTATAACAAAAGAAGCTCTTAGAAAAAAGATCTAACATGATGCAGTGGGGGATGTAGCATTCCCACGTCGTTCAGTATAATAAATGAGGAATGGAAATTGGTATTGATGTTAGCTAGCACCCATACGCAGGTGCAGCATTGGACTGGCCAAGATGGAGATGTTTGAATTGGTTTGGATCAAGAGCTGGCACCAAAAAAAAATGCACAGAAATGGGGCTGTAATAATGACACAAACATATGCAAATGTGGGGACTTGGGCCATGGATCATCCACTGCTCCCTGCTCTCTGGAGAGAGATGCATAATAACAAAGGTCTGGCCAGGAATACAGATGAAACATGCTTATGCCTCAGGGAGAAAAAGCACTGAGGACAAAGAGGATGAGACAAATTTCAAAGTGCAAGTAAAATTACTCCTAATTTCCACTAAAACTGTCAATTTTAATTAAACAATTATTATGAATTGAAGCAGAGAGCCTTTTAGGTATTTCACACTCTTGTTTGGCTTGCATGCCTTTCAGCCAGGACTTTCCCTGATTAGGCTAATTCCTGCAGTGATTTGCACAATTCCCTACACTGAGATTTAGTCCTGCAGGAAAAGTCCATCTCTCATCATTTCCCTTCTCATTATCTGGGGTGAAGTGTGAGCTCAGTCTTGGGACTTCCTTAGGTTTTGGCAGATGATTCAGGGAGAATCCAGGTTGATATCTGCTACACTGCTGCTTGTCCTCTTGGAGAGGGGTTCCCTTCAAGTTACGAAAAGATGCTCATGGCAAGCCTCTCTTCTTGAAATAGGCTATAAGCAAGCCAGAAAATGTATCTTCCTGGCAGACATACCTGTGGATACAATTTTATGTATCTGAACCCTTTCTTATGTGATAGAATCATAAATAAACACAATGTAATAAAAAATCAACACCTAAATGGAAGAGAAGAGCAAGGCTCATGACTAACCTGGATAAAAGAAGACCTGATGGCAAAAGGGAGGCAGTGGAAGATAAGAAGGTAAATGAGAAAGCTGAGTGTTAAAAATGCTTTTTTTAAATTGAGAGGCAATATGCAGTCTCTCTCTCTTCCTGCTACAGAAAATCTGGAGCACCTTGTTGGGATTTCAGCTCCATTCATTGTTCTGAGTGCTGGGCTATGGGCTGGGAGCATCTCTCAGCCACGCTGTCTTTCTGCACAGCTGCTTTTTTCTCTGTCTTTTCCATATAATGCACTTACAAGCCAGATTCCAGATTTAAACTTGGGAGGTTGGGGTTTTTTTGCTTGTTTTTACAATGTATGTTATTACAAATCAGCAGAATTTGTGGATAGAAAAAAAATATTTAGTCAGCCCGGAAAGCAGAAAAGTGTTTAGTTGGTAATTTAAAAAAAATGTTCGACAATGAAACATGACAGGTTTCATCCCACTATCTGATCACTCCAGAAGCTTATCAAACAAATAAAAATAGTAGTTTAGAATGAATAGACGTAATGTAGGCTTTGTCAGGGTTGCTTTTACTGTGATGTTCTGAAAATACCTGGCACCAGAGAAAAGACACTTACAATGAAATAAAATGTCACAACGTAATACATCAATAACATCTTCCCAGCAAAATGGGATAATTCCCAGCAAACATTTCAGATGTCTTTAAATCAAGATGAATTCACTTCTTGTACACTTTTCAGACATACTGCTCTTTTCAACATATTGCTCTTATTTTATTGCTGTTTCAGAAATATGCCATAAATCAGCACCAAGGCATGAAGATCATGCCTAGATGAGTGGAAACAGTTGAATTACTGTGCTTTAGGAAGCTACTATCTCCTAGCTGACAGTCCCTCACTCAAATTCCCTGATTTGTGTCTCAACACACATGCACAAACAGTCATACAACCAAAGTCATTTTGGAGGTTGGTCTCTTCATTAATAAAGTGGGCAACAATTCTAGTAGCTCTCATCATCTTCTTTGTCCATTCTCTAGAAAACCAATCTGGATTTAATTTGGAATCACAGAATTGTAGAAGGGACCTTAAAGATCATCTGGTTCCAACCCCCACTAGACCAGGTTGCTCACAGCTCCATCCAACCTGGCCATGAACACTTCCAGACATGAGGCATCCACAGGTTCCCTGGCCAACCTGTGCCAGTTGTCTCACCACCCTCCCAGTAAAGATGTAGGGAACTTGCTTTTTTCTTAACTTCTATTAACTCTAAACCAGAATAGTGGTACACAGTGATTTAAAAGCCAATCACTAGAAAAAACTATAGCTGTTGTCTTGAGTAGGGGATTTCTAATTTATAAATGTCATTCATTTTATTCTGACTTCTGAAGTTCCTGTACTGAGAACGCATAACAAGTTAATTATTTTTCAGAGAAAAGAGTACTGCTGTGCATACAATAACAGATAGAAATACTACATATTTTATTAAAACAAGGGTGTTAAAGCTTTGAAAATGTCACAGAATCACAGAATGCTAGAGGTTGGGAGGGACCTTGAAAAATCATTGAATCCAACTCCCCTGCCAGAGCAGAACCACCCAGTGTAGGTGATGCAGGAACACATCCAGGTGGGTTTTGAATGTCTCCAGGGGAGACTCCAAAACCTCACTGGGCGGCCTGTTCCAGTGCTCTGTCCCCTTCACAGTGAAAAACTTTTCCTTATGTTTATGCAGAACCTCCTATGCTCCAGCTTGCAATTCTTGCCCCTTGTTCTACCATTGAACACCACTGAGAAGAGCCTGGGTCCATCCTCCTTACACTTGTCCTTTACATACTTATTAACACTAACAAATATGGCTCTATGTCAGTAACTGTGTGTGAAATACTATTCTCAGCACATATACCTCAAGTGAAAATGTGACAGGGACTTCGCTTTCTGCCTCTTAGGCTAATTATGCTCCCATGGTTCAAGGATGCCAAGAAATCATAGCATCTGCAGAAGTGCTTGGTGCCTTGAATACAGCTGGGAATTTGTTATTATTCCTTTCCTACATTGTCTAATGGACATTTCTGAGAACTGAGGGTATGCTCAGACGATAAACAGCAACAAATAGTCAGTATAATCTCCCTCTCTCATTTTTGGTGGAACCAAGCAATTAGAATAAGAAACAGCCAGGACCACAAAAGCTACCAGCAGAGTGGAATTGAATACTTGCATTTTAAAATCACATCTTTTTACAGCTTCATAACACAGAAGTTACACCTCTTTAGGTTAATTGATACCTGCTATGATGAAAAGGTGTTCAGAAGAGTTAAATTTTATGTGTTGAAGCCTCACCATCCATGCCTTTGCACCAGTATGTGGCCTGAGGAGTAATTTGTATTTGCATCTGCTTGCCCTATGGTTCTTACCCAGAAAAGTAACCCATGTATCCAGTGTTCATTTGCATTTGATGGCTGTCAATAGCTGTTATCATGCTCTAAATTACTAACATTCTTTACAGTTGGTTTCTACTTTGGCTAAAGATTACTGTACATTTGAAAAAATGGTAAGGCTCATATCTTGCTTTCAGAAATTTATTTGCTTGTCTGTAATACCATATGTTTTTGAATTTGCAGTTTGCAGTATAATACTTACTTATCCTTTGAGACATCATAGTGGTTATTTAATACCACAAACAGGAAAAGAAAAGCACAGAATTTCTGTGTTGGAACGCGAGATGACTCTTGGAAAAGTGAATCCACTGAGCAGATGAGCATTATGTTAAACAAATCCACAAAGTAGGATTGCTGCCAAAGAATACTACAAATATTCCCTGGAAATGAATCAGCCAAACAACCTGGTAGGTGAGGGGAAAAGAATATTTTTGTATTCTGGAGCAATGAATAAGTTGTAAATCACTGATTTAAATATTCATGGATAATAAGACCTATATCAAAGCAAATATGCAAGTTATATTTGAACAAGCACTGAATCACTGATGTCCAAATTTGTATTACAGCCAAAATCAGAGAAAAGGGGGAAATGTAAAGAAAGGGAAACTCTGAGTCATCTGGTCTCTTGACATATAAATTGATTTGATGAAACTTGAGCTGTTCATGCTAATCTCCGAAGTTCACTACAATATTCTTTACTATTTGCATTCATTCCCCTTCCCTCTGAGCAGTGACATTTCTCTTACTTTTCTGCCCAGATTGTTGCCTCACATGACCCCTTCCTTATGACTTAAGGATCCCACTGTAGTATTTGGAAAGACTGCATCTTCCTTTTTCAAATCCCTGCTCAGTCCTCATTTTTCTGCCAAACAGTAGTGCCCAGGATTGGAGAATTACTGACAGTAACTGGATTCTCAATAATTATATCCTCTTCCCATTGCATCATGTCCATTGACAGGTTCACCATGCTCAGCATCATCTTCCAATTCACTCTAAAATACTTTGCCCATAGTTTAGGGCACAAAGGCCACAGAGCTTGTACCATCTATACATACTTTCACAGGAGGCATCATTCTCCTTTCCAGCACATAACAGAGTCTGCAATCAATCACATACAACTCTACTGAAAGAAAAAAAAAAAGTCTGACAGTCACAGACAGATGACAAAACCAGTGCCCGTTTTTATAAGTAATACGTTACAGAGATGAATCAATTATGGTTCAAGGGAAAAGTTTTAACACCATCAAACATTATTTACTCTTTTAGTTGGAAACAGCCCTCTGGATCTGAAAGGAAACAAAGGTATGTCATCTCTTTGGTTACCCAGGATGCAACATTTTATGGTGTTCATAAAGACTTTGTTCTCTCTAATTTCCTCCTTTCATGTGATCACAGTTCACATTTGTCCACATCCAGAGGAATCCTCCTGGGAATTAGCTAATGAAAAGCGCTGTAATTCAAGAAATGCATCCCCTTTGGCTGCTGTTATTTGCTTTTTTTGGCAGCCAAACAAATATTGATATTTGAGGGTCTCATCAACTGACTGAAAGGTCTCTCTTCAGTCTCTCACATGGATGCAGATCAATAATGCATGTAATCCACTCCCACTCAGAATTTTAATTTTATTCTTTGTACCAAAAGTGGTTTTCTAGTTACATTCTTTTCAGTTGCAGAGTAGATCACTCATTTCTGTGGCCTCATGTTTCTTCTGATTTGCATAATTACTGGGAATTAGATTGCTTAGAGCACAGTATGAATTTTATTCTCTTTTATTTATGCTAACAAGACTGTATAGCCAGACACCTTTTTGTTTATGAGGAGATGTCTGGAGCTAAAAAAGAAAAGAAAAGAAAGGAAAATTCAAAATCTCCTAAAATAGTGGACAAATACATTATTTCTTAAAATTATTACAAAACAACAACCAAACAAACCAACAAACAAAAACCCTTGAAATAAGCCAAAACCAGAAAAGAAAACCCCCACAAACAAACAAACAATTAAAATCCCTACCATCTGGTGGGACAGGAGGGACAATTTGCCACCTCCAACTTCCCCAAAACTGATTCTACCATGGCAGGAAGGTGCCAGCACTAAGGCAGAGGTGTGAAATCATCCTGGACCCCATCCTGTAGCCCTCAGACCTCCTGTACCCATCCCCTTATGAGCCCTGAGCAGTTGTCACAGCTGCTCCATAGGGACACATCTCTGTCTTCCTGCTTTTGACAGAGCAAAAGTGCCACTCCAAAGCCATCCAACCACTCCACAAAACCAATGGTACCAGGCTGATACTTATGCTGGTTAAGACCTGGAAGGCCACAGACATTAGAGGTCTGTGCCACTGCTTTTTGCTGGCAAATATCCACAGAGATCCAGGGGGCTGAAGAACTGGAGGCAATAGGTCTGGATAGAACAGACAACTATCTTCAACCAACATCATCTCATGAATCAAGGTGTTCATATAAAGCACTTTAGTACCCTTTTTTCCATTTCTGTTTCTCCTATTATATACATTAGAATTGAACCTCTAAAACCTATAGGAGCTACAGGGAGCATGTTCATAGAATTTAGAGGAACAGAATTTCAGGGCTGGAAGAGACCTTTACGATCATTCAGTTCCAACCCCCCTGCCATGGGCAGGGACACCTCCCACTAGATCAAGTTTCTCAGAGCCCTGTCTATCCTGACCTTAAAAGCTGTCAGGGGTGGGGCTTCCACCACCTCTCTCTGGGCAACTTGTTCCAATGTCTCACCACCCTCATGTTGTAGAATTTCCTCCTAATATCTCATCTAAATCTACCCTTTTCTAGTTTGAATACATTCCCTCATGTCCTATCACATTACCTGACATTCTAAAAAGTCCCTCACCAGCTTTCTTGTAGGCCCCTTCAGATACTGGAAGGCTACAATAAGGTCTCCTCAGAGCCTTCTCCTCTCCAGACTGAATAACCCCAACTCTCTCACTCTGTTTTCATAGGAGAGGTGCTCCAGCCCTCTGATCATCCTCATGGCCCTTCTCTGGACACACTCCATCATGTCCATGTTCCTCCTGTAACAGGGGCTCCAGAACTGGATGCAGTACTCCAGGTGGGGTCTCATGAGAGCAGAGCAGAGGGGGAGAATCACCTCCCTCAACCTGCTGGCCACGCTTCTCTTGATGCAGCCAAGGATCTGGTTGGCTTTCTGGGATAAAAGTGTACACTGACAGCTCATGTTGGACTTCTCATCCACCAACACCCCCAAGGCCTTTTCCTCAGGGCTGCTCTGAAGCCAGTCACTGCCCAGCCTATATTGGTGCTTGGGATTGCCTTGACCCAGATGCAGGACCTTGCACTTGATCTTGTTGAGCTTCATGAGGTTGGCATGTGGCCACCTCTCCAGCCTGCCAAGGTCCCTCTGGATGGCATCCCTTCCCTCCAGGTGTCAGCTGCACCACACAGCTTGGGGTCACGTTGTCAGCACAAGGGGAATATAAGAAGGTTCTTGAGAACTCTCCTGGGAATGAAAGAGGGCATCTCATATGTTGAGGAAACTCTCAAAACTAGCCAAATTAAACCTGCAAGAGTCACTGCTCAAAGGACATTTCTGTCATATTGAGCACTTAAATATCATACATTGTCCCTAAAGTTTATTTAATATTCTGGGTGTGTCAGATCTGGATTCTATTTGCATTTGAAAGACAATTGGTATGGTCAGATGGATACTGAGAGAAATTAATTCCTCTCATCCTGTATTAGAAAAGCTCTTTCATGACGTCAGATATTAAGTTCAATAGCAGAGATAGCTTCCAATTAATTTATCTCAATGACATTTTCTTTTTTGCATACCTTTGCAGGGAGAAATTTCCAATACTGTTTTTTCTCTCAACTCTCAAGATTCTCTTCTTATCTAGATCAATTCACCAAGCTCAGGGAGAGCTTTGTCTGCTCCAGCCTACAGCAGTATTGGCTTAAACACAAGATAAACACATCTAAGAGTTATAAAGTAAAACTGGAGTATCATAGTTGATTCCTCAATTGAGAAAAGGTAGAAAACAATTTCATAATCATAGAACCAAAAGGGTTACTTATGCTTACTTATAAAAGCTTACCTCTTTGGAAGCATTATTTAAAAGTACTCTATTTTGGGAAAAAGTTGCATTTCTTTAATGCTTTTTCTAACTTTATTTTCAATAATTTCATAAAGTATCTGAAAAACATAAACTTCTTTTTAAATATTTTGTTCCGTGGCATAAGTACAGAGATAGATTAATGTTATTATTTATTTAATTTCCCATTAAATTTGCCTTGTAATCCCTCAGAACATCATTAGTTATAGCCATCCATGGTGCAGTAATTCTTGAGAGCAATAAGGATTGAAACTGCACAGTGTTGGAAGTGTTCATATGTTCATCTTCATTCAAAAAAGCTCATGATGCAGACAGGCATGAGGTGAAACAAAGGGGTGACTGTAGTTACACACACTTGATAGGTAGACAGCAGAAGGTATGGGTGGAAATGGATTTACTCCAAAAGGATAGGGCAGAGCCAAGAACTTATCTCAGATTTCCTGAGTACAATTTAAACACAAGGAATTTTACTCCTAAGGGGAAAAAGGTTGTGTTTCAAATATTGTGTTCTGTAAAGAGCATGAAAAACAAGGTCACCTTAAGGACTTTTAAGTATGAAAGATTACAACATGGGAGCAGACCTCAGATGTTGCTGTCCATTGCAAATGCATAGTACTGGATTTAATAACTAAAATGTTTAGCAGTACTGAAAATTAATGATGGGCAATTCTGGCACAACTCCAGAATCAAACATCTAGTATATTGAAATAATTTTTACTTCTTCTGAGCCTGCTGGAATCTGATTTATTTCAGCCAGCTCTTGTTCCCTTGCCGGAATTGTTGACATAGTATATTATAGCAATCAATCAATATCTGATTAAATGAATGAAGCTCTTTCATTACCTTCAAGTCCAGATTGAATTGCTGCAGCTGTAACGGGAAGACAATATTTTACCTTGCTGTGAGGAAACCCCCACCCTGTTTCTGAGCCCTGATACTTATTGTTCAGCTTGCTCAGTTGGAGGGGAAGATTTATGCTCCCCCTTTCCCAGTAGCAGTTGGGAAATAGGCAGAGGATTAACCCATCGTGGGGTAGTTGTGGCACTGCTTTCACTCTCAACTGAGTATGCAGTTTAAGTCTTGATTGCTAGGGAGAGAAAAGTAAGGAAGGAGCATCTCCAGAAATAGTCAGCCTGCACCCAGAGCAGTGGACTTACTCCTGGTCTGCATTAGGCATGTTACACCACCAGAAATCCAAGCCCTTACACTGGGCCTGTCCTGTGTCACTTTCTTGTCAGATTGCCCAGAGGATCCAAGGTAAAGCTTTGCCAGCTTCTGGAATGTTGCTATTAGAAGGCAGAAGAAGAAATAGAGGGGGCTCCAAAGCTGCTTTACCAACAGGGTTAATTGCTGGTGGACCAGTTGCCAGCTGGTGCAAGCAGCTGTAACTCCAGTGCCCTTGGCAGGAAGTGTGTGAGACTCTTCTCTCTCTAATTGCAACACACAAGTAGGGCTGAGTTGCTTCCTGCTTTTCTCATCTTTTCTCTCTCCATACCTCTAGCCTCATTACTGAGGAGAAAAAAATTACCAGAGTTAATTAAGTAATTTTGCAGCACCAGCACTGCTGCACCTAAAGGGAAAGCAGTATCATTGGTCCCTTTGAAATGGCCCAAGCAGAGCTAATGGAGGCTAACAACCATGGTAGCTACTGATTGTTTACTCCTTGACCAGAGAAAAATATGTTCCTGTCTTTAATTTTGTTAATGGCACATTAAGATACTGTATTTCCTCCGGCCTAACAAACCTTGTTTAAGTGTTTGTGTATCACAGCACTGGCTCTTGTAGGTCTCTTTAAACTATGCTCAGAGGTATTCTGAAAATATTACAAAACCAGACTTAAATTAGCTCAGTGCTCTGCAGAGCTGTTCAGTGCTAGATCAACCTCTCACATCTGAGATGTGCCTTTTTACTTTGCTATTGCAGAGCTAGTCAGAAGTGAGGTGTTTCAGAGCAGGAGGCACTGATACATCCCCTTGCCACACTGCTAGAGCTCTGCCTGGTCTGCAACAAGTCAGTAGAGCCTCTGGCACCCTGGACCAGCCCCATCCATCTCCAGAGAGAGTAGTTGGGACCTGGAGCCAGTCCTACTCCTGATTCTGAAGACTTGGTCGAGGTTGCAAGGGAGGAATCTGCTCCTGGGTGTATTTCACAAGAGCCTGTTTCTGGAAACCTCCAACTTTCTCTTTGCTCCCTGGCTCAAGGTTTGCTCATACTCCTGGTCCCAGGTGCAGCAGCAGAAGAGGGCTGCCTGCCACAGAGGAGGCAGGGACTGAGCACCTTTGCAGCCTCCTTTCTCCTTCTCCAGGAGAAAACAGCAACCAGCACAGTCACTTGTGCAGACTTCCCAGGGCAACCCAAGCCTTTGGATCCCTCACACTCTCTGCACATCACACCCTGGGGATGAGCAGCTCTCAGTAAGTGGCACAGCCAGCATCACCTCTCCAGTGCCTTTGATTCCCATTTCTCCAGGCAGAACTGTCATCAGTTCCTTAAAATACAGCCCTCTGGAGCATGAGGGAAAGAGGTACTAACTAGCTAACAGGGCCCATTTTGCTGGCTATAGCTGGAAGCCAACCTGTCTAGGGGAAAGCACAGCACTTAATCACTCACTTTGGGTGCAAATTTAGAGTGTGAAACTCTTGCCAAGCTGAATCAATTATTTTATTGGCTGGAATAAGTGATTGTGAAGCTTCCTTGGCATGCAATTAGCTCTTTCTGGTTCCTTTTTCCAAGCATTGCAAGCATTTTAAAAGAAACACCAGCCAAGAGAAAATTATTTGAGAAAAAATATTCAGTAGAAAATGATTCAAGGATCACAAGGCAATATTTATACCTTCATGTGATCTGCACGATATGAAACATGGCAGGCTCCACATTTTAAATTTGGGGAATCAAAATGAATGCTTTTAAGAATTGCTTTTTATGCGAAGTGAAAATAAGAACAATGACTGAGTGTAACAAGGGGGAAGCAGCTTCTCAATGGCAGAGATGGATTGCAGTTTAAAAGTTGACCCTTAGGTGCTTTTTCTGATGGTCTTTGTTCTGCAATAATCAGATTTAGAAAAAATTACAGAAGGCAGTTGAAAGTAATTCCACTATAAGCAAGATACCTCAGGGAGTGACATAATTTACAGATAGCCAAAGAGTAATACTTTGGAAAAATTCAAATGGCTCCTTCCCACCATCCTTGAGACACAGAGGATATATAGACAAGGTTTTAGGCTCAAAATTCTTCCTATTTTTTTTCTATTTTAGGAGAAATTGTGGGTACATTATATTCCATAACCTCCATTAACCTTCACAGCATGATAGATCCAGGTTGTGATGAGCTTAGACACGAGGTGGGAAGCAGAGGAGGAAACTCACAAATCCTTTACCTTCAGACAGATTTTGCCTTTTTCTTATAAGATGTGAGTTAAGCTGGGAACCGCATTGGGCTCTTTCATGGTACAGCTCTGTGCACAAAGTTATTTGTTGTCTCTGAGTAGAACCTCCTGCCCTGTAATACTGGAGAGACATGGTGTGGCTGAAGAGAAGCTTGACTCTGGGGATGGGAAGCGTGGCAGGTACCATCTAATATGTCTGATAAGACATTTGATGCCACCTATTCTCATATATTGCACTAAGTGAACCCCTCATCTAAATCAATTTGGCAGCCTGTTTCATACTCTAAATTCAGCCTGCTTTCTGCATTTATTATAACTGAGCTCCATCAAGAGACAGTTCCTTCCTACTGGCTGATCAAGACAATAGCTGCAGCAGGGATGTTCGTGGTAAGAGCCAGGAGTACTTGAGTTGGAAGTAAAAAATTACTCTGTGTAGCTCAAAGATATATAAAACTACACCAAAGATTACAGAAAGTCTTCGCTTTAAATGTCTTAGGTGCCCAGGTGCTAATGCATACATTTAACTAAAGTCCCTATGGGAAAACTAAGTGATGTCAAGTATTATGTACAAAGCAACCAACTTATTGCAAGTTTAATCAATACAATAAAATTAATATTGCTAGATTTGATTTACATAGAACATGCTAGCATTTTATGTTAAATTATTCTTATAATTTGGCTGATGGGTTCTGAGGGAAGGGGGAAAGAAATCCTGGTCCCTTCTTTCTCCTCACTGGCAGAACCTCTCTGCAGCACAGGGAGGTTTATTTTATATCCTACTTATGTGGACAAATATCCTACTTATGTGGACAAATATATCAAATATTAAGAGCTGTACAGGACATTTAAGGTCTTGGTCAACAAGCCCACCCAACTGAGCCTCATATGACACTGGTGTTGGTACTTAAAGCAGGGTGACCGTGCCTCTGCAGGAATCACAGTGTGGTCATTGCAGTACAGTTTGTACTGGGCCTGGTTGGGATGTGGTAAACTTTCTTCTTAGCAGCCTCTATGGTGCTGTGTTTCAGATTTGTGACCAAAACAGTGTCTGAGCAATTGCTGAGCAGTGCTTGCACCAAGCCAAGACTTTCTGTGTCTCACCCTGACTGCTGCCACGTGAGTGGGTTGAGGGTGAGCAAGAGGCTGGGAGGGAACACAGCTGGGACAGCAGACCCAAACTGGCCAGAGAGATATTTCATATCATGTAAGGGATGTTCCATACCATATAACATCACAGGCAGCAGTAAAACTGAGGGTTTGGTCTTTCCAAAATAGTCATAGGCTGTCTGCTGGTGGGAGGTGGTGAGTGACTGCCTTTGCATCACTTAGGGGTTTTTCTCTTCCCTTTAAACTGTCTTTATCTCAGCCTATGAGGTTTTCTTGCTTTTTCTCATCTGATTCTCCCCCCCCCCCATCCCACTAAAGGGGGAGTAAGTGATCAGTTTGTGGGTGTTTAGCTGCTGGCTGGGTGCAGCTCACCACATCTTACAGAAGACGTTGCTTTCCCAGAACTGTGAGGTTACTCTGGGATGGTTTTCTGGGGGTTTCCCTGGGTTTTCCCATAATATTTCAGCAGTGAGTCAGCTACTTATGCTGCAAGATAGATGAGAACATTAAAGAGGCTTAACCAGATATTTGTATTGGTACATACAGAAGCTTGACTTAAGTGTTGCCATTTGTGATATACCCTTCATGTCATTTTCTGTCTTTAAATATCTTCATAGATTTTTGTAGAAGATTAAAGGTGAGATGTTTACTAACAAGCAGTACAGATCTGTTGCAATGTTAGGAAAACATGGTCAACAAATGGACTTTCCAGCCTAAGAAATAGAGATTACAAACTTTGTTTTAGGATTGGTACAAAAAAAAGTGTTTTTTTGTTTCTTGCCCTGTAGGAAAAAAAAAGCTAAGTAAAAATTTGAGCTTCATGAATTGCAGCCACTGATTGCAGAGCATATAGAACAGTTAATGTTGTTGTGTATATTCTATTTAAAAGTCAGTCTTTCAATTAAACTCTTCATACACATCGAAACAAACAGATTTCTGTTAGTGAACTTTTTCTAAGAGGCTTGAGACTCCTGAACTTTCATAGGCATGATGAGTTCCTGTGTTTGGATTTATTTCTCAATATAGAAAACACATTTCTGCCTGGGGCTGGCATCTGTAAGAAGGTCTCAGTGGCCTGGCAGGGATGGAAGAGATTCCTGCTCCCCCTCCCTGCCTGGGCCAGAGGCAGATGGATTCCAGCAGGGAGCCCCAGGGCTCTGAGGTCTGGGGAGCATCTTCTGCCCTGGGGATGAGCAGTGTGCTCTGAAAATTTCAGCACTAAGATGAAGAGCCCCAGGGTGTCTAAGGAATCAAATTCTTTGTGCTCACCACCCAAGAGAAGTTTGTCTGTGCTGAGCTGGGGCAAAGCAGGAGCAGCAATGCAACCTGTCCTGCTTCACCTGCTATGAGCCAACCTCCCCCGCTGCTGTCTCTCCCTTTCTGGGGTAGCTCAGGGTGTTATTACCTCCATTTTTGCTAGAACAGTGGCAAGTTAAACACAGTAATAGTTCTTACTTAATTTCAAGGGGTTTACATGGCAGCTAATGCCATTGTGCTTGCTTGAGTAATTTTTAATATCATAATTTAAGAATATATTTATTCTGTTTAAAAGATAACAATGGCTTTGTAACACAAGAACTTAAAGAGAATCAGTCACATGCTAACCCTTTATACCCCATCCAACTCACCCAGCTGCCATGTTCCATCTTTAAGAGGAAATTTTGTCTCCTAAAGCAAGACTTATTTTGAGGCAGAGTTGCAATTAAGGAAACCTATAGACAGAATAAAAAAATGTGTTTTTAGCTGATCCTATTACATTTCCTGAATGATATCTCACAGCCAACACCTGAAGAGAAAACAAACAATCCAATGGTGTTTAAACCTAACACAAATCCTGCATCTTTGCCATTACTGGTGAAAAGGCTTATCTATACTTACACAACTAGCCCAAATACCAGTACACCACTAAACCAAAAGCCAAGGGTTTTCTTCTTATCTGGAAATGAGGGTGTCCTCATCTTTCTATAAATTCTCCAAGTTTCTCCAATTTCTCCTCATAGAAGCAAAAACAGATTGGCTTTTCCAGCACTGCCATATCTCCTTACAAGCTCCTCAGAGTGGTGCATCCTCAGTGGCCATGTATCCTGCCTCAGGAAGTGCCAGGTGATGAACTCTTTTTGCCAGGCTTATGTAGGTCCACAAAGAGCTCACCAACATCTACATGAGGTGCCAAGGGACAATGAAACTGGATTGTCATTTGATGACTTAGTGGTAGGACCTTCCCTGTGGGTCAAATAGCCCTGAGAGCCCTCCCTTGTGCCCTCTGCATCAGGAGCTTCACTGAACTTTAGTTAAAGCTCATCATAGTTAGGTATTATGTTGTGTCAGCTATAGATGTGGCTAGAAAATGTAGGAGAGGGTTTCAAGACACTGGCTGGTCCTACCTGTGATGTGGAATGTGATTATAGAAATTTTTAGAGCAGTGTAACTGCTGAATGGGGTGTTTTATGACAAAAATGGGTATCTGTGTAGGGGACAAGTCTAACCAGGTGAGGTCACCTGCCCCCCAGGGGCAAAATATATAGACTGGATCATATAATCCTGTCCCTTCTCTTCCCTCTGTGCAGCTGCACCCAGCCTGCAGAGTACATATAACTTTAATTATACAGCCAGCCTGGCCACGTGAACAAGTGATGGCTTAAGCTCAGGTCTGCTATTTACCTCTGTACTGGCTCGGGCCATTAACCAAGTGTGTGTCTGCCTCTGTCTTGCAGAAATGCAGTAGGTGCTGTCAGGGGGTGATGGAAAGGGCAGGGAACTGCACAGTGTTTCCCCAGGTTTTCCTGTGTCAGATGACACAGAACATGTGCTGAACCGGGCAGGATTTAGAGAGGAAGAGGAGGAAAGCAGTGTTTGGTCTCTTTGATATCCCCAGGAAATCTGTGCTTGAAGGTCTCCATTATTTCCTAGAAAGACATGTCATTGACACAAATCTGCAGTGCTAAGCAAAATCTGCAGTCTGGTTTTGCCCAATGACAAGTAAATTTGTTTTTGTAGATAAGTTTGTAGGTAGAGCACAGCTGGTGCGGAAATGATTTGGTTTAATTTCTCATTTGTTTATGTCTGTGATTTAATTACTGCAATCCCTATTATCAGGTTCTTTAAACTTCTCCTTATTATCAGGCACCAAGAATATAATTTATTTCCTTTTGACAGAAAACTATTTTCCACAAAGTGACAATCCATCAGGTGAAATTGCCGTGTTGATCCATCTGTTCCTAAATACATCACGTGTGTGTGAGGAAGAATGATTGAAGTTAAATTGCATTAACAAGAGATCAGGTGGCTTAGGGGACTGCAGGATGTTACCAATAGTCATGGTCAGGAGTAATCAGCAGGATCATCTCTGGGCTCCAAAGCACATGTGATTTCAAGGAAGGTTTCATTATTAACACAGTCACCACATGGCAGAGCCCCTGTCTGGTTCCATGATGGTGAGATAATATATTAACAAAATGCTTTTTGAATCACAGAAATTTTATTGCAATTAGGCTGAATATGAAGTAGTCTTTCTTCTCCCTCAATTTTCTAGTGCAAAAATCAAGAAGGGAGACTCTAAGAACCTGGAGCAAAACCAGACCATCCCCCAGCCTACCTCCCTTCTTCCCTTGGAAAGAAAGGGTGATCCTCCCAAGCTGAAATGACACACGGGTAGCTTTAATTAACATTATACATTTGCGTGCACCTGTACTTTATTCACTTTCAGGTGCCATCCTCATGGTTGTGTTTTAAGTGTCACAAACCCTTTTGCTTTCCATTTGAAGTAATTATTTGAGGGTACAGGGCACAGCATAATCCCTCACTCCAAATATTGGTAGTTTTAATATTGTACATGGAAACTTGTCTTCACAGCCAAAGTGAACCTACAGCACATTTTTCTCAGTGTAATCATTCTTGCTTGCTGGCTGGAACAACTGTTTCATTTCTGTTCTTCTTTATCTACAACATCTTCAAATCTCTACATCTTTACAGTTGTTGTGGGAAAAGCTGCTGCACATCACAGAAAGGTGAAAAGGTGTGTTTTGAGAGTGAGGCAGAATATACAAAGATTAGATTTTAATTTCTGAGTAGCTTCTGTCTCTGCCCAGCACATTTCTCAGTGGGCTGTGGATCAGGACTGTTGACTTCTTCAGAAAGGCACTGACTTGCTCCAGTTGTACAGATTAAGCTACACTTCAGAAACTATTACATTGATACAGGTCTCTACACATAAAAATACTAATATTTTGAAGGAGGAACCACACATATTCATTATTAGTTGTCATGTAAGAAAAAAAAATTTTATTTTATCAATGGACAGCTTGAATGCATTTAAGTTTAACCAAAGTTAAAATTGTTATAATACTACAATATTATGTCATTCATTTATATTGAAGTCCAGAGAGAACAGTCTCTCCAGACCAAAAATAGTACACAATCCAAACAAAATATCTACTACCATTTATATTCTGAGCCATTTAACATCAAACATCAGTCCCTGCTTCAGAAACCAAAACCCTACCACATGGACTTCTCAATTATTTTGGAGGGAAAAGCTGCCTTCCACAAAGCTCACAGTGAAACTCTCATTGATGGAGCTTTTCCCTGCATGTTTACCCCTTTTACTTTTAATGAAAACAACCATGAATTAAGTCTATTGGAAGGCTACACTCTACCTTTAGACAAAAGTATTATGCTATTTTGAGTGCAGGAATTAATTCCAGAAGATTGCTTACTGGTGCTGCTAAAACAAATGTTTTGCAAAAGGAAAAAACTGGCATGGTGGCATGTGATTGAGGAAAAAAGATCTGCTAATAAAGGATTCTTTTATTCAATTTTGTTATAATAAATTCATTAGAAACAATGCAATTATCGTGCTTCTATGAATGCTCCATGAATGGCTATCAGACATCTTTGCTGTGAGATATCCTACAGATAACATATTTTCCCATATTAACTGTTAACATATTAAGCAAGAAGAAATAACTCGTATGCCAAAAAGAAATATAACACAGGAAGTTTTAAAAAGTTATATTTCATTCAGATTTCTTCTGGGAACAACATTCTTTAAAGACATAAATACATAATTCTAAATTTCCAAAGTGAAATATTATTTCAGCTGTTTTATTGTGAATAGGTTTTGTGTTGATCCAGTAATATTTTGGGCTTATTTTAATATGGTTTGGAAGCCAGCAAAGCAATCTAGCATAAAATCAATTTTAAATATGTGGCTCATCCTGCTAGAATCTGATTATAATAAGATATTAATAAAAAACAAAAAAGGTACATGTTTTATTTAACTAACAAACTGTCCGTTTTGAATATTTGTTCCCAGTTATGCTATTTAAGTTTCTTTGTAACATGTAATTAATAGAAGATTGGATTTTCTATAGGCACAAGCATTAGTATGGCCTGCCTGCTCAATACTAAAATTAGCAATACAAAAAATTAGCAAATACTAAAAACTGTCTAAAATACCACTAACTTAAGTACCACTAACAACTGATAGCAAGTGTGCTGACATAGCCCTACGCAGACATCTCCCCCCATGAGCTCTTCACCACACCATGATCCCACTGCTGTCACAGCAAATCCATGCACCCAAATCTCCACCCTCTGTGGCTGTGGTACTCCAGTCACATCCCACACAGCTGCCTTTCTCCCTTGCTAGTGCTCTCTCTGAAAGCCCAGGAGGTGGTTGTCCATCCTCACCTGGCAGACAGCATCCATTTATATGCCCAGTCCCCTTCTCCCCCTGCTCCTGAAGGCAGACCTGTTTTTCCCACTTTCTCCAGTAACTTCAGTTGTTATCAGTGTTTGGTAACTTCATTGCCTGACAGGGTTATCAACATCTTCCCCAGGGGCACAAATACCTCTAAGAGCATCCACCCACAAAGCTGTCAACACTTTCAGTACAAATATACCTCACTTTCTCAGGTATGGACTGTACTCCCCAGTCCTGCAATGCTCATGCTTCGTGGTACTGCCTGTGACTACAGCTTTCTAAATTAATCTCTCTGACATCCATTTTCAAAAAGCATTATTGTGGCAGCACTCACCACAGATGTGCCTGCAGGTAGTTTTCTTATTTCCAGCATTTCTATCCTGTGCTGTTTTGCTGGGATATCTGAAAGAAGATTGAATAGTTATCACTTAACATCTGAGCTTCAATATTAATTGGATGTCAGGTCAGGTTCTGAATTTAAAATTTATCTGTGTGTTGCCTTTCTTTCCTTCTTCTCTTTGTTCTCCTGATCTTCACTCCCATGGGACAGTGTGACTTTTTCAAAAGCTGTTCTAATGCTTTTCCCATCCCCATGCAGTACATTGCCAGTTAGCACAAAAGCACGCTGAAGAAGGATGAGCAACCAGAAAAATCCACTCAGACATCTCTCATTTCTTTTAATGTGCTTTAAAATACTGCACATTAACATCATCCATCCTGGAAAACTGGTCAGAAGGTTGCACTTTTAAAATGTAGTGGCTATTTGAGTTTTTTGGAAAAAAAAAAAGGAGTTTTCTATTAATGTTCCTCATATTACAGTAAAAATTAAAGCCAAAGGAGAGCTCTTTAGAAAAATTAGATGGTGCTCTCCTCCACCTCACACATCTTTTCTTGTCTTGCTGTTGGTAACTGGTCTCTACCTCCAGATCTGTCCCTCTGTTCCCCAGGCAGGTGCCAGGGACCTGGGGGGTGGCATCATGGGCAGGAAGGGGTCTTCACGGGGGCCTTTCTCCAGCTGCCACGGAGGACACAGCCCCTTCTGCACATCTTTGCCTTGGTGGAAGGGAAAAAAGGTGTGAGTCTAAAACCAAGAAAATTTGAACGAGATGTAATATTTGGGTAAACAGCTTTGGAAAATAAGATTTTAACAAATTGTTTCCCCTATGTTTCATTATTGTATTCCCATCAACCACTTCAGCCACTTACTCGCCTGAAATCTCTTCTAAATCCAAATCTGCTTCTGGCACTCTTAAAATACTTCTTTAAAAAGCCACTTGCACTCTAAATTAAAGAAACAAAGAGACAGACTGCTTGCTAACTGAGCAGGAGAAGAGTTCATAGATCCCAGGTAGACAGTTCTGAAGCAAAAGTAACATCAGCATTAACAGAGCTACCAGAGGGTGAGTTGATCCATAAGTTTCAGAGGAGTCAGTCTTTTGAGGAGGGTTAGCACAGGGATTTCTGTCAGCTGAAAGCCTTTTCAGTGTACCTGGTTATTACCCACTGAAGTCAGCAAGCTCTTACATGTCCTCTGTCAAGCTGGGGCTGGTGGTGGAAGGGCTTACCAGCAGGGACTTGTTCTACAGACTGCTGCTGCAGGACTCCACAGAGCTCTATGGGAATACTGTACAGGATAGGGATCTGAAATCCATGGAACTTGGGTGGAAGCACTCTTTTTTTTTCTCCTGAAGAACATCACTGCTGAAACGCTGACACGGTCTCTCACTTTCATCTGCATAGGCCAGGGGAAAAAGCAGTATTTTTGGTTGTTACTGAAATGGCAGTTAGAGCAAAGCAGGAAATCTGTCTGTAATTCTGTCAGTGACCTTATCTTCTGAATAAAATTGCATTCAAACTAGCTGGCACAGAGGAACAGTCTGATGGTCAGTTTTCCTATGCTTTTCCCTGTACTTCTTGCAAGACCCTTGAATGTCATCCAGCTCTCAAAGCCAGGTAGCTTAATTGTGGTCTTCTAAAAGAAGATTGAAGAGGTGTCAGCATGATGATTGTATCTGCCAAATCATGTAGCAGCAAGTGATGTTCAGGCTGTTTAAAGGTGTGGAGTGTGTGGCTCATTTGATTTCTGGAGCAAAAACAGGTCACCCAAAGGGAATAAATATTTGTTTTGTTCTATAGTAAGTATCTGGAATTAAAAACTGTCTTGGTCTGCCTTTTTTTGCCTCTCTTTTCATCTGCACTGGATCTAACAAAGCAACATCTCACTGCCTGTGTGCTCAGTTTTCTCTTATGGGTTGGATCCTCAGCTGGATCTGCACCAGCCTGCAATTTGCCAGCACTGAGTCTGTCATCTGTAGCCTTCTCTGAGCTCTTTGTGAAGTCCAAAGTAAGTGTCTCCTCCTGGGGCTTAGTGAGGCACAGAACCCTCAAGGAAATCAGCAGTGCCCTTACAAGAAGCAAGCACTTTTTGCAGTGGACAAAAGACTTCAAGATGCTTGGAGGTGATGCAGCTGGCAACAGGCAGGCCAGGAGGGAGGATAACTTGAAGTAGCCTGAGTGTGCTGCATGTGACACTGGGATTTGGATACAGAGGAAAAGTGCTATTTTCTTCAATTTGGCTTCCCGATGTAGTTTTACCTTGGATTGTTTTCTTTGGTATTTTCTTTGTGTCTCTTTTATTTAATGCCAAGAATGCATCTTGCTCCCATGGTCAGGAGCATCACCAGTGGTGCCGACAGTCCCCTCTTGCTCCAGAAGATGTTACAGCCCTCTACTGCTCACCCTGCAAAAGACTCTCTTTGGGTTACAGAGCAAGGAGTTGGCTCAGGTGAACTCCAGGGTGCCTCCAGTACCAAACTACACCATGAATCTATGAAGAAGACATTTAGCTCCCAACAGGTGAGAGGTGGATGCATGCTTTGGTGGCTAGAAGGTCACAGCCTCTCTAAGGAAAGTACAATGGATGATTTAATGAATCATTAAGAGTGTGTGGGCTCTGCTTTCCAGTGGGTGAGATCTGTTTCACTCCAGCTTTGTCTCACTTTATAAAGAAGTAACAATGTGCTCTTCTGGAACTTTTTATTTATATTTTGCAATAAAAGCTCTGACAGCTGACATAAAGCCTTTTGTGGATTCATTCTTTTCGAAAGTACAGACTCATACTCTCACAGACAAGTAGAGATTGTGGGAAAAGGAATAGAAGATTTGGACTTACAAGGAAAAGAAGTGATAATTCACAAAAAAAGTGTGAAGATGGTGGGCAGGTGGCATGGCTTGGAACATCCAGGCTGATAGCCACTTCTCTCCAGCCATTTTCTGCCTCAGCTGAGTGGGGACCTAAATTGAGCAGGAAGGAAGATTGTGCCAACACCACCATGTTTGTAAAGCCAGGCCAAAGAGTGATGTCCCACTAGCTGTAGTTTTTCAGCACTCAGGTAACAGGGCTGTCCTCATGATGAGATGTTATACCAGGAATTTCTGAAGGTCTGTAGAACATCTGTCTGTGTTTCTAGTGCCAAAGAAGGGTGAAGGTGCTCATCAAACACAGCTTTGACCAAGACCTCTTGTTTGCTTGTGCTTTCACAGCCTGGTTCTGCATTTTCTTCACTTTTCTCTTTCCTTCCTGCAAGTCACTGTGAGCTTCTTCTTTGCCTATGCAGTGAAGAAGAGATCATGGAGAGGCTTTTCTGATGCCAAAGATATTCCAAAGAAGGAAAAATGTTACAGATTCCATGTTCTGGGGAAACTCATGGCTGAGGAGGAAGGAGCTGAGTGGCAGGGGAAGCAGTGGTACATGCTGTGTGTGTTTTAGAGTGTCCTAAACATCCCTGGTAAGGGAAAAAGAAAATGTTAAGAACCAGGGATAAGGACTGTGAACTTTCTTCCATCTGTGTCACTCCTACAGTGTGTGTAAGGCCACAATAATATGGCTAACAGGGCTTTGTACACTGGCCTAAATGTACTGGGGACATAGGCAATGATGATAAATGTGGAGAAGAAGGAATTTGTTACCTGGAAATTAACTCAATTGCTATTGCTGGTACTGTACATTATTCTAGATTATGTTTTTATCTCTTCAGTGCTGAAATTGTTTGCTTTTGGTGTCTTACTGAAAGTTAAACATTTAAACTACATAATTCTAACACATGTAGGAATTAAAACCTTATCAAAGATGTTCTAAGAAAAGATCTGTTTTATATTTAATTTGTTCTTTCAAGAGATTGACTTTCCAAGATTCATGCACGAGAGTTCCACCTCAAAATTGAGAAGTAACAGTTAAAAACTATCAAATAACCACTGAGAGATGTCACAAAACCACTCAAGAGGTTTTCAGTCTTCCTCTCAGCCCCTGCTTCTTGGTTGTCAGAAAATCTTTGGCTCAGCTACCTCCTCTGGAGTGATGCCAGCATGGCTGGATGACAGCTGGGTCTGCACACATCCAGGAGAGCAGCAGAGATGCTGTGGTAGCTTGACCTCCACAGGCATTGCCCTTTTTTTACCATTACCCATTTACACTAAGCCTCATTATTAAATGCATAGCCAGATTCCTAGAAGCCCCATCTGCAGGTGAGCCCCCTTATTACTGCAAAAATAGTTTTATCATATTGTTAGCCCTTAAGAGAGCTGATACTTCAGTCTCACATGTGAAAGGCCATCTTCATGAGGGTTTAAATGGAGACTGCCAACTTTGTAGCTCTCAGGCAAGAAGAAGCCTGTGCCTACTGTCCTGACACAGAGCATTGCAGACCCCCTGTGATTTCCAAAGCTCATTCTGCAGCTCAGCCTTACAAACCAGCTCAGCTTGGCAGAACTCACAAGCAAGTGCATCAGCATTAAGCCCAGGGACTGGGGACTCCATCCATCCATCCATCCATCCATCCATCCATCCATCCATCTCCCTTATCTGACGAGGAACCCACAACAAAGAATACCATTACTTCATGGAATGGTTATCAGGCTTTTTTGTCTATCCACAGTCTCCTTATCTGTTGAAAGCAGAATCTTTCCTTTTATTTTATTTTTTTTCCTTTTTTTTTTTAAATCAAAAATAAACTCTTGAAAAACAGAGGAATAGGCACAGCTTGTCTAAAACCCATGCAGAATGCCTGAAAACATAAGGTAGCTTTATGGAATGAAAAGCAAACATAGTGAAGGTGTATCTTTATAACAGATTATTTCTCCTAATGATAGCAGAGCCTTTACATGCACCAAAGCTATGTTTGATTCATTAACTTGGATCATTATTGATAAAAGACTTTAATTTTTTCCTCGTCTCACAGAGGTTTATTAATTCTTAAATCAAATGTGCATTATTTTGTTGTTTCTCAGCTGAAAATGCATGTTCTGGGACCAATTAAACTGAATTATAGGGTGCATTTCTCATTCTGGCAAACAAATACAACAGGATCTTAGTACATATTTTTCCTTGTAGGAGTGTGTTTCAGTGCTGGTCTACTTTAATGAATATTTTGATACTGCTTTGTAAGATAAGTAGCTGTATTTACTTGTTTGTCTCTGGATAGTCAGGGTTCATTTTTGAAAGGATTTCTACTTTTCTCTTTAAGAATTAGAAAATTATAAAAATTGAAGAACAGGGCAAGTTCTTCTGTATTTGGACTTTCCACCTTTGTCTTTGGGAAAAAATGAGAAATATGAAGGAAAGGAAAATATTTTCAAAATCAAATTTGAAACCATTGAACCCAATAGGTCTTCCTAAGCATCTTAATTTTCTCTGAAAAGTTTAAATTTTTAAGCTTTTTTAGTAAAATTAAGCACACTCATCAGTTGTTACAAATCAGCTGTCACCAAAGAAACAGAACATGGATAAAATATGAAACTTTTTTTTTTTTGCCTCTTTTATTTAACTATGGACACTATAGATATTCAAAGTATTAATTACAAAATGTTTTTCTTCCTCCCTCAGAATTCTCAGAAGCAAAAGTGCCATGGTACCATAAGTAAGTTCCTAATTTAATGGTGATGCTAAATTCAGCATACATACATGATTGCAAATTGCTCAAGGGAATATATTCTGGTAATATTTCCGGATCCACTTTGATGACTCTAGAGGTCTGGATAAGATTTGAAAAGAACAGGTGGTCTTCTAAATGCTTGTTTTGTTCATCTCTTTATCATTCAAAAATCATGGAGTAGATTGGATTGGCCAGATGTCCAGGTACATTTCATTGCTGCTTTTATGGCTATTTTTATTATTAACATTATTAATGATAAAAATAATAATATGGGAAATATCAACAGTAACAACAGAATCAGCAAGACAGCTATACCAATATGATGGCCCATTCTGCTGTCCATTTCTGACTAGTTTTCTACAGAAAACATGGCTTAAAACAAAAATATTTAGAAATCAAACTTAAATTTTTTCCAATCAAGGCAGAAGATTTGCTGATCTGGGGTTGGAGAAGTTTTTATGCATTTTATATATATATATTCTTAAAGTTAGGCAATGATTGAAGTATATACTTTATTTGATTACAGTAAAATCCAAGGAGATGCATTCATAAATGAATATTTGGTAGGTTATCCATGAATTCTATAGTTGCAGTTTGAAATGAACATCACACATTTAACAAAGATCTGACATACTGTTTTCTTGTAAACTAGATTGTAGAGAAACAAGATAAACCAGGTGCCTCGAGTTGCCAAAGAGTGGGTGTGAGTCCACCTGTGCCTGGTTAGGGCAGGCTCCCTATTACCAGGGGGCCAATAAAGGTGGGACACACACCCACAGAGAGGAGCTCACTCTGGTGTGAGGCATGGAGAGGCCAGCAGCTCGTCAAGCCTCTGGAGCAAGAAAGGCTCCCCCTGCTACACTTCTACCCTGGAAGCGCTGTGTGGTGGCTGGAGTCCTGGAAGAGACCAGCAGCTCATCGAGCTTCAGGAGCAAGAATGGCTCCTCCCGCTACACTAGATTTGCATTTTTTATACCTTCTCAATATTAACACCAAGGAAGTTTCACAAAGACTAACACTAAACAACACTTATTGCAAAGAAAATATTATTTAAAATTCGTCTTAGGCAGAATCTATCTCAAGTGGAGCAAGTTGTAAGGACAACCACCTACCCTGGAGCAAGCCCTGTTTGCCTCCTTCATTTAACAAATATTTACTACTGAAGCTATTTGCTACCCTTGACACTTCCCAGCTGCATAGGCAAGTCCTATATAAATAGAAATTGTTGAATCATGGGATGGTTTGGGTTGGAAGGGACCTTAAAGATCATTGATTTCCAACTTCCTGCATGGGCAGGGCAACCTCCCACCAGACCAGGCTGCTCATGGCCCCATCCAACCTGGCCTTGAACACTTTCAGGAAGGGGACAGCCACAAGTTCTCTGGGCAACATTTTTCAGTGTCTCACCACCCTCACAAGAAATAATTTTTTCCTAATGTCTAGCCTCAATCTCCCTTCTTCAGCTTTTAAAGCACCGCCCCTTGTCCTCTCACTACACATCAATGCAAAAAGCCCCACCTCAGCTTTCTTGAGGGCCCCCTTCAGATATTGGAAAGCCACTATCAGGTATCCTCAGAGCTTCCTTTTCTCCAGGCTGAACAATCCCAACTTCCTCAGCCTGTCCTCATAGAGGAGGTGCTCCAACCCTCTGATCATTTTCATGGCTCTGGTCTGGACATACTCAAGAAGCAGGATGTCCTTCTTGTGTTGGGGAATCCAGAACTGGACACAGTACTCCAGGTGAGAATTGTGCACAGGCTCATGCACAAGTTGTTGTAAAATATGTGTGCATTTTTTAATATTTTTAGTGGCAAAAAAGTTTTTTTAAAACTCCTAGGTCCAGACCTAGGAGCTCTACTCAACAGTAATTGCAAGACGGTGTTTTGACTTGCTAAACCATAGGAACTGACCAAGCCCACAGAGAGGAATCACATTGCTTTTCTGAGTTGGCTCATGCCAAGCAAATTTCTATTGCTTCTAGCAATATATAGAAGTAGGAGAGCAAAAAAGAATTTGTTGAATCTTGTAAATGACAACAGCATAAGCACAGGGGGATATTTCCAACATGCTGACAGATCCTTATAATTCAAAGTCATTGAAGGCAGTGGTTTAACTATTCAATTATAATAGTTTCTGTTGGAAGAGGAGAAACTTTGCACTATATAAAATATCATATTTCTTTTTCAGACATCCCCTATTCTTCTGACATCCTTAAAATGCAGGAATGGAGGCTATTTTTGTCCACTCAGGTCCACTCAGATGCTTCCAAAGCCTTACAAGGTCTGTGAAAAGAATTGCACTAACTCTTGCCTCCTATCAATGAACGAAAAAGACAAATCATCTGCAAACATGTTTGCAAATGTTCACTTTCTTTTCAATGGTGAGACATAAAGTTTACATCTTATAGTGAGAAAATGTTTCAGTGCTCTTCTCATTATTAGAGAAACAAACATGTTTGCAAATGTTCACTTTCTTTTCAATGGTGAGACATAAAGTTTACATCTTATAGTGAGAAAATGTTTTAGTGCTCTTATTATTAGGGTCATACACACAGGCTAAATTCTGAGAAAAAGAAAAATATGAGAGAAGTAGATCTGGTATGTGTTTCAAGCTGAGAATGTGTTCAGATTAAAGAGGAGAGCATCAAAGGGGTAAAGTGTAGAGTAGAGTAGAGCAGTAGTAAAATAGAATCATAGAAATATAAAATTTTAGGGTTTGGAAGGGACTGGAAGGGTTGGAAGGATGATCAAGAGATCCTCTAGTCCAACCCTCCTTCCAAAGCAGGGTAACCTAGGGCAGACCCCACAGGAATGCATCCAGGTGGGTTTTGAAAGTCTCCAGAGAAGGACACTCCACAACCTCTCTGGGCAACCTATTCCAGTGCTCCTGTACAGTAAAAAAGTTTCTCCTCATGTTGAGGTGGGACTTCCTATGTTCTAGTTTAAACCCATTATTCCTTGTGTAGAGTCGAGGAGAGGAGAGGAGAGGAGAGGAGAGGAGAGGAGAGGAGAGGAGAGGAGAGGAGAGGAGAGGAGAGGAGAGGAGAGGAGAGGAGAGGAGAGGAGAGTGCAGTAGAGTAGAGTAGAGCAGGAGTAGTGTAGAGTAGGACAGTCAGCAGACTCTTTACTTTTCTTCAAGTTTAGATCCTGCAGAAACCCTTTTACAATGTCACTGCTGTGAGAACCAGCTGTGATATATGAATAAAAGGACCTTCTACAAGGGCTTTAATTGGCCCTTACAGGAGACAATTCCACTCTAAAAGAGGGAAAAATAGTTTCCACAATGAATGAATTCTGGATCAAGGATGTAACAATGAATTTTCTTCCACTTCAAAAACCCGTGCACAAGAAATGTGCTATGAGATAGTGGAAGGACTTTTCCACACTGATCTAAGAAAGAGAAACCCAGGCAGGAGAATCTTAGAGTACCCACGGTATCTCAATCTCAATGTTCTCATTACACATTATAGAAGTAATTAAAAAGGTAATGGCTCTCACTCTGAACTGCCATCTGCAAAGTAATTGCTCCTCTCAGATTTTATTCCAGGTGGGTGCACTGAAGTTCATCCAAGTGTTCAATCCCTGAGGGATTTTACAGGGATGGAGTTCTTTCTCTATTGGAACATGGATGGCAGGATGAGAATAAATGTACAGTTTATCATGATGTTTCATATTAATGCTTGTAACTAATGAGCAGAATCAGATTCAGATATAATATATGAGTGAATTAGAGAATATAATTTGTCATCATCTTGCCTTTTCTTGCCTCTAATCTGGAATACTTGACAATTTAAAATAGTGATAAATAAAAATGTTCTGAATACTGCATGGTATAACAACCAAGAACAATCCATCCTAATTCTCTTCTGTCAGCTAAAAACCTGAGTCAAAATTAAATGTTCTTCCTTCATTCTTTGAAGTAACTTCAATGATGTCAATTTGGGCCAAGAGTAAATTTAGCCCTTGAAATTCAATAAACCCAATTGGCACAAGAAACTAACCCCTAGACTCCTGTGGATCTAAAGACATCAATTTTTCAATGATACATCTAAACATGCAGCTGAAAGCCTTAGTCTTAGATAAAAGTGTTTTGCTGCAGTTCACTGAACAGGACTAATCCCATTTACCTCATTTATAGGAAGCTCCACCTTTGGTTTGACCAAAGCCAAGCCTGAGAGGGCAGATGCTGGGCACTGTGCTGCAGTGCTGATGCCTGAGCTGCAACAGGATTAAACATCCTAAGGCATAGAAGGAAATATGTCAGTGGCAGGGTGACCATTTACATGTTAGACAGCTAGAGCACGAATCCTACAAAGTCACATGTGGCTTCTAGACCTTTTCAGACACCATCTGAATGATGGTCTGTAGTGTTCCTTAGCCCAGTGAAAAAATTAATTCCCATATATTTCCAGTCATCCTTTCTGTCCCAGCTTAAGGACCAGCTTCTCTGTCAGTGTAGGCTGAATATTATAGTGTACTAGCACTGAAGTTGGACCCATCATTGGTAGCTGAGAGCTGAGTCCCCAAGTCTCACGTGTAACGCCACTTTAACTTCCTCCTTGCAGTTCACAGCAGGGTTCACCTCTTTATTTCTTGGCCTCTGACCAAAAAACTGGCTAATTACCAAAGCAGCATGGACTTTGGACGATTGACAGTTCACATCCCTTGAGAGAACAAAAAGCTGCATTTGGAAAAGATTAGACAATAAAGACATTTCAACAAGAAGTCAAACAGCAGGCTTCCAACAGGGAGTGCTAAAAGACTCCCAGATCATCACACCAGGATGGGTCTTTGTCAGCTGCCACCATGAGAAGTGACAGTTTCAGCTCAGTTTGATCAGCTCTAGCTCTTCTGTTCAACACCTGAACTCAGCTACTAGGCTTACCAGAATTAGCACAAACATCTCTAGATCACCACAGGAGAGGAAGACATGAAGCCTTTTACACAAAGTTTTATGTTCTTTTTCATCTTTTACCTCCATTTTCTGGAGACATATAATCAAGAAAAAGCATGTCAGAAGTGCATGTAGTATTGTGACACTTGCAATATCAACTTTGTTTTGCCTTTTAAAAGTACTTTCAGGATCTCAGCTGCTTCCAAGGACCACTTCACTCATATGAGGAATTGACCTGGCCTACAGGTGTCTGGTCCCTGGCATTTTAAGAGATAATTTAGAAAGAGGAAACCAGAAAGAGGAAAGTAGATTTTCCCCTATATTTTCCCCTCCTTGATCTCCAATTTCAGAGGTTGATTTCTTTTTTTTTTTATAAGAGCAGTAACTGTGGAGAAGTTGAGACCCACCCTGTGGCTTCCACACATACCAGCATCAGAAGGTTTCCAGGTTCCTACCAGCTCCCATTGGACACAAGGTTTTGCTGAGCTGTTTTACTAACAGCAACCCAAGGGGCACTGGCAGTCCTTCTTTCCACTGACCTCTTTTTGACAATGTCAGATCCACATTTTGATAATGCATTTACAGCTGTACAAGATTTATGTTGCAGCCTGCTGAGGAGTTTTCACTGACTTCATTGGTCACAGGATCTTCATCAGCATCTTTTCTTCTGAACTAGATTGACCAGCTTCATTGCACTCTGGTATCTTTTATTCCTAGACAGGTGTTTTCACACCAGACTGATGTCTTCACCTCCAGATTTGCCCCCTCAGCCTGCACCTTCACCAAAGCACACACTGCATTTAGCCTTGCTGGGCTGACCTGCCAAATGCCCAACTTTCCCAGACAGAATCCAGGTGCAACAGCAGTGAGACATCAGGTTCCAGATCATGAATGCAGCTCATCCCTGTCCCTGGCTGAGTCAGTTCAGACAACTACAGCAATACCATACACTGCATTTCTGTAGGAAGGGGCCTGGCATCTGGGAAGGAGACAGCCTAGGACTCTCTATTACATGAAGTGTCTGAGGGACCCCATGTGAACCTGCACATCCCAGCAACCAGTGAGGCTGATTTACAAATGTCAGTGCAATACTATCACTAATGCTACATGGATTTCAGGTTTGGATTTCAGGCTGCTTTCAGATGCTTGAATCCTCTTCTGTCTGCACTTGAGAATGTTCTGATTCAGCACAGCCACCAAATACATGACTCTG
Source organism: Calypte anna (assembly GCF_003957555.1). Lineage (NCBI taxonomy): Eukaryota > Metazoa > Chordata > Aves > Apodiformes > Trochilidae > Calypte > Calypte anna. The sequence goes on along the minus strand of NC_044245.1, from coordinate 25,794,694 downwards.
TGTATAAACAGCCCCTCTGAGCATTTCCTAATCGGAGGTCTCATCTTGATAGCTGGGAACTTAAACACTCACTGTCCTCCTCAACTGTAGAGAATATCTCTGTGCCTTTGCTGTGGGACAATTCCTCTAGAAAGAACAACTTTAATTTAGAGCAGTTGTTTACATAAGCAATTACTCTGGTTTAAAAAAAAAAAAAAACCAAACCACAAAACAAAACAATAATAAAGCATGATTTACATACACTATAATAAAGATAAGAATTTCTCAAGCACACATAATTTCCAATACTATGTGCAGGGTAATTACTGTAATAGAAACATAACATTGCTTCTCAGGCCTCAGAGAGCAGTTTCATATAAAGTGCTGAAATACAAAGAAATTATTTGTTGCAAAAAAGACTAAAGTTATTATCAAGACATTAGTGCCACTGTTTATCATCAGGGATGATGATGAGGTGTTTTGTGGCATATTTTTCCACTGACAGGAATGTCTCTGTGTTTGAATTCAGTTGAGACATGAAAGTGCTATTCCTGAACATAATCAAGAATCGATTCTCAATGACACCACCAAGCAATTACAGTACCATTAAGTTCCATTAAGGTGGAGACACTGCCAAATTTAGACTCAGCAATTAAAATACTAGATGAAAATGTGTGATGCCCATACTTCCCTGTCGTTTGCACGTCAAAAGAAGACTTGTCAAGCAAAATCAGAACCAAGAATTTTGACTGAAACTTGTACAAATCAGTTCACAAACTTTACCCACATTTTGGCAACGCTATAGGCCCTGAATGAAGTGAAAAAGAGTTCTGGAAGCCACCTATTAGTTTATTTTATCACCATCCATAGTTGTTGTTTTTAAGTAACAACTTATGTTCTAAGAAAAGATACGACATTTCATTTCATTTTCATTTTTACATGTTGAAACTGTTCAAGCAATGGTTTCCCCGAGGGGGGAATCATGTATCAGAGATCAGTGTAATTTAATTCAGTCTGGGAAATACGATAACTATCAGGGAAAGTGCCTAAAAACAATTTAGGAAAGATGCAAAATCACCCAGGGCAATAGATGGTCAGATTCTGAAGTTAACAGATAGATTCCTAAGATATATTCTTAAATCCTAACAAATTGAATATGCAAAATATTTCTCTCTTGATGGTGTCTTTTGGTAGATAACCATGTTTCTGCTCCATACAGTGTGTTGAGATGCACACTTGCACATCATAAAGTAACTGATGCCATACGAGCACTTGCATCTGTGCTGTGCCATTACAAAACATCAGCCAGCTGGCTCCCAGTGCACTGAAACACTCTCTAAGAAGCTGCTCTGAACCAGGAAACAGCTTTATTATTTTCAGACCATGAATGTCTTCTTCCAGGGCCCCACCTGGTTTTCACACTGAAAAGAAAGCACTTCCATGGTCTGATCTCTCATGTGCAAGAGGAGATGCTTTCAGTTCAAGCTGTCCATGCCAGTGTCCTTTGTACCCTGGGAGAGGTAAGGAGCTTGCCTTTGGCCACCCTTCAGGGCTGGCTGGTCCCACATGAAAAGAAGGCTTCACCAAGGACAGTTCTTGCACCAGCCCATCAGGAGTTCTGCCATTGGAGGTATCTCTGGTCAAAGCCACTCTTTACACTGGGGTCCATGGCCTTTTCCCAGATGGGGTGGGACTAAGCTATCTACATGGGTTCCCCCACTTCAGACTGCACTGCAGGCTGATAAAAAAAACAAGTTTTCTTTTGTGCTCCCTGTCCTTTCCCTTATTCCTTTTTTTTTTTTTTTTTTTTTTTTCACTAGTTTCTTCTAATTGTTTTTCTCTGTTTCTACTGCACTGTAGCTCTGGGAGAGATTCAGCCAGATACATCCCAAAAGAGGAAAAGGGGAGTTACAGCTACCAGGGGTAGAGCCTCTATCCTCATCCTTCCTGTTCACTTTTATTTGACTTCAAGAGAAGCCAAACTACTTCCTGTAGCCTGCACCATGCAGCTGTATATCCTTGGTTTATAGGCACATTTCTCTTGGTTTCAGCATCACCAGGACTCAGGGACAAGGGGAAAGGAAGAGATGTGTGCTCACTTGAGAAAACGGTCCAGAACTTGTTATGTCTCAAGCATCTAGAGAGGCTCACAGTGTACCAGAGGGATCCTGTTACTCTGAAACACCAGAACTTATCCAGCAGTTTGCTACAGAGTGCAAAAATGCCTGATCTTCCACAATCCTCCTATATTCCCCTTCTATGCCAATTTTGGGACTTTTTATTGATTAGGCCACTACACTGCTTCTTCCCATTCTGCTGCTGCCTGGTGGGTGCCACAAGGTTAATGGTGTCCACAACAGGCATCACGGGCACCTGTGTTAAAGGAAACATCCACTGGTTTTATGACAACAGAGAATAGAAAGGATGGTTTGAGAGACCATCTGATTTTAATTGGCAAATGCAGATATTTTGTTGTTAAGGGTCCCATCCTACTGAAAGCGCCCTGCTTTTGAGGTAAACCACTAATCTCCTTTTTTCCTGTCAGTCCCTTACTCTCATCAGTCTGTAGGTGCTGGAAACAATACAGTTCCTTACATGTTGTATTAAGAATTACAACATTACCATGGAAATCACCTGGTAAATGGACAATTTAGCTGATCATTTTACTTCAAGCACCGAAAAAAAATTGGCACCAGAAAATGTCTTCAGTTGGATCCCAAAATATTTTATGCACCACATTAAAAAAACGATTTCCACTAATGGGATTAAACTTAGACAAGATAAAGACCCAAATTTTCCTCAAGTTGCAATTTCCTTCAAGGCTCTCTGAATGCCAGGGACCTTTCAAGCTTTGATACAGTGAAGTCAAAAGAGGCTTTTCTATCTTAGCTGTGTCTTCTTTTTTCTCCACTGCACTTCAGACTTGAAAGACTTAAAATAGACTGAAACAAGCACAAACCCCACGCTGAGGACAGTTATTTGTGACTCTATCATTCCTCCTTCATCTCTCCTAATCCTGACAGTCATGCTAGTTTGACTTCTTGTTATGCAATTGCCATATCACATCATCCTGAAGTCACCAAACAGAATGCACTGCCAAACAGGTAGGTGGGGTCTGCATATGTTGTACTTGAAATAGGCAGGGGCCAACAAAAAATTATCCATAAATCTGAATGGTTCTAGAAAGCATATATTGAAAAGCAATTAGATTAAAATAATAGGCATACAAGAACAAAATGCTATGGTTTAAGGCTCACAAAAATAAGATTAAATGCACCAGGAGTAAAAAATATTAATAAAGTTTTAACTATAGGTAGCTTCAAAACAGGGGTGTTAATTTCAACTTTGAAACAATGTGGCATTTACCACATGCTTAAATGCTGAAAACATTTCCTTGATTCATTCTTTATATAGAAATCACCTGAGAACATGGACTTAACCATATACTTAAAGGTTTTACCAAGCTGGCAACAGAATACTTTAATTATGGAGACTCTTTATTTCCACAGAAACAATCTGCTCAGCAAGCAGTTTATGCAAATTGACTTTAATGAAAACTCTTCTCTGTTTTACCAAAAAAATAGATACTTCTTAGTTAGATTCTTTTTATCATATAATACTAATAGTTCTACTTCTTGTAGTTCTTCATTATTTTTCACTAAAACGAAAATTAAAACATCTATTTAGGAGCACTACTTTTACTATTTGAAAGGTTGATTTCTTGTCTCTGCGTGTGATGCAAATAATTTTGGCAGAGGGAAATGAATAGAATGTTTATATTCAATAACAGGTTATGTGCATCTGGTTGTGTACCAGGGATAATTGAAGCTCATTAGAGATGAAGTTCTCAGAGTCCCATTCTAATCACATCGTCTTCACATTGTCTCACTGAATTATGAGATGATTGCATATTTCACTTGGAGGAACAGTAGTAAATACAGGAATTTGGGGCTAGGGACTAGGAAAAAAGCATCTTTTAAAATGTAAGATGTATCAGTAATAGTTATATGATATGGTGGGGTTTTTTTCTTCTTGTGTACTAAAAGGCATTTAAGAATTAAGTCAGTTTTAGGTGGTTTGGAGAATACTTGGAAACTTGATGCTTAGGTGTCAGGGCCTCTGCAACACGGATCTTAACATGGGTATCTTCATTCTGTTGTCTGAGTCAAAGCACACAGACAAAATCTTAGATTCATAGAATCATTCAGGTTAGAAAAGACCCTTGAAGCTACTGACCCCAACCATGAACCTAAGGCTGCCACAGATACCAGGAAAAGCTCTGTCCTGGAAAGCAGCAGAGAAAGTGAGCAAAGAATCTGCAAGGAAACAAGAATGCTTGTCCCATGGCTGACAAAGCTTGGAAAAAAGTAGGACCTACATAAATCTTAAGGAAACAATATAAATTAGGTAAAACAAAGAGCTGTGGAGGCCCTTTCCCATTTTAACATTCTTTGATGACTCTTACAGCCTTTCAAATAATTCTCCTGATTTTCCATGTTACAGCACTTTTTATTGACCATGGGTCCTAAAGAAAAGTCTCTTCCAAGCATTCAGCTGGTCTGTGTCTCTCCTAGCACAGAAACAGTTTTTGACCCTGCTTTATTAAAAGGGCAGGTGGAAGCTCCTCATTTGAAAATGATACTCTCAGTGAGATTGGAGCAGGGGTCAAAGTTTCAGCTAGCATTGTGGCTGTGACCACAAACCAGAGGGAATATTGTTGCTTCAGTGTGATATATCAATGCAAATGCATTAAAACATATTATTTTTCATGATTGCCTAGCAGCAGCCAAATGCAGGAGTCAACACCTTAAAATGTATCCCCCAAGCAACCCCCATGCTTATAAGGCAGATAGAGTGAGTGGGATTTCTCTCTTCTGCAGGTTAGGTGGTTAATGTGATTTGTCACACACATTTTTTATACTCAAGACAGAAACAGGCACCTCAAGAGCCAACTCCTCCCACCTGGACAATTAGATTGGATTAGACACCTCACTTACAGATTGATGGAGTTGGGGGAGTTTTTCTTACCTCCGAAGACTGGTTTGATTTTTTTTGAGTGAAACTCCTCTCAGCAGCAGTCTGTAATACACTGCAGCATTTCAGTATGGGTACAGGTTTTCCAGGTTTTGACCTCAATATTTAGAGATGCTGGCAAAGCTGACATCAAATGTAACAGTTCACAGGCATAAAGCTTTGAATTTTCTGAAAAGTGAGGTTCCTGTGGGTCGACAATGTGAACTGAAGCTAAAGCTGGAAAGGATTAGGCAGGGGGCTGTCTGCATGGACAAAACACACTCATGGTCCTTTGCTGAAGGCCCCTTCACACAGCTTGCAGGCTGTTCAAAACCAGAAGTAATGTACTCCTGTTTTAGCTATAGTGGTTGGTGTAGCTATTGAACACTTGCCATGGAAGTGTCTTCTTCAAAACAAGTGCTTCATCCTGAATAAACATGACAAGGAGTTGTGACCTGGGCTAGTGTCACTTTGTGAAGTAAAGACAGATGATGGGAAGCACATGGATATCCTAAAATCATATGGTTCCTCACCAAGCCAAGCAAAATGTCAGCATTTGCCCTATGTTTTTGTTACTCTCATTTGGGGATGCCCAAAGCTTCTGTGTTTTCCAGTAAGATTGTAAACCACAAGCAGCCACCAAGAAAGACTGGAATGACCTTTTATAACTCATGGTTGTTTCGCTTACTAGTGACTATTTTACCTGTTTTTACCACCTTCATTGGTAAGGAAAAAAAAATAAAAAAGAAGAAGAAAAAGTGATATTGTTCTCACATGAATCATCCTTCCCACAAAACTGTCTCCTTGACTGGCAGTTGAGTTTGTTACTCATCCATCCTTTCAAAATTGTGGGTGGCAATTATCCAGCATTTCCTCTAGATGTCAAGTCATACGGATAATCCCCTGGGGTGTTTCATTACACCCACTGGAACCTCTGTGATTCTGACATACCCACCCTTCCCAAGCAGAGAGAGTATGTTTTTCCTTCCAGGCTGCAACTGCAAAGTTTTGCTATGTTTCTACATATTTTACTCGAGGTTGCTTGATCCTTTAACAAGCTATTGCAAGCTCTGTCAAGTAAATGCAAGCTGGCAATTTCAGCAGTGCTGATAAACACTGGAGAAAAATTGTTCATCTCGAAGAGGAACTAAGCTGCCCAGCCATACATACATAAATAGAAGTCAAATAACAGAAAACTAGATGACTAATGTAATTTCATCAGTTCAGTTCATGGAAGTGGCTACTTTGGTTTTAGCCTCGGTGGCCTCACGAGCACAGCTGGCTCAGCCTCTTCAGCTCTGCAGAGAAAGCTGAGAATGACAGGGGCTCAGGCAGGAGGGGGGCAGATTTTTGAAGGGCACTTTGAAGGGAAGTCTATCCCAGATCAGTAGCCAGGGGCAGAGCAACATGGCCATAATCCTTCCTGAGGAACAGAAAAGCCTCCCCATATGAGTCAAGGGGATGGCCCCATTTTGGGGTCCAGCACAAACCTGTAGGGTGCATTTTGGCCTGCATTAATTGTAGATGGGATTTGGTGGGACTAGACTCATATTTTAGGCCAAAAATCAAGCATGATAACTGCCTTTGCCTGAGGTGACCTGTTTTCACATAATTTGAAGACCCAGCTGTTGGAGTCCCCAGTGGTCCTGGGTTTGGGGGTCCTCTGGCATCCTCCTAGACTGTGGATTCTCTGAACACTGTGGGGCTCTTATCAAGCCCTAACCAAAGCTCTGTCTGGCCAACTCTCACTGGAATAGTCAGGTAGTCCATACAGTTTAAAATCATCCTATTGATCATCCCCTGATCCCTACTATGTGTACGTAATTGCCACAAAGACCCCAAACCCAAATATCTGAGCTGTGTCTGTAGATTACCATGAACAGGTACCAGAGAAGCCTTCCTCCCACAGCAATTGCTGAGGCTGGAATCACTTTTTCAGTTTATTTATGGAAACCATTGGCAACCTCATCAGTTTAATTTCTCTGAGTAGCATATCAGAGCAGCAGGTACACATCTGTGCAGTTCTGACAATTTCTATCTGTAGGTATAAGTAATTTCAATAAGCTAAATGAAATCTTGAGAGTACTGTGCATGTTAAATTCTGTAATGATACTGGACAATTGGATGGCCACGGTTTTGTTGTTTACTCCAGGATATTTTTTATTCCAATTGAGTCAACCTGGGTTTTAGGACATACATTCAAAGAGGCATGAAGTGAAAGACTGACACACAGTATTATGTCAGACTGACTTCTGGAGGGACAGTACCAAATTGCTGGCACACACTGAATGAGAGCCAGGATGAACCTCCGCTGAAGATAGCTGAATGTATCTGTTAGACAAAGCTTAACATGGTGTCAGTGTAACAAATTTTATAGTAAAAATAACAAGTATCTATATGATCATTATTTTCTTTCTGTCCTCATTACCTCTTATTTGCAAATAACAAAGTATTTTTTACTACATTTTTACTACAGTGGGGCTGTAGCACTTGAGATTGGGGGAGAAGCTGCTAAACTTGAGGTAGTTTTCAGATTAAAACCATGAGATAAGGAAAGAAAAAAAAAAACAAAAAGGAGAAAAAATGGGAAAAAAAGACAGATGTTTTGATGAGACCCTCTCTGTCCGACTTCAATGAAATTTTTAACATTGTGAACTGAAATTTATAATTCAATAGCTATTATTATTTCAAGATGTTCTTGTTATTGTAAAAATAAAAGGAGGAATCAGAAGAAAAAGTGGAACAGAAAAAAACAACCACCTCAAAAGAGAAGAAGAACAGAGAGTTCAGACAGGAGAGAGGAAAGACATGATCATAATATATGGTAGGAAAAAGTGCTTTGACAATTTTCATGTAGCCTTTCTTATATCTAAGAAAGAATCTCAGCTCAGCAACCACTGGGTTACCCACCCTCTCATTCCTGCAGTCCAATTCCCAGAAGTGGTTCCTTCCACACTGCTTAGTTAACTTGTGGGACCTTTTGCCAGAGGAGCTCCTGGATGTTAAAAAGTTCATGGAGCTGAAGTAGCAAGTACAGAAGGCAGATGATGAGAAATCTATGGATTTCTACCAAAACAGAACAGGAAGACAGTGGCCAGCTGCTGGAAATTAATATTCTGGGAAAGTAAATGTACTTCTGTAGACATACTGTACACTTGTTCTGCTGTTTTATCACAGCACAATCCCTCAACATTCTTTTTTTGGCCACTGTTCCACTCCCTACCCTTATGTTAAATTTGGCAAAGACTGGACAGCAGACTTCTGCATTGGAAGGCAACAAAGACTGAGATTTGTTTGGGTTTTTTTTAAGTTCCAAATTATTGCAAACTTTATCAATATCATCCTAAGAAGTCACAGCAATGCTAGCAGCAGCAAACTGCCCAGAGCTGTGGCCAGAGGGGTTTGAATGGCTCCAAGGATGCAGATTTTGAAGTATCACTTTAGAGTGAAAAAAAGCTGTCCTCAGGTTTAAATGGAGATTTCATTGCCTCTTGGCCTGTCCCTGGGCACTGCCAAGAAGAGCAGAGGTCTGTCTTCCTCACACCCTCTTATCAGGTATTTATACACACTGATAAGATCCTTTCCCCACCCACCCTAGATGATGCACTTGGTCAACTATCGAACTCAGGGTTAAATTTTGTGTAGGAAGCGAGGAAGTAAAATATAATTAACATATTTTTGAAAAGTCTGGTCTTTTAAAGTGAAACTGCATTTAACATATTTGATTTTTGGACTTACCTGTGTCTCCATATAAGTTTTTTGCTGTCTTATTTTTTTTATTTTTAATGAAGATGGCTTAATCTATCTTTGAGAAATTTTATCAGAATATACATTAAAATCTGTCCAACTGAATGCTACTGAAGATTGCTAAAAGCTGTAAATCTTTTGTACTGTAGAGAGAAAAAAAGGGGAACAATTGGCAAATAATTCTTTTGTCGTTCCATCTCTTTTCCTGAATTTGTGTTTTTAGAGCAAAAACCACCCTTTGACTGGAAGTGTTAAATAAGTAAAGCAAATTTTCCAGTCCATATATATCATACACACTTGAAAATTATTAGACTATTGGTCATGTCTTTCTCTGATTAAATCTTAAGGTTTTTTGCTAGTGAAAAATGGTGAACTATTTCATTAAGAGCTGAAATTATATCCTCTCTGATATATTATTATTCTCTCAAAATGATGTTCTAATACATAATGTTCATTTAGCTTATGGACAGCAGAGGTAACATTACATAGACAAAAGCTGGAATAAACTTTTCAATCACGTAATGTCAGCCTTTAAATTGGGGAACCTTTGACCTTGGGCATTTCTGCCAAGATTGATTTTTCATATCTACCCAACTAAAATGAACTGTAGATAGAAAAAAATGTTTATTTTCACTTTTCTTCTCTGTAGCATTTAACTAGCATTGCATCATTAAAATATAATGGTTGTTTTTGTGCTTTTTACAGTGCTTTTTTTTCTCTTTTATTTTTTTTCTTTAATTTTTTCCTGAACATTTTAAGTTAAAGAGAATTTGGGGTCATGTAGATATGGACTGTATACAGACAAAATGCAATATTCCAAATAGACGCTTTTGAAAATGCCTTAAGCATGGAAAATAATTCTTTTTAATGTGCACACATAATGTACAAACAGATACTTTTAAATGTACATATATTTGAAAAACTGTGTGTAATACATGGACTATCCAGATCTGAAATTAAACACTGAATGTCACAGAAATAAGGCAGAATATCTACTGACTGCCTATTGAAAACAGGCTTCAAAAATAAATTGTCAGACTTAAAAATTTACTTGAATTAGTCAAAATGTCTTTGGAGCTGGAAAAGTGATGATGTAATGAAAACTTTTAACCTAGAAGCAGGCATGGGAAACCTGAAGAGTAAATTCTTGCACTGGAATGAAGCTGTCCGTGACAAAACATAGCTATTTGTGGGTATATTGGGTCACAATAATATTAAGATAAAATAAAACAAACAAACAACAAGTCTAAGGAATCATCCTGTCTGTGATTTCACTTATGTTAGTGGATATGTATAATGACTGGGATGAGCTTAATAGCCTATTCCTAATAGATTATTCATATCATTGCAGCATTTGGAAAGGGCAATTTAGGACCTTCTGTGCATAACAGCTGAAGATGGTATCAGTATCAGTCCCAGTGTACATGAGGCAACACACAGCCACAGCTCCTACAAAAAGAACAGTGAGTAGTTCTAATCTAAGGCACTGATATCACTGTGCAGGAAATCCTGGTGTTGTATGCTCTTCATGACTATGAAAATTCCTAATCCAGGGGCTGTTCAGCCTGAAGAAGAGGCGGCTCAGGGGAGACCTCATCACTCTCTACAACTCCCTGAAAGGAGAGTGTAGCCAGGTGGGGGTTGGTCTCTTTTGCCAGACGACTTTCAACAAGACAAGAGGGCACGGTCTTAAGTTGTGCCAGGGGAAGTTTAGGTTGGATATTAGAAAGAATTTCTTTACCACGAGGGTGATCAAGCATTGGAATGGGCTGCCCAGGGAAGTAGTGGATTCTCCGTCCCTGGAGATATTTAAAAAGAGACTGGATGTGGCACTCAGTGCCATGGTCTAGCAACCGGAATGGTGGTTCAAGGGTTGGACTTGATGATCTCTGAGGTCCCTTCCAACCCAGCCATTCTATGATTCTATGATTCTATGACCTTTGTGGAAAAGAAGGAAGGAAGTTCTGCGGTTATTCCGAAGGAGCTCCTCCCAAACACAAGAAGCAACAAAGAAGAAAATGTAAGAGATGGCTGAAAATGTATTAGAAAGAAGATAAAGGACAATATAGAGGAGAACTGGACACACTTGCACAGTTGCAGTGGCCACACCAATCTCTGCATTCATTCAGGTGTTGAGACAGTAGTTTGGAAACCACAGGAGAGAGCATGCTGTGAAGTAACAAGTGAAAGAGTAACACATTTTTATATCATCAGAGAACATTGTTGGTTTTTTGTTTTCAAATAGCCTTTAAAAGCATTAGTTTATGTCAAACTCACTCATGAAATGTACATAAATATTTTGAGAGCAAGCATTCCTCTGATAGAAGATACAAGAAAAGATTTCCAATGATAAAACGGGATTCAAGGAACACAAATATCTACTGGTTTGTAAACATGGGAAAATAAACTGGTTTCTTGCTTTCATGTTGCAGGCATGATGCTCACTGCATCACTGAAAATAACTAATGAAGAATCTGAAGCATCTCAGTCAATCCAGGAAAGCAAAGCACGTGCTTCAGAATGCTCTTTAGAAGTCTACCTGGCAAAAAGGGAGATAAATCATACATCTAGTTTTGTATTTTCATATCAGAACTTAGAGGAACAGCAGTAAGGAGGAAAAACAAGAGAAAATGCCTGACTCCAGCAGTGAGGCTCTGCCAGGTGTGAAATGGGGTCAGGGCTTGCCAGTTTTTCATATAATTTTTCTTTATCTGTGCCATACCTGTTCTGGCTTTTGGGGTGTGAGGATTTTGGCTTTGTGTGGAAAAAGATGTATTGCTTCTCCCTCCTCTCTTCTTGTACTGCAGGGAATGTAACCATCTCCAGAAGCCTCTTGACTGTGAAAATTTTGTGTGAAAAAGAATGAAAGGGGAAAATGTGGTCATGCAACAGATTATTCCACTCATCCATGTAGCTCTTCGTCACATTTACTTTGCACTTTAATGACCCAAAATTTCTGCCTGGTTTCTTTGGTCAATGCCAAAGCCCAGATGTAGCTGCTCAGTGCACTGTTGTCCTCCTATGGCAGAGGAAATGGCTGTGGCCCAGCAACACATCTGCTTTTACCTGGTAGGATCTCACCCATCACAAATGAGATCAGATGAACCTCAGGAAACAGCTGTCAGTATTGCAGCAAGATCATTCCTGCTCCCAGCACAAAGGAATGGCAGGGGACTGGAAGATCCAACCTGACTCCACATCTTTGTCTGGATATCAGTTGAAATCTGAATAGTCTTCTTCCGAATATCCTTGCTTCCCTATGTCTGACAAGTGCTACCTCATGTGCCTACATTTATTGGCACATGTTACCTCAAAGAAGACCTCAGGGAAAAGTCTTCAAAAAACAGTTCTTTGTTTTAGTCCTTGTGAAATACTGAACTTTTTCTAGTCCACGGTTATATATTAATGGTATTATCAAACAATATTTACACAGAGGAAATTTAAACCTGGAAAAGTAGAGCCCTGAAAGTTCTATTTATTTATGAGCTTTGCAGTTTGCTGTAAGTGACTGAATTATGGTCAGGATTTTTCTATGAGCTTATCTGAGGCATAGAGTACAAGAGATGCTGACTCGCTCTCTTGGAGTGTGATGCAGGTTTGGGATGTGTGTAAAGGATTGATCCAAATAATCCTGGATATAAGAATGAGAAATTTTTTGTAGCAATCAAGTAAGAATCAGGAATTGCCTACAAAATGTGTACGTAAAGTGGATATTTCAGATAATATTTGTGGTGGGTCTTCGCAGGTGTCCTTGTGTTGATGACAAACTCAAAACTTTGTATCTTGCTCATCAAGCTGAATTTTCACCATGGTTCTGAGCATGGATATAGACAGAAAATTGCTACAAGGTCTGATTCAAGAATGTTTTTTTCTTGAGCCTTCCTGGGAGAGAGCAGTTTTGATACAAGTAATAAATCAAGTTGTGTCTGACTGCACATATGGGACTCGTGATCTTTCCAAAGTGGCTTGTGAGTGACTGGTCAGAAATTATACTAGGAAGGCTTTAATCAGACTCTGTGTGATCTGACAGCCAGTAACACTGAACATTGTCATCAAAATAACAGTGGTACAATGCCATATGCCATGAACTATCCTGTACATCAACAAAAAACTGAGAAGCATTCTGTATGATGGTCCTGGAGATCATCTCACCTTGGATGTTTTGGATTCCTCTTCCTCCTCCACTGATTGTTCAGGCAGCCTGAGATCAAAAGGTCACTTGCAGCTAATACTGAAGAGGTTTCATGGGAACAGCAAAAATAACTTGTGTTATTGGAAAAAAGGTCTGCTGGGAGGTGTTCATGCCAATGCAGGGGTATTGGAACTAGATGACCTTTCAGATCCCTTCCAACCCAAACTATTCTATGATTCTATGAAATCTGACAATAGCAACTGTGAATAGGAAATATATGTTCAAGAGCTTTTTCTGAGCAGCCTCTCTGTACTGCTGCTTTCATCTATTAATTTACTAATTGTTTCGTGTGGAATTCAAAACGCAGCACAGCATCTCTCAAAATAGCCATTATTATCTAGACAGTTTGGAAAAGCTGTGTCCATGTAAAACAGACCAGAAATCAGGAAGAAGTTCTGATCAGTTTTTTTTGGGAGCCCATTCTGGCACCATCACATTTCCTGCTCAAGGAGTGGACAAAAACTTTCCTGAACAATTCTTGTGAGTTGTGAATTATGGATGGATCTCTGTGAACCCTTGAGTGCAGAAGACCTTTTTTTTTTTTTTTTTCTCCCTTCTATCTAGTATTTTGATTTTCTCCACAGATCCTTGATCCTTGTATCTATTATTTTTACATGGCTTTCACATTTTGCTACACAGTCACCCTTAACCCCATGCAGATATGCTGTCCTGGGGCTTCTCTGTATTTCCACTGCATTTTTAATACTTCAAATAATGTGTGTATATTCTTCCTAGGATTTGATCCTTCTTTTCTGATAGTCAAGTGTGTTTATTCATCATAAATGTCAATATTTATACCACTTTTTTACATACAGAGAGGTATTTTCATCAGGAAGAACTCACTGTGTATAATTCCAGGCACCCCACATACCTGCAGTGCCTTTTGGAAAAGGTCGTTCCCTGGACCCAGCTGCTTCACATTCTACTTGCCAGCCTTTCAGATGCCCTTCAGCATAGGATCCTGGCTTTTAGACATCATAGAATTATTCAGATTGGAAAAGAGCTGTAAGACAAATCAGTCTGTGTCCAAATGGACACAGCTGTGGAAGACATGAGGAGCCCTGGCTGGGCTTCCCCCAGCAGAGCTGGGCACAGGATTTGGGAGTGCTGGGATGAGAACAAATGTGATTTTCACTAAAAAAAAAGACCCTGTTTCCCTCTAAAATTCACTTGTGTCCAAGTTTACAGGGGTGGTGGCATTAGCCACAGGGAACATCCTGTGTCTACACTGGTTCACTCATTCAGCACAAAGCTGTGTTGTAATAGCTGCACTGGAACTTACGGGAGCAAGGCATTATTGGGTCATCTTAATTTTGTTCATTTTTAATGCAGAAACTTTTCTTTAAAAGTGCCATTCCTCTGTACCAATGTGTCTTCTTGATTCAGAGCACTCATGAAGGCTTTAAGAGCACCTTGTTTTAATAATATGCTCTTTAATGCTGGTGATTTCCCTAAAAAATTATCCACATATTCCTCAGTTTAATTATCTTAGGGGCAAGAGCATCTCCTGTGCTGATATCAATCCCAGTGTGGATGCTGTTTTCAAAGAGCTCAGGATATGTTAGTCCTTAAGGCATTTCCGTTTGCTGTGGCACTACCCTGAGCAGCATCCCTGCCCTCTGCTTCTGGGCAAGGCTGCTGCTCTGCATGCGTGCTCAAAAGGCCACGTGCCTCGGGCTCTAGCTACTGTTTAATTAAACAGAAAGGTTCTAAGTATTAATAATAAACTAACTCCATGGCAGGCAGAGAAGGAAACATCTGCCAGGAACGTAAATCTCTCCTTTAGCAACTCCTATCTTCCCTGCTATTTTACTACACTGTGTAGCATCACAAACCAGGGGCACACTTCCCCCACTCTCCTCCTGCCCCCCCACAAACAGGGTCTGATGCTATGGCATTACAGCAGCATGCCAAGGGACCATTCCTGCCTCATGCCAGGTTTTTACAGACACTGTTGTTCAACACAGCACCAGGTTACCACCATGGCACATCTCCATCTGGTTGCTTCCATGGGGTGACTTGCCCTTAGGCTCCAGTAATACCTCCCCATTCAGACAGAAATGCTTCCAACTGATGTACTCCTGCCTTCAGCAGTATTTTCTTTATTGTGCACAGGGCAGCACTGAACATGTGTTGGCAGAAATCTCTGCTAGAAGTTTGCATGTGTTTGGCAGAAGCCAAACTTTCCCCCGTCACCAGTGGCAGCCTGAAGACTAAATGCCAGCCCTCCCTCCAGCCTCCCCCTACCAAAGGGCTCATACTTTCTGGCAGGGATGGTGAGGAGAAGAGAGAGGGAGAACTTTCCCTACAAAAATGTGCTCTGCAGGGCTAGGCTGGCAACATCCCAGCAGTCAGACAAATCCCTGGTAGAAAGAGCCCAGAATCCAAAACCCCAGAGAATGAGAGGAAGAATAGGACAAGGAACTCATCGCAGATTCACCCAAGAGGCCATGGAAGAACACACAACTCATTTTCAGCAGTCTGTGTACTCAGTCCTGCAGCCTTCTGAAATGCTTTTGAAGAATAAAATCAACATTTTTTGGCTTTCAAACGATACTAATAAATTACCCAAAAGAATTAAAATCACTGTTGGTGTATAACAACTCACTTGGGGTGGGGTCCATGCATTATGCATTAGGTGTGAGCCACCCCAGCTATCCACAGGGATCCTTCTGGGGGCATCTTTGCCTCTCCATGTACTCCAGATGCTGAAACCCAGGCCAGCTGCCAGGCTGTCCCTGCTGCCTGCTCCCCCTCTCTGCCCATGCCAGGCCTCTGCATCCCCCTCCTGAGCTCTGATGCTTGGCTTTCCCTTCCCAGTCCTCCTTCAGGGTTACTTGCCCAGAAACAAAAATAAAAAAGAAAAAAAAGAAAATATAAGAGAGAAAGAAAAAGAGAAAAAAAGAAAAAAAAAAGAAAAAAGGAAAAATAAAAAGAGAAAAAAATTTTAAAAAGAAAAAATTTTAAAAAAGGAAAAAAGAAAAAAGAATAGAAAGAAAAAAGATAAAAAGAAGAAAAAAAGAAAAGAAAAAGAAAAAAGTAAAAAGGAAGAAAAATAAAAGAAAAAATTTGAAAAAAATAAAAGAAAAAAGAAAAAGTAAAGAAAACAAGAGAAAAAGAAAAGAAGAAAAAAGGAAATAAAAAAGAAAAAAGAAAAAAGAAAAGAAAAAGAAAAAAGTAAAAAAGGAGAAAAAAGAAGAAAAAAAAGAAAAAGAAAAGAGAAAAAAAAGAAGATAAAAAGAAAAAGGAAAAAAAAAGAAAAGAAAAGAAAAAAAAAAAAGAAAAAAAAAAGAGGACAGAGGAAGACATCTCTGCTAGAGGAGCCCTGCTTTTCTTGGTGTTTCCCTCCTATTGCTGAAGTCTACGGTATCAAAAGACCAAGGCATTCCTGGTTACCAGGCAGACCCTAAACCCTATTTATCAGATGCAAAAGTTAAGAGTTGCTGCACACTAAATATTTGCTCCGTGCTGCTGAAGCTCTCTGGGCTCTGATATATTGCAGGTGTGTTAGGCAGAGGATGCCCACCAGAGTACTGAAAGGCCATGTGGCTTCCTGTTTTAAAAATGCAGCCTGATTGAAAGAAAATTTAATTATGAAAAATTTCTACTGATTTAAAATGTTCCCCTTGGAAGACTAAACACCACCCGTTCTGGCAGAAGGATGAGGAGCTGTTCCTGGCCTCCAGAGGTTTCATTTCTTCTTCAGGTTGAGATGAGGAAAACAGAGTGCAGGAAATGATCTCCTGTTAGAGCACATCGTGGTACTACAGAACTGGCCCAGTCAGGGAGGATGCACCCTCATTTGAAGCTGACCACCCAAAGACCCTGGGACCACTGCTGATAACTGCCTTGGGAATGAAAGGATTTTTTTTATTATTATTATTATTTTAGCTAAAATTGCTGTTTTCACTGCCAAAATGGGAACCCAGAAACACTCCAGTGATTTCCTAGCTCAACTTAAGTGAAAATTCCCTCTTGAGCTCACATTTCATTTAACCCCCAGAGTGTAAGAAAGAAGCACTGCCCACCACTGGAGGCATTTCTCTTAATAGCAGCAAAACTGCCTCATACTTTGTGTATTTGAGGTCAGTAACAAAATACAGCAGATGCAAATGATATCCCCAGAGAAAAGAAAATCCCCAGAGGTTCCTCTCAACCTGTATTCCAGCAGGTTCTTATTTCCCAATACCATGCCTTTCTTTTAGTATCTCAGACAGACTGAGAAATCAATCCAGCAAAATCTTTGCTGAATTTTAACCTTTTGTAAATTAATTTTTTTTTGGTGCTTTTCCCCTGTTTTTCACAATGGTAAAAATATCACCAGTGCAAAAAGGGCTGAACTAGAGGGACACCAGTCAGACAAAGCCAAAAAGTTGAACAATGAAGATGGAGAAAACTAGAAACAAGCACAGATGTTTTACTGGACAGAAACTCCCATTTTAATGTGCAGTTAGACAATTGCTGCCTGGCTTAGACCAAACCATTTCTGTACAGAGATCTGATCTTGTAGTGGAACAAAGCAATCAGACGCCTCTGATTACCGAGAAGTGGGTGTGAGCCGGTATCAAATCCACCTGTGCCCAATTAGGGCAGGCCCCCTATTGAGCATGTGCAAGACCAGGGGGCCAATAAAAGGTGAGGCTCACACCCACTGAGCAGCTCACTCTTGGGCTAGTCACAAGAGAGGCTGGTAGCTCATTGAGCCATGGTCCAATCTTGCTAGTTCCACTATGTGAGTGATAGACTGAGAGCACAACTCTCAAGTCTATACTGCTACACCTACTCAGACCTTGAGGTACTGATCCCTGAAGAAAGATTCGTCTTGCTACATGATCTTCCCTCAGATTTGCAGAAGAACTGAAAGGACCCTAAGAGGTCACCTGGTCCAGTTTAAGGAATCACTGATGAAATGAGTGTGGCAAAGAGAAAAGTCTCTATGTAGGGAGAACAACAGGTTTAAAAGTTGCCCATTGCTGCTCAGGAAAAAAGAAACTACACATGTCATCCTCTAGCATGCTCTAAATAGCAATTTATCAGGGAGTTGACACAAAGACTGCAATGAGAGGTGGAAAAGTTCCCAATTTCTGCAAATATTTTTCCTGGCTGCAAAAAGTTTAAGCATAGCTGTGAGAAAAAGATCAGAGCAAAATTGTGGAGACAGAGACCTCAGCAGCTTCTTGTCTTCAGAGGCAACATCATCTTGTATTCACAGGGTAACAGTAATGACCTATCCTTTAGGAGCTGTAGTTTTGCTGTGACTTACAATGAATCATAACCATCTGCCCACTGAGAATAAAGAACATGGAGAGAATAAGAAGAGAAGACATAAGAACTCTTCCCCTTTATCATTTAGTAATCTCAGCAATCAAAGTACCTCCTGCCCCTGCCTAGCATAGTCAAGTAATAATTTATATTTATGAGAGTGTAAGAACAGTGCCAATACATTTTATGCTTCAGAATGGGGTAATAATTTTGGATTTACTATCAGGCAAAATATATGTGTCTGTAACAAGCTGTTTCCTTTTTTTTTTTTTTTTTCCTTTGATTATTTGTTATAGAAGTATCAGCACAGGGATACCACTAGTCACTGGCTGGTTGGTGGAATTCTCATGGCTGAACACACTTTCAGCCTGGTAGTCCTAGCAGCTTCCCAACCAACTAATCATTCACTTATCCATTCTTTATTTTACCACTGTGTCTTTGATCACATTACAGGAAACTATGTCAAAGATGTTTTAAAAGTCAAGGTATACAACATTTACTACCATCCCCTCATCCAGAGCCAAGAAGGCAATTGGGTTGGTCAGGAATGATCTATCATTGGTAAAACAGTGCTTGATGTCCAAATTACATTCTTCTCCATCCTGCTTTCTGGACTCATCTCTCCGGGGCCTGAAGTTAAGCTGACTGGCCTATGGATCCCCTTCTGGAAAAGAGGTGTAACATTTGCCTTTTCCTCATCATCAGAACCCTCCCCTGATGACTGTGACCTTTCAAAGATGATTGAGAAAGGTGTCAGGTTGGCATTAACCAACTCTTTCAGCATTCTTGGATGATCCCATGGGCTTAGGATTATCTGATTTGCTTGAGTGGCCCCTAACTTCATCACCTTCTGTGAGCAATGGTCCCCTCCCCAGTGGTCCCCTCATGTATATTAATATAATGAGAAATGTATTTTCTTTTGCCTTAGGTATTCCACATTATTCTAGCTGCAACTTTGTCATTGCTTCCACACATCAACTTTCCAGAGTTTTTTCTTAAGAAAAAAAAAAGCTTAATTTACTTTTTTAAATGGTTCAGGTTACACTCAGTTTATGGTCTTTGCAGCTTTTACCCTGCCATAGCATCAGCAAAAGATATTGGGTAGCTATAATTATTAAAATCTTCTACTCCTATCCAGTGACTTGATAGTGTGGAATTTACATGAATGAATGGATAAATATGTCTGACTCAGATGATAAACAGATGAACAAATTTCACTAAATGTGTGGCAAACCTCATCATTTTTGTTTAAAATAACAGACCAAGATCATCTCTGGGTCAGATATAAAGCCTGCTGGCATCTTTGAACCTTCTGTGTCTTCCTGCTGAGTTGAGTGCCTGGTTTAGAGGACTGTGTGACTCAAGTGTCACCCTTAATATCACTGAGTGTTTACTGAACACAGAAAGCTGGGATGCTTTTGGAAATTTAAATTTTCCATGTGGAAGACTGTAATAGCAGACCAGAGTTAATCCAGTTGCAGCTGTAATTTCATGTGCATAACATGAAATTGTTAATGTCACTTTATTAGCAATTTATAAGAACACATTGTTTGTTGATTCCAAAAGCTTAAACAAACAAGTCTGAGATCTGGTATTTCTTTACATAAGTGTTTCACAGTAAGAGAAAGCTGTGCTTGCATTTTGGGCAGATAATGTTGGAAATACTGATAAACTGATTACTGCCCAGAAGGAGTTTTGAGGCCCAGAAGCTGAGAAGAAGCAAATACCTCATGTGCATGCAACTTGGACATGATCGAGTTGAATAAAAGCTCCTACTGACTTGCTAACAATATTTTAAATCATCTTAAATATTTTGTGTCCTTATTCATATATGGAGAAAGTATAATACATAATTAGGAATTTCTGCCAGATGTTTGACAATGCCTATGCTCAAATTAGTAAAAAAATTTCTGTTCTACAGAACTGTGATGAATGATAGCTTCTCTTGTCACATCTACTCTGATACAGAGAAAGGAGGATTTTACATTTGAGCTTGCCCTTGGTATAGAATCCTTGTCAGAAAAGGAGGACCTGTCCTGACACTAGGTCGAGGAAAATTATCTTAGTGGGAGAGGTTTCATCTGAATATCATCCATAGAATTAAGAGGCAGAGGTTTGCTTTCTGGATGACATGGAATCAAAGTTAACACCTAAATTTAGGCTCTGGAATTCACTTCTAATGAAAAGTGTCTTGGATTTGACTCCTGCTGAATGTGGACGCTTAGAAAATAAATTAATGGGAGCTGCAGGAAAAGAGACCTCACTGGTTTGAGGTTTTGGGAAGTGTCAGAATTATTTCAAATCTTAATAATAGTTTCTAAGACTTAATAACTTAATAGAGCAACAATGTGCTCCATCTTTAAGTGGTATGGTTTAGAGAATTCAGTTTGAAATATGAACAGTCTGGCAAACCCAAGTACCAGAGACATGGTGCTGTCTGTAGCTAAAGACAGACTCCATGTGCTGTGCAAGAGAAAACGGATGTCTCTGTGCACTGAAACAGCTACAATTCACTGGGCAGCAAAGCCTGTTTTCTAGTTTGCCAGAGATAATCCCAGGAACCATCCTACCCAGCTTTGTTTCATATCTCTCTTGTGCCTCCTTAGCGCACAAACAATAAGCAGGATGTGGTCCTTCAAGAGAATGGGTGTCTTGTCCCTCAAGAAAGAGAGAAGAGAGGAAAGAGACAGCTTGACAATCCTCAGCAAAACATAATTTGCAAGCTTTCCTCCTGAAGTTCTCCCTGATGTTCAGGAGACAGAACCAGATGACATTGTGGCCCACTGGATTGATAATAACCAATCCATGCCTTAAGAAGAATTGTCCGAAACCTGCAATCCCAAGAGCTGCTCCTGCCTCAGGTTATTCTGCATGGCCCTGCTCAGGCCCCAGCAATTCACTTTTATGAAACCAGTGTAGTAATATGTATTTTTCACTACTTTGTGTTATCTTGCTCAGGCATAAATCTCTTATGCTTCCCAGGTGCCCAAGTCAAGGAGATGTGTGTCTCCGCTGAGAAACAAGAAAAAAAAGAAAAAAAAAAAAAAGAAAAAAGGTATAAGAAAAAAAAGGTATAAGAAAAATTTAAAAGTAGCTCTGCCAGGATGCCCTAAAACTGTTATTTAGATAAAACAAAAAATCTTTTTTTATTTGAGTGTGAACAAAGCAAGTTTAGCTTAATGCCAAGCCTTTATTTTATATTCTTCTGTCACTTGGGAGATTGTTCCTATGCTGTGCACACTGGGTAGCATAGTCCAATAAGCATTCTTCAGGCAGCAGGTCTCTAGTGCACATGAATAATGGAAAGGGAATAAACTCCAATCTGTGCAGCTTGTCATGAAATACACATCTTAGAGCCAAATGTCCAAACAACCTGAAATCACATTGCTTTTTCCCCAGAGTTGTGCGCAAGTGTTCAGTTACATGCCTTGCCATCCACTACCAGAGCTTGTGGCCATGCCCAGCATCCTGTGGGGCCTGCTCCAAAGGGTTTAAACACAATGGCTGAAAAATAAAACAAGGGGGAGACTTGAAAATCAGATATAGACAGATGGGTACCTTTGAAGACGTGGAGTAGCGTATCAGAGAAGCACCTGGAAAGCAGGTAAAGTAGTTTATTAACCAGAGAAGAGATTTATTAAGCTCAGTACGTGTCCTTGAATGGTGTTTAGAGATCTGCTCTTTCTGCAAAAGTCTTCAGCCTACCAGGACTGAAGATCACGAGATGCTCAGAGCCACCAACTCAAAGATGAAATAGGTTTTGCATTTTAAGATGAAATAATACCAGCAAGTAAAATTGTTTTAACAGCAATAACTGTGTATCTGTCTTTCAACAGCTACCCACAAATCCAGAAATGGAGCTGATCATATGCTAATCTTTATAGTGTGTCATCACTACAGTGTTTCATTCCATCTCTCACTATGTTTAAATCTCCTGAAGCTCAATGTTATGGAGAAGATGCATCCTAGTCACACTGTTGTGTGGGCTTCTCCCTGTTAATTCACCTGCTGGATCTGAGACCTGTGCCCATACTGTCAAATTCAGCTTCAGGAATGGATGATTACAAGCAAAGTGTCAGCCATGTGGAATCAACTGGGTCAAAACTACAATGCTGTCAAATCTAGCAGACCAAGAGATGTTCATAGTCAGTGTGAGTAGAAGACAGGCACTTTATCACAACACATTCTGGAGAGGCAAACTCTTCCCTGCCCCCAGGAGTACTTGTTTTGACTCCACAAGTTCTCCCTTCAGTGCATTCATGAGTTCCCTTACCTGCAAGAATAAACAGAAACTCTGCTTGTTTTTTGTAACTGGGGCAAAATGCATCTACATGCATCTCTGACACAATGAGCCCCAAAGGACACAGATTAGAGATAATGAGACTTTTGCAACCTGGACTTGTGTGCCCAGAAGCTGCAATGATGGGCTGCATCCATGAATTTACATCTCAGTGCCAAACCAGAGGGCAAGAACTGATTGTGGGGATATTTACTTCCTGGAGTCTCATTCTTCTCTTTCATTTTTCCTACCTGGGTGCTATGTGGGTGCCTTTCCTTGCCCACTGCCCAAACCTTTAAGCTAAACCAAAATACTGAAGTCAAAAAAAATCTGGCAAACACAACCTCTGCTTTGCTGTGGTGATGGTTCTGTCTTTCTGCAACACCGTTTCTCTGGAATCAGCACATCCAAGGAGAGGTCAGTCAACACATGGCTGGGGCTTGTTTACCTTCAAAACATCTTTGTATTCATTCTAAGACCTGAAACCTCAAGGGCAATCACTTCCTCTCATTGTACCCAGGTGTTCATTGGCTAAACAGAGCATAATATTCAATCAGTTATTTTTCTTGCTATGCAGAAGATGAGAAGGACTGAAGCAGGGTGGTCAGGAAGAGAGCTGAAACCTTGGGAAGCTCTGGGAGCCCCAGACTGATGTGAGCTTTGGCTCATGCGTTCTATCAAGAGCAAGGGAAAGGAGGAGGAATGCATTTCCATGCATATGCTCACAAGTTCTTTGTGGAAATAAGATCTCTCAGCAGCACTTCTAGACTGATGGATGCAGACAGTGCCAAAGGAAACACCGAGGAGTTGCTGTAGTCCCCTGCCAGGCCCCCCTCTCCCAGCCCCTCTCCCTGCTGCTGACCTCCCATAACCTCATCCCTCTACCATCCCATCTACCTCTGCCCTGATTTAGTTATTCTCATCTGAGGATTTTTCACCTATTAGTAGTTCAGAAAGGGTAGGGACTGACAGGGGGAAGAGTTCTGCTGGGAGCAGGCAGTAACTGAAGCCCAGGGCTGAGCTGCAGGCAGCTGCCTGGGATGGGGACCTCAGAGGGGGAACATTTCACTGGCACTGTCTCTGAACATGCTCTTTGTCACCACAAGTGGGTATTGTGAAGTGAGCAGCGTATCTTAACTTTTGGTTGACAGTAGTAAACTGTAATGAACTGTTTTTACCTGTCTTCTACAGGTGGTTGCTTTTTTAGGACAACAGTGGAAAAAATCAGTCTCAGTTTCCAAATGTACACATCACAGGACAGGCTTCCAGAACACATCTTAAGTGGGGAAAAAAAAAAAAAAAGCCCAGCCACAAGGAAATAAAATATTTTCTAAGTGCATGAAGTGCATGAAATTCTTCATTTTGCTTTCTTCCAACAATTTCCTTTTAGTGAGTATCAGATGAGGATCCCAGCACAGATGTATTTCAGGATGATGTCCTCAGAAGTGAAAAATAATTATTGAACTTCACAGTGGAGCTACTGTAATCTCTCTGCTAAGTAAACTACTTTACTTCTCCCAGAGCCTTTCCTCCCCTAACATACCTCAGCAGGTGTTTGAAAACATGAGAACAGAACTAAGTTTAAGTAGCTGAAATCCTGACAGTCTCTCAAGTTTCTTGATGACCACCTAATCTGAGGTTATGCTTTAGCCTGTGCATTTTATTAAGTGGTGTAAGTTATTACTTTTCATTGCCAGCCTAGTGTCAGAAGGCACAAAATGCTTTGAATCAATATTGCAAAGAGCTTTTTCTCCTAACAGCATCCTGGGAGCAGAAACGCTTTGAATGGATTTTTATGAGGGGAACAGTTTGCTATGAGAATCTCCTCAGTGATTCCTTTTTCACCAAGGAGCATTGTGACTTTTTCAACCTATATGGCATGAATTATGAAATTTGTGTATTTGGATATCCTCTTTTGATAAGCCCACAATGTGTATGGAGCAGATCTTTTTTCTGCTGGCACTGCCTGGGAATTCTATGGATACTTAACTCCTAGGTATTCCCTGCTAAATGGGATATTTTTGCACAGTTTCAGAGATACTTTGTAATTTGAATAGTGCAACTTGGAGCCAGTTTAAAAAAAAAACTTGTAAGCTTCTGGGAAATGGAATGTATAAATTCAAACTACAGAAGACCAAAATGTCTCAGTCCCCTCTCTTCAGTTCCTGTGCACAGCTTTATGCAACAGAACCCTGGTCCTGGCTGGAGCCTTTAATAACACCAGGATGCAAAGAAGGACACTGAGAAACAAAGTTGGTTACCAACAAGGAGCTAGAGTAGTAGAAAAAATAGGGGGTGGCCGCAGAAGAGCTTGATAAATATGGGTCTGTCTTATCAGAGGCAGAGGGAAGTGCAGTGAGTGTCTTATTTGTTAGACCCATACCCCTCGTAATTGTGGAGTTATGGTGTCTGCCATGCCCCTTAGGTTTTGTCTGTCAGATGCCTTTGAGAACATCCTAGCATGTGGCAGAGATGAGGTGCTTGCATACCTCTCCTCTGGACCACAGCTACCATGTACTGGAAAAGACCCACAGCTTTTTGCTATTTAATGGAATGTCCACTCTAACCTCTGAGAAGTAAAAACACTTTAGCCACTTACTAGTGACCTGACTAGCTGGGAGGAGCCAAGCCTGTTTCAATATTTTAGACTTCAAGATGTATTTTCATAGTAAGTCTTCCCCAAACACACTGTGATTAACATATTTACAAACTTAGTGGGCATTTGTTGCATTCTCAAGTCAGGAGATGCTGGAGGCAAGGTAAAAACTAAAAGAAATGCTGAGGAAACCAGGTTTGTAAAATCTAATTGTGATTTTAGCACTGTAAGAAGAAATATGCAGGCAGCATAAGAATGAATTCCAGATACCTCACCAACTCCATCCCTCGAGATCTCAGGAGCAACAGAGCCAAGACAGTCAGAAGGTATCAAGCTGTCTAATGTCCCTCGCTTTTTCTTACCACAAACCCTTTTTTCTCTAGACAATGCCAATTTTTTTCCAACCAGCATCCCATCAAGACCTCCTGCTGTGTTAAATGTGTCTCACCCTGAGATTCTCACTTTGGGGCTATGTAGTGAGGTAATGCCATCACTTCACTGAATCAAAAGTCTTGCATTGTTCAAAGGAGTTGTCACCTCTTTGACAGTGTCAAAATTAACTGCTTCACAGCAGGGGAGGTCTTAGAAATAATGGAAGTTTCTGCCATCCCTTTAAGTATAAGCAAGATAACAGGCACTTAAGATATTGAACTGTTAATAGCTGACCCTTTTAATAAGGAATCTCACATATATTTAAAAAAAAAATGCAAAAATGACTGCTGAAATGATGGAACAAATGTTCTTAAACTACCTGCTCTTCTTTCTTAATGTGCAAAAAAGCTTACATTATTTTAAATATGATGTCTGGGATACTTTAAGGGTTTCCTTCTTCCTGCATCTTGGGGCCCAGCAGGACCTATATGCCAAAGAACAGTGCCGTCAAAAGTGATTGAGATGTTACAAGCAGCAGCTTCTGAGCAAAGAAAGGATCATCTTGCAGAAACCAGCCTCATTTTTTTCTTAGGGAAATCATATACTTTCCCACTTGATATTAGTTAAGAAGAAAAATACTTTAAAATTATAGGGACAGAGCATAAAGTGCTTTTTTGTACAGGTGACGTGCATGCAGAATCAGTGCATCAGCCATCCATCCAGAGCATTATTTAAAAGCTATTTATCCTGCAGAACTCAGATTTTTGCTGCAGATATTAAACTTTTTTTTTCCTTTTTTTTTTTTTTTTTATTCATCTATAACATCTCACTTCTGATGTTTTGATCATGAAGAGGAATGGGACAGAAGTAGAAGAGAAAATAGGAACACTTTGAACCCCTGAGAGCTGGGCACATTTTTCTGCTAGGGTAAGCAACAGATACATTACCATGATGTTGGTAACAGCTGGTACAATTCAGACCATTTCATTTTCTGTGTTTGTATGCTTAGGGAATGCCAAACAAAAAGTCACTTATTCTGCAAACAGCACTGAGCAAAGTCAGCACAGGGTAACACACTCACCTACCAGGATAAAATGGACTGTTTTCAGAAACAGACAGTATAAAGAACTCTCAAAGCACAAGCAAAAATCACAACCATATTTGGATCCAGCTTTCCATTTTCAAAATGCCTTTTGGTGGACTTGCACTGCAAAAATCTGATGTTCACTCATGTTCCCTGTTTGTACAGGACATGTATTCTTGCTTTCTAGCTTGGGCACCTACTGCTACTGTGTAGTTTTTACTGTGTGTTTACGAGAGAAAGGTTTCAATCTTTTTGAAAGTCCAGCCTCCCATCCCCATCTGAGCACAATCACTTCTGTTCACTTTTGCCTCTACAGTTCCACACCCTTAGCATTAAAAAAAAAACAACCTGCACAAGGAGAACAGTTGCAGATGACCTTGGTTCAGTGTGTGTGTGTGTGTACAAAACAGAGATACATATTGATATTTACATACACACATGAACAGAGATATTTTTGGCCTCCATTTTTTATATATCAGGTTCACTTGGTACATTTCTAGCACAATAAATTTGACATAAATGCCAAAAAAAGTTTAAAAAAAAAAAAAAAAAAAAAAAAGATTTATTTGCTTCATTTTTGGCCCTGATTGTGTGGTAATATCAGATATTTCTATAAAGAAAACACCTTTTTATGAAAAACATTGATGGGGAAAGAGATCGGCACTGAGATCAGAAAGAGATCTGTTGCCTGACAATCTGTGTGACTTGAAATCAATATCAATGATGAAAATAGATATACCCAAATATAAGTAAACATACCCAGATAATAGATATACCATTCTATGACCTGGCTAGTCATGCTGACATGCTCACAGCATGATTGGAAGCAGTGGGAGAAAGCTGTGAGGTGGTTTTTTTTTTCAGAGAAGCAGCCTGACAGTTGCTCTGACATCTCTGTTTCTGGTTCAAAAATATGGTGGTACCTGGGGAAGGACCTGACTTGACTTTCCAGCTCTGATACCCACCAGGTGGTTTGGGGGTCATGCAGGGGTGGGGGCATCACTCTGATGGTACCTATGGGTGCATCCCTTCTCACCCTTCTGAAATTACCATCACAACTGAAGAGAAAAAGCCAGTTAAACTTCAGGTCAAGTTTCTGTATCATTGGGAAAACTATTTATAGTACACTACAGGCATGTAATCTGCCTAATCAAGTAACCTTGAGGAGGATGAAAAAGAAATTCTCTGAACTGCTATGGTAAAGTAAGATACTGTTCCTGTGTTCAGTCACAGGGAATGACTGGGAGGCAAATAAATAAGGAGGGAAAGGGAGGTTTCTTTCCATCCCAAGATAGGGGAGGAGGGTTCACCACCTTTGGCAACAGGCACAGCCTGCCAGCTGGCTGAGATGAGTTTCCCTTGTTCTGTTTTATCCCTTTCTACCTCTGCAAATCTGTGTTTACAGCTGACCACAAATTTTGTCTGGTGAGATAACCATGAGCTGTACTGTGTGCGTGGTGCTTCCTTCTTCGTAGAGCAACGTCCATCCCTTTCCACATGCTGGGTTCCAGTGTTGGTATTACAGGAAGATGCCTCTGAGTTCATAGAGGTCCCTGGCAAAGAGCAGAGGGGACAGGGGCTCCAGGGGGACAGTGGCAAGGTCTGTGCTGACACTCAGTGTCACAGTTGAGGCCCAGATGGTACCAGCCAGGTCCCTGCTTGCTCACCCCACACCCCCACCGTGGGACAGGGAGGTGAAAATCCACCCAAAGGCTCATGAATTGAGACAAGGATAGAGAGGTTTGCACTCTCCAATTATGGTAGAAGGATAAAAACATACAGGTTCAACTCAGGAAGAAAAAAAATAATATAATCTACAAGGAGAAAGAGAAAACATGACTAGATCTTAATACCTTCCTTACACCCCTTCTTTCTTTCTGAACCCAGATTGCTTCACTGCTGCCTCCCCCTGAGCAGCACAGGGGGTGGGCAGTGGGGGTTTAGGGTCAGTTCACTACAAGTTGTTTCATCTGCCCCTTCCTCCACAGGGAGAGGGAGAACTCACATTCTTCCTGCATTGGAGCAGGGTCCCTCTCATGGAAGAGTCCTTCAGGAACCCCTGGGACATGAGTCCCTCTCAGGAGGTGCATCCCACAGACCAGGGGTTCACCTTCCATCACCCCCCTGCAGCAGAGGAGATACAGCAGTGTGTATCCCCCTTGGTGGCACTGATGAAAAAGGGACATTGCTTGTAATCCTGATCTGTTTGTAGTTTCGTGCCAGTCCTTCAGGTCGGGAACTGTAATTTAAAAATTAAGGACCAAAAAATCCCTACCACTTTCCTGAAGAAAACAGCTCTTCTGATGCTCATTAGGCTCATTTGTGAAGCAAAATATCTGCAGGGGACAATTCCACACTTATAAAATAAACATTTTCCACGCATGTGGTTAAGGACCCTCATAAAATATGTAAGGAAGCATTTCTGTTCTGTGTATGCCTGGCTTCCTGGCATGAAAGTGCTTATGGAGACCTGGATGCAACTGTGGAAAGAGAAACAATAAAGATAAAGAGCTGAAACATCTATGGAGTAAAGACAAGAGATTGGCAGGGAATCCAACATGCATCTCTTCTTCTGTTGGTATGTTGGGAACTGGGAAGCAAGCTCTGAGAAGGATACAGCTGGCTTCTCCAATCTTAGAATCAGAGGAGAGCAAATCTCAGTAGATCTTCACTTAAAGTTTATCTTTCTTTTGACTGGTATAGAAATCAGAATATAAACAGTTTGTGCTTAGGGTTTTTGAGCATTTCTCCAAAAACACCCTCTTTTCAGTAGGTTTTGGGGAAATTTCCCTAGAGCAAAAGTCCCTTAGGGCACATTAAATTGGCACATTAAATTCCTCTCTTTTGGGATGCTTTCACCTCTGCAGTCTGCACCTGGTAGGCGAACAGAGCTGAGGCAGTCAGGAGTCAGCCAGCTGGCATTTTAGAAAAATCCATGGCACCCATTGAAACAATTCCCTTGGACTGACAGTGGGAATATCAGTGAGAGCAGCTCCCAGCTTCACAAACTCTGAAGTGCTCCTTCTCAAGGACTGCAAGGCAGAACTCTCCTGTTTTCTCACACAGCACTTGTACTTATTATTTGCATTCTTGTTTACAGACCTGTGGCACACCACTTCATTAGAAAATATAATTTGTTATGGTATCAACTGTGATGAACCTGTATTATCCTTTACAGAACTCCAGCCTTTTTTTCTCCACTTTTCCTGTCTGCCTGATGTGAAACTGAAACACCAAGGCAATACTAAATAATAGATACATCATATTTACACTGTATGAATAATTTATATGTCTTGTAATAGGCAGCCTCCTCTGAGTCTCTACAATGATTGTCCAGGTTGAAGAAACATTTTTTCCAACCTCAAATTGAATGGGTTTTTTTTCAATTTTTGAAGTGTTTTTTTGTTTGTTTTTGTTGTTGTTTTGGCTTTGGGTTTGTTGTGTTTGTTGGGGTTTTTTTAATTAATTTCAATACCTGGAAACAAAAAAAATCACACTGGCTCACTGGCTTATTTAGGAATTATGAAAAAAATGCTCTGACTTTTATAGTGCTGCTGCTCATAGCTAAACATAGAACTTGATATTAATTCCTTAATACTTTTAGAACTCAAACAGATCTTAAATAGAACTTTTTACTGACTTGTAAAGAAAACATTTTTCCAAAACACTGCTCTCCCTTCCAAAACTACCATATTCCCCTTGGTATCAGCATCCCTGATGCGAATGACCTGGCAAACCCAGTATCATGTTCCAAATTAAACTTGAATTTGCTATGAAAGATACTGAAGGCTTTGTGGCCCATCACAGAGGACTCCCTGACAAAGGCTTCCATGGCCAAGGTGAAAGTAGTACCCAGTACAGTAAAAGAAGTAAAAGTAAAAGTAAACGGGGTCCAATTTTAGTACTAACTATAGGGAAATGCTATACAGTCCATGGCAAAATATGTTACCATCATACAGATGGTGTCTTCCTTCATGAACAAGGTAATTTTGTGTTCATCAAGGCAAAGATCTACAACAACAGCAAGGCTGTGGAGGGAAAATGTCACTTGCAAGAATCCCAGCTGGGATACCAGCCAGAAAAGCTTTTTCTTTTCCAGTGATTGCTTTCTTAAGCAAAATGTAAACAACTTAATTTCATTTTAAAAAACCAAAATATAAAATGCTTTGTCTTTTCCTATTTTTCTTCCATATCTTTCTTTCTGGATGAAAAAAACATGAGAATCACCAGCTGAATTTGCAATTTAAACTATAAGATTTTTTATTTTTGGTCTTTGCTCATGCAAAAGAAATCTAAAGCTCTCTACAGTGTCAGAAAGGATTGTCTGTGATCTCTTTCCTATACTAATTCTCATTTTCTTTCAAAACCCAAATCTTGGCTATTTATCCATGTCTTCCTGCTAATTTTCATGTAGGAGGAGCTGACACAGCTGCATATTCGAGGTTCTTTGGGCCAGGTGTTTTGCTCTGCTTCCTGAAACCTCCCCAGGAGAGAGCTTTTGGATCAAGTATGAATGTCAATTCCATAAAATCTTTCCCAAGTCTATGCTGCTCTACTTGTATAGCAAAGCACACAGAAATTAGAGAAAGCCAGCCTTAGGATGCCCGTGTCGTTTAAAGCCAGACTTGTTTGGGCACTTTATGATGAAACTTGGAGTTACCTGACCAAAACACTTGTTCTGCAAACTCTGCTGCCTTCAGCTCTGCTGCATTGTGCCCGTGGTGGTGTAGACTTCATGGGAGAGCCATCCATGTTTCCTGGCTTGTATTCCACACCTCTCCTGCTGGGGATGGGGCTTCCCTGATGCTCTGCCCCAGAGAGGATGCTTGGGCAGAAACTGGAGCCACCAATTCACAATGGAGAAAATTTGTCAGCTTGACTGTCTGCCCAAGTCTTTTCACAGCACTGTCTCCAGAATGTCTAAATGGGATGAATTCTGGAAATTGTTGTAGTGAGAGTCCTATAGTGGGAAAGATGATATTTTTCAAAGTTCTGTGTACACATGTACGTATATACTTGAAGGTATTTATGCAGTGTGTGGGTTACCAAGAGTACTAAATGATTCTGAAAACTGGCACTACTCTGTCAGATTTTGTTTCACAAAAGCCCTTTAAAGCCCGCTCATAAGTAATTAAAATGTTTCAATAATTATTAAATGTCTGAGAGGAGAAGTTTGCTTTTAATCAAATGGATACAAAATGCAGCACTCCCCCATGGCTGGAATTTATGAGTATCTTGCCTTGCCTCTGCTCATGAGCAGATGGAGTTCAAAATTTCAGTTCACAAAATCAATACAGCTGCCTGCATAAGATGGAGACAAAGAAGGGGGAATCAGAACCACAGAACTAAAATGTACCTGCTGTGCCTGAACCCATGTTGAGGAAAGCAAGATGTATTTATTCCTTTCCCGTTGTGAATATTCCAGCCACTGTTCTGCATTGGTTTGTCTTTCTTTTGTTTCTCATGGCAGAAGCCCAGTGATGCCAAGTGATGTCAGTAGGATTTGGCTCTTCAGTGGAAAATAAAAACAAAATGGTGAGAGCTGAAAAGATCCTGTCTGTGCAAGTGCCCAAGTTCCCTGAGAGGTGCAATCTTATTTATGGTGGAAATAATTTCTGTTCATCCCAGACCCCTAGCTTTACTCACTTAAGCAACTTTGATATAAAAGGAATAAAATTGCCTTGAACAGAACAAAGGAAAAGGATATTTGAATGTAATATTTCTTCTCTACATGCTTCATATTTTGTACAGATGCACCTTTGCCAGCACACTAAATGGAGTCCTTCAAAGTACCTGTCTTCTAGATAGATGGAACTATGTGAATATCACAACTGGTAAAATTGCTTGTATATTAGATTCAGATAATGTTGCCAGTACTCAGAGATAATGTTAAACAGAGTAAAACAGCAGACAGATGCCCTGCCATTCTCTAGAACATTAAGCTTTTATTGTAAAGGTACTTTCTCTTTTGTTTACCTACAAAGGTGTAATCAATATTAGATTTGAAAAGCAGCATGAATATTAATAGCAGGCAGGGTGCAGAATACCATCCTGGCTCATGAAGCTCTTTGCTGTGGGAACACTTTGTTTTGTCTTCCTAAACCTAATTGTCAGAGGTGTTGCTGTTCCCAGCCAGGCTCATCACCCACAACAATATCACGTGGGCTATATCTGGGGTGTCCCTCAGCATCCCAGCTTCTCATCTGGACTGCCCAAACTTGCACTTCCACCACTCAAGTAGATGTGTGGGCTCACACAGCATCTGTGCAATGCTTGAACAGAGTCCTAAGAGGACCCCTAAAAGAGGAACTCCGTGAGTAAGCCACTTGCCAACCCCTAGGAACTTGACCAAACACCCTGGAAAGATGATGCACCACTGAACAGCAGGAGGAAAGAATAATGCCCTTCAAAAGTCATGGCCTTGGGACACCCGCCCTGAATCTCACAAGGAGGTAGAAGAGCTGCTATATCTCCTGATTTTGCTATTGTAACAAATTGAAGAAGTACTTGAGTTACTTCTCCAGATTAATCTTTTGACCCAGATCGAAGCTTCCATTGAAGTGGTACCTTTTCTTTTTAATGTACACAACATAGAGTTAGTAATAGAAACTCTGAGCCTTCATTTGCCTTTCTGAGAGCTTCAGTAGGTACCAAAGATAACACATGCCCACACAGAACCCACAGAAATGGGTGGGTTCACCCATCAGCACTGACTTTCATCCTTGGTGAATTTAGATACATAAAGGGAATGAAGATTTAGAGCTACTAAAGTTTCAGCAGCATTATCTCAGTTCTAGCAAAAGAATGGCTGCCTGTAGCTAACAGCTGAAAGAGTTTTAGAAATCCAGAAATTTCTTCTAAATTCATGATTTTTGGAAACACGGGATATATGGACGGAAAAAAAAGGCAAACAGGAGACAGAATTTCATGAAACAAGTAAACAGTTTGGTGCTCCTTAGTAAAAGATTTTTACATACTGGAAAATGAACAGGCCCAACACAAGTAGGGCCCTGGGGCACATGGGTAAGGAGACACTGAGAGATTTGGATTTGTTCTGCCTGAAAAGAGAAGGATAAATAGAGATTTTACTGTTCTCTTCAGCTGCCTAATGGAAAGCCATAGGGAAAAAAAAATCATATTACTCTCAGAGCTGCACAGTGAAAGGCAAAGAGACAACAGTCACAAGCTGAAGAAAGGGAAAGACCAACAGCATACAAGAAAAATATTTGATCCTGAGGGTGGTCAAGAACAGGAGCAGGTGTCCAGAAGCTGTGGGATCTCTGTCCTTGGAGACATCTAAAGACAGACTGGATGCCTGAGCAACCTTGACCTTAGAGAAGGAACTTTGAAAAAGATGCCGTCCCTTCCAGCCTAAATGTTTCTATGATTCTAAAAAACAAAATAAAAAAGGTTTGCTTTTTGCCTAATGTATTTTGATACCCAGCAAAAGGCTTTTAAAGTTATAAAAATAATTTTAGGTAAATCAACCTTCCCCAGCTTCTCTGCTGCTTATTGAACAATAAATCTGTTAAATGTTGTTTTTCATTGGAAGACCATGAATCAGTGTCCTTGAAAATAACCTCTCCATTTTGTCAACAAACCTTAGTCCATCTGGTTTGTGCTAGATAGGTTGATTTTATTAAATTAAACCTCAGATATGCTATCTACCAGTAACAAAGAAAAACATTGCTAAAGACAATTGGTTCAGTCTGATCTCTCTGTGCTGTGTAAAGTGAAGAGGAACTTCACTGAAATCAAATGAATTTATGCTGTCGTTCTGGTGGTACTTAGGGAGCAGAATGAGTATTGGCTGCCTGAGGCTGTTTGACAATAGAGGAGAGCAGCTCCATAGAATTTAATGGGTTTATAGTGTTTACTTCTATGATCCCTGGGAAGGCAGAACACCTTTGCAGTTCAAGATTTTATGCATAACTACACTGGGTCAATGGCACGATATCACTTCTGGCAGAAGAAAGACCTGTTCACCAGGTGGTGATGGGAATTGCTATCACACATTCACAAAGCTTTCAGGGTGGTGGGTGTAGGGTTATGGAGAAAACAAGTTGCTCAGGAAAAAACCTGGAATCTTTTTTTTTTTATTTCCATTTTTATGTCCATACCAGAGTGAACTGATGATCTTAGAGGTCCTTTCCAACCTTAATGATTCTGTGATTCTATGAATTAACTCCTATCTGAGACAACAGGAATGTCTAAGTGCAACATACATCTGAGATCACCAGAGTGATCTTTAAGGAGATTAAAAAGAAAGAATTTGAGAGCTTTTTCCATTTTGTGAGTGAAGCCTAATAATGAATCTGCTTGCAGCTTATTGCTGAATTGCTTTGCTTAATACAATCAGAAGGATTCCTTGTTCCTTATTTTTGGGAGGCCAGTAACAGGAGAGATGGAAGCTCAACAGCATGATATGTTTCTGGACTGGTTTGAGTTTTTTCCAAAGATTGACTCTGGTCTTAGTCTTTACACTCATTATAGTCCTTATTAATCTAATCAACACTCTGGAATCAATGAAAGGAAAGACAATTTAAGGAGATAAATTTTTTCTGGTAAATGAGAACTGAAGCAGAATGCGAAGTTCTTTTTCACATCAATATGGACAAAAAAGTTTTAGACTGGAGCATTAGTACTGTGTATACTGTGTATGTGTATATATAGCATTAGTACTGTGCATACAGCCTCAAGAAAGCAGCAGAAAATGCTTTTATTATGGTAAATAACAGAACTTTATCATTTATTAAGATTTCACTTGAAATGTAAAACCTTCTATCAATTTAAGGTCAAGAAATACACTGCTTTGAAATTTCTCTTAGTCTTCATAGGAAAAGGTACAATGAATTCCAAAAACATGGCCAAAAATAACCATTTTGAAGGTTTTTAAAAGCTTATTTGGAGGAAGGAAGAGGGCTGCAGATGATTGCCTCCATGAAAATTAACTTTATTTTAAAATCTACATTTCTTAAACTTAATCAGCTAAAGTTTTGTATGCCTTTAAGAACCCAAGCCCAGTCTTTGTAAAATCTATGCTTTTTCAAGCATATTCAGACTAATTTAAATTACAAAAGGTCCTTTCTGGTTGAACAACAGCTTTCAGTCTAGAATATCACCTTTGGTGCAATAGACTTTTATACAATGCAAGGGGTGTTTTTTGAGGGGTCCAAAAGTAGCTTACGTCATTACTGGATCTTAGAGAAAAAAACATGAGAGTATACAAAAAATATATGTAAATATATACGTGTATATTTGTTCTGCTTCTGTTGATAGTTCTGGAAGATTCCTTTTTAGTTGTTGAAATTGTGTTTTCTGTTCTTGCTTTACATCACACCTAATATTTTTCTGCTCCTGTGCTCCTTCAACATTCAGTGTCTAAGAAGAGATGAATCATGACCAGGAGTGTGAGGGCAGCAGATGGAGGGGGTCAGGCCCCTGTGATTCTGCCTGGATTTTGCCCCACAACCCATGAGGGGTCTGCTTCAGGGCAAGAGCAGGGACAGAATGGGCTCCAGAGCCCTTTTATTTCTCCAGTTGCTGACATGCTGTGTGGGTACAGAGAAGGGGACATCACTTGCATTCATCTGGAGCTGGCATATTCCTTCCTCGTGACACTGTCCCAACACAGCTGGAGCTGGCAGTGATGCCAGGCAGGGACACTGTCCTTGCAGCTGTGTTTGGCTGCTTGGTCCTAAAAGCATCCTCTACCCCTGTAAACTCTGGCCCTCTGTAAACTCTGTGTGAAGAGCAGTTAAGTTAGTAAAGTATTGGTTAACCTTGTTCCAAAACAACCCAGTTAAAAGCAAAAGCTGAAGAGCAGCATTTGCATAGAACACTTCAGCTCTCTTTTTAAAAATAAGATTCATTTTAGAAAAACAATAGCACCTCTGAAGTAATTCTTGCCTGCTATAACAGTGCACAGGAAAGTGGAAGAGCAATTAAATCAGGGATACATTTGAGACTGAGTAATGCAGGAACATGTGCTGCTGGCAGTGTCAGGGAGCTGTGGAAGGCATGGAAATGTTCGTGTGTTCTGTCTCCATAACGGAGAGACAAGAGAGCCTTGGCTTCAAAATTAAAAGGAAATTCACTGACATCAGATGCTAATATGGGACTACTGACCATACTACTGTATGACCAACTACCAACCAATGTTTCCTTCTGTCCCTATTGATGCAACAGGTGGAAACTCTGAGGTTCTCTGATGCCCTCTAGTATAACTGATTTCACCCATCAGCAGCTTAGCCTAACCCAGACTATTTCACCTAAAAAGGTTGCAAGGCTTTTACAGGCAGGAGGAGAGGAAAAATTGTAACAGAAATGGTTAAGCCTTTCCCGAGAGCTGGTTTGCCCATTCTGAGAATTTAGGCATTTTTTTCCCTGTGGGACTTTACTGGATTAGCAAGGATAGCCCTCTTGCCATCCCCTAAAAGATCTGTTCAGGCTCACTCAGAGTTGAGAGGCTTCAGTTGACAGAATTTATCCTTTAGTGTAACCTTGTAATTTAAAAGTAGGCATCATGTGTAGCCAAGTGGGACCTGATTGCAGTTTCCTGGGCATTTCCTACCTCAGCAGTTGGTACGGTGCTGAGGGAATGTTTTAGGAGGAAAAGATGCTAATGCTAATGCTGTAGCTTTACTTTCCTGCATCCTGTCCTGTTGTCCCCAGCTCCCAGAATCTGCCTGGACTGAGAGTCCAGGGGAAGCTGATCTCTGTCCTGGGTCACAGTGGGGAAAAGCTGAGCCAGAACTGGTGTGACAGCCAGGGAGCTGGATCTGTAGGGTACTGGGCTTGCTTGAGCACTTCCTGACTCCCAGCACAGCCCCATCACTTGGACACACAGTCATCAGTTTCTGGATCAGACCTCAGGCTTAGAGATCAAAAATTTCCTCAACCAAGCATCCTCTAGCTTTCTAAAATGAAAAGGTGGACTCTGAGCTTATACAGGTCCAGAAAATTTTTTGGTTTTAGGGTAGGTTTTATTCTCCCCACATTACACAGCCCTAGGGTCTGGGAGGAGCTGGTGTTTTGTATGCAGTCCTAGCCTGCTCTGTGAATGCTATTATAGCTAGAAACAATCCCACACAACCAATAAAATGAGGCACTAATTGTTGTATTTATTCCCCCGTGAAGGTACACTCTGGCTCTATTAATTGTACTTAGTCACAATCTCTTCATCATCTAATTGTTCTCCACAGAGCTGAAGAGAACCAAATATTTACCCACAGGCATTTATTAATATCTAGTCATGAATCAGAATTCTGGTCTACAACAATTTTTTTTTAAAGGCAAGAAAAATATTGAGAAAAGGAGACATGCAAGGTTGAACTGAGTTTGGGTGTTGGGGTGCCATGCAGGCACCCTGGAGTGTCCTTGGTGATAAGGAACCATGGGATGTCCAGAGGTCCAGAGCCCATTCCACACCCTGGGCAGGAGCCAGGCAGTTCAGTCCCACAGCTGAGCATCTCTGCAGGTGCCATGGCCACAGGGTAGAGGGAGAAAGGTCTCTCTGCCCCATGGTGTGACTTCTCCAGCCTCTGAGAGGTGTGGACTTGAGACTCCATCCCTGAGGATGCAAGCTTGGGCTTTACTGGCATCTTTTCCAGCGCTCATTTTAGCCCATTTTGTCTCTCAGGATGGTGTTTCTAGTGCATTTAACTTTGACACAAATTAAGATTTTCAGTGGCACTGCTGGAGAGAAACCCTCCTGAACACTACCCTGAATTAGACACATGAGCTGGCTCTCCACTAATCGACCAGTAGGACTAATTGACTTTCCCAGCATGTCTCACATGAAATGCACCAAAAATACTTTCCTAATAATATACTAGATATTTAAAACCTCAGAAGGCAGAGTCCTCAAGTCCCCCAGAGAATTACCATTGCTGCAAAGGTCAGGGTGTGAGGCAGCATAGCATCTCATATTAATTCTTTTCTCTTCCAGATAGATTTGCACCTCTGCAGTGTAAAATTGTAAGCATGGACACGAAAGCTGTTTGATTATCTTGTAGGGAGAAAAATGTCTGACTTTAAGTGAAAAGGGTCATCCACCTTTTAACACATTTTGAAATATGTAAAAACATAGTGCTTTTGGTCACTGTGTTTTTTTCAAAGGATTGGAAGAGTTGATTTCACTTTAAGAATTACAAGGAGTTTGTAACTTTTAGGTTGAAAATAATGCAAGCTCTCCCTCTCTACCTGAATAGAAGTCGAATTCCAAGTCAGAAACCCAGCAGATACCTTTTTGTACTGCAAACTGGATCTTACCAAGGCACGTGGACACTAAAGTCATGAGATGGGATCCACAACACACATTGCATAAACAGCCTGAGAAGACAAAATAAAGCCTGCAAATTGAAGAATTGAAGTGTGATGGGGGGACCAGGATCTGTGATGTTCTATGTGAGGCCCCAAATTACAGTTCAACAAGGCCAAGTGCAAGGTTCTGCACCTGGCTCTCTTCTTTTCTTCTCTTCTTCTCCTCTCTTCTCTTCTCTTCTCTTCTCTTCTCTTCTCTTCTCTTCTCTTCTCTTCTCTTCTCTTCTCTTCTCTTCCTATTCTCTTCCTATTCTCTTCCTATTCTCTTCTCTTCCTATTCTCTTCCTATTCTCTTCCTCTTTTCCTCTTCTTTCCCCTTTCATTTCCTTTAGGTTTTTTTTTTCTTTTGTTTTGTTTTGCTGTTTTTTTTGTTGTTTGGTTTTGTTTTTTGTTGGGTTTCTTTGGAACACCAAATAGTCTATCTGACAATTTATTTAAAGATATTCTCTCTCTGTGTAAATCTTATATTACTACCACCAAGAACTGAGACAACCACTGTTCTCTAATTCCATACTGACATCCATTTTCTGAAATGCGTATGAGATGAGGATGCTAGGAAATAAGTGAGAATTTTTGCTAACTTATATTATTAAGTAGTTTCCATTAGGCCTTGCATCTCCTCCTTCAGGGACATAGATTAGATTCTTCTGGCATGCAAAGAATCATACTTCAGGACAGGAGCCATTTCAATATGAGAAATGTTTGCTGCCAAGAGCAACCAGAGGCAATGAAGAACACAGATTGTCACAGCACATGACACAGATAAATGCTTCACAAAATTCCGCTCTGTTGCTTTCCCCCTGATCAAAGCCACACAGAGTATACAAGTTATCAAGACATCTCTGTTTTTTCACAAAATAATACATTGCTTGGTAAAAAAGCAAAACCAGATACACCTTACAGACTTCTGACAGTGAGAAGTCACTTGAAATGCACAGGAAATGCAAAAGAGAACAGAACCAACAATATATATTTAGGTGCTTGGGAAGTAACAGTGAAAGAGGGCACAATGTGGAGTAATGTTCTTTATGATCATAGAATCATAGAATCATAGAATTGGCTGGGTTGGAAGGGACCTCAGAGATCATCGAGTCCAACCCTTGAACCACCGTTGCGGTTGCTAGACCATGGCACTGAGTACCACATCCAGTCTTTTTTTAAATATCTCCAGGGACGGAGAATCCACCACTTCCCTGGGCAGCCCATTCCAATGCCGGATCACTCTTTCCGTAAAGAAATTCTTTCTAATATCTAACCTAAACTTCCCCTGGCACAACTTAAGTCCATGCCCTCTTGTCTTGTTGAAAGTCGTTTGGTAAAAGAGCCCAACCCCCACCTGGCTACACCCTCCTTTCAGGTAGTTGTAGAGAGCGATGAGGTCTCCCCTGAGCCGCCTCTTCTTTAGGCTGAACAACCCCAGTTCTCTCAGCCTCTCCTCGTAGGGTCTATGCTCGAGTCCCTTCACCAGCCTGGTTGCCCTCCTTTGGACCTGCTCCAGAACCTCAATATCCTTCCTGAACTGGGGGGCCCAGAACTGGACACAGTACTCAAGGTGTGGCCTCACGAGGGCTGAGTACAGGGGCAGAATCACTTCCTTGGACCTGCTGGCAATGCTGTTCCGGATACAGGCCAGGATGCCATTGGCTTTCTTGGCCACCTGGGCACACTGCTGGCTCATGTTCAGCTTCTTGTCGATCCAGACTCCCAGGTCCTTTTCTGCC
The DNA here is from genome assembly GCF_003957555.1 of Calypte anna. NCBI lineage: Eukaryota > Metazoa > Chordata > Aves > Apodiformes > Trochilidae > Calypte > Calypte anna. The sequence continues at coordinate 25,754,125 of NC_044245.1, read as the reverse complement.
TGGCTGCTCTCCAGCCACTCTGTCCCCAGCCTGTAGCGCTGCATGGGGTTGTTGTGGCCAAAGTGCAGGACCCGGCACTTGGCCGTGTTAAACTTCATCCCGTTGGAATCAGCCCAACTCTCCAGTCTGTCCAGGTCCCTCTGCAGAGCCCTCCTGCCTTCTAGTTGATCAACACTCCCCCCCAGCTTAGTGTCGTCTGCGAATTTGCTGATGATGGACTCAATCCCCTCATCTAAATCATCAATGAAGATGTTGAACAGAACTGGGCCCAACACTGATCCCTGGGGGACACCACTAGTGACCGGCCGCCAACTGGATGCAGCCCCGTTCAGCAGCACTCTCTGGGCCCGGCCCTCCAGCCAGTTCCTAACCCAGCACAGGGTGCTCCTGTCCAAGCTGCGGGCTGACAGTTTTTTCAGGAGGATGCTGTGGGAGACGGTGTCAAAGGCTTTGCTGAAGTCTAGGTAGACCACATCCACAGCCCTCCCCTCATCCACCAGTCGGGTCACCTGATCATAAAAGGAGATCAGGTTGGTCAGGCATGACCTGCCCTTCCTAAAACCGTGCTGGCTGGGTCTGATCCCTTGCCCATCCTGCAGGTGCTGTGTGATTGCACCGAGGATGATCTGTTCCATGACCCTGCCAGGCACTGAGGTCAGGCTGACGGGCCTGTAGTTTCCTGGGTCCTCTTTCCGGCCCTTTTTGTGGATTGGCGTGACATTCGCCAATTTCCAATCATCTGGGATGTCCCCAGTGAGCCAGGACTGTTGGTAGATGATAGCGAAAGGCTTGGCGAGCTCTTCTGCCAGCTCCTTCATTACCCTTGGGTGGATCCCATCTGGTCCCATAGACTTGTGGGGATCCAAGCATCGCAGTAGGTCACAGACTGTGTCCTTCAGGATTACAGGGGGGCTGTTTAGATCCATGTCACTTTCTATGAGCTCCAGAAGCCATCCGTCTTCAGGGTAACCTGTCTTTCCGCTGAAAACTGAGGTAAAGAAGGTGTTAAATACCTCAGCCTTTTCTTCATCTTTAACAGCTATATTCCCACTCGTGTCCAGTAAAGAATGGATATTTTCCCTGCCCCTTCTTTTGCTGCTAATGTATCTGTAGAAGGACTTTTTGTTATCCTTCACAGAGGTGGCGAGATTCCGTTCGCATTGTGCTTTTGTGTCTCTGATTTTCTTTCGACATGACTTAACAATATTCCTAAATTCTTCCTCAGTAGTTATCCCTTTTTTCCATAATTGGTAGGCCCTCCTCTTAACCCTAATTTCTTTCAGAGTCTCCCAATTCAGCCAGGCCGGTCGTCTTCCCCGCCGGCTCGCTTTTCGGCATACTGGGACAGCCTGCTCCTGTGCTTTCAGAACTTGTTCCTTGAAGTACGACCAACCCTCCTGTACCCCTCTGTTTTCAAGGTCTGTTTCCCAGGGTATACTCCGAACAAGTCTTCTGAAGAGGTCAAAATCTGCCCTTCGGAAGTCCAGCGTAGAGGTCTTATTGACGACCCTCCTTGTATCCCTGAATATTGAAAACTTTATTATTTCATGGTCACTAAGTCCCAGGCGACCACCGACCACCACATCTCCCACCAGCTCCTCTCTGTTTGTGAAAAGAAGGTCAAGCGAGGCTCCATTCCTGGTGGGCTCATTTACTAGCTGGAGCAGGAAATTATCCTCTATACACTCCAGGAATCTTCTAGACTGCTTCGTCTCTGTGCTGTGGAGTTCCCAGCAGATGTCTGGTAGGTTAAAGTCGCCCACGAGAACAAGGGATGACGATTTGGAGACATCCGCCAGTTGCCTGTAGAATACTTCATCATCCTCATCATCTTGATTGGGTGGTCTGTAACAGACTCCCATCACAATATCAGCCTTGTTGACCTTCCCCTTGATTCTGATCCACAGGCACTCCACCTTATTATTATAGACTTCAATTTCTACAGTGTCAAGGGACTCCCTAACATATAGGGCTACCCCTCCGCCTCTCCTACCCTGCCTGTCTCTTCTGAAAAGCCTGTAGCCACCTATAGTAGCACTCCAGTCATGGGAGTCATCCCACCACGTTTCCGTTATAGCGATTACATCATAGCTTTCCTGATGCATGATGGCTTCCAGCTCCTCAGTTTTGCTCTTTAGGAAAATAATTCAGCATCTGATCTAGTCTTGTTGGATCTGCTTTCTGGGCTGGTTTTGCTTCCTAGAGGTGTCTGGGAATTGCTGTGACAAGCTGTGCAATCAGAGCATCCATGCAACCAGAGCACCATGCAATCAGAGCATCCGTGCAACCAGAGCACCCATGCAACCAGAGCACCCATGCAACCAGGGCACCCAGAGTCAGGGTGGCAGTCTGACTGGGGACTGGGAGCAGAAAGCCAGGCTGTCCAGCCCAAACCTAACAGCTAAATCTAGTCGGTATCCTCCTAGTGTGTATTTACATTGTTGTAATGTGATTTTTAATTGTTTTTTTAAATCAAGGGATGGAATTTTTATATTCTCTGCTTTATTTTTCTTGGTACTGTATATTACAGTACTCTGAGGTTTACAGCATATTCAGCCTATGCCTACTACCCTCAAATTGAGGCAAGCAAGGAGCATTGCTAATGAGATTAGCTTCTTTCTCAACTCTTATCATTGTTCCCATTGTAAATGCTGAATTTTAACTTCTAAAGCCAAACTTAATCAATCTGAGCTTATAAATGTTCCTTTTTTTGGCTGTCATATTTGCAAAACGCTTTTTTTGGATATTCTTTTCCATCTCCTTTTTGACTGGAGATTTGTGATGCCAAATGAACTGCAGAGCTCCCAGTATGTCCCATGGTGTGGTTGTCTCATGATTCTGTATAGAGGAGAATTCAACAAGGTTTCAAAGATGGGAGACAAGAAAAAATCATTTTTCTAGGTGTCACATAAAGCTGTCTTTTTCCTAAATATCCCTTAAAAATAAATGTTCCAGAGAACTGATATTTTTCTACGTTTATAGGAAAACCTGACATATATGGGCAATGGCTGGGTACACAATCCAATACCTATACCTATAAGCTTGGCAGGAAGCCCCAGAGGAGCAGAGCTGCAAACTTAACCACAGCATCTTCTCTGAGAAGGAAACTAGAGGGGGTTTGCAAAGAGCCACCTTGTTAACATTATTGTCCTCTTCTGACACGTTCAGGTAATTCCTACATCTGAAGGGGAATGAAAGATAATCAAGATCTCCAGCTAACACCTAAACTCCTCTGATCCTGTCTGCCTGATCTGTAGTGCTGCTTCCTCCCAGGTAGGTGACGGCCACAAAACTTCTGAAAATTGATGTGCTAACGTGGAAGTTTAAGTCCATCAGCTCCTAAAAAGCATCAGAATAATCACATTAATGCATGTAATAAGCCACAGTGACTTTGACACAAGCCAAGACCTGCTGTCATAGCCTTCTCATGGTCCAGGTCAGTCATGATCCACTTCCCCCTTGCAGAGCACTCACAATAAACCTGTGCTGCTCCCATTGATGTGGAAGTGAACAGAGACAAACCAGCATTCAGCACAGGTCTTATTGTGCCTGATATCTTCCAGGCTGAACTTGGTTACAGGCTATTAGAAGATGGCACTGAACTGCAAAGATGAGATTTCACTCCCACAAAAGAATGGTAATGGAAATTGCAGGTTTGCACAGAGAGCTATTCATTAAGATGCTTGGCTCTTGTTAGAGGGGCACCTTGCAAGAGGGCTGTTGTCAAAAAATGACCCTCCCTCCTTTTCAGTTGCATCAATTTAAGGAATTCAATCTGCTGGAACGTTCTGAAAACTTGGGGTTCTTCAGACATGTAGCAGATGGTGGGTACTTGAGTGGGTGCTGCTCAGGTGGTAAGTTTGATGCATTTTTTGGAAGCAAGTAGGGAGGGAGCAAGAAATCAAGCTATTTAACTCTGAGGAAGTTTATTGTTCTGTTGCTGACCTGGGAAGTATTTGTGGAAAATGAAAACCAAGGTGGTCCCACAGGCAGACTGTGGGTATCCCCCAGCTCATGAAAGGAGTCCATCCATGACGATTCTTTGCTCTGAAGAGATGAGAACCATTTGTCAGAGAAGCAGGTAAACCCCTAAAAGCCCTTTCCTACTGCCTGTAGCCCTGTCTGTGTTTAAACCTATCAATCACAGTCACCACAACTGACATCCCTTCCCTGGCCCTGGCTAAGGCTGGACCACCCTGAGGCATGAGTGAGAGAAATACATCATGGCCAGAACCCAGAATCCTTTCACTGGGCCCCACTCACCCAGCCACAGGAGACAAGTACGGAAACCAAAATCACAGCAAGGTTCCTGCTTTCCTTGTTTCTCTGAGCTGGGATTTTTACACCTCCTGTTGTGGCTTGCTTGCATGGAGGTAATGTAACATGGTGACTACACTTTGGCACTTAAGTAGCAATTCTGGTCAGAAAACACGGGAAGAGAAGCAAATAATCTGAATGTTTCTATGGTTTTATTTCTTAGGGAAAAAAAAAATCACAGAATGTCAGGCTGGAAGGGAACTCAGGGATCATCTGGTCTGACCCTTCCAATATTATTCTTTATATGATATGTATCAGCACCTCGTTTTGCTCAGACTTTAAACTTTCCAAAGTGTGGGAATTCACCACTTCCCCTGGGAGACCATTCCAATGTCTGTCTGTCCTCATAGTGACAAATTTTCCTCTTGTGTTCATTTGGAATCTCACCAAGAGCAACTTGTGCCCATTGCCCCTTGTCTTGTCCATGGGACTCCTTGTAAATAGGGGGTCTCCATCTTCTTTTTAGCCCCCCTTTTAAGTACTGGAACATCATAATAAGGTCTCCCCTGAGTCTTCTCTCCTCAAGGCTGAACAAACCCAGTTTCCTCAGCCTCAGGAAGCACTCTACCACAATGACAGCATTCCTTCCAAATTCCTTATGCAACTGGATTATAAATGGAGACACAAACTTTCCTGTAATTCAGTGGTTGTTCACATTAGGCAAGTCCCATAAATTTCCATGAATCCTTATTTCAGTAAATGTGCCAAGCCACAGGCTATGGCAGAAAAACCATGAGCATCTCCACTGTCTTCAGCAGCTTTACTGTTCTTTGCAGCCCTCTTGGAGCTTCACTGATCAATTCATTTATTTCCCCAGATAAATGAAGTTCCTGGAACCCACATAATGGTAGAATTTCCAACTTGGAAAGCATTTGTGGAAGTTTAGTGTAGTCTTTTGCTTTTTTTGTTAAAGAGGACCTACAGAGCTTGCTCAGTAGAAGCGCAGTGGAATGCTTATAAACTTTTATAAAAGAAGGGAAAACATTAAAAGTGCAGAATTAAGGAAAGAAAAATATTTTTTAAAAAAGGCTGTGGAAAACTGAGTTAAACCCTGGTCCCACCAAAGTCCAGAGCAGACCTGAATGACCCATTTCAGACAAGTAATGCTCATCAGAACACTGCATCAGAAATGTCAAACATGACCATGTAATGAACACTATCAAAAGTTTTGCATTACCTTATAAAAAAGCAGGTGAATCTATAAATTACTCCTTTAGCTCCTTTCCTTTCTCTCTCATTGTTAAACTCTACATCTTAAGATGTTGGGAATGGATAAAGTTATTTCCCCAAATGTCTGTATTTCATAACCTGCACAATTCTCTGCTGCACAAGGGCAACCTGCAGCCATTCTTTTGCTTCTGCATTTCTGTTTATCAGATCTTTTCCTCCTTAGAGTGGGTGTCTCATCACCTTGTAAATGGAAAAGATGTTCTATCATTTCAAACTTTGAAGTACTCCCTCGTCTGTCTGCTGTCATAAAAGGGGGGGTTTGGGTGGCACCATTTGAAAACTAAAATTGTAAGAGACTTTAGGAAGCAGCACTTGATGTAGGATTTCCCAAAAGATGAGCATGTAAAGCTGTTTTGGACCAGCAACCAGAAAAATATAGAAGTAAACAAGCACTATTAGCCTGCTGAAGGATTTTGAGATTACTGTGAAGTGCCTGTTGCAGGAGTAATGCATTTATTTCTTTCTGTGTTAACAAGTAACTGAAATATTGATTAAAATCTTGAGTAGCAGCATACCAGGGTGACTCAGACATTGTCGTTAACTCACTGGCTTTTTCTACATGCTGAAGATTAGCTGCTAGCCTTGTCCCTATGGCTAATCATAGCTGGGTCATCTGTGCCACATGGGAAGAGTGGGCTCAGCTACCCTGCATCCCTCCAAGAGGTGGCACAGGGTCTCCTAAGGCTCCCAGTGTGACCATGCACAAGGCATGGAAAGTCTCAGGTCTTTCATTCCATTTGTGAGAGTCAGGACATGCCTCTGAGGGATGCCTGTAACCTTCAGGGCTACATCCAATTTTTACACTTTCACTCTGTCTGTACTTCTTCTCTGTTCAGAGTTACTGTGTAGCACCTCAGCAGAGGACAATCTGGCAAAGATGTGGTACCTGATCACCAAAACCATACCAGCATGGTGACTCTCTCCTGAAACACAGTAATGCATTTGCTAGTGACAGGAACCTAACTAATGTGTCCCAAATATCTCCTTCCTTCAAAGTATTACCCACTAAGGAAAGATTTACAGATCAATTTTTTTTCTCCTTATTTTTTTCTTTGTTTTCCTTCTCCTTTACCCCCAGGAAAACAGATTGTGCTGGATGGTTACATCTTTCAAGTGTGAACAAGGCACATAAGAAAATAAAACATGAGTTGAAAAATGCTGTGCAGAAAGTGATGTAACATTTTGTAGCTAATAGTTTACATTGTAGGACATGCAAAACTCTCCAGCTTTTATAGGAAATGAAATTATATCATTTGCAAGTCAGTACAGAAAATTCAGAACCTTTCATTCTTTGTTTAAACTGTGAAGAATGAAAGGCCATAAAAAAAGATTTATTTTACATATAGAGAACAATCTACAGTCCTTGATTAAACCTGACTTTTGACTAACAGGAAGAAAAAGAATCCATTGGGAACACTTTTCAAGGGAGACATCTCCACTCAGGTTTTCTTCTCCTTTTAACAGCTTTATCTACAATCCTTTGAAGGCACAGAAGTCTTAATTCATTCAAGGAAAACAAGGGACTTTAGAAGAACCTGGAGATAAATAATGAGTGACTGAGGAGAAACTTCTTTACATAGTGTCAAAATGAAGTGTTTACATATATGATCTTCAGTGAAAACATGACATAGCAGCAAGCAATTCCTATTATATTCCCAAACTGTAGCAATATTTTTTTCTCCTGACTTATAAAATATATTGTAAGTCTCTCAAAATTCCTGTAAAAAAAAAAATAGCCTTTCATGAAGTTTTTCTATTTTGTTGAGTGACTTCTGAAGGTCTAAAAGACAAAACATGACCTTTTCACATCGTGTATCACTTCTGATATTGCACTGAGTACTTTTCAGAACACATGGGAACCAAAGCCCAACCTGCTGAGGAAAATATTGTGACTTCTAACTCTGGCACACACAGTTGGAAGGAGGGTTTAATTCTGCCTTGCCACAGAGTGCTTGTGACCTGGCATCTCCAGGCTTACTGGCTCTTTCCACATGCTGTTATAACCTCTCACAGCACCCAACTTACTATCTTTTTCATGTTTATCTTCTGTATGTTGGTCATACAGAAGGGAGAAGGGGAGAGTTAAGACCTCATCTCTCCATTATTACTTTGGTGCTCCATCACGTTTGACTTCAAGGCTGACTTCTCAAGGGGTCAGCAGATGGTGGAAGATTAGAGGAGGGGGTTACAGGACAGGTATTTGGGATTTTTTTTCTAAATCCTGGGGTTTACAGCTGGTTAAGCTGGAAAGGGTCATGCAGAGAGCCCCAGACCTTGTTTCCAAAGCTTCTATTCCCCTGCCTCCCCTGATTAGTAAAATTGCATGAAAAACAGTGCAAGACCTATATAGGCATATACAGATGGATACTGAAGGACTACAGAAAGCACAAAGTAGCAGATTTCCAGATTTTCTGAGGCAGAATTTGCAAATGGAAGTGTTACAAGATCCAGCATCCTCCAGAGCTGCTCTTGGGCCAAGCATGAGCAAGCACAGTGCTTTCAGCAGCAAAAAAAATAGCTCACCTTTAAGAAACTGATTAATAAGGCAGGCTGTGAACATTTATCTGTCTGCACAACCTCATCTGAAATCTGGGAAGGAAAGTAATCAATAATTCTGTGTTTTCACACATCTCACTATCCTACCAATGCCAGGTTCCCCATGGAGCAAGGCAGCTCACCCCACCTGACAAATCCTGATGCACAGGAGTCTAGAGCATCAGTGAGAGCACTTCCCAAAAGAACTGAAGTTTGATGAATGATGATGAGGAATAGCCTGGGGCAACAGCTCATGCTGGGAAGGACAGATTAAAAAAATGTTTTTCCTCTCCATCAATGAAATATTGTCCTGTCAGAAAACACTGATGAATGAGTTACACTGGGTATGATCCATCTCTGCTACCAGATGAATCCATCTTTTCCCAAGGAACACAGAGTGAGGCTCAGTGAGCTGATCCATGAACCAGGGCACTGCTGAAGCACCTTGATCCAGGCAAGCACACAGAAGTAGCCTCTGGCTGGCAGGCTTCAGAAGAGAAGAATCATCAGGTGAACCAAAAATTTACTAATGTAAGAAAAATTGTCAGTAGCTTGGGGCTGTTAAACAAAGCAAAGGGCTCTAATGGTGTTTCTAAATGAGCTAATGCTGACAGAGTTTAGGTTGTTCAGCCTGGAGAACACTTCAAGGAGAACACATTGCAGCCTTTCAGTACTTAAAGGGGAGCTGTGAGAAAGATGGGGACAAACTTTTTGGCAGGGCCTGCTCTGATGAAACAAGGGATAATGGTTTTTAAATGAAAGAGGGTAGATTTCACTAGGTATTAGGAAGACACTTTTTAAAATGAGGGTGGTGAAACACTGGCACAGGTTGCCTGGAGATGTGGTAGAAGCCCCAATCCTGGAAACGTGCAAAGTCAGATTGGACAGAGGTCTGAGAAACCTGACTTAGTTGAAGATGTCCCTCCTTACTGCAGGGAGGGTTGGATTAGGTGACCTTTAAAGGCCCTTTCCGACCCAAACCATTCTATGATTGTAATCAATACAAAACCAGGATCATGTTTTCCAAGGGCATGAGGAGGCACTTGGTTTCACAATAGAAATTATGCCAGATTCATGTTCCTCATCTTTAGCAGAGCTCAGATCTGGTTAACAGTGACCTATTCAGAAAATATATGCCACTGTTATAATTTCATGAGTAAAGAAGATTTTGATAGCTAGATCCAAATGGGAAAAATATGACACAAATATGTTTAGCAGAGATCAGGTGTCATCAAGCTCACAGAGTGAAAAACAGGATGCAACAGAGTTGGCCCAGGTTGCAAAGATGGTTGCACTTTTGGAGAACCTTCTCTATTTCATTTCACCCTATAAATCTATAATAGGAGGGGCAATTATTCTCATGTCTCTGAGAAGGAGAAGTTCAGAAGAAAATCAGTGGATACTGCTAGGAAACAGAAAAGAATGGGGCTCATGTCTGTCACAAGCCAGCAATGTTGGACAAGTCCTTGATCCTCATCCTATCTAACCCTGTGCTTAGCAGCCATTTAGCACTGACTTTAGGTACAATTTCACACTGCAAGGTCCCTTTCTATTTCTTTCAATACATAACAAAATGTTAGCATTTCATTAATGCATTTCACAGCAAGATTTTTAATATTCGTTCTCTTCTTATGACAGCCCATGCCCTATTGTTTTTGAGTGTCCTAGCCAGAAGTAATTAGTGTTTCCTGTGTCCAGAAAGATGGGAGTTTGGAGAACCTGGTATCCTTCACCCTGCAGCTATGGCAGAGAAGGAGTTTCTAAGACCACCCACCTACCCCCCATGCTCCTACCCAGCACCATCTTCATGGCTTCCACCCAGCACATCCTGGTGGCATCCCTAAAATTCACTGGAGAAGGCAGAAATATCCAGCCTGTCTTTTCTAGTGAAGCAGCAGAATTTTTAGATGCATTTCAAAATTACTATTTTCTCCTTTCTCAGAGACTTAGTCCAGAAAGAATCAGATTTACAGCACTAGCTAACTGCACCTTGCTAACAACCTCATTTAAAAATCTCTTTATGATTCAGTGTCACAGCTTAGCAGTTTGGGCAGTCAAAAAACAAAGGACAGAATTAGTCTCTCACCAAAGGGAAGATAAAAGGGGAATAAAACTAGAGACTTGAAGTTGGGAATTAAAAAAATTGTCAACAGATTTACTAGCACAGGGGAAAGGCAATAAATAGCATAAGGGATGAAGAACAAAAAATACAAATGGATACAAAAATATATATACAACCCAATCTCAATGGTAGAAGGGATAGGTGCCTGAGGGCGTTTTGCAGTAGGGCTGGCTCAGGAGAAGGGGTCCATGGCTCTTCCCAGCACCTGATGGATGTGGACTCTGAAGAGCAGGTGAGGAGCTGGGGGTAAAGGAGGGCAGGGAAATAGCAGCACAGCCAGGAGCAAAAGGAAGAGAAGAGGGGCTGCGGTATGCATGACCTTTGTGGAGGATGGGCAGGGAAAAGACCCCTCTGTGTTCCACCCTGCTCAGAATCTGGAAGCCCTTCTTTGTAGTGAAATGTGGCAACCAGGTGCCACTAATTGCCAGGGAGTGAGCATGAGCTTGTGTCAAGCCCACCTGTGCCTAATGAGGGTGGGCCCCCACTGCGCATGAGCAGGACCAGGGGGCCAATAAAAGGCAACTGACCTCTCTGCAAGCATGCTCAGGACTGAGCTGAGCCTGTGCTTCAGGACTCACCTTTTATTGGCCCTCTGGTCCTGCTCATGTGCAGTGGGGGCCCACCCTAATTAGGCACAGGTGGGCTTGACACAAGCTCATGCTCACTCCCTGGCAATTAGTGGCACCTGGTTGCCTCATTTCACTACATTTCTTCTTCAGTTCTTTAAACTATGACTTTCAGTTAGTGGTAAAGATTTAAGGAATTCAGATGTGAATGTGGACCCTTAAGTGGTCAGGTTTACTAGGGATACTTAAAAGGTACTATGTGGGTTAGCTGCTTTTGTAGCAATACTGGCAAGAATCTAAACATCCAAAGATGATTACAAATCTCTTCACATTTTGCTGCTAAAAAGAGCCTTCCTCATATTTTTTCATCAGCAGAAGATGATGACAAAAAATATTTCTCTAAGAAGACAGGCTTGGGACCCCAAGCACCCTGCATCACAGGAACTCACCTGGGCAGGTGGGCAAGGCTGAGCACTCCAGCCCTGTCTCCTCACTGCTGGGGGATGGGTTGGGCACCCTGGCACCAAAGGGAGTTGTGGATATGAGTGTTGGCAAGGGCAGAGATGCTCACAATGTCCATGTGATTAATGCAAGCCATGCCTGCAAAAGCATGTGGCAAAGCATGGCCTCCATTAATCATGTTAAGAAGGGGAATTATTTTGCCTGTCACCACAATTAGGCTGTGTCAGAAGAAAACTTTTTCCAAAGTTGCAATTATTAATATTTTCTGAAATGCTATGAAGCATTATTTAATTAAACTTTCAACTACAAATAAGGCCCTCTCTCACTTTTTCAACACAATTGACTGTATCGTGCTGATAAGGGCGCTTTTGTCTCACCAGTTTTTGTGGGGATTGGTTGTTTGGGTTTTGGGTTTTTTCTGGCTAGTTGTAAAATTTTTGGTGTTTTTTGATGAAACTGAGTTCTGAGCCCTCTTAATTGTTTACACGGCCACACAAAAAGTAGGTAACAATGGCATGCAAGGGATCTTTCACAGCATCTCTGTCTCCTCAGGGGAAAGCTCACAGCTGGTCAGAAAACAAGAATTCTCTTTAACACAAAAAAACCACGTCTTCTGGTCCCATGCAGAAATGACAAAGAGATCTTTTCCAGAAAGACAAAAAAAATATTAAAAAAATATATATATGTATATATCAAGGAGAGTTTAGACAAGCTAAGGCTGAGATATGAAGCATCAGCAGGAGTTAGAATCTGGGTCTGCTGCTCTTCAGTCCTCATCTCTCTCCCATCTCTGACCCCACCAAAATGAAAGCAAAAGAATCTGAAAAGATGCCCTTCTGTAGGGATTTCAATACACATTTTTTGTGATGAAGAAATGTTTCATACAGCAAACCACCAGCTAATTCTAAAATTTCTAGGAAACAGAAAGTTTTAAATACAAAACTATTCTGAATCAAGCTGGAAACTTTGCTTCCACTATTTTCTTTAATCATTTTTTGAAATTCAGCTCTGATCCATTAACTTATCAGGGCTAATGGAGAGCATGTTGCCTCTTGTATTACAGTGCTAATGTATAGCACTTGTCAGATTTGTCAATTTTCTGTTTACAGGAAGCCAGCATTTATCAGTCATTAGTCTTTATCCTTTTCATCTTTTTGCAGCAAGGAGTGATCTGTATTTTCTCCAGTGGAGTCATTGAGATTTGTAAGCCGTTTAGCCTTGTATCTGATGTTATTCACAATGGGAACACTCTCTCAAATTAAATTATTGGAGAAAAATGTAAATCAATTATGTTTACAGCTCTCAACAAACAGAATTAAAATCTTCCACCAGTCTGCTTTGAGTCCTAATCATTTGTGTGATTAACCCAGTGTCTGGGATTTGCAAGAGAGCATGAGATGAATTGGCTTCTCTTCATTATCTGACATTGTTCAGCTATTCCTGAGGTGTCTTTAAAAAAATGGGCAAGCAGAAGCTCCCCCCCCCTTAAAATCATTATCCATGAAGCAATGGATAACACCCACTGCCATTCCTCAGGACCATTGTGCAGCACATATGGAAGTCAGAAGGTCACGCTCTTGAGATAGCAAATGAAGCAAAACCAGTAACAGGTCAAGAATAAACATACAACCACCCTGGCTCTGGTCAGCCTGCTCATGAAGGAGTGGGAGTGAAGGAAAAAGGTTTTGGTGCATGATACAAAGAAAAGTAATTCTTGAAAATAATGAGCATCAGCCACAAAGGTGAAGCCCAAAGAACTGCTCACCTCCCCACTACAGCACTTTAGTGTTGTCCTCTGCTGTATCCATTTCCCACTGGTTTCACTGTGTTTGGGCTGATAAAATATGGAGGATTTGATGATCCCCAGGTGTTGCGGGAAGGAGAGTCTTGGCGATAATGCTAAGTCCGGTGTTATGGCGATGTTGCCACTGACGGTTAGGGATAGCTTAGCTAAGCCAGCCGAGTACCTACTCTCAGAGGCCCTTGCTCAGGAATGAGCTACCTGGTCTTGCTCAGCCTCACCCTTTATTGGCCCAATGATCTCGGGCATGCCCACTTGGGTCAGCCCTAATTGGGCACAGGTGGGCTGAGCATCAGCTGAGTGCAGGCACCTGTTGCCTACACCCAGGGCCAATCTGCTTTTGCAATTGTGTTAAAACACAATTCAGAACCCTTATGTGCTCAGCAATCAATTTGGTTCCCAGCTCTGAAAAGCCCTTTGGAGCCACAGGGATCTGCCCCATGCCACCCCACAGGTCCTGCTCCAGGGCTGACAGCCATGGGGGTCACATCTGGGATCCCCACCCCTCTTCTGGGGAGAGCAGGGAGGTCTTTGAGAATGTCTCAAGACAGTGTGCGGGGTTTTGCCAGAATAACAGGCCTGGAGCTCTTAACCTTTATGTTATAGTGAAGTACAGCCCTCTTTAACACTATTTCTGTATTTTTTATCCCAGCACTTCAGCAAGGCAGATGCTTGTGGCTGCCACACCATGCAGGTGGGAGGCTGAGCAGAGCACTAAGAGAACCTAGGTAAGAAGCTTCCGTGAAAGTGCATTATTTCAGGAGAATCTGGTGTCCAGGTAGAATCCAAGAGCCCAGACAGCTTTTCACAGATGCAGTGGCTGGGCTGAATGGCTGAAGTCAGCCTGAAGTGCCTGGCAGGCTGTGCTTGCTCTACTGCAGGAAGAGTTCAACCAGCTGGGACTGAAGGGACCAGTCCTTCCCCCAGGGAAGAGAGGAGCCTCCACCTCTGCAAGAGCCCTGGTGCATCCTCTGTCCCTGCAGGCAGCCTGCCATGGGTGGCAAGCAGCAGGAGCACCCTGTTCTTGGAAAGAGCACCCTGTTCTCAGCAGCCTTCATCCATTTCAATAGCCCAAATCCTTCACAGCCTTATGTAAATCCCACATCATCCCAGAGTTTGACAAAATACATACTTTACACACAGCCTGTACCAGTATCTACAAATCCAGCATTTAATGGCTTGACACGCTGATAAAATATCAAATTATTTATTCCAACCTTATAATCAGAAAGTCAGGATTACAGTGAATGGGATCTTTTCTATCCTCAGTTTTAAAAGGTCTAATTATTTTATTACTCAACGTATGCACATGTGGATAAGTAATAATTATTTTCAGTATTATCCTGCATAATAGAACCAGTTAATGCTCAGAGATAATAGTGCAGAGACAGCTCATTATACCAATCTGTACAAAAATAACAGAATTATTTTTTCTTCTGAAAAAACTTGGTCTGGTTTGATAATAGCAAGTTTCAATTACTTCTTTATTTGCTGAAGGATTAAACTATGTGCAGGCAGTATAGCGATGATTATTTAACAATGAATCACAATGTGCTTTTATATGGGGTTCAAAGAAGAATAAGTCATCCAAAGGATTTGAAGACAAAGCTGAGAAAGGCTACACTAAAGGAAGGATGATCCTGAAATTATTACATATCTATGGCAGGAAATGTCACCTCAGATTTTGTGCTGCTAACAGCTGAGAAAACTTGGATGAGTGTGGGGAGGAGGAAACGATGCTTTCCAATAGCTCCAAACCACATAAGTTTAAGGTGCAGAAAGCTGGTTCAGCCACAGAGCACACTTAGTTTCACCAGAGGGGAACTTGTGCCCCAAAGCAGGGCAATGGCAACACAGGAGGAGCTATGCTCTGTGAGCACTGCACAGCTGCCACTGGAACATTTCTGCATCATCCAGACTGTTTTCAGCACAAATCCAAAGCAGCTACTGTGAAGAAAACTAACTTTGTCCCAGTAAAACCCAGCACACATACCCATTGCTGCTTTCCTTGAGTGAGCCATTTATTGCTCTAGATGTATAAATTTATAATCACTGTTAATTTTGACTAATTACTAAGGCAGTTGTTTACTTCTTGACTCCCAGCTTGATTTAGAGAGGAAGTGTGTAATGGGAGCCTTGTGCAAATCAAAGGCTGCTGTTAAGGCAAAGGCAGAGGATGCTGGCTGCTGGGAGTTAGCAGCAGACTGGAGAGCAGGCAGAAGCCTCCTGGAAGTGGTGGTCTGGCCCCAGCTGCATTACCAGTGATGTCCCCTCAGGACACACAGGCAGGCTGGGAGCAGGCAGGACACCACAGCTGAGGGGCTGGGTGTAGTCACACCCCCACCTGCTCTTGCTGGAGCAGCCCCCAGGCTGGCAGAGGCCCTCAGGATATCAAAGCCATGGTCCATGAAGGAGCAGAGTCCAAGGAAGACTCAGGAGCTGTAGCCACCTCAGTAACATTCAGAGGTCACTGTGCATGGTCTACAGCAGCAGTAGAACCCTCTCAAATTTACAAATGGATGTCCACCTCTACCCCACACCGTGTGCTGTATCACCTGTACACAGATCTTCCTAACAGACTTCTTAAACTCAACCTCACCTGCCAGCACATTGCCTAAAATTCACACTGAGAGACCCCCAGACAGAGCTGGGATCTCCCACCTACTCCAGCTGCTGGCTTGTTTCTAACCTGGATGATCAGATAAAAGACCAGCTAAATGTGGCTTTTTGAGAATTTTTACGAGTACCTGATTTCTTTTCAGCTTGCATAAAAATATTTTTTAAAGCTCAAAACCCAGCAGATGTACCTGTGGGAAGAGCTCAGTCTGCTTCTGGCTGAGCAGTGGGGAACACAGATATCCTTGGCTCCTAGGGGCAGTTTTGCCAGGAGGATAACCAGCACCAGCATCCCCACAAGATCCCCCAGAATATCTCCAAAAAGATCACCACCCCCTCACAGACCAACATGAGTGGCTGGGGATGCAGTTGGTGTCTCCCCCAAAGCCCTGGAGCTGTGTCCTGGGAGCAGCCAGGCCAAGCACTGAGGGGGAGACCCACTGCGACCCCCTTTGCTTGTGCGGTGGGGACTGCCAGGGCAGTGCCAGGGACTTCACACCATGGCATACTTTCAAGAAAGGAAAATAAGGTACAGAAGGAGAGCTAAAATAAAATCTCAATGGAAAAGGAGGACTTTCATTTCAAGCCTTTCTGTCTTTCATCCCTTGGAGGATGTCCTGAAAGTGAAAAGATAAAATCACAGCTATATTGAACAAATTTCATAGCCTACTTCTGCTTTTGATGAAAAATCATTCTTTTTTTTTTTTTTTTCCTGCACCAACATTTATGTGTGTGCCCAGGGAACTACAAAGGTCCCCTTTAACCAAATGAAATATTGTTACTGCCTCTAGACAGATATTACAGATCCTTGCAATTTCTATCTTCCAGCAGACAAGGCTGAGGCTGTGAATTTATCTGTCTGCAGCTTTTGGCTTTTTTCTACACCAGTCCTGTGGGTGTGAGTGATGCTTCTCCTTGGCCGTGATCCATCACTGCTTTCACTGGAAGTCCAGGAACATTCTCAGTTTCAGGCATTGAACTGTCTCCATCACTGGCACGAGCCATACCAGCCCAGCTCTGTGGGCACAAGTGAACTTTGCCATTTCCTCAATGCCAACTATTCTATGATTCTGTGACTGTCCCCAGAATCTGGGATTCCAGGAGGAACATTTCTCACCCATGTCCCAGGTCCCAGCTACTCGATGACGCTGCCAGTTGCAAATCTTATTCCTACAGCACTGATGGGTTCCTTTTCCATAGATTACACAGGACATTTTTATCATTCAATTTGCATGAGCCAGCAATACAATTCACTGTAATATAGTACCTCTATAAACATTTCATAGGAAGATGCCAAGTACAATAAATTTCTTTGTACAACCACTCTCAGTCACTGATAAAGCCTGGTACACACCAAAGGCATTGCAAGGCCTGTGATCCAAAGCCTAGCAGGAAGCATTGGCTGTCCCATCTGTTGGCAAGGGGAAAACAAACTTAAAACTTTGCTCAAACTATTCACCAGCACAGCACCCCAAAGCTCTTACAAAGGTCTGAACTTTCATGGCACACAATCTGGGCAGAATGTCATGGAAAGACTAAGAGAAAACCATCAATTTTAGGGCAGAAAATATGAGCCTAGTGACTAGATTCACTCCTTGGGCTCAGGAAGCCTTCTCCTCTGTGCCAAACTAGGCCTACAAGGGATGGCATGGAGCAGGGGAGAGAGGTGTGCTGCAGGATGCAGTTCCAAATGTCTCTTAACACCTTTGGCAGCCTCTCACATCTGTTTATCCCCACCACTTACCATGCTCTTCAGGGCTGATCTCTGTACCTCTCTCCCCCTGACAAGCAGATGTGCTTTTTATATGGCAGATGTTGTTACTTGCTCTGAGATAAATAACAGATCTTTCCATCTCTTACAAAGAATGAGAATAATTTCTAAAAAAATATAAAATAACCAGCCTGTTTTGGGACTTAGTGCCAATATTTAGTAAAAACTTCTGTTTACAGACACAGTATTTTAAGGCCATGCTCATTTAAAAATTGGTATTACAAGCCTTGTGCAGTTCCCTAAGGCTGAAAAAAACAGCCTGGAAATACTTCAATATTTGATGCCTGAAGAGAGGCAGCAATAGCACATCAGGTCCAGAGTCAATGGACAAACAGTTCACAGGAAAGCAACATCTGAGCAGCCTGCCCACAGCCAGAGTTTGAGG
Source organism: Calypte anna (assembly GCF_003957555.1). NCBI lineage: Eukaryota > Metazoa > Chordata > Aves > Apodiformes > Trochilidae > Calypte > Calypte anna. The sequence continues at coordinate 25,736,320 of NC_044245.1, read as the reverse complement.
AATTTCCAGAAAGGCTCACTTGCTGTCCAGGACAGACAGATGGTACAAAGTTTCCTTTCTAATCCCTTTTTTGGGATGCTTAGAATAAACTAGAAAATCCACAGAGATCCCTTGGGAGTCGCTTCAGCAGCCCCTGCTCCTTTGGACGGAGGACACCTTTTGTGTAAAGCCCAGTATGGTGGATCCCAAGCTGCCTGAGGCTTTAAATATTGCATCAGTTTTAATGATCCTAACCAGCTTTGCACACCTTAAGCAGGTTCCTTTACCTGCAAAGGGTAAGAGCTAAGGACTTTCTTTTTTCCAAGCATGTTTTTTCAGCTGAAAAGCAAATAATTCTGGTAAAGAAATGCCACCTTGGGACCGGAAAATCCATAGTCAGAGCAAATAAAGTTGGGACTGGATTTTATTTGATGTAATTTTCAGCTTCTTTCATTTTTTCCCCCTGAGGGAAAGCTAAAGGCTAGCAGTGGACACATCACCAGAGTCAGGAGATGTTTCACTGGTGTGTTACATGGAGAAGAAGTAAACCCTTTGCAGTCCAAACCTCAGGCCGTGTGGGAAATGGGCAAATCCCTGCAGTATAATGTTAGGATCCCTGTACCACTCCAGGTGTCCCCTTTCTCATCATGCAGAGGATGGAGGTGGCTGTCCCAAGCCCCCTGAAGCTTGTCACCCTGCCCAGAGAGGTGCTGGGAGCAGGGACAGTGGGGAATAGCCCTGGGGATGTGTCCTCCTTTCCCATATGGGGATGCTCCCCAGCTCCCACCACCATAAGCACTCCTTGTGCCCTGAAGGATGCTGCAAGGGTGTGAGACCCAGTGAAACCTGATATAGAAAGAAGCCAAATAAAAGTCATAGCATGTGGCTTAGCTTTTAATCACATCTCTTGTTCCAAAAACATCCATGCTACAGCAGCACAGTTAAGCATCACAGCTATTGGAAAATGGCAATTGAATCCCACGGGTAGCATTGATATTTTATGTTTATAGCTTTCCCAGCTCCAGTTAGGCAGGGAATAAAGTTCTGCTTTTACAAATGCCTACACCATAGCTAATTACATAGTGATCAGTTTGCTTTAATAGAAGGAGTTATGTGGTAGTGATGTGACCCAGAAGTGATTATAAATCAATAAATCACACATAAGGTTCACGTGACACATGCAGATAGCTGCACAGGTACCTTGCTACATATATTATGTTCAGGAGTAGGCAATGCCATTATGCCATTACTCATTTTCAAAGCCTTTTTCTTTTTTTTTTTTTTTTTTTTAAAAATATAGCCCAAGTATTTTCAGATTTCTAACATCTTAGTTACTTGTAGAAAGAAACTTTTTTGTAGCAGTCTTAAGAAACTTTGGAGTAAGTTTTTGTCATTATTCCTAAACTTGAAGAGAAATACCCACACTTTTTAACTCACCAAATACTTCTTACTGTAATAAAGATCTGAATTAAGCAGAGTAAAATACAAAGAACAGCAAAGCTGATAATCTGGGTTCCCATACCAAAGGGTAATTTCAACTTTATACAATTAAACAAAACAACCACCCCAACTTGATAGAATACCCAAGAAAACAAGCTGGGTCAAGATGAAGTTATTTACCTAGAAACCCATCCACTTTAACTATCACAATTGAGAGTAAGTTATCAAAGCAGCTTTTGTCCTACGAAGGTTGGGATTTGATCCCAGAAGCCCCTTTGACTCCCTGGTCACCTGTGAGATACAAAGATTTGTTGCAGGTAAGAGAAGAAGAGGCAGCAGCTCCTGCCATGTGTGACCTGCTCTGTCTGGGTCACACCACAGAGGGAAAAGCACAATAGTTCACAGTGAGGGGGAAGAACAACTGATTTAAGGGTACTACTTTCTTAACCTGCACTTGGCATTTGAAAACACTCTGAGGTTTGAAAGACCTCCTGCACCCTCCAGTTCTTTAGATGTTTTCTGAAGCAGGAGCTGCTTTATTCTTCCTTCTTTTGAGATTGCTTTTTACACGGACTTTTATTGTTCATCCAGCTTTTGAGATGGGGGAATTATATATTGCCCGATAAACTTGGAGAATATTGGTTTCAAAATAACTATCCACACCACAGGATGTCAGTAACATCTAAATAGCTTTTACAGAATTGCCTCTTAACTCCAAATACCCCCTTGGCATTCCAGGTTAATATTCCTTTCTTGCTTTTTCTCACTGGATAGTTTTAGTGAGCTTTTAACATGGAATCTAGTAAAATCCCTACCACAGTTCAGGACTGGGGATTAAACTAGTAAATTCCTGTAACATATCCCCTGGCTTTCACTTCTGTTTGGTTAGTTTGTATTCCAAAAGCCATTAACTAGTCTTGAAGTCACTACCAGTCAGCTCAGAAGTCCATACACACACCCTCAGCCTGGCTGCTCTTAATGCATGGAGGCCATACATAGAAGATGTTCCCAAACAGCCAAGAGAGCATCTCTTGCTCTGGGAGTCAGCTGTGGCTTTGCAGAGCCTGTGTGAATGGAGAAGATGAGAAGATGAGAACACGGAAAAGCTAATTCCTTTTGATTTACCAGTCCAATCTCCACTTGGTGGGCTGCTGTTTCTGGATTAGTACACATGTCTGAGGAAAAGCACAGGGATTCAGGTGTGTCCTCAATCAGGACAACCAGAAAGGGCTGCTGGTGGATTTGAAGAGTTAGGGATGAGGCCATGCAGCTACCTTCTCTGCTCCTTCAGCACAGCACTATGACACTCAAACCAAAAGGGATATTTCTCTATGATGTTCTGACACCTACTTAGTGGCTATGTCAGGGGTGCCTTATGCCTCTACTCCAGGGCTTAAATCCTGTGACATCAAAACAGCTTTAATCTGCCAGTCTCTCTTTGGTGCAGAAATGGTTTGGTATTTTGTTTTGTGGGGTTTTTTTGTTTTGGTTTTGGTTTGGTTTGGTTTGGGTTTTTTGGAACAGCAAGCTAGTGTGCTTAAGATGTGTCATTTTTTTAAGTTTTAGAGTTGCTTTCAAAACTATGCCTAAGCAAACATTGTAATAAGCTATATATTGTAGCAGTGTGCTTAGATGCCCTTCGTGCTTTGACATGCAATAGAGCAGGGTACAGACTTCATGCAGTGCCCTCATATCCACACCAGTCGTGTGCCCACAAGGAACTGGTTTGTACCTCACTGCACTGCCAGGCAGTTCTTGCAGTAGATTTTGCAGGGAAGACCTCATCCACAGCCATCTAGGAGAATGTAAAGTCCCAGAATTCATCTCTTTCTTGTCCCAAGACTCAGACTACAGAGAAAAAAATCATTGTTAGAAAGACTCACACTGTTCTCTGAGTATCTGATTGTGACCAGAGTACATGAGGTGGGGGGCTGGAGCAGTGGCTCTGGATGTGGTACACTGGATCCTCCAAAGGACTGTAAAAGGTGGATGATTTTGTGTCCACTATGGTTCTAATTCCTTCTCTAGCCTCTTAGGCTCATTCTCTGCAAAAAGAGATTGTCTAACTGCAAATAATATTTTTTTTTCCTTTTCAATCACCTTTGTTTTCCTTTCAATACTGCTGGGAGGTCACTTAAATCATAATTGCATGTACCAGAGGATTTTTCAGTGATGTCTTGTGTCCTTGTTGGTTTTTTTGTGGGTTTTGGGGGTTTTTTTTGTATAAGGTCAAGGAGATGGAAAACAGAACAAGTCATTACAACACAAACTCCAGTCTCCATAGCAACAATGAAAAGTGTTTTCCTTCCTCAGCTTTACAATGCTAAGCCTATAGTCTTACCTGTGGCCCAGCACACAGAGGTTAAACTCTTTCCTAACTAATTTGCTTTTTGTGGAGTTTTAAAAGTAGGGTGAGCAGCAGAGGCCAAGTGAGACCCAAGATGCTTTCCTGAGCTCTGGGAGGAGAGACAAAGGTTTGGGAAGGGCAGGTGGAAAACAGCATTTTCATCTCTGTAGGACTGGTATGTGGCAAAGCACAAATCACCTCGGGCGAAGGAAGTGATGGAGAAAAACATTACAGTGCCACCCTCCCTCAGACTGATTGTCCCACTGGGGTGGGATCAAGGTGGTGACACTGTACTGGCTCCCCTGAGAAATTCTGGGATATCTTGCTAACCAAAGCAATCACCTTGTCCCAAGTTACTGCAGTGAACCCTCTGCAGCCATGCAGGGAAGCTGAGCCTCATCACCAACCACGTTCTGCCCTGGTGTGTGCAGTGTCAGTGTCTGATGTGTGCTCATGAGGTGCAAAAATTGCTGAATGCTCAGGAGAAAAATTCAGAGAATCTGAGGTGGACAAACTGAACACCCCAGGACAGACTGGGAAATTTTAACTGGTTAACAGAGTCTCAATCAACAGCTGATACCAAGACCTCTGCTTTGGCACTCCATATGAAGGATTAGCACTTGGCAGAGGCCTATCTGGAGGAAACTACTTTAAGTACCAAGAGGTGATTCAAAGACCCTTCTGCTTTTTTGTAAAGTCAGCTCTTTCTAACTCTTCTCTCCTCCCCTGCCTGCCAGCTTCCTAGGCAGGGGCTGCAGATGTACCACTGTATGTGCCCATGCTGCTGCAGTAACCTGTGCTGGTCACACATCACTAGGGCATCCCTAAATTGTACAATCCCTAAATTGTACAATCCCTGAATTGTACAATCATTTGTACAAAAGCTGTTGATTCCCTCTGACAATCTGAGCCAAGTCCCACCATATGAAATCAGCAATTGCATGACAAGAAGGACAGCAACATCAGGCTGAAATGCAGACAAACCTGACTGTACTTCAATGCACACAGAAAATGCACTTGATTTATGTTCCAAATTGATCTTCCAATTGACAGTGTTAAATTGGAATAGCTGAGCTGGACAGCAATGGTATATTTAACTCAAAACAAGTTAAAAGCAAAAATGAAGAGCTGAGTTTCATCACTTGTAAAGCAACATCCCAAGAGAGTTTCCTTTTAACTGTACCAAGAGGAAAAATTTGAGATATATTTGACATATATGAGAATTCTGGAGGCACTATACAGTACCAGCTGAAGCTGATAAAATTTTACAGTGGTAAAGGATTGCAAGATTTTGCCCCACAGAGACTAAGAACCTGCCATTTAAAGATATTTAAGTTTATATTATAAAAAAAAACTAAAGTATATTTTTTTTATTTATTTAAAGAGGTCTATTTAGATTTAGGTAATTTTTCCCCCACTCAGTAGCTGGGGGAAATTAAACAGAAAGAAACTGATATTCTCAAATCAGTTCTAACTGGGTCTTCAATCAGCAGGATATTTTCTTCAGCTTTGAGAAGTTCTTTTCACTTATTAGATCAAAATCAAAGGTGACTTCACTGATGGCAGCATGATATTAACCTGTACTTGAGCAGTAGAAGGGATGTACCAGGAGGGTTCCTGCAGTGAGTCAAAAACGGGGACTGTGATCAGCTGAATGGGTCCACAGCTCCTTACTGCCTCTCCACAGTACCCAAAAAGGGAAAATTCACTATTTTATCAGCCCTCTCCAACCTCAGCCTAGGACTGGACACTGGCAGATACCATGGCTACACGTGGGCCACGTGCAGTGTAACCCCCAGTCTGCTGGCAGAGCATCACCTGCTTGGGGTACTCCCTGATTCCTGACCACACCATCCTGCTTGTGATGTGGGTCTCTTGTACATGGGAAGCGCCTGGCGAGTTTCTGCAGCTCTGGTGGACTTTCTATGCTATAGATTCTGTACATTATTCCACCAGAATAAAGCTAAGTGATATCCTACCTACGGTGTAACTCCAACAGACCACAGCCAGCTTACTTTCTGCTACATATTTTATTGGTTTTGCTGTTAATCTTTCAAGATAAAGGTATTTCACTGTTTTAGATTCTGTACTACTTGTTTTTCCAGTCAAAAACAGAAATAATAAACTTTCAGGAAAAAGTGGTAAATATGTTAGTTCAGAGAACAGATTATTTAGATTTCACTTCACCCCTCCAGGAAAGTAATTGGCATGGAACAGAAGTCTCATCTCTGCTGCAAATGGTATTGCAAATCGTGGTATTTCAACAAGATACTTATTGAGGGCTTTACCGTAGTGTTGTGCACTTGTCTCAACGCTCCTCACCAGTTATAACAAGCTGACATATTCAGTAACTAAAGGTCATTGTATTAAATAAAGATTCTTGTTTTATTGTCTCAAGTACATGCTTTGAAATTGTTATGAGTGCAAATTCAACACTGAACTCTGCAGGCACATGTATTTGTTGCATAGGATGAAACATCACATCAATGGGTTCATTGAAACACCTGACATTTACTCATAATGCACACTGCTACAAGTGGCAAAATGATTCAGTTCCATAGTTGTTTATACATTGAATATATGTGTTGACTTATGGCTGGCTCTCAATATCAATGAACAAAGAATACTTTATATTATACTTACATAATGGTTGCATCCAAATGGAATTTTTTTATCTTCATGTGGCTTAATCAGTAGATGGAAACCACTGGAAAAGTTGGAAGGACTCAGCACTATCAGTCTGTTCCCAGGACAGAGCTATGGACACTGAAACTGCTGAAAATGTCCCTACCAAAGCCAATGGTTTGGCAACAGGCATGTAACATCCATGATCAAGAGCAGATCATTTACAAATTCAATTATTGTTCCTTTAACAGTAGCTATTTGGTTTGTGCCTCAAAGGGGAAGACTTCCCAGTATTCCCATTCCTCCCAGCAGGGCTCTTGGGACCAAATAGTGACAGGCACACAAAGCCTGGGTCAACACCAGGACACAGATAGGTAGGAGGTGGGTCAGGCAGTTCTGTTTGCAAACAAGCCTTCCAAAAACTGTGCTGCTGCATCCATACTCTCCAGCAGGAAGGATTTACCTTGAAATGCTTTCCAAGAGGTCTGAAAATGAACAGTAAAGCAGGACTGCATGCAGAGATATCTTCTGCCCTGGAATGGGAGATGCCTATTCCAGTAATTCAGCTTTCCCCCTTCCTTAAAGGTACATGGGATTCTCTGTGTTTACACTTGGAATAAATTGGTCTGCTGAGAACTTCAGCCCTCCCTCTGCTATTAGTTTGGCTATGGAGAGCACAAATTTAAAATGATAAAAGGCAGAAAAAGTCATGGTATTACACCTTTGCTAACTGTTCAGCATTTTTACCAAAAAGCCAAAGAAAACTTCACAGAATCATAGAATTGGCTGGGTTGGAAGGGACCTCAGAGATCATCAAGTCCAACCCTTGATCCACTACTGCTGCAGTTACCAGACCATGGCACTGAGTGCCACATCCAGCCTCTTCCTAAATATCTCCAGGGATGGAGAATCCACTACTTCCCTGGGCAGCCCATTCCAATGCCGGATCACCCTCTTGGTAAAGAAATTCTTTCTAATGTCCAACCTAAACCTCCCCTGGTACAACTTAAGACCATGCCCTCTTATCTTGCTGAGAGTTGCCTGGGAAAAGAGACCAACCCCCCCCCCGGCTCCAACCTCCTTTCAGGGAGTTGTAGAGAGCAATGAGGTCTCCCCTGAGCCTCCTCTTCTCCAGGCTGAACAGCCCCAGCTCCCTCAGCCTCTCCTCATAGGATCTGTGCTCGAATCCCTTCAGCAGCCTGGTTGCCCTTGGCCACTGACACATCGGTGAATAACCAGCCTCTCATAAATACATATCCAAAAGAAAGGAAGTCCACTAATAATTTAAAAATATTGAAGTTTAAGTTCAAATAGCTGAGAAATGAAAGTCCTTCACAAACCCTACCTTCAGTATCTTAAATTATTCATTTACTTTTAAGCGAGAAACATGACATTCTAATAGCTCTTCTTGGACAGACAATTAAAAAGAAAATCCACATCACAGAAATAAAAACAAACAATTAAAGAATGACCTTTAGTTGTTCTTTTAAGATGCATAACTCTGTATTTTGCATAATAAACCTGGTAATTATTAATGAGACTGATTTCTTGCTTGTTGATAAGACTTCAGCTCATGCCTTTTCCAGCCACCTAAAACTTCAGCTCCCTCCAGCTCCTACCAGCTGCCAGTGCTGTCAAGTGTTACCACAGACAAGGCTTAGCCAAACAAACCAGTGAATTTTATCACTTTCTTTTAGTTCTAGAAGAGCCAAATGGATTTAAGATCAATAAAATACAAAGGAATTTTCTTAATGGATATGCTAAATGGACAGAGGTCTTTCAAGGGCAGTGGGAGCTTTTCAGTGTTTACTTCTATAACAAGCAATCCATACCAAAACACACAGAACACAGCTTAAAGCTTTGTACTCACCATTAAAGAAATTATAGGTTTTTTTCACTATAAGGTGATTAGTATCTTTTTTCTAAGCAAATCTTTTGCCTCTTGAAACAGCACACTGCTCGTAGTTTTGAAGTAATTGTGATGGATGCTTTCCTTCATTCATGGTGCATCAAACCTTGTGTAAAATTTACAATAAAACTATCCTATACATTAAACAAATAATGAAAAAGCATCTTTGGGCACTCTATATTTCTGGGGACAGGATGAGAAACCCATTGTCTTCTTCACCTTGACTGTCATTATCCACACTTGTATAATGGATGGTGGTGCTGGCATGCAAAGCTTCTGTGAGCCCACTCCTGCTCAGGACTCACCTAAGCACTGCTTGGATCAGAGCACACCTTGCTACTAGCACTGGCTGCCTTAAGTCAGCAATCTTTAATGTGCCATTCCTATTGTGGAATTCTGGCATCTGTATAAGTTGTTTTAAACGAGAATACAAACAGTGTACAAAATATGAGCTACCACTGGGAATGGAGGGGAAGAAGTTACCAGATTTGCTTGGAAAGGGTCTGTGGATGTAAATATGTTTACCCTCACCTCCAGCTCACTTTAGGCATCATTTATAAGATTACATTTTTCAAACCAAAAAGCAATTTTTCATTATAAACTAATTAGGTCCCTAGAAAGGTGCATTACCTGGGTACACACATGAGTAGGCAGATGCTAAACAAGTATTATAACCAGTTCAGCTGAACTAAAAAGTTTCACTAAATGTGTTGATAAAAAAACCTGTGCCCTAAATTTCAGTACTTGAAAAAAAAATTTAAGCAACTTGGATACTGACTGGTAAGTAGGCACGCGTGTAGACAGTGAAGGAGTGGAAACAAACTGTTGTCAAACACTGATTTTGATATTAAAATGGAGCAGCTCTAGTGATGAATATTAGTGGTTACTGTACATCTGATGGAAGTGCAACAAAATACATCCTTATGCCCTAGAACTTTGGAGTTGGATTACACTTTAATAGCCTTGAAAGTTTAAAAAGCTTTAGGTGTGTGCAAATGGCAGCATCAGAGACAATTTTCAAGCTTCCCTTCTGTCCCTGTGTATTAGGCCCTTGAGGATAAAGGATGCTCCCAATGTCCAGGCAGCAGAGAGGCTGCAGCAGAGGAGGATGTAGCAAAGCAACACTAAGTGGCACAGGAGACTTGCAATTGACATTTAAATAGACACAAGCAACAGCAACCTAAAATCCTACCTAAGAAATGGGAAGAAAGGTAAAGGAAAGAGAAGCAGGCTGCTCCCCGAATTGTCCCCAGTCAGGATCCAGGAGCAAGGCTTTGGCAAACAACATGTTGCTACAACTTGAGACAGATGGAAATGTACCTACTTGTCAAAACTGTTATTGCCCAAGAGGAAAGAAATTACATTGTCTTGAACGCACTGTGGGTAACAGACTGGGAAAGGCCCAGAATAGAAACATAAATGTAATGTAAAACTAGTTTTGGAAAATTAAATGCAAGCTGTCTGTTGCACAAAAAGGGGGTCTATTTTCTCAAGAGATAAAAAAGCAGGTACTTTTTTCTTAAACATGACAGTACCAGTGTTACAATATATATGCACTGTCCTGTTGAAGACTTAAAATGTTTCCTATAAATTACAGATGTTCATTATACAGTATTATGAACAGAGTAATTTCCACGATTGAGCAGTTTACAAATTCTGGTCTATACTGAACAATGTACTGAGCTTGAAGGAGCTCGTGAATTCCAACTGCAGCAGAACTCAGTAGTATTTTTTAAAATTTTACATACTAACAATAATCTGAGTCCCACTTTGAAAAAAGTGTAGAATTTTCTTCATAAGACAGGGTCAATTTAATAGTGAACTACATCTTTTCTTTTATAGCACATTTCACAGTAAAGCTCAAGAAAGAAAGCAGCTTTCAATTTCAACAGCACTGTGTGTTTCTAGTACTGCTCATTTCTTCCCATTGAAATAAGCTACACTAGTACCACAGTTTTGTTCTTTTTCCACTGAATCCACATTGGAAAACAAACACTAATTGCACCTTTTTCATTAAGGCAGAGGATGATATACAAACAGAAAGATGCATTGCACTATGCGTGCTAAGGTAAAAAAAAATAAGATTTTCTATTTTCAAACTGTCCATTTATTTTTACCAAATCTTGAAGTCTCCCACCTTCCACTAGAAGAAGCAAAATACTGTAATTAACATAAAGTTGTTGTGATTACTCCATTTCAATGTTATTCTTGCACAGAAAGCCAAGTATCCAGAGACATCCATTTCACACGCATTATGGCATGAGCATCACCAGTATTCCATAGAAACCACATTTAAGTCCAGTTGGAAGTTACAAGATGCTTCCATATGCATGAAAACAATTTTTAATCCCTTTCATTTTTTGTGTTCTGAGTCTTCAGAAATGGTGATTTTTTTAATAGGTTTGGTAGCCTCATCCATCAGTTCCTTCAGCTGCCCAATCTGTTCATCACGGAAGTCATTGAGTTTTTCTTCTGTGAGCTGGATTCCATACACAGTCTTTTCCCTCAAGTTTTGTTTGTCCTCATTAATTTGTTGTTGTATCAGTGCTGCATAGTTCTAATGGGGAAGGAATACAAAGGTCACAAAAATGACATATGGAGGATTCAGGTAAAGTTTTTTTTAATACCATTTTACCGTAATAATAACATACTCTTACTCAACCTTCTACAAGAGTCTATCAATCAACATCAAATGACAAAAAAAATAAGCTTTGTATAAGGAAGAAAGTCATGAAGACATTTCTAGTATTTATGATCAATTTTAAGCAGCTGATTTAAAATGGGTATCATATATGCACAGATTACTTTAATTCTGTCTTATTATGAACTATTATTGAAAGTAAAACCAAATTTAATTATAGATCAAATATATTTCTGTAGTTACAATTATTAAAACACATTTTCTATCTAGCAGGATATCAATAGGATTCACTTTGTAAATTTACACAGCTGGAAAATAGTATTCTTGAAGACACAGATCAGAAAAATCAATCTATAACTGAACAATGCTGTAAAGCCTTTCTGTCTAACCTCTCTGTGCTTTCTGGAGAACTAGCAGTGTTATTTGCACCCAGCCCTGGACTGCTCCAAAGCTGGTAAGAATTCAGCAGCTGTGACACTTCTGCCACTTTGTCAGCTTTGGAAGAAATCAGTTACCAAAATTAAAAGTTAGTGGAGAATAAGAAAGGGCTTCAGAGACAGGTACCTCCATATTTCATACTCATTCCCTGAAGGAAAAAGCCAATAACAACTTTTCTATACTGTTTTGGACATAATTAAGTCTGTTGAGGCTTACTTTATAGCCTGTTGTAAAAGAAAGCATTTGGACCACGTTTACTTAATTAACAACATCTTATGTCAGTGGTAAAGCAGTCAATATGTGTTGCATCAATACCAGGCTGAGGCCACAGTAAAAGCAAAACTTTCTCAAGGGCAGAAATGGAAGTGTCCAAGAGGTTATACCAGTAATGTCTGCACAGATGGAAAATTGCTTTCTCCCTACTTTGGAGGGATCCTCGACCATTACAACTCTTCTAAATTGCAACACTCAAGGTTTTGCAAGGACACCAGTTCTGAAAATGTAATTCTGCTACTGGTGCTGCCACCAGCACTGGTGTTCAAAGCCCATCAGCACAGATCCTGAGAGCTCCTCAGCTCCCTCTGCTCAGCTCCAGCCTTGCTGCACCAGCTCTCAAAGAAGCTGCAGTGAGTAAATTTGTCAAAACTTTTATAGCATGTGTAAGTACATAGAACATAGAACACAGAACAACAGAACAGTTGGGGTTGGAAGGGACCTTAAAGATCATCCAGGTCCAGCCACTTTGCCATGGGCAGGGACACCTCCCACTAGACCAGGTTGCTGAAACCTCCATCCAGCCTGGCCTTACATTCAAACCTGAACCTATTCAGATGTTTAAAAGTTAATCATATACATAGCCAATGGCTTGGAAGGGAGTCTAACCATGTTTTTCTTATGAGGAACTTAAAAACAAAACTCCACGGTTGAGAGATGAATTTCAAAAATTATTTTTTATTGGAAAAGACACAGGCTTCTATCCTTTTTTAGTAAGGTGTCCTTTAAAGTTAGGTATCCTTTAAAGCATCCTTAAAGTTTCAAAAGCAAATCTGAATAGAGTGTAAGAAACTGAACTTTAAAAAAACCTGTATGCTGAATAACTAAGAATGATGACTGTGTTATATGGTAACACTTTTTTCTTTTTTTTCTTTTTTTAATAAAGGATTAAATATCAGGAGTATTCAAAAGCAGGGGATTTGGTGATGAGATACACACATTATTTTAATTTCATATTTTCAACTGAAGGAAACTAATTATGGAATATTAAATTGTTAATCCAATACTAGCAAAGTTACTAATGCCACTATTTCAACTCTGTGCCAAGTAATTCCAGCAAAGTAAGTGAGAAGGAAGAGTATTATTCATAAGTATGCAATACACTTCAAAATTACATTTGCTGACATACGTACACTACATTGTTTATGGTCCATGTTAAGCCTCACTAAAGTCAGCAAGATCTTACCAGTCCTTCTGCAAAGTTTAATTCATGGCTATTTGAAGCAAACAGATAGATAAAACAAACCAGGAAAAACAAAAGTAAATTCATATTAATACAGACTCTGAACTAAACTGATTCCTCATTTCTTTTAGAGCCACCTGTAGCAGCAGAACTTTGCATGAAAGTTACCTAATAAGAAAAATGACAACTTTCATAATACCAAGATTCTCCCCCCACATCACCTCTCCCTTTTTTACATTCCACATGCATTCAGGAACAGTGGCACTACTGTTAATCCCTGCAGTAATACTACATTCCAGTGGTTCCACATTAAAGTAGAGTTGGTCCAAGGCTGGGACAAATCAAACACAGTTTTTCCTAGATGACTGATTAACAGAACAGTAACAACAAGAGGGAAAGGGATAACAGATTAAGAAGTCTTCAACTTTGTGATTTATAGAATTTCTTATCAAAGCAGAAGGACAAATGGGATCTCTGAAGCTAACAGCAGGCCAGCACCAGACCAGTATGTTGCCTATCAATTATTCTACCTTGTCCTGTCTTCAAATTTCTGCACAGAACAATCCAATCAGTACTGATTCTGGACCCCGAAGAAATTCTTATTATACCAAACAACATTCACAACATACAACCCAGAAACAATACTGAAAACAAGCAATGTGAAACTCTCCATGTCTATACCAGTGCACATTCCACACTGGGACAAAAGTCTTCCCCAGTGCTAATGATCCGCTGGGAGCTGCCTGGGGCCACTGCTACAGGCATGGACGATGTACCCAGAAATAACTGAAGTCCATTTAAAGACTGGCTACAGTTTTACAAACTTTGATGACTAGATCATATTTTCTAAAAATATCTAATTAATTACTGGTAAAGAATCTGCAATGTTATGGGGTTTTTTTGTTTTTTAATCTAGCAACTAACATTCCACAAAGCATCAGCATTGAAGATTTCAGATACTGGAAGTATCTCAGCAAAAGTACCTCAGCAAAGCCTCAAGGTCCACTCTCAGAGATGCTCTGCACCCAGACTCACAGAGATGGACTCTTTGTCCACACCTTGATGCAGCAGTTCTGCTCCACAGCACTCCAGCCTGCTCCCATCTGGACATGTCATGGCTGCCTCCTTTTCCCCACTCATTTTGTAGCTGAACAAATGCTTTGGTACACACCAGAAAGTCTCAATAGTTGTGGTTTCACATCAATTTGTACTGTGACAAAAATTCAAAATTGGACCTTGAAAACATGCTGGGCTTTGGAGGGCTCATGACAGAAAATGGGATTTTCTCACCTCATTTTACTAAAAGCCAGTGATGCACCAAACAAAACACGTTTCAGTCTTTACAAAAGCACTGGAAAAAGATCAGCTACATGGCATATTTTATTTTCTCTGCCTGTGATGCCAAATGAGGAACAAACAAACCTTGGCATATTGAAGTCCGACTCATTACTGGTGCCTCAGAAATTCATACTGTTTTGTGATCAGTGGTTTGTGGAAAGGTACCATGTAATTTGCTGGTAGTTCTGTAATTTAAGATTCAGCTTCTATACTGAAAATGTGTCATTTTGATAAGGGCACATGAACTTTAACATGTTGAACTCCAAAATCCAGTAATAGGTTTAAAAGCATAAAGGAAAACAGAACCAAAACAAGTCAAAACAAACAAAAAAGCCACAACAACTACAACAACAGAAGTAAGCTAACATTTGCTCTTTCACTAATATACCTGTGGTCATGAAATATGATTATCACAGTCCCTTTCAGGCAATAAGGAGGAGCAGCATGTCTGTGTATGCTCTAGTTTTCATTAGAACTTAACAGATCCAGAATTTAACTACTTCCTGTGGTCATCTTCCCTACCAATAAAACGGAAACAAACCCTTGCTTAACGTTTCCAAACGAGCAAAATTACTTTGCTTCTGCATTTGATTTTATTTTATGTATAGCTGCATCTTCCAAAGACAACCAAACTCCTTTGTCAATCATGACAAAAATCCCTGGCAGATTTTTCAAGGGCATCTTATTCCATTTATAGTTCACATTCTTCTCAGAGAAGCAGAGACAGGAGACACAAAACAGATGATCAGTAAAGCTGAAGCCTCACAGAGCTGTGCCCAGCATGCATAAGGATGGCAGAGGGACACAGGTGCTCTCCTGCATCACATGGATGGTCAAGTGCAGGAGGTCAACCAAGAACAACCTCTAACAACCTCAGGTTTTTTAGGTTGGTTGCTTCTTTGTAAGTAGCTCTTACTGCAGTGATCCCCTGCCTGCACCAGCTCTGCACTTGCTGGGTGCCTACATGAAAACAAACAAAAAATCCAAACAAAATGTGAGCTGAATGGTAAAAGCCTGTGACTGCAGACAGAAACTAAGAGGACCAGAATCAAATCCAAGTCAGGACAGCCTCTCCTGGCCATTTAACATTAAAAATACCCTGATTTATCCAGTATCCAAATGCAGCATGCTGGCCATCGACACCCACAGACACCCTCCCAGTATCTGTTCCAGTCTGAACAGGGCCACTAGGCTCTCTTTAAAATTCTGACATGATTAAATACTTGGAAACTTCTAATGGATTTCTACAAAAACACAGCAGGTATTTGCTGTAATCAATAACCACAGGATTTTTTATTTAAATCCACTAACTGAAGTGAATATATGGTTTTCCTCTGCTAATTCGTAAGCATTCACAGAATGCATAAATTCATCAAAATGCCAAAGGGGTGAGTGACATTTGAGGTTTTAAAATACCTCATGCATTACAGAAAGGGTGTCTGCCTTGTTTTCAAAGTTGAGAAAGGATTTAATAAAAAAACATAAAAGCAAAGCCACATAATGAAAAGCTTCCTTCCCTGAGTGTCACAGCACGGACTCCTACCTGGTCCAGTGCATGCTGACAGATCATGCATTTATCTCATATGGAACCACAAAATGCCAACAGACATTTTTTATTTTATCATAAGATAAAATTGGGAAGAATGGTGATCACAATTTACACTTTCTTTGGTGTCCTCCTAAAAGGTTGGTTTAACATGTAGAACACTACATTTTAGATGACAGCACCAAAGCTCTCTGAAAGACTGTCATTCATTTAGACAGGAAAGGTCAGAATAATTGTGCCAGCCTACAGTGTGATTCACTTTGTTGCCTGATGTTATCTTTAAAAAGATCTAAACTTTTAATATCCCTTATATGTTATAAGCTGTTAAAAGCATAAAGCTGATGTAGTCACCTATTTCAAAATTCTCTCCACTTGCAGTCAAATTAATGATAATGCTGATTAAAAAACACTATCTGGGCCAGATCAGAAGCCACTGCTCTGAGACATGTTGAACAAACAGGGCACAGTCAGGCACTGAAAAAATGCTATCAAATTATTTCAAACTCATTTTCTCAGACTGACACCAAAATCCAAGCATGGCCTTACAGGCCACCCTCCTTGCTCCCTGAAGTCAACTTCAAACTGAATTTCACATTCTGCTGCTGCTACTAGGATGTTATGGTCTCATGGGGAAGGAACTAATTTTATGTATTTTTTTAATATATTGTATGACCTGCTATAGGTGACCCTGCTTTGGCAGGGGGGGTTGGACTAGATGACCTTTTGAGGTCCCTTCTAGCCCATAACTTTCTATGATTCTATACCCAGAACAGCGGAGGACCTGAGAGGAATAAGGATGTCCAGATCCTACTACAAGTCTTGACTCTTCTGTAATTTAAATCACCTGAGCATCAGCAGTAACAGCAAGCCAAAGGAAACCATAAGTGAGAACTCACATGAACGTGCAGCTCTGCATTAACACTTTTTGGCTCCTGCTAAAACCCTGAATGATGTAGGGTGAGTGTTACTAATTCCTGACTTTGCAAACAAACTGTTATTGTGTACTACAAGAGCCCCAAAGATGATCCTCTAATCTTTCTGAAAATACTATGGGACTTTACATTTTACTATGGGAAGCACCATATCCCATATAACCAAGGCTCCTCTATCTTCCTGGAGAGGGCCCACACTTTCCTTAGCATTCCTTTTGTTGCTGATCTACCTAAAAAAGTTTTTCTTGTTGCCTTGGCATCCCTGACCAGATTTAATTCCATCAGAGCTTTAGCTTTCCTAACCTGATCCCTGGCTGCTCAGGCTACCTGTCCTTGCTTCCACCCTCTGCTCCACCCTTCCTCTCCAGGACAAAGTAACTGGATCATAAAGAATGGGAATAATCAGAAAATGTCAAAGTTTTTAAAGAGTTAATCTACAAGGAAAAGCCAGGAGAACTCTAACAATGTAATGTTCTCCTGGGAGATTCAGGAAGGATGCTAAAATATGCCATTATCAAGCAATTTTTCAGGGTAGTGATCACAGTAACATAATGATGCACACACTGCAACTATACAGAACTGTTGCCGTATAAGGGGGTTGTTTTATGGTTGTTTGGTTTGCAGTCTGGGGGGAGAGAATGAAAAATTGTTCAGCTAAAATGGAGCCAGGGAATATAATTATATAATACTTATTAAACATCATGGAGAAATATTATTTGATCAGGAAGGTATAAATGGATGACTGTTTTTGAACACAGTTTACTAATATCGTTAAACTGGAAGAAATTACATTTATTTTGAGGAATGTGAAAAAAGCTCAAGGACTAACTCAGCTTTGTTTATAGCTTAAGTAACATGTTATTTTAATGTCCTTTTTTCATTTAAGACTTATGAGATCGTAATTGGAAGCGAAAATGGGAGTTTCAGGCCTAACCATCAAGGTAAATACATATCAATGCTATTAAGTCTAAACTTGAGCACAACAGCATTACAGAGCATCACTGGCTTCACTGTCATTAGTGGAAAAACAAGCTGTGATTATTTCTTTCTGGATGCACAATACTTATGTAGTACTGTACATTGGGGCCAAAATCTAGGTCACTAAAAGCTTTTTTGCACCACTGATAACAACCACAGTCTCAAAGATCCTCTCCACTTAGGTTAATAAGCTTCATCTCAGGCCTTAAATAGAAAGCTTGAGCTCATTATAAGGAAGAAGAAAAAAAAAAAAAACAGAACATATTTGAAGGAAAAATATTTAGGAAAAAAATAAAATTACTCATTCAGTCTGAATCAGTTCAGTTCTGAAAAGACAGATCAATTTGAAATGTAGATAGAGTTCAAGAAATAGGGCAGGACAAAGAGATGGGACACAGAACAAAAGAAATGGTCAAGTGAATGGGTTCAACCAGCTCAACAAAGTCCTATGATGGTCCCCCTCCACTGGACAGGCTGTATGATTCAAAGCATGAGCTCCACCCAAAAAAGCTTGCTTTATGAAAGAAAGAACAAAAACATTCTTCTCTGAAGTAAGTATCAGTGTTTGAGAGGCTTTTAAATTGGAGACAAAATACTTGGTAGATAAATATCTTAAAACCCCATTAGAGCATAATATAGTTAACGATCTAAGAACAAAACATGGAAAATTATTGTCTGACCTTTTATCTATAAAAGTTATGATGAGGCTGCATCGTCACTAAAAACAAACTCTTAATACTGCTGTGACTGGACGAATAAGCTACAGACCAGAAAAGTTAAACTTCTTTCAAGATTCACTGCTTTGTATTTTCAAACAAATACTAATAAATCCTCAGCAATCTGACAGATGGTTATTTCTTGACTCAGTTTCTATTTTGCTTTAACATTTTATGCTGTGCTGGGCAGCTCTTCAGCTAAGAAAAGGCTGTGCTGTGTACTTCTGCCTCCTGTTGGTGGTTGGTGGTCTGGCAAATATGCCACAATTTCATAGAAAAATCAAAGTTTTGTCACATGAAGTTATTTTGAAGCGTAGCAAGGGGAAATACTGGAAGTAATAGCATCAGTTCATTTTTAGGAACTTAAATTCCTAAATGCATCAGTTATAGTGTAATATTTGTATTTAAATATTAAGGTAGGAAATCTTGGCAAAGTGCTCACTGCAGGTAGTTCCCAGAGAAATATCAACACTAAGTAGATATTTTACCTAAGAAAATCCTGAAGACTGTTTTAGCAACATAATCACACAACTATAATTAAATCCCGCAATGCAAACATCACTTACAGCCTACTGAGTCAATTCTTTAAATAGAGGACAAATATCTTAAATTTGTGCTTACTGCTTTCAGAAATGTAACTTCCAGATTTTCAAAGAAGACGATGAGTTCACATCTAGATATTAAAAAAGAAAAATATAGCCTGTTTCCAAGGCAACCACATTACTTTCCAGACTGCTAGATACTAACCAAGAATAGGCAAAGGATTACATATCCCAGATGATGACATAGAAGACTTTTCATGTATTTTCTTCTACTCAATTTATACCCAATGAAGCATTTTAAACATACATATACATGCAAAAGAGCCTCAGTATTCTCATTTTTCCATTACTCATATTGCGACATGCTCACTACAGCCAAAACCTTAACACTTTAACAAAGAAAACCGCAAGTATGAACAAAAATTTAATCCACTAACAGGCATCTTGCATTGATTTCACTGACACCAAATAACCCTTCTGATCAGGGTACACTAAATTTTTTACTTTCATGGATCTATAGAAGAATAATGTGCTTGAATGAATTAAGTTAAAAAAAGTCATGAGTAATATTTAATAAACATACCAGAAAGTCATCAGTTTAAAAGTCAGGTCCATCCCTTAAGACAAGCAAACAGAAACTTCCCCAGTTTTAAGAGAACATATTCTACATTTCCTATTCCAATACAATACATAGAGCTCTAATATAGGAAAGCAAATTTTACAACAGAAAATACTGAGTCAAAGGCTGATTTTCTTGGCCAGCTCTAGAAGAGTCCCTCTAGTAACAGGGGAGAGAAATAAACTTCTACTCTATACAAATAACTCAAGATATTTTTACTACAATAATTTGGCTATAATTCAATCCTTCTTGATTTCAAATAGCAGGAATACAGCATCACTATGAAAATAAATGCACACTGATGTAACTGACCTTTCCCTGAAGACAACAAACACTCTTTTATGCAAACTCACTCTATAGTAAAGAAAGCTTGTTACTGCAGTTTAACACCTACTTCACAGTACTTAATGAAAGGCAAAAAAGATTAACTCACTAAGCTGTTTTAAACCCACTACAAATTTTTGAAGTTCTTGCTGCTGCAGCAAAATATGCTAAATGATGTTCAAGTCTTAGACCAGACATACTTCTTGTATACACATAAGCACACCTCTGTCCAATGGTTAATAATATACATTGTTTAAAAATTCTTTCATATCCTTCAAGCAATAGAACAAATCACAGCATTTCCATCTTCTTTAGTTTTATTGTTCTCAGAATTACAACAGGTACTTCCCTATTCTGTTTCACTTTCCTAAAATACTGTGATATATATGAAGCCAGGAAGTCCTCTGATAAGAATGTAGAGATGAAAAAAGGTCAGAGTAATTAAAAGCTCCCATTCTAAACATAATTCTAAAAATTTCTGGCAGTTTCTTAAGGTCAAAAAGATCTAAAGCCTACAAATATACATATCACAGGGGATTTAGCTTGCAGATTGTCATACAATCTCTGACCTACTTCAGAAGTAGTCACAGAAGTTAAGTGAGGAACACAAATGCGTCACCAGTGTGTCCAAGAGCTGCTAGAAAGGATAATGCATCTCTACTGATGATGTCAGAGCCCCCCAGTCTGAAAAACCCAAAACCTTCTGTAATCATCTTCAAGTCACTATCTATTTATCCCTTTATCCAATGGCTCTGACATTTAAGAAGATTTTTATAGTATCTGTCACAATGCAGCAAGTACAGGCTGGGCTGTCACAGAAGACTGGAGAAGTACAAAAGGAAGAAAAATTCAGTGCTCTGATGGATAACTTTCCAGCTTCAGTAAAGTACTTCAGACACAACTAATTTGAAAGCACTTCTGAAAAACTCTAAAATGTTCTGTACTGTTCTTAGGGAGATCAAATATATATCAAATTCAAGTCTGAAATATTCTTGTGTAATATCTATACAATAAATACTTCAAAATTAACTCACGTAAATCTTGTTCTATTTCTTCTTTTTTGTTTCCAACTAATACAGAGGTCTTGCTTTGAACTAGCAAATGACAGGGGAAACAGGACAGAAAATTAATAAAGGAATGGAAATCAAGTCAATAGCTTGGAGTTATACACACTTCATTTGGAAATGAACATTCCATTATAGAAATCTTAAGCTCTTGCAAGAAAACTCCAGACTGCCCAACTTATTCCTAAAAATTCTCACTCACCTAGAACCTCTCCTTTTTCTCTGTGCAACCATATGCTGCCTAGTCCCAAGCAAAAATACATATGGGTTGGAACAGAAGTTAACTTACCCCAGTAATTTAAAGGAAAGTATTTTTTAAAGAATAGGGGAAAAAAAAAAAAAAAAAAAAGAAAAAGAAAAAGGAAAAAAACCAGGAAAATGTCAAGGCAAATCTTCAGAACTACAAATAATACAAATGCACCATGTAAAGACTGGTCAAGCTGGCTTAACTGTGTTGTGGCTGCCAGTCTCCCAGCTGCTCTCAGAGACAAGTGCCATCATCTTCAGCTCTGGGTAAAGCATTACCATTTGGAGCAGAAGCAGCCTGCCTGTATAGAAGATATGGAATGGAAAATGCAGCATATTAGTTCTACTTGCATAGAACTCAAAACCCCCCGAGATAAACCACCTATGCCCTGAGTAAAGTGGTACCATTTAATCATTTTAGTGTGGCAAATCTGCTCAGATGCTCTCACCACAGGAATACAATGATACTTTTATCATCAGTGTCAATGTCAAACTGCTGCATTGTTTGTTTATGCTGCATTAAGAAAAAAGCAGCATAAGCGTATATGATCAGGAAGAGTTGCCAACCTGATTAACAGGTTCTAGAAAAATTTGCTTGCTGTCTACTGATGATGTGAATAAATAGGTTGCCTCAAAGATTTTACCAGAAAATACTCAAACTACTCAAGAGGTTTCATTTGTGTTTCAAGACTTTAACACCAAGGAATTATCTCAACTTATACGTGGCTTTAAAATGACTCTGACCTTGTTTAAAGCAATGCAATGCTGTGTGACCAACAAACCTGGAATTATTTTTGAGTCCTTTATACATCTTAATGATTTTTTTCTTGCTAGCCAAGAAAAACATGAAAATGAAAGTCTTATGTGCATCTGCCCCCAAGCAGGCAGTTACATGAGAATCAGGATGACTTCTTGCCTCACTCTCCATTCTGCAAGATGACTTTTAGAGCTCAGCTCTCAATTAAGCTACTCTCTTTAGTTTAGTCACAGCTTTCACTACAGAGTTAGGCCAAGATAGCAAGCAGGAAGTAACTCTCAAATAAGTTGCCTGATGACACCAGCAGAATAATCTTAACATTTACATCACCCACCACACAGCAATGCTTATCCTTGAAACACATTGATGCTAATTGTGGGGTCTTCATGAGCAGGATTTTATTTCAGTCCTAGGGGAGAGATGAATATTTGCACATTTTACTGTCCTGCAGAATGTTTCGTGTACCTCTGAAAAACAAATATGTTTGCAAAATGAGGAGGATAAAAATCCTCCAAGAATCATCAATCCCATTGTGTTTTTGAAGCCACCACTGCAGGGAAGAGCTTAGACTAATCAAAATAAATCTGTTTAATGATGGGGAGAGACCTCCTCCCACTCACCAGCATCGTGGAGATGCAGCAGGTGAGCACAGCATGCAAATGCAGCAGATGACAGCTTTGAGCACTGGCCATACACAGGGAGGCATGAGATTGCAAGGGTTCTTCTACCATCCCAGCACGGGTCCCATTCCTTCCCCAGAAAAGATGGGCAGAGTGGAACAGCAGTTTACACCAACCCCACTTGTGGGCTGCTTGCTGAGCTGCCCCTAAGGACTTAGACATTGAAGCATCTGCATGGGTTGGTCCCAAGGCCATGGCCAGGCATCACTTTGGTGTCCTGACCCATGGGTTGGTCCCAAGGCCATGGCCAGGCATCTCTTTGGTGTCCTGACCATCCTTGCTCTTCTTCCCCTCAGGGAATCCCTGTGGATCTCTGACCCACAGGCATGAGCACTACAGTGAATTCAAGCAGAAAGCCCAGCAGAAAGTGAGAGTGTAGGACTAGCCTTTGAGTGCTGCCCTAGAAAACCAGAATAAAATATAACTTATCTTCTCTATGTCAAAACATAACATTTTAACATGAATTTTTAATTTCTTAAGAGAGGAAAACACCGAAAACAAGACCATACACCAATGGGGAGAAGCAATGGGAACATTTGTACTCTAAAGTATTTATTTATGAGAAAAAAAAACCAAACATACCCTCACCTTCAGTCAACTGCTTGCTATATCCACTAGATCAGTGATTTTACAAATAACAGCTCTGCAAAACATTTGCCCTTGCAGAAACCAGATTAGTAATGCTTTATTTCATCAGATGGGAGCAGAATTTCCTTGCAAAAGTTCTGCCAATACTGCTGTCAAAATTATCATACCTATTTGAAATATCTTTAGGACCTGATCTTCCCTCAAAAATGCTGCCTACAAGCAAGCTTATCACAAAAGAAAACAATCAAAAAAGTCCCATTACTCACAAGAAACGAAACCTTTGGTAAGTAACTTGGTAACTTGCCAGCAATAGGTGCATCATTGTACCAAAAGCTTTAATAAACAAATGGGATATGCTAAATAGTACAAGAGGTCATGAGAGCTTCATCTCAAACAACAGAATTGAACATCTGAAGGTGGAAAAAAAAAAAGACAAAGCCAAATAAAAAAATTTCAAAGTGCTCATTCAAAGTGCTGCAATTAAATCCATTACACACTGTTGGATGCTTTCTGGTAGAATACTAAATAAATTCCATTTGAAGCATTGTTAGATAGCAATTGTAGCTAATGCATCCTAAAACTGTAATGCCATGAAAGACTGGAACTAAGTCTTTTGGATATCATAAAATTGATTTTCAAATAAAAAATCTGGACAAACTCATACACTTGATTTATTCCTAACTACAGTTGTTAAAGAGCATTTGTGTATTTGTGCAAATATGTGCACAATTCATAACAAACAATACAATAAAAAGTATTAATGACATTGATAGTATTCACACCAGTATAATACTGGTTTCCAAGCCCTTATTGCCATCTTTCTGTAGCAGTTATGCTTCATGCTGTCTAACACATTAGCCCATTTATAATTCATATGGCTGACTTGTGTCTCAATATAAAACCAGAGAACCTAAACTAAAACATACTAAACATAGCGTTGCAATGTAAACACAGTCAACATCACACCTACTTAAGTTACATTTATATGAAAAGTAAACAAATTCTTAAGCAAAATCCAACACAGTATGATTTGCAGTTCTTCAGGATGTATCACTCTTGAACTAAAAAAACAAGTGGTCTTACACCCCACAAGGGATACCAACATCTGTCAGTGATCACATCTTTTCAAGGTACTCTGTTAACACTACTATTCAGTACCATTTTTACTAGTATTTCAGTACCATTTAGTTGTGAATGCTGGTTTAAATTACAACTTTCTGACTTTTATCATTGTAATTAGTTTTGCTTGAACACCAGAAACTTTGGGAACTTCCTCAGCTAAAATTTGAAAATTATACAGTAGGTTAAATTTTTTTCTCCACATTCTCTACACCAAACAGCAAAAATCACAAGGATTTGTGGCTGGACGAGGCCCCAGGTAACCTGATCTAAGATGGCCCCGCTGAGTACAAGGGTCCAGACATCCCTTCCAGTCAAGGTCTTCCAGGCTACCTCTGCTCTACGCATTAAAAACTTTACCCTATTCATTAAAAATCCCAGATTAGTCCAAGTTACATTTTAATGACCATCCCTAAATAAAAAAACATTTAAAATACTCATCTCAGGTTACTGAGAACTTCTGGAATTATATTTTGAGGATTACCAGATTTAAAGATTTTTTTTTTAATGTTCCAGGACTGAATATACCGTATTATAACAACCAGTTCTTTGCTCTCCACAAGGTAAATGTATTAAAACAACTAAACCACATATAAATTTCACTAAGACAGACAAGTTCCCATGACTAAGAGATCAGTAACACAACATTGTCATCAGTCAATACTCAGCTGATTCATTCAAACTGTATCAGAACACAAGCTTTTACTGAATGCATGCATAAACTGGTTTCCACCTTACTCTTTCGTAGCAAACAGAAGGTTTCATCGGCAGCTGTTTCTTGGAAAAAAAATCACACTGCATTTATTATTTTCCTTACTAAACTGAACAGTCATTGAAGCTTTTTTTCTACAATATTCAAGTGAAAAGAAGAAAACCTCCTGTCCACTTGAATCCAAATTCACATAATGCAACACCAACCAAAAAAGTATCCAAACAAAATTTACATACACTCTATCTTAAAGATACCAGTTCACCAAATCAGGCTCTAGTTTTTTCAGGGAACTGAGGAGTTTCTCTACACCCATCATTATCCAAGCAGGTTTAACCAGGCTTCTTTGAGCTGCTGTTCACTCACACACACACGCAACCTCCTTCCAGCACTGCAGACAATGAGCTTTACAGGTTCATGGTTTTATCTGCTGTGATCCATGAGAGTTTAAACATGGCCCATGACATTTCAGAAATAGGTTGTTGAGAAGAATGGGAAGATTCAGAAGAGGGAATGATGAGGAAGTGTGTGTTTGGTTTACCAATGCAAAGAGCAAGTAAAAACAGCTTAAGTATGCTCACAAGAGGTCACTGAAAGGGTTAACACCAGTGAATGCTCTCATCAAATTAAAGCACAAATGAAATTTTAAAGAAATAGCTGTATTCAAATTACAGTTTTCAGATCTTGGATGCAGAGTTACATCACACATGTCTGGCAGTCCCTCTTGGCTTGAAAGACAGTAAGGGTTTGTTGGGTTTTTTTTCACTTCCAGGAATGTATTTTCCACCTCTTCAGAGCAGAACATTCAATTACTGCTGCACAGACATACTGCCCATCTTTGCCATGCAATTTATATAGCAACATAATAGCACTAGAGTTCATAGTTTGTTTCTTAGATGGATCAGATACTCACACAGGTTCCAGAGATGACTACTCTTGATTTGGAGAAAGTAGGTGAAATGTAACAGTTGATTAAAGAGAAAGAAACCAGCAAAGAACAAAAAAAAAAAAAGAGCACTTGCACTTGATAGCAGAGGAGTCAGAGCTCTGTTTGCAGTAATTGCTTTAAGCAGTGCCAGGGAGCCCTTCAAGAAGGTACCAGACGTCAACCACCTACCCTGAGAGCTTGGTGCCATGGTCCCTGGCACAGGTTTTGATGAAGGGTAACAATGCCTAGATCATTTGGACTCTATGATCTTGAGGTCTTTTCCAACCATGAGTATTCTATGATCATCAGAGGTTTCCCACCAGCAAGGAGGAAGTGGTCCCTGTTATTTTTCAAGTAAGGGGGGGAAGTTAACAGATCTGCTCCCACCAGGAACATAACACTAAACTATTTAGAACAACACACAAAGGTGGATGTGTGTTAAAAATCCTCAACTCATTATCCATGCCAGGAAACCTTCCAGTACTGGCAGACTGGATCCATACAGATGGAATGTGTTGGGGCTGAAAAGATGGCATCCATCACCTCAGCCCAGGGTCTGCTGGTCCAGCTGTATTTAGCAATAATCAAAACACTCTTCTACTGCAGATGTCTACTAAGGCACATCCAAAACAGCAGCTGTCAAAAAGATGGTTATTTAAAGATTGGAGACAGCAACATGACATTATTCATGTGCCAGGACAGGATAATGTCTTTCCAAAATTTAGAATGGCAAGCAACAAAAAATTCTTTTCCAGGATCCCCTTGTCTATTTTCACTGCACAGCTTCTTTCTTGGCAGATGAACTTAGAACTTGGCCAACTGTTTTTCAATATGCCTAAAGGTTTTATAAGGATTTGTGTTATTCCAAGTCATTAAGATTTGGGCATCTGATTCATCCTGCTCATTACACCTGTTCAGCATCCAAAATCCTTTCATAATGAAGCTTCCTCGGTAATAAAGATATCTGGGTCACCCTCCATTCAACAAAAATACTGCTCTGTGCAAATATTTGAAGAACAAAAGCATCTTATTCTCTGGACTGCCATTTTTTCCAGCCCCAGGGTTTAACCCATCAGCAGGAAACAAAACTTGCAATAGATGAATTATAAAGAATAAGTATTTAATTTTTTACAGCACAAGTTCTTATCAAGGAAAACAAAAGACAATCCCAGGCCAACTGCCACCAATGTTTCTAGAAAAAAAGGTCTACCCCAACTACTTTCCTCTATCTGGTCAAGTTTGGGAAACTGGTCTGCTACTGAGAAGTGGCATCTGCTGGCAGACAGTTACTCCACAAAGATCAAATTTACCAATAAAAAGATGGAAAATCAGACTTCAAATTATTCACAAAGCAACTTTCACTTGCTTCCTGACTGACAGGATAATGATGTTTTTCATATCAACGTAACTCCTTTCAGCTCTAGTGATGGTACTGAATTGGCCATGAACCAGAATTACATTGCTAGTGCTGCCTAAAAAAATTTCTTTTCACTACTCAGTAAGTGGCAGAACTAATGAAAAAAAAACCCCATGGCTACACAAGATCTCATCTTTATAAACTGTGAAGGACATAATACATGTTTGTCATTTAATCAGAACTTCATATCATGGGTCTCATAAATAAATTCTTACAATGACTCTCTGTAATAGATGTTAAAAAGCTCACCTTGGTGTCCTCATCACTCCCCTGGGGTCCTGGTCACAGCACTGCCCAACCCCCTTCTAGCCCCACAACATTAGACCCTACAGGTGGAAACCTGGGAGCTGCTCTGCACATCTCAGTGCAGAGACCAAGACCTAGCCCAGGCATGATCACTGATGGAGGGACTAAGGGTATTATTACACCTGGCCAAAAACACTTGCTGGAAATCTACAGAGCTAGACTGTAAGATAAGAACTTGGAAAGAAAGATTGCAGTGGGGAAAAATACAGAACAAAACTCTACACAGTGTGTCAAATTATACATCTGCTATGGAGTACAGGAAGAAAAAGCATTTGAGCTGATAAATCTGCAAGAAGAAAGCTTAATAGGAATGAACAAAGCAAACTCATCATGTTGGGCTGTTCAATCACAGGACTATGAGAAAAAGACAGAAGAATTCAAAGAACTTTCCAACTGCAGGAAAAAAGGGACTTCTACCATGCCAGTGTCTATTGAAAAATGTAGTCACCAGCTGGCAATCTATAAAGTTCCTATAATGTGATCAGGATATTTTTTTTTTAAATTTAATGTCGTGGAGGCTAGTGCAGGGTGTTCATCTCAGGCTGGTGCTCCATCACGGGTTTGACTCACCGACAAATCCAGTTGTGAAAAGCAATTGGAGTAAAAATCATCACAAAACGAGAAACCAGCACTCTAGAGAAGGAAATGTGAACAGAAATATATGAGATCTCTTCGCAAAGATATATTCCTCCTATAAAGAAAAACAAAAATAGGCTTCAGAAAAGCAAACTTCAGCACCTATGTTAAACCAGAAGTACCAAGGCAACACTTGGATGGATAAGAGGCCTTTTCCTGGTAGAATATCAAAGGGTATCCATACTAAACACTGCAAAGTACTCAGGTAGCTGCTGCATTTTGCTCTGGCTTTAGCAAACTACCCCAATGCAAATCAAAACCAGAAAGCACATTATGAAAACATTATGGCTAAACCAAGTGGTAACCATAGTAAATTTTTTTTAATTAAGAAGTCTCCTGAAAATGTCCAGCAGTATGTTAACAATTCTCAGTATGTATTTTAATAAATAATTCAAAAAGAGTTCACTCTCTGAAAATCCTGGTTTATATTAGAAAATCCAAAATCCTACTTGTTCCTAACACAGGAACAAGCCTTCTCAATTTAAGTATTTGCTGCCATCATGTGGACACTTCAAAAACTGCGATCTTATGAAGGGTACCTCCTATCGGGTCAAATATCAGTAATCAGACAACACTAGAGACCTACATCTGAAAGTGATGAAGTTCTGAAGACTGTTGATGTAATATGAATTCCTGCCTCGATACAGACTGCATATACATCAAACATCATGTAATGGTGATGGGGGTTCAAGTTCAAACCCTCCCACCAGACTTTTTCTGGTTCAGACTGGGAAAAGAAAGAAAAAAAAAGAACGTTGCAGTGACCTAATGATCTGTTAATTTCCACTAATTTATGGAATGGAATGGAATGGAATGGAATGGAATGGAATGGAATGGAATGGAATGGAATGGAATGGAATGGAATGGAATGGAATGGAATAGAATAGAATAGAATAGAATAGAATAGAATAGAATAGAATAGAATAGAATAGAATAGAATAGAATAGAATAGAATAGAATAGAGCAGATCAGGGAGAAGAATAAAATAAACTTCTGCATCCATTTTACATCATTCAGTAATTCCCATAGAGCAAGGAAATACTGCATCTACATTTTAAGGATTAGTTGCTGGACAGTCTTGAAAGATCCATTTAGGAGGTATTCCACAGATTCAGTTAGCAAGGGAAAAAACATGCATCATGCTCTCTTCCCCCTCAGTCTGCTCTGTCTCTAACATTCCTGAAACAATAAAAAATAAGCACATTAAGAAGACTCAAGATTCCCACATACCACTAAGCCTAAAAACCAACACTCTGTAACTCCACATCTGGTATCACTTCTAACTTAGTTTTAGTATAGTGAACATTTCATTACAAAAATCTCAATAACTTTAGTTCTAGAAAGGACCTTTAAAAACCTCTAAATTCAAACATTTGATCTGCCAATATGATTAAATAAGTCTTCAAAATCATAATCTTCAAAAAATATAGTTTGAAGTTTGCATCTTTGAGGCACAGATATAAAAATATTTTAGCACAAAATTTCTGCTCAGTGTATTCCCAGGAGTGAGTTGCATAAACAGCAGGACAACAATTAGAAGATGTATGGCTGGTACAGAAAAACAGTTTCAGTGTTAAACCATCCAAAAGTCTTGGCATTACAAAAGACAGCTAAAAGAAGCATGAAGATTGATAAAGATTCTGCTAAATACAATACAATGAAGTAAAAATCTGAGGTTTAGCTTCTTGCAAAAACATATTTGATTAAATTACTTTAATGAACTACATAAAAAAGCCTTCATCCCTCAATGGGCACAAACACATTGCTGTCTCCTAAGTATAGCTCAGATGGGATACACACATCTGGGGCTTTAAAAATCCTCTAATTTATATAATGCCACTTGTGCAGACACCTCACATTATGGTAAAAGAAGGAAATAAAAAACCCACATTCTAAAACAACTATTCAGATGTGCTCCAGATTCCATTTTAACTAGCAGAAAATACCAATTTTGTGTCTACACAGGACAGAAAAACACATCTGTACAGTATGTGCAATTACAGCACTTATAATATTATTGCAGTAATTACAAAATATGGCACTTGACAGCACTTGTGGAAAGTTGGCAGTGTTTATGGTGTTGACAGTGGAAATGCACTGAAAACATAGTAAAACCTACCATGCTTGCAAAACACTACAAGCTGACAATATTCACACAAGTACCAAACAAATGTTAGCAGATGTCAATAAAATACAAACAAGCAGAAATCCTTATAAATTTTAAATTGCAATTCAGACACAGTTTGTCTGTTTGACCCACTATATTACCTTAAAATACCAGAAAGTTCAAAAGATTTGTGTATCAGTTACCTGTATGCTATCTTCTTTTGAAAACCTAGCCAGGTAAGATACTCTAAATTCCACTACCAAGTATTTAAAATTAAAAAATAGACAGTGCTGAAATATCAATGCAATCAGAATACTCATCTCCTCTTTCCTTTTTTTTTTTTTTTTTAAGTCTAAGAGGAAACAAGAAATCTAACAAGACTCACACTCACATGCATACAACTTCAAGGCAACTTTTATATAAGACATCAGTTTTCATTCTAATAACCTGTACTGACTTAAGCCTTTTGAAATTGCTGTCAAGGAACACTGAAAAAGCTGAATCAGGATAATTTGCAGCAAACAAGATAACTTAGATTTAAAGAGTACTAAGGGAACTGGATGCATGCAGGCAAAATACTGGATTCCTGATCATTAAAGCTCTAGCTTAAAAAAATCCAGAGGCCCTGAGAATTATGTGCTGTTATATATATAACTTACACATAATAAAGGCTTTTAAAGTTTCAACACAAGTACTATGGCATGTTAGCTACCATGGTTATGCATGTGCTGTGCCTTGTATAGCTTGAACAGAATTTCGTACCACCACTAGATGGAAACCTGAATTACCTTTTAAACTGACAACTCTGAAAATGCTCCACTGCTACTTCTGCTTCTGTGTCTGACCATTTCTATTTTCTTATTTAAGGGTCTAACGACAGAAAGCCTGTCGCAAACCTGTACTCACTGGGCAAGTATCCATGAGCAGGCATACACACAAGAAACCTACAGTGTCTTCAGATCTGAGTTTTAACATAAATATGCCATTTCCCAAGCCAGTGCTACTCAATACTCACCCCACTTCTACAGCACTTGAGCTCTCAGTCTAAGTTAAAACTAATAAAAATCACTATACTCTGCCAATAAATTTCAGTTGAGATTTAATTAATGCCACACTTTAAATATAAACCATGCTATATACTTTACAAATATACACAACAATCAAGTCATGTAAAAATTTTAAACCTCTTTGCACACCACATATTTACACAAAAGCTCCATCACTTTAGTGGAATTTACCAAGCAATGTGTTAAAACCTGAGGTGAGTGTTATATTCAAGCAACTGGTATTACTGTGTGATGTGACCCCAGTGATTCAGGTATTATTTCATGCTGTGTCAAAACAGTTGTAAATAAAAATGTCAACCAGCAGGCAGGCAGTTATCAGGACAGTCATCTGACTAACTACAGGTAATCACAGATACGGTAATACAGAGAAAATTGGCATAGTGACACAACAGAACCATTGAGAGTACTGCTGCCACACCTTATGAAATTTTGAATTTGGAAAATGCAGTGAAGGTCTAAAACAAAATCTCACATTTTCCTGTAAGTCTTATTTTCCTTCGGTGCTAGACCACATCAGTTTTGAAACAGGTCAAAATAATGCAATTTATTTACAAGCACAGTTAAAAGAAAGAAGTTAATCAAATACTATCCCACAACAATATATACACACAAATAATCCCAAACAAACAAAAAAACATAAAAAAATAATAAAATAGCATTTAAAAATCTCTGCCCCTAGCAGTGGACAGAAAAATCTGAAAGCAAATGACACTGGTCTCCAGGCAAAAAGTACCAAATGCTCCTTCTCATGACCAGTGACCACCAGGCACAAGGCAGCAGGTCAGCAGGTAGCCACTAGGTTATCCCAAGTCTCTCCACATGAGAAAGCTCCAGACCTCCTGGACTCTCTGTGGAAGAGGTCCAGGTGCCAGCTCCTGCTTATAAAAGCAAATTTGAGGGAGCACTGGAAACTTTGCTATAGGAATCCATGTGGTCAACATTTGCTTTTTTTTTTTTTTTTTTTTCAAAAGGACAATTGCACATGAATGCTCGTTCAGGCAACTCACCAAAGCATGGGTGCACCAAGCTAGGCAAAACCAACCATCTTATAGAGGCAGACTTCAAGTCTTAGAGCAGGCCACCAGGAATGCCAGGTCTGAGCAGCTGGCTGATTTCCTGTGGCTGGTTATACCCAGCTCCCAGACTTAAATTTGTAAGCCACAACTCAATGGCTCTCAGAAAAGTAAGAAATTCTTTCCTGCCTTTTGAGAAATATCAAAGAAAAGAGAGGAAATTGTCTCCAATTTAGTTCTTACAGTGAACATCCCAAGTGGGGGCTAAATACAAAAGTCTCAGTAGGAATTTATTCTTAATAAGAAGGTTTTCATCCAGATAACCAGAAAAATTACTAAAAGCAAATTCCAGTGTATCCGGTAATGTTACAATGAAATACTACTCTTAAATCCTATTTCACAATTTTTATTAAAGTCATAAAATGGCCAAAATCTTCAAGTCATATTTCACTTAAAAAAAAGCTATTTCTTTGTCAGGCAAAGAAAGATCACTTATGTGATGTACTTCACTGAAACTGAGAGCAGAACACAGAAAGTCAGCAGCAGGTTTAGATTTATGCAACCTATATATTTGCTGACAAAGGACAAACCACACATGCTACTCCCATCCCAGTCTGACTCTAGTACTGGCCACAGCTTCCTCTTCCACCCCTCCAACTTCCTTTGGCTATTTGCTTTTCAAAATCTCATTTCAACATCTCAAAGTATTTCTGAGTGGTGCTTCAAGCTTAAAAATAAGTTAAGAAGGGGAAGGAAGATCATACTAGCCCAAAGAATTCAGAAGCAAAAAATTCTGTGAGTGTATCCACCCACAAACAGAAAAAGAGGTATCTGGACAACTATGTCCTTGAAATGTCATGAGAC
Source organism: Calypte anna (assembly GCF_003957555.1). Taxonomy (NCBI): domain Eukaryota; kingdom Metazoa; phylum Chordata; class Aves; order Apodiformes; family Trochilidae; genus Calypte; species Calypte anna. The sequence goes on along the minus strand of NC_044245.1, from coordinate 25,702,989 downwards.
AATCCCACAATCATCCCAGCAAACTAAATACTTACTGCATGCAACATGGGCACTTGAAAACAAATTTTGATGAATGATAATTATTTGTATCATATCAGATACCACACTGACTCAAAAAATAAGCCATTCTTCAGAGCCTACGTGACACAGTTCTGCCTTACTTTTACCAATGTAACTCCTAGATTTGTTACCAGGAATGAAAAAAATGTCACATTTCTTCTAAGTATACAGCAGCTGATGCCAGCTCCCAAATCAGTCTCAGTTTATTTGAAAGCTTATATAAATGCCTTCAGAGTCAAGAGTGGCCAAAGCACTTCAAAGGCAATTTATTTTAGTCTGTTAGATGTGAGAAAATGTCATTTAATTCTACAGAATGATTCTGCTCATCTCAAGATAGTCCAGACCTTCCCATCTACAGGGTCAGGCTTTTTAAACACGCCAAGTACTAAATTAACTCAAATGATGTAAAACAAATGATTACTGAAATTACTTAGCTGAATACTCTCCATTATATCACTTCTAACCTGGAATAAAGTAATCAATATTACATTAATGTTATCTATTCTTAAATAAGCATTCTCATCAGCTACCATTTGATTTAGAAGACTGTTGAACTAATTCACTTATATCTGTCAACATTAATTCAATAGCATTCCAAGGTAATAATCACTATCAATCTAATTATATCAGCCACCGCTTGTAAATGAGTACCAATTATTTTAATTAAAATATTAAGTATTAAGAAATTAGAAAGGAACAGATATTAATACTTTATATACTTGATTTGAATCTACCTCAACAACCATAGCTCCTGAAAAAGAAAGCTTGCTTTATTTGCATCCCCCTGTATATTATACCTTCCAGTGGCTTTCAAGATACAAACCATTGATCCAACACCAATGATAGGAAAAGCATTAAATTTACAGTGTTTTTACTTTTATAAATGTATTTCTATCAGCCTTACTTAAGAACACTTCCTAGAATATTCTAAGTATAGTTTACCTATTTTGTAAATGCAAACAGGTCAGTTTAGGCTTTAGGACATGAGCCATCTACCCAGCTGTGTTCTAACACTAAACCCCTTAATTTCTGTGCACAGCAAACAAGGGTATTCCTTCTCACCTCCTTTATGGGAAAATTATACAAATCATCCACATATTAAGTTAATATATTTTGACAGTCTTTTTATCTCTTTTTCTCCCATTTATTTTGAAGTTAATCTTAGAAATCTCCCTTTAATGTTCCACCTGTTCTTTTGTGGACTGTAAGGACATCCAAAATGCCTGTACCCCTGTCACAGAATTAGACTGAGTATTCAAGCCCTACACTCAGATTTAGGTTTGTCCCAAAAGCCACAGAACAGAACTTAGTATTAAAGCTTTTCAGCATGTTTCATAAGAAATGGAGTTTGCTCAGCTTGTTTTCTTTGATAAACAATCAAGATACTCCCTTGCATCAGAATTATCTAAATACCATAGGGAAAAAATTAATTTAGGACAATCATCAGGCAATTAATATACCAGGCCCATTAACTAAACAATTAGCAAAAACTTATCAAATTGGAGGACAAGAAAACATACCACAAGCACAGATTATGAACTAGCATATTGAAGTACACTGAACAGGTCTGACTACGCAAAAAAAACCCAAAAAACCAAACTAAAAGAGTTTTAGCAAGTCAAGTATTTTCATGTTCATGTAAGTCATGCTTGGAAATTATCATTCAAAAACCGTATGGGATGGCTTGTTAAGATCACACTTCATACTGAAGTCCTTATTCAAAGTCAAGAGACATTGATGCAGTCATCATATCCATTATCTTTATCCTTTGGTGAATCTACATTAAGACAGACTATTTCAATATGAAATTATAAATACTATTTTTTGTTTTTGTAATACAAGACATCATGCCACTCTACCAGATACCCTGAATGCAACAGAAAACATGAAGAACTTTTCTAGGTGGAAGGTAAATATTGACAATACTGAAGTGCATATAAGGTACAGGTTTACCCTAATGAACAAGGAAATCAGAACTAAGTGCTTGACATGTGCAACATGCCAAAATATTGCTAACAAAGGTGTAAGTTTGCATTTTTTCCCAAAAAAAAAGTGGCTAAAACTTAACAGGGAATACAAACAGAATTCTGGATAGGTGATGTAGTGATTCGTTTGGAGGTTTTTTTGGTTTGGTTTTTTGGGGTTTTTTTTGTTGGTTTGTTTTTAATAGAAGTAGATATGAAGCAAAAAGAGCAGTTATGGTTCATATATGTGAATTAGATTATGACAGTTTTGTGCATTGCTGAGTAATTTATATGCTCTTCAAGAACTGGGTGCTTTGAATGTACACTGGTATGTTCTGCAAGACCATTGTAGGACCTCCAGCCTACTTGTGATTTAAAGAGCATCCTGCTGCCCACAGAGGATGCAAAGAGGACTCCAACATGAATTAGAGCATCTTTCTCTGTTAACTAATCTAAGTCATCTACAGCTCACCCTCCTCAGTTACCTGGTTCAGGTTTTCAAGGGGCTGGGAAACATAGTATATTGTAAAAGGCAGAGTTCCACAGGCCATAAATGTGAAAGTCTGATTTAAATTCTACTGCTGAAACAGATTATTACTTGAGGGAGAAAAAAAATACAGAACAAATTAAGTAACAGAAAAATCAGAAGAGCCACACTGACTGTGCTAATATCTCCTCGCACCTTGTTAGAAGACAGGCATATTTGCAAAGTTCTTTATATGCACACACTCAAAACAGTTATTAAATTAGCTTCCTTTCCTTGAACATATCATAACTAATAGCACTAAATGTCAGGTTTCAAAATTCAACTTCTATTCCTCTAATTTTTTTCCCCAGTTTTCCCTATAATCTATTTTTAAATCATTCTGAAAACTGAGAAGCATTTTCATTATTTGTTTACTTCACAGAGATGGCTACAGCTATTTCAATGTAAACATTTTCTTCCTTTTCTAAGACTACTTTTCAGAAAGATTCTAGCACTGAAAATAGCAACCTGTAACTTGTCTTTTTAGCTCACTTTAAAATTGGAAGCAGCGATGCAGAAACATTTTGGCAATATCAAGTAAATGGCAATTGAAAATTACAATAGCATTAGGCATTTGAGAGGTAGACACAAATTTTCCTGATTTCAGGATCTATCAGTTGGCAGGTGGCAATTAATTACACTTAGTCCTTTCCTCTGAAGGGAATACCAGGAAAGTGTTCTCCACTGGTACCCCTTACGAGACCAGTGGAGCTGCTTTCCCCCGGGCATTTCAGCTAACACGGATAGAAGGGATGGCTCAGACCTGCCCCCATTATGTCCTGTCAGTAAACTGGGAGGCAATGGACACTACCCCTGCTAACTGGCTTCCTGGCAGAGCAGAACACAATATCCTTCCACAGAAAGGAAAATAGGTTTGAGATTCAAACATACTACCAAACCAGTAGTTCAATGAGCATGAAAACTATTAGAAAGCTTGTCTATAGATCTGTCTCTCGCACGAGTTTTCCCAGACTAATTGAGAAGTTTTCCTCTTTCCTCTTCCCCTGCCATGTGGTTTTGTGGTCCATTAACATGCTAGCACCTGCTGGAGTCCAGGAATCTAGAGAAACCACCTCAAGAGTCTTCCTCATCTGCTGCTCCTGAAAACTTGTTACACCCTCATCACTCGTACACCATCTGCTTTTCTTTCTGAGGCAAAACCAGCGACTGAGTTCAGCGGAAGAGGCCTGTGGTAACCTGAGAAGCAATGTTCACATCAGACTCATTTCCTTAGGATACACTCTGAAAAAAAAGGTCACTCAAAAAAGAAATGCAAGTTCATGGGTGACACAGGTGTCATACTGACACCTATGTATTTGGCTAATTATACAATTACCTATGTATGCAGCTATAAATATATATACACATTTATATGATGCATTATTATAAATTATACAGATAACTTTGTGCCTGTATTTTTATATACACCTATATACAAGTATATAATTGATATCATTCTGTTACATATACTTGTGTGTGCCTTGTTATAATCACCCATAAACGAGGCATGAGATACCCTGAGAGATAACCTGCCCAGAGACTGAGAATTACAAGGAATTCTGTAACTGTGCAACGAGCGTGCCCTCCAGCAGACTCTGCCAGGCACCCAACACACCAGCCCCGGAGGTGCCTGGCAGCAGAGGAGCCAACAGGCACTTTCTGTCACCCTTTCTGACACATATCCTCGAACCTCTGACACAGGTCCAGCTGCTGCGGCGAGTACCAAGGGCCCGGCCGAGGGCTAAAGGGCGGCTTGCGAGAGCCCGGTGCCCCTTCCCAGACGGGCCCTGCCGCGTCTGAGCCTCCCTGCGTTCCGCTGTGCCCCGCCGCTCCCGGCCCGGGGAGGCAGCCAGGACCTTGGTTCGGAGCCTCCCGAGGGGCCCGCGGCTCGGCCCCCCCGCCGGACCCACGCGGAGCGGCGGGCACTTGCCTCCCATTCCCGCAGGAAGCGCTGGGCCTCGGCGGGCCCGGCGGCCTTGTGCTTCCTGAACTCCTCCTTGACGTAGCGATCCCCCAGCTCCCGCAGGGCGGGCGGCAGCGCCCGGTGCAGCAGCAGGATCCGCCGGTACAGGCTCCGCGGGCTGCCCGCCATGGCGGCGGCCGAGCGGTGACAGGCGGAGCCCGGAGGCGGCCGCACCGGGGGCGGAGCGAGGGGGCCGCGCTGCGGGGCGGGCAGGGAGCGGGGCGGGCTGGGCCGCGGTGGCGGAGCGGAGCGGGACGGTGGGAGTCTGCGGGAGCTCCGGGGCATAAATGCTTGAAGCTGAATCTCTGCTCAGTCTGTCAGAAAGCGATGCCGAATATACTCCGAAAGCGTTTGATGCTTGGGTTTTATTGGGGTTGGGTGAGGTTTTGGGGGGTTCTGTTTGTTTTTGGGTTTGTTTGGGGTTTTTGTTTGGTTTTTTTGATCGTTTTTAGTTTGTTTTTTGATTTTGGTTGTTTTGTTTCGTTTTGGTTTTGTTTGTTTGTTTTTGGTTTTGTTTCGTAGGTAAGGCCAGGTTGAATGGGGCTTTGAGCAAACCTGGGCTGGTAGAAGGTGTCTCTGCCCATGGCAGGAGGGATGAAACCAGAGGATCTTCAAGGTCCCTTCCAATCCAAACCATTTGATGGTTCTGTGATTCTGTTAAAATTCACCTGCACTGTGTTCATCTGCACGGTGTTTAAAATGTTAATAAATAGAGCTGCAAATACTGCTTTTCAAATAGATGGAGAATGAATTAGTAATTCGTGTTGTTTCAAAAAGATGTGTGGGCACAGCAGGAATCATGATAAAAATAGTTGTTTTTTAGGTCTGTTTTCACCCCAAGAAGAAAGAGATGTGCACTTTATACATGGGTAGAATTTGGTGCAAAATAATTACTCCACCAAAGGCAACCTTAAAAGGCAGCTTAAATCTGCACTTTTAAGCATGGGTGAGAGACAAAAGGAGATGCAGTGAGAAATCTTACTGCCTCTGTGGGGCTGCTCGGGGCTTTGTGCTATCAAATTGTCACCACAAAGCTCCTGCTTTTAGTTACATCCTGCCTATAGCCCAAGCTGCAACTCTACGAAGTTTTTTCAGCTGTTTAACATCACATCCAACCCACCCACGTGGAAAAATTTTCAAATGTCAACAGCCGTGGATATTTTGAAAAAATCAAAGAGTCTGAAAATCAAGCGGTGGCTTAAAGTCCTGCCTCATCACAGCTTCCAGCGAAGTTCCTTCCAGCCACTCAATTCACTGGCACCCCAAAACAAGAAGAAAACATTTCCATAGGCCCAGTGCATGCTAAGCTTTCCCAGGATACTCAGAAATGTCATTAAAATGTACTGCCTTGTCAAAAGCCCGAGTCATGTGTGAGCATCAGAGGAAAGAGAACACTAGACTGCTTAGATCGCTACCATTTCTTGGTGTTTATTTATTCTCCCAAGCACTTTTAGTGGCGGAAAGCTGAAATTCCCAGTAACACAAAAGTTACTGAAGTAAAGTTTCACTCCTTACTGGCGGTTTCCAGTCCTCTTTGTGCTTGCAATGCTCTCAGGGTGGGTAAACAGGCCCAGATAGGGGAGGTTGATCCTCAAATTGATTGGTCTCACTGTATTTCCAAACTCTATTTTCTGGAGGTGGAAGTATTTCTGGACTTGATGAACCTGTGTCCTTCAACATGTTTAAATTTTTGAAAGATAGAGATTCAAAAAATTATTTGCTTTATTAGTTCTTTTTGCAGTGGTGCAATTCCACTGAATTATCTAAGGGTGCATTAATTTACAACATTTTGATTTTTATTTTTTTTTTAATATAATGACTACTTACTTATGTTGCACACACACAGCTTTCTCCTTGCTACATCCACCTTGTGTGTTTCTCGGGAGTCCTTTTCTTTTAGGGGCCTGCTTAAGACTCCTACTTAAAACTAAATATATATAAAACTATACATATATATATGTATATAAATATATAAATATACATATATAACTAAACACAGGATCCAGCGTCCAGATCTGTAGTGAGACAGGACCAGGTGCCCTGAGTTACTGAAGAGTGAGAGCTCTCTCCGTGGGTGTCAGCTGCTCTCTTATTGGCCCCCTGCTCCTGCACATGCTCAGGAGGGAGGCCAGACACAGGTGAACCCACACCCACTCATCAGTAACTCAGGGCACCTGGTCCTGTCTCACTACACAGATCTGTGCCCTTTAACATTTTTCACACCTTGTTTTTCTGTCCACAGACACCAAAAGCCATTTTGCCTCTGGGGCAGGTGGTTCCAGCCCTGCAGAAGAGGAGGCTTCCTGCAGCATCTGTGCACCTCTAGGCTGCTTCAGGTCTTGAGCCTCTTCCTTGCACCTTCCCTAGCCACTGCCCCAAAAGTGAGCAATTTGCCAATGAATTCCCCGTGGAGCAGAAGATAGAGCTGTAGAATCAGCAAGCTGTTTGATAACAGGCTAAGTCATAAGCCCATTAATAATTTTTATATCCCAAAGTCCTCCAAGGGCTCTGCACTATTAGGGAGTGTGGAGGAAGTTAATCCATATATTTTTTCAGCTGTCAATAGAAGGATGTAGTTAGAGACCTGATAAAAGATTCTTCTATATCCAACAGTATTAGTTCTGTGAAAACCAGAGCACATCCTACAAAGATCCTGGAGTATCTCTGTGCCAGACTCCTGCTCTGTCATGTCTTTGGATTTGGTAAGGCAATACCAGCTCTGCCATAATGCAGCACAAAGGCAGGCAGAGTGGCTTAGACAATATATTCAATCTTGATTTACAGGGCTAGGACAGTGTGAGTTGCATCTCAGCCTTTTCCCAAGTATACACAAGTAACCTGTGTACCACCAGCACAGATGCAGTGTGTTCTGGTCACTTAGCCATCCTTCTGAGCTAGCAGCAAATCAATAAAAAATACAATATAAATTTTGACCTTGTGAATCTGCGAGAGTGGCTGTGTTGCTTGCTACAGTGCTAACACCAAATGTAGAAAGACTGGAGGAACATATCCATGTTTATTTTTTTCTTTTATCAGTACTGTGTTGACTAAAGAAGATGAAGATGAAGTATTTATTGAGCTGTTATAATTGCTGTAATTTTTTAAATTATCAAGAGCATCCTGAGAGCAGCTCTTTTTGTGAATCAAAATAGATTATTAAATATAGAATGCAATGATGTGATGTTCCTTTCTAGAATAGTTGGTAGTCCTGACAAAGCTAAGTTGTATTGTCATCCTTTGAAAAAATAAATAAGTAAAAAAGAAAGAAGTAAGAGAAAAAAAATATTAAAAAAAAGAAAAGAAAAAAGCAGGATAATCTGCAATTTTCTTCTCTAAACTGTGGCTTAAAGTTGAAGTACAGTCTAATTTCCAGCTATATAAAAAAGCATACAATCCTGTCCCATGTTTCCTGTTTTTTCATTGTGCAGATCACAAAAAAATTCCATCTCTTCAGAACTATGAAATTTTTAATAAACTCTCTAAATATGCAAATAGATTCAAGACAGTTCCTTTTTGCATACTATTCCAGACCAAGACAGACTTTTCTGATTCAGAAGCCAAGCCAGAGATCTGTTATGACAGCACAAATTGCCTGCTAAATATTCTGTGGCATCTTCCAGCGTGCCTTGTAAACTAAAAAGACATGGAATTATCCCTTCTTTGTGGGAAACAACTGCAAAATGAATAGTTTCATTAACAACTTAGAAAAAACTGTGGGTAATTGGAGATTCACAGGATGCTTCTGCCTCCGTTGAAGTGGAGTAGAGCTTTGCCCTTGATTCAAGAGGAGGAAAATTAGTCCTAGTTTGGGTTCAAAATCCACCCAAAAATCAGATATACAATCTGTTATGCCTGAATGCTGTTAAAAAATGAACCAGCTCTTTCTCCAAGGCTGGTATGAAGATCCCAGCCTTGTTTGCTGTTGGCTGTAGAGACAACATCTGTCTGGCCCAGGTGAGACCAGTGTTCTTCTCACAGGTTGGGCTTGGTCAGCCCACAGGCTGGTCAGCAGGGTATGGTAGTGAGAGCAGCACTTTCATTCAATAGCTTTATTTCAGGGAAGCAAAAAAATGTCACAATATTTGCTGTATGGTGTAACTCAATAGCATGGTTTCGGGTACTCGTGTATGCATCTCATAGTAGAATGAAACTGAAGAATAGGAAGTATTTCTCATGAAAGAAATAAAGTCCATGATGATTTTGGAAGGGAGAGGCTGCCAGATTTTTGTTCTTTCATCTGAAGCACATGATCTGGATCATCCAAAACACATTTCTTTGACAGTCAAAAGAAGGAATTCCTGAGGATGCTTACTTCCTGCAGACTAGAAAGATGCCAAGTGCATTGAAAATCCTCAGAGATTTTAGCTGCCAAACTCTCTCAAGTTGCTGCTTGAACATGTGTGAGCAAAGCTTTGCAGTGAGGCAGATGTAGGCATCTCCCCGCCAGAGCTGTGCCAGGCCCATGCACGGACCCTCCTGCTCACCATCTCTTCACCTTCCTCTCTGCACCTCTCCTCTTCTTGCTCCAGTGCCAGGTTTTGAAGCACAGAGGCAACAGCACTTCTCAGATAAGTGGCTGTGAAAGAGAAAAGGATTGTGAAAAAACTTGTAAGGCTTCCTTCCAGTCTCATTTTCAGAAATATCCACTATTCAGCTGAAATGTTCTTGAGGAGTTCACCTCTGTGAACGGATCCAAAGTTAAAATTTTGAGCAGAATGATTAGAAGCATTAAAACTCAGTGTAATGTCAGGCAAGGTATTTTTAGGGGAAAAATTCTACACTGTCATTTATAGCCAGTGGTGCCTAATCAGACTGTAAGACGGAAATCTTTTTTTGTCCTTAAGCTATTATTATTATAATGTTCAATGCAAACATCCGAAAGATTACCTATATTCCAAAAGAATTTTTCTGCTTTTGAAAATTCAAACAGAAATTGAGAATGTAAATATTTAGAATTACTGAGTGCCTTCTCCTTTTAGGAACAATCTCTTTGGTAAAAACTAATGCACTTGGTTACTCTGCCAGATGTGCTGTTCTTTTTCAACGACATTAAAATTCTATAAAAGATGCAATACTCTCCTGTTAATTCACATAAGCACATTTTGAAAGAGCATCTTTTGTCATTTCAAATATAATATGAAGTGTGCACCACTCATGGGTAAAGCTTTGTTTTCCTGGTCTGCTTCATAAGTTGTTGTAAAACCTAAAGCCATGCAAAGATTATTCCACAAATCCATTAAAATTCCTTCCAGAAGAACACAAAAGGAGCACAGAAATTATGTTGATGGTTGTAACAGAGAAGGGGGGGAACAGGGCAAGGGAGAAGATGACAAAACTAAACAAATTAATATTTTGAAAAGCTACAAAAAAGAAGGTATGTGTGTGAATGCAAAACCATAGCTAAGCCTTGGCACATCAGGAGGGGAGCACAAGTGAGCCCCTTCTGAATAATGACATTTGTGGATCTTGGGAGCTCCTGATGATATGGCATTGAGCTCTGAAGTCTAAACTCAGGGAATGAAACCAGCTAGGCTACAGCACTTATAAGCTTTTAGCTCAGCTTCACATTAATCCAAGGGGAATTTAAAACATAACATAAACATGTGTTTAAGTGAAGTTAGAAGAAAGCTTGTTGTCCTGTCTCCTGTTTTAATTAAATATGTTTTATATGAAAAATATAGCTTACAAATGCAAGCTGTGTGGTTTATCTGGCAGCATTGCAGCTCTAAGTAAACACACTATAGTACTATTTTGTTTGCTTTCTTCCTTAATTAAGTTTTAAAAGTTTCCTCAGCTCGCTGTGTGGCTGCTTCAGTTTTGGCAGCAGGACTATGGCAAAGGGGACTGGGAAGGAACTTTCTCTTTCTCCCTCCCTCCACCAAGTAAACCAATCACAGATCAATTGAAAACACTGTCTTGGCTTTTTTAAAGATATATGGATGACAGACTCCATGCCACTGGTGTGGCATGAGCCCTCTAGGTCATGCTGGTGTGGGAGCCCACACCCTCCCACTGGGAGAGGAACGAAGCTGTTGGCTGCACTGGTCATGAGAGATGCAGCTGCAGGCTTCAGAGCAGAAATCAGAGCTGAGCCACAAAATGCAAAGACAAACATTAATTTTGTCGTCCTTTGAGATGAAAGGTTTCTTCTTTAACCTTCCTCAGAGGCTACAGGTTTTCAGGTTGAAGGCTTTGCTATGAAACTGTTAGCATGTCATGAATCCAGATTGGAGTCTGCTGTTGAAAGTTAAGCACACATAATCCAACATCATTTATCAGTTTGGCATACACAATATGCTATCAGCAAAGCACATTTCCCCCCTCAGGCTCCTAACCCTTTAATAGCCTTCTGAATCAATCTGTACAGGGTAATCTGATATACTGGCCAGCTATATTAATACTGGAATACAAAACTGGACTTGCATTAAAACACTTGTCACTGCCTTTAATGTGAAGCACTGGACAGGCATCTCTTGTCCCTATCCAGTTTCTGATTTTGCAATCAATCAGGAAAACAAATCCAATGTGAAATGTTGTATTTCTGTAACTATTCATGTCTATTGTTGTGTTCCCTACCATGAAACTCATCACCACACTGCAGGCTGGGGAGTACCTGGGTGGTTAATCATCCCAGGTTCATTATTCACTGGATCTGGTAATATTTGGGGTTACATTTCTTGGTAGTCAGGATTTTCCTTTGTGGTTTCTTGATATAACATCATGTATTAATGGTGCAGATTCAGGATGGAACTATAGGATACCACATGAAAAAAACTCAGCTTTACCATAAATACGTGAGGTTCCTTAAACCTGTTTCATCCAACAGCACTATCAGTGTTCATCAATTCCTCCTCCGCCCCCTTCCCAAACCACCTGAAGGCAAGATTGGTAGTGATCAAAAGACATGCTGCATTTCTTAGTATTGAAATGATCACATCTATGAGTTATGGTTTATAATAATGAGTTATTGCTGTTTGCTTTGTGAATTATGGCTTTGCACTTCTAAACCAAAACAAAAGTTATTTACAAGGAGCCACAGGAATAATTTTTAGTCTGAAAAACAAGTAAGTTAGCAATCACAAACTCCTCACTGATTTGTGTTTTACTTCTATGAGATTTGTCTTTATCTTTAGATAATGTATGCTATGGAATGGTAGCAGTTCCAGGTGCTATAGAAAGCACAAACCCCTTCAACTGCAAAAGCCAGTGATCAACTGAGTCAGTCAGTGTTAGATTGTAGGATGGTCACAATCTCTTCAAAAGAAACAAGATGGAAAACTTTCCACTGAAGGGAAGTAGCCACCTACAAAGTGCCATAGCATCATTTGTTCTCCTGTTTTGTTTCTCTAATTTTTTAAATCACATATAAATTATAACATTTTTTACTTCATTATTACAGTTGAAAAATAATGCCTGTTTTAAAATCCTTGACAGTGAGTCTTGAAAAAAAGCATTTAATGGTGCAATATACTTCTGGTGAAGCAGAATTCTGTAGGACAGCTGTTATTTCTGTGAGCTCTAAAATTCAACCTTTTTCTGCATCTTGCTAAGAAACTGCAGAATCCCAGTCTGTATTCCAAATATCAGGCTGTTTAAGAAATGGCTTCCCATAATGAAGCTCACCTTTAAAAAATAACTCAGCATTAGGATCTGGCAAGTCTTACTGCATCTGAGGGATCATATTTTAATTTTTATGCATGGAGGAGTGCAAGTATACCACAAGCTGTACTGGAGGGGATCAGTATCAGTATCACTTCAGAAATTCTTCAAAAGGACAAGAATTGTATCTCTTGTTGTTCCACTCCATATATCAAAATCGTGCTCTTCACAGCTTCCAGAGGGCTTTGCTCTGACTCATTTACTGTCTTCCTGCACTCCATTTTCAAAGGTATGCCCTGCGAGCAAAACTTCTCATTTAAGACCTGGATTTCAAAGCACTCTAAAATCCACAGGCATCTCTAACATGTTTTGAAAACTTTCATACCTCATCACAGCCAGAGGCATTACCCATGCAGGTCTGAAGTCAGTTGGTCTAGCAGGTCTTCAGATAATACCCCTTCTTTTCAGCCTTCCCAGGGCAATTGCACTTAATATGCTCTTACAACCACGGGCATATGATGTTTGTTCTGAAAACTCAGTCATGCCAATGATTTCAAGACAGTTTATGATGCAAATTTGGGGTCCTTTCTCCTTCTGGAACTGTAGCAATTTTTGATTCTGTTTTTTTCACAAACAGCTCAGAGAAATAAGAAGGTATAAATCCCGTGGAATACATATATATATTAAAGTCTGATCCTGGGCTCAGATCTTCAGCTGACCAAACTGAGAGTACAGAAATTTGGCAAAAAATGCAGTTCAGAAATATCTAACACCACTGATTGATTAGAAAAACAGTAAAACAACGTTTAAAAATAATTTTCTGATTCTAGAACACAAATCATTTTTCTTGTTGTCAGTAAATGCTTTTGATTCCTGCTCCACACTTGTCTGTATGGTACATGTGCTGCTGTACAAGCAAAAGACTAGATATGTCATAGGGATGTCACACCAGTGGCATGTTCATATATCTGTGTATACCTATTTTTATACAAATGTATTGAAATACACATATCTACGTACCCCTGCAAGCACACATATGTATGCCCATACATAAGAAGAAATGCACACAAAATTGTTTTGTTATTCTAGAGGTCTGAAGTAATGTACCAAAACCATATTTCCCTGATTCACTTTGTAATAATTTTTTTTTAAGGTTTTTAATACAGTGAAAGATTCATCCCAGTACTTTCTTTCCACAATATAAACTGGACCCTGTGCAAGTGTACTTGACACTCACTGATTGCTTTGCATGTTTGCATTTCAAAATGTACCTTCAGCTCCATTAAGTTTTCCCATGAATACTACATCTCCATTCAACATCTGGGAAACTTAGGAAACTGAGACATCCTGCAGACGTAGCATTCAGTAAGGCAGTGGCAGAGATGGTACAACAGCTTAATGTTTTCTTGCCTCTCAATTCAGTGCCTTAGCCAATGGGTCATATTGTTTTTAAGGTTTGCACAACTTTGTATTAATCCCCACTGTATCAATGTGATGGCTTTTATTAAAAACTTTTTGGACAATGCCTCATTATGTGATAAGTTACTGTACTAGAGGAATGTAAAGTCTATGGGAAGTTTAGTAAAATGTTTCTATATACACTGCAGAGGCTGAGGGAACATGCAATTATTGAGGTCTGAAGCCTTAACCCTAAAATGAGACAAAAAGCCTTCCCACAGCAAAAGCTGTTGCAAAAGCAACCAGCAGCAAAAGACTTCAAAGATACTGATTGTCTCTGAGTTGTTACTTTGTTGAGTAACAGAAATATGTCTTCAGGCAAAATCGAGAGATCTGTTAAAAAGGGAAAATAACATTACCAAGGAAAAAAGAGGTTTCCCCCTTACACTTTAGTAGTTAGAAAATATTCTTCTGGCTCTTTAATTTCAGCATGCAAAGGCTCTATACTGAGTCATTTAGTTTCTGTGAGTAACAACCCTGTCCTAGCCTTCTTATTGGCATTAACTCCTATGCCACCCACATTGAGCTCCAAATCTGGATCCGAGGACTGCTGAGCTGTGAAGACTGTATTTGTATAATTCTGCCAGTAACCACCCATATAACCTCAGAAGAATCAAAGAGAACTGAAGATATGCTGAAACATTCAAAAGTCATTTGAACACCACCTACCTGGAGATGCTCACAGGTTTAAGGATATTTTATATGCATCCTATTCCACTTTCTGGATTGTCTTCTCAGGGTGCAGAGGGATGGGAAAGGGCCAAAGATGGCTGTTTGCATTTGCTCATTTAGCAAAAAGGAAGTTTTTTATTCAGGTGGAAGTAAGTGAAATCTCAGCACTGTGCCACACTGCAGGACTAGAAGGCAGCTGAGCATGGCCACAGGGTGAAAAAGCACATTTAAAAGGATATGAGGACGGAAAGAAGCTAAGAATAATCAGCATGGTTATGCTGCTTACCCATTCAACAGTTTGTCCATTCACTACCTAGTAGTCATGCCTTCCTCAGTGGGCATGTGTCTCCTTTTTGCCTGCTTGATAAAGAAAATTAAGAGTTTTACCCAGAAAAAAGAAGATGTTAAAGCAAGAGCAGAGCTGCCTCAGCACCTTCACCTCCCTCTCCTGGCTTTACCCCTCTCCTGGGGAGTCCCCATGTTCAGCTTTGTAGTCCAGTCTTTGGCCTTGACAGAAGTAAGGCTGGAAAAAACATATTCATCACTTCTGGTGTCTGAGTCAAGTGACCTAAAGAGGGCACATGCTGTGTGATCCCAAAAAGCAGACTCTTCCAGGGTGTCTCAGAGTGAGCACTCAAAGGTAACTCCATGTAGCTCGAGAGATGTGCCTGGGAGGAGACTGCAGCTCTTCAGGTGCAGAGATGTCTCATTCATCTCTGTACAGGTATGTGAAGAAGACACATCTCTGTACATCCACATATGCAAGCTGTCCTCTGCATTGAGAACAAAGAAACAAAAATTGATGTAAAAGACCCCTGCCCACTCTGTTTAACTCAGAGACCTGGCACACCTGTGGACAAATGTTCTTCAATCTGGGGGGGGTTTTAACTAGGATGTTTAACCCTTTCACCTTTATTTTATACCCATGTTGAGCTGTGTGGGGAGGTTAACGTGTGAGGGATGGGATGCCATCCAGAGGGACCTGGACAAGCTTGAGAAGTGGGTTTGTGTGAACCTCATGAGGTTCAACGAGGCCAAATGCAATGTTCTGCACAGGGTTTGGGGCAATCCCTGATAGCTGGGGGATGGAGGCATTGAGAACAGCCCTGCAGAAAAGGGCTTGGGGTACTGGTGAATGAAAAGCTGGACCAGAACCAGAAATGTGCATTTGCAGCCCAGAAAGGTCGTCATAACCTGGGCTGCATCAAAAGAAGAATGACCAGAAAGTCAAGGGAGGGGATTCTCACCCTTTACTCACCTGGAGCAATGAGCCCAGTTCTGGTGGTCCTTAGCACAGAAAAGACATGGAGCTGCTGGAACCTGTCCCAAGAAGGGCCACGAAAATGATAAGGGAATTGGAATTGTGAAGAACAATCCTGTGAAGCAAGGTTGAGAGAGTTGGGATTGTTCATCCTGGAGAAGGCTCTGGGGAGATCTTATTGAGGCTTTTTGAAACATCAAGAATCTTAAAAGAAAGACAGGAACAAACCTTTTACCTGTGGTAATAGGACAGGGGGAATGGTTTTAAGCTAAAAGGGAGTAGATTTATACTAGGCATGAGGAAGACATTTTTGCAGTGAGGTTGGTGAAGCTCTGGAGCTGTTTGCCCAGAGGGGTGGTACCAGCCCCAGCCTGGCAAACAGGGTCAGGTGGGATGGGACTCTGAGCAACCTGATCTGATTGCAGATGTCTCTGCTCACTGCAAAGGAGTTGGACTAAAAGAACTGTAAGGGTCACTTCCAACCCAAAACATTCTATGATTCTATGATTTTCTAAGACTTACTGAGTATTTTTCAAGAATTTTTCGAGTATTTAGCTTCCTCTTCAAACTGGGACAAAGTGGGTTAATCCTTTTCAGGTTTAAGTAATGAATTTTTCATCATTTTCTCTCCCTGACTCCCATGCCCAAGCATAACGCTGCATTATCTGGCATGTATTTGCTGAGTGGAAGAAGTTTATTTTTAATAAAGATATACCAAAATCCCCTGAATCCAGTAGAAATGATAAACATAGAAATATCGCCACGAGCTTTCAGTTTGCTAGAAAAAACAGTATTTAGAATAACTATATTTAGGTCCCAGTTTGACATCACAGTGTCCTTTTAAGCAAATAACCCAGACAGTGCAATGCTTTTTTGAGCGGGAGTGAAGTTTGCCACTGACCACCCTTTTGCTGGCCAAGAGACCCAGCAGATTTTTGGGGTTTGGGTGAAAAAAAAAACCAAACCACTTTTTATTATCTGAGCAAATCTTTTTTTTCTTAATAGTTGCTATGTTACCAAATTAATGGGAAAGGTAAGTAAAAGTCAATTGAGGGGACAGAATAAGTGGATGGACTCCAGAGAGGTTTTGACTATTACCCAGAATTGTCCTGTAATGTACCTGTGGACACATGGACATGTGCACCCACCTGCCACTGTCAAAGGCAGAAAATTTATACCAGCACTAAATGGGGACATGAGTGTCACATTTACAGTTTTCAGGCTACATCTCAATTGGTTACTGCAGTAAGAAAGCCACTAACATACAGGACCAGTTTCAGAAGTCACAGATGGTGTTTTAACATAGGGCAGCAGCCCAGAAATCTGCAGCTGATTTAAAATTTTATTCAATATTAGGTGCCATTGTGTTAAACATGAAAGCTCACATCCCATAATAGCACTGTTTAAAGAAGTTACACATATCAGAAAATATGGAAGACATGTTCTTGCTCTTGATTTTTTTTCTCAGTACAATATAACCATTCAGAGCCACAACCCAGGACATTATATCCAAACAAGCAGCTTTGGAAATACACACATTCCTGTTTCGTCCTGCCTCCTGAATGCTGCCAGTCAGGAACCAAACGCCAATTCTGGCACCCTGGAATTATTTGAGGAGGGAAATCCAGCCCACAGTTGTCCCATTGCTAGCATCCCTGCATCCCCTTCAGGGGGTGTCTAAATCTGATGTGCAGAAAGATACAGCTGCTGGATTCGGTCTGGTAAGAACTTCGTATAATATTTTAACTATCAGATCATTTTTATCACAGATCTCTGTTTTGTTGCTATGAGGAAGACTATTTTTAGATCTTTATAACCACAGACTGAGCTAGTAGCACCTTAACATTTTGTTATTTTCTGTGTTTTGCCTTTTCTCTTTCTGCCTCCTCCCTCTCCCCCTCTCCCCTTTCCTTCCTTGCAAACAGCACTGTGAAAAGCCCATTGTTGAGCAGTGGGGTTGTGACATTAGGGTCAATTCCCTCCCCCTTCGCTCACATTCCCTCTTCTGCTCTCTAAGGAATGAAATTCAAGCAAGAGATTAACACACAAAATTGTCCAGAGCTTTGGACTGCTCGCTTATGTTATAAACTGAGCCTACAAGATGATGCTTCACTTTGAGCACATTCTTGACTTCTGCTAAAATAATATGCCATGGCACCCAAGTCTCCATGGATTTGGGTGAACACCTTTAATTCAGGGCTTTCTATCAACATATTGCTCATAAATGCTGCTCTCTCTTCCATGCACAATATTGGCTCTTTTTGGACAGCCTAGATTTTCTTCTTACTACCTAGAAGCCTATACAAGCCTGCACTGGATCTAGTCCATGCTGTATCCTCAGCTCTGGACAGATCTGCTTCCATGAACTGGAGCCAAAGTCTTCCTTTCAGCACAGCATATTCCTCTTCTGGATGCTACAGTGATACCATAACTGTGAAATATTTCCATTCCAGTGCCACTGACTGAGTAAAATGTCACAGCCTACCCATTTTAGAAAGCTAGTATGATGATTTTTCAGAGGTGTTAGTTCTGCTGAAATGCATCATCTTGTTGAGGCAACAGAAATAAAAATTAGAGGAGCAGAGCTGATGAAAGACAAGGTACTTCAAAATTACCCATGTTGAATGTAAGAAGTGTGAGCTGGTAGGGAGTTCATTCTCTTTCCTATCACCAGCATTCCCATTTTCAGCATCAGACATGTTTTGATTGCCTTCTTTCTTTATTTTTAATAACACTATTTGCAAGAGAAATACCTTACTTGTGGAACACTGTGCATTTGGGGTTGATTAGGTATAATTTTCTGCACAAGACTTACAGAGATTGCATCAGGCTAAGAGAAAAATGCAGTAATAGCAGTGTGATGCAGAAATCAGAACTGTGCTGGTTTAAGGCATCAGAAACCCCTGCTTACATGTATCTCTTTCAAAAGCAATGGAAATACATTTTAGATCTCTTTTTTTGTGGATTTCAGCTAGTTACATGTGATGTAAGTTGCTTTGTCACCTTTTTTTTAATCTGACAGCCACAACTGGGGGCAATAAGGAAGCTTTGCACCATCAGAAGACTTGGTGAGTGTTTTGGTGGTCCATAACTAAAAAACCTTATATTTTCTGTTTTTCAGTTTCCATTGTGGATGTTCTTCTGATTTATCACCCTGCCTCTCAGAAGGATGGCATCCCCTTTCCTCTGAGAAGAATCTTCTGTCTCTGATCCTCCTGTAAATGCTCCTACAGCCATCTGCCTTGGCCAGTAGATGTCATTGTGTTTCCACTGCGAGCACACATCAAACATACCCATCTGGCAGCAAATGCATGTCCAGTCCTGCAAACAATGCTGTTGACTATTTAGGACTTTTTCTACCCTGCAGCAAAATATTTGTTAAAGATGCTTAGCCAGAAAAGAGTGAAAATTAAGTTCCAAGCATTTGCTAGCTGTGACTAACTAGCCAAAATACCCTTGGTCTCAGCTAATATACTGCCAATGGTGTTATACAAACACAGCTTACTCAACAGGACACAAATCATTGTTAATAAACTATAACAAATGATGCCAACAGAAGAGGACAGAAATTATGTCTCATGGATTAGCCAGCTTCTTTAAGTAACCAGCTTGCTTTGCTGTGAGGTGTTCTTTTCAATACTTGAAGAAGCAGAACTGAGGATTTATACTTCAGAACTTTTTAAACCTTCAGAATGTAATGAGAAGTGTCTGCAGCCTGTTATTTTTCAGCTATTTTATCCTGGAGTATGGTAACAGCTTCCTAATTTGCATGATATAATAATATTTGTGATGTAATTAGAAAGTTCCATTTGAGGTCGAAGTATGGTAGCAATAGAGTAGCAAACATCTGGCAGTCATCCCAGAGGTAGGGTTTTCCAGAAAGTCTGACATATTGTTTATCAGCAAGAACTCAAGAGACATGATTTTAGCTTTTACTTTTAACCATCGTTTCATAAACTTAATGAACGTAAACGGGCTTTGATATCTAAAAAGTTACATTCTCAATCACAGCTCATTTCCCAAATTAAAGAAGAAGGACAAGATGAACAGAGTGAAGTCAGCTTGCAACATCCATGCTGAAAATGGCACATGGGGCCAAATTCCTTGTTGGCAGTAACCAACAAGGCTCCACTGGCTCTAACAACACAGGAGACCCTTGACAGATTCAGCAGAAAACTGGCTTTTTGCAAGATGTTTTGAGTCCCAGGGGCCAGCCACAAAACTGAGTGAAGTCAATGGAAATCTTTTGCTTGCTGGCAAAGGGCTGTGGATGAAGCCATGAATCAGGTTTTCTGGCGGCTGGGCACAGCACATCTGTGTTGGGGTGAGGCAACTGCAAGGCATGGGCTTGGGTTTTATAGGACAAGCTCCACCTCATAAGTCTCTCTCTCTCTCTCTGCTCAAACTTCACTAGCTCAGGAATAACCTGAGATGATGCTGTGATAAATTATATTCTTCACTTGCAATGTCTATGGGAGCTATGAGGAAAGATGTCAAAACCCCTCACTGGCCTGGGAGACTTTTACATAAGGAGGAATCAAAGACTGGTTTGGGTGAGAAAGGACCTTTAAAGATCACCACACCCAACCCCCTGCTGTGGACAGGGATATCTCACTAGATCATGTTGCTCAGAACCCCTTTCAACCTGACCTTGAACACTTCCAGTGGTGGGACATCCACAGCCACAGATGGGAACTGTAACTGTTTCCAGGTTAGGATATGAGACACATGCTGTAGGTACTTGGACCCTGTCACAGAGGACTCCATTGGCTGATTAGACCTCTAAACCCTTCCACTTGGATGAGCAGGAGGATGCTCAATAGGGACCCAAAGGTACCACAGCAGTTTCCTAGCATGAGACATAAACTCATGCAAAAGTATAAGCCATCAGCAGTGCAGAATTTAGTTTAATATTTAACAATATTCCAATGTCATCCCTTACAAAAAAAAATGATTATGTGACAAAATAGAATCCTGACACTCTTCCTGGGTCTAGCTAGGGGTGATATTGCCCATGTTTCTCACACCACTCCACATCCATGTGATAAATCCTACTGTTGCTTGGTCTCCAGTGCATGTGGAGGAAACTCTGCACTGCTCAGATGCCACTGGGCTCTGCCTGCTCAGCTCCCAGTGCTTTGTCTCCAGACTTTCACATTTACCTGGGATTTCCCCTTGGAATAAGAAAATTTATAATTGTCCTCAGGTAATTCTTTTGATTCACACCAGCTGAGCTGTAAATATGGAATAAGAAACATGCTGCCCCTATCCTGAAAAACTGTAGTGCCAGCTCACTGCTTTGCCCACCTAATTCCTCTCACTCCAGCTCCCCATCCCAAGCAGCCAGGGCTTACTGCCACATTTTACTGAGGATTTTGCTGGCTGAAAATCCATCAGGAACTTCCTGCTTTCAGGTGCAGGATAGTCTCAGGCAACCTACTCCTTCATTACAGTGTAGCACTGCCAAACACAAAATGTAAAGGAGAAGAAAACAGAGCCCTGTTTTTCTATCTGCCTGAGGACATCCACACATGGGTGGAGACAGTGGCATGTAAGATGGTGGGATGGATGTGGGAGCCCAAAGAGCTAATTTTAATCTGGACTCCAGAAAGTCTCCTCTGTCTCATTTTTCCATCTCAAACAAGAGAGATAACGCTATTCATTATCTTGTTTCACCTGAGGAAAAATGTTATCAAGGTTAGTAAGGCACTTACAAGCTACAGACACTAGAAAATTCCCACTTCTGCAAAAGATCACGAGGAGATGACTGACACTACTTATTGTACCAGATAGAGTAACTAAAGAAAAGGATCACTGTAAAAATACTGAACTATCTCACTTCCTAAGCATGCCCTTGCCAGGATGTGTCCTTGCCAATACAAATGTTCCAGTTAAAAAAATAAAAAAAAAGTGTTTGATGATGTAAGTAGAGCCTGTGTTAAGACTTAGATGAATGAAGGCTTTCTGAATAATGATTTTGAGAAGTCTAAGGTCTGCTGTATTTAGAGCTTGCACTACCCTAATACTATTTAATTTAAAGGTAATTGTACCTGAATTTGCATTTCTTTCCTTGCTTAGAGCAGTGAGCTTGTCACCTGGGATTCCTCTGCACACCTCAGAGGAAGCTTACACACTTCTCACCCTAGCCTGCACAGCCATGAATTTATGCACTGAAAGGCACAAAAGGAGGTGTGTTGGGGGGTTGGTTTGGTGAGTTTTTTTCCTTACAGTGATATTTTTCTCCAGTTGCCTATCTTTACCCCTCTGGTGCCTAAAAGTTAGGCAGGGAGGCTAATTCATATCTCTAAGCTCCCTCTGCAGTTGGGTCCCCCACATTCCAATAAAATCTCATCATGTCTTAAGAGATGGGTCTAACACTGACAGATCAAACCCTCTTTGAAGCCTCCTTTGGTTCCTTCTGCTGCCTGTGGGGGGACTTGAGGCCCCTGGGCATTTGAATTCTGAGAAGCCAAGGATGATGGACTGACTCCTGACTCTTGGTGAGTGCTCTGACCACCTCTGCCATAATAGCAGGCTGTGTTCCCACCAGGATCTTCATCCTCCAGCCTCAAAGTAGCTTCATCCAGACCACAAATCTCTTGGCCATTTTTAAAAGAAACAAAATATCAAAGTTTGCAACAGCTGAAAATTTAAGCAAGGAAACCTGACCATTTTCCTGCATAATAATTGCTCTTCAGCAGGGTTATTTTGCATTCTGACTGTTCTTACTATAGTATCATCACAAAACTCTTGGTGTGCTCAGTGTGGAAAGCCAGTTGAGATGCTATAATGATGTCAAAATGAAACACTGTCAGCACAAATCCTTAAAATGACATAAAGGTGTCAGAAATGAAAGGGAATCATATCAGAGTGTGTTCCAGCACCACTCAAAAACTTGTGAGAGGAAAGGGTACCACAATTCAGGGACAATGTTTGTTATGACAGAAATGCTCAAACCACTTAAAAGGCAAATGGCATTTGTCTGCAGCACCACTTTTTAATCCAACAGATTTATCAAGAAGTTGTGCTAATTTCCTCTATAAATACCTCTGTGAGCAGAACAGTGAATTGTGTTGCAGAAAGTGGTTTTAAGTAGTTGCAATTCTGGGTTTGTTCTGAAATTGAGTAGGAATGTTCATTGCATTGTTCACTTAAATAAATGGTCATATTTCTTTTGAGAGAAGGAAAAAGAAAACATCTCTCATCCAGTTACCCACATCCCAATGTCTGTCACAGCGTTCTACAGAAAAGACTCTCTAAGCATCACAGGCAGGACAAATATATCCCTGTATCTATTTTTGTACTCTGTAATGGTTACAAATGCCTCCAAATCCCCACACCCTTTGAAGAAGGATCTGTACCTTGCTCACCTCCCTGCCATGTAACATCATGCTCAGCAACAAAAAGGGAGGCAAGAAGAAGTAGGAGTGGGGAGCTGGCTTCTAATGTGGTCATATTCAGTGACTGGCTGGTCATCCATCTGCCCGTGGGAGGTGTTGGCTGGTTGCCTTTGTTTTGCTTGCTGTTCTTTCTCTTTACTCCACCTATTGAACCCCCCCTTATTGTGACCCATGCCAGGGGATGCTTTGGTTACCTAGCAGTGTGAAGAATCAAACATTAAGCTCATGGCATATGAGCATATGGAGTTCAGCTTCCTTCATCTGCTGGCTCTCAGGGATCTAGAATCATAGAATCATAGAATTGGCTGGGTTGGAAGGGACCTCAGAGATCATCGAGTCCAACGCTTGAACCACCGTTGCGGTTGCTAGACCATGGCACTGAGTGCCACATCCAGTCTCTTTCTAAATATCACCAGGGACGGAGAATCCACTACTTCCCTGGGCAGCCCATTCCAATGCCTGATCACCCTCTCGGTAAAGAAATCCTTTCTAATATCTAACCTAAACTTCCCCTGGCACAACTTAAGACCATGCCCTCTTGTCTTGTTGAAAGTTGTCTGGGAAAAGAGCCTAGATTATATGCAGTTACATAACTAGATACTCAGACTATAATATAGATGGTCTGGAAAAAAGTACTCTGGAAAGTCAAATTAATACCACTTGAGGTGCTTGTATCAGTGATCACAAGTGTCCTAAATCTAAAGTTTGGCATTCTTGGTAGGAGCAGGTATGTAGGTGACAGAGCTGCCACTCCTAGGAGAGACTGACCTCTTCTCAAGACACGTTCATTGCTCTCCATCTCAGTATTGGAAGCTGAGGGTGCTGGCCTAGACTTGAGATCTGGATTTTATGCAGCTAGAATAAGACAAAGACCACGTTAATGAAGCTAGATTGTGTCTGATGTTCATGGGTAGAACCTTCAAACAAGACAAAAGAGGTTGCCTAAAATTTCAGCTGGTGAGAGGACTTTTTCTAAGAGCCTATCTATCTGCTGTAGGGGCTTACACTACTTGCCAGTGTTTGATTTGAACAACAAAATACATTCTGATGACATTTTCCTAGCCAAAGTTTTCCTTTAACCAAAACTGTAAATTGGGTTACTCAAAAATACTACGCAGCTTGATTTGAGAGGTTTTTACCTGCAACTGTCTCTACAGAAAAATAAATAGATAAATAAATAAATAATAGGGAAAAAAAATAAAGATAAAATAGTATCAAAGTCTAAAAAGTCCATTCTGATGTTTTACAACATATTTTCATTCTGTGATTACAAATTCTCTTTCATTTGCTTCATATAGAACCAAAGACCTTAAAGAAACACTCAGACCTGAAATAAATTATTTAATTTCAGATTGAGAAAAATGTATGTTTTATAGGACCTGAAAATTTTTTCAGAATGTATGATTTCTATATCATTCAGGATAGTTTCCAAGTGATCATTTAATATAAGTTTTAAAAATATCTGATAGAGTTCAAGAAAATCCTGCCTAAAACTCCTGAACTTTTTGAAAAGTGGTAACCTCATAGCAGAAATGGCTGAAAATTAGAAATCAAGATTGCTAATTTCAAGAGAAAGATATTTTCCCCTAATGATTTCTTAATCTATTTCTGCTACAGAAATTGTGGTAAGAAAAAATTCAGTTTAATTTCTAAATAAATATTCAAGCAGATTAAAACTCCCCAGGAAATCTCCAAGGTGCTGCTAATTTCAACTAAATAACATTCTTTGGATATTTGCAATTTTAAGAAAATATTTCCATTTAACTATGAATAGCTCATTAAGCTTTCATTGGTGTAAAATATGCTTCCCAAAGCAGCCAAAATAAAAGTGGAAAATCATGTTTCACATTATAGTCGAATGGGAATATATTTTAGAGCCACTCAACTAAAATTTTGGTTTCTTTAAGGAAGGTCAAATAGTCTTCTTTTTTTTCTCTGTACAAACAAGATTTTCACTCAAAGAAACTCTCCAACATCTTCTCTACTTCTTCAGATATTTTATAAGTAACTCTATTACTATGTCAAATGTGCCTCACTGAAAAAAAACCTATTGACTTTTCCATTCTGTTGCTTTAATTTTCCACTGCTCTTGTGAGCTGGAATACTCCAGGTGGGTGCTGTGTGTGCTTCTGATTATGCTGTGCTACACAGCAGGGAAACCTCTTATCTCAGACTGGTTGCCTGTTTGAGAAAAAAGTACATTTAAGGTAATAAACACAGCTGTGGAAGAAGTATTTTCTGTTTTCTTACTGTTTGTTTTAACCTACTAAAATGACACAATTATGGAAGTTTGCAAAAATGCCAAAATGTAAAAGACAATAATAATTTTGTCTGTGTGTTCCTATTATAGTCCATATGTCTTCAGACAGAGCTTTAAAGAGTCGAAGAACATCTTCACAAAAGTCTTTCCTGCTTTGCGCTCTGTTTTGTCCTGATAAATAAAATACAGAATTTCAGAGAAAAGGAATTTAAAAGTAATCTTGTGGTTGCACTGGTATTGAGAAGTGTTCAAATCTTGTTCTTGCAATTTTTTATGCCAGCTTGGAACTTTTGGCTTGAAGATTTGTGTCGCTATTGTTTTCTTTTTGACTCTTTGCAAGCACTTTAAAGATAGGAAATTTGCAGATCTGTGGAAAAAAAAAAAAAAGAAAAAAGAAACAAGAATAGAGGTTTTGTAAATCTAACCACTGCAGCTTCATTTGAAGAAAATGAAATCTGAACTCTGACAGAGGACAATGCCTTTTTTTTTTTTCTGCTTGCAAAGAAATAGGGTAATGCAATCTCTTTTCTTTCCTATTTAAATGAGGCTGAAGTGTTTTCATCTGTGGGGTGTAAAGTCTGCTTTGCAAACAATAAATTTGGAGCGCACACATTGTAAGTATTTGCTGAGAGCACCAGGCTTGTATTGGTTGAGTAAACAGCACTATAATATTACAATTATAAAAACAAAATGTGCAGAAATATGTGATTGTCACTATTTTTGTAACACTTTATTACTTTCTGAAGGCAGTGGGAAAAGATTAGATGTGAAGCCCTCAATAAGGAACTCTGCTCCATTTGAGCTGCAACTGTTCTCCATCACTTTTTATTTCCCCAAAAGAACCAGATTTTGATAGAGATCCTCTACCTGCCTGCAAACAAAACCCCAAGCAATCTCTCCTGAAATCCTATGTGAGATAACACTAATGATATTGTAGCCACTTTGGTCCGTGGAATATTTCATATCACGATGGGTAAGCACACAAAGGGCTGCATAAAGTTCTTTTAACTGGGGCTGGAAAGACTCACACTGACACCAGCTTTTGGATCACATTGTACCATTCTTTCACTCCAACCCCAACTATTATTTCACTGCCCAGAATTGTTGTAATATGACTGCCTCCCTTCATAATCTCTCCATTTTATCTAGCTTTTTTTCCAAAGCCAGAGATGATAATTGTCATCTCTTGTATAACACAGAGAAAAGGCTGAGGACAGGCTTTGGAGTGATGGTTTTCTCTCCTCTCCAGTCCATCCATACCTTCTCCAGACTGTAAATACATTGAGGCAAAGAGCAACAGCAAGCAGGACAAGGACTTCTGATCTGCCTAAAATCAGTAATTTTCTTCTTTTCTGAAGAAAAGATTTCATGCCTAGATTCTCAACCCAACAGAATCCTCCAGCAAAGTGAGATGGAGAAGAAAGAAGCAGGTGAGATAAACTAAATCATGAGTACCAAAATGGATGGACTGAGGCAGAAACTACAGCTCTGCAGTTCCAGGTATTGTATTAGGGGAGGGGGCATAGGCACACAAAACTTCTCTCTACCCCCATTGAAGCCAAGGGAGACCCTTTCTATTGGTTCTAGCATGACTTGGATCACGTTCATGGTCCATATCTTCCCTATGGAGACTGGGAAAAAGGAAGAAGCAGTCATGCACACCTTTTTGTAAAGAGCTGTAGGGCTGGTCCTTCAAAGTGATGGAAAACACAAGCCCAAATCCAGGTATCATCATGCACCCACATTCCTAACAAAGAGGGATTCTAAATCAAAGTGATGGCACATTATCCATGAGTAGTTTATTTGGTAGCACATGAGAAAAAAAAGTGGAAATTTTTTAATTAAATGGACAAAAATATTGCTGAAAATATACAGATTTTAAGGCCATAAGGGATCACAGTAATCATTTGCTCTGATTTCTTGCATAGCATGAGCCATACAACCTAATATTCTTCATGTCTGCATGATTTGTTCAGCCTCTGCTTGGTCCAAAGATCTCACTTGGAAAGGGAGGCACCTTCATGGGGAAGGGAAGGTTTTTTGCAAAGGTTAATTTACAGAGAGAGAGAGAGAAAAGAAGAGAAAGAAAGAAAGAAAGAAAGAAAGAAAGAAAGAAAGAAAGAAAGAAAGAAAGAAAGAAAGAAAGAAAGAAAGAAAGAAAGAAAGAAAGAAAGAAAGAAAGAAAGAAAGAAAAAGAAAGAAAGAAAGAAAGAAAGAAAGAAAGAAAGAAAGAAAGAAAGAAAGAAAGAAAGAAAGAAAGAAAGAAAGAAAGAAAGAAAGAAAGAAAGAAAGAAAAAGAAAGAAAGAAAGAAAGAAAAGAAAGAAAGAAAGAAAGAAAGAAAGAAAGAAAGAAAGAAAGAAAGAAAAGAAAGAAAGAAAGAAAGAAAGAAAGAAAGAAAGAAAGAAAGAAAGAAAGACCTTATTCCTACCCCAAATGTATTTTCAGCTAAATATCTTTAATGAAAATTCTTTTCCCTCAGTAGGTATTCACCCAGGTGGTAAATTCACCTCAAAATACCTGCCTGCCTCAAAGTCTCCTAAGAAAACCACCTTATTTCTCATTCCCAAACAAAGGCATTTTCCTAATAATGAGAGAACTAGCAGGCACAGAAGTACAAATGCTACAACTCCAAGAGCTATTTTTCAGTCACTGACTAGAGAACATTGTGATGAAGAAATCTGAGCTGAAGAAGAAAATAACCTCCATTTTCCCAATAAATGAAGATCTTAACAGGAATGTAAAATGAATCTTCAAGCAGAGTATCTTGATGTTTCTTGTGGCAGGGCCTCTTTCAAGGACAAAGATGTAATTCAAACATGGAGACCAGAAAAAGAAGAAAAGTCTTTTCCTCTATGCTTATGAATATGATGGTGACCTTACAGAGACCCTTGAAGAGACAGCACTGACAACACAGCCAGTGACATCCAGCTTCCCTGCAGGAGGAGAAGGTTTCCCCTGTGCTGCACAGGAAACTTTTAGGAGACCAAGTCTGGATTATGGCAACATACATTTTATTGAAGGACATAAAGACTAAAGCAGAAAATAAAATAATGTAGCCCTGTAATTGCAAACACAGGGAAAGCCTAGCATATATTTATTTTTAAATTAGTAATAATAAGACTAAAATATAACTAAGGAACTGAAGTGGGTTTCATGACAGACTCAAGTTATTGAGTCATTTTATAGCCTCTATCTACTGTTAGATAGTGTACATGCTGTTGGTGAGTACACATTGATGAGATTAATAGGGAAGACAGACAGCCCCTGTAACATAAATAAGGTGAGCAGAATCACATAGCAAGAGATGTGCTTTTGCTATTTTGATCTTTAACCTGCAACATGTCCTGGCCCCTTGCTGAATGTCACTTCTTGTATTCACTACTCCAGCAGCCTAATTTTCTGTGTTTCATTTCTGCAATGATTTGTGTGCTTTAATGTTGCCTAAGCCAAGCTGATTGCAAAGGCATGTGAACCTTACACTAAACTTACTGTTAGCTAAACAGGAGTTTCGGAGAGTTTGTCCTAACACTGCTGTCATCCACAAATCCTTCAAGATCTAAATCATAAAAGTTTGGCTGCCCTCTGTAGGATAATGACCTATTAGGTCATTAGTAAAAGAGCAAAAGGAAAACTGCAAAGTTAATTCTCAAGGTTTGTTGGGGAAAATCTGAGTTGCACGAGAGGGCCCCTGTGAGCTGGCTTCCTCAAGCCCCTCCACCAGCAGCCCTGCCTGGCTCTGCTCTGCTGAAAACACACCAAAGGGCTTGAAGAGCCTCAAATTCTTTGACCGGTCATCTTTTAACAGGGATGTCAGAGATCTGGGAAAGCATTCCTGCGGCATTGGGATGCAAAGGGATTTATCTCACATCTGAAGTCCTGCAGAGAGGCAGCGACCCTGCTCCTATCTGAAAGGCTGAGAAGTGAGTTACAGCTGAAGGAGATGTGACAGGCGGGAGAGAAAAAGCAGAGTGAACGGCCCTACTTGAGATTAATCAACCCTCTTCCTTGAGTAACTGCCTTTGGCTACTCAGGGCTAAAAGCTACAGTAATAAATTTTAAGGCCTGAAAAGATCATTACAGTCATCCAGCCCAGCTGCCCACTCATCCAGGATACTGGATTTCCTGAAGTCATTCCCTCCTGCCCCTCCTGCTGCCACAGCTGAGGTCCTTTCTTTCTCTGCTCTTGGTCAGAGGCCCTTCCCTTCATGCTGGCACCACCACAGCTGCAACAGCAGTGTCCACCACAGCCAAGCTGCAAGGGCAGCTAGTGCAAATATTTTTCTCAGTGTTTCTGGCAAAGACAGCTTTTACACCCAGCTCTCTGGTGGTGCTGGCTCATGTCTGCATCAAAGCAGTATCTCCAGTGGCAGCTTTGCCTATGGGGCTCCAGGTCTGTGCTCAAACATCTTTTGTGGAAACCTCAGGCAACAGCGTGGGGAGCCATGATCCAGCAGCAAACCAGCTTAAGATGGTTTAAGATTGGTCTTAAGATGGTTCCATCCACTTGTGTCTTGTCTTTCTTGGAAATCACTGGGCATCACATCAGTCAAAGCACATACATAACATAGCCCAGCTACCCCGGGAGAAGACAAACAGAAGAAGAACTCAGTTGGGAGAAAAAATGGGTTTTCTGATGGTCTGGTCCATGATCTCAGAGAAAAGCTGGTGTTACAGCACAATCAATGTTGAGGGGCTGAAAATGGGAAGAAACACATGGATGACATTTTCCTTGAACATCCTGTCCATCCCAGAGCAGGTCTCCTTTTTTATGAAGGTAGTCACATCCACACGGAGCCCTTGAATCAAAGAACAACACACGTGCCCTGTCTGCCTCATGACCTCATGCAAACAGAGCTCCAGGAGGGAAGGGAATGGGTAAGTTCACTAAGAATTTCCCATTCTGAAGGGGCAGTCCATGGCTGGATCTGTGACTGCCAGGCAATGTCTTGCCTTGGGAAGGTTGTGATTCAGCAAGAATTAAGCAACCCCTCAGTGACCCTGGCAGGTGCACCCCAATAGAGGAAGGAAGGGGGAGCTGCAGGTAGGAGCCTTGCATCTTCAGGCAAGTAAATACATTAGTGCTGGCCCCTCCTTTCAATCATGTCTGCGGAATCTGGGGGAAAGAGGCACAAGTGTAAGCTCCTTGTGTCAGCCCTTTGGCAAGTAAAAGAGACAGCCACGATCTGCCCTAAAAGGCAAATTATAATTCTTAACATTGTACGTCATGGTTTTTATGCACAGTGCAATTGAGAGGCCAGGAGAGCCAGACCAGCAGAGCCCAGGCTGCGGCCAACCCAACAGTGAGTCCATCAGGGTGGAAATGCCGAAGTGACAGGTTCACTTCATTAACTAGAGGCCCAGTTTTTCCTGGGCACATGCGAGTTACTGGAAGAGAAAAAGCTCTTCCAGCGATGGGAGACAACCAGAGCCTAGTAAACACTGCAGGATGGAAGGCAAAAACAAGCCTACCACAGTGTTTGGGAGACCAGGTAGGCTTCCATCCCAAGGTCACACATGTTTTCATGAACATGAACGCTGACCTCTTTTTTTGTTTTTTTGTTTTTTTTTTTTTTTGAGGGACCTAAGTTCTCCAGAGCAGAGCACACCATGCCTGGGTGTAGGAATGCCAATTTTCCTTTCCCTGAGCCAAGTGTACCTCGAGCTGGTAGGCTCAGCAGAAAGCTGTGGACACCTGTCCAAAAATTCCTAGAGTCTTTTTCTGGGTTATCTGTCAGGCTTATTTCTCCTCTCTTGCTCCCAACTGTTTGTTTGTTGTTTTTTTCCAAAATCCTTTCTTGCATTTTTTATCCTTTTATCACTGCCCTTTGAACACCCTTCTACGTAGTTCTCTAGCTGTCACCACTGGATTCCCTCTAGTTTCTATCCATACAGAACATGACAAGATTTTTACTTTGAAGAAAATGTAATTTATTTTCTTTTTGCCCAGGGCAAGAACACAAGGATTTTCAGGCCCTTTGCCTCTTCATTCTGAAAATACTCCCTAGGTAAAGAAGTCCCAAGCCTAAAATGATGAGCTGAAGAATGAGGAAAGCCCTCAGTTGTTGAAGATGTTTGGAAATCACCATTTCCTGATGCTGTCAAACAAGAGTTAAACCATGTTTCCACTGTGGAGAGCTGTTTGAGTTTTGTTGTGTTGTTTTGTTGGAGTTTTTTTAAAGAAAGGAAAAAAATTCCTTTCATTCTCTGCCAGCAATTTCCATGGAAATAAAGTTTCCACCAAAAACTCGATGCCCGAACGAGAATATTTTATCCAGAAAGTGAAGGATTTTCTCTGAACAATTGCACGATTTCATCCAAAAGTCTGAGAGGCTTCATCAGAAATATTTCGTTGTTAGTTGGAAACAAAGCCCTTCCGAGCGGCAGAGGACAGAGAGCCCCCTGAAAAAGCCCCCGGTCTCCAGACAGGCCTAGCGCCGATGGTTCGGACCGGGGGACGCTCCCGATCCGGACCGGGGTGGGGCGGCAGCCGGGGACACAGAGCGGTCCGTGCCGCCGCGGGGCTCGGTCGGGGGCCACAGCGCTGCCTCCGCCGCAGGTCCCCGGCGCGGGCGGGAACAATCGCCGCGTTGTCCGTCAGCGGCCGCCGGCCCGGCGGCTCCCGCACCCCTCTCGCTGTGCCCTGCGGGGACAGCGCTGGCGGGGCCGCCCGGCTCCGCGGCCGCCGCCGCCTCTCAGTCTGGCCCCGGCGGGGGTGGCGGGACGGGACGGGACGGGACGGGACGGGACGGGACGGGACGGGACGGGACGAGCTGGCGGGGAGGGGTGGGGGGCAGGTAACGCGGCTGCGCTTCGCCGGTGTGGCCACGGCGTGGCGCTCTTGCCACAGGCACCGTAGCTGCGCACTTCCGACGTGGCCGCGGCCGCGGCGCCCCCGCGCCGGGACCGGCGGCGACCACGACCCCCACCCCCTTCACACCGCGTCGGCGAGTGAGCTGGGTTCGGGCCCGAAAAGGCCGGGGCTGGACACGGAGGCCCTGGGCGGCCGCTCAGCCGTCGTGGCGGACATGTGCCCGTAAACAATGACCGTATTGTGAAATAGAAAACAGACTCCGGCTCCCTCTGAAACTCTCGCTCCCCACCGGATGTGTTAAATAAAAACCGCTGGGGGAAAAAAACAGCAGAAAGTCAAGAAAATCGGGTTCGGGCTGGGAAGACGGGGGACGGGAAACCCGCAAACAGGCGGATTTATATGCCTTCGGCTCGGTAATCCTCGCAAGAACTGCAACGGCTGCGGATGCCTTCAAAAAAATCAGCTTGGGGGGTTTGCGGTTGTATCTGGTGGATTTCTGTCTCTTTTTTTTTTTTTCCTTTTTTTTTTTTTTTTTTTTTTTTTTGTTCCTGCCTTGCCTCGCCTCTGTATAAAACGAGAGCAAACTTTCTCTGCTGCAGGAAACCGATACAGATTTCCCCGGAGAGCTGCAAAAAATAACTTGTCAGGACGGCTTGGCAGGGACCCGCCGCAGCTCTGCACTCTGCCGGGTTTGGGTGCGATACCAGCGCCCGGGTCCGCTCCTGATTTTTTCCTCCAAAAGGCACCTTCCTGCCCGGACGTGTTGAAGTGCAGTGCCCTGGAATTTATGACACAAATGGGCTCCCCCTGCTTTCCCCCCCTCATCTCTTTAAAATCGCTACCGTCCCTTCCAACTGGATGCAAATTGGGGTCTTTAATAAACTTACTTCCCCTCTCCCCAGTCGTAATCATATATCCCTCTCCGGTTCCTCTCCTTAGAAAAAATAAAGACGGGAGAAAGAGATTTCCAATGGATTTAAGTAAGTGATTCGTATAATTAAATGCTTAGGGATTTGTTTAATGTGATTTTATATGAGCTGTGGACATTTCCAAAGGAAACAATAAGTTCAAGTACAACATGCGCGGCTGTGTTACAAGTGTTACCCAGCTGGCTAGAAGATCTTTGGTGAGCAAACAGGCTAAATCTGGAGAGTAAACAACTTCAGAAAAATCTACAACTCCAGGACACTGAAAAGAACCTTTTATTTGTTTTCCTTAGTGTCTAGTAAAATCTGATCCATTTTTGCAACGCTGTAAAATCAACAGGGACGGGCATCACCAGCTTGTAGTTCGACCCGGCCCATCAGCCGAGCCCATCGCATGGTACCCGGGCGCGCTAGCAGCCGCGGAAAAACAGGTGCTGGCAAAGAAGGGTGCTGCTGGTGGGGTGCTACATGGGTGGGGGTGGGCACTTCTGCACAATACCAGCCGCTCCTGGTGTCGGGTCAGTCAAGAAGTGGGTTCTTGCGATGGCATCCATGTAGAGAAGCTCTTCTGCGACCTCTCAGTGGTCGTGCCCACGCGTGATGGGCATATGACTATTGACCGGAGCCGGACCCTATGATAAGCAACCCCACAGGGCAGTAAGGCCAAGCAGGGGGCAGAGTGGCCATGGGCCCACTAGGAGGGCTACTGGCTCTGCGAGGACACGAGCACCGTGCCACAGCCAGGCTACCTTTTGGAAAACCAGTGAAGTGGGTACCCCTAGGCCGGAATGCTGCTACCAGCTCCCCCAAGGCAGGGCATCCCCCCGGGAGGCTCCCTCCTGGCTCCGGGTCGTGCAAGGGTCTTCGACGCAGGAAATGATGTAACAAAAAATCGAGCGATTTTTTGTTTTGGTGTTCCGGTTTGTTTTGGGTTTTGTGTGATTTGGGGTTTGATTTGTTGTTGCTGTTTGGGGGGGGGGGGTGTCGTTTGTTTTTTATTTATTTATTGGGGGAGGGAGGGGGGGTGGGCAGAGAATAGTGTGATTTACTTTATTTAACGTAGAGATCCTGGACAGTGTACCCCCCAATGGGGAGAGAGGTCAACCCGAGTGTAAGTACCCCGGTTCGACGCTACTAGTTATCGCCACCAGATCAAGGATCGCGCAGAGAACCGGGAGCGCCCGGTGTGTTGCTCCCAAGCCATCAATGTAGCCAAGATGGACCGGACGGTAAACCGGAGCGGCGTGGCTGCGGAGCCCTGCCGGTGGGAGGTGCGGGGGCACCGGGCTATGTACACGCGGGGCGGTGGGTCTGGACGAGCCCCCTTGCAGTCTCATGGGGTGGCTCAGAGCGGGGAGCTGGAAAACTCACGATCGCGACGCTCCGGCTGGGAGATTGGTGTTGGTATTCTCTTTAAAAAGAGCTTGAATGGGACTCTTTTTTTCCTTTTTTTTTTTTTTTTTTTTTTTTTCCTTTTTTTTTTTTTTTAAGCCAAAGCTTTGTTGTGCTAAACTAGTTGGACGAGTTAGGGTGTCGCTGCTCCCGATTGCTCTGGCCAATGGAACCCGATCCACCCTGCTGTGCGTAAGAGCGCAATTAAGGATTTAACCAAGCCTATGCTGCGCCCCAGCCAGCAGTCTGCCGGAGACAGACACCGCGCCGCAGCCTCCTCCCCCAGACATGTCTGCTTAGACCCGAGCAGCCCCAGCAGCCAGCCCCAGACAGCCGTCGGCTCCGAGCTATGACAGGAGTATTTGACAGAAGGGTCCCCAACATCAGATCCAGCGACTTCCAAACTCCTTTCCAGACGGCCGCAGCCATGCACCACCCGTCCCAGGAATCTCCCACTTTACCCGAGTCCTCGGCTACAGATTCCGACTACTACAGCCCGGCGGGGGGAGCCCCGCACGGCTACTGCTCGCCTACCTCGGCTTCCTACGGCAAAGCGCTCAACCCTTATCAGTATCAGTACCACGGCATGAATGGATCTGCTGGGAACTATCCTGCCAAAGCCTATGCAGACTACAGTTACGCCAGCCCCTACCACCAGTACAGCGGGGCTTACAACCGCGTACAGAGTTCCGCCAGCCAGCCAGGTGAGAGACGGGGTCCGGGGAAGTGCGGGGAGGCTGGGAGGGATGGGAAAGGGCGCCCTGGCAGAGCCCTGTCCCGTGGAGCGTGGGGATGCAGCTTTCCCCAAACCACGAGGGGAAATAATAAAAATAAATTTAAAAAAAAAAAAAAAAAAAAAAAAAAAAAAAAAAGGGGGGAAAAAATTAAAGACAGTTTAAAAAAAAAAAAAAAAAAAAAAGAAAGAAAGAAAGCTGTATCTAGTTTTCCTGACCAGTTGACCAGCCCGCACGATCTAAAACACAAATCCTAGGACTAGTGTTTTGATGATCAAACGTTGGTCAGCTGCCCTCGGGCCCCCACTGCTGCCTCCCTCCTCCTTCTCCCTGCAGGAAGAGGGGAAAAAATTGCCGACTGTTGTTGCGCGCCTCAAACTCAGGTTCGCGGTGGCAAAGAAAGTTTCCCTGTGCTTGAGGGGCGGGGGAGGAGACTGGGAGAGGGGGAGGCCAGCCGTGGAGGGTCTGAAAAGCCGGGAGGCTTTTTTACCAGAAAGAGACGAGGTTTTAGCGCTTTCTATTTACTTCTTTTAAGTTCTTGGATGGGGTGGGGGGGAGAATAAAAATTAAAAAAAGGAGAGGACAGGGGGGGATAATAAAGCCAGCCTGTAGACAAGCGCTGCGGCTAGGGCTTGGCGGGGACGAGTGTGGCCGCGGCAGCTCTTGGGTACACTCCGCCGGCGGCGGGCGGGGAGGCGTGGGTGTGCGGGGGAAGCGGTCAGTGCCCTGAGTAGGTTTCTGCTCCGGGCCGGCCTCTTCCCAGCAGGACACCAGTAATCCTAATTCCCGCGGCAGGCGCGCATGCCCCGCTCTCCCGCCCGCGCAGCTCTGCGCGCTCGGTGCCGCCGCCCTCCGCGGAGGATGCCCGGGGCGGTCGTGGTAGGCGGAGGAGGGCCGGGGGTGGCCGAGCCCCGGCGAGGAGAGAGCGGGGCCTCCTGACTCGCTGCGGGGAGCCGGCGGAGGGTGCGCGGGGCCGCCGCCGCCGGCGGGAGCCTCGGAGGAGCCGCAGGGGCTCGTCGGGACGGCGCCGCTGATCTGCCCTGCCCGGCCTGCGGGCGGGACGCTGCCGCCCGCGGCGCAGGCTGCGCGGCACGGAGCGGAGCCGTGTCCCGTGCCTTAACGTCTGTGTCTCTCTCGCGTCCGTGCAGAGAAGGAGGTGGCGGAGCCCGAGGTGAGGATGGTGAACGGCAAACCAAAGAAAGTGCGCAAACCCCGGACTATTTATTCCAGCTTTCAGCTGGCGGCGTTGCAAAGGAGGTTTCAGAAGACCCAGTATCTCGCACTGCCCGAGCGGGCAGAGCTGGCCGCCTCCTTGGGGCTCACGCAGACACAGGTACCGCGCTCTCTCCGCTCGGTTCTACTAGGTCTGCCCCGGCGCAGCCTGGCTCGGCCCAGCGGGGCGCATAGTTCCGGGTTCCCCTCGGCACGTCGGGAAGGGCCCCGCGGAGGGGCTGGGAGGGTGGCGGGGAGTGGGTCCCTCGCAGGCGCGGATCTCCGCTTTGCCAGGCAGGCATTAATGGTGTCGGTTTCCCTCCCCCCTCCCCCTTTCCTCTGCTCTCTTTTCCTCCCAGGTGAAAATTTGGTTTCAGAATAAAAGATCCAAGATCAAGAAGATCATGAAGAACGGGGAGATGCCTCCGGAGCACAGCCCCAGCTCCAGCGACCCCATGGCCTGCAACTCTCCACAGTCGCCTGCGGTTTGGGAACCTCAAGGCTCATCCCGCTCCCTCAGCCACCACGGCCACGCACACGCTCACCCTCCAAACTCCAACCCGTCCCCTGCATCCAGCTACCTGGAGAGCTCTGGTTCCTGGTACCCAGCTGCCAACTCCATCAACTCCCACCTCCAACCCCACGGCTCCCTACAGCACCCGTTAGCGCTGGCCTCTGGGACAATTTATTAGAGTCTGACTTTTTTTTTTTTTTTTTTTTTTTTTCGTTCCATGGACTCCCATGTTTTACTGTTAAGGAATAATAACGAAAGGAATGCATATGGGGAATTTTTTAAAGGGAAAAGAAACAAACACAAAAATTAAAATGTGTAAAGCTTATGCATGTAACTTATTGCATTTCAAAGGAAACCCTTTTTTATACAATACGGACATTTTTTGGCTCAGCTGTGGACACTATCAATGGTGCCTTGAAATCTATGACCTCAACTTTTCCAGAGACTTTTTTTCAATGTTATTTTAACCCTGTAAATAATTGTAGATAGAGGAATTAAACTGTATATTCTGAATAAAATAAAATTATTTCGACCACGAGAAATGTTTTTAAATTACCCCTTCTTCTCCTAATAAGAAGGGGAAAAAATAATAACAATGCCAATTTGCTTGCAGAGAGTGAGTGAGGATTTTTTTTACGGGCCCAATCCCGGACATTCACATTCTTTCACCAGGCCGAGATGGGCCACCACAGCCCATCCATGTTGGCAAGACCTGACCACTGTAGATCCCCACGGGTGAACCGAGGGGTGGCGATGCTCCCTCCCCGCTGGAAAAGAGGCTTTTCCAAGACCTCGTACACCTTATCGCTTTTTTATCACTTTTATCAGTGGTAAAAGCTGAAGAGAAAGCTGCCCATCCTGACTCTAGAATACAAATCTCTCGCCTTAAGCCTCTCTGAATCCTTTCCTGAGAGCAATTAGCGTCGAGAGCTGCACACTCAGTGCCCATCAGTCGCTCGTGTGCGCTCGGCTAATTATAGAAATTACGTTTCCGTCAAAGGGAGTCACTAAATATGAGAAAAAGGATAAAATGGGGGGCCCGCTCCCCTTGCTCCTGGTGAAAGCCTGCGGCGGCTCCGGCTGAAGGAGGGATTTCGCTGAGGTAATTTTTTTTTTTTTTTAATGCCTATCTACATGATTTAGGGGGAAAAAAGCCGGCGGCGCAGCCATCACTAGCGCTTCCCGGTGCACCGGGGCGCGGCCGGGGTCACGGCACCAGTAGGGTCCTGGCGCTGCCCACGGGTACGGAGCACCGGCCTGGTGCGTGGCTTGGGCCTCGCTCCCGGCAGAGGCACCGGGTTTTCCTGGTGGACCGCCACGGAGGCGCGCATTCCCGCAGCCCCTCCACTCCTCCCACCCCCCAAGCTGTCAGGTGGTGACCTGGGAGCTACGCAGGGAATTCATGGCCGTGCGAGGTAGGCGGCGGGGGTGACTGACAAAGGCGTCTCTTGAAGGATCCCCGAGATAGAAAATTACCCCTTGTCACCCGAGGATGGCAGGGAGAACGCTGGTAGGGCCGGGAGAGGAGGCCTGAAAAGGCACGCTCCTGGCCTGGGGCGCACTTACCTGTCTCCAGTTTTCCTACCCGCTGCCCTCCCCCTCCTTTCTTCTGCCTCTGCTCCCTCCTGCCATGTTTAGCTCCTGTGCGGGAGTGTGCGTGTGTTTCTCCCCCAAGAAAGAAACCCGGGGTTGCTGTTTTGTAACAGGTTTGGGGGTTGGTAAATGGCTTGCAGTACAATAGACCAGTTTGTTCGGTAAAGCTTCTCCCTGCACGCCGGGGAGCGGTGCGTGGGTGCCGGAGACAGGGCGGCGGGGTCCGCCGACTGCACACCCCTGCCCGCTGCCGGGTATCTGGCCGCCCTGCCGCCGCTGCCCCGCCACCCCTCGCCTCCTCTCAGCGGCTCTAGGAACTGGGTCCTGCTTGTTCCACTTGCCAGGCTTCAAGGACTTTCCCGGACTGTGGGGCTGCCGAAAAGCTCGGCTTTGTCTCTTCTGCTAACTTCCACCCTGTGCAAAACAAACAAACAAACAAACAACCCCCCGGCTTTCTAATTTTCTTCCGTTCTTTTCTCGTTTACCTCCAGACAAGCTTTTTTTTTTTTTTTTTTTCAACCTGCAATTAAAGATTATACCCTTCCCGAGGTCTCCCCTTTGCAGAAAGGCTTGGACACAAAAGGTGGAATTCTATTTCCCAGGTTGGTTCATCCACCCTTTTCTTTGAGGAGATGCCGCGGGCCTGTTTGGTTGCGGTAACCTGCAGGGGCCAGGGAAGCTCGGGCGGACAGCGCAGGAACAGTTCCGAGGAGGCGGGATGCCGGCAGGCAGGATGCGGGGCAAGGATAGAAATTCACTCTGCCGGCTTGGCCGAGCAGTCTGGGCTCTGGCACGGCTCCCTGCTCCGAGACAGCTCGGCTCGGTTTCCATGCTGGTCCCTCTTGCTTGCTTAATTTCTCCTCCTCCAAGATCAGGGTGGTGTTGCGCAGGTCTAGGAGAGCCTGGCACACTTTCCCCGGAGAGGGTAAACCCGGTTAGGAAATGCCCCTCGCCGGGGCTCATCGTCGCCGGGCCCCGGCCCCAATGAACACCCGAGATCTAGAGCCGCCCGCCTCTTCGTGAGAGCCCTGGGCGGGGGGGTGCTCCTGTGCCCCTTGTCCCTGTACACACAGGCAGGCACACCTCGGCGCCTCTCCCCTCCCGGGCACACCCCCGGGGCTATGGCGGGGCCGGAGGGATCTTGGCTTGTCCGGGCCTCCCCCCTTGCCTCTTCGGGAAAGGGATGGGATGAACTGTCCTTTGTCTGATGCTGGGTTTGAGTTCGGTGGACTGCTGGCTCGGGGCCTTTTTTTTTTTTCTCCTACCCCCCTACCCCCGCCTTTTTCCCTCCCTTCTCTTTTCCTGGCGGCCACTTACATGTGGAGCTGGGGCAGCTCGGGGAGCCGAAAGGAGCCACATTCCTGTGGGTGCCGAGCGGCTCCAGGGCTGAGCCACAGGGCCTGACACATACACAGACAAGACACACAGGCACACACACAGAGTCGCCTGAAGCCCCAGCTGCCTCAGCTCTAGAGCTCCTGACACAGCCAGCATCCCTGGGGCTCTCCCACCCACAGCAGACTCCCTCCGCCCCCCAGTCTAAATGCCCTCGCCCCAGGATGGGGCTCACACCCCCTGACACAGACGCCCTTGACTGCCCGCCACCTCCAGCTGAGGACAGTGGAGAATACCTTTCTCCGGCCCCCAAAGGGTCCCCCGCTGCTCCCTGGCCGGACATCTCATCTCTCGGAGAGGGCGAGCGTCCGTCCTGGAGAGCGCTGCCTTCTCGCCCTCAGTTTCCCTCCCTTTCCTCCCAGGGGAGAAAAACAAAAAAAACCCAAAACCCCCAAAAAACCCCAGAAAGAAAAAAAAAAAAAACACAAAAAACCAAAAAACACCTCCTCCAACCTGTCACCGTGTCAAGGCCGCCAGCTCGTCAGGATTTTCTGTCGCCCTCTCGGTCCCGTCGGTCTCCCCCAGAAATTCCTTTCCCCGCAGCGCGCTCTGCCTGCGCGGGCCTGCGGGCGCTGCCCGCTCCGCCGCCAGCAGCGTTGGATCCCAAACGTGCATCGCGCATGTGGCACCGATTAAAGATTTCAGTACCACGCAATTTGGACGACTGACATACTTTAGGTGGTTCTGTTATGGATTACGGAAAGGAGATCTATGGCTTCAGCAAAGTCGGGGCGAGGGGGGACAAGCCCCATTTCTTGCTTTCGGTTGTTCGAGCGGCTGCCTGCAGTAACGTAATAACCTGTTTTATAGCTTAGGCAAGAGCCGTGAAAATAGGAACCGCGCAGTTTACGCTAAGCCTCCATTTCACTCTCTCTATTGTTCTTGTTTGTTTGTTTGTTTGTTTGGGTTTTTTGTTTGTTTGTTTTTAGGGAGAATCTGTGTTACATCAATTAAACGTTTCTGCTCTTTGTTCAGCGATGCGTCTTTTTACATGCGGTTTGGGGGGATAAGCAAATGCTTATAAACACCCGATAAATCCCGACACGCACCAACGCCCCCGGTATCTGCGTGAACACCCTCCCATGGACACGACCCCTCCCAGGCCTCCTCGCCTTCTTTCTTGCCTCCAGGTGAGGTCCGGGGAGCCGGGGCCGGTCAGAAGCTGCGACTGATTCAGCACTTGGCAGGGAGGAAGGAGCTTGGGGATGGCTCCTTGCCCTCCTCCCGCTGCTGCCTGCCCCTCGGCAGTCGCGGAGAGGTTGCCTAAACCTCAGCTTGGGCTTTGCATCAGGGATCAGAGAGCCTCTCTGGGCCGGATCCTGAACTGACTCCATGCTCTGCAGCGGCATCGTCTGCCTGACCGCGGAGCTGGCCCTCCATCCCAGGAAATCTTTACAGTCTCCTCTATATGCACCATATAACGCGTTTTATGGGGCTTTAGCCTCGCAGTATCCATCGAGTTTTCCTTTCCCTTTCTTCACATTATTTTTATTAATTCCCGTGGAGAAAAGAGAGCAGAGGAAGGCTGCGGGCTGCCTGGCGCGGCTGCAGCCGGGGAAAGCCAGCAAGGGCCGGGGCCGGCACCTCTCCCTCAGGCTGCTGCCCCCCCTCTCGCATCCGAACCCTGCCGGTACCTGCCGGCGGGGCAACAACCGCGCTTTGATGATTTGGCCCATTAAAAATGAAACAGGTTTGTGTGTATCGTGGCCAGGGTTAATGAAAGCTAATCAGGAGTCGAAAGCGAACTAGCCCAATGAGTTAACCTCACTAGCTGCAGGTAGTCCTGTTAGCCAGGCTCTTTTGTTTAATTAATTACAATTGAGTCGGTTCTGTGATAATTTCCTTAAGGACC
Organism: Calypte anna; assembly: GCF_003957555.1. NCBI lineage: Eukaryota > Metazoa > Chordata > Aves > Apodiformes > Trochilidae > Calypte > Calypte anna. Next base: position 25,661,396 of record NC_044245.1, on the reverse strand, counting down.
CCTGACGTCTGGTCCAGCGGGTATGTGGGAGCGCAGAAGGCCGCGGGCGCCGCAGGTTCTCGCTGAGGGTGCCTATCCCCGGTGTCCCGCATCCTGCATCTCACACCCCTTCACTCTCCTCCGCCTGGTTACGAGGCTCCCAAGGCTTCTTGCCCGATAGTGACGTTCAGTCACCTGAGAGGAGGCACACGACAAGGGAGACAACGCTTTTGGGGATGGGTGAGGAGCCCGGGCATCCTCCGAGTACCGTGGAGGGACTGCTGGGAAGAACCGAGCTGAGAGGCGGATTGATGCAGGCGGGAGCCCGAAGCATCAGCCCCTGCCTGCACATCAGGCTCGCACTCGTTGAGATTTGGACACGTAACGCTGCAGACCACTGATTTGCTATTTTCTTAATTCCCGCTCTTCTCATTCCCTATGAATCAAACAGTCTTTTGTCCTTCAGAGTTTGATTTGATCGCTACTGTTCACATTTCACTTTTGTATTTTTCTCTCCCTATACCATTACTCATTGAGTGCCCTGTGAAATTACAATCGTACATTTTCAACTCAGCAACCCATTTGCAGTGCAAAAATAGGGTCTAAATAATGGCTGAATTAGCCCTACTGGACAGTTTCAGATGTAACACTCTGTAATAATTATATTGCAGGCTGGATTAGGATGCTATTATCATAATCTGGACGTTTACAATTATCTGTAATTTGCAAAGATGCGCCAGGTCTTGATTACAGCAGTTTTTTTTATCAAGCTAACCATCACTAAACAGTGACAGTAATAACAGCTAATTTTGCTGGCAATATAAGAGGTGCTGGGGTGTGCAAACAATTTCACACCTGGATGTGCTCACTCAACCAAGAATCTAGAGAAAGAGCTTCTGCCCTGAGACTCAGAAAAATATTCTCCACTGCTTCTGCTCAGTATAGATATCTAGACCCCGATCATTGCTTAGCAGATTGTCACAGGGGGTAAGTTTTGGGGCTCGTTTGGGTTTGGGGTGGCTTTGTGACTGCTTCGCGCCTTCCCTTTCCAGGCACGCTCCAGTTCGCTCGTTCCAGCCCTTTCGCGGTCGTTCGTGCGCCGGTGGTTTTCTACACCGGGCCGGCCCCTGACATCTCCGTGCCCCCTTTTCCAACCGGTGCTGCCGGGGGCAGCGGCTGGTGCTGAGGATGCGGCGGGGGAGGTCCTGGAGGGGTGGCGTGGAGCTCGGAAACCAGCGGAGAATTCATGCGAGCCCCGGGGACAGTCCCGGACGCCCGTTCCCGCAGCGGGCGGTGGCATCGCGCCTTTCCGCGGCCCTTGTCCCTGCAGACCCGGGGCGGCAGAGCCCGGCGACCTCAGGGTGGCCCCGGTGGCGGTGGCGGCGGCCCGGCAGGTCGGTCTGCTGTGGGGGGGAGCTGCCCCGCTCCATCCATAGATGACGCTGTCTCACAGGAGTCTCCCGGGGCGGCGGCCGCGCGGGTAGGAAGCGGGCGCTGCCATGGCTGCTGCCGTTCGCCCCCACCCCGCTTTAGGGAAGGCCAGCCTCCTGCACCTTCTCTCACTCCCTCCAGTCATCGGGTGGAGCTTTTTGTTGTTTTTGGTTTGTTTTGGTGTTTTTTTGGTGTTGTGTTCCTTTGGTTTGGTTTTTTTTTTTTTTTTAGTTAGTTGGGTTTTTTTAATTATCATAATTTATTTGCTGGCTGGCGTGCTTGCTTGCTTGTTGCCTGCGCTTTATTTAAGCCTACCTGAGAGACCACTCGTGGGGAGAAGGGCACGGTGCAGCGAGAGGCTTACCGTGCCGGCACCCACGCCAGCACTGGCGGGGCATGCAGTTGAGGACGAGCCCCCGAAAGCCCACGGGGAGCAGCGAGCACCCTCTCCTGCCCCCTCGGGCACGCCAGTGCAGGGGAACAGGGAGGGGAGGTGACCGCCCGTCGCCGTCCCCACTAGGGGGCTGTAACGAAAGGGTTAAGTCAGCTGCGGGGGCCGGGGGGGGCGGGGGCCGGGACCTTGCAAGTCGGGCTCGGCGGGGCTGGGCTGGGCTCCCTGGGCTCGGGACTCGCTCACCTGGGCACCCATCGCCCTTCTGCGGGGGCGAGGGTGAGCCTGCAAAGGGCCAGCTCGGGGGATGTACAGCACGTTTTTCTGAAGGATGCACACACACACGAGTGATGTTGGTTTAAATGTATGGTAGCTTTCTCTCCAGTGTCATTTGAATAATTCAGTGAGCCCCACTACCAGCTGTACTTCTGAAGCCTCTTCCATTCTTTTCAGCATTATAATTTTGGTTAATTTTCAATTTTAGGCCCTACGTCTCTGCAATTTGTGTATGAATAACAGAATAATTTTCCTCTTTTGTTTCGCCTTTCCTGTTCCTGAATCTAAATAAAGATGGCTTTTTAGTATTAAAAGTGGAAGAAAATTACAGGTAATTATCTTTGACGGTAAAAACGCTGTAATCAGCGGGCTACATGAAAAATTACTCTAATTATGGCTGCATTTAAGAGAATGGAAAAAAACCTTCTTGTGGATAAAAACCTTAAATTGTCCCCAATGTCTGCTTCAAATTGGATGGCACTGCAGCTGGAGGCTTTGTTCAGAATTGATCCTGGGGAGCTCTGAACCCAAAGTTTCACAGTGGGAAGGGGAAAAAAAGAAAAGAAAACATTTTTCCTAATGTAACAATACGAATGGTAGAAAATGACAAGACTGATCGGTTTTAAACCACTCTGAAGACTGACTGAGCGTGGAAGTTGCTCAAAAAAAAACAAAACAAAAAAACACCCCCCAAAAAACTGGTGTATTGGTAAGTAGTCTTTGCTTTGTGTCTAATTATAGTGACTGTCCTTTTGCACGACTGTATGTAGCTGTCATTATATGGAGCACTCTGAGGATCTCTATTGACTTCTGATAAATGGCTCAGTGGTTTCAAGGTTCATAATTTGAAGGATGCCCAGGTCTCTAGCCATTAATTCTCGCAGTATGGGGCACCCAGCTTGGATGAGGAAAGGGCTTTTCATTGTCAGTAGTTGCTGTGTTTTCCACAAGCTGGTGAGTCTGGAGCTGGCTGGACAGCGTGTTGTGTGCCTGGGCACCTCTCAGAGCTTTGCAAAACATTCCTCAGCTTGCATTGTCTGCTCTTTAAAAACAAAGGAGGGCGCCTCCTTTCTTAATAATTTGGACTCTCCGACCTTTGGGAAGAAAGGCTGGGCTCTGAGCTTTGCCTCGGCGAGAAAGCTCAGTTTAGCTGAGCAGCGGAACAGTGAAATCGAAGCAGAAATAGCCGGGTGACTAGAAACTTCTTCCAGGCTTATCTTTGCGGTCGCTGTATCTCCTGTCTTAGTCGTAGCCTTAAGATTAACCAAACCACCAGCTACTCCTTCACCCCCCCTTCCTTCCCCCCCCCCTCCACCCCATCTTTTCTGTCTTTGCTGGCAGATGCATGTTCAGGTAGCTGTGTCCGTGCGTGCAGGCAGCCGAGGGGACAGCGTCCAGCTGTCCCGGGCTGAACTCGAAGTGTGGGGGGTGCAGTTTGGGAGGAGGTGGGCATTCTCTAAGGCGGAGAAAATGCGAGCCAGGCGGGCGTTTTGTGGCTTTTACTCTATATATGAAAGAAGACAAAAACATACAAAGTATATGTACAACTAAAATTCAACAATATATACAGAAAGGTTGCTCGGGGGAAAGGTCCCTCTAGCTCCGGGGGTGACACTGCCGTGAGGCAGCACTGAACTTTCCTTCCCGGACCGCGGCGGCGGGTCTTGCCGCAGATCCCTCGTTCTGTCTTTCCTGCTCGTCTCCGGGAGTCTGTCTGGCTGTGTGCGGGTGTGTGCGGGTGCGGGTTAGGGGGCTCTTCGCGGGAGAGACGGTGGTTTCTTCGGAGCCGCAGCCCATTGCATTTTGAGAAAGCATGCAGGTTTGCTTCGTGGTAATGTTCTAATCTTACAGTATATTTTAATTTTTCAACCAGTTCTCCTTTATCCCCCCTCTTCTTTTATTTTTTTCTTTTTCTTTTCTTCTTCTTCTTCTTTTTTTTTTTTTTTTTTTTTTTTAATCCCTTCTTCTCTCTTTTAATTCTTTTCCCCAGACCAGATTAGGTGAATAAAAATGAAGGAGTTTTGACTAGTCTCTCTTTCATCATGTAATGTCTTTAGCTCATTAAACAAGTAAAAACTGCTGCCACGGTAGATTCAGGTTCTTCTTGTGGGCAAGGTCTGTAAAAAGTTTGTTTTGACTTATACTCCACAGAGAAAGAGGCTGGTGCCTTGGAGTCCGAAGGAAAATATCCTAAAGAGAAGTGTCTTCTGTGCGCCAGAATGAAAATTGTGTCTTTCTGTTCAAGATCAATCGCTGAGGTTACTAAAAAAAAAAAAAAAAAAAAAAAAAAAAAAAAAAGAAGCCACTGTCTCTTTGCCGCATCTACAAGTTCACACAGAGCCTGTTAGCTGGCACGGCTTGGCAAAGCAGGGGAACTTTTTGCCATGTCGAGACGAGGCGTTCTTGGGATATTATTTCTCTTGGACAATTCACATCATTTGTGGTCTCTGCATTGTGTCTTGATGTGGAGAAGAATACCAGTGAGAATAGCCAGGCATGTAGCTGTTGGGAGGCATATTGACTCCCTTGGCAGAAGCCGAAACGTCCCAGACTGGAGGCAGAGCCGGAGAGCGAGGGGAGAGGGCAGCAGAGCCGGGCAGAGGGTCGCTCTCGTGAGGGTTGCTGCCCTGCTTCAGCAGCTTCTTGAATTTGGAGCGCTTGTTCTGAAACCAGATCTTCACCTGTAAACCAAAAAGCAGAAGATATTAGCACCCAGGGCACGGCAGGGGAGACCCCGAGGGACATGGTTTTTGCTCTGGAGAAGGTCTGGAGAGCTCATGCCAGCCGAGTGTGGAGTTGGGGATAGTGAAGGAGGGGTAGCTAGGGCTGCTCTCGGGGTCTGGATGAAGGTGGAGAGAACAGGAGAGGAGAAGAGGAGCTGGAAAGCAAAAGGGATGCAAGATTTTACCAGGAATATTGTTTTCCCCGGGCAGGCCAGATTGATTGAACTGGAACCGAATATACGCTCTCAGCTCTTCTGCTTTCATGCCTCATTCAGTATTTTGGAGGGTCATTTGATCATTTGGGCTAACTGTTGTCAAACACGGGCAATCATATGATTTTGTGCCAGGAGACAGGAGCCAATAGACAAAGGGCATCTCACAGGGAAACTGCATCCAAAAACATACATGATCAAGCAGTCCTTGCTGATGTGATGGGGTAGGATGCACTATGGAACCCGGACTGTAGCTTTATTTTTAAAGCTGTTTTTTTAAAAAGGAAAATCTCTTTCTCAGAGAGTAATTGGCTATCAGGACTGCTTTGGGTCTCATCCTGCTCCTAATTCATCAGAACTCCCGAGGAGGAACTCTGCACTCAAGGAATTGTGCAAGGATCGGGCTCACTGTGGCAGTTCAAAATACTATAGGCATTATATATATATATATGGCATACACACATATCTCTCAAAATCAAACCAATAAATAAAACAACTCCCACATGCGTACTGAACCTTGCAGATGTAATGTTAGGGATAAGCAGGGGTGTTAGTCTGGCTGAATGCTCAGGATAGGGCCCGTAAAAGTCTATGCGTGCCAGAGAGAAGGCAAGACAGCAAAGAAGAGACAGAACATGCATGCTAAGGATACTAGATCGCATTTGTACAGCCATCAGGTCTATTCCCATGATTAATGTTTGCTGAGTATTTAAAAAACTCTGGCTGGAAGCGACTATTACCAGTGACAGTGATAAAATCCTGAAGTTATTTGTTAAGCTCATAAATTCACATGATTACATTTTACCCGAATTGATCTCATCTAACCATGCACTTCTCCGCAAACCCCAGCCTGGGAAGCCTGTAATGCCTCATGTGTCTTTCAAGCTTAAATTAGCAGAATGGCACAGCTACTCCAACCACACTTAACTATGGCTTAACCTGCTATAATTTTGTACACGGCTGGCTTTGATCTTCAGATCTATTATCACCTTTCGTACATTTTGCCCAAGGGTAACCACTGCATTTGCGTTAGTCATCCAGGATGAATTAACTATTGATTTTACAGGTATTTCCTAACGTGTTCCTGCTTCCTCTCTAGCTATAGGTTGCTACGCGGCAGCTTTGCTTTGCTTTTAGCTCTACCTCAGGCCCAGAGATTCCTTGTGTTTCTTTTGTTCTCCTTTTCACAATTGGGCAATTGCGTCTCGGTGCTGGAATTATCCGAAAATACAGGCAATTTTGAAATGTTTTGTGTGGCATCAAAAGGGAGAGTTTGCTCGCCAGATGGCTGAGGAAAGGGCGCGTTCGTCTCTTTCTGCGGCAGACCGGTCTCTGTCGTGCATTAGATTAAGTCCTGTCACAGATAGACGGGGAACGTGTGCGTTACCTTTTCTACCATTTCCCGTATAGAGGCCAAAACGCCTAGGGAGCATCGCACTGTGCTTGGCCTTTATTGCAAGCGCAGGATTTCAGCGATTTGTGATTCCCAGTAATTACCTGTGTCTGGGTCAGTCCTAATGAAGCTGCCAGTTCAGCTCTCTCTGGAAGCGCCAGATACTGAGTCTGCTGAAAGCGATGATTTAAAGCCTGGAGTTGTAGACTAGAGTAAATGGTTCGAGGCTTCCGAATTTTTTTGCCTTTTCCATTGAATCTGATTTCACCGTTTTCAATCACTGTGGTTTTTTGCTGATCTGCAAGCAAAATAACATAGCTGAAACATCACCCTCCTTAGCTGTTTAAATGCGAGCGCTTTGGCTGCCACGGCTTCTCCAAAGCCAGCAGTAGCCTGCCCCGACGCCGGTCCAACACCACCGCGGCATACACAGGCTCCGGCTCCTTAAAGCCACGCCGCGACACACGCTGATGCTTGGCAGCTGCTGGGAGGAAAAACAACTGCCCGGGCACAGTGGGCACGATGCCTTTCCCTGGGGGAGCGGGGGAGGGGGACGACTCATAACATATATATATATTTATATAAAAATCAAATAGAGTGCAACGCTGGCTCCGTGAAGGGATGCCTGGTTCCAGGGCCATCCAGATTTTGCTCAGCTAATTGACTTCGCGTCGCCAGTTTGGTGGTCAGTGAATCACCCGCCCGAGACTTTTAACAATGCTTTTCTCCCCCCGTTCTCCTCCCCTCTCGCCCCCCCGTCTTCCCCCTCGTGCCCCTCCGGATGAATACGTAAAAATGAGCAGCTCCTTGCAAAAAAACCCCAAAAACCAAAAAAAGCCCATAAATCAGACGGGCCCCTAGCGGAATGCGACCCGCTCGCCTGGAAACTTTCACTCCTCAGGTGTTAGCAGGAATTTTGCCTGAAGCCGGTCCCGCCGTAACAAAGGAGTGCCCGGCGCAGCTCCCTGACCGCCGGCCGAGCGGGGAGGCGCCGGTGCCCAGCGCCGCGGTACCGGAGGGGGGAGCGCGGCGGCCCCTCCGCCCGGTACCGGAGCTGTAGGCCCGCGGAGGAGATGCGGGAAGAATCAACCCCTCCTTCTTTCCCCGCATTCCCGCGCACCACAGGGTCAGCATCTCCCTCGGCGGGAGCGGGAAGCCACGGCGTGGGTAGTGATGCAGATGCCCGGGGGTGGCCGGGGAGAGGCCCGGGAACGGAGGGAGGGTGGCGGCGGGTTAGGGAAGCGGTGCCGGCTCACCTGCATCGTCCGCCCGCGTCTGGCTGGCCGCGCTGCTGTTGTGGTAGGACTGGAGGTAAGGGCTATGCTGCGAGTGGCTCACGTAGGGATATGCGGCCAGCGAGCGGTGGTTGTAGGAGCCGGCGGTGCCGGAGTAGGGCGAGCTGTGGTGGTGATGCTGGTGGTGCGGGTGAGAGCCGGCGGCGGAGTGCAGGCAGTGCAGCGGGTAGTGGGCGCCGGCCATGGCCGGCGAGCTCTGCTGGGAGTGGGGCGGCGGCGGCGGCTGTGGTGGCGGTGGCTGCTGCTGCCCGAACTCCATGAAGGCGGATTTGGAGGAGTCTTGCGCGTCCAGCCCGTCAGCCATCGTAGTCATGGTCATCATCAAAGTTTGGGAGGGAGAGCGCGGCGCTCCCCGGCTCGCCCCCCGCGCTCTGCCTCCTCTCTGCCCAGCCACCGCCGCTCCCCTTACCCGCCGCGGCACCGCTGGAGAGGCGGCGGTGATTTAATTTAATTTCTTTTCTTTTTTTTTTTTTTTTCTTTTTTTTTTCTTTTCCGCTTTTTTTTTTTTTTTCCTTCCCCCCCCCTCCTCTCCAAGGAGCCGTTGTGCGAGGGGCCTCGTTCACTGAGGGAGGGGAGGAAGGGGAGGGCGGTGTGTGGAGGGGGAGGGCGGGCTACTCCCGCCGCTTTTTTGCGCCGCTCTTTCCCTTCATCCCCCCGGCGCGTGGGGTGGGTGTTTTTTTGGGGGGGAAGGAGGAGGGGAAGAAGGGCGGGGAGGGCCGGGCGTGTTGGGGGGTGGGGGTTTAAGGTGGGAGCCGGGGAAAGTTGGGGCTCCGGCTCTTCGACTTGAAGGGCAGGGACGCGCACAAGTCGAATGCTTCGTCTCCGGAGGGCAGCGCCTCCCTCATTGGTCACTCAACCCCATGACGTCACCGCCCCGCCGTGCCGGCAGCGCGCGCGCTGCCCGCCCCCGCCCCCCTCCTCTGCCCCCCCCCCCACAGCCCCATTTTCCCCACCCGCGCGAGAGACGCGGAGCCGCGGGTGGGGGAAAGGGGAGCACCTACCTCCACCCCCCCCCTCTTCCTCCCACCCCCCTCGCAGCCCTTATCACGCATGCCCCCACCACATGACCCCCTCCATTCCACACACACACACACACACACAGCCCCCCCCCCTTTGCGCGGTATTTTCGCTGCGGTGAAGAGACGCGCAGCGCATTTTTCCCCGCTGAAAGCATCAGCTCCCGTAATCGCTTTCAAATATATGCAAATGGCTACGTGCGGTTGGCGGTTTTGGCAAAAGCTTGATTAGGATATAAACGACCCAAGGAAAAAAATAAAAGTGCCTGCGCCCTAAATTTGTCTTTAGATTACAATTCCAGTTGATTTTATTTTATTGTCAACATTGTTAATGATAAAAATAGAGTCGTTTTACAGTTATTTTTACTTTCTGGAAGGAGGCAATTAGACTTCTAATCAGGAATACACAAAAATCTCCCATGATTAACTGCAGTACTTTGTTCAAATTGCTGCTATAAAATTCAGAACAATTTGCCTGTAATGATTATGGACTGGGTTTATTTTGGGAGGTGGAATAAAAGTGGATATAGCATAAATTATCCTCTAATTATACACCAGTGTCGCCTCAATTATCCTCTTATCAAAATGGTTGTCTAACTGCCGCATTTAGTTTCAATTCTCTCATTTTTTCTATAAAAAGAACTTCATACCTTGTTATTATTAATCCATTTATTATTTGCAAGGGGATTTATATCCGAACATCCAGGTGGTATTACCACTTCTCTTTCAAAGATGGACTGGGGAAAGATATTAAGTTTGATCCAGCACGGCGGAAGATCTCTCTCTCCCCTCTCCTCTCTCTCCCCTCTCTCTCTCACTCCCTCTCTTTTTTTTACCCCTTTCCTTCGCTTAAGTCTCCTCGCGCCCAGCTAAACATGAGCTCCAGAGGCAGATCCCACCGGAGAGGACTGAGGTAGGAAGGACCCGGCGGAACTCGCTAAGCCTAGAGAAATCCGAAAGTTGCTCTAGATGGGGACACGGTCTGAAGGCTTCGGGCTTTGAAAACCAACACCGGCACCAGCTGCCGCGGCTCGCAAAACCCCGCACAGCCCAGAGACATCCCCAGACCCAGCACAGGTCGTGACACTGCCTCTCAAAGCCTGGGGACTGGTTTCTAGATTTTGCAGTTTGGTAGTTTGGTTGTTGTTGTTTTGGGTTTTACTGTTGTTTTGGTTGGCTGCTTGGTTTTGGGTTGGTTTAGGATTTTTTCTTTTTTTTTTTCTTTTCCATTTTTTTCCCCTTAAAGCGTCTTCTTTGGAATTATTTAGACGGGTTTTACTTTTCACTCTGAGATTTCTTCCCCTCGCTCTTCATTTATTTTTGGGGTTTGCTTTTCCCCAGCTGTGTCATGAGGTCTGGGAAGCCGGGGGATGCGAGCCCCCTCTTTGAGCATCGCACTGTCCACGGAGGGGGGAGGGACAGGGGGATGCGAAGCGGTGCTCGATCGGTGACAGAACATAACCCACAGACTTTCGGAGCTAATAATTCAGATGACTTATTTTAGTGGGATTGGGGCTGGGGGAATCTTTTTTTCCTGCGCGTCTGGGATGTTTTATGCCCCCTTATCCCCTCTCATCGTTGTTTCAGTTCTTGAGCCTCTGGAGCCGGTTCAGTAACTCTGAATGCAGTTGTAAGTGTCTTGTCTTGTTCTCCTGCTTTAACAAGAGTTCCACTTTAACACGCGAAAGGGTAACCCGATCCAGGCGTTTACAAATCTACAATGAATAAAAATACAGAGAAGGGGGAAGAGAAGGAATTCCTACTGAGAGTCTTTATTCATAGGTGTAGGTAATGTACTCAAAAGGAACAGGTACATTTGGCAGTTTTATTGCTTTATACCCTCCAGCTCATGTTAACATCATGAACGAGGTTTTTCGCAGGTGCACATACTAGCATTTTCTCTAGTAGCACGAACATGCATAACAAAAGGTGGCAGAAAATGGGCTGGGGAGTGTTTGCAACACGGTGCTTTCTTATTTCGAAATAATTCGTGCCTCATAATCTGGGAAAAGGGGAAAGTTGGGCAAGAGAGATCAGTTTGAAATAATACCTAGATGCTGCCTTAGCGAGGAGAATAAGGCGTCTGACTCAGGCAGCATGAAGTGAAAAAGAAGAAAAGGCAGGTAGAGCCCTCAGGAGCTGCTCCTTTCGATAAGCAGCAAAAGGAGTTACATATTCGTCCCTTGCTTAGCCTGGCTGAGGGACGAACTGTGGCGGGGCCAGAGGGTGTCGCACCCACGGGACATGCAGAGAGTGCGGGACGGGGTGAGCGGGGATGCGGGAGCCTCCAGTGAGCCGTCGGTGGGCGCCAGCAAAAGGGAAGCGCTGCGCACACGGCGCTGCTCTTCCCCGCGGTGCTCAGACATCCTCGTCTGTCGTCAGGACAGTTGACTCCATCCAGCCTCACACCGATAATTTTCCCCAATTTAATTAGGCAAATCTCTCGGTATGGAGTTGCAGGTGATTGGTCGATGTTAATGACTCAGCTGCAAAGGAGTCACGCCGCTTGTCAATATTTATTGTTTTGTTTTGTTTTGTTTTGTTTTTATCCCCATCCATATCCCTTTTCCTCGTGGCCTCTGGCAGAAAGGATCCGCACCTAAAGGGAGGGAGGTAGTTGAGGGGGGGCGGCGGGGCTCGGGTACGGCGGGTAATGTGGCCCGGCTGCCCGGCACGGCTCGGGACGGCTCCGGTCCTGCTCAATGGAGCTGCTCTGCGCCCTGTTGCCCTCCACCTTGATCCCCCTTGCTTTACCCGCACCGGGGATCGGAGGGCAAAGGGGGCCGGTGGTCGGTGGGGCAACAGGAACCCGAGTCGTGCACTGTTAGAGGAAGCACCTATGGGTGTATTTCTTCGCCGAGGGGCAGGCACGGCCCGGGCCCGCTGTGTGGCAGCGGTGCGGCAGGTGCCAGGGCGGCCGGGAGGTCCGTGCCCACCGGGGCTCTGCCCTGCCGGGCACTGGCCCTCCCTGGCTCCGGCTGTTGTGCAACAGAGCTCCGATACCGCCTCCTTCTGAGGAAATTAGACCTGAATCAATAGCTCCGGATGCAGCGGAACAGTGGGATACTCATTTCCAGAGTGGGTGACTCACGAAAAAAGAGAGGGGGAGGACGCCCTTACCTCCTAGGCCACTCGCATTGAATTGCCTCTGAAAACGAGCAGGCAGCAGCCACAAGAGGGGCGTGGGGCTCCGGGGGTGGAAGCCCACGGGGGAAGATGGACAAGAGAAGTGCAGGGCTGGGCAGGCAACCAGGTGGACAAGGGTGTAAGTTAGGGGGCGGCAGGGATTGCCCTGGGGCTGGAGCCCCTGCACCTCTGCCTGAGAGCACTTATCCCTTCCCAGGGAAAGGCATGAGGAGCTCAAGCCCTGCCACCCCACTTCCTGGCTTCTCCGCTCCTACCGCGGCCAAACACGAGTTCCTAGAAGCCGAGGCTCTGACCGAGGGTGATAAGGATACTCCGGACCGCGGGGAACACCGCGCCCTGCCCGCGCACCCTCAGCCATGCGTCACCCTTTGTCATTCCCCTGTTTACTCTTCCCTGGAGATGCGCTCCTCAAGTCGCACTCTCTCTCATGAAGTGCAGAGGCCTTTGAACCCAGAGCAGGATCAGGGCCAGCCCTTCTCCTTCCCTAAAGTGGCTGAGAGCCGCTGGGGTAGTGCGGCCTTCACACGCTCCCGAACACATCCCCCACTCCTCCGGTGCTCCTCTGTGAAGGGCGGAGAGCGTGGCACCGCGCACCGGGTTCCCCACTCCCCAGGACTGGGTGACTTGGTGCTGCTGGTCCTCCGTGTCACCTTAAACCGCGTCGCTTTAATGATGTTTGCGGACTGTACTTTTAAAAGACCAAAGCCTGTGTGCGTGGCTTAAAGTCAAATTTATGAGCTGAAAGATGTCACACAACAGACACAACATTTGGAAGGAGCTGACGAGCAACAGGAAACCATGTTCTATTTTTAGGGTATAATAGGAAGTTAATATAAGCGGCCAGAGGCTTCCTATATGCCTCCGAGCACCTTCTGTTCCATTCATTCATGCATTCATTCATGCGTTCAACAACAACAGGGGAAAACAAACATTCTCGTTCCGTTTCTCATCCCCTTCTTCTCGGGAAGTCTTGCTCTGGTGTTTTCCCGGGTGGGGTCTGCCAGAAGAGTCCCTCTCTTGTTGTTTAGCTTGTTTGTTGGGTTGTTGGGGGGGTGTGATAGCTGATGGTGCTCATCAGGCGAGGATCCCCCAGAATGCTCTCGTTGGGGTGGTTCCTGCCCGCAGAAGTGCGCAGGGGCTGAGGGCTGCTCTCTGGGAGTACATATCCCCTGCTACCCAGTTCACGCCAGAGTCCGGGAAAATGTTTTCTTGTCCCATCTCGACTAGGGTGGCTGGGAAAATCCGAAAGAAGCTCACTTCAGGAATGATGCTAGTGCGTGTGTTTTTTCCGCGGGAAGCCCAATCTTACGTGCATGAAGTGGATCTTGCAATAGGATTTCTTTAAAGGGGCAGAGAAGTGAGGGGGCGGGGGAAATAAAAGGTTACTGTGGGTTCCCTTGGTTTTTTAGTGATAGAATGGAATGCACGAAGCAATCGAAAGAAGTTCGGGAGAGAGTAGGGGTCTCCTGCAGAGTCGTGATAGAAAAATCTCAAGAGAAGTGGAAAGACAGAATATTCCCGCTGGCGTCGATCCTCTCCAACACTATTTTTGCGGACCGGCTCCCTCCGCAGAGACACGGGACTCTCGCCGCCTGGAGCGCGGTTTCGGCGGCTGCTGAACCTGCGTCCCTGCCCCGGAGGGCCGTGGGGCTGCGCAGGTGTCCGCGGGGCTCCACGCCGCACCATGCGGTTGTGCACGGCCGCAACGGGGCTGGGCACGGCTCCGCTCGGCTGCCCCGCCATCCTGCTCCTGCAGCGCGGCCATGCCCGCGTTATTTACAGCTCCCAAAGAGGTTACAAAACAGTATCTCGCCTCGCATCCGCTGATGGCATTTCCCCCCCCTTTTTCTCAGGCCTGTTCACCCCAAAACATAAGGCCTTCTTTCTTTCTGCCAGCATATCATAGTGTCATTGTCTTGATAGCAGTTGAGCAGTGAGAAAAGGCTCCCGCAAAAGGAGGTCTCTTCCTTAGGCTGAAAGGAAGCTATTTTACGAAGAGGCTGGGGAATTTGAGCGCTGCAAGTGCGAGAGCGAGAGCCGAGCGGAGCCTCCTCTGGGTTTCAGCCCACTAACATTATAACAGACAAGCAGGCGTCAATGGCTTTCCATACCGCGAGTGTGAAGGAAGTGGCAGGGAAGCGGAGGGGGGGTAAAAACCTTAGCCCGGCTTCGCAGATGGATCACACACGCCGCTCTCTATGTTGTACCGTGGGTCAAAATAGGAGGAATCAGAAGGGGAAAGATCCAGAGGGAACGAGCCACTGTCTCTTGTACAGATTTGTACAGAAGCCTTCGCTGTAATTAAAACCTTACAGCCAGATTTATTCAGTGTGTGGCTCTGCAGAGGGTCGGGGGCTGGGGCTTTATGTTTGGTTAATGTTTTGTCCTGTTGTTGTCGTTGGTTGTTTTCCCAGACGGGGTGCGTGTGTGTAAGGGGGTGTTAGCATGTGGATTTATCTGCTTTAGAACAGTGTTAGGCTTCAGGTGAGTGGCCACCTGGCTAGTGGACAGGACCTCCGTGGAGGACCTGTCCGACTGCCACTCCCCGCACCTGGCCCGGTGCGCATCCACCGAAACCCCGGGGACAGGTCTCTCCAGCTCTGCCCACACGGTGAGCCTGGCCCCAGCATGCGGGATCCCCGCGGAGAGTCTGAGAGGGTGGGTTTGCCTCCTTCGCCCATCATCCGTAGCCTTATGTGAGACCGGCGTGGGGCAACTTTCCCCTCCGTGGGTCGGGGGGGAGCCTCCCGGCATGCAGCCTTGATTTGCAGACCTCTCTCCTTCTGTGAGTGAGGTTTTTCCTTGGCAGGCGCCCTTGTCTGCTCGGGTGCTGCTGAAGCAGAGATGTTGACTTTAGCGGGGACTTCTGTTGTTTTGTTTTCTTTTCAAATGAAAGAAACAACAACAACAATTAAAAAAACCCTAAAACACTCTCTCGTGGTAGCAGAAGACGCCGCCATCCAATTAAAAGAAAAAACACGCAAAAACCCCCACCGCTCTTAAGTACCCATCTTGGAAAGGCTCAGAGGCGAATGAAAACTCGAGGCTTTTTTAAGTCAGCAGAGAGGCTGCAATTTCTCCTGCGGTAGCGGCCGGTTTTTCCCCCGAGCCCAGAGCCGCGCCGAGCCCTGGCCAGCCCAGCCGCGGTAGGTGCCCGCCTCCCCACGGCCACTCGCGTCCTGTCCCCGTGACAGCCGCGGGGAACGTGTCACCCCGGCTGCGCTCGGCATGCCTCGCATTCCGGCGGGCTAAAGTAGAAGCTTTAATTACGGAAAACGAGCGCGATGTCCTGTCTCTTCAGTCTGTTTCGCCTCCGTTTATTTTTAGCACACTTGAAATGCCTACACATTTCCCCTGTTGAGATCAGTGCAATTATTTACTCTACCTTTAGGGATGCATTTACCCGAATATTGAATGGAAATGTAGTAAACAGTGAGCAAAGTCAATGCAGTTGTTGAGGTTTATTTAATAGGAAAAGAAGTAAATATCTCGGTTTTACTTGTTTCTTCAGGTAGCCTTGTTATCTAGAGAAGGTTGCACGGAGAGTTCTTCACTCATTCCCGTGTAATGAGATTGCTTTATATGTTTATCTCGTATCTGTATCTTAGATACAGTCTCTTTTGTCAGGGTCTCAACGGACTATAAAAACAAGTCTAAAAGTTAATTTAGAAAGGTAATCCAGAGGGATCCATTATCTGATCTCGCTATAGAAACTCAGCTAAGTGAGGTCCCGTATCTGAGGACGTAAAAAGAAACAAACTGAGCATCGCCTCCAGCAATGTGAATTCCGCCTGCATCCACCGTCCGGAGCAGGAAAGCTGTGGACACCGAGAGCGATTTCACTGGAGAAGTGAAACTGCTTTGCCCGATTAACTGGTCCTAGCCTCACCACCAAGCTATCCTCTACCTCCAACCCGCCCATAATAATTTTTTATTTTTCGCGAGTGGAGATCGTCACCTTTCTCCACCTGTTTGCCCTGACCCCTCTCCCACTCCTCCTCCTCCCTCGAGCATCCTTCGCGGGGAATACATACAGGAGGGAAGGACAAAGTGGGGGAGGAGGTAAGAGCACTTTAGATATCTGCAGCGTGAGACACGGGAGGTATCCTGAAGTTCTGACAGCTGGATCTGAAACAAATCAGATCTGGATTAACTTGCCTGTTTTGTGAATTGTCTGCATTTGAGCAAGCAGCCTTCACCCACTCTGCTTCTGGCAGGTTTTGTTACACGTGCTTCTATAAATATATTATCCAACCCTCTTTCTTCGTTGGAGCTCTCTGTTCAGCAAAACAGAAACCAGAACGAAGAGAAGCGATTTTCTTTTTTAAATGAAGACATTTATAAGTAACCTAATTTCGTATCGTGGAAGTAAATTTCATGCTAGGGTATATTTTGAACAACATGTAATCTTTTAGAGCCGGAAGACATTTAATTAAAGCCATATTCGGAGAAGTACAGCTTAAAAGCAGTCCTACGACCACATACCTCATTCATATTCAAGATATTTCAAGATCTGTCCGCGAATTCATATTGTTTTAATGTGGGACATCGCCTTTACGGCATAACTCTGCCAGGCCTGGGCAGCACAAGAGGTAACACAAAGGAGAGCAGACACGGGGTGCTTTACTAGGAGGAGAGGTGCCTGATTAACCCAAAGACCACCGCTTTCTGCTCTCCAGCTCCCCACTTTCGGTCAGAGGAACTGACCGAAAGAGAGGGGAGAGGGGAAAGCACGCAGAGGACAGGCCAGGGTTAAGCATCCAGAGCCATGTACTCCCGCTTGATTTCCTCACGCTGCTGCCCACCTCACCTTGCCTTGGGAAGGCGCGCGTGCGGGAAAGATTTGATCCCGTCCTGTGCAATCCCTCTGGGAGAAGATCGAGGACCCTGGGAAGCCCCATTTCCAAGTACTTCCGTCTGGTCTCTGGGAGCGGGCACTTAGACCCCCGCACCCCATGGCTAAAAAAGGGTTCGTGGGTCTGCGGGCATCACGCCCTTCCGGCACCCTCACGGCCGCCTGTGAGCTTCTGGTAGCACCCGTGCAGTTTGAACGAAGAATACACTTTCTGATCTAGTTGTTGCCCCAGCTTCTGCTTAACTCAATTACTCAAATGAAGACCAGGGTTCCCGGAGGCGATGGGGGTGCAGGACGGGAATAGCTCAGCCCTGAGGTGAGCTCGCAGTCCCACTCTGCGGTGTTCGAGTGCTGCCGGCGGGGCGCTCGCTCTTTCGTTGAAATAACTCCTAAAAAGTGCCCTAAACTAGGTGAGAGACGGGTCGCCTGCCCTCGCACTAATTCCCCCTTTGTAACTTTCGTCTAAAAGCCTGCTCTCTCTCTCCATCCTTTCCCCCGACGTCCCCGGACAGACAGTTTTCGGGGAGCCGGGAGACTCGTGTGGTTTGGGGTCCTCTTAGCCAGCGTTTCTATTTTCTTCTGCTCGAAAGAGATGGCAAAATATTTCCAAAGGCGAGGGAAAAATTAAAGCGAAATAAACAGAAACAAAATTTTTCCTCCGAACAAATAATCCCACCTTTCATCCTGAAGCAAAATACAGTCACAGTAAACCCACCTCTCCCAATTCTAACCCCCCCTCCTCGACCCGGTCAACTTGCCCTCTCGTCGGGGCTGCTTCGCTTCAGAGGGGGTAAAATTCAGCGGCCAAATCAAATCAGAAAGGTTCTGGTTAGTCTCCTTGTAGCAGTAATTAAAAGTATTAATTGGTTGTGTCGACAGCTTGAAAAGACAGGTGTTGCTAAAAAAAACCTCATTAATCTTCCAGTCATTACTAAACGGCGGTGGGAACCGGGCTGGAGAAGGAGCCGATTGTTTACAAGGGTCTTTCAAGGTTTGAGAATGGAGATTATAATAATACCACTACTAATCGGATGACTTTCTCCATTCCTTTGAAAAATAAAAATAAATCAAATGGTCTGCCTGCAGCTTTCGGCTATAATAGGGCAAGAAGTCTTTCATGGACTTCACCGCCTTTGAAATAAACTTTGAAGGGTTCGCTTAATTTTATATGCATATGGAGGGATAAAAAAGAACACACATACTTCTTGTGTTCATAGGTTTTTGTTTGTTTGTTTTGTTTTTTTTTTTTCCGTCGGGTGGTCTGTGGCCCGTGCATGAAATAAGTGTTATACAAGTTGTCGGGACGCTGATCTAAACTTCAAGAGTTCCCATTAAACTGGGTCGGGACCGGTTGTGCTGCCCCAATCCTCAGTGCCCAGTCAGTGCTATCGTAGCCCATGTGTGTGAGGAAAAGGAAAGGAGGAATATCAGCACCGTGGCATAGCCCACGACGCCAGCTTTTAAAATGGGTGATTTGAGGGTGTTTCCGTTCATTGGGGAGGGTTGCTTGGCCGTGCCCGGGTAAGCCTCTCCGAGGGAAGCAGAATTGCGGCTGCAGCTGCCGAGGTGCCGTGTCCCTGTCCCTGTGCGCACGTCGAGGGCAGTGGCAGCCGCCCGGGAGGCCCCCGGCAGCCCGCGGCCTCCCTCTTGAAGGCGATGACGAGAGCTCTGCTCGGGTGTCCCCCGGGAGGGACACCCACCAGGCTCCTAGGGGCCGGGTCTCCGGACGGCGCGGCCGGGCCTTTGGCCGGGACTCCCCGGTCAGCGCTGCCTCCTCCCGCGCCCGGTTCCCTCGGCGGGGGCCCAGCGGGCCCTGCTCACCGCCCTTACCGCCGGTACCGCGAGGCACGTGACTGCGGCGCGGGGCATGCGCGCGGCACCGGGCCTCCGAGGCCTTACCGGCCCTGACGGCCGCGCGCGAGGTGCGGTAGCGGCGGGCGGGGGCGAAGCGCTCCCCGCACTGCCCGTGCCCCTCCTGCGGGAGAGAGAGGCCCTGGATCTGCCAGCCGAGGCCTTGCGCCTCTGCGCTAGGAAAAGCCCCAATACAGGGCGAAGCCCCCGGTGAAGTCAGCCCGCCTAACGGGTTCTTCTTAACCTTCCCGGTAGGGCTGTTCCTCACCGGTGCAGGTGCCGGGGTGCGGGCAGCCGGCGGCGGCCCTGGGTCCTTCCCTCCACTCCCGGCCCTTCGGTTGAGCGGCAGGTTCCGGTGTTGCCTCCCCGCCGCTCGGGCAGTGGCGGGCCATGCCCTCCTCTGCTTCTCCTCGGCCTGTGTCACCTCACGGCGTCGCGGTCCCTTGGGCAGGGCGGGGGGGGGGGATCCTCGCCACAGCTCCGTCCACTGCAATGCCCCCTCCCCGGAATAATCTCTGAAAGCTGAAGATAAGAGGTTCGTGTATTTCGGAGGGCCCTTTCATAGCCAGACAGCGAGGGCACCCTGGGTGAATGCACCAGCCCTGGGGGGGAGTTCGCAGGGGTGCTGCTGGGGCGAGAAGTGGGAGCTCGGGCAGAGGGTGCACCGGGAGATACCCCGAGCCCTGGGCATCCTCCCCTGGCAGGCTTCTTGTGGGTAAGACGCATTTGACCCCTCACGGAACCACACAGACAGCACATGCACAGCCTCTTCCTACTGCATAACAGTAATGGCTTTTGCCCCCCCCCCATTGCTCTAAAACAAGGAAACACAGACTTACCTGAAGTGGCTTTTATTTTCACAAGATGAGATATTCCCTGTGTTACACACATACACACAACGCATGCACACTCACACGCACACAAACATATATTAACCAATAGAAAGCGTGATAACAGGGTCTGATGCTCTGCTGTGACATGAATAATTGTTGCATCGTGTAACTTCCTACATCTTGGTTTTAATTTGCAGTGAACCAAACAAAGATATTTGCAATTTTAAAATAAGCACTCTATGTAATAAATGGGAACATTGTGCATGAATGCTGTTTCTTCCCCTTTTCTTTAGAAGACATTATTAGCTCTGACAGCATGCAGCTCAGGTTTGGAGGAGAGGATTTTGTAAAGGGATGACAGACAGGAAGGGCAGCAATCATGGGCTTCTTGGGCTAAAGCTTTTTTTTTTTTTTTCTTTTTTATCAGAATGTTCTGTTCGATGCCATTTATCCTTGATGATAGAAAATTGCTCTGTTGCCAGGACGCTGCTGCTGAAATAGAGGGCAGGAGCCACATTTCCATTTTGCAGCTTGAAAGCTATTCAAATGAATTCGCAGAAAGGGGGGAAAAAAATCTAGAGATAAACAAATGAGAATAAATCGAGTTCCCCTTTCCTCTCCTTTCTTTCTCTCTCTGTTTTTCCTCCTTTCTCTTTTGTGGGGGTGTGTATGTGTGTATATGTAAGGGAACTATTCATTTTCTACATAAGGATTTTGGTTCATCAGTGTTTGCAGTACCTGTGAAGTGCTCTAAATCAGGGAACACTTATTTTGCTGCTGTTACAGCCACTGAACATATAAACATATTAGAGAAATTTACCTGTGTGTGCAGATATGCAGCCACCTACGATTTCCTTACCTGTGTGTGTGTATGCAGACAGACCCAGCAATGCAGTGCTGTGGGATCTTCTCCCTGCGAGGCAGAGAGGACACCAAAGACACGCACCATCACCTTTTCAGCAAGTGCAATTTCTCCCAACATTTACGTGTTGATTCTGGTGAAACAACTTGTTGTTTCAGAAGAATTAAAAACTGAAATGCTTGAGACATGGCACTGTCCTTCCTGCATAGCTAATCGAGTGGGAAAAAATCTTAATTTTTCCCTCCCAGTCCATTTAGATATTTCCAGAGTCCCAAGGAGAAGCAATAAAGCATCTGGCTATAATCCAGAACGTAGCCCAAGGGCTAATTTTTAATCATTATTTTTAAATTAAGCATTGAATAAAATAAAGCCAGAAACATTATTTATAAATCGGAATGAATATAATGACAAGTAATTATGCTCTTCCTTCGCTAGTGATTCCAGGCTCAGCTTAGCTCCTCAGTTCAAATCCAAATAAATGAGACGTGTGAAGCCTGTTAAACACTTCCAGTTCATTTACTCGTTCCGTCTGCAGGCTTCTGCTGTGTCAGGCTGGAAATATTGGACATACCTCGGCTGGGGCTGTAAAAACTCTCAGAGGTCTGAGAGCCCGGTTACCACAAAATAACTTTAAATGAATTCTAACTTCACTTCTCCCAGCAAAGGCTGATGCTCATGAATCATGGGGTTTAGAAAGATTATGCGGCATCCTCTTAAACACAGGATTTTAAGAGACCATAATACATTTGATGACGTTCTAAATTTGATCGGCTTGGATTTTTTTCACTGTGCCATTTCAACTGAGCTTTACCTCTTATTAATCTATAATTAGCACGTTGGCTTCAAGTATGATGTGTTTGATAGTGGCACCTTGTTAGATGTGGCTCCCTTCTGCAAAGAAGAAAATCCTGGAGGCAGAAAAGAAACAGGACAGAGGAAGAAAGAGGAGGATTGATTTATTGGCCTTGCCCAACAGCTTTTCCATAAGTGCCCAAGCAGTCAGGCATGCGACTTTACTATCGATTTTTAAATCTCCCATCAGCCGAAAAGATCAGCGCGCAAATAATAACGAAGTTTAATCACTGCTGCTATTAGATTAGGCTGAACGCGGGGAACCGAGGCCCAGCTCTTCCACCCGCCGAAGGGAGCTGCCCCGGCAGCCCCCCGCCCTCCCTGCCGCGGGGTGGCCCGGGGGCACGGACACCTGTCCGCAGACACCTGAGCGCCGGGGGGGGCGGGCAGGGGCCCTCGCGGCGGGATGCCCTGGCGGGGCGCTCCGGGGGCAGCGGCAGCGCGGGCCCCGCAGGTCCGGGCTGAAGAAACGAGGGGAGACGGGAGGACCCCCTCCCCGGTTCCCCCGCCGCGCTCCGGAGGCAGCCCGGCCCCGGCGGGGGCGCGGTGTCCGCAGGCGAGCCCCGGGCGGCGGCACGGAGCCGTCCTGCCGGGGAGCAGGCGGGAGCGGCTGCGGGGCCTCCGGGAGCGGCGCACCTGGGGGGGACTTCCCGGGCCCCGCGGGCCTGGCGCCTGGCGGGCGGCGGAAACCCGCCACGCCGGGGAAAGTGCCGCCTCCCCCGCCCGCGGCTGCTCTCCGCCTTTGACAGAAGCCTCCTCAGGTCTCTGCAGCCTGTTTGCCATCGGCTCCCCGAGTTTTGTCGTGCCTGGTGCAAGCGCCGGGGACCGACACGGGTTCCGCTTCGATGCCTGATGGGCGATCCCAGCGCAAATTGGGTCGCTCCGGCCAGGCCGGCCCCGCCAGGGAGAGGAGCGCTTTGCTGGGGAGCTCCGTCGGGGGAGTCCGGGCTTCCCTTGCCAGGTGCCTTGCTGGCAACAGAAAGGGATAAATGATGATTCTAGAGGAGAGATGAAAGCCGCTCTGGCCCAGTCTCCTGCTGTTATCTAGGAGATGAGAGCCTCTTTCTTGCCTTCCCACCCCCTGCCATCCTTAATGTTGTGATTCGATTTGGGCTTAAGGAAGCCAGCGCCTGCACATTGAAGTGATTGTAGAAGTCAACCCAAATATCTGTAATAGCTGCTGCAGTTGCTAGCTTAATTTCAGGCAGCAGATGATAAGAGTTGTAACAATTATCTGGGGGTCGTTTTTTTTTTTTTTTTTTAAGAAAACTCCAGGCCTAAGTGAGTAGTCCACACTTTATTAGAAGATAGTCACTACTTTGTTCAGAGGGCTAGAACAGCCAAGATAACTAGACCTGGGTATAAAGTTTCAAAGGCACAAAGCTGAACAAAGAAATATTTAGGGAAGAGGTGACAAAAGCCATGGAACTGCCAGCAAATCCCAGAACGACCCAAAAAAACCCCACCAAAGCCAAAACCCACCTCAACTCTGTTAGTACTGTACTTGTAATGTGAACCAGATTCCTACTGAAAACAAAACGGGTCATAGGCTAGGGAGCAACCTTGGCTGCAAGCTGCCCCTGTTTGTCAGCAATTCTCTTGGTGGTGTTTAGCCACGCTGCTGCACTCCTAGCCTGCTACCTCTGTGTCTGTGCAGGAGGTTACTGGCAAGGTGGAGGGAAGAAACCTGTTGAGATGGCAGCTGGGCATTTCACAGCCTTCCACCTTCAACATCCAAGGCAGAGCTGGGTTGTTTGACCCATGCAGACCTGGTGATTCTGTCTTTCCCCAGGACTGTCCAGCACAACAGATGATATTAGTCTTTGCTTCTCTAATAAGTCAAGCTCACACTTTGTCCTGTAGAAAAAGTGTATGTGGCCATGTAATTAAAACATGCCTAATCATGACCTCACATAAAAAACTGAATTTGGATTGCATATGTAGCCTCATGTCTGGCACTTTTTTTGCCTTTTGAGTGACTAACTTCACAATCCTATTGTTCTTTTAGCTTCGAGGTATCCATGTGTGAGAAAGATCTGGATCTGTATGTAAACCAAAGCAAAACACTCAAATATGACTTCAGAGAAGTTTGGTTTTTTGGTTTTTTTTTTGAAACTTAGGTTGTCCATAGTTAGGGCTTGTGCCATGAGAGCAGAAGTGTGTCTGCTGCTTGAATTCTGGCAGACATAGTAGCTAAAAAAACTCTTCTCTCCAATTTGGATTCATACACAGTCAAAGTCTCATGAGAATGGCTTGAGACACAGCCTGGTTATCACTTGATCTCTGGCGCCTTCTCTTCCCCACAAGAGAATTAGAATGCCTCTTCTGATTATACTCGTTTAAGAGATTAGGTGTTGGAAAATTAAAGAGATAAACATTTGAATATGCATCTGTCTCCTTACTACCACTTTCAAATGACTAGGTTTTAATGGTACATTCCATCAGGAAACCATCAACTTCAGTTTAAAACCATAAGGCTTCTGCTGTATAACAATCTTTTCACAGACTTCCATTGTTCCCACAGGGAATAAGAAATCCATGAATTCCTCACACATCCCAGAAACTATGTGAGGCTTCTGTCACTGAGAAAACTACAGGTCTGTTTGGTTCCCCAAAGTAATGCTAGCTGGAACAAGCTAAATTTTAATACCTCAACAGGTTCTTTTGCCTTTCCAAGTCCCAAGCAATACTAGATTCAGGCTTGGCAGGTAGAATACTAGCACACCAGTTCGCTGCAGCTCCTGCTGTGCATGCTTGCAGCTTGCTTTGGCCATCCTCTTCCTCAAGTGGCAGAAATGCTTGGGGCATCAACTCTTAGTCTGGTATGGCATCAAGGTAAGGGCAGGGCATGTTCATTTAGCCTTGAGAGCTTAAAGGACACTCTGGATCCATTAAAAGTTGTTTTTACTTCTCCTTGAACCAGATCTGTGAGGTCACCTTTGCAAGAGGCCTGTTGTAGTAATTTGCCATTGTTATACAAATAGTAAAGCTTCTGGTCTGTAAAGGTATCTGCTTTATACTGGGTTATTCTAGAGACCTTTCTCAGGTTCTTCTATAGACACTCATTACCTAACATTCCAAACACAGCTCTGTGGTAATCAGCTGCATGTAAAGACTAATTTTTTACAATCAAGTCATGTATGGCTCAGATGGACCTTAAGGAAGGTCAGACAACAGATAAAATTCCATAATAGCTTTATTTAAAAGCATTAAGGGCAGAAAGCAGCCAGATGGCTGCCTCCAGGTAGGTCAAGATCATGCCCATGATGATTCCTAGTTATTTAAAAACTGTGGAGTTAAAGAAAACTAGCCTAGAATTTGTGATCAAAACTTTTTTTTTCTCTGTGAGTTACTCAGTACATCAGTAAACTATGTAGATTTTCCTAGCTTTTTAATGAATTCCCCCAACCACCACATGAAAATTACTTTTTAATTAATTTTATTAATATTTTATAGAAAAATGCATGTACAGAGAAAAGCACATTTTGCAAAGGTTGATTGCAACACAGAACTGTTATTGTACCAGCTACACAAAAGTGGCAACTCCTCCTACTTGAGGTTAAAAACCTGAAGATTTTTATCAGTTGACTTGAAGGGAAGATTCCTCTGCTGAAGACAGTAGGAAAACCTTAAGTTGTCTGTACAGGTATTTTCACATGCTTCCAGATGACTGAGCAGTTCCTACCCCACAGCTGAATGTTCCCACCCCTTGGCTCACCATCCACAGTGTCCTTTTCTGTTGTAAATGAGAAGGGAATTGTAAGGTGGCTCTGCTTAAGCCAAGCACTGTTGACTATTGAAGGACAAATTACATCTGTTCATTCTACAGATATTATAAATTAGATACAAATTGTAATAATTATGCTTAATTGCTACTTAATTACTATTAAAAGAAACCTTTTTATTTTTCTTTATTACAATCACATGTATGTTTTTTAAGGATGTTTAATCAGGCAGATGTTCTGAAGAACAACCACAAATCATATTTTAGTGGAAGGATTAGAAACATAATATTCCATACACCATTTCAAATAAAAGCATTTGCATAAGACCTGAACTTCAATACAGTTGGACCATTCTTGTCTAAATGTTGTCAAAAAGTGTGCAGCTTTTCAGAACAAACATGGTTTAGATGTCCAGAGCATGCTAGTACACTTATTAGTGACAAATTCCCTGCCCTCCTCTGTATCATAGCCCTTGGTTAAGCAGATAAACTTGCAGGCAGTGATGAGGGAAATGTTTTAAATATACTTGGGATCTTTAGTCTTCACAGTAAAGTTTTACATCAGTGAAGCAAGAGGTGGAGGCATCTTTTCATGCTTTGTTGTAGAGAAGGGTAGATGGGGATTTGGTAGAGGTACAGAATGATAGTCTGCTTGAATCCAAAGGAAAGTCAGGTGAGTCATTAATCAAGATCATGCCTGGATAATTGGCTGAAGGGCAGCAGCAGGGTTGACCCTATATTTATGGCTTGGAGAGAACTGCTCATGGATATCACAATAATTTTGACTGTGCAGGAGGTGCTGGTTTGGACCAGTTGTTTTATATGTGCAAATTGACTATCGGTTTTTAAGTCAGTGCAAAGACACTGGTAACAACTGCTGAGAGCTGACCCTAGGTATTTACAATCTAAAAAAAAATCCTGCTTCGTAGATATGAAGTCTATTTAAAATAATTTTCCAGGCATTAGGGAGACCAACTGCTGCTAACTGTTTAGAGGGCTGAAGTAATTATGCCCATGCACTGCACAATATAAAGCACTTATGATTACTGTATGGATTGTTTTACTGGGGGAGGCTCGTCATTTGGAAAGAAAAAATAATCACCTATTCTCTTCTCTTTTTGCTTCTTACAAAGCCCATTGAAGTAAATGGGAGTGTTGCCATTGATTTGTGTGGGCTTTCATCAGACCCTGTACATGCTACTGCAAACTGGAGGGGAAAAAGGAGTACAGCTGAAGGGAAGAGAAGCAAAACGGGGGAGTTAAATGCAGGCAAAGAATAGAGCCCTTTGTCTATTAATTAGGGTTTACATGGCTTGTGGAAAGCGTGTTCCTCCAACACTGGATCCCTCTGCCCTCCTATTTCATTTTTACATCTCCCATGTTGCTTTTCAGATACTAGCCATAGCACTCTGGCACTCCAGTGCACAGGAAAGGAAGGTGTTGAGTTGAGCAAGATTTTATAGTGCCAAAAATGCTTTTTAGTTCTGTAACAGATGCTCAGTCTCCCTGAAACATGTTGTCTGGAGCAACACCTACATGGATCACAAAATTTTCTTTCTGAGTTACTCAACAATAGCCAGTTGTTTATTGCCTTCAGAGAGACATGACCTAGTGGAACCATAGGCTTTTCCTGATGAAGCCTTGCCATCACGCCTCAGCTGAAACTGGAAGGGCTCACAGGACAGTCCCAGTTTACCCCCATGTCCATTTTCTCCTGGTTACACCCACCAGAAGACAGTGACAATTGGTCACAATTAGAGAGGGAAAGTGCCATTGTATTTGATACCAGGCTGGACTCCGGAGATGTTCAGTTGCTGGGTGTGTCTCAAACTGCTGGGTGACATCGGGTAAGCCATCTGGGACTCAGACATGATCAGTTTATGACAATTTAACAAGCTATTGTGTCTCATTTGAACAGCAGTCACTGTCCTTGTGTGCACTTTTACCCAGAGCAAACACAAGCTGATGTGGTTCAAAGTGTATTGAGGCCAGCAAATTAAGGCAGTGCAACCAACTCTGCTGCCATCAGATTGTATCCCTAAGAAGGCAACTAATCTGGCTTAAAATACAGGAGGTTTTTCAGTTTTCTTTTTTTGCTAGATTGTTTTTAATCTTCACCAGCTCCCCAGTGCAGGTCACTTAGCAGGAATAGGTTTTTGTTAGCAATGTTGGGCATACAGTGGCAGTGCTGATTTAACCTGTAATGAAACAGGTCTAGTTACTTCATCCTTACTGTGCAGGAAGAAGATATGCATGGAGATGGCAGATCAGCTGATGCTTGAAGGTATTTTACTGTGGTCACGAGTCTGACCTATTAGATCCAAATCACCAAAGCACTTAAATATCTCTGGGGATCAGAGAATTTGTTCCCCATGTAAAAAGGGAGGAACCTTTACTTCCCTCTTCTCCCTTCCCTGTCCAGATCATAAACTGTGTAGTGGAGATGCTCTCACTCCCTGTTTGTACAGAGTCCAACATACTGATGGACTGATCTTATCTGAAGTCTGCGTACAAGTAAAATAAATAACACGAGACATAGAGGGAGAGATGAGCTAATTTGTCAGTGGAGAAAAACAGAACTCAGCAGTCAGCTTCTGAGATTGTAAGCTCTGACCTCAGAATAGGGACAAAGGTCTATCCTGAGCCCACTTTCACTAGTTAATTTCCCTCAGTAAGATGTTTTTTTATTATCCAAAGTGCTATTATTATGAAGACTTCAGTACAGAAACAGTAGCTTAATAGTACAATAGCATACAATTTATTTCACACTATACATACACACACTTGCTACTGTTACAGCTGTGTTTTGGTCCAGTTTTCTATCTCTTAGTTGGCAGACCACACAGGTTTGTGTCTGTGTGAGTTAAGGCTGACACAGGACCTTCTTGAGAGCACTGGAAAAGGATTTAAAAAAAAAAAAAAAAATTGCTCCTGGAGCAAAAGGCAGGTATCTGCTACCATAAAGAGGAGTCTGCCTCTCAGGGTCAGCAAAGTTATGTCTCAGAGGATGAAGAAGACGGTCCTCAGCCACCACTAGGTTGTAAGAATAAACTGCTTCTTGCAGAAGGGCTGTACATAAGTTTTACCACATAGATTTAGTTCCATGTTTTTATGTCTGCTGACTTCATGTGCATTAGCTCTAGGGAAACTGTTCTTTGCACTCAAAAGCAGAGTATTTACTGTTCGTTCTTAGGTGCTGAGTAATGACAGGTATGTGTTGGTTCTTACAGTTATGATCACATTTTACCATGACAGTAAATATTGGAGTTAAAAAGAATGTGCAAAGAGAGAGATCTGGAAAGCTCACAGTCAGGCTGCTACCCAACTCCTCTAACAAGGGCTTCACACAAATATGTTCCAGGTCTCTGAAATGATTTCTCTTCTAATGTAGTAGCTACTGGCTAGCAATTATATTTGTGTCTATAAAAAATGAGTCCAGCTGGCTCTGCTTCCTCTCCCTTGAGAAACTCTTCAAGGTTCTAGGTTCCCACAGCCAGGCTTCCATGGCTTCAAAGGCATAATTTGGCACATGCCCACCAGGCATGCGTTTGTCAAAGTACACATACAAAATTTCACTGTTGAAGATTTGTGCCCCAGGGAAACTTCCACTCTGAGGTGAAATTACTTCTTTCTAAATGCCATACTTGAACTATGTAAGCATGCACCCTTTAACATAATAATTGTGACTTCCAAATGCAAAGACTGATTTACAGCAAGCATACCCACCGCAGATTACCTCTTAAGATATCTGAAGGCAAAGTATTATAGCAAGAGCCATTTGCCCTGGATTCTGCCTTGTTACAAATCATCCTTGTGTGTTGTGCTAGAGGAACAATAAAACAACCTCCTATTACCCCTTACAGGATGGCAGACTGATCAAAATGCTCTCATTTCTTACTGCTACTCACTCAGACACCCATGGTGCTCAAGTCTAAGCTCCTAAACAAGCCACACATTTTGGAGACAACACAAGCATTCTTTTTATTTTTCTTTTTCCCACTGCACACAACTTTTTGTGAGGAAGGAATGCTGAATGACAAGTAGTGTTCTTTCATGGAAAGAAGCCACATGAGGTTTGTTCATCAGGTGGGACACTCAAGCAGCCTGCCCAATGACTCTTTTCTGAGAGCTCTTCTCAGATCTTCTAGTCTCATAAGCTTGCTCCATTTGACAGTGTCATTTTTGACACACACAAGAAAGGTTAAAAGAATAACCACAGGTGCCCTTGAGAAAGATTTGACAATGCACACAAAAACTGATGTTTGTGTCACTTGACTTCCTCTGTCCGAAAGCAGCATGTTTAGACTGACTGGTTGTCTAGACTTCCACTTAAGTCAATGCAGGAAGATGGAGTGTACTGTTTTTTAGAGATATCTGACCTAGATTTCTTCTTCATGATGACATATTTCAGGAAGTGAACATCTACCTCCACAACTCTAAAGCAGGCATAGTCAGCTGAGTTATCCTAGATGCCAAACTCTTAGACAGCTAAATAAATATAAGGAGATAGACCGTATATCTCAATATATATCTTATCTCTTATATGCCCAGAGAACAGCTACCCAGGGAAAGTAAAGATGTGTAAAGCAATCCAACTGTGAGTGAACTTTTGGCATCCTAAACGTTTTCTTCTGTGCCTGCTTTGTGAGGGATCAGATTAGTTCCCAATCAGACCCATTTTGCTTTTCAGTCACAATGCAATATGATTTTAGCACTGGAGATCCAAAGTAACTTCTAATCAGGAGGGTTACCTGTACTGCTTGATGCCATGGGAAGTGTAGAACATGTACACTTCAGGTTACTGCACAGGTCATCCCTGTGCCCATCTTTCCAACTAGTTTTCATAACATCTGGTGGTTTCAACAAAAGACCTGTGCAAGAAGGGTTGAAACCAGCAAAATAGGCAGAGCAGTCTACCATTTTATATGTAATTTGGTACTTAAAATCCAGTCTCATTGACTGTCTTAGAGGAATGAAGAGATGGGACTTAATTATGGCTTAGCTGTCTAAGGCAGCTTTTAGGATGAGCACCTACATATTGATCCTGGAGGGACTCTGTCCTCAGAAGACAGTACTGGAGAACTCACCTCCCACTTTGGTCTCCCTGAACCTCTTGTCCTGCAGAGCATGAGGATCTTCTCAGGCTCATTTCTGGTTGTTGGTTTAAGCTCTGGGAGAGTTTCTTTTAGTGAAATACATCTAGTGTCAGTGTTGCTGTCTGCTAAAACATTTGCCTAAACTTCTGTACATGTGGTTTCTGATTCATTACAGCATAATGATTTTAACTGATTACAGCAAGATTAAATTAATTGCAACATCCTTAGCCTTCTCAGGACAGTGTTAGGTTTGCCTGTAGTCTTCCCTTTAGTCTGTTTGATTACCTACAATAATCCTTCCTTTGAAACAGATGGCCAAGAATCAGAGCTTGTTCTGGTGAGGAAGATAAACCAGTGATGGATTCAGGGCTGCCTTGGGTGCAGTTCTACCTATTTATAAAGAATATGCAAACTCCCCTTTCTCTGACTGTAGATGCAATCAAACCACCAAAGACAGTATCATTGCTTATAGCATTACATTTTTTGTTCAGTACCCCTGATAACCTCTCCCTTTAGGCATTAAATAGCTTCCTTTTTGCTGCTGTGTTTAGAGCTTATTTCTCCTTCTGTTTCAGGTAGCTTGTTTTCCTGTACATCCATACACACAAATACACCCTTACCCAAAGCAATAAGCAGCAGTACCATCTGCCCACATCATTCAAGGTTTAGGGTGTATTTTTGCCTTGTCTCGGAAACCTGTATTACCTCATCAAAGAACTTTCTTGACTCTGTTATCTCAAATGAAGGGTGGTGGTTACCTCCATCAGCTTCAGTGACTCTTCTCCCAGTCTTCAACAATAATACATCATTTTCACTCTGCTTTTTCCCTACGGGGTTTTTTTACTTGCTTATCTTTAATTTATCTCTGTAGTGCTTTATTTGGCAGTCAAATACGGAATGGAGGTGCTAGGGCTAGATTCCCTTCTTTCTGCCATGGTTCCGCTATCAGATACTAGATAAGGGGGATTCTTTTGATGCACATCTGATAATGGAATAAGAGATAGAGCCTTAGGTTTTCATTATTTTTGTCAGCCCCTGATATTTTTTTGCTTTGATTTTATTTTTTTAATATATTTTATTCCTCTGATACCTCAACTTTTTTTAAAAAGGTTGGCTTAAAAAGAGATGGTAACTTTAAGCAGCACTAAGGGAGAAGGCAGAGCTATCTAAGAACTGCAAGGGAATTTCATCAAAATTAAACGAACGCAAGCTAAAGCCAGGTTTTTTGTCTATCAAACAACCATCCCTGGAATTAGGCAAATATTGCTCTCACAGTAAGGAAGATATTAACTGCTAAAGCTTTTAGGTGTTTCTTCTGTCAGATGACACCTGATGTCCAACAGCAGCAGTGGCAGGGATTCACTTTCATGGGATTTCCTTGGGGAGAAATAGAAAGAAACATATGGGTCAGTATGACACACCCCCGGATTACAATTGTGGAAATGCAGTTTTTAAAAAACAGAATACCATCTCTGTGATACCTTAGTTGTCAAAAGCCACAATTATAGTAATTGTTTATGCATTAGGGAAACCTCATCCTAAATCTGGTACCATATGGGGGTGAAAAGAGCAGCTGCTGACATTTCAGGATAATCATTATGATCTAGCTGCAGATATGACTCAGCATGATGAGCCTGACAACAAGAAGAGGAAAAAAAAGCAAAGCAGCATGGGCAGGTTTCGGATGTCATTTGAAGGCAGCAGCCCAAATGCCTTTCCAAGGAGAGAGACTTTCAACTCACAGAGAGAATGGGATGGCTCCTCCACACGAGAAGCCTGGACAGGGCGCCAGACCTACATAACCAAAGGAGTTGCTGATGCTTGTGTGTGTTGTAATTCCAGGGAGAAAAATAATAACTGCCTGGGAAGGGTTTTGGAATATTGCATTTTCATTTTTGTGAACAATGAAGTCATGCCAAGCAAAACTATGTAAGCAGCCCCACCTCCTGCTTTTCAGTCCCTCTCTTAGGCACATAATTTTTCAGTGAGTTGGAGTTCAACAGATTTGATGAGAAAATAGCAGAGATCTTGGCTTCATCCATGCAGCCTTACTGGTGTTATTCAGCATCCCTGAATTCTTTCACCAGACCACTACCTTCTCCACTTTTGATCTACCTATTCCCTTCCTATGGTGTCTGCAGAAAATAACACTATTGATGACTTTCTTTACTCTGGACCTTTCTCTCCCCCTCTACCCTTGCTGTGTTGATTTCCCAAGGCAGAGATGCTCTTTTTCTGCATACATTTGAAACAGGGATTTCCTTCACCACTCACAGCTTTGGGAAGATGCTAGAATGTTGCTACATCTGTCCAAAGACAAGTTCTGGTGCATTAGATCTGGCAACAAATAATAGGTGTGTTTACACCTTAAATATGTATTCCACATACTATGGGATGTACTTCACTCCTTATGTCAATCTCAGCATTCTGATCTGGAAGAGTGTTTCATTTTTAAGGAAGAATTCATATGCTCTAATCTCTGACTTGGTGAGAGGCATAGCCATTAGAAAACCAAAATGCAAGTTCTTAATTCACAAAATGCTCTTTTGGCAGTAGATGAAGAGGCTCAAGCAGAGACTGCCTCGAGGTCAAGATTCCCTCTTACTTTTATCACAGAATTGTTCAGATCACACATTCATTATGAGATGAGGACATGCCTGAACTAGGATGGATGCAGTTCCTGATTTTTAGTTGTCTAAAAGCCATAGGGCTTTGGGCAAAAATGATGCTAAGACCAAGCTTTGGCCACCCTTTTGACAATTTAGCAGCTTGCAACTCATTTCCCCCCTGTGACTCAGGGCCTCAGTGAAGGATATGACAACACAGTGTGGCTATTGGTTGGATAAGTTATTCTGGCTTTTGGGAGATGGTCTGCAGGACAGAGGTTGGGCATTTCTCCTTTATTCTTATAAAAAACCCCACTCATATAGAGATTCAATAGAATAATAAATTGAGGCCTCCAGTTGATGTGTAGGCAGATCCTAAGTTTTTCAAAACACTGCAGGGAATTTAGATGTGTGTCACAACCTCTCCTGTCCCATTTTGAAAGAAAGTCTCTGCTGTTTTGGTTACTTTTGTAAATTCTTCAACATCCCAAATGTTCTATTTTGCTTCTAATATTATATAAATTATCAGATACACATTAGGAGCCTGACTCCCCAAGTTTCTGTCACATCAATTTGAAAATATAATCTCTACTGGCTAATAAGTATATTTCAATATTTTTTTCCTGCCTACTTTTGGCTGTGTAGGAGGGAAATAAAGCTAAAGAGTATGTGACCTGTGCTCTTATAGTAGACAACTGAATATTTATGTGTTTATAATGGATATGTGTTTGCTATTTGTACCTATTATTACTATTGTGTTATTATCATTATTATTTTGCACTGTAGTAGAGAATCCCCCTAGAGATCAGATTCCCTTTGTATTACAGTCTGCATGAAGGAAACAAGAGGCCTTGCTCCCATGCTAGTCACCTCTGCTTATGCTTGAGCTGCACAAACATTTTATTTATGAAGTAGCTGCTGAATGTACAGTGTTGGACATCAGAGATGGAAAATACCCATCAGCTGAACTAGCCCCATCATAATGTTCTCACAGTTCTTCTGTTCTATATGGTTATAGCTACACCTTTATGGATGCATGGCTACAACTGTTTTTGTATAATTTGAGTTGTTTACATACTCTGTCATTGCTCTACTGCTGACTCTTGAATGACTTGGTCCTTTTCTTTGACGTTTTCTTGAACAACATTGAGATTTTGTCTCTGTGAAGCCCAAGTATCAAGTAACATGTGACTTGATTTTTTTGAGAGACTTCTCTGCAGTTTAAAACAAGGGATATGATTGTCTCATGAGTCCTGAAAGTTTAGAGCTTTATGGATATGGAAAGTTTTCATCCTGTGTGGTGTGCTGCAATGAGCTGGTACCTCACTGTTCTGGAAAACCTGCTCTCCCGTGACACTAACACTTTTATCACAAATGTGATTTTTTTAAAAATATTTTTTTTTCAGAGAAGAAATATGCTATTCTAATTTAAATGGTCCCTGCAGATAATTGGTCTTAACATTATTTGAAAACCATTGTATTTCCTTCACAGTAAGATGACATCCATGGTGCAGCCTAATGACCATTCCTTACTGGAAAGGCCATTTAGATAAAGATGTGACATGCACTGGAGCATTGTTAGCTCAGAACAGAAACACATGTATGACTGATGTGTCAAGAATAACTGCTGAGTGCTGCATTGTTGGTTCAGGAGTTCTATTGCTTCATATTGTTCTTCATCTTTCATGTGATATATTATAAAGAATAGGAAAAAATTACAGTGCATTGGTTAAAACCCCCATATATTTGTAACACAGTCAAGATCTTATATTGTGGCTGGATAACATGCTCTGTCAGACCAGTGAAACTGATGTGAATAACACATCAGGCTTTTGCTCACCTTCAGTGGCACTGTCAAAACTGTTGCAGTATCTAAAAGGAACCTTCATTCCCTGTGTGCTCTTGACTCCAGCTCTCCACAACCTACAGTGGAAGAACTGTGTTTATGGCAGCTGTGGTTAGAACAGACAACTGTTTTTCCAGCTGAGATGCTGCAATCATCATTTAGATGCCAAAGCAGAAAAAGTTGTTCTTTTAAAACAACAATGGTAGCAAAAACTGCCCTTCTAACAAATGTATGGTATTATTCCTCAATTCATTTTTAAGACACTGTGTTTCTCTTCCTACTTAACACTATACAGAAGGAAGCAATAAAACATGCATCACAGATCTGAAGAGTAGTTTTTGGGCTGTGCCCTCATGCTGGTCTAGAAGAAAATAAGGATCAGGAGACTTAATCCAAGGACATGTGTGGAGACTGGCACAATGAAAATACTCCAAATTCCTGGTCTAATCCCCTCTGCTTTTTGTATGCCCATTCTAGGCAATGTGACAATGTGTTCGCTTGCTGGTTATATCACCACTGGAGACAGAATGTCCTCCAGGGCTCCTCCAATAGGAGGATGATTTGTTGGTTTAGCAATCATTAACTCATCCCATTTTTGTTTTTATTTTTTCACACAAATTAAAGTTGGCAGAAGAGTAGGCTCATGCTGCTCAGTGGCAGCTCCTTGGCAGCTCCTTGTGCTCTCTGGTTAGGTCCCTGATGCCAGCTACCACATGGACTTCAGCAATTGTTTGGAGTGCTTCAGTGGGAGGGTGATCAGGCAGAACTTTGTAGAGCTCTGCTGGCAGGTAAAACGACCTCTCAGAAAACATCTAGGGTTTCCACTCAAACCACAAATGCATATATTTACATCTGGAACTAAGCAGCTGGACACCATGTACATGTGTATCTAGTCATCTGCTAAAACCCGAATTTTAGGTTACCGAGCAGCCAGAACCAGAGACTGTGTTTGGGTACATGCAAATAGTTTCAGTTTAGGATGAGGTCAGTAGTATCCACTGATTCCTAAGGCATTGATGGGAAGGTATCTGTGACATTCAACAGGCTGATGACAGCATCAATCAAAACCTACTATGTGACATGTTATTTGCTTGGAGATCTGCTGTATTCAGATGCCATGTGGTTGGACTCGGATCGTTTTAATTGTTATCATGTGTAATTGTCAGCCACATAATCATGTCTGACCAATCTTTAACAGTGTTTGTTTTTCAAACTTCTTTCCTGAGGCCTGAGCTCTTTGTGGATTACTTCAGTGGCCTTTTTAATATCAAAAGAAAAACTTGAGTTTTCAGAGACCGGACATTGCAATGATCCTACATCTAAACAATAGACTGTCTGATGTTAAACCAACATTGTAATCTGACTTTACCCAAAAATTTCAGAGCTCATTATAAAATGCTATTTAGCTGTAAAAGCAGCAATGGAACCTTTTGTTCTGACCATGCAAAAGCAAATAGATTCTGCTTTAGTCACATTGTTTTGAGTAGATTTTCTCTCTGGTTTTGCTAATGTAACTGGCTCGGCAAGGTTTTGGTAGATATGTTACAAAAGGGAAGAGAGGGGAGGATGCCAGCAGACATTAATGATTGCTATTTGATGGAAGCAGAAAGTATCTGGAGACATATTGTTGTTTTAATAATTTTAAAAATAACACTGAGGCACACTTTAATGCCACCATGTAGTTCAAAGCATATGTGGTGGCACTATTTTCATAATTTTTCTGTTAATATTTGCTCAACTAAGATGAATTCCACTATATTTTACCTCAGATATGTATCTCACAAATAAGGGCTGTTTTCTCCATCAACTTGTGGTGTTGCAAGACAGGTTGTATTGTAGATTTTATTACACTTTCTAAATGTCTGATAAACACTTTCTTTGATAATATCCCTTAAGGTAAGATTAAACAGTGATAATCCACCTCCTTAGAAGATGGTTCTTAATAAGCAACTGTCTTAATGAGACATACCACAAGCAGATGAAGAAATGTTGGCTCTGGTAAATTTGCATACATTCATACTCATAGAATATGGTCAATTTGTCTGCTTATATGTCTTTACACTATCTCCAGTTATTCTTATGTTAAACAAAACCCACTGGTTTTGGCTAAAGCATGTCTTCCTCTTGGCCTTAAGAGATCATAAAATGTATCTGGTATACCCCTGCGAAGGTTTTTCCATCAGATAATCATCTTTATTGTTCAAAAGGCACCTGACTTTCAGTCTATCTGGCTTAAGCTTCCAGCCCGTGGTTCTCCTGCTAGATGGAAGCTGCGTCTTTCTTGGTATTTCCCCCTCTCTGAACTACTTAAGTGTACAACTGACCTCAACCCATCTTCTTTCCTGATAAATGAAACAGATGGAACACTTCTTTTTTTGTTTTTCTTTTTCTTTTTTCTTTCTTGCAGGGAATTCTCCTTTGAATAATTTTGTAGTTATTTCCTGTACCATTCCCAATTTCTCTTTGACTGCCCAGTCTTCATCATTGTATGCCATCCTGCCAAACTCATGTCATTTACAGACTGTATTTAGGGATCTGTTTATATTACCACTGGTGAAATTACTGAAGAATATTCTGCATTGTACAGAACCCAAGGGAACACTGGGAACATTCATTCAATCTGAAATCCCAGCTGACACCTAGATTTTGAGATCTGTCAACCAGTTTTTAATCTATTTTCGACGTGTTTTATTTCTATTGCACGATGCTCAAATCATAATGGCAAGTCACTTTCTGTGGGTATTAGTTTAAGCTTTTCTTCTTTAACCTGTTCCTTCTGTACTAGTGCAGTAGCTGAGTGCCTTCCAGGTAGAACAAATATCATTAAAGAATTCCATTGAAGAGGCTTCACAGGCTGGCACTTTCCCTCCATGAGGATTTATCAGCAATAGTTTATTTGACTATTGTGCACATTTTGTTCCTGTTAAATACCCACTTAAGCTGATATCAATAGAGGATCTGGTGGCATAAATGCTTAACTGCATATATTAATTGTGAGTTATCTTCCAGTCTTCACTTTGATTTGAAAAAAGAGTTCTAGTACACACGCAGAAAGTATAAAAAGAGAAGGCATTAACGACACACACAAATGAAGACAATATTTCATTTGAAACTGTGGCTTTGAATATCAAATAGTGATGAGTTTAGTGTCTCATGCTAAAAGCTGAACCACTGTAACTGCTAAAACCAGCATAAGTACTATTGAAATCAGGAACCTATGTTGTTGGTATTTTTGAAGTTGCATAATTGAATGAGACATATGTAACCAATTTAACTATAAAGCAATGACAGGGAAATTAGCTTCTACAAGCTTTGACTATTCAGTATGTTTAATGCACGTAGAGCCCCAAAATACATGTATTTATTACCAAACCTTGTGGATAAACAGAAGTAAATCGGCCCTGAGAAAACCTGCTGGTAAGTATTCTGTAGCTGGCATTCAGATAAGTTGTTTTCAGTGCAACTACTTTATA
The DNA here is from genome assembly GCF_003957555.1 of Calypte anna. Classification (NCBI taxonomy): domain Eukaryota; kingdom Metazoa; phylum Chordata; class Aves; order Apodiformes; family Trochilidae; genus Calypte; species Calypte anna. The sequence goes on along the minus strand of NC_044245.1, from coordinate 25,623,535 downwards.
GTATTGTACCTGGAGTCTGAAAGACATTACACACAAGACTAAGATAGCAACACTGAAAAACTCAGTTCTTCAGTTAATAAATATTAATACTGACAATATAACACAAATATGCCTAAATGCAGCCAAATTAATACATAATTATTATAATAGTGTTTGGTAAGTGCAAAGGGAGTGGAGCTAAATGTTCACACAACAAAGGTCCGTGTACCTTCATGCCCTTGCTGAAGCTATTACAGGTTTTCTAACCTCCAGATTCTGTAGAGAAATTGAGGACTCATTATGATACCTCTGAGTCCAAGGCTTCTTCATCTGTACCACGTTTGATTTGCTGGCCAAGGACAGGGGGATTATTTTGGTTTGGGATTTTTTAATGTGCATCTCCAGTTCCTAATATACTCACTTTGATACGTGATTTCATTAAAAAAAACCCAAACAAACAAAACAACAAAACAAAACCAAACCAAAACACCCCAAAACCAACAGGGTAAATTAGAAAAAAGTCTAGGAAAAATGGTCATTTAACCTAGAAGGAATTTCTGTTGTGGACAAAAATTTTCATTCTGCCCAGTAACAAATCCTTTTTTTGACTGCAGCCTCCTCAAAAGTGGACCTCAGGCAGATCAAATGACTCCTGAACTCTGGAGGGTATTGATGCTCTTCAGCTTTGAAAATAAGTAGGTATGTTCTTGCAATAAGTTGGGATATTGACTACAAATGAAATGACTACTCTTGATCATTTTCTTTCAGATCACTAGTATGAAAGGGGATTAATAAAACAGAAATGTCTCCACCTCCCTCAAGTAGTAATTAAAAAAAAATCCAGCAAAAACCCCAAGCAGTTGGCTAAATTCAGTGTTCACATACATGTGCCATTTCCCATTTGTAATCAATGAGAAACTTCTGTATACACCCCAGGGCAAAATCTGGCTCATCATATGTAACACTTTAACATTAATTTAGGATGATTAATGATCAAGTCAGTAGCTGTGTAATATTTGTGAATTCTATTCTACCACTGCTTAACTTTATATTATTTTAAAATTTACAGCTGCCATGGAAAATGACCAGAACTCTACAGTCTGAGAAAACCCATCCATCATCTTCAGGCAGTCTTCCAATCTGTTAACGTTAGCTGCTACTAATAAGTGTCTCAGTCCAGGAAAAGCAATTACTACGATGTTTCACAGAATAGCTTCCAGATAGCACATGATGTAAACTGCTCTTGGGCAACATTTCTTCCGGAGAAACAGCCTTTTTTTCTTTAGGAAGCAACGTTACCAATGCAAATGTAATAAAAACAGAAGCAAAGAGGCAGAGCTGTTGGAAATGGAGACTGACCACAGCAGCTATGCCCATTGACACCTTCCAAAGACTTGGATCACTGTGCTTAATAAAGCCCCTTTTGTGGGTTTTATCAGTGTTCAGAGTAAATAAGGATGAGAGTTATCACATGTGATTAGGATGTCACCAGTGTGCTACATGACACAGGGCTGCATTAGGCACTGTGTTTTGACTGCATCTTCACTTCCAAGAAGTGATATTTCACCTTCTATCTAACATACATAACTGGCAATGCAAAACAAGCCCAAACTCAGTTTATTAGCACCTCTCTTTTCATAGAATCATAGAATCATAGAATTGGCTGGGTTGGAAGGGACCTCAGAGATCATTGAGTCCAACGCTTGAACCACCATTGCGGTTGCTAGACTATGGCACTGAGTGCCACATCCAGTCTCTTTTTAAATATCTCCAGGGATGGAGAATCCACTACTTCCCAGGGCAGCCCATTCCAATGCCTGATCACCCTCTTGGTAAAGAAATCCTTTCTAATATCTAACCTAAACTTCCCTGGCACAACTTAAGACCATGCCCTCTTGTCTTGTTGAAAGTCGTCTGGGAAAAGAGACCAACCCCCACCCGGCTACAACCTCCTTTCAGGGAGTTGTAGAGAGCTATTTTAAGGCCCTTAATAAAAATGCAGTATCATTGCAGGCTGCTGCCTGCAGGCAGTACCCCAAGCAGCATGCTTGCATGTGGCAGTCACCTGCATTCTTTTGGGTGCTGTGTCTCTGCATCACGTGGAGATGCTGCAGTGGAAGAGGGAGCTGCCACTGGTGACTGTCACTGCTGAAGTCTGGGACTGACCTGGAGGGATGGAGGCCTCCCCAAGGCAATAACAAAGTGTTGTTAGGTGACTTACGTGGATATCTTACAGCTGTAGCCAGGCCAGTGGAGGAACTCAACCGAACTGCAAATAGAGCTTCCTTCTGGAGAAGGTGAAAACAAAGGAGGAGGGGGTCAAAGGAGTAGTGTCTGGTTTATCTGGGGCTACCTTCCCTGTAGCTTGGTTTCTATTCTGAGGAACCTCTGGTGAGGGATTGAGGAGGAAAACTTGACAACTCCTTTATGACTACAAAACATACATTGGCAAAGCCTTACTGTAGGACCCTAAAGCGAGGACATTTAGGATCAGATAGATAATAATATGGTGGCATCTCATTGAGCACTTCTGATTAGTTTTGGGGGCTGGTTAATATCACATCTCTACTGAAAGTTTCTTGCTACTAATTCCTGACTTCTTCACATATCCTTGCAAGCAGATGTTAGCTCATGAGTAACTTTGGCATCAGTCTGCCCCTGCTAGACCCCTTGATCGTGATAGCTGTTGTTGGCAGATGACATTCAGGATGTTTCCAGACACCCATCTAGCTCATCAGACTGAATGACTTGTCTTTTCAGTCCCACGTTTTGTGGAGTATTACAGGTCATCTTTGTGTGTTTGGATTTCTGATTGCAGATTTGCTTTCTGAGCCTGGATGAATTTGACACTAGGAAGAACACATGGGCTGGATGCCTTCTGAAGACTTCAGATTAATGTGCTAGATCTTTCTGCATAATACATAATCCAAACCTAGATACCCATTTACTTTGCAAGCAAAATTTTTCATCTTGAATACCATCATTAAGTTGTTTGCTAGGAGAAATGAGATCAATGAGGCCACGGGATACTTGTAGTCTTTGTTGATAAATTGGTTCTTTTAATGATTAAATTAAGGAGATACATAAGACGAGAGGTTATAAATTGTAATTTGCCTGTTTTAAAAGAAGCTGTTAGTATATTAGGACACTTGCTTTAAATCCTAACAACTGTTTTGACCAGCAGATGTGCATGCACACACATACATATATTCTTAAAATATGTATAGACATTCATCTTAATATAGATGCATCCCTCATGTATATTATTTGTACATAATTCTTCCTTATAAATATGTACATTCACTCATATATGTTTATCCACATCCATTTTCCTCCTCAGGATGTCCTTTCACCTTTAATTGTGGAAGATTGTCAGAAAATTACCTGTTTTTTGATGTTTTTTGATGATATCTAACCCTCTAAGGAGAGGGTTAGATATATTGCTGAAAAGTCATCAGTGGGTGTTGGGGAGTTTTTGGCTTCCCAGATACTCTGAAAGGTGCCTGGAAAGGCTGATCTTGCCATATAACATGTGAGCAGGTCAGAGTTTGGCTATAGGAAGTTCTATACTCTTCATGCCAGGCAGTTTTAAAAATTCATCACCTTAGTTACATGTCCTTTGTTCTCCTCAGAAGTCATTCTTCTGTAGCAAGATGGAAGATGTTAAAATTACTTGTTTTCCCTGGGATAGGGGGAATGAGAGCTTCTGTCTTAACAAAATGTTTTTTTGCTTCATTTGAAATGTTGCTGGGTACTAGAGATGCAATATATTAAAATGTGATGATGAAATTGTGAGCAGAAAACAGTAAATGGTACCTGCTTGATTCCTGTCAGCATTATGCTACCTGTAATGATGAGAAAGGTGAAAACAAAAATGACATTTCCTATTTAGCAGATGTTCTGTAGCACTAACAGAAAGTCTAACAGGCAGAAAATTTCAAGGCTAGAAATTATTACAGGACTAGTGAACTGAAAAAGTGCTACCTCTTACTGTCTGCTAATTAAATATGTAAATTAAGATCTGTATGAGTGACAAATATCAAATCTCAAGCCATGCTTTGCCATTAGTTTGAAACCAGAAATCATCACTGCTTTTCTAGAGATAACCATTTGCAGTGGGTGATTGTGGCCTTTTGGGCATTACTCTCCTGTGCTGTTTTACATCAATGTGCTCAGCCTGTAAAGTACTTGCCACTGATGAATTTTATTTTATTTTATTTTTTCCATCCAGTTATTAATTTTCTTGTACAAAGAAATCATGTTTCCTGTATCTTTTAAAACCTATCACTCAGTTTATGTTCACAAAAGGTCTTCAACAGTTGTATATATTTTCCTAAAGCAAAAAGTCATAGGAAAAAAAAAATGGAGTTCTTATGTCTAAGGTTTTGAAAATTACTCTGGCCTGGATGCCACTAAAGCACAAGTATAATGGTACATATTAAAAAAAATAATCACTAGATGTATAATACAACATTCCAGACACACCAGATTGTATTCAAATTCATATGAGTCTTTTGTATGAGTCGTTTGAGAGGTATGGCAAAATGGGTGACATTTTTCATTTGTGTATTTTGCAACTTACAGAGGTCCCCAAGTTCATGTTTCCTTACGTTGTTCCTTTGTATTCACTGTGTTTGTCAGAAGAAATGTGTGAATGAAAATAAGATCTGAATTCTGCATCACTTTTGGGGTTTGGTTCAAAGAGGACTGACAGCCACAGAAGGATTTCACCAAAAGCTTCCCTGGCTTCTAGTCATGTCATTCATGAAGACCTTTTGAACATTTTGGTCTTTTACCTTCCATATGAAGAGAAATAATGATCCTTCCTTTGAAAAAGCTTTTGAAATTGCCAGGGATGTAGATATTAATCACTGTTACACCTCTGTACAAGCAGTAAGGAATGAAACAGCTTTTAACTGAAAGACAGTGTTTTATTATATTTACAACAATGGAACAGGAACGTATCCTTTTTATTTAAAAATCAAGCTGCAGATTAAGTTTTGATTGCAGTATTTTTTACTGAAAATAAGAATAATGGAAGCAATTAAGTATTCATAGTCCTGCTCTCACACAAACACCTTCCATGGTGAGCCTGTTTATGCAACTGAGCGTGCTGCACAATTGTTTTTATTACCTTTTTATAAAACAGCCTGTATAAAATACTTTTTTTATTTTATTGTTTCTTTGTGTATTGTTGAGCGTGTTTGCATTCTAAAGGGCTTTGCCTCATTAAAGCAATTACTGTAAACTTGCTGTAGTTCGTTGCTTTTTTTTTCCCCTTCTCCTTCTGAGCACTAGAAATATCCATAAAGAGCTCTTGCCCAGGCAGGATATCCTGTGTCTCCCAAGGGTACCAGTGGGAAGCTTCATTCTGAGGACAAGAAAAATCTGTGGAGAGTTTCTTTATCTGGAGCATCAAAACAGCAGCGAGCCTAAAGGGAGTAGGGGGAGAAATGTGGCTGAACTCTGCCTGCTCCAGCATCCCCTGCCCTCCCTCCTCTTGGCACAAGCACGAGCAGAGGGAAGACATCCAAATGCAAGCTTTCCATGTGAGGGGAGCAAATGAAGGAAAGGGAGGTGGGTCTGTTATGAGTAAGGTTTTAATTGATTGTCATATTGTGGTTTGCAAGGAGGCAGGACCGTGGTAGTCCTCACCTTCTGCCCATATCTAGAATTCACTTTATCAGGTGAAAGTGACATCCAATTCCTCCCCATAATACCTCAGGTATCCCTGCTCAGCTGCTGAGATGTAATGTTGTATGATACTTGCCGAGGATTTCAACAATATGTTTCCTACCTGTGGTGGGGGATGAAGAGTGAGAATGTCTCTCTAGGGTTGCACCTGGGTGAGCATCTCTAGAAGTTGACTGAAAGCACGGACAAAGAAAAGGCAGAGCCTGTACTGTGGAAAGGCTTATGAAGTAGTGTCCAATATTGCTCCTTGAATCAACGTAACAGGTGGAGGAACCTATTGAAGATCTACAGGTAAAGGTTGCAGGGAGCACAGATGGCTGGGAGCTTTCTGAAATAATGTCAAATCAGAATATGCTGCTTTGTCAGATTCAGAACTTCCACTGATTCATTGGTTCAATGAGTTTCTGGTTGAAATAAGAGACTTTGCTTCCTCAGGACAGCCAGAAGTTCATGGGCAGGATTTTCAGATCCAAAACAGGATACCACGTGTAGAGCTATCTACTCTTTAAGTTGACCCAGGGACATGAAATTGCGCACCCCACAGACCATGTATATTCTGTGCTACTAACTGCTTCAAAATGGCAATTTATTCTGTTGTAGATGCCCCAGCTCCCATAGATAATGAGATAGTCACTTGGCAAGAGAGTGAAAAAACCTGAGCTGTTACTCTAGGATTAGTTTGCTGTGCTGTGAAGATAGAAGCTCAGTTCTCTTTCCAGATTGAAGTTTCATTACTTGTAGAAAGTGAAATGGCTTCAGCCAGGGAAATGAGCAAAAGCATCCCACGCTCCTCCAGCATATTGAGATGATCCTGGACTACAGCAGATTTTATTCTTATTTCTATATAGAAATTACTTTTGCCCAGTTCTCCAACAGCTCCTGTGAGAGTCTTAATCCCTGTCTGTTGACTGCTCTGAGCAGGTCCTATCTGAAAGGCCTTGGTAGCATCCTGAAGTAGAACAGCAGCAGGGACCTTGAAATTGAGATCTTTCACTCTGCAGGGAAACCACGTTTCCTAGCCAGCTCTAATGAGGAACAAGTTATTGAAAAAGAAAAAAAAAAAGATTTTAAGGTACACTGAAATAACTTACACGAGTCTCTTGGTACCTATATGTAGTGGAACAAGGCAATCAGCTGCCTCTGATTACCGAGAAGTGGGTGTGAGCCAGTATCAAATCCACCTGTGCCCAGTTAGGGCAGGCCCCCTATTGAGAGAGAGAGAAAAAAAAAAAGGGGGGGGAAATGTAGAGAAACAAGATAAACCAGGTGCCTCGAGTTGCCAAAGAGTGGGTGTGAGTCCACCTGTGCCTGATTAGGACAGGCCCCTATTGGGCATGAGCAAGACCAGGGGGCCAATAAAGGTGGGACACACACCCACAGAAGGCACCTCAGCTCACTCTGGTGCGAGGCATGGAGAGGCCAGCAACTCGTCGAGCCTCTGGAGCAAGAAAGGCTCTTCCTGCTACACTTCTACCTTGGAAGCGCTGTGTGGTGGCTGGAGTCCTGGAAGAGACCAGCAGCTCGTCGAGCTTCAGGAGCAAGAATGGCTCCTCCCGCTACACCTATAGAAATTCTAAACAGAGCCACAGGGAGAAGTTGTCAGGTAGAAAGTCCTGCAGTGTGTTTGAGGACAGCCTCAGGTGAGGAAAGCCATGATTATTGTTGCTGTCAAACTACACACAGTGCTGTACCTGCAGAGGTTTCTCTTTTCAGACTGCAAAATCAGAGAGCTGGAGATGCTAGGACCTATCCCTCACCATCGTGTAGCCTTTCAGTTAATAACTTCTGCACAGGGGAGTTTTAAAGGCTCTGTGGTTCAAGCAGTTGCCTGAACCTATAGTTCTGCAACAAAATGCATGAGGGACAGGGCCACATGGAAATGCATTTGGATTCATTAGGAAGCCAGTAGAGTACCTCCTGTGTGTGAATGTAGGAAACAGAACTTAATCCTGCTTTCCTCTTTCATGTAAACTCCCATTTAGTTGGAATTTGACTGTATTGCATCCTCTGGTATCACCACTAACTAGCTGGCAAACTAGGCAGGTATTCCAGTGGTGACTGCAAAGGGGTACTCCAGAAATTTGTAATCTCTCTCCTTTCCTGGTAAACTGTTGCTCCCACTGTTGGCTCTAATCCCTGTGAGGTGCTGAACACCTATGTTTTAGCATCTGACTCCAAATCCTTATTCTTTAAACAAAGCCAAACCTTCAACCAAAGGATAACTCATTTTTTTAATGATCATATAACTTCTTAGAGGAAAGAATTCCCTCATTCTGAGTCTGTCTTAACATTGTTTTCATTGCAATTCTAGCACTTCAATGCAAGATTGTTCAAGACATCTGCATTGTTTTCAGTGCTGTTATGATTTACACCTTGGTAACTGCAGCTCTGTCTTACAGCTTTAAAAGTGCTCACATCAGCATCACCTCTCCTTATCCTGACACCATCACACTGCTGCATCAGACTCTAAAGACGTGGTTTGTATTTATTTGTTGGTTGTCTCAATGATTTTGGAAGCTGCCAGTGACTTTCCTAATTCAATAATGCTGCTACTACAGCATTAATCATTCATCATATCCTGAAAGCAAAAGTGGAGTGATTCAAGAACAAAAGGATTTAAACAAAAATAAACACATGACCCACTGCGGCTGCTTTGGGGAAAGTAGCAATATATGCATGGCAAAGGCAGTAATGAATAGCATCTGCTTTATCTGTGGAAGAGCAAACAGTTGTAGACATTGATCATTTCTCAAAAAGAGTGGTGTAGACCAAATACATGGAGGAAAGTCATCCAGAAGCTATTTTGTGCAAATGAAGTGCAGATTTGTATATATGAGTCGATACCCCATTTGCTGTTTCCTTTCATTAAAACCACAACATTAGCACTGGAAAATTATTATAATGGTTACAGTCAAAGCCACTGTAATGCTCAATTCACAGAGATCTCAGTGAGGGCAGGGGAGGAAAAAACCATGCTTCAAATCTCAAAAAAGTGTGCTTTCATGTAATGAAGCTCTGGTAGAATAGGCTCAGGTATCTTATCTTTTCATGCTCTTGCTGGCCTATTGTGTCAGTCACTCATTACAGCCTCAGGGCCAAGCAATGGCACAATGTGATTTCTCAAAGCACCCTATTACTGCCTCAGTTTCCTTATTTTATTGAGGCCAAATCCTGCTTCTGGCAAGAGGAGCTTCAGTGGGTGAAATTAACTTACGATGCCCCTTGGCTGCCTTTATCCTGAGAATTATTTTAGGTCCCCGTGTCTCCCAGAGCTCTGCGGACCTCTGCAGACCCCCAGCAGCCACCCGTGCCCACCCTCTGACTTCGTACTGGCCTTGTCCCCAAGCCATGTGCAAGCAGAGGAGTTGTGCCAACTAATACTAGGAGGAATGGCTTTGCTTTACATGCTGACAGGTTTCCAAATGTGATGAAGGGTTTCTGTTCAGGTATAAGTATATGAAATTGCAATGCATTATTCACTGCTTGTGAGGGTATTTCTGTGTTAGGTGCTCACAGGGGGAGGAGGACTGCAGATTTATGCCCTATGACAGCAGAATTCAGCCTTCGAGCAGATGACTGAGGAGCTCTTCTTTTTCCTCTGTTTGTTTTTCTCTTGTTCCTCACTTTTCCCTGTTACCAGATGACTCCTCCCAAGACTACGCAAATTTTCTGTGTTGGGCCTGAGCTTTTCATTAAGCCAAACCAGGAGCAAAACCTCCACTGGCATCTGGCAGGGGACAGGAGCCCAGACTCCACCATGCCTCACCAGATGCCCAGTGAAATCCTCTTCTCAAATCATCCCTTTCCTTGGAGTTAGGAAGGACAAGATCCCTCCCGACTCATAACCCAGCAAACCTCCTACCCCAGCCAACAATGTCCATGCTGACCAGAATAGCAACTGCAGTACACTATCCACCTGATAGTGAGGGACCTTGTAAGCCCCACAGACTGTGAGGATACTCATACTCAGTGATGTAAAAAGGCTTTTAACCCATTTGTTAATCATGTTGTCCACTTTTTCTTTTGTGAGATGTCCCTAAAGGGAAAGGTGCAAGTGAGATTTCTTGGCATCACTTTGAGACCTGAGTTAAGTTCAATGAATGGCTGGTCCAGAGAGCTGACTTGCCTCTTGCCTCATGTAAAGCTGTAGCCCCACATTTGAGCATAGCTGGGGTTTGGCACACTAATGCTCTACCTCTGCATTGCTGGGAGAGGCCACTGAAAATATACAATCCCCAGACGGGAGCGATTTAGTGAAATTAAAACCAGACAGGGGGCATTGAAACAAGGAGGTGTCAAATGTTCCCCCTGCCCCACCAAGATTTTGATGTGGCTGCTATGTGTACCTGCCTGTCTCCTCTTCACTGCTGCCCAAGTTTGAAAGTTAAAATGCACAGAAGGAGAGGAATTAGAGCAAAGACACACACCCCCACACAGACACTCACATGCGCTTTTAATTGTGTGTTATTACCAGTTAATTTCAGCTTGTCCAAAGGCAAGAAGAAAACAGCTTACAGTGGGGCTTGGGCCTCCAGAGGTATTGTAAAACATAACATCCAAAGGCCTTCCTTGACTCCATTGCTTCCTCTAGCCCACAAAGAAGGTATTAATTCACATTGTTTGATTTTTCCAGATGCTTTTGCTTTCCCACTGTAGTCCTGGTTTTTTTCTTTTTTTGCTAGCAAATGGATTCTAATGCAACAGTGAATAGAAGTGGTGCTGTCTTGTAGCAGCAAACAAGAAAGAGGAAAATTAAGAACTGAAGATAGGATTTTAGAGGCTCAAGTAGCTGAATGTTTCAAACAGAAGAATGCTTTATTTAAATCTATCAGCAGCTTGAAGGCTTGAAGGAAATCACAGTATTGCTTGGCATCACAGGAATTAAAGGGGAAGCTAAGCAAGATTTTTCTTAGATAAGGGTATGGAAAGTTATCCATTCTCTACCTCCTCCTTTCTAGTAGTAGTGTAGGTGCACTGTGAAACCAAAGTCTCACTGAAGCAAACTGGTAAATTGAAAGCAAATGAATTACCATACAGCATAAATCTACCCCTGCCAAGTGATAGAATAACATTTGCATTTCCTCATTAATGTTGGGAATAGGAAAAATTATAGGAGATAGAAGACATAATATTTAAAGCATTAGAATTCTGCTTAGATTACTAGTATTTAAACATACAGGGATAATTTGAGATTTATGGACCAGTGGGAATCTTATTTGCACCCATCAATGTCACAAAACAGTAAGCAAAAATAAAACAGCAACAGGAACATGAGAGTAGATAAGGTTTGTCACAGATTTTGCCAAGTCATACCTCCCAAATCTCTCTGAATCTTTACCCATGCCTACAAAAGGGGGACTGACACAGACCAGTCATTCCAGCCTTCCAGGCTCTCAGTAAACCTCTAACAAGATACACATATGAAGCTAAGCAAGAAACCCAAATCATCATGGAAGTAAAGCTGGACATTTCCATCAATCAAAACTGGCTAGAACACAGGAAGCAAAGCACTCTAAACCTAGTGAATAAACAATTGCTCACAAAAGGATTAAAGGGTTAGCTTTTGTCAAAGTAAAAGATTTACCATTGATATATTCCATTTACTGGGATCAGTGTCAGTAACTCATCACTTACTATACTGCTATTATTGTATTACTGTTACTTCTGTGCTTACTGTACAAGTGGGCAGTGTGGTGAAAAATAAACAGAGGACGCAGCATTATTATTTGCACTGTGTGAAAAGAGTGTTTTGAGGAGTTTCACATGATCAGAAACAGAGCTTAAATTCAGTGTTGAGAAAATATTATATATATATTGAGAGGAACTTTCCCCTGCCTCCTTTTTTTTAATTTTTTTTTCCCCCTAAAGATTCCTGAATTAAAATACTGATTTAGAGAGGAATCCTAGCTTGCAGCCCATTGAGGATATTCTATTAATGTGAAGCTGTGGATTCAAACCCTAATGGGCTGGATAAGGAAGGCCAGCAGAATGCTGTGATGTAAATCACTGCTACCACTTCACCTGGCACTGCATAGGTGGAACTGGTTGTTCTGTCTGTAGAAATAGAGAGGGATTGGAAATGAGTTTAGAAATTACTCTGACTCATTGCTGGGAAAAAAATGGAAAGCTGGGATTTATTTCTCTTTGAAAAGGAGAGAAAAAGAATGGGACGTGGTAAAAGCAGAGAAAATAATGGGTGTACCCTCTAACACACAGCAAAAAGTGGACACTTGATGAAAATGAAAGCACATTCCACAGCACTAGCAGGCAGGTTTCCTGCTCCCTGGGGACTCATGCTGACTTTGGACAGCTTTGCTAGAGGATGCCATGCAGGCCAGGAATTCTGCAAAGTCTAAAGAAGCACTAAGCTTTCTTTTGGATAATAAGTCTATCTGCAATTGCAATAATTAATGGCAAGAAAAAAATATGTTAGAGAAAAATATAGGAACACATACTTTAAGCAAGTCACTCACTGTCTTAGGGATTCTTCTGCAATCTTCATTAGACCATGGCTGGGCAGGTAATTCAACAGGTTATTGTGAACTCTGTATCAGTATCAGAGAGCAGCTGGATCAGGGGGCTCATCCAGAAAAGCAATTCTCATGTTATTATGCTGCCTAAGCTATAAATATGTGCTTTTGTAAGGCCATCTGATAGTAATTGACTGTCAGTTTTAACAGCCATGGCTTTCCTTTTGTATTTTGTAATTAATATTTATTAAGAAGTAAATAACTAGGATTTTCCATCCTGAAGTTTGAGCATGATTTCTATCTGGAGAGTTGCTGACAAATGCATGTACTTTTTAACTACTATCCTTATTTTAAAATCAGATCAGTTCGTTAAATGGTGGAAAATCACTCAAGAAAACCAGGCAGTGTTGTAAGTCTTCTGTTTCTGATCCCTAACTTTTTACAACATACAGGATTCAGACAGATAGGATGCTTGGTATCTTTTATTTTCTTCAGATAATCTGTATTTAAAATACTACTCCAGTGGTTTCTGACAACTGCTTAGGGCAATTTTGCTTAGCCTAGCGGAATGTCCTGGAAACTACTGGCAATGATTTAGCTCCCAAAATTGGAACACATTTAGCAGAGACAGAAAGCCTATGAACAAATAATGGACAAATGCCAGAGTAAATAAATGCGGTTCATGAGCTGTGGTCAGAAATGTCTCCCTTTCAGTATGCAGTGCAAATCTTTTGCCAACATTTACCATAAAGTTATTACACAAAGCAGTTTTTCCTCTCAGTAAGACAAACTCAATGAAAGACTGCTTCTAGTCTAGCAGCCTACCATTAAGGCTGCAATAGCCTGTCATGCCAGGAGAAAACCTGTGTGCTGCATTTCCATTTTGTTAGTTGGGCTTCTGTGCAAAAAAAAAAAAGCAAAAGAAAGCGATCAAGCAAGAGAGAGACTCCTCGTAGTCTGGCATTCTTTCAGGATATCATGACAAACCACTGGGCCAATTCTATTCCTTTGTCTCCCAAACCCAACTCTTGACCTAGCTGCACAAGTCCTGCTGAAGCACTTTATGAGGCTGTTATTCTGCAGGGGAGCATTGCAGGCATCTCCACCTGGGACCCAGCAGCATCATCTTCCTCTTTGATCACCTTGTCAGTGGCTTCAAGAGACAAAACAGCAGCTGTAAATCAGTGCCATGCTATCGTTGCTGTTTCTTTCTCAAATCAGCTCCTTCCCACGTTTTGCAGGATGATTTGATGTATTTGCATTGTGAAACCCCCAAAGAGTTTTTTGGTTCTTCATTCTTCAGTCTGAGTGAATGGCACTTCTGCTCTCCTCTCCTGCAGTCTTCTCCACCTTTGGAGGAGGTGACTGATGTAATCTTCACAGTTCTGCAGAAGAAACCAAATAATTTGCAGATTGTCTCTGTACCATTAGGAATCCTGACTCCAAGGCTAAATAGCCAGAGGTGTCTGGTTTTGGCTGCTCTCCCACAAGAAAACCCTTTCCAGTTACCAGATTTCCATTCAAGAACAGAGGGAGAAAGATTTTGGAGGAAGGGCTCATTCTCAGGCATTTTGGGGTTGAACCAACATCAGGGTAAGATAGATGAGGGAACCAAAATAACCCTGTTCTGCTCTGTGTAGTTTTCCTTGTACTAATAGCTGGAAATGCAGAAACAGAGACTGAACCAACCTCTGTATACTGCCTGTTAGTGTTTAGCTTCGCAGTGTATCAGCCAGGCATGGTGCCACACAGAGTGGTTATCAGCACCATCCCTTGGCACATGAATGAGAGAACATCTGGTTGAAGAAGTGAAATCTGAATTTTTGTTTGAAGCCTTGCCCTACCTCTCCTTCCTCATATAAAACCACACAGTGTCCCCAACAGTTAGAGAAGAATGTGAGTTAAAGCAGGAGGGGAATACTAATAGGAATAGTCAATGGGGATCTCATAATTTACAAGTTTCTGAAATCCTTCATAAAGGTTTTTCTAGCAGTTTCTTGGATTTTCACCACTGAGAGGATCATGCTAAATGATGTTGGTAAATCATCAGCTATCCAGAAGCTGAAGTTACAGGGTTAGAAACCATCTTACTTTTAAAATTTGGAATATTTCTGTATATGAAAGCCTCTAAGCCTACTCAAGACATTCTCTAAGAGGAACTGAAAGACTTTGCTTTACTCTAACCCCATTCCTTTAATGAACAGGCATCGTTCTATGCTGTGCCCGGCAGATGTAATAATAGCAATGTCTGGTGAGCTTCTGCAAGGAGCCCTGCAATAAAAGCACCTTCCCCTCCTGCCAAGTTAAAAGAGAACAGGCTGACATGTATTGGAAATGCACAGGCAATATAATGATAGCAAATTGCTTTGAAAAGAAAAAGGTTCCGCTGCGCACATGTCATTTCAAACCCCGGCTACGAGGCAGTGCTTCAGCTTCATCCTTTGTGTCTCCCTCCAGATCTACGCCCTCCCTCACTCCTGCCTTTGGGGAGAGCTCTCCCCTTCGCTGTAGATCAAAAGCAACATCTTCACTACAAAGGAGGAAAGAGCCCACGTATCCATCCCACATCCCTCCCAACCTTGAAAAGGGGCAGCCTTCTATCCCCTTTCATCATTCTTTTAAGAGCACATTGGAAAAATTCATTCCTTTTGGTCCCTCCCGATGAATTCCTCTGACTGGGATGTTCCTGCTAGTGCCTGTTTTCCTGCTCAGCCCCATCTGGGCTGTGCCATGAGGCTTTTGTCACAACAATGGTTCTTCTGAGATGGTGACAGAACATCTTCTAACACCCAGGAAACTGGGGCTCAGCCATTATTTCTAGAATATACTTAGGTCCTTTGGGAGGTGGCTATTGAAAAGGCCAAGGATGCTGATTGTAGTTTGTTTTATTCTGATGTCTAACAAATATAAAGTTTGTCTGAGACACTGAGGAGGATCTTAGTTTTCAATACACCAAGTGGGCTGCCATCGTGGGTCCAGAGCTATCAGGCATGGGGGGGAAGATCACGTTATCCCTCTGGACTCTTTCCTCATCCACTCTCTACTTCCTTGACCCCTGGGCTGTGTTTGAGCAATTCTAAGTGCATTTTACAAAGCACTGGTTTTATTTTTGCTCAAAACTCTTTGGCTTTTTCAGCTGCATGGAAAAAACCTCAATTGCGAAATGGTGTAAATCACACTCATCCACCTTTCTGATGTGTAATGTGGTCAGAGTATCTGGACATTGTCAGGGCATTGTAGCCCATATCCCAGAGTGACTTTGTTATAAGAAAGGAGTTTAATTTTTTCCTCTTTTGTAACCTTGTGAAATTTCCACATTAAAAAGCAATCACATCTTTCAAACCAGCAATGATTGTGTTTGGCATAATGGCTGCAAACCCCCAGCGTGCAGGGCTGAGCTTGTTTTCACTAAAACGAAATCAGCTTTCAAAATAAATGATCTGCAACAACATTATATTCCCCAAATCTTATAATCCTATTAACAGAGTTGATTTTTTTTTTTGAATTTTTTTTTCCCCCCAATGCTACCAGACTGACAAGATTGGCCCCATTTCAAGGGGGGAGAAACAGAAAGTCAGTTGAGGATGTAGCCAAGACATGCACTGCAGGCACAGGACCAGCCCTGCCAGGGCCTGTGGTTAGAAGCTCTTAACGACTATTGTAAGCCCTTAAATATAATCATCTGTATTTCACCTCCACCTAATGTACTTCATGTGTAGCATGTTTATCTGTTCATGCAGTCTTTCGAGAGGCTCAACAAGCAGCCCTGTTTGCAGGAGTGAGAGGCGAGCGAGTTGCCCCGGCTCTCCCCGTGAATGAGACTTCTATCAGAAATGACACAGCGGTGCCGATGTGGTGAAGGGAAATGTCTCCAAATTAGCCTGGGCAAAAATCTCTTTGCCAGAAGTGGAAATTACGTGGTAATATCAAAAGGGAACTTTACTTATACATAATTCCAGGTTTCTCTGCAAGTATTTTTTTTGGAAGAAAGTCAGGAAGGCTCAATTTTGCACCGCTTTTGCTGGTCCTGCCCCCCGTGCCCTTCCTGTGGAGGGGGCCAGGGCCTCCTCCTCTCATGGGCACTGTGCACCCTGCAGTCACTTCACTGGTCTAAGATCCTGATAAAAAGGTGTAATAATTGGCCCAGGAGGGAGAAATCCTCATGATCATGGCAGAAGTTTTCTTTTCCTTTTGGGAGTGGGAGGGAACACCCAGCAAGCGCTGAGCCCTGGCAGAAGGAGCACAGGAGGGTTGTAAATCCCTCTGCACTGACGTCTTTTTCAGGGTTGCATCACCCCCCACTGCAAATACCATGCTTCTAATGGGGTGAAAGCTCCCACAGGCATGGGGGTCAGCAGCTGAGCACTGGGGTACAGTGCTTTCAATGAAAAGGTGTCCTGCTCCTCCAGCCACATTCGAGGTGCCCAGAAAAGCTGGGGGGGAACCCAAGGTGCACATGTGAGAATGCACAGGACCCCCAGGCTCAGCCCTCCTTGGCCCTCCCAGACACCTTTTGTCAAAATGAAATGCTGACTAGGGAATGTAAACATGGCCTTCATTTTTAAGCATTTTCCTTTTATTAGTTCAGCAGGGCCATAAGGGTTTATTGAGGCTGCAGATGAGAAGCTGGCAGGTCCCTGTAGCTGCAGGAAGGCAGAGAGGGCCCTATGCAGGAGCCTCTGCCCTTGTGATAACAACCACCACCTGCCCCTGTCCTGATGATCTTTCTGTCATGTACTAAATGGCTTTCTGAGACATTGATGTGACATTTAAAACTATAAAGTAAAAACATTTGATTATAAAATAAATAGGTATACTCCTCTCTGTTAAATGCAACACCTGCTTCTCTGCCCCTTCCCTCTTGCAATTGAATTGTGGTTTTGTCAAACTTTGTGATAAAGAAATCACTGACCTCAGGCCAGATCTGCTACCACTGGAAGCCAAGAGAGATGTGCTGCTGGTGGGGCAGGGAACCCCACAATTGGAATTGCAGTCCCAGTTAGTTAAAAAACATTGCTGAGATCCCTGGTTTAGAGCCTCGCCTAAAAAATCAGGAGATTTTAAGCTCTAGGAAATAAGGACTTGATTTTATCTGATTTCTTAATTTTAAGCCTTGAGACAATTGTCTGGAAGCCTAAAAAGATTTTAGGTTTCAAAAAACAAACAAAGGAAAGCTGATATTCCGGCAGACCACTTCTGCCAGGAGCTGGGATTTCAGTGGGGCAAACTATCCCAGGACTTGTGGCAAAATCTTCAGGGCTGCAGCATAAGCAGAACCACAGACTGGTCAAAATGTTCACATCCAGCTGCAGTTTTGCAAATATATAAACTTCTAAGGAACTGTATGCAAGTTCCTGGCCCTGCAGATGTAAATGGGATCTGGTATAAGGAATTGTTGTTTGAGCAGGTAATTTCAGGACCAGGTTAAAATTATTACAGTCTCTTCCACTATTATGATTTTAATAACTGCAGCTAGAGGTAGGAAGTTTCCATGTGAATCACCATTGGGATGCTATTAGCCTTCCAGTAACAAGTACATGTACCTGTCAGAGTAGAGTCAAACTGCATCTGTTCACTGTATTCATTAAATGCCCCTCAGGTGTAAATCCAGATACTAAAATTAATGGTATTAATAAGGCACAATTTGCTTACAGTTTCTTCAGTGCACTCTGCTTAGGCACAGGTTCTTTTCTGATCAAATCTTATAATATAAAGGCAAATCTGACAGACATCCATAGGCTCTGGACTCATCTGTGTTCTACTGAAAGACCTCCTGGTGAAATCATGGTGTAGATTAGTTTCAAAATTACATCTAGATAGTGCTTATTGAATAGTTTCTTTTCTTTCTACAAAATAAATGATTCACAAAGCTGCCTAGTTTTAAGTATTGAGATATTAATTCCAGTATTAACATTACAAAACCCTAAAGCTGTGTATAAAATAGAGCAGATCCCTCTTCTGCACTTTTTTGGGGGGGAGGTTCAGACCATTTGCTATCCAGATTTGTTGAACCTTGCCTATTTTCTCCAACTGCCAGAGCAAACCCCTCATCTTAATGCAGGAGAGGTGCAGACTGCTCTGTGCAGAGTTAAGCATTTGGATAAATATCTTGCTGAACTGGAATCTTTCTGGGAAGGGCTGGATGTGAGCACTGAAGTGCGATGCTGATGCTGGGGTTGTATAATCCCATTCTTTTCAGAGCTCTTTGCCATCCAAGAATAACAAAAGGCAGGGGATAATTTGGGAAGAAATCCAGATGATCTTTGCAGAGGAGCAAGGAGATGCAAAAATATCACTTTTTATTCGAGATTGGGCAAGCTCAGATTCATAAGCATGTATGATAATGTCAGTTTATATGGTAGTTACTAACTACTGAGATTTTACCATAAACAATGGTAGAAAAAAAGTACTGGAGTAATTATGAAAAATATACTGACATTTTTCTTTTAAGAAATTTCAGCTTATTTTCTTGAAGAAACAGTTTTCTAAGGCAATTTACTCAGACAATAATAGAAGTGTATTTATGTAGCTGAAAAGATTAGTAACTCTCAAGAGAAAACAACAGATTCCATCTACCCATTGGGGGACTACCGTGGCTAGCAGCTGCAGAGGGAAAGAATAAGAGCCTCAAAAGCTCATGCCAAGAAGAGCTGCCTTGTGCCCCAGCTCACTGGATCATCTTTTACCAGCAGCCCTTCAGCAAACCTTGACTGCCTATAAGCTAGAAGTCCATTGGCTGGTGTTTGCATTGCAGAAGTGTTCAGTCAGCATAGCATAAACTTATAAAGTGCTCTCCAAACAGGCGGAGGGCTCGATGAAGTTTCCTCTCCAGTTGTTCCAAAGCCCCAGCCAAAAATCTCAGTGGGATTTCCCAGAGGAATTACAGATCAAGCACAGCAGTTCTGCAGCCAAACGCCAAGGCTGGAGGTTTGTGTATTTGCTGCTCTTTTCCCTGGGCTCCTGGGACAGATGCCTCTTGCCACGGGTTAGTCAAGGCTGTCCCCCTCACCTTAACCTTGACACTGATCTCCTAGCCACACTTTTCTCTGTCATCTCTCTCACTGCAACATTACCACATTTCATTGTTTGAAAAGGATCCTCTGGGGGGCATTTTTTCAAGGCTGAGTGTCTAGTGATACTTAATCACATGATAATCTCAGATTTTGTTTAAAAGGACATGCGCTAGGCCCATGCACATCCCATGGTGGCAGGGAGAAGTTTGTACATTTGAACCCTTGGGGCTCATAGAAGGCAAATAAAAATACCTAGCAAGTATATAATTTCACGGTTTGGAGGAGGAAGACCAGCATCTTACAGAATCACAAGATTGGCAATAGTGTACTTGGTTTCAAACCAAACTAAGGAGGCTTTTTAAACTTAGTTCCAACAGGACTGACTTTTCTTCTCTTGGCCCTTGTTTATTTCTGGAGCATGATGTGCTTGTGGCTTGGCAAACAAGTCTCTGGATCATTGTAATACTTCATTGGTGCATATACAGCTATTGGGACAACAGCTGTAAACCAGAAGTGAATTCTTATTTTCTTTTTGTTTCACACTCTGGAATGGTAGACATTATAACCTTGGTATTTTCTGAAAAGGCAACAAAAAGTCTTACATTTCCTGGTATGAAAAATATGGGTAGAGAAAAACAACACCTCCAATCAGCAACCTTTTAAGCTTAATGTCCTTTTCTAGGGTGGATGCCTTAATGCCTCTCTGTGCTTGCAAGGTCACATATTTCTTTCTGAATATTACTCTAAATGTGGGGTCATATTAGGCCAAACATGATTTTCCTCAGCTAGATTTTATCTGCTTTCTGTGTCAGAAGAACAGGCTTCCAAGAGCTCCGTCTGGAGGGCTCACTACCTTTCTGCAGCTTCCTCAGCTTTACAAGGTCATGTTTTTTCTGTTCTCCTTTTTCCAATGCATTATAGAGCTTTCAGATGATGACAAAAATCAGTTTCATTACCAACACAGAAAAAATACCTAAGAGGATGCAAAGATGCTGAGGAGGGAGAGAGGGAGAGGCTAAGGTTGTTTTCCTCACATGGGCTCCACACTCAAGAATGGCATCGGGAATCTTTCAGAGGGTTTTACATGTCTCATTTTCACACTACATCCTTATAATGAGATGTTTCCCATAACTTTTTCCACATTTGTGGTTGTTGTTTCTGTTTTTGTAGATGTCAAGGTACAGAGCAGCTTGATGCCTGTGGTGTGTAAGCCCTGTAGAGCTGTGTATCTGTGAGGTGGATCAGGACTTAGGGCAGGAATATAAGGTCTTTCTTACCCTTTTGTCCTACACATAAATTGTTGCACTTCAGAGAAACCCTTGGTTATCCAGGCACAGTAGGATGGGCTCATGAAGGGTTAAAATGATCTGCAGGCCATTGTCCTACATTAGCCAAGAAAGGTGCATGTTGTAATTTGCCACAGAAACTTGAGGTGTGGCCAGCAGTGACCAAGCTTCATCAGCTACAGGGACATAAACATGAAAAAACCCCAAAACAACCTAAAGTTACAATGTCCACGCATCAACATTGCAGAAAACAGTGCATATCTTCTGATGAAAGGTAACAGACCCATCTGTAGAGAGGACAGCTTAGCTACAGATGATGAGAGACAGCTCTGGTGGTGAAGCAGGAGTCATGGTGGGAGCAGGGAATATCCATGTGGGTAACACCAGTCTCAAAGGGAGATAGGATTTATGGAGACCCCCACCTTTTCCACCACAGTGGTGGGAGGAGAGCAGACCCCAGAGCTGCTCAGAAACTTTCTGAGAAATCTCAGTAAGTGGTTTCTTGGCCTCAGTGTGGGCTTTTTCCACTTAAAGGTACAATTTAACACTTAAACTATGAATTGCTTGGTTCAGGAATTTCTGCCTTATGCCTTAAACATTGATGGCACTTAATAAATAAAGTGGTGCCTTTTTTCTCCACTCCCCACTTTTTTTCTTTTCTTGGTGGTCATCCACCCTCTCAGTACAGCTGCAGAACTCATACACCTTCACTCCAGATACTTTCTGACCACCTCTCAGTCTTCCCCCCTGATAACTTCTCCCTTTGAGCTCTACATTTTCAGTGCATGGAAAGTGACAGTATGAAATCAGGACAACTGGAAGGAAAGTAAAACTGACAAGACATGGGATCAGCTGTCTTGGATTTTTTTCACTTATTAAAGTGCCTCCATATTTAAAACATAGGAGAATGTGCTGCAGAATGTAGGTAGGTAACCTTGGGCTGCTGAACCTGTAGTTGATGAAGTTGGTTTAAACTTCATACAGACTATGCTCAGCTTTGAGTATGTTCATCAGTTTTAGATGGAACTTCTTTTCATTTAACATTTAAGTGGTTGGCATTTGTTTCTACTTCATTAAGAAACCAACTGAGACCCAGCTCTATTTTACCTGACACTGAGTATTTAAGGAGTTCTCTGCCCCAAAGAGCTTCACCTGTAGATAAACAAGACAGCATGAGATGGGAAAGAAAACAGAGGAATAAATAGATGCAGGAATATGTCCAAGAAAAAGGCAGGACAGTGATGTGATGAGATGTGATGAGAGCAGTCATGTGAGGAGAAACTAACACTCTTAGCACCTAAGTCAATGCCCTTTCCACTGGGCTACAGTAACAACAGCAATGAGTCCTGCTAAAAAGGAGGTAATTTTGGTATTCATAGCAAGATTAACCAATACACCGTGTCTAGTTGAGACAACTCAGAATTTATACACACAAAGGGCACATTTGTTACGAATTCACTGGATCCTTTTAACCTTTTTCCATTTATGTCTGAATATTAACACTTGGAAATACACAAAACTAGGGTTTAACAAGCTAGAGGAGTTAGATTATGGTTATTACTGTGCTCCTTCAATTTCATTAAATGGCTTGCAAGGTAATTATTAATCATTGAATTCCCCCTCCTCAGACACTAACCAGAGGGGCTTAATTATTTCTGCAAAATCCAAGAGGAAAAAGAAAAGGTAGACAGATTAAAATAATAACAACAACAACAACAACAACAACAACAACAAATAATAACAATAGCAATAATAATAATAATGATAGACGTGAGTAACAGAACTGCAGTGCAAGTAAGTGGGGATGTTCCAAAAGAACCATGGGCCACAAAACCCTGCAGAAGATAAGCTCCTTAATGTCCTGAGATCATAGAATCATGTTATTCTTCAGGTTGGAGGGGGCCTTAATGATCATCTAGGTCCAACTCCCCCTGCCATGGGCAGGGACACCTGCCACGAGACCAGGTTGCTCCAAGTCCCATCCAACCTTGCCTTGAACATATCCAGGGAGGGGGCATCCAAAACTTTCCTGGAAAACCTGTTTCAGTGTCTCACCACACTCAGATTAAGAATTCTTTTTCCTAGTATCTAATCTAAGTCTATCCTCTTCCAGATTAAAACTATTCCTCCCTTGTCCTATTGCTACACGACCTTGTAAAAAGTACCTCCCCAGCTATTCTGTAGGCCCCTTCGGGTACTGGAGGTGTCCCTGGAGTCTTCTCTTTTCCAGACTGAACAACTCCAATTCTTTCAGCCTGTCTTCACAGGAGAAGTGCTCCAGCCCTCTTATCATTCTCACGATCCTCCTTTGAACTTACTCCAACAGCTCCATGGCCAGAATTGGCCATAATACTTCAGGCGGGGTCTCATGAGAGGGGAGCAGAGGGGGAGTAACAAAATGTTAGGGGTTGGACAGGTCCTCTGAAGATCATCGAGTCCAAGCCCCCTGCCAGAGCAAGACCAAAACTAGGGCAGACCACTGAGAAATGCATCTAGATCAGAGTGAGCGGAACTTCACTTTTGGATGTGACAGGGGACAAATGACTTTCCTCACCTTCCTCCCTCCTGTGTGTGAGGAAGAGAAGGATTACAAATTGTTCAGTGTCCTATCTCTCAGAGCAGGGGTTTATTTAATGTTTGGGCAAATCCCTTTGTGCCTCAATGTTTAGTGCTGTTAAAGGGCTAGAAGCGGTATCCTTTGTAAGGACTTTGAAGGGTCTAAATGGGAAAGCTTTGCCAAGTGTTTGTATGACCTGGTTTTAGCCAGGAAAAACTCAGAGCAGAACTTTGTTTTCTAACAGCTACCATCTAACTAAATTGCTTTAATGGTGCTGATTGCCTTCTTGATCAAAAGATGCATTTTAAAATAAAACCCGGGTTATTTTTTTGGGGCACAAGTAAACTTCAGAAAATTTCCAGATGGCCACTGTATAAACAATACTGTAAGGAAAACAGCAAATTTTGAATGTGAAGTATTGGAGAACTTCTTCACAAAGGAGCACCATTGCAGTTTGCCTGTGAGGAAAGCGGAGAGGCAGAGCATGGCCACCTACCCCTGCATGCAGCTGCATTTCAGATGTCTTCTTCTGTTTCTTCTGGCAGGTCCTTAGTCACAATGATAGAAGTGTTTACCAGATAACACGAAACAGGCAGTATTCACAGCAATGGAGAGAAATTCAGTAAGATTTCCAAATCAGGCATCTTTCATCTGACTCCCTTCATTTGCCTTCAGTGCCAGGTCAGAGCTGCCGATGCTGCAGGGATAAACTACCAGGGAAAACTCCTGTGCTGGCAGAGGGTGACCTGTCTGACCTGCCAGCTCTTCTTTCTTGATGTGTTTGGTCATTCTGAAGCACACACCTGAGCATGGGGGAGCAGTGCTAAAAGCTCACAGACAGAGCAATGTGGGATGTGTTCATACCTGGATGGAGCAGTGTGGAGATGTGGGGTGAAGATGCATCCAAAGTATGGCCCTTCCTTCAGAAGGAGCTGAGCCTCTTGAGAGGCCTCCAAAGAGGCAAACCAAAGCATTTTGCCAGAATATCAGAGCATAAATTATCTTCTGACAAGGAGATGGATAGAAAGTTGTTGTGGCTATCTGAGTAGTGAAACCAAACACAAGTAGAAGTAAACTGAAGAAATATATTCTTCTTTCATATCCCTCTTCCATATCTCTTTAATATCCTCTCTGACCCCAAATGGATGAACCATTTGTTCAGCTGCCTGTATAATACAAGCTGAATTAGCTTGTATATACATGACCTTGAAATTCTGGCTTGAGGAAACCTACACCACTATTTTAACACTTGAAACACAGGCTCATGCTGTTCTTGTACCTAGAATCGAAAGCTCATTCCCCAAAATCTGTCCTGCTAAAGTTAGGAGTTGCACTTCTCAATATCTCAGTGTAAGCTATTCTGTGTGTTGAATTGGCTGAACCCACCCTAACAGTAACCACTCTATCTGACATGTTGACCATGGAAAAATTACTAGACCACTAAGTAGAAGGGATGCAGATCAAAGGCTCAGCTGATGCATGTTCAGATTTCATTGTGTAATCACAGAATCATCTGAGTTGGACGTATAAACAGCCCTGAAATAAATGCTGGAATCCAAATTATGAAGCTTAGTGAGGAGACCTTCAGGTTCCAAACCTAGAACTATGTAGGTATTCCATGGCTGGTCACTCCCATAGGTTGCCCTGTCCTTGTCATGCCCATAGAAAAAAAATCAAGAGAAAATAGCAGATTTACAGCTCTGATGACTGTAACAGTCCTTGACAGGAAGAAGAGGGTTGTGGCTGTTGTAGGTTGGGACTGGAGGTCCCAAGACCTTGGCTCTCCTCCTGGCACTCGAGAGTTCCTCTCTTACAGACTCAAACTCCATTTTATATCTGAAAATGGGATCTGATACTTCCCTAAGCAATAAAGCAAAGTCTGTGTGATACTCCATTATTTTGACAACAACTGCTATTTTAAAGCCAAATAGGGAAACAAAATCTCCAGTACAAACTTACATGGTCTTCTCAGTTTAAACATAATTTTCTATATCCATACTACTTGCATGAAGCTAAAACTATACAAAGCCAGCCAGGGTGGTCCTAATGTGATAATTTTGGGTTTCTGGTGGCAAAAGGTTCCTTCTTTTTTTTTTTTTTTTTTTTTTTAAAAAAAAAAAGAGTATTTTTTCTTAATGCTTTGAAAATCAGCCACACAAAGGCTGCCATTCCCCAGTGTTTGCATTAAAACAAGAGATGAACTTGGGCAGCTTTCCTGTAGTTACAAGTTAGCGTTTTTGAAGTACTAACATATCTTATTTGCTAAAAGCAAATACATAAATTCCTACCAGTTCTGGCTCAAGACCACTTTTATTAGTAATTCAAAACATGACATCTTGTTCATCACCTCTCAGATATAATTTTAAATAGATTCAAAGTTAATCTGAATGCCATAAGGTCTCTCCTCTTCTTTTGAGTTGATTTTTTCCCTACATTCTGATTCCCCTCTAATTAAAATTCACTGTAATTATGTCCTCTATTTATGTCCATGTTCTGTGGCTGTCAGTGACCAAGATGATCACTCTTTTTGTCTACTGGATTAGCAGTCCCATCAAAATTATTTGGTTTATATTGTGATCACCAAAGGGAGTTTCCATCCCAACACTGCTCAGACCAACAGCATTTAAAAGTCTAAGGATGGAACCAATATAGCTACTAATGTTAAGGTACATCTAAGATTAAAGTAATAGACATCACATATCAAAACAGCTTCAACACAGCATATATCATAATCGTGGAAAGAAGGACTGTTTCTGATTCATCAGCATCTCCAAAGAATTAAAAACCTTTCTGGCCTCTTAAACAAAATATTCTGTTTTATCCCCAAATGAACTGGTTTATTTTGAAACAGATCTAAAAAAATGGTTTCAATTTTATTTCAAAGGAAGCTGAAAAGCATCCCAAAACAAAAAGTTGTTTTGTACAGAAACACTGAATCCTTAATTTTGAAAAGGTTAAAACAAATTATTTTAATTTTCAGGGAATCTCTCCACAGTTTTGTGTGTAAAAATAAGCTGGTAAAATGGGACATTCCTGGAAAGTTTCAGTGTTGACAAATCTGCATTTTTCATTCAGCAGAGTCATGATGAAAAAACATTGTCCACTGTAATTAGTCCATAATTTTTTAAGTCAGATGCCATTCCTTCACTTTCCCAGGAACATTAATATTTTTGAAGGTGAATGCACACGTTTCCTCAGAAGAAAGATTCCTCAGCAGGACAAACTTCTCAATATCACTATGCTCAAAGCCAGGATGGGCCCATCCTTGAGCTTTTGACATTACACAGACTCCATGGGACTTGTGCAACTCAAAGCAGAGTTTAAAATAAGACAACAGTTTTCTGTAAGTGCTATGTCACTGGAAACGTTTCATATGCTAAAGTTAATCAGGTAATATCACCAAAGGTTAGCTATAGTCAGTTTTCCTATAGACCTTAAAGACCTGCTAAAGCCACCAGACATTGGTGGGACAGCAGGACAACCTTAGGTTTGTCTCTCAAGTCCTCCTCATGCCTCAGCTCTGGGGAGCTTACAGAAGGATACAAACCCTACTCTACCATTGAAATGTAAGATGCTGCAGCATATCTGCCCTGTTGTAGATAATTATGTTCATTTCTTAACTAGGTCTAATGTAAATAACTTACAAAAAACCCTGAGGATTCAGTTCTTTTTCATTGCACTTACTACTTTCTTTGACATGAAACTAATTTTGGGATAGTCAGCTCTATATTGACCAGGAATTTTGCAGCTGAAGGACCACTGTTTTCCTCCAGGGTCTTGAAGACCAGAAAGGCACTTCCTAAGGATGGCATTTTATATACTTCTTGACTTTGAAAGCCAAGCTGTTGGAACTACCAAGATTAAAAAAAAAAAAAAAAAGGGTAAATAAGTAGTAAAAGTCACAGTTTTATGATTGGCATGTAGTAATTTTCTTCTGAGGCTCAAAAAGAGAATCATATGAACCCCTGTTTCTCTACAGAAGCAATGCTTTTGCAGGGGTGTTTCATGCCATGCATGCGTGGAGGTGTTGATGTCTCACTGGAAGGTTTAGAGAAGAAATTTTGTACAGATAACTGGTTTTAGCAACGTCCTGAGTGCAAGAAATGCACCCTACGGCATTGTATCATTTGCCCCATTACAATATTTTCTTTCAGCCTCTTTCCTGAAGAAATTTGGTTTGGTGCTGGGCAGTCCGAGAACAACTCTGATCTCTGACTTCTGAACGTGAGCAGAAAGCATGCCTAACTACTTAGGGGTTACAAACTAGAGGATAGGGATAATATCTAATGCAGCCTATTATGGAGCTTAATTCAGGCCATAGTTCAGGCCATACTCCCTTGAGATGCTTTAGATGCCCCAAAGAGCTCACGCTGTGTTGGAGCTGTGAATCTGCATCTTAGGTTGAGCAACCTCTTGTGTTTAGGTTTTTCTGTTCCTGAATGAGCACTGGGCTGGTGCTATCAGCATTTCCTCCTCCTTTCTTGTCATCAGAAAGAGCTGTGTGTACACTGGCCAAGTCACTCTGCCTCATTCCTGAAAGAGGCACTGACACAGGAGGCTGAGCTGCCACCTGAGAGACTCCCCTTCTGGCTGCCTGGGAGAAGGCCACTGCTTTATGTGTGTCTCTGTCTTTGGCAGCTCCCACTGACTTCACACCAGCCTTTCACAGCTGTGAATTTGATCATCAGAGTTTAACTGGGCAGGGTGAATTTCACGCCTGCAGCCAGCTGCTTGATTTTTCAGTAGAACAGGACCAGGTTTCATGATGCCTTTGTTGGTCTTCGGATTAAGCCTTGAGAGACTATTTCCAGGACTGAAGTTGCAATCTGTCAATCATGCCCAGCTTCTAGGTGTGTAAAAAAGAGAGAAGGAAGAGCACCCTGAGCCTCCCCAAATCCCTGTGTCAACGTGAGCTTTTTCATCGCTGAATATCAAAGTCTTCAAAGTTAATCCTGCAACTATTCCTGCAGGACAAACAAGTCTCTGAGTCAATTGTG
The DNA here is from genome assembly GCF_003957555.1 of Calypte anna. Lineage (NCBI taxonomy): Eukaryota > Metazoa > Chordata > Aves > Apodiformes > Trochilidae > Calypte > Calypte anna. The sequence continues at coordinate 25,595,539 of NC_044245.1, read as the reverse complement.
CATACAGAAAAGAACCTCTTCCCCTCCAAAACAGGGAGGTGTTTTACAGCAGAAACTCTGCTAGAAGCATGCACGCACATCCAGCAACCCACTGAAACCAGAGAACAAGAGACAGGGGCTATATATGGGCTTTTTTCCCTCTTGCCTCTTTGGCAAAAGGAGAGTGGGTGGAGACAGACACTTCGGCTCCACGTTTACCTAAAAGCCCTTTCAAACTCCCGGCACATTGAGCAACACTGAGGAAGCAGTTTCTGTCTTCGTTTCTGTGTGTTGACTGGGAGAGAGGAGAATTTTAACTGGATCAGCTCGTTTCCTGTGGCGAGGCACAGTTTGCATGGGTGTAGCAGAAGGGAGGTGAATGCCCAGCCACGAACGAGTCCTGCCATGACACGGGGAAGTTGCAGAGAGCTCGGCTGTGTTTTCATGTGGATGAACTCCTAACTAATGCTCCAGGTCCCAAACTGAATCCAGACCCGAGGCTGCCACATTAAAGCAGGGTGAAGCTCCAGGTCTGGCTCACACCACGCTGCGATGCACAGGAGATCGCCTGCCTGGCTGCAAAGGCGTGGGAGCTCCAAGCCACAAGGAAAAGGGCTGTTTGGTGAGATTCTGGCCAAAACCACTTCCATACAGGGCCTGTACCATGATGTCCTGCCCATCTCCGGCTTTTGCACCCCTTCTCCACTGAAGGAAGATTTGTGTTGTTTTTCTTTCTTGGATTGCTCAGAGTTGACCCTGTAAGCGTTCTGCCTGTCTGAAGAAAATGGCTGAGCGCAGAGGTTGATGTGGTCTAGGGGAAAGAGGACAAAAACTGACCCGAGTGGAAAGCTGGAGCATGCTGCTTTCTCCTAAGGCCAATTTGCCAAGATGGAAATGTTTTGGAGGCAAAGGGATTACACCAGACGTGAACCTGTCTTGCTGTGTTTTGTAAAATATTGGGCGTGTAGAGTGCAGCTGCCTTCAGGCACGTTCAGCCTGCAAAACCTGTTCATCTCAGTAGAAAATAGGATTTACTGCCCTCAACTGCATCTGGAGAGCTCTGCTCCCATACAGGGTAGTATTTGTACTGTTAAAAATAATTTCTATCATTACTTTAAAATGATTGCAAATGGAAAGAAATGCTTTTCCTGCCTCAGAAAGCACTGAGGAAAATCCTGACCGCAGAGCTGTGAATCCAGAGTACAGGGAGAGTTACTGTGCATTTTCAGTGGTGTCAGATGGATCTAGTTTCTTATATAAGCTTCACACAAAATTCACTTATGTGTGAGGCCCAGTATGACTATTCTTTGCAAATGGAGTATCTCTTACTGCCAATCTAAATACATTTGGATACATCCATACATGGATACTGAAATTTTGTTGGTATTTATGGCAATTTAGTTTTTCCTTAATAACTGAATTTCTCCATCACTTTTAATGGTGCACAAACAGCATCAGTAACAAAAGTTCATGCTCCTGCTCTGTGCTCATATCACACTCCTCTATTCCAATTGATGTCAGATCCATCTGTAAATTAAAAGCAACCTTTAAAGAACAAGCAACCTCTTCATTGTGCTTATGACTATGAAGTTATTTTCATTTTGCTCTCTCAGACACATCGCATAACATCACAGATTTAAATTTTTATGTACCATTTCAAAATGTGAATGTCTGTCAAACTCATACAGCAAGGACCTACCATTGCTTGGAAAGCACTCTGGAAATTGATAAAACCCTAGATACAAATATCTGTCCAGTTAGGCCTTATCTGGCTTGGTCCTCAGCTCTCACCTGAGGTTGCTTTGTGATGCTATGTGTTTGGTGTTGTGGTTCATTGGCTGCACTTCCCACAGTGACTCATGGATGCATTTGGAGGAGGTGAAAGGGGAGAAGGGATGTGTGTGGGTACACACACAACACAATCTGAGGCAAGCAGTGCAGGTGATGAAGAAAGGTAGGCAGGCTCTTCTTCACAGCCACCAAGGAGATCAGGCTTCCTGGAGGAAGGTTGCCACAGTATCCAACCATAGATCACCAGGGAGCCATTGCTTATATGGCCAAGATAGCTGGTACTCTATGGGCACTATGTGATATGCTTAGGGTGTTAGATGCTGCAAACATCAGCCCAGCCTCAAAAAAGAAATAACAGCACAGGCACAAGTAAGTTCAGGTGGTTACTTTGGGTCCTGTGATGCTGGGGACCTTGGGGACCTTCATCTCCTGTGGCTCATGTCCCTCCTGGTGAGCTGCCTCTCATTAGCTGCTTTGCAAAGCTGCTGCCTCTCTCAGCACACTGAGGGGAACAGATGTAGGGTTGAAGGGTTGCCACAGAGCAGCCAGAAGAAGGCAACTTGCTCCACCCTGGGTCATTGCATGGACTCGGTCCTGGATGGGAGTAGTCCTGTCAGGGGAGGATCTGGGGCAGTGGGCTTGTAGTTGAAGGGCAAGGGGCTGAACCTCTCATTGGGATTCTCAACAGAGCAGTGAGTGGTGCTGAAGACAAGGGTCTGGAGATGGGAGTTTCACAAAGTTTTTAGAAGAATTTAAAATTTTGCTTCTAAAACTGTTAGTTCACCAAGAAAGACAAGGGCGATAATCTGATCCCAGCAATGTCATTGCAAATATGGGTAATTCCAATGATTTCAATTAATTCTAGAAGTGATAATCTTACACCACCAAAACTAGTGCTTAAAAAGTCCCAGTGATTTAGTGGAGCTGAGAAATCACCTCATTGAGACACCAGCAGTGCAATTTCAAATGCCAGTGTGTCATACTCCAGAAACCCAGATGTATCCTTTCCTCAATCCTGATCAGTAATTTTAACCCAAATGAGATGTCCTATAGTTGCTGTTAAGTCTCACTTCTGTATGCTTTAAAGTGAGGTTGTGCTTTTGGACTTACTTGAAGAGTCACCAAAAAAATAACCAGTACAGTTCATTCTCATACGCCAGTTGGGACACAGGACAGCAAGACTGGAAAGGTACTTCCAGAAACCACCTCTGGTTGTGGTCACTATCTCAGGCTCCTTCAACAGAGGGGAACATTGAAGTGGGACACAGCATTTGAGATAAATTCTCACTGTGGACTTGTAAAATTTCATGAATATGTCCTTTTCTCCTTTAGCCTCTAGTACACATGGCTTCTGCAAACATAGGCAGAAAAAGAATCAGATCATTGATTTGGAATCATCTCACAGCTGTGAAATTAAGTGTAAACTGTACACAGGTATTTTGGGTAAATTTGTGGCATTTGAGAATAGTTAGCTTTCTGTCAATATTTCTACTTCAAAAGTATTTAGATGATAGGTAGGTGAAATATTGTTGTTACTTAAATTACAATGCACTGGACAATAACATATCTCTATCATCATAATGATGTCAAGACTTGATCATGTCTAGAGTTTAAAATTATCAAATGGCAATTACTCAGGTGCCACCATCTGTAAAACTTCTTGAATAATCTATAGTCAGCAAGGCTAGTAACACCAGTAACAACCTAGGAACTTAGAGATAAAAGCTGTGTGCCCATAAATTAGCCATGATGAGATCTTGACTTAGCATTCCTGAGTTGCATGGCAGCAGGACAATTGATAATAAGATAAGATGGGAAGCTGCTTTCACACTGACAGCCAGTGATGTGTGTGAGCCCATGGGGAGAGATGCAGGTACCCACACATAAGCCAGTCTGTGTCCCATTGCCAGACCAAGATCCATAGGTCCATCCAACCATAGACAGATGTATGGGGGACTCCACACTGCCCATGCAGCACATCCCTGCCACACAGGCTCGTGCACTCCAGCCCTGCCTGGCATCCTGAATACTGCTCAAGGCTCTGCCAACAAATGCTCAGGATAGCCTGCAAGTGCTGGTCATACTGGGAATCAAATTACTTGACTACCTGCTCAGCTGAACTACTGGTATGTGGCTGGTAAGTGGTAAGTACACAAGGAGATCTTCATCACCTGTGTGTCATGATCCAAATCCACAACCCACAGGGTGATTTGTAAATGAAATTCAGCAGTGGGAAGGAGGTGGGGTGACAGGTGACATGGAATAGTATTGCAGCACAGTCCCTAGGCTGGGGCTTGCACACATGTGATGCTATGAATGGCATGTGAGTGACCAGACATCCTTCTGAACCAGAGTATGTGGCTCCTGTGACTGTGCATGAAAAGAAGGATCAATAATTCTCGAGGTGAGAAGACTTCTGCAAATGAAGATAAACTCTGTCTACTCTGTTTGGTCAGTACCAAACAGTTGCAGGTGCTGCAAAACATTTCCTGTGCTCCTGTGTCATCATCTCCATTTGCCTTCTCTTACATGCACCCACATATGTGCACACACATCCGTGTGCAGGCACAGAGTGTCCTCAGTTCATCTCCTGCACTCCTTTGTGCTTTCCACTGAAAACCTTGGCCTCAAATGCAGTGACTGTGTCAAAATACACCTCATTGAAGGGGGGAGACTGAATGGAAAGGTGATGCAAGATGCTGTTTGGGGAGGGGCAAAAGGAGAGGGGCATTGAAACAACTAGTTTGTTTTTTCTAACCTGACTTTCCCTTCAGTGCTGGAGGTGAGAGGTGTTCATCAGAAGAGAAACCAAGCGACTTTCTCCCTTTTAGAAATGATCTGGAGATGTTCATTTAGCCATCAGTGATGTTTCCAAGCAAAACTACAGCTGAATGGAAACTCCAAGAACCACTAGACTGACCAAATGTCATTTTAGTTGAGAATCATTGATTAAAATGGTTGTTTCAAAGCCCAGACCTGATCATGTTTCAAAATTCTGGCTTGTTTTTGAGTGGTTCCACACATTTACTCTTCTACAGAAAAATTGTATGCAGCCAGGCTATTACAGACCAAATAATGCAAAAAGTTTTCAGCATCATTCCTAGCACACTCTTTAGGGCTGGAGCATCCCTTAAATAGCCCATGGACAATGCACAGCTTCATCCTCCCACAGGGTCTGCTGGGCTTACTGTGTCCTCTGTGAAACACGGGGCAGCGGCTCACATCACAAAAGCAGATAATGGAGAGATCTGAGTCAGAAAGACTGCATCAGCCTCTTTGTGCTTGGGACTTTCTCCAGCCAGCAGGATAGGGCTGCTCTGTCATGACTTCTCTGGCATTCCTGATGCCAGGAAAGTCATGGAGATATGTGGAAAAACAGCTTGGTCAGGGATTCACTCAGGGCAGGGACTCACAGCCTGAGATGAGTGAAACTGTACCATGAGCTGGGCACTGCCAGAGCGCACAGGAACATGAAGCTGCACACTCTGACCATAGCCCATCTCACCATCATGGGCTCCCCCTTGTCAGGTAGGGCAGCAGGTTTTATGAGCCCTTGTCACCTTACCTGTGACAGTATTAATAAATAATTATCTGTCTTGAAAGTGTTTATGCCTTTTCTGTTGAGATCCAAAAGTAAGTGGCATCTCCTGGAACAAAACGAGGCTAAGGGGATGAAAATCATGGAGTGAGAAGCAGCTTGGGAATTTACTGGGTGTCCTTTTCCTGGTGGGCTCCAGCCTACTCTGGAGAAGAGACAAGGGTGTAGGAATAGTAAAAAAAGATGTTCAACATTTCTGTGATATTTGTTCTTTGTGATAAAACTTCACAGATGGTTTACACTGATGGTTCTCAGAAAGATTCAGTTTCCACACATTTCTGTTTTATTTTGTGGCTTTTGGTGGGTGTTGCCAGCTTCACAGGTTGTGCTAATAAATATTACAGCCATAGGTCTCTCTGACAGTATCATACTTCTGTGTGTTTCCATTCCCTCACATCTCCTGGCAGCATGTGGCTGCCTACAGCTCCTCTGACCTCAGTATCGGGGCAGCTGAGAAACAGACCATTGAATATTGTGAAACCACTGTCTTGTTCTGGGAAAACATCTGTGGAAAGCATCTATAGAAATTGTCTCAGGAGATTGCCCTCCAGCCTTCCTTCTTGAATTTTTCCACCATTACTAATACGGGGATGACTCCAGTGATATTAGCAGGGTACTGGCAGCAGGAGCCTCCACTGCCACAGCATCTTCTGGTTGATGCTAGGTGACACAAGGGTAGCAAGGCTGAAGATCTGTTCACATGAGCCTCCCCCAACCACTGCAGAGGCACCCGTGGCCACAACCATGCCACATTGCAGGGAAGGAAAAAATGCTGGGTGGAGGTTCCTGGAGGCTCTGTATGCACAAGGCTGGCTGGCTGAAGGAAGGTTTGTCCACGTGTTGCAGGCATGACCTGAGATGCAAGCTCTGAAAGCTGGCCCATGGGGTGAGGTTGTCCCTGAAGTGCTCAGGAGAGGAGGACAAATTTCTGAACCTCGCCCCAGCCTCCTACCTGTGCAGTCCAGACAAGTGGGATATAAAAATCTCTATCAACAGGTGACCTGAGTTTGGCTTTTCCTGGTTGATGAACATGGACAGATGTGAGATAGATGTGAGAGCTGGAGCAGCCACATGCCCTGCCAGGTCCTCCATGGTAGCAAGCTGCTTCCAAGCTACAAACCTCTGCAAACCATGGCCCTCCTTCTCCATCACTAGCTACACTCTGATGTTGGTTTTACTGTCCTAGGTACCTTCTTGTGCATGGAAGTTGGTCCTGCTTTTCTGCTTTGCTTCCCTTTATAGACAGATATCTATGTTCTCCCACAGCTCTTGCCAGTGATTGAACTGAAAGGTGAGGCTTTTGTGTCTTCTCAATGCATGGTAATCACATTTTGAAAGCGATGAGTATCATGGCCCTGATTATTTGCATTCATTGCCTACTTAGTTTTATTTGTGTCTGAATTTGAGGGCTAATTACACAGGCACATGTATACAGACAGAAACCACTTTGGCCCATTCCCAGAGATAAAATAACTGAAAGCAGGCCTAGCCAGCATGCTCAAAGGTTTGCTCTACCATTTATTCAGACAGATCTTTGAAATAAAATGATTTAATATGCCTTCAAATGAAAATACGGAACCACTATAACAGGAGTTTCCATGCTGACGGGAACCACATCACAACCCATCAAAGCCTTTCCTAGCATAATTCACACCACTTTTGTGTGCCCATCTAAGCTTCAGAAACTCCAGCCCTCCTCTGCATAGACACTGACATGTGTGGCACCCCAAAGTGGGTGTCAGCCCTCCTGCTCTTGTCCATTGGCTGCATTTTAGTGGTGGTACTTTTTCCCATTGCATATTTCACAGAGCACCTGGGCAGTCCCAAGAGGAAGGGAGATCCATATAAAGAGATTCTTTGCATTGGGAACATCTGCCAAGAATGGTCTGAAACAATTAAATGTCCTTTTCCACTGTGTTACAGCAGAATATCCTTTTAGCCTTGTGGAAGCCTGAGCAGGAAAAATAAAAGGCTTCTATAAAAATATTCTGGGCCATATCTTTTGAGGAGATGCTGTGGTGTGGCTGTGGGTGATCAAGGGCTGCTGACTGGGAGCAAGTCAGGAGCTGTAGGGGAATGGGACATGTAGCTAACCTAATTCTTTTAGGAGCATCCAGCTCTTGACCTAGCAGTGCCAGGGCAGAGGTGCAGTCATTGCTCCAGCACAACTGAAATGTCCCTGGTGGTCATGGCTGTGAGGAGAGCACAGCAGGAAGGTTATTGGGAGAACACATCCCAGGCTGCCATGGGTCCAGCAAGTCAGCTTAGGAAAAGTTTACAGGATCCAGGGATAAAACCACCTCTGTGATGTCTGTGCTGTAAGCCCACAACTGCAAAGCCATATTCATGAATATAAGTTCAGAGTCATCCTTGGGGGATTTGGTTGTATAAGGACTGAGAACAACAAAGGAAAAAGCCCTCCCAAAGTTTAACTTCCTCCCAATTTTTAACCCATAAAACCTGAGTAAATTCAGTATCTCACATTAAGGTGAAAGGAATTTTCCTTATTCCCAATAGTAGGAAGTGTCAGGACAGCTCAATCTCCAGACAGTGCTGTCACCCTTTAAAAGCATTTTTGAGGTCAGGGTTTGCTTCTACATTGAAAATTAACTTCAAAGCAATTTTCCCACTTTTCTAAAGAACCAGGCTTTGGCTCCATAAATAAATTAGAGAAGGCAAAGTAAAGGAGACCAGATCTTAGCACTTCCAAAAGCAAAAGAGATTAAGAAGTTTTTAAAAACTGCTTTATGAGCCATGGACTTATGGTCTTCCCTTGATCTGTGTGTGCACAAGAATGAAAAATGGCATATCTAGCTGGAAAAATCCTTTTTAGATTTAGAGATTCTTTAAAAATTGTAAGTCCTCTTGAGAAGACAAACCCTGCCATCTGCCTCCTGGGTCAGAGTATTGGCACTTAATGCACAGTGCCAGGGACTATGGACCTATGTTTTTCATCTTTTAGTGACAGCTCATTACCATTTACCTGTATAAATTCCATACCTCTCAGCCATGAAACCTTAGATTTGTGTAGATCATAATGGAGAAGCTACAAATTAAGCTCCCTGCTTTCCCTGGCATGCACTGACGTAAAAAGCACGATTTCTGCTCTGCAGTTTTGAGTTATTCCATGCTAAAAATTGTCATCTGAAGATGTCATTGAGGCGTGCAATGCAGTTTGAGCCTGTGGACTGTGGTACCAGAATGAATGAATTACAGTCTTCAGAAAGAGAAAAGGGGAATGCAGAGAGGGTTTTCACTCAGTTATGATACCACAAAAGCCCTTTAAAAAGCTGGCCTTTGATTCCAGGCCAAGCCTTCCAGGCTAAGCCTGAAGAATGAACCAAAACAGGGAAGTCTGAAAGGCAAGACTCCTGTCCTTCAGAGGTGACTTTTTCCCCTGTCAGACCTATTTGGAATAATCCTGCTGCCTATTTACTGGAGCAACTTTCCCAGGATAGCCTGAGAAACTGTCCTGCAAAGACTCCATATCAAGCATATCCTCAGTGACATGATCCATATCCAAGCTAATCAAAGAGAAAGGCTGCAAGGGACTTGGAAGATCAGCTCACCATATACAGCTGTATTTGAGAGGTGTTTGTCCATTTGATTGATAAAATTTATAATATGGGTGCTCCACTGCTTTGCCAGCCAATGAACCTCAACACTTCACCATCTGTAGTATTAGGAAGGTCTTTCCTAGAGTCCTTAGCATGAGTGTTTCTGGGTACGATTAAAGAAGGTTGCTGTTTCTTGATACTGTAGAAACAGAGGTCAGATGTTGCTCTTCTTGGCAGTGTCCTCTTCAGCATTTGAAGACGATTCTCCTCCAGAGTCCCTAGCCTAAAGCTTTTGATATTTCTTCAGTCTTTTCTTGAAGGATACCTTGGATTATCTGAGTCTGAGATGTCTCTGAGCTGTCCTTGCTTACCTTGATGCACAGCAGCCACACCAAAGTGTACCCCTGAGCTGAGGCTGGAATAGTGCTTTGTGCTGCAGAACGACACTTGCAGGTGCCCTGCAAGCTGCATAGAAGCTCCAAACACCCAACACAATGTTTGACATCTCTGCAATGTCATGACATGATTGACTCATTCAGCCTGTCATCTGTTATAGAACTTCTCTTTCTTTCTAAAGAACTGCTTCTGAACCAGCATTTCTTCATCCTGTGCTTTCACTTGACTTGTGCTACCTAAATTTGGCACTTGCATGTCTTCATTAAATTTATCTTTTTTTTTTCTTTTTTTCTTTTTCCCTTAAGCCTATTTCTTCAGCTTGTCCAGGTCGGTTCCAAGTCAAGCCTGTCCTCCAAGCTGCTAAAAACCTCTGCAGTGTTATATTATCTGTAGCTTTAGTGAGCAGGCTTTTTGTTTCATCACCCAGCTCACAGGAGAGGAAAAAAAAATGCAGTGTGTTTAAGACAGAATCTGGCAAGAGAGGATTTTGTATGTGAAACACTAAACTCTTCCTTGTGGGTAGCACCCAGTCAGTTATGCACCTACACTCTGGTATCACTCCATAGGTTGCTTATGGGCAAGTAATGCACAAAGGTGACAAGAGTCTTACTGAAGTTAAGCTAGACCGCCCCCTGCAAGACCATATGAACATTCCATCCTGCTGGCAGCTATCTGTCCTTTTCTGTCCCTGTGTGCAGGACATTCTGGAGAATGCATTGCCCAGAATGTCACAGAGGTCTCAGGTATTCATGATTCAGAAAAGGTTTAGACAAACTGATGGAGGGTGTCAGTGGCTGTTCCTTATGATGGCACAAAAGCCATCTCCTGCAGGAAAACCTTGCTGAAAGTCTGGCTTCATGAATCCATCCACCAGATTTTGATCTAGATTTACCTAAACCAGTTGCTAAAAACCAGACCAGCAATGAATTGTGAAGGGTCCTAAATGAATGCACTGGCATTTGGCTGCCACTTCTTTAAGGGCTCCATACCACTGACATAATGCATAATGCTGGATGAGTGTTGGTAGGTCTCAGTATGAAATAGTGAAATCTTGACTTCTATTATTTTAAGTGGATTTTTTTCCCTGCAAAACTATAACCCAGAAGCATGTGATTGAAAGGCCAGAGTAGGGTAACAAATGTTAATTTCATTGTATGGTATATGTTGAAATTGAAAGCCAGAAATCACAAGCTTTTCAATGTGACACATAATATGATTGCTTTTAGATACTGGCCTGCTCTATTTCTAAGATTTAAAAAATGACATTGTGAATACTCATACTGATCATAATAAAACGATTGCCTGAAAAGTGTGAATTCCATTTAGTCTTTTCAATGAAGCACTTAGTGGGCTTTGTACTGGATGGGCACGGCCTTTGAAAAGGCCTATCATTTGACTATGAAAACATGGCTTAGTTCCAGTGTTAAAAACATAGCTCTGCTAAAATAACTTTGGTGGGTGAAACGACCTATAATTTTCGTAACATCATTGAAAAAAGTGTTTTCTTTACACCAGTGTTGCTTGTGTACTGGATAATTCTTTGTACACATTAACAGTATTATTTTGATTAGGTCTTTTTAACAAAAAGGATGAACAAGCATCTCTGAATGGGTGTTGCAATGAAGAGAGAAAGCACTCAGGTCCAGCATTAGTAGTGCTGGGTACTCTTTTCTACTGTCTCTTAGTTTTCCTTTTTTCCAATGAATCTTAACACAATAGTCTGAGTCACATCATCCATATATTATCAGCAGCTATAAAAATATGACACAAAGGAAAACAGGACACTGTGCCTTCAGAATTATAACCTGAAATGGGCACTGGTGGAATAGAAATTATTCCTCTGACTCTGCTCTCACTTGGCCTGGCTACAGTCCATCCTGACTCAACTTTGGTACTGATTCCTGTTTGCCACCAGGATGAATCCTGCATGGGGAATAATACATTTACCATCAGTTCACACTACCTGTTAAGTTTTCTTAATTCCATCTGATGTGGATGGTAAGACTTTCTGTCTTTCTAGGCTGCATCCTCTAACTTAAGTCATCAATGAATAAAAGAACATAAAATGGAGTTTTAGCTAAGTTGGGAGCCAGTGCACAATGTGGAGGTCTCATGACAGGTATGCATGCTTGTTGAAATGGCAACAGGAGAGGTGTTTTTTTATCAACTCCAGAAGATCTGGATGGAGACAAGGGCATTTTTCACTTTTTGGCTCTTTTTGCCTTGATTGAATCCCACTATCCAAAACCCCAAGAGGAAATATTTCAACACAGAGACAGTCTGCAGTGATTAAACTATCATGAAACACAGACAAAGTTGGTAGGGTTGATGAGCACTTACTTGTGTGCCTTGACCCAGCTGAGGCTTGGATGAAGTCCATTAGTCAATCAGACAAGGATGGGATCATACCAGAGGTCAGGGGAAAGAGGTACAGATGGCTAATTTTTCCTTCAGGGCCCAGCATCTCCAACCCCCATGCTCAGCAGGGCCAATCCAGGGCCCCTGAAAGAGTTTTTTGCCAGGGACAGTCAGAGCCTAGGGAGCCACCCGGGTGGCACAGAGGGCAGGAGCTCATTTTAAGGGGTTCTTATATGGCTTCATCATTGGAGAACCTGCAGATCAGGGAAAACTTTGGTAAAGGTGACGTCTGTCATTCGACATCTTGGCTCTGCCCTGTTTTCTTCTTTACACTTTATTTTATCCATCCTGAAGGAACTGCATCTCAGCCATATCAGATGGTGTCCTTCCTTGTGTAATAGCAAGGAGGATTCAAATGCTGACTCTGAGACATGACACGCTGTTGAAAAGTGAGGGAACTGTACTGTGGAGATAACTTGGAGTCTCAGTTCATCAAAACTCTTCTTTTTTTAACCAACAAATTATGTAATTAATTTTATTTAGACTCCATATGGGGCACAATGTGCCAGGAGGTACTGGTGACTTCTTTTACAAGGGTCTGAAAGCATCTGGATAGACTTGGGGATACTGCTATGGAAAGACTGCTTTAAACACAAACTTTGGTATTGCAGCAAAGAAACTACAAAATTCTGAGCTAATAAAGTAAAACTGGCATGATGTGCATATCAATAAAGGCAAAAAATCTATGCCCATGTCTTGGTGGTGCTTCCTTGCTGTGGGAGGATTCCTGAACAGGAATTAATTCACTCTCTGGTTGGTTTTTGTTAGAGAAAGAAACAGAGCTGAGATGCAGGTGATGCAGACTGATGCTGCTAAAATGGAGTCTAAGCTGTAAATTCCATAAATCCTGTCAGCAGATTAAACAGTCACAATTGAAAGGTCTTGATTTGTAGGCACTAGGCTGTAAATTAACCACTAAAGTAGAAGGCTGAGAGTTTAAGAACCTGTCTGGGAACACTCATCCTGTAGTACATGTATTTGCCAAAAAGCCTCTATTGAGGGACTACGGGAGGACAATGCAGGTGTGACTGATCAGGTGGAAGAGAAATAATACAAAATATTCAATTTTGCTGCTTCTAGAATATTCTGGAGGAAATAAAGATGTAAAAAGTAGGCAAGACAGTCTGAATCTTGGATTTACAGTAAATGGTCACCTTTCTGTTAATGCATTTTTTTGGTTTTCTCAAACTCCTTGGGCTGATTCAGCTTCATTCAAACCTTTTTGAGCATGTAGGCAATCTCCCCCACTTACTATAGGGATGCTATTTTTAAAGGTTAACCATGGATACTGTGTTGTAATCATTTACATCTGTATCAATTAGTTTTTATGGTTGCCTACACTTAAGACATAGAGTTCATATTTGCATTTAACACACTTCTAAACTATCCATAATTCCTGTTTAAGCTTCCTCTTTTCCCTCCTGTTAGCTGGCTTCCTTCCATATTTCTAGAACATAACATTAATTCTGTGCTCACTGTTTTTTATCACACATTCCAATAGACTTACTGGTACACTATCAGTTTTAGTAAAAGCCTGTCTGTTTCTTGTGCATGGAAAAGAATGTCATATTCTTCACGTTGGGAGGAATGCATACAGAATATCACATTAAACTCTAAAGATTCTTAAGCTTTCTGCTTCTCACTGGGAAGATATCTGGCATGAAAAATTGAGAGGTTGAAGATTGTTTGAGGATGGTTATCTAAACAGTTTATAAATAACTAGGAGCAAATTATGTCATGAGAACTTATGGTGATTCACTTTGAGCAGGTGTGTCTGGCTGCTTAATGGCCACACTGCAATGCTGGCTGAAGTTGTGGAGGACTTTCTTCTGAAAAATGAAGTTTCTAATAAAAAAACCCCAAGCACTTTGAATAATTGCTAACAATAACCTGGACTATAGTGCTTCAATTGTACAGTTCAGGAACATTAAACCTCTTAACCTTTGAGTTGCCTACTTGATTTTAAATGAATATGATACTCAAGATGATAACAACTGTGCTGCTTCGTTCTTTATTAAGGACACACATGATTTCTCCCCTGCACATTAACACTCTCATTATAATAATAAAGAATGGCAGAAATACAGGTATCAAAAGATTATTAGTACCTTCTAGACACAATCTTTTCACAGTTCCTGTTTCTGGAACTACACCACTCTAATTAGCGTAACAACTATTGCTACATTCAAAGTGTCAACAATAACATTTGATGACACGGAACCCTAGAAGAGACTCATTTCATCCATTGTTCTCTCTGGGGTTTGAAAAAAAAAAATCTATTTCATATCTCCTCTTCCTCTGTGTTTCTTCTATAGTGTACAGAGAAAAGCAACAACAATAGCACCCATTTTTGGGGTTACAGTGAATCAATTTGTACATCATAGGGAAAATCCGCCTTCTTCCAGAACACCACTGGGCAAACATACTGCATCCAACATGAACCATTCTCTAGAGGTTAGATGCATTTGCATGCTAAAAGATATTCTCCACATCAAAAGGCGGATGCCTCACAAAAGAAAAGCCAGGCCAAAAAGAAAAACGTGTTTACTGACAACAACAAAGGAAACTCAGCTTCAGTAATGGATAAGATAAAGTATTTTGCTCAGATTCAGCTAACTCTTAGTATAAAGTGTAACATTTCCACCACAGGACTTAAAACAGATGCTAGTTGCAAAAACCAAAACTCGAAGGACCTTTGAGAAGGTCCCAGCTCGACTGCCCTAAACCTCAGCAGGGGGGACAGGCTGCAGGTCACAGCCACACAAAGTGCTCTGGTGGCAGAGTAGCCCCTAAGCAAAAGCTATGATGCCATGAGAGATGAGATGAACAGGGCTGAGATTCCATAAAGTGTTGTGGCTGCATATGCCCATCTCTGCCAAATGAGCACAGGAGGCACTGCTTCTGGCCCTCAAACAGCCCACTGTAGCAGCATGCCTTTTTTCTATCCAAAATCTTGGGTAACCCCAAATCTGAAACACAAGGCAATTTTCTCCAAAAGAAAATAATTTTCACTTAAAACGACTAGAAATGCTCTTACCACAAGAAAGATTTGATGAGCAGGCACAGACCAGATTAATTAGCCAGCTTGCAACTCAAAGCAATTCTATGCATCAAGGTTGGAGGAAGGCAAAGAAGCACTTTTGTTTTTACATAAACACAGTCTAAGGTTTCAGACCACCCTGAGGACATGATCGATTCTGCCTAGCCACCTTTCCCTGTAACTCAAGGTAAGCTACAAGCACAGAGGGTCTGATTTTTAACAGAGGATCAAGTATTCCTACACAGCCTTCATCGGATGAGCTCATTAAATGGAATTTTTCTTTTCCATTAGATCTCTCCTGGTTTTATTAACCTCCTCCTTTTCAAGTTCGCACTTCCTTCAGATCATTGTTCCAGCATTTCAGATATTATCTGCATTTACATGCAGTGGATTTGGACTAGATTCCCAAAAAGGTTTACTCACCCAGCACCACTTACCTGCCACTGTATTCTCAGCACCACTGCGTTCTCATTGAGGTGCTGCATACGCCTGGAGGTGTCTATTTCCTTGCCAGAAAAATTCCTAAATATTGGCACAGAACTTGCCAAGGTCTTAACGGTGTGAGCCTCCGAGCACCAAAATGATATCTAAGCTCTTTTGGGATTTGCAAACAAAGTGTTACCCCCCACTTGTCAGGCCTGACCTGACATGCATTTTCAGAGAACACCTTCCCAGCCAGCCACCATGCAAAAGCTTACTAAGAAAAATGGTGGTGAATCTCTGTGGTTCCGTGGTCTGAGCATCCACACAACTTCATTCCCTTCGAGCAAGGAGAGCCTGTCTGTCTTACAGGCTCCAGACCCAGTTTCTGTGGTGGAAGGTACTCGTGCTCTTGGGCTATGTATGGGCCAGTCAGGAGGCAAGCATTGGGCCAGATGGGGAGAAAAGTGGGAGAGAAGTCAACTACAATCAGGATGGATGAAAAAAGGTTTGCTGTGGATTTCCTGGGACAAAGTGAGGGTTATGCTCTTTCCCTGTCTGTATCGTCTCTGAAAAGACCAGAGTAAGCACTAACTGTAAGAGAGAGGACTTGCTGCAGTAGCAACTTGAGATATGCTAACTCCCTGGACAGGGCAGCAAACTCTCTTTGAAGGACAAGGCTGAAGTTTTTTTGTGTCCTCATTGTTTCCATCTGCCTGCTTAGCATGCTATTTTTTGTTGTCCCTATTTTCCATCAGAACAGCCTCAGTACACTATATTAAAAGCTTCAGTTCCATCAGAGAGCACAACTAGAGACCTTCTGACTCTTCTCTGGAAATCACTCACTGGCCTTAGTTAGTGCATTATCCAGGCTTCAAGTGTTCAAGGATGGGATTGTGTTCCCATGACACTTCCTTGTCAGGACAGTCTGTGTAGGGCTTCTCAGGTCTCAACAACCTGGTTGCTGAGCATCAGTGGACCTTCTGTAGCATTATTTGTAGGAAAACAATGCATCCACTGTTACCAAATACTGATGATTATTTTGCAGGTACCATGCTTGTCTTTATTCAAACTCTGTCTTTAAAAGCACTTGGGATTTTAACTGCCCCTTCCCCTGTCACCAGATCCTTCTGTTTTGTACTGAAAAACAGAAGTGACATTTTAGGTATGCCAGTGGTGAGTGCTGCTGTAGCAGCACTGGATGTTTTGCAGGAGATACAGTGCTTAACAACTGCAGAAGTCTGGCAGAGGACAGAAGGAAATGGTTGGCCTCCAGTCTCTTGGGAATGCTGAAAGGGGGAAAAATTGTTGCCTCTGTCACTGCAGGACAGCTCTGTAGGTTGCTGGGTTCTGTCTGAAAGCATCCTCAGTGTCTGAAAGCTGACCCAAATTGTATTCTAACTGGAATGAAGCAGATTTCCAGGAGCTTAAAAAAAGTCACAGGGCAGATGAAAGGGCCCTGTATTCTTGTTTTGACTTCCCCACTACTCTGACTGGACAGCTGTCCCACAGCTTCTCTCTTTACTGGTTAGGTTTATTTTGCTTTGAAAGATGCAAGGATCAAACTGTACAAGAGTAGGCCAGTTCAAGTCATCAGTATTTTACTATTTCTTAAAAAACATTCCAAGTCAATTCAGATCAGTTACGGAGCATGTCTGAGTGTAAAACAAATTTTCACAGTCACTATGGGTTTCATAATACCTTATGGACATAATCAATAGAGAACAGAAATGTTTGGGAAGTATTTTCAATGACATTAAAGACAGTGGGACTTGCAAAATGGTGATAGGTGTCTGATAGACTTGTGGAAGATGTCCATTGCTGTACCTCTACAAGATACGGGGCTCAGTTCACAGCCACAGATGGAGAAAAACAAGACAGCAGCCGACAACTGTACAAATTGCCAGGGCTGCTTATCCTTAGAACCTTAACAAACATCCTTCCCAAACTCATCCTCTGCTACCATCAGTAGGCCCTCTGCTGATGTAAAGACATCCTCTACTTTGCTTTTGGTTCTGCTTATACTGAAGTGAATAGAAAAACTTCTTTCTCCTCGGAACCACTAAAAATTATGTCTGGTAGGGATCTCCAGCCCAAGACAGATACTCCAACTGCCATCCAGTCTTCCAGTCTGACTTCTTAAAGACCTCCATAGATTTCCCAGGCAACCAGCTCTGCTTCTTTGTTACCCCTTCAGGAGTTCTTTACCCTGAATCTCAAGCTTTGCTTTATCCTCTAACATGCAGGACAAATCTTTCCTTTCCTTTTTGCAGCAGCCTTCAGCATAGGCTCATTTTGTCATCCCTTAGTATGCTTTTTGGAAGACTAAGAAACTCCAGTGCTTTTGCCCTTCCTTCAGAAGTCCTATTCCCTCCAGCCCTTCTCTCTGAATCCTACCTGGTTGTCATGTTTCATTCTGGGAATATGGCACACAGCCCCATGAAGTCCAGCGGCCTAAAGGATGAGACCTTCACATATGCCAAGACAGACAAGTGTGCCATTTCCTCTACTGTAGAATGGAGATAACTACAAAAAAGAAATTAAAAGAAACTTCATGTGCAGACATCCTACTTTCAAGGAACTGCTTTGGTCATCTCAAAGCCATGTCTCTGACCATGCAGGGCACACTTTGCTGGATGTAAGGTAGAGGAGTTCAGATATTGTTGATCTCCTGTGTCTCACCTGAGTAAGTCTGATGTGAGTGAAGAGGGTGAGGAGAAGGCAGGAGGTGGGTGCCCACCAGTGCAACAAGCCAGGCACACACATATTTGGCTGCTATGTGCTTGTCCCTGAGACAGCAAATGTCATCATTTCAAATGTCATCAGCGGAAGGAGGTAGGTGGAGGGGACAGGGCATTTGGGGTGGTTCCTGGGATGTCAAGTCCACACACATCCTTAGCGACTGTATTAAAATTTAGAATACAGGAAGATAAACAAAGGACCCAAATTCAATACCCAGCAGCTGGGATGGACCCTAAGCAGTTTGAGTTGATCCACAGAAAGGGTTTTGCATTTCGTAAGTACCTACATATGGCATGTTATTAAAAATAACTACTCAGAAATAGCTATTCTGACTGCAGTCAAAGACAGGCCAACAGGTTATATGGTAAAATTCAAATGTAGCCTAGAAAAGTGGACAGGTGAAATCACCACCAACAAAATCTCACCAGCTTCAACAAATCTAAAATCTCTCTCTTTAATTTAGTGTGATTACACCTCTGTGATGGGTGCCACGAGAATTTATCACCACAGGTGCTGCAACTGGATGGACCTGTCAGGTCATTCAGGCTTTTCTCCTAAATAATAAATAATTTGTTCCTTAGTGATACCAGAAGGGAATTACAGTTCATACTGAATTCAATTATCTGTCTAAAAAGGCAACAAGAATCTAAGGACTTGCAAGCAACCTTTATCATCTTATTTATTTCCAGGTGATTTCCTGAAAGTAGTTATACCTTGATGCTTTTGTGAGATCCCATAACTCCCTTCTCAGAGAAGGCATATTTAAAGTAATCATCCATTTATGCCATTTATACCTGGCAGATAACTGAACAGTAAGCACCATTGTAGATTTGCTTGATAAAAAAAATTGAGAGAGATTTCTGAGAAAATAGGATTTCAGTGATATTTTGGGGAAAACACTCTGCTTATACTGTTACCCTAATTTAGATGCTAAATTGCTATTAATGAACCATGGAAGAGAGTCATGTGTGAGGCTTTGGTGTGGCATGGGCTCCTACACATGGAGGGGGGGTGTCAATTAAAAATAAGTGTTTCTCTCATCTTGCACTGAGGTTTCTGCAATGCCCTGGAAATCAGCAGAATTGCAGCAGCACAACTGGGAGAGATGCAGTCGTGAATCAGACCCTGAGCTTACAGCCTATTTTAAATCATGTTCAAACTGTGTTAATTGGCAAAAGATAAAACATCCACACTGTTTGTTTTTCTGCTGTAAGGAGTTTGTGTTGAAAACCGTGACTAAATAATAATTAACAGGCTTCAAGTAATCAATCAATAGTATTTCATGAAAATAAGTTGTAAACTAGAATCTTGGAGTCAGCTTTAAAGTTTAATGGTCTTTTTTTTTTCTTTTTGGTTTGGGTGGGTTTTTTGTTTTTTTAGGACAGCAATGATGCAAAGCTGAAACTAAATCCAGGCTTGCACTTGATTAGCAATTCCTTATTGTGGTTTTACAATGTTAAATTTGTACAAACAGATTAAGTGTGTTTTTAAGCTGTTCCTAAATAGCCTGGGAACTAAGAATTAAGTGCAGATTCTGCCCAGCCCCTGAAAACCAACACACCCTTCTCCAAGCCCAACACCTGCTGTTAAAAATACATCACACAATGGCTCTGATCTTATATACCAGCAGATGTGAAGATGCCCAGAGGTCTCTCAGATGTTTGTGTTCCTGGGTCACGTGAGGGCACCAGGAAGGGGAGGGAAAATTATTCTGGAATTCCAGAGGTCACTGCTGGACAAAAATAGTGAAAATTGCACACATGTTGAGAAAAACAAAAGGTTCAGAAATCTGGAAATTTGGCCAAGGAGCTTTACTGAGGGCAATGTTTCATTCCTGAGTTAAAAAGAAAGAAGAATACAGACAAGAAATTAAAAAAATGTTGCCAGGAGAAAGAAAGGAGTCTTAGGATGGTCTCTAGCCTCAAGCTGAAAATAATTAACAAGTCCTAGCCAAGAAAATGGAAGGCGATCTTCTCTTACAAAGCTTCCCTGGGTAAGCTCTTAAATATTCCTGCCTGCAGCTTGCTGACAGATTTTCAGGTTACAATTAATAATTACCATTAATGATCTGCTGCACTTTTTTGCAGTCAGAGGAGTTTTATTTCTCGTGCATCTGGCTGGTCTGCGTTTGCTTTACATTTTGAGCCAGGAAAAGAGACTAAAATTTGGCCCTACAATTTTACACGTGCATCCACATGATAAATCTGATTTTACAGAGATTATTCACTCCATCAAGTCATTACTTAAATCAGAAAAAGCTTCGTAGCTCACCCCATGGTATTTGTCATTTCACTGGTATTAGCCATTTGTGGGTCTGTATCCTTTTCCTTGTGCTGGAGAAGGTCTTGTGCAGCCCTGGCTGGAGGAAGCAGTGTTTGAAAAGCTCTTGTACACATGTGGAGGGAGTTGAAAACCCAGGCCAGGCATGCACAGCACATGACAGCATTAACAGTGCTCAGAGCTTCTCAAAATAATCAACTGAGCTGCAGTGACACAGCAAAATACATCATAATCACATCAATTATGCAATCACTATTTTGTGAAAACAAGCCTCTGGGATTTCTTTTTAAGTAATCAAAGAAATATCAGATAGGAAAACAATGAACCTTCCTATTACAAACGAGCAAGTCTCCACTGGGGAAGGGGAAAAAAAAAAAACGAGTGAGAAAAACTAGCCCCTGACAGGCCATAAAAATGTCTAATTCTGCCTTCAAGGACTTGTCTTCAGCCCTGGGAGAGGGCAGACCTGCTTGTGCCCTATGGGTGCTGCACTGCTCCTTACCCAAAGGATGCCACTAAGGTGATGCTCGCACTGGGCTTGGCATAAAGGAGGAAGCAGACACGGACTGTGGATTTCACAGCCAGCCCTCCTTGGCACTGCACAAGCATCGGTGGCTTGTGGCCCCATTGCCTCCCTCCTCACTCCCATCCTGGGAAGCGAGGAGCCTGCAGCTGGGGGACCCGCAGTGCCCCAAACTGAGGGTGCAGCCCTGGCCCCACACCAGCCCCCATTCTGCAGCCACCACCCATGTTTTGGCAAAATGACTTTTGTGAAAGCTGGCAAGTGCCTTTGCAAAAAGCTCAGAGCTCTGCATGCACAGAGGCCTTGGAGGATACCGGAATCCCCCCGCCAAAGTTATGGAAGTGGTCCCAGCCCCTCCTGAGGAACTGCTCCCAGGGGTGTGCAGGCCTTGGGGGATGGGTTACAGCTGCTGCAGCCACAGCCTGGATTTGGCAGCGGCGTTTTGGAAGGAACTATAAAGAAACACTTCGCCCTGAAGCTAAAGGCAGCCTGATAAAAATCTGTAAGCATGTGAATGGTAAGGGGAAAAAAGGGTCAATCCAGTCCTCTCCTTTGCCTCTCGCCTTCCTCTTGAATTTTCTAATCATCCCTTGTGCCCCTTGGTGGGGAAGTTGGGTGTCCCTCCATGTCTCCTGGTCGCAGGGCTGATTCCACCAGGAGCAGCACAGCCACTGTCACCGCCCAACCACCTCACGGGTCCCAGGGCCATGGCCGATGGCTCTCACCACAGGGACCTCGCACCCCGTGGCAGAGCGAGGGACAGCCACTTCTCCACCGCCACCACCGCTGTCCCTCACAGGCTGGCGGAGCGATGGCTCCTTAGGAGACGGGACGGACCCGTGGTGCTGAGGGTGCTGGTTCCGAGCCCCTGCCTGCCCGGGCGCCCCGTCAGCCGCACCCCGAATGGGCCGGTGCACGCCGGGGTAATCTGCCCCCTCGGGGCAGGGATCTGGGAGCAGCGGGTAGCCGGGCCCTGCCTTGCTGACATCAAGCGTGAATAATTGGGCTTTAATGTGGCTGAACGGTGTGGGAGGGGTGAAGGTGGCAAATGCACCACCTTTCCGCCCCGGGCCAGGGCATGGAAAGCTGCCCGATTCCCACCCCTTCCCTCCAGCCCTCCTTTCAAGCTGGGGCTGGGGAGGCAGCCCTTCCCCACCCCTTCCAAAATGCTTTGAGCTCAAAGGAGACTTATAAACCATCTCCCCAGGCACTCCCCAGGTCTCCCCACCTCGACACAGCCTCCGACGCTTTGGCTCTGCCGGTCGGCCAGGCTCCCACCGCCATCGGCATCTCACGCCAGGGGGATCCTCTCTTTGGGCTCCACCAAAGTGTGACCCCAAAGGGTTTGAATGATTCAGATACCTCCTACTCATGACCTTTCATTGAGAGTTGGTGCCAACCCTGAGAGTCATCCCCCCTCTCTCCCTCCACTGAGCAGAGGGAAATCCCTACGAAGCTGCCAAGGGCACTTGGACCCTGTGGTTACTCTGGTGGCACAGGGGACATTTCCCTCTGGATGTTCCCTGTCACTACCACCTGCAGCACTCCCAGCTTGCTGTTTCTGCTGGGATCCTTTAGCAGGACAAGTTCTTCACAGCAGTGCTAAAAAAGCAAGCAAGTGAGATTATCCAAGTTTTTAAAATATTAGGGGTTGAAAAGAACAGTTCACTTCTGCAGCTCCAATCATTTAATCAAGGTGCTGGAAATGGGCTAAATCAGCTTTGCTTTTTACCACTACTCCATGCATCAACCCCATTCAGCTCATTCTCATAAAACACAAGTTTATTAACACAGACAAGCTAGTACTTTGCCTGTCTTTGTATTAAATGCCCCACTTGAAGAGTCTTCCCAGCTCAAGTACAAAGAAAATATTTCACACTGCATCCCCATTACTGCTTCCTCTTCCTCAGTTTCCAGTCTATATTTCTATTCCTGACCTCCATTCTCACTTACTCCCCTGATTTTCTTTTGCCTTATGTGTTGATGAAGCTGCTTATCTGTCTTTTTCATAACCAGATTATACAGCTCTGGCTTTATAGATGCAAGTGCATCATAAGGCTGAGCTAAGGGCAGGCAAACCAATATACAGAAAACAATTTACTGCAGAGGTAGATCTTTTCTTTATATTTCCCCACAAATATAAAGATTTGTTCTGCTGTGATCCTTTTTCAGTCTTGTCTACATTTCCTTATCACTGAAGGATGATGTTGTGGAACACATGAAGACATTGGTTACCATGTCAAATTTTCTTGTGTTTGAGTTTCAGGACTTTTCTGCCTTGCTGTGGAGGGAGGGTACAAAAAATCTCCTAGTAATTAATTCTTTAAATAGTGTTTAAATATGACCTGAAAATATATAGCTTTATCCTGCATGGGAAGGGCACTCAGCTGGGTGCTGAGTGTGGAATGCTGCTACTGACCCCAAAGGAAATGCTTGGATGCTCAGCCCTGTGCAGGACTGACCCCTAGAAAGGACAGCTAGTATGGCAAATACAGACATGTCCTCATCATACAGAAAGTAATAATTATTTATTTAAGGGCCTTTCCTAAACATTTCCTGTAAAAAAATATAAAAATAACAAATCAAACGCACCCTTCAAAAATACCCAAAAGCAATTCAGAGCTTTTGAATTATGGTTTTGAGACGGGAAAAAGAAAAGCAAATTTGACAGAGTAGAGGAGATATAAGACATTGTATTGTACAAAGCATGCTATATGAAGGGCAGCTAATGAATCCAGGTAGCTTGAGAGGAAAGGGAAACGAGTGCCTTATGTACAGATGCTTCTCATTGTCATTGAATTTACTGTAATTCTCTGTATATAGTCATATTTCTTCAGCATAAATTTATAATAACTCTAAGGAAACCAACAATATGTTAAAATACAGTTACTAAGAACTGGATTTACAGTCAGTATTTAGTGCTCTGAAATATCTAGATATCCAAAGGAACAGAGGAAGAAACTATGATAAGCTTTAGGGAATCAGTCCTTTATTGATCTGTCAACTTTCAGTTCACTGTATATTCTGTTTTGAATTTCCATGATAATAAAAGAGAAACAAATATGGAAAGGTTATGGAGCTTGAACACTCATAAAGGAAGCCCTGCCTCCAAACCTGACATGTACTTGCAAAGGAAGATTGAAGTAGCAGGTAAAACACTGGATTAAGCCTCAGATGACCCAGGGGGAATTTCAGCTCCATACCAAACTTCTTTGATGACAGTGAGGAAACTCTGTTCTCACTTGTACAACAGTAACAGCCTGGACTGCAAAATTTATGAGCCAACCTTCTATTTTTTGTAAGCAAACCTCTTCATATCAAATATGCTTCATTCAAGATCAACCAGTGCAGTCGTGCACTGGTGCATGGATTGTGCACAAATAAAATGCAAGCCCAGATGTAGAGCACAGGAGATGTAGGCACTGGGGCTTAGGTTCTATTGCACTCCCAGGGTGGCACAAGCATGGTCACATCATACACACTGCAGCCACCCCTTCCCTCTGATTCAGCCTGAAAAAAACCTGAAAAAGAAAGTTTTATGCTCTCTCACAGAACTAATGCTTTAATTTAAAATGTATAAAGGTAGAAGGTAGAGTCTTACCAACACTTTGCAAACAGGAAAAAAATAAAGAGGAAGGAGTGTACCAGATTCTCCTGGTTTTCTTTTTTTTTTTTAGAGAAGAAAAGGGCATGGGAGGGAGAAGGAAAGGTCCGAGCTGAATAAGTGTACAAATGAGACACTTCTAAGCATGCCCAGGTGTCTTGCCAGCTCAGTGCAGAGGGGTCACAGAGAGACAGAATGTCTAATCACTGGAATAAACACAGCTGTGCATACTTACATTTTCCATACATATTTTGCTAGTGGGGAAAAAAATAACCACTCCTCAGAACATCTTTTCCAGCCACTTCTAGTTTCTTTATTTTTTATCCAAATTTTTTTTTCTCTCTCTCTCTTATTTTTTTTTTTTAAGTAGTGTGTGAGAGTTACTTTTCTTTTTATTTTTTGGGGGAAAAAATAATTAAAGTTCATACCCTGATTGGTTGTTCCCTTTCAGATGATTTCTAATGTTTGGAATGTTACTTTACCTTCCAAACATTTTTGGTATCAAATTGTATGGAATTGTGTGAAGACAGTTTTTTCAGTATGGAATGTAATACTTGTGAAATTTTAAGGCAGAGGAGACTAAAAGGATTTTTGGAAGGCAAACACAAATCTGGAAGATTTTGTTTGGATGAAGTGAATGGGTAAAAAGAACAAAGCTAATTCTGCTCAACATGAGGCATGCAAAATTCAGCAGGAACCTCTGAGAGTTATAATTTTAAAGAATTTCTACAAGCTTGCAGGGAATATTTGAAAACCTTTGAATTTGTCATGAATATTTTGAATAGTTGTATTGCTTTGAGATTTTATACAAATCAAATTCAGACCAACAAATCTGACTGAAAAATAACAAACATACTTTTGGATAAATCAGTGGGTTAAATAACAGATATTAGCTCTCCTTCGAAGCCTTACCCCACTTGTACTTGCTTTTAAGGAATTCATCATCACAGCATCTTGCAAAGAGAATTTATGACAGAGTAGGAAGGCTCCTTGCAAAATTAAAGTGGAATAACTGAAACTAATCTTGTCTTGTGGCCAGAAATCTGCTTTTAGCATGTCTATTGAAAACAAGAGGCTCAACCATCAAGTACTGCTGCAGTACATGTAAAATATGTATGGGTAAAATTTGTAGATGCTGGTCTGCTGTTGAGAATTACAGCAACTGCTATCTGCGTTTCCATAAGAAAGCCACATTTTTTCACTGTTTACATATCTTTTATAGCTTGACCAAAAATACAGCTCCAAGATGAAAATTTCTTTTGATTTATAGGATAGGAGCAGGTAAGTCTGAAGTTTTATTAAAATAATGTTGAGTCTTATACACCTCAAAAAATAAATTATGTGAAATGAGGTTTGATGGTTGTTTTAAGAAAGTGATACATTTGCTGCTTTGTAGACTGAGCAACCAGGGAACATATTTGTAGGGCTTGATGGCTGCCTGAAGTCCCATAACTTCCAGGCTCCCAGCACAGCTGCTTTGACCACAGCAGGCAAATGCCCTTCGGGACACTGCTCCCACCCAGCTGAGAAATCATCACCCCTTTCCACAGGATCTCCATGCAGGCTGCTTTGCTTTAACAGAGGAGCTGCTGAGTAACAGGGGCAAACTGGCACGCTCAGCTCCCCTTGAAGCTGGACCTGGCTGACAGAGTTCACCTCTTTTGAGGTAGCAGACATTAATCAAGGCAGTGGGATTAGATGGGAATGATTTCATGGATGCAGCTTTCCCAGCTTTCCATCCTTCAGAGTGCCCTTAGCATTCCTGCCCTGGGTGGACACAGATGTGGCAGGGAGATGGGCTGCACGCTGTGGATCTAGACAAAAACCTAAATGAACTTTGTTGGTAAATCAGATTAACTTTTTTTTTTTTTTTTTTTTTTTTTTGTCTGTGAAAAGTTGAAACAAAAGGAAAAACAAGAGCGTGAGGTCGTTAGGGATAATTCTCAAAAATACCCAGGCCAATTCAGACAATGTTCTAGCAGTGGCCATATTGAAGCAATTTTAAAATAACCTTTCCAGCCTGCTTCTGCACAAACTTATCACTGTTTTTCCTACACAGGGAAGGAAAACTCTCCCTCAGCCTTCAAGCAGTGCACAGGGCCTGCAATGTGCTCCAACAGCAGCTCCCTTGAGCACCCTCAGCAAGTGAAGGGCTCTGCTTCACCTTTTAAAGTACAGCTTCATAGTTGTGCACTACACAGTTATTTTAAAAAAACATTTTTAAAAACCACACTGCTAGCAAAAAACCCACATGAAGTGAAATTGTATCTTTAAAATGTACTTTTAAACAGTTTCCTCACACAGTGGAGTCCATTGAGTATACAAATAGCTAGTTGTAAATAACAGGAAGATTCAGAGCTGTGGAGCAGATCAAATTCTCACAGGCAGGAGATATCCAGACTTTCATGAGGTGTATTTTAAAACTCTGTAAGCTTGCAAGAACCAGAACAAGCTTTGTCATTTCAATGGTCCAATGAAGCTCTTGATTTCTGAAAGCCCAGTTCAAATCTGCTCTGTGGTGGGAACGTGTCCAAACACTTCTTCATCATAGCAAGGGGAGGATGACATTGGCACTGAACTTCCTAAAGGACTGAGACAATGGGAGAGCTCAGGAGAGCAGCTAGAATGAGACATGAAGCTTAAGGGACTGAGGAAATTCATCCTGGCAAAGACATGAGGCCAGCAAGAAAAAATCTCTACATACAGAAAGGAAGGCAGGGACCTATTAATCTTACAGATCTACAGGGCTAGAAGAACAAATAAAAGGGTTTGAATTACATAAGTGTTACAATAATAAAAATGCTGCGAAATGTGCTGTTACAAGGATTGAGAAGAATAAATGTCAGTGCACACTGGACGAAAATGCAAAGGGCTGGATTTATTTTTTAGTTCTGCTGTAGATTCCAACATGTTTTAAGTTCTTCTATCACTGAAGGAGCCTCCAAAAGGATCAATGAGTTACTACTGATGTAGGGGCCTAGTATGCAAGTTACAGTAGAACGACTGATTGAATTTATGTCACATCAGTTTTACACGTATATAACTACACCTGTATCAGTGTACATGAAAAGAAGATAATAAACAAAAAAATTTGTAATTTCTTTGAAGTAAAAGCTGTATAAGAAAATAAGTAATCAGATGAACCAGTGCTTAAATACAGCCTATTCACAAATCATTCCTAGAAAGACAGCATCATCCAAGGTTAGTAGTTAATTTTTGATTCTCTGATTTAGCATCCAAAAGAGCAACTGTTTAAGGAACAATTTCAGATGGCATTTTAAATTTTTTGAATTCTTCTATATGAAAAAAAGATAAATTCTTTGTTCAGTAGGTAGTATTCCTTTTGGTCACTTCCTGGTGAAGTATCTGAGATCAAAGTTGCAGGAAGTGAGAAGGAGCCAACTTTTCTCATCCAATGGCTCCTACTGTGAAGGAGAAAGGGGTTCAATAGTAGTCTTTCTAGGAGCCATAGCTGGGGAGATCCTCATCTGCCAGGGCCCAGCATCCAGAGGCAAAGGAAGCTATCAATGTATCTTCTTGGCACCGTTCTGCTTCCTATGCTTGTCTTTAAACTTTCTGCTTGAGGTAAGATGCTCCCACCTTCAGAATCAGTGTTCTCCCCACCAGCTTCAGGTCACATAGAATCATAGAATCGGCTGGGTTGGAAGGGACCTCTGAGATCATCAAGTCCTTGATGATCATCAAGTCCCTTGTTCCACTACCGCTGCGGTTACCAGACCATGACACATCCAGTCTCTTTTTAAATATCTCCAGGGACAGAGAATCCACTACTTCCCTGGGCAGCTTCTACCCCTTCTGGCTAAATAATATGCCAGCATCCCATACAAAGAGCAGTGGCAGCACAAGGGACTGCTGGAGGACCCACCTAGAAACACAGTGCAACTGTGTCAGGGCCACGTCAGGGATGGGGAGGTCATCACTCTCTCAGGGAGATATGGAAGTTGTTCTTGGGTCTAATTCATCCTGAAAGAGTGTCCTGGCTGTTGACTACCAGGGGAATAACTATTCAGACTATCTGGCAAATCTGGATTTCCTGTCCCCAAATGGAATTTTACAGAAATTACTCAAGGAACTGGAATATCTGGCTGGAATTAGCTAGTAGTATCAGTCCAGCCAAAGTCAGGGATGCTAATTTTTTTGCCCGGTGACTGAAAATCAGCAAAAGTAAGGAATATTACAGTTCATTACTATTACACAAGGTTACACATGCAACTTGAGGAAAACGGTATGGAAAAGAAATAGGACTGCTTTTAAGGAGGGTAGTTAACCCATGAATTAAGCTGGACAGGATCATGGACGAGTCTCACTGAATTGCAGCCTTTAAGACATGATTGTCTTTCTGAAACGCAGAAGCTAAGGGCCCAAACTACTAGATAAGGTTTGATGACTTGTGCTGTGCAGGTCAGACCATGTACCCATGGTGTTCCATCAGGGCCTTAATGTCCCTGTCAGCAGATGACATGAAAGTCAAGAACAGGACTGTGACCATGACCAGCTTTGCATTTAATATGTCATGCTGAGAGCTACCTATGAAGAAGAACCCACTGGCAAAACTAGTTTTGGTTACACTTATAAATTGAATTAGTTGAAGGTAATTGTGTGGTTATTCATTTTCCATTCATTCTCAGAGTTCTTACTTTTGATTTAACTTAAGTGACTTTCGATGTGGTTGAACTCCACTGAAACCAAGCATGCAGAGATAAGAACATCCATGCACAAGCTGATGCTTAAATTGCAATGTGAATTAAAACCTGGCTTGCTGTTCCACTCCCAGACTGGATGCAAAAAAATTACTTGAGGCACCACAGAGCCCTGAATGGTGTAAGATTAAGTTGCTAATCACCCCTGACAGCCTGTTGGCTCAATAGGCAGGCTACACAACCTGTGAACTGCCAACAAGAAGTGAGTTGGCTATAAGTAAAGATATAGGTTCTGGGATTTCAGCTGATTCCAGACAACCCATGGGGATTACAGAAAAGGGAATCTTGAAACCTCTGATCACTTAAGAAGCCAGTTATAGCCAGGCCTGGTGAAAGAGGAACATGGCCCAGTTGCTCCATGTTGTGGCCCCAAACTGAGTTGGTTACTGGCCATTCTCTGTAGCTCAGCTGGTGTTTCAGAACATCACTGATTCTGAGTTTATTCATACCATCTGGCTAAATTTGATTGCCCTGCAGATATTTGATCCTATTGCATGGCCTCTTTGCACTATGGGTCTGGTGAGCAGCAGAGGCTGCCTTGGCTGCTTCTCATGGCAGCATCCAGTACAAATCTGCTGGCCCCAAACTGGAATGACTCAGTAGACAAGTTGGTTTTGCACGTGTGAGCCTGACTCATCTCCCAATTACTGAGGAAACAGTTTTATTCAGGAAATAGCCTGCACCATCAAGGCCTTTTCACAAACTATACTTTCCTTAGTATCATTCCTAGAAAACCATTCACACACCCTTAAAACCAAGATGGGTTAATGTCCTGGTTTGGGCCCAAACCAGAACAGTTAATCTCTAGGAAAGAAAGATTGTGACATTCCATGGAGAGCTTAACGGGCCAGGAACACACATTTCCCATTGGAGATACCAAGTCTTAGTGGCAGATGAAGACATGAAATGGCAAGATGGGGGTTGCACCAGAGAACCTCCCTTAGCAATGGGTCTGAGGCCCTGCCAGCTGTCAGAGAGGGGCTAGTCTAACACAGACTAAACCACCATCTACGAATGACCAAGCAAGGAAAAACTTTATCATCCTTGAGTCTGATCTCTGCCTGTCCCACTGCTGGAGCTGAGGGCAGCTCCATCTCCAGTACCCCAGCATTTCTCAAACTGTGGTTCTCCTCCCTGCCCAGAAGGGACACAGCCTCACTCAGTCCAGGGAACTGCATTTACTGCAAAACAGAAGGAAAATACAAACTAAAGAAAGTTTCTCTCGGGGAAAGGAGTGATCAATGAAGCCATTGCTTCTGTGGTGCAGCTGCTGAATCCTGGGGGATATCGATGAACAGCCCTTTGTGGAACAGTAGAAAGAATCAGCACTGTCGTGTTACCAAGATAAAACTATTGAGGTGTGAATTTCCCATTCCTTTAAGACATAAAAAACCCACAATGGGGATTTCTGAGCACATTCTATTCTTCTTTCCTCCTCAGAACCGTGGTAGAAAAACAGTTTATTGATCTCTGCTAAGAAATCAAATGTTATAACTCCAAAGGGTGTCCAGTTACAGAGAAAATCAGCGGTAATCGGAAGCTTCGCACAGACCCCGCGTGACCCTGCTCATTCCGGCACAGAAAACTGTTTTTGTCTAACTTCGAAAGAAACCAGACAAACCCTGTGAGGTTACTTCTAGTCCTGACACCACTCTCAGAATTGCCATATGCTGGGAACATGCCTTCTTGCCTATTTACAGTATATATCTGAAGGACTTTGTTACAGCCCTGATATTTGGCATATCTTAAGCCTATTTAGAACACCAACACCATCAATCACTTGGTACGGGGCCGAGCAGCTGGATGAACCTTGGCTATCATGCGAAGGCTATTTGTCATCTGGGCAAGTCTGTTTGGCATATAGTGCTCCAGTCCCAGAACAATTTTCCCTCTCCAAAAATATTCCCTTTGATTCAGGAAACACGTGATTAATAACGAACAAGGGCTTAAAGATGGAGGTCAAGGCTGAAGTCTTAACCAAACAAGTGCAACCAAACTATCGTTTGCCTCAGCCTTCAGATGTTGCCTTGGAGAGCACCCTTGGTGGAGAAATGCAAAACTGTTCCTAAATAACACAAGATTTGAGAGACCTGTGTGGCTGTGGTCACAGTGGAGGTTTTTCTCAAGCGTGACAATGCTGTTCTTACAAACTGATGGCCAGAAAACAAAGCTCTAATAGCAACTCACATTTAGGATGAGCTGTGTCCACATTACATTCCCATTCTTGGGATACTGGGCAATCAGTATCCCAATGTAAGGCTCACATCCAGGCAATTAGCTTTCTCTTTAAAATAAGATATACTAGCTGAAGGATCTTAACCATCTGTGTGAGCCAAAATAAGAGCAGGGGAGTTTACATAAACAGCCAGAATGCTTAGCAAGCATGTAGCTAATGATTTATTTTTTTAAGCCTCAACAATAGAGACTACTGGATATAAGCACGTACTTCATCATTTGTGTCTCTGGGCTGTTAATGAAAGACTAGTAATTAGTGGGTGACTAAACTTCAAAAGTAGACGTTGCTTCAATACATGCTGTTGTAAAAGACAGATTCTCTCCAGCCATCTGGAGAGCAAGAAGGAAAAGGGAGGAGAGAATATTTTGAAAGTTTACCTCATCAATTAAAGTATTTTGTTCATATCTTCAGCCCCTCTTCTTAACCTCTTCTTACCACTTATCCTCTCCCTTCCTCATCTTCTCCCTATTTATTAGTTGCCTAATCTTCTTTAGAATGTAAATAGGCAGGGAAGTTGTGTGTCATGGTACTTTTATAAACAGATCCCAACATAACTGAGTGTAATCTAACATCTGCATCTGTGAGGTTTGCTGAACACAAGGCATAGGCAATGCCTGTGGTTGCAGGGACGACCCTGTTAAGCAATGACAATGCATGCAACCCCAAATTTGTTAGCACTCATTGTTACTAAAGCAGGGTGAGTGACCTTGTCATATTTAACAGCTCTGAGCAGACACAGCAGTGGAGATCCTGAGGGCAAAAACAGAATTTCCACTAGTGATGTAATAATATAGCAGGATAATTAACCCCTTTTCCACTCCCAGTGTCTTGAATAACTGCACAGTCCAACTGGCAACCTCACAGTGCTTGGAACCCATGCAGCCAGGATTTGTACAAACAAAAAGCAAAACAAAAGGGATAAGTGGTCTGTCTCATCCCTGAACAAGTGCAGCATTCAGAGGGGAGCGTGGCTCCAACCCCACAGTGGTCACGCTAACAGGGACAGCATCCCCCCCTTCTTCGGGTGCTGCTGGAGCAGCAGCAGCAGGCAGACAGGGCACAAGAAATGCCAAGAAGAAACCCAAGGGTAAGGCAAAAAGATGTGCATTTTTAACTGCTTTTCAAATGGCTGGAAACCCTAGGGACTGAGATGTGAAATATCTTGTTTACAGTTAAATTCCTGATCCACGTA
The DNA here is from genome assembly GCF_003957555.1 of Calypte anna. Lineage (NCBI taxonomy): Eukaryota > Metazoa > Chordata > Aves > Apodiformes > Trochilidae > Calypte > Calypte anna. The sequence continues at coordinate 25,563,042 of NC_044245.1, read as the reverse complement.
ACTAAGCAACACAGCACTATGGCTCCACAAAATGGAAGCAAAGTTAATTTTTTAACAATGCCACATTACCTTTGTACATCTTGTTCCTACTCTCCCTCAGGGTCTTACATGAATGAATCAGAAAATTGCTCCCTTATGTTAGGTTTGTGTCTGCACCTGCATTAAATTCATGTCAGAGAGGGGTGGAGGAGGCAAACGTTGGGAGCACCAATAGGATGGTACCTCTGGATTTCAACTCCCAGTCTGTCCAGCATGACAATTGCCTTTAATAGCTTTTTGAGGCACTACAAAAAATGAGCCTTGCACCAGTGGTGGTCCCTTCAGATAGAAAAAAATAAAGAAAAAAAGGATCAAACCAGTCACCAATCTGGGGTCTTGTTTAGTTTAAAGCCTCTCTCCCATATGGGTAGTCATCCCCCCTGCAAAGACTCAGGGAAACAGAGTTCATGCGAATAGGAATTAATTATGCTTACAACTTTTTTTTTTTATAAATAAAAGCACTTTCTTTGCACCAGACTAATATTTTTGATGGTAGAAAACTTGGAGTTTCAAACCGTTGGATCTGGGGCCTGCGGGCGTCTCAGCGCTGGATTCCTGGACCGATGCCTGCAGCGCTGGTCTGGCTTTGGGCCAAAGTCAGAACTGAAAGGGCCTGCTCTCTGGTTCTGGTTTGGATGTCGCTTCCGTGATTTGGGCACAGGCGGGCAGGAACGTGGGCTCAGCCTTGAACCCCAGCATCAGACTAAACCTAATCCGAGGCTTCAGCCTGCTTCACATTATTCCCGCTGCTTAATTCCAGCTGTTAAACTTCTCTCCCCACTACCGAGCCAGAGAGTGTTTTGTTGACAAATTTGCCATGCATTTCAAGGAAAGCAGGATCTGGCCAAGGCTTTGGGGTTATATATTTTTTTTTCCACTGCAGGAAATGGAAGTGTTGGCAAAAATATTTGCCGTTGTTTAGGATAAGAGAGTGTTTGGACATATCCAGTTTTAAGCGGTCTGCTTAGTCTGATACTCTTGATATATGAGACAGCAAAGAAATATGTCTAGGAGTCTTGGAATGAGGCATCTTTTTTATAAGATGAGTGAAATACACACGAGGATGAAATATTACTTGCATATTACCACCAAAGCTGGTTAAAATTCACTCAATTGACTCCAGATGTGGGTTTCTTCAGCAATTTTAAAGTTAGCACTACTGTAACTAGGTGTGAGGCCAAGGCAAACTACTCGAGTGCTTTATAGCACTTGGAAGCTACAGTAGTCAAATCAAAATATGTTACAAGAGAATCAGTTTCGTTAAGCTTAGCAGCAGGAAGGATTTAATATACTGAATACAGCCAACACATCTTCATTTGAAAGAACATAAAATAAATCCTTACCACATTTGTGACTTATTATTTGCATAAAGGACCTACTTCAAGAAGCAGATCCCTGGCATTACTCATGCAAGCAGTGCCATACAACTCCACAATACTTTTATTTATTTTATTTCCATAGGGTTAAAGTATGCTTAAGGTGAGCATGTACCTTCACGCTCTGCAGATGCAGGTCAGTCATCTGAATACTCAAAGCTACTTTCCAGCATTTATTAAGAGCTTAATGGAAGATACTAATTCTTGGTCTTCAACTCTTTTCCTCTGCCTGCTCATTCTCCTTGCAATTAGGAACTGCATGTAAAAAGCTTCACAGAGGAATCCATGGTGGTACTCACCACGAAGAATTTTGACTCATCCTGCAATGATGGCACTGTGTTTTTAACAATGTCTTTTATCATCTTAGCTATTCACTAACCACTTCTATTTACACCGACACAGAACAGTTCAGCTACTGCCTTCACTAATTATTTAATTATTAAGCTGTGAGAGTGATCCCATAATGAAAGGTAAGCAGCCTGCCCAGTGCTTTCCTCACTAGCAGCTGATACCATCCTGGGCTTCAGCCTAGCTCACTGTGATGGAGCTCTGAACAGGGCAGTGCCCACCCTCTGCCATGCTCAAGGGAGAGAGGGTTTACATGGTAATAGATATCCAGACTCATCCTTGACCCACTGATATGGGTCATTTTATCTATGCTGATAAAAAACTACGTTTCCCTTGCAGTTCTGACTAGTTCTGCTTTCTCCTGTGAAGGGTTCTTAAAGCCTAAAGTCCTGGAGCAATGATATTGCTGCCTTTCATGAAGTTGATTTTGTCTACTTTTTTGTTAATTTTAAGGTACAGAAAAGCTCTTGGAACTATGACCTTGGGCCACCCTAAAAATAAGAAACTGGAAAAGAAAATTATTTATTTTAAAGTAAGGATCTTGCTCTGTGTAGAGCAGTTTACTGACTTTTGAACATTTAATTCTGGCAATATTGCAGCCAAGCTACACTGGAATGACAGACATGCTCTACTTCCACCACGAAAAAAAACTTTCCCCGGCTGCAAAGGAAGAAGTAAGATTTGCCACAAAATTGCACAGGAACCTAAGTGTTTAAGACTTTCTCTAAACCACTCAAAACCAGCTCCTTTCTGCCTGACATTTCTGGTGTGGGCATATTGCAAGAGGATAATTTTAAGCTATAATTTAAGGTAGTCGGGTAAGTCTGTTTAAATATATTTCATAAAGCCAAGGTTTAGAATGAAAACCTGAAGTTATTTAGGGGTTTTGAATGACCTTCTGTTGAAATAGTTTTATCAGAAAACTGCCTTAGTATCTGTTGGTGATGTAAAGCCATCCCCTCTGTTGGTGAAAAAAGTTTGTAGCTCCACGCGTGGCAGGAGGGCTTTGCCAAGTTACAGTAATCTCAAGCAATTTTCCCCTGATGATTTCAGTGCTCTTCTTTAGTAAAATGTCACTTTGCTAAAAGTTTAGAAGAGATATGTGTAGCAGGGTAAAGAAAAAAGTGACATTAAAAAGAAGAAAATATCTTATGCTGAAGAACTCTTGGCATGCTACACAGAACTATTTGATTAAGTGAAGTTGTAATACAAAGACAAGGATTAATCACACAAAAGAGCAACATAATTAATTGCAAGAGCTAAGGGAGAATTTCAAGAAAGAATGCATCCTTTCATTTAGCTTACAAAAATACAATTAGTAATTATTACTGATTTCCTGGAGAAAGTCCAGAGCAAATTTAAAAATATCTTGAGTCACAGAGAAGTTCATTGGCCCACGGGGACAGACATGCTGGGCTGCGGGAAGCTTATATTTGTTCAGCAAACTTCTTGTTTTTAAAATGATCTGTGCTGAGTTACACATCAGGACACCCATGACTGGGTCTGTGCCAGAATGAGGGAACTCTTATTTTTAAATGCCTGTTGCCTATTTTAAATAAAAAGTAAATTGGATTCATGCCTGAAAATTTTATAACAGCTGCAGTTACAAGTAATATTTAAAGATCTTTGTAATTCAGAAAAATCACTACAGGCAATTAGAAAAACCATGAGCAGATCAATTTTATCCAAATTACTTTAGCTCACATGAGGGGAATTGATGCATTTCAGAGGAACGATATCCTTTAAAAATTTATCTGCCTGGGACCATCTGATCCGCTGTTGCTTTTGTTGCAGGCTGCAGACACATGAACACTGCCCAGCCATAGCCATCTAAGCAAAATTTGTAGCTGATGTTACCCAAGCAGGGGGTTGGTTTCATTCCTCCCTCCCTGCCTGGGACAGCAGCATTCCTCCTGCACATCCCCTGCCTCCTCCGCAGGGATGTGGGGGAACACCACAAACAGTTACCACGCACCCAAAACACCCCTTTTTTTTTAAAGACTGGCACAAAAGCATTTGGCTGCATATCTGTGCACTCGTTTGCAGACTTTACTTCCTCAGGGTCTTCTCAGGAGCCCCTGGGTTTATTAGAAAGTTTCCAGTGGGCTTTGGTAGGGTTTGACTCATACCATAAGGATGTGCATCCTGCGGGTGATCAGCAAAATGCCCAGCATTGCATCTCACAATCATGCAAAACACTTGGGATGATAAATTACTCTCTATGGAAATTAGCAGGGAAAAATCACTTGGTGTCAGCTGAGAATCTGGTCAGGCAGTTTTTAAGTGCATGGAATATGCCTACAGCATCACACTGGTGCAAACAGCTACACATTCAGATAAATAAGCAGTTAGCCTGGATGTGCCTAGATTGCAGTGAAATGAACCTAATTACCCCAATTTTCAAGCCAAGTTGCATATGTGAGTTAACTTCCAGGCTTGCTTCATACACTGCCTGCCTTCAAAGGCATTCCCAGCCAATTCTGTTTCTAGTGGTGCATCTCTATTACTAAAAAAAGGTTTAGCTCCAAACTTGATCTCAAATTCCCATTGAATTGGCTACAAAGAGCCAGGCTGTTGTCTACATCCCTGACACTTTGTACTGCTGACTGAAAGCTGCTCTCTGCTTGAGAGACCCTTGCTGGGAGCAGATCACCTCCTGTGCAGCCCAGCAGAAGGCACATGAGGAGAAAAAAGGGAGCAGGAACAAATTATTCTGAAGGGATAATTCTAAACGGTAGTTCCAAGATGGGAGGAGTCCAAGCAACCCAAAGGTTGTACTAGCTTATCTTTGAGGTAAAGATAACACAGAACAAGCCCCAGAACTGTCCATATGCACTTTCTCCACTCAGCTGAGTCCAGTTTGGTGTCATCCAAAATCTTTCTGCTACATTATTTTATTTCACTGTAACCAAGAGTACCTCTTTGCTTGCTTCACGTGCTGCTGTTGAATACAGGAACAGTTTGTACACATCCTGTGGTGCGTGAAAGCAAAGACAAACCATTGTATTTAAAGCTGTGGAGCAACAACATATATTTTAAGTTTCAGATATTCATAAGACCAGAAGTCTCTCCAAGATGTCAAACCGGAAGAGCAGAACTGATGTGATCCTGTTTTCAGATGAAGAATAGATGTGGCAGTTGTAAAGACTTCTTAGCAAATGCCCATGTGAAGTGGCACTGATGAAAACACAAACTCTTTAGCAGTGAACTGCTTCGTGTAAAAATCATGAGGGAGATTCCTATATTTACAAGGAGGTGGACTACATGGTGGTTCTAAAAGGTCTTTTCCATCTCAAATTTTTATCACTCTGATTCATGCTAATTGTTAGGGGGAAATCACTTAGTGTCAGTAATAGAAGTGACACATTCATTTCTTTTTAGTCACTGCACATATATTGTATTTGAGATGAAAAAAAGGGTTTATTTTTCCTCTCCTTTCCTGAGAAGCATGTTTGGATTTCATGCATAAATAGTCTTTTTTTCCCTTAATCTGATTCACATGACAGTACACATTAGCATAAAGCTTCTTCGTGGGAAAACCATTCAAACCTTTATCTAAAGACAGTAGACATGTCGCAGAATTATGTTCTGCTCTACAAGACAGCTTTTTTTTTTGCTTTTTTTTTTTTTTTTTCTGATGCATTATTTGTATCATATGCTAATTTATTTTAATAGTTATTAAGAGCACCAGGCCTTGCCTTTCAGCTTCCCACATTTCCCCAGGCATACCCTAACATTCCTCTCTTTTCAGCTGTGCTCATCTTCTCCTGTCAGGAAGTAAAGAACAATTAATACATACTGCAGATAAAAATGTTCACACCAACCCACTCATTATTTGATGTGGCTACAGCTCCTGTGTGCTTTGTGCTTTCTAGACATCCAAGCTGGATCTGCCCCAGCAAGAACATTCATGGTAACATGCCATGAAGCTCCTCAGTTTTACCACACCACCTGTGGTTGGCCAGAGGGGCAGTACTATAATTTATCCTAAAAACCAAATTCTGAGTCAAATACAGCTCAGCTTCAGAGGTATTCACCAGCTGGAAGGGGATGAGGAGTAAGTCAGGATAGCAGTTGCCCTTGCTGGCTTTTTGCCACCAATAGTTAAAATCTTATCCCTAGTAGTTCCACTCAGGAGAGCCTGGGCTCTCTAGACCAGGAGGGAAGAATAGCCTCCCTTTTCACTTCAAACACATCTAGTTTCCTAAACAAGAAGGAAGGCTTCAAAATCCCATCCTATCTCCTCCCTAAATTCTACATGGAAAAGCTCCTATCTAAGCTGGAGTTACTACTCCAAAGCTTTGAGTTGTTATTCATACATCAGCAGTCACACTGGGACAAAGCTCAGCCCTGAATCTCTCCTTGCCTTCTACTTTGGCCCCTTTTCAGTTCTTGGATTCACTACAATATCATCCTGAACCCTGAAAAAGCATAGTCCATGGGGTAGCTCATTCTTGAGAGACCAAGTCTATGCAATACTTGTTTTGAGAAAGCCTATGATTTATAATGTAATAGCAAATATAAATATATTTTATGGCTTTTAATAAGCAATTAAATTGCTCTGGACCTTCATGACACCAAGTTTCTTCTGTCCCAGTCCTGAAATAAAAGTTTGAAAAGAGCCAGTATCAATATTTTTCCTCTTGATAAAATATGGTATGTTTTAGAAATCCAAAATCTACATAGACTTCACTAAAATATTACTTTTCCATGGAGTCATGATGTCTCAAGTTGATACAATATTTGCCATCCTAACTGAATCATGAAGTGTCTTCTCGGGCAAGAGAAGTACAGATAGATAGCATGCCAACATTAAGTCAATAATTAAAATAAGAATAGATTAGCATTCATTCAACAGAGAGCTAGAATTGTGTCAAGGGGGTTGGTGACACCATAAACCACAAAAGCACAAGTCAATTATCCTCTCCTATGGGAAGATTTTGAATCTGCAGCTCTGCTGAAGTGGCTCCCGGTGAACTAAAACAGTGATAAACATAGCAGTACATCACTGTGTGCATGTTCAGATATCCACATAAAATAATTTCAGAGCTGTCAGTGATGCAGGTATTTTCCAATGAAATGAAAAAAGGCAAAACTGCAAATAGAATCGCCTATATATTAAAATCACAGTTATTTCTACATCAGTTGTTCCACTGAGACAATTCACAATGAGCAATGGTTTTCCAGAATTTAATAAATGCATTAACACTCTTTAATTATCAGGCTTATTTAAACTGAAGAAGGTGAAGGTTAAATATTATGTTTAAAATAATTCAATAATCAGGAAATGAATACTTTAGAGAGACAAAAATGATTCAGTGGGGGGCAAGCATTGTCTTTCTGCCGTTCAGTGCAACCTCTGCATTCCTAATTGTTTCATGTTGAGTAATACATTACAAAAAGGAGGAAGTATTATGTATGTGCAGAACTAATTCATTTCCTAAGGAAAGGGGAAGCAAGGTTAATCAGAGAATTCATTCATTATGAACAAAGAGCCACTGAAGGTTTGCAGTTCAGAACCACTTTGTTATACAGCATACTGAAGTCCTGAGATGTATCTGCTCAGCTGATGGAAATAACTGCCCACAGGAAGACCTAGGGTTGGTTTGTTTGGGTTTTTTGATCTGGACAGCTGTAATTACCACAAAAAGACACAGTTTTATATTACTTGGACACACCTGACCCCCCATTTATAATTGAGTTATTCTGCTCTACAGAGAGAAACTCAGACACATCTTGAAGGAGCAAGTGCTCACAGCACTTGTGACACTGCCAGCTGCCTTTACACTCCATGGGTCTTTCACTCTCTGGGAAAACTGAGGATTCATTTGAAGCCTGCAGGGTATTCTGCCATGTACTAGCATGTACAGCATCCCCAGACTCATCTGATTCTTCCTCTGTAGAGGCTTCTCTCTTTCCGTATCATCCCAATCCTTTTTTAACCCACTCCATGTCCAAAGAGAAATTAAATTAAAGGAAGAGGAGAGAGATTCACTGGAAAGGGGACAAATCTTGATAAGCACACCTGAAATATATTCCTTTGTATCCCTTATAGTAAACCACTTACGTAGTCCTTGGGTATGAAGAGCTCTCTTACAAAGAGCAAGCAGCTTTCCCAGGAGAGCAGGGGCTGCTCGAAGGCTCCGGTTGGATTACAAACCACCTGCTCAAGTTTCTTTCTCCTTCTTGTCATCAGTACAGCCTGCACAGCTGAATAAGATGCACAGGAGAAAGAGTGCCAACAAAAGAAAGAGCTACTGCAGCTCATCCCTGTTTCTTTCAACAAGCTGGATGTGCAAAAGGTCTGCACAACATCTGTTTAAGGAGTGTGTGTGTCTGCATCTGGTTCCTAGTCTGTCTGCAATGCTTATTCCCCAGAGAGATGCTGGGGAATATCCTGTGGTGGGGGGACAACTATAACATGGTGACAACACAAGGCTATCACTAAGGTTGTGTTTTACCACAAGTATATTCCTCTCTGTCCTTTGTTAATAATTTCTTGACAAATATTGAAAAAAAAAAAACCAACCAGAAGACAAGATTCTCGGTTTAGAGTTCAAAACAGACCCTGAATGGGACTGCAAATATACTTTATCTTACAAGGCAGAAAGTCTTAGAGAGTGGGGTGCACAAGAGCAAAAGGATGAAGGGAACAGCTTTGCTCTCTGCAGTGGTCTGACTTCATTGTCCCAATTCTGTCCCAACTCTCTGGGCTCCTCTGCTGTAGAAACACTCTTCTGCTTTTTGAAGGAGAAAACTGCAGCAATGAGAGAATCGTGCATCTCCCACTGCCTGAGCTGCTTCCCTACTCTGCCTTCAAATCAACAAAAATCACTTCAGACTGTGCTGTTTTTTTTTTTCTGTCCATCACATGAACACAACTTAAGATTCCTTTGCAGGGTGGTTTGAGTCTAAAGCATGGAGGGACCAAATGAACAGTGCTAGCTGTTGAGAGACTTGTCTCTTTCTTGATAAAGAGATGCTGGGGAAGAATGTCTCGAAAAAGACAGCTGAACTGAGCAGTGTGAGAGGGGCCCCAAAGAACCTGCTTGTGGATAAACCCAGATAGAATAATGGCACTAGCCTTAAGAGCCCTAAACATTACTCTTCTCACAAACACAAATCTACCAGGCCAGGAGGATGCTATCTGTTGAGAGTGCTTTTGCTCCAAGAAGACACTGGGGACATTCAGTTTAGGTGTACCCATACCCAGACATCTCCCATATCTACTGCTAACAAAAAATATATACTTGTGTTACAGGCCAAAGCTAGGACTCAGGTTTCTGAGGTGACTAAGAGCTGCTTTTTTCTTGCTAAGATCAGTAACAGCTGAAGAAATCCAACAACCTTTTTTTTATGAGCCCCTTAGAGCTTGTAAAATGGTATTAGCTATTATCATAGTTAATATTGCTTGATGTGGAAATATAAACTTGGGAAAACAAGTACTAAAACATTTATGTAAATGTAACTCCTGACATTTATATTTATTAATTTGCTTTTGAGCAGTTTGCCATATAAAAAAAAGAGATTGATTACTCTGAATGTGGAAAATACCACGTTGTCACTAATATATTTTATTTGATTACAAAAGCAATAGAAAAAGGTTTTTAATATAATTCTTATGCACAATTCAGTATGCGAGATTTTTTTCAAATCTAACACACTCTTGACAAGAAACAGATATGTTGAAAGACATCAATAAATGTACTGATTAAGAGTTTGAGACACTTACTTTAAAAATCTGGAGCAAAGGATGACTATTCTAATTACCTGAGACATGTGAAGTCAATTGTCCTTAATACTTTAAGAATGACAGATTACAAATGAATAGATATTAGGGCTTTCTGCTCTGTTGCTTGCTGAAGAGTCTGTTGAAGGACAAGTACTTGGATATGTCACCTTGTGCCTGGGGAGGGGGGAGTGAAGAAGAATGAAAGGATGATGATGGGAAAAGTGAGATTATCTCAGTGTTGCATTCTTTCCTAAATCCAAAGTGTGAACTGATTCTCCAAGAGAAAACAATGCTTTGTGGTTTTTAATTAGAAATACTTAAAGGTATATGAAGCTAAGCTCCAAGTGTTAGGCTCTCTTCACTGTTCTGAGTAGCAGGAAGAAAATGCACAGACTGTATTTTCCATACATAAAAAAAGCAAATATTTCTCTTTGGTGCTGGAATGACATGGCCCTCTGACCAAGCAGTTTTCTCTTTTCAAGAGAAAAGGCTGAAAAAGGCTTTTCTCTTTCTCTTTCAAGAGAAAAGGCTGAAGTTTAACAGCAGCTAAACTACTGTTGTTAAAACAAACTTCCAGCTAAATAAAGATTTTAGTCTTCATTCTGAGCAAGCCTGCAAGCAGACTTGCCTTCAAACAGAAAAGGCACACCTGGGAGCCAGCCTTGCTCCTCTGCAGGTCAGGAAGAGTATGGATTGAGGGTAGCAAATGTGGCATTTCCTTCAAGTAATGCTTTTTACATGGAAACAGACTGTGAGAACTACAGTGGGAGGCCAAAGTTAGCACACTCCTCTAGTTTACATCTCCTGCATAAAATAAGCCATAATTTGTTGCTTCCAGCACATAAACCCATTAGGGAATTTTTGCCATAATATTTGTACATAGCCACAGGAGGCAAAGAAAACCCAGCAGAAGTCACACAGCAAACACAGCAAGTGCTCTGGTCCATGAGGTCCTCCTAGGACAGCTCCTGCAAACTGCAGCAGCCCATGGCAGAGACAGCAGCCTCTCCTGGCAAAAGGTCCCTTGGTGATGGGGCTGGAGAGGACTGAAGCAACACAGCCTGGTCATCACCCCTCTGGGACAGACAGGACTGTATGTCCCTCTGGTTGCTGATGCTCAGGCATTCATGCCTTCCTCTATACAAGCTTCATTTAAACTGATGACCTCTCCATAGAAGTATTTATGACATGTTCATTACCCAGCATCTGAACACCTGGAAGAGAAAAGGCTCTGGATTCTATTAGCAATCTTCTGAGTCCTTCTGTTCCACTAATTATTTTAAATTCTCATAACATGGCTTTTTGTCTGCCCATCCTTCTCTTTCCACACAAAGTACAATGTAGAAAAATTATTTATGCTCATCTAAGTCACCAAGTGAGAAAATGAGACAATTTCTCTTCAAACCCTCAAGAAAGAAAATAGCTTTAACAAAAAATGCTTGATGTGTAAAATTATAATGTTTATTTATGTAAATCAATATTGTCATCTATTGTCCCCAACACAATTAACATTCAGATTCCAGGGAACAGTGCACAGGCAGGGACTGAACCCAAAACACAGCTCTTGAGAAGGCAAATTTCAACAAACAGATACAGAAGTGCACCTAAATACCTCATAAAGGGTAAGGGACACAATAAAACCAGTAAATCACTGATAGCCATTATAAACTGTTAATATTGTGGTCCTCTAAACACAAGGGATATTTACCCTGCCTGGGTTTTAGCAATACAACCTCCCTTGTAGATAGAAAATGCCAGTTAAATAGAGGGCTTGTTCTCCTGTGGTTTTCCCAGAATTTAACCCAAGATGAACTCGAGCTAATATATCAATGCTGCTATCTGGTACAAATACCCCATTGCACACAAGACTGACAATAAATTTTTTATGGGTTTCTTTTGCAGAAACACTGTTTCCTTTAGTGTGGATAAAGTAAAAACACAGCAAACAAAAGGTCCACATTTAAAAGTCCACGTGGAATCCTTATTCTTCTACTCTGTGATAGGCCCAGGAAAAAAACGTGGGTAGCAGCAGAGCTCAAAATTCATATTACAGATTTCAAATATGAGTATTTGCTCAGAAATATTTTGAAAAAATACTCAAGAAAACAGGAGCCAGTGCTATTTGGTGATGTACTCCTTAAAGTGTATGAGATAATAAGGAAGAAGGTGAAATTTAAAGGTAACAGGACAGCACCCATCTGCTAGGACCAGAGAATAAATGGAAAGCAGTCCTATAACCACTTCTTTATAAAATGAAATGAGTGAAGCAGTAGAAATTGAACAGGAGAATTGTCTTCTCATCCTCCCACTTTACTCCCTACTTGAGTACAATCATAAAAATTCAAAGTGATTTGGCACTACAGCCCATTCTCTCTTTAGAGTCCTTAATGCATTTCATTTATTCCAGTTATTCTTAAGAGCTTCATTAGGCAAACAATTATATGATTCATGCACATCTAGGACAAAATATTTTAGTGAACTATTACAGATCTTGAGTCTACATTCTGATGGTCAAAACCACAGGGAGACAAGACAAATTTACCTATATAACCACATAAATATTTTAATTTTCCCCAAGGTATAACAACCAGGTTTAATTATAATTAAACATCCACTGAAGTGAAAGTATTTCCACATCACTTATGTCCAGGTGTAACGACTTCATCTGTATTTCAAGGATTTAATGAAAAAGAGTCCTGACACAAGTGAAAGACTTTAAGAGACTAAGCATACACAAAACAAGCTAATTTCCTCCAACAAAAAGTGTCAGAACACGGATTTCAGAAAAGAGAAATCTCATCTTTGAAGATGTTCCAAAGCACCTTTTACTCCCAAGAGTGCTCGCTAAAGGAAGGAAAATACAAAAGGAAGAACATTGCAAAAGAGAAGAAAATCCACCTAACTCAAACCGTAGCCCTTTTCTTGTCTGATAAGTCCAGAGCCAGGTGGCTAGAATAAAAGATTGGTGTTTATCTGTTGGAAGATCAGTGCTGATTCATTCTCATTACATTTCAGCAAGCTCACCTGTGAGGCTTTATAGATGCCTTGGGGGAAAAAGCTCAGCAGGGGTTAACTTCTTGTTGAGGGGGAAGAAAGGAGAGGTGAGATTTGGGTTTTAATTGGTTCAAGGGGAAATCCCCTGCCTTTTATATACGTGGTTAAGAGAAAAACACAGGTAATAACAATAATAAAAAAAAAGTCTTAGGGCAAGAGTTTTGCTAAGCACAATTCTCTAAGCCTTTCCAGGTCAGCTTGGAGGTGGGGGCAGGGAGTTAACCATTATAAATGCTTCCCTTGAGGTTTGGTAGGGAGCTCAGTTGTGAGATTCCTAGGTGAAATAGCTTGTGAGAAATATGTGAGTTTATTGCTTGAATTAACTCTGAGCTAAGGAATAAAGTATACTTAATGCACTTTTAAAGCGTGGTGTTTTACTTCCCTGCTTGTGTCTATAGGTTTTCAAGCTGATCCATGGAGTATGTTTGTCCCTCTGGATTTTACCTGAATTTGCATGGCTGATCCAGAATTAAGAGGCTTGAATACCTGGTCCCAGAGGTCATTTCTTCACTGTGGACTACTGTCCTTTCTCTCTTGCTTTCTGTTCAAAAGGCTCCAGCTTGCAAGAATTGCAGTTTTCAGGTTCTAAAATCCCAGTGCTTCTCTCTAGTGTAGTAACTACAAAGATAAAAGAAATCAGTTAAAATACCCAAAACAGTTGCTTTATCCCTTTATGCAGGTGATGTGGAATAAAAAACCAGGCTGTTTAAAACTAAAAGCAGGAACAGAGAAAACACCCCAACTTTTGCATATGGCTTCGAGGCAGTTTATTTTGAACAAAAACTCTCTAAAGTTATTCCAAAAGTACTTGCTTGTAGAGGCAAGGCCTTCCTGTGGCAGGGACTGTGTTTTTAGGTGTGTTGCCCTCTGCAGGGTTAGCAGATGTGCTCCCAGCAGCCTCCTCAGCCATGGGCTGCCAAAAGCCACCTCAAATAGAGAAGCAGCAGGGGACAGTGTCTGTCTTCACCCCTTCTATGTCAGGAAGAGCTTTCAATGTCCTTCGCCCCAGGTTTCATCACTCCCTGACAAAATACTAGAAGAATTATATTACTCTCTCCAGCCAATTTGAACAAGAAACACTGCTGGCAAATGATAATTATTTGTATTTGTGATTTTTCCCCCCCCCCTGCATCTAGCTCCTTGCTAGGGTATGCAGCTGCCCACTTTGCCTATCCTTAAAGCTGGCCCTGGAAAATGCTGTGTTATATTCCCACTGAGACTGTGAAGTTTACAGAATAACAGGGCTGCTTTCATGTGGCAAATGGAAAGGCCGGAGGTAGGCCAAAATTACTTTGACATTTAAAAAAATCCAATATCTTTTGCTTTACACTTTCATTTAGTGCTGGAGTTGAGAAAGACTGAAAAAAATAAAGCTTTACAGTTTACTGTTAAATCTAACTATTCCATACTGTGTAATTAATTGTGCCCTTGCCCTTTCAATCCTCTCCAACTGAAATAAATAGCGTTGTGGGAAGCTGTGATTTTTACAAAGGTGTGTAGTTTAAAAACTGAGAAGAAATACTGATTCAAAGAACAAAGCAAGAAGAACACAAGAAACATTCTGTCTGGAAGAGAAATGAGCCCATTCCTTCACTTTTTGTCAGCTGGAGTTTCTGAATTCCCCCACCTTGGTACATTTAAGTGAGTAATTTGAAGTGGATGACTGCGGATGTACGGTGTGGTAGCACAGAAATCTACTGGCAATGCAGCACTCATACACTTTCATCTATGTTAGCTGCACATGACTGAAAAAAAATGCCCAGTTTACCATTCTATCTCATTTAATATCCGGGATCAGTTGAAGATGAAAAGATGGGGACCAGAGTTATTTGCCCTTAGTCCATCTGTTTGTTTCTCAGAGTGGGACAAGTTGCTCCATGCTGTTGATTTTATTATACTGTAACTCAAAAAGGAAATGGCACTGTGTTTTTTCTTAATATTTTTCTGCCCTACTCTGAGCCACACGACTGCTGGGGCAAGCGTGAGGACAAACAAGTGGGGAGAAAATGTGGCTGGCAAATGTTCTTGTTTCCCACACGGGTCCTACTGGTGGCCTCTGCACCTCTCAGCTGGGGGTCTTTCTGTCTCTGGAGACAGGTACCATCCTGCTGATAAAGGAAATACAAAAAATACATTACTGCAAGGTCAGATCAAAACCACTCTGAGCCCTGATGGTCGTAAGGACAATGAGCCCCTCCACAGCTGGCCAGAACATCTTTATCATACCACAGAAATACTGAACAGTATAATTCCAACTTAAATGCCCAGCCTCTGGTTTTCTTATCCACCAGGGAAGCAAAAGAGAAAATAAAAAGTAGCCTAAAGTTTCTGGGGATGTTATTGACAAAAGAACCGAAGAACCAAACATGAATCTTGCTTGAAGAAGTTAGGGTAGAAATTTGGACTTTTTCCATGGACACAGTGGAAGCAGCCTGTGTCTGCATTAGGGCAGGGCAAGATGTATTTGTTTTTATCCCAAGACAAATTAAGCAAAAATGCAGACTCCTACCATCTTTCTCCAAGAAATCCTGAAGAGCTGCACCCAATGCTTCCCACTTTTTGGGAAGCATGGGCATGGGCTGGACCATGGCCACTGACTTCAAGAAGATGGGTGTGGGGCCTTTCATCTTGGCAGCTCCTATGCTGATGCCAGTAGATTACTGGGCTGACTGGAGATGGAATCTCCTGTCACTACCTTGAGCTCTGCAGCCAGCAGAAGTGATTTCTCCTGTCATCTGTGTGCCAAGTCAAACCTCAGTGCTTAAAGTAGGAAAAGGTAGGTAATAATAAATCATTTCAAAGAGATTAGAGAGCAGGAAGAAGGAATAATTGGAATAGGAATAAGAGAAAAGAGAAGAAAGGCTTGGCTGGGATATCTAAAAGAGACCTGCTGCTCACATGGGTTTATTACCCCAGTGAGAGAGTAAGGTAAGGGTAAGGGTCCACACAGAGGGTAAGAGCCTAGTTTCACAGAAAAATTAAAGCAATTAAAATCTAGGAAGAAGAGTCCTAAAAGCCTGCACCTGGAGGAGGGAACTGCCTACCCTAAACTAGTAAAGGCTGGTGTTTCTAACTTGCAAAGAAAATGCACTACATCAGAGCAATTCTCCCTCCTTTCTTCATCTACAAATACACCAGACACCCACATACTGATCCATACGTGCCTGTGGAGAAGTGTAACCTGGATTTAACCAAAACTGTTCTCAAGCTATAAGTAAAACAAAATGCAGAAAGAAATGTTGATCTGCTTCTTTCACTTGTAGTTCCTTAAATGAGGCAGTAAGCCTGCTCCTAATGAGTAACTCCACAGACAAAAGAACCATGAGGCAGGAAAACAGAAGGTGCTTATTTTAGGTGGGAAATTCCCAGGAATTCAGGAGCAAAATCCTGCTTTTCAGTAAGGTGAAACAATTTTCTGAATTTTTACCCCAAGAGTGTGCAACTCACAAATTAAAAGTCTGCATTGCTTAGGGAACCAAATCACTTGCTACAGCTCCTGGAGTAATTTATTCCCGAAACAAAATGTATTTTAGTCTTTTCACTCTTATTTAAAAAAAAAAAAAAAAGTTAAAATAGTCAACACACATACAATGCCAAGGGAATTCTTGTATTGTAACAAATAACTGTAACAACAGTGATATCCAAAATATACCAGGTGCTAATAAAGACAAACACAAAATGTCTATCCCTCAGATATTTCAGTTTTTTTGACTAAATAATAGCTGACATAAATCACCATCCTTTAACAATGATTAGAGTCACAGACACTCTCCAACTAGTCCATACACCAAGAATCAAACACAAGCCTTTAGTGTCTTGTTTTTCCCTGCCTTTCAGAGTGATGTCTATTTTAGTCAATTCCCACACTTCTTTTCTAAAAGTCATTGTGTGGGACTATTCTGGAGCAGGATGTACTTGCTGCTTTGAACCAGGAACTGGACAAACAGTGCCCCATTGGTGTTGTCTTGGCAATATTTCACTGCCTTTACAGAAAAAGATAGGTTTACTGGATGTCTCATAATCGTTGATGGTATTTCTAATCCTAGCAACATATTTTTTGTCAGCTATTGCTATCTGTTTACCTGACCCTATTAAAATCTTAATATATGTAAACTAATAAAATAAAAATGCATACTGTGATATAGAGCTCCCTTCCAGCTTTGTTTCTCATGGCTGCTCTTCACCTGCTGGTGGACACAGCAGGGTCAAAAAAATATTTTTGGAATTTTTGGAAGGTGAAAACTTGCTGCCACTGGGAGAAGAATTATTTGTCACAAATGGCAGTAGAGAAGATAGTCAGACCCCAAAAGCTAGGACACATATGGGACTCCTCTACTTCAAGCTTTTCCACTAGCATTATGACTGCATTAGTTTCTGACTTGGAGGACAGTTAATAGCTGAAACCTGCACACACAGGTTGTTTCAATCACAGGAATATCATGGTAAGCACATAGAAACCTTTCCACAGTGGAGTAACTTTATACAATGCCTTGCAGCTCCCCTCATTTTCTGAACATGACTCAGTAGAGGGTAAACAACTTCCCACCTTGATTCTCATGAAAAAGATATTCCAAGGGAGTAACCCTCAATTTTATTGTTTATTTATTTTTAATGTGGAAACCTGAAAACCCTTTGCAGGGAAGAAGTGTATCAGGCTGGAACCTGCTAACAATGAGGTTGCAGTTCACAGGGCTTTTTGAAGACTTCCCTACAGTAATCCCTCTTGCTTCTCCTTCTAGACTCAGAACATGGGTTAAAAAACATTGATCTGAACTTGTTTTCCAAATAGCAATGTAAAGCAATGAAAAACAAATCCTGCTGGCACTAGTATATTTAATAATATTTTAGAACTGTAGGGGAAAATGATGTTTCATGAACACATTAAGGTTTTTCCATAGGGGCATATTGACTTCAGAAAAATGCAATTGAGTCATAATAGATTAGACAATTTAAAAGCCTTTAATGAGTTAAAGATGTGATTTCTTTGTGGTTGCATTGTGGTTGGACAATTGATTTCTTAGAGACAAGGCAGCAAACACTTAACCTGCTATGTCCCTTGACAATCCTTAGATGAGACTGGGGTTTTGAAGCTATTTTTCTTTTCACTGTGTTGTTATTTAGGTGTGAGCATCAAAGCTGTGCAGTCCTAAAATTATAGTTAAAGTTAAAAAAGAGTTAAAGTTACAGACTAATTTCTTGTATCCTTCCTTACCCTCATAAGCACATTGGACTGAGATGTGACCAGTTTTTTTTCTATAGGTCCTTTATTGTGGTACTTTTGTCATTAGCCTTACAGGAAAAGCATTGGGGTTAGCAAGTGTACTTTGGGGATTTAGACACTTTCTTCCTTCTGTGGCATTATACAAGGAGTACTGTGGCATCTCAGAGCACAGAAATAATCATCTGTGGATTTGTAAAGAGCTGGTTAACTTATTTCCCTTTGTAAATCAAATTGAAGAAACAAACTGGGATATGTCCTGTTTGAAGGATGGGTGGGATTTTTTCAGGGATGGCAAACAGACAAAGGAGATAAAAGCAGATATTAGCATTCCTACATTTAGTTCCTGTGGCTATAGACATTAACCTGTTTAATATGAATACCTTCTCTACAGCCCTCATAAAATGTCCATAGTAGGCTTTATGCTGGTAATAAGAGCTAAACCGTGCTGTATTTCATTTCATTCCTGCTGATAGCATTTATCAGCAAAATCTGGATTTAAAACCCCCCAAAATATGCAATTTAAGCCTCAACATAACTGGACTGCTGAGGAGGAAAGTGAAGGGATTATCTGGAGCCTGGAAGCACAAATATAAGAGTGTATTGTCAGCATGGGCTATAGGGTTTTTGGCAAACGATAGTGTAAGCTTCAGCTGACAGGCCTTTTCACAACTGACAGACGAAAATATGAAGATTAAATTCTTCATGACAGATAGCTGTGCTGAATGAAGAGGCCAACAGGACAGTGCTGGGCTGGGGGACAGACTGATGTACACAAGCCCTGTGTGTGCAGCGCCGAGAGGCTCTTTGGAACTCGCACACAATGAATTTCTCCTTAAGACTCTCCCACTTTGCCAAGCAAACTGTTGTAGCAAGCTGGTGCTTTTTTTTTGTTTTTTTCCTTTCAGATCACCATTTTTTTTCCTAGCAGATGAATGCTGAGACTTAAAAACCAGGGGTGGTAGATTAAACTTAATATGCAGGCATGAAAGATGTTTCCTGGATTCTTCTCCACTGGCTCTTTCCACCCAATCTAACATGCTGCTCTTGCAGGAAGCTCATTCAGTGGTTTATGAACTGTGCTTAATCCTCAGTGATGGCAAGCTTTGTCAAAATTTTTAAAAACTGTATTTAGAAATGATTGCTACCTTCTGTCAGCACCCCACCCCTCTAGCCCCGCCTGCTCGAAGGGTCACACCCCAACCCGGATGCCCTTCAGTGAGGGATAGGGCAAGATGGAGATGCTGGGAGCAGAGCCTGGCCTAGCCTCTGCCTCCAGATGTAGTTTTGGGATAGCAGGGAAAGCAGAACTTCCACATCTGTGGTTCTCTTCAGTCAGAGGTTGACAGGAGCTGTGGCTGCTTTTGCTTGCTGAGCCACCTCCGTCCCTGCCACCTTGCTTTCTCATGGCTCCACCACCAGTGCTTGCGGCACTTACCCACCATGAGATCTCTCTCCTGCAGCCTCTTGGAATATCCTGAAGGTGCAGACATCCCCCGAGGTCATGCAGCTCCCACCTACCTGCACCAGTTCCCAAGCCAGTCTCCCTCAAGTAATGCTCCAGCTGGAACACTACTGGCTTGGTGTCCTGCAGGGCTGATGGAGAAGGCCCCCTCTAGCCTTCAGGTCCATGAAAAAAAAAGGAAAACACCAAGGAAGATTTTGATTGCTTGTTTGCTTCCTCTTTTCAGAGCAAAGGGCCATGCTGTGGAGCTGTTATGGTTTCCCCTGAGCCTTCAGCCTCATTACTGTCCTGTAAAAGTGGAGATGGGAGTCAAGAATAACAACGGACCATATGGCCTATGGCCAGTCTCAGAGTCATTACCTCCAGAGAGCTCCCACTAAAGTCAATGGACTGTAGGATCCAATCCTTAATATTTGTCTTCTTTTATACAATTTATAATTATCAATACAAAAAAATAGAAAACCCTAAGGTAATGTGTTAATTCTTACCAGAGGTACTGTACGTATCCATATATGCTAGAAGCCTGGCAGGACTGCAGTGTCACAACAGACATTTACTGAAGTACCTGGGGAAATGTAACAAAAAGTGTTAGTAGAAAATGGTCTTTCAGCTAAATTACCTAATATATTTGCTAATGGTATCTGATTTAAAAGCCATAAAAATACTAAGTTAAAAGCACATTAGAAGATGTGGTATATTTGTAAGTGTTTGTCACCTTGGCAACAAAAACGAAATTCCAAATCTAACACTAGCTTTGATGGGCCAAGACCTTTGAAAATTGATAAATACCTGCTCTTTATAGGAATGATCTGCTTTCAGTGAAGAAATACTGCACTGTAAAAGGAAGTTTCTCATTGCTTAGCAGGATTTCTGTCAGCTTTCAGCTATGGTTTTGCCCTACCTGCCCACAGTAGTATAATTTTTTAAAGTCTTGACAATGAAAACCAAGTATTTCCGAATACAGTAAAGCACTGATCTTTGGTTGGTATCAGGAAGCACTTCCTCATGGAGAGGGTGATCAGGCACTGGAATGGACTGTCCAGGGAAGTGGTGGAGTCACCATCCCTGGAGGTGTTAAAGGAAAGGCTGGGTGTGACACCCAGTGCCATGGTCATGTTGGGTCTCAGAGGTCTTTTCCAGCCTCAGTAATTCTGTGATTCTGTTGTGCCCTTTTTTGAAACTCCAAGCCTTTCCTGTATACAAACTCCTTTTTGTCAGTATTGCACTGAGCTCTAAGCTGGCCTTGGTCAGCAGATCTATAGCTGGAATCTGATGGCTGTCACAAGGGCTCTTTTTTTCCTTCATATAAGTTCTTGTGCCACAAGCACAAAACTATTCATGTCCTGATAAATGTAGGCCTAGTTTCAGCTGGGCTTTCCTAAGTAATACATAGTCCCATAAAACTGTGCTTTAAGACGAAAAGGAAAACTATTTACTCCCTTATAATGCAAATTCTTCTGGTGTATTACTTCTACATACAGCTGGGTATGTTAATTGTTGTAGTTCCATTGGTTTGCCCACTGATCATGGGTGGAGAACACAGGGCTGATCTACACAAAGAATCAACACTAATCAAAAAATATTCCTGCTGTCTAGTGCACCCCCTTGAACAATTCAAAGTTCTGTGCTGTGTGATGGTAACAAGCTGCACTGAGGAACTGGGAGTCAAAGTAAATATGAGAAAGAAAGTCCCCAAAACTGAGCATAAGGATGGGGAGTTATGTGTGTTTCAGAGGTATGCAGACAATGCACTAACATCCTTTCCTTGTCAAGGACTGTTTCCCCAAATTCCCCTTCCTGAGACAACAACTACTAGCAACCCACCTTAGCTAGATAATGGTAAAGTTAATGGAAGATACTGATGCTGCTGTAGTGTAAGCTTCTCATTTGGCCCCTTCTCAGGTGGAAAGGCATTACCAACCATAATTGCCCTTCACCTTGTATCTTCAAATCTGATGGGACTGATTAAACAACCTGGCCCCAGAAGGGAAAGAACAATATGTTGCCTGTGGGTAATCTCTGAGCAGAGGCAAAACCCCATGGGTTCAAGGGCCCAAAAGGATTTAAGGATTAGAGAAGGCTTTAGAGAGTTTCAGGTAGTACTATATTAGACACTGCTGAGCATCTCATATCCCTCTTCCTCTTTTGCAGGTGCTTTCATTTCCTTCTACTGTTGATTCATGAGGTTGAGAAAGGCAAAGTGTGCATGAAAAGCAGGAGTAAAGAGAAAGGGCATGTGACAGGCAAGGGAGAAGTGGAAAGTATTAGAATTGGAAGGTAGAAGAAGTTTCTATCAGTAAATTTAGGTTGTGACATGCTCAGAAACATGTTTTGTATGTTGAGTTTGGGGTTGAAAGTACTTAGGGTTTATTTAAGGCACAGAAAAGCCCAGCTGAATTATCCATGATCTCTAGAGACACTGAGGCAAGCTGCTCAGAAAGCATGTTCTTTTTCATTCACATCAAGTATATAGAGGAGAGAGGAAATGTATCAATATCGATGAAAACTTTGCTTTGGAAGGCAGAACCTTTCATTTAGAGTTGTTTAGGGCTTCTTAGTATTGGTGCATAATTGTGCTACCCTGAATTTAAACTACATATTTTAAAATTTTTTATAAGAAATTTTAAACTATGTATTTTTATTCTTTTTTAGATTTCCCAGTGGAAAGTGGTGGTGCCTAACTAATTTCCATCATAAGCATGCTTTCTTCTGTTAAAATTGATGAGTGCTGATGATCTGAGTCAATCAGATTGGACCTCCAACCTTGTACAGTGTTTCAGTGGACTGAAGACCAGGCCCAGAGCTTCATCCATCTCCAGCAATCCATCAGTCGTTCCCCAACACCTCCTGAGTGAACATCTCCAGTGAACCACGGAACTGACCCTTATATTAGTGAAATTGCTTTCTAGCGAAATACGTGCAATTTATATGGAGCTGATAAAGCCTCTATTAAGACACCGGTTAATAGATGTGGTTGGAGCTATTTTTCAAGTATTGATAATAGGGGGGAAAAAAGGGTTTCAATTAACTGAGGTAGCAAGAATCATACAGACAGACATGCGCTCTTACGCTGAAGTGCACAATTTTCACTGATTGATAAACCTAACACACCACTTCAGACCATATTCCAGCTATATCACTTCACCATTAAACTCTTCATTTACCCCCAAATGAATAGATTAACATTAAGTAAACTCTGCTGAAAAATTGTCCAATTCACTGCAGCGTTAATGTAAATTTGTAACAGCCATAAAAGAAATTTTCAATTTATCATTTGAAAAACATTATTTATAATTTAAAGTTCACGATTTCTATTGTTTCAAATGTGATTGCTAATTAATTTTATGCAAAACATCAAAGGACCATCTGCAGCATGTATATAGCATGCGTACAGATCCATAAAACATACACAACTACCCAGATGAGTTAAAAGGAATATGAAGTTTTCTTATGATTACTACCAGCCACATTGCTTTAGCAAGTTTGTATTCATAGGTTTTGTTTGTTCTTAGGTGTAACTCAAATAGATTGGATTTTCCTTTTGTATAAAATAAATAAGGTAAGTTATAAGATTCTGTGAATCAAATCAGCATTTCATATGCTGAAAAAAACCCTTATATTGTAGGGGCATTTCTGAAAATAATTGAAAATGCCGAGAAGGTGGAATCACCTTAAGAAGAGTATTGTTAAAGGGCTGTCAGTACTGCGGGCCAAATTTTGAGGAACCTGGAATTGTTCTGTGAATGCCAGATAGCTGAAAATTTCCTTGAAATATCTCAAAGAATTTGGACTTCAGTAAGTAAAGTTTGGTTGCACGCAGCACTGAAGACCAACTGATACTTGCTTTGTGCTTTTAAGAGAATGTTGTTTTCTATTATACCCAAAAGGCAGCTGTCACCAATGTTGGTGAATATTTGGAGATCCTCAAGGTCATTAACATTATGAAAAAATATGATGTTTCTAAATACATTTTAGTCAAGAATTCTAAATATCTGACAGCATAGATGAGAGCTGCTGATCTCTTTCTTTCAGCATTAAAAAGCATATCAACTTTTTCAATGTTTTTTTCTCAGCTTTGGGTTTAAATTCATACAAATTGAGAGCTCGGTGTTTGTATTCTGTTACACTCTACCAATAAACCATGTGTGTGATAACTGGTTGGGAAATCAAATTCTAAATTTAGTCATATTTATGGGAACTGAGGAGCCATTGCTTCAGTTGCATCTCTCAGATCTGCAAATGATTGTTTAAATTTATTTTTCCTTGTGGCTTACATAGACCCTGCATAAACACTGAACATACAATTTCAAACCTTACTGTTTTGTTTTGGTTATACTTCAGACAGTGGCCACCTCAAACCACTTCTGAGGGAAGAAACAATGGCAAATATGGACTTTTCCCTGCAGATGACAAGGCAACACAAGACAAAGATATTTTTTTTCCTTTTGGGGTGTTTTCTATGGTCTATAAATAATTTGCCATTAATGTGCAAGAACTTCTGTGAATATGGTGCCTTAGCCAAGCAGAATGATGCAATGGAGAGAATCTAAAAGTCCCAGCATTGCAGACATTTTTTTTTAAAAATTATTCATGTTGTCTTAACTTTAAATATGTTATCAGTTTCCCGAAAGAAGGGAAAGTGTTCAGCAAAAGTCATGTATCTTACCTGTCCACACAAAACCACTGCCTTAAAAGACAGATATTTGTTCTGAATGCTTTTAATAAAATCTGTTCTACTACACTGGGAAAAAAAGACTTTGTAGGTTTGCAAGAGCATGAAAACAAGATTATAAGACAATCTTTCAGACCTCCAAGATCTGATCCATAGAACCGCTTAGCATTGGCACCTCTGGGTGTTCAGGATCTTTCAAAATCAGGCCCAGAGCCTGAATAAGAATGTCACCACAAGACATTTTCATGCTATTTGCAGATTTTCTTTACAATACCTCCAGCTTTTGATTGTGCTAAAGCCTTAAAAGCAAATCAGAGAAAAGACTCCCCTATTGTGTATTACAATAGGTACAGCAACAGTAAAACTGAGAAAGCTGTTTCCTAATGCACTTCTTCACATGACAATTGGTTTAGATCTTTTTACTTCCTCAATCAACCTAAGTAACAATGTACTCAAATCCAACTTTTTTTTTTGCTGTAATATACTGCTGTAGGTAATCCTACCTTCTTTTAATTTACTTTGTATATTAGAGTAATAACTAGTACCACTGGTCTACCATATTAGCCTGCTTAATTATATAGTTTACCTGTAGTTGTTTAATAAGTACTGTACACATAAATATATTGTGTATACACATACAACAGAGACAAAAGATTGTATATATAGATACTCTCTAAAAGCATTGTCTTTTTAAAAAGGTTTGTCTTACACTTACTGTTTATTCTGATACTGTTTTTACAAGCATTCCAGCTGTCAGTCGTGCTATCATACTTGCTATGGGGCTAAGAATTGAAGTTACAAAAGATTTATGTGCTTTCAAATGCAAGTCTGGAACAGAGAGAGTCTGTTTTCTAGGGTTTTCTTTAAAATTCCACTCAGAATAAAGCACTATCTAACAGAAACAAAAAGGATCATCAGTTCTGCATGGTTGTACAAAGGTCCAGAGTCTGCCCAGGGCTCCTGTGCTCATGTGGAAGTGTTGGACGAGCTGGATTAAGATGAGAATTTGAACCAAAAGCTCCTTGTGGCTTTGATTTGACATACTGCATCAACTTCACTTGGCAATCTAAGACAGAGAGCTGACTTTGATTAAGCTCTCAAGAATGTCCTCATTTAAAAAGAAATTAATTTATTCCTCTGGTAGTGACATAGCATTTTTTCATTCATTTCTGTAGAAAACCACTGGATGGTTCATAAAAATCTCTGTGCATGCTAAAGAAAGTATGACATTTTAACAGGAGCTCTGAAGAAGAAGGTATCCTCTGCTTTGTGAAGCAGATGAGGAAGAGCTTTGGAACTCTGTGGGTTTCTGCATATAAAAAGTAATGCTTTGGATCACCCCACAAGTGTCACAATCCTCTTTTCCAGCCAGGCTGGCCTTGCAGCCCGTTTGCCTGCAAGGGAGATGGCAGTGCTGGAGCTGGGGTGGCCAGCATGGTGATCCCCAGCTGCCAGCACCTGTGTCATGTCTCTCAGGAACTACACCCATGGCTTCAGCATCAAAACATACCTTAGATACCTGACCTTCATTTATTGCAGAAGTTTGTGTGGTAAAATACATCCATACTGCTTTCCTGATGTGTCTGAAAGCTCATGAAGTAAAACACCTACTGCAAACACTCCTTCATAGGCCATGGGTTACCCACACGGGAGCAGTGGAGCAGTGAGAAAACAGAAGCAGTGGAGGACAAGGAGAGATCTGCAAGGGGCAGCAGACAGAAACCATCCTGCCTTGACTCCAGTTGCCTGCATTGCCCATCACCTCACTGAAAGCACTGGGGAGGAACTGGGAAAGCACTGGATAGGAACCAATGGTGAAAGCAAGGGTAGTTGAGGTGAGGAAGGAGGAGGAGAGATGTTTATCTTAATTTGAGCCTGAAAAAAAGGTGAGGAAAGGTGTTTCCTTGAGTGTTTGTTCAATGGCATGTAGTTCTTCTTTCCCCTCAACACCCAAATCAGTAATTACAAGTTTGTGTTAATTGGCAATCAGCTAAACTAAGTGATATTCCCTGAGCTGAGACTGTGTTGCAGTGACATTGTAGAACTGCTGAATGGCAGCCAGGGCTGGTGGAAAGCAGGGCCCAGAGGGATGAGAGGGCAGTGAGCAGACTCTGCACACCAGCACAGAAAAGCCAACATGCAGCAGCAAGCCCAAGCTCTGAGTGACATGGAAGTGCCACTGCCAGCTCCCACCAAACACACTGGTGAAGCTCCTAAGGGGAGAACTGAGCTAACAAGCAAATTAAAAAGATGCATTTGGGGGCTAAAAATGTCCCGATGGAACTTACCAGGGGAAAAAAAAATGTGGCCAACAAGGTTGACTGCTGTTACCCAAACTTGTAAGAGATTATTTACATCCCCTGACTTTCAGCACATAATTATGGGGTGAGTCTTCCTGGGATTCTAATATAGTCAGAGATGAGACAGTATTCCTTTAAATTACATTTCAGGGCTCATACTTAACCCAGGTGCCCTGAATCTCCAGCTGAAAGAACCCATTTCTCTCTGCTTTCTGAACTGAGAGTACAGAGGGGCTGTCTTGCTAATGCCTCTGAGGTGAGGGTGGCCTCAAGTTTGGTGGCCTGATTCTGCCCTTGAAATGGTCGAGGTATCAGTGCCTCAGCTTGTCAGGACTGCTAATGAGTAGTAACCCTGCTTTCCTATCAAAGCACCAGAAATAATGCTTGGTAATTCTTGATAGGCTATAAGCTTTGATTTTGTTTGGGCTGAACTTCATCCTGGGCACACCTAAACTACTATGTAGATATGTAAAAGTAGAAGGATGTTTTAAATGGAAGAAGAGGCCTACTCTGCTCACCTGATTCCTAATGATTCATACTAACCCATCTAGTGAATATCTCGTGTTGAGGTTACCACAGTGCAGTATTCTCAGGACAGACTTGGCAGAAATAAAAAAAGGCTGTTGAGAAATGTCTTGAGAAAGACACTTAAGCACTGATAGCAGTTATTCCAGCATACAAGGGGAGTGTAATTTCATTCCTTAAACATAGGCAGCTGACACCATTTTAGACAGCCTGGGGTATTTTGCCTCATCTCCAAGTGCCACAGGGGAAGGCCAAGGCCTCCCCAGATGATATCAAACAGCCCTGTATTTTCGGGCACCTCAACCAACAGCAGAAACATTTGTTTAGGCTACTGAATTGTACTCTGCCAGTCTTAATATCTGCATGGATAGAGGAGTCATGATGAGCAGTGCCCAGCAATTAATGACATTGTGATTGCCTCTCATATGTTCAAAACATCAATATAATTTGCACTGGGGTTTGGTAATAAACATGCTACTGATATAGCCATGTGGAATATATGGAATATATGGCTATCCCAGGATTACTTGGCTTTTCAGAATTGGATTCTGGATGCATCTGCTGCTCTCTGGGGTGCAGAGCTGGGAGGCCAGAAATCAAGTGGCCAGAAAATGAAAGGGGAAGAATATATAGGAACCTCCCTGTACTCTGTATGGAGGATGATGCAAAAGGAAATATTGGTGCAGATGTGCTATGATGGACTGAGAGAAAAGAAAGATGATACTGAAAATGGTAAACAAAGGCAGGAAGTAGCCTGCTGGTGGTGTTAGTTCTTGATTAGGAGCCCTTTAAGTTTTGGCTAGAGGGCTAAATGCATGGAGACATTTTGTCAGCCCAAATGTGGAGAGAAAACAGAAAGACAATAGAACAATTAGACAGAGGAAGAGAGCAGAAGTGAACAAACATATTGCCCCTATTAGGATGACACACAACTAGAGCTTTGTGGAAATACTGCCCAGCTGCCTTTAGACTAACTGAAAATGAGAGAATAAATCAAACTTTCTTTAGAGTGTCAAGGGTAAAGAGAAAACTGTTTCTTTTTCAGCCACTGGTAACATGATAGCTTGCCACAGTGTATTTCACATAAGGAAGTCTGTAAAGCAACATCTAAGTGTTCCTTGTGATTAATATTCCTTATGATCTCCAGCCACCTAATCGCATCCTGACCCCAGTGAAGGTCAACTCTGAGAAGGGATGGGCTGTGGGAGCAGGGTGGGCTACCAGGAGGTGCTGGTGAATGATGGAGCAGCTGGAGAGAAAAAGAGGACTGCTGCAGATGTGAATAAATAAATAGTGACAAACCAAAGGCACTGACCTCAGGAACAATGCCACAGGTCCAGAGCTGCATAGAAGCCATGGAAGAAGAAGGCCAATTCATTCCTTCCATCCATATACACTGAACATAGGACAGGTTTTTTTTGTTTTTTGTTTTTTTTTTTTTTTGTTTTTTTTTTTTTTGTGTTTTTTTTGGTTTTTTTTTTTTTTTTCTCCAATTCAATCAAAAAATCTACATCATGAAATGCAGTGCTATCCTGAGACAGAACGCCAACTCTGAAGGGATTCCTAGGATGCATTAACCTCTGCTTGGGAGGCCAGATATACTCTTTATAATGCAGGATAGGTATTTTTTATTACATGATTAATTCTTGCATTTTGAATGAAAAGCACACGTTAATAAGCTTTCCTCCCTCTTTTATTTTTCAGTAACTGTTTTCCTGGCTATCTAACAGCCTTGTAAGGTAGATGAAAGAGGGACTAAATAAACTATGTGGGCACTGATGGTCTGAGCCAGATGTGGCAGAGCTGGCAGTCCAGTAGAGGAAGAGCCTGCACACAGATTTCACAGTGTGTAGATGAGGCCAGCTCAATCAAATACACATGGTGCAAATTTTCTTTGAAGCAAAAGTTTTTCTAAATAGGCACTATTTGGTAGCCTCCAAAGACATCCAAATCAACAATTTATCCAGGGTGTCTAAAATCCTTAGCATGACCCTGAGATTTGTTTCAGCAGGACACAGTTCTGCTTACAGGCAAATTAATTTTCAATCTGTTCTGTTTCCTCTTCTTAATCTTTTTGTCAGAATATGCTTTCAGCCATTAAAAAAAAAAAACAAAACAGTTGAAATGCCTAAAAGTCCCCCTAAATAAATCTGGAAATCCAAACTAGAGTACTACCCATATATTTGTTTCAGTTTGAAGGAAAAAAAGGCTCTAATTTGGAAAAACTGCTCCATTTCCATTTTTCATTTATGCAAATTACACTCTGAATAAATAAATCTACATAATCTCACCTCCCTGCCAGACAACTTGCAGTAACATTTGCCAGGAGAAAGACAGGCTTTTCTGATACTAATGCATAAAACATGCTGAATAAAAAAATTAAAACAAATCATATTGAGTAAATAGCTGCTGTGCAGCTCTGGAAAGAATAATGGAAGGATTAATGAGTTACTCAGGATTGTCTTGTTCAGTTATTTCAAACATGCTACCAGTTAAGGGTGCACTTAAGGTTTTAATAAAGATGTTCATATTCTGGACCACGGAAACCTATAGAAATTTTCCCTTTAATTTCCATGGTACAGGTGTGTAGACCTCTCTGCTGAAGCATCCAATAGTGTCAGGCTCCTGGTCCAGGAAGATAAATTTATCCAGGAGGTGGAAAGGGCTCTTTTATCTTTGTTCCACAGCAGATCTCTTAAGTCACCAAAATAAGTTCAAGCTGCTTCCTGCTCCAGGGCCACTTGAAGCTGCTTGTCCATAGGAGGTTCCAAGTTACACTTTTTTCTTTGAGGACCAACATGCAGTTGAGTGTCTTGATATTCCCCAGTGTGCTGCAAACTCCCTACCATGCTTCTAGGTAAGGCAAAAAACAAGAAGGTTTGACTGTGGGCCTTAGTAATAGAATGATCCAGGATCTTTGCAAGCTTCCAATGACAGACTCCTATCCACTTTATGACTTTATCTTACACTCTCTGGGTAGAGCAGGGTATCTATCATTCCAAAGTGCATGGTTTGCTAAAAGTCTCAGCCAAGTTAGATTCTACATACTGATTTATTAACCCGTACTTTTCAAAATATTTACAATCATCCACGTCAGTCCTTCAAAATATAACATGTCCACAAAAGTAAAATGTGACCACTCAATTAAACCTTTAATCTGGCAGAACAGCACATTTCGCACCTTGCTTTAACTGTGGCTAGTTCCAGAACATGTTGCTACTAGGTTGAAACTGAACTCTGTAACAATTCCCACACCATTTTTTTTTTAGTTCCTTGTTTCCCTGACTTTAAATCTAGAACACTGTATAACCCAGCTGTTCAAGTGATTGTCTTGTGAATCAGCTTCTCACAAAGCAAGGGGGAAAAAAAACCCAACCCCTCCAACAAGCTGTAGTGTTACAAAGTGATCACCTAGAGAGAAGCCATGGGAGTCTGAGCAAACTTGTTCAGGCTAGTAAGCGTTGAACTTTGCCTTTGTTTAAGTCATCAACAGAATCTAGAATTAAGTGAAATGAATACCCTCTGGAATGTTAAAAAAAAAAACAAACCAAACCCAAGGGATTTCCATTTTTCACGTAACATCCTACTCCAACCGAAGTCATCATCTCACCTTCAAGATGCTTCCATGTTTCTCTGATGTGAAAGACGAGGAATTTAAAAGTTGGTAAATTAGATATAGGTTTTGAAACAGTGTGTTAAAATGCCAGGAGGGACAAAACCGAAAGAAAAAAATCAAAGTAAACCGAGGCAGCTTACAGATTAGGACAGAAGGCTGCCACGAGTTTTTGCTTGAATGTAAATGGATAATGAAAGAACGTGAAGAGAACAGATGTGTCCAGTAACGGCAACGCCTTGTATGATGTGCTCTAACGATGCAGTGGGCAGATTTCTCCAGCCCACAGTACCGAAACCACATTCTACACTGTGCACTCGGGGTGCCTTTCCTCAGCCCCGGCCCGTGCGGCACCAGGCAGCTCCGTGTGGGCCGACTCGTTCCGGAGCGACGGATCCCGCTGCCTCCAGACGCGGCCTGCGGCCCTCCCCGGTGCGGCGGCGGCAGGAGCCGTGCCGGGAGGCGGGGGGGAGAGCACATTCGGGCGGCTGGCGCATGTCTCGGGGTGCGGCGTCCTCCCTTCCCGGCCTCCTCCCTTCCCGGCCTCCCGGCACCTGCTCCCGTACCGCGCCCAAGGGGCCAAGGAGGGCCGCGGCACGGCTGCAGCCAGAGCTGCCCAACGGCGCCGGAGACAGCAGCCAGTGGCCGCCGCGGCCGGGCTCTGAGTGTCGGCGGGGAGCCAGGGCCGGCGGGCGGCCGGCGCCAGGGAGGCCGCCCTGAGGGGACCCCAGCGGGAGGCGGGGAGGCAGCGAGGGGCAGGGCGAGCCCGGTCGGGCCGACGGACAGACCGGGGGAGGCGGGGAGCGAAGCGTGAGGGCTGCCGGGCGGCTCTGCCCGAGGAGGTGGCGGGGCGGGGCGGAGTGGGGCGGGGCGGTAAGCCGGGAGCGGGGAGCCGGGAGCAGCGAACCGTGAGCCGCTGGGCGCAGGCGCGGTGGTGGCGGCGGCGGCGGCCACCGCTTGTCTCCCATCAGTCCCTGCGGGAGGCGGACAGCGGCGCTAGGGCTGCAGGCCGAGTATGTCGGAGAAGAAGCAGCCGGTGGACTTGGGGCTCCTGGAGGAGGACGACGAGTTTGAGGAGTTCCCGGCCGAAGGTGCCGGGCGGGGCAGGGGTGGGAAGAGAGGCGGCGGCGGTGGCTCCGGGCGTAGGCCGCGGCCTGGGCCTGGCTGCTCGGACGAGGCGGGGAGGGAGCGCTTGGCGTCCGGCGTGCGGGAGGGCGCGGGCGGGACAGCGCGGTTCGCCAGCGGACCCTTGGCCTCAGAGCAGCCCTCGGGGTGTCCCGGGCGATGGGCTGGCTCTCCGCATCCACCGCCTCAGCCATGCGGCAGCCGCTTCCCAGTGTCCCGCCGGTTCCTGCCCCGCCTCGGGCTCCTCGGGGGGGGTGCGGGGCTGCAGCCGCCTCAGAGCCGGGGCCCGGCGGGGCCGGTGCCCAACCGTGCGGCTGGCGCGGTGCTGAGCACATCGCGCTGGAAGTGCTGAGTCACTGTGCGAGGGAACTGGAACCAAGTGCGGGAGAAACCTCCTGCGCCTCAGCTCCGGGGATGGGGCTGCCTGGGGAGAGCGGAGTGAGGGGGGGGAGAGTGTGAAAAGGCTCTAGTGTGGTGTGTGGTTACTCTGCATCTCTTTACCTTTGGAAGCACAAATACTTCTGTGTTGGTTTGGCTTTCGTAGGTTCAGAGATACTGAATGAGGACGTTAAGTCGGGACTTAACAACCCAGTGGCCTTTTACAGATGCAGTCTCGACACCATCCCTATTAGGGCAAGATTGTTTTATCCACATCCTTAATTTTGGGAGTTGTCTCAAGCAGTGCATAACGCATAATTATATAAATCATCATGGATGAAATTTTAGGGGTTTTTTCAGTGATGTTATGGTTATACGTGGGTATTCCAGTGGCCTTACAAGCCTCAGGTGTTCTGAAGCCTTCAGTACCTGTAACAGTAATAAAAAGTTATTAGCATACTTGAGATAATAGCTAAACTGAGAAGATCAGCCTGCCTTTTCCACATGTTTTCTAAATGGCAAGAAATGTTTATCTTATTTAATGCAGGTTAGGTGTTGTCTGTAGGGATGAAGGAAGTCTTTGATGCATGCTTCGGATTGGTCAGAGCATTGATCTGCTCTTACAGAAGGTGAAATTAATTCTGCTTGAATCTATCTGCACCGCTAAAACAAAATACTGTGCAAACTTTCTGGGTAGAACAAAGATTTTTAATTTTTTTTTTTTTTATAAGACTGACCATAATCTGTCTTCTTGCTAATCTATCCCTCAGAAAACAAGAACCTCAAAAAAGGCATGTTTAAATCTTGAATCCCAATGGAGTTTAAAAAGGCTCAGGCCACTTGGAATGTTATCTTCAGTGTTTAGAAAGAATCACGATAAATATGTGCTCAAGCCCATGCCAAGTTTGTTTTTTCAAGTTAAAACATCACTTTCTAGGCAGCAGAAAAACTTTTTGGTGTTACCCAGTTTTTATCCAAAGGAAATTTGACAATGTAAACTTACAATAAGGAGTAAAAACACTGGCTCTTTGGGAATTTCTTTTATTTTGACTTAAAATTTTTCATCAAACAGTTTATCAAGTCGAGTTTTTGTATTGGAAGCAGACATGTCTTATTTTTATAGGATGCTTTATTTGAAGTATAGCACAGTAGAGTCCAGCATAAGTCATCTGGTCACTTGCAGACTTTTTGTAGAGTGCTTTTCAGAATGTAATACATAAAATATTAGGATTTTAGGTTTTTTAAATCCTGTTCTTTAAAAACTGTTTGCTTGTTTTCCTGTCCCAAGTGCAAAATATGGCAATGGGTGATCAGTGTATTAAAATATTTTTTTTTAAGGAATCCAGCTGTGACAAGTTTATCAAAATTGATTTTGTAATTTTGGTTTATATTAGCAATACCTAATGGCAGCAGGCTCTCAGATACTTTTAATGCTATCAGTCTCAGATAATGCTATGTAATTTTTTACTTTTATTTAGTCACAGGGATATAGTGAAGCTAGGAATAAAAACTTCAGTATGCAGCTCTGTGGTATAATGCATAGAAACTGTAGAATCTTGTAGCTGCAGCAATGACAATGTAATTCAGGCTTTACTTTCACTCTCCCCTCTTCCTCCCTCCCCCTGTGCCATGTGGAAGATGACAAGGGCCTTTTTGACTCTTTATTTAGTGTGATCTGGAGCAGTTTTATACTGTCTCCCAATATGACCTTTTGTGATTGAAGCTGCTGCTTATTGTGTCGGATTTTTTCTTTCTGTGTCAGATTTGTAGAAATGTTTGAGCTACTTGTATGGTAGGAGGCAGAAAAGTTTGGCTTTGTATTAATTTTAAACTGTTTTGAGCTTTGCTTTTTGAATCTTTGAAATCCAGAATAATGATGAGTGGTAAAGCTTTGTTTGTTTGTTTTGCAAAAAAACAATTACTTTGCATATAAATAGGCAAAGCTTATTGCAGATAGTTCTAAGATAAAACTCCCTTCCTTTGAGCAGGTAGCAGTACAACTAAATGAAAATAATCCTTTTTTTTATATACTGCATTTTTTCTCCAACTTTTCTCCCCAGTTCCTTCCTTTGCTTTCCTTAGTACAGTAGGATTTTTATGCTATTTCATCTTTTCTTGTTATCTAATTTATTTGAGTTTAATTGTAATGTCTTCTACATGTGTCTTTAATCTGCTGCAAATGGATTTTCTTCTCCTTGGTGGATCTCAAATACTAATATTGTTGGCCTGTCAGAAAGGAGGGAAAAAAATGCAGGAACCACCTTCATTCTCACAGAACCAGTTGTTCACAGTGAAGTAGTTTTTGATCTTTTATCTTACTAGCTTCTACCCCCCTGTTCCTCTACTAGCATTTAATGTTACTTTGGGCCTCAGGTTGGATGGGCAGCAGATGGCTTACTGAACTGTAAGGGAAAAAATAGTGTTATGTCTTTCAAGGTCTGTTAGTGTATTTAGAAATACAGCATCACAAGTGTCAAAATTGAGGTACTTCTTGTTTTGGTAACATTAGGAAAAAACTTAGTGTCTGTCAGTAGAAGAAAAATTGAGGAGCTGTGTTCCTCAGAGAAGTAAACTGAATTCTGTTTACACAGCTATGCCAAGCCTTCCTGCTTTTTCAGTTTTGTTATTTTTCTAAATTAACTAGTTTGGTCATAATTTAAAGGTTATTTTTTTTTTTTAATAATGAAGCATTAAGTGGATGATCAGTATTTTGTCAGGGGTGATGTGCCAAGTTATAAGAAAAATAGAAAGTAAGTTAGCAAATGGACTTTTAGTGTCTTGCTTCTGTAAGGAAACAGCTTCTGCTGTTTTGGGAATCCAGAAGTAGCTGGTTATGAGCATCAGCTCCTGTTTGCAGATGCCTCTTGCAGTTTGCCTTTGCTTCTGCATCACAGATACATTTTTGGCCTATATCTATAGACCCTCAGCATTGGATTTGAGTGAACTGAGGATCTCTGTGTATGGGTTTTGGCAAGAGCATTTGATGCATCCTTACATTTTGAATCAGAAGAAAGTTCTTAAATAGAAACCTGGAATTGTACTTTTTTTTTTTTTCCTGAGCTCTTAGGAGTTAAGTACTCTGCATTGCTTTCTTTTTACAGCGGTGCTGCAGTTCACCTATTTGTATGCAAAATGTCCTTTATGAATGTGTAGTCCTGGAAACGGTGATGTGCACTGTGTATTTTTTTTTTTGTAACCAAATTGCATTTTTATTACAATTCAATAAATTGTGGAGATTTGTTTTTTTTTTTTGACCTTTTTGTGATTTTCTGATCTCGAACACTTAAATATGATCCAGATTGTTAAGGAGAGAAATTTGTTACTAGCTGAAGTCTGCCTTACCCCGAGGCTCAGCTAATCTGTCAATGAGCCATGGTACTAAAGCAGCAGAGCACAGAATATTCAGACCTCTTTTCCTGTCTTTAGATTGGACGGGTTTAGATGAAGATGAAGATGCACATGTCTGGGAAGACAATTGGGATGATGACAATGTTGAAGATGATTTCTCCAATCAGTTAAGGTAATTTTTTTTTTTACTTCCTAGTCTAGAAGATGGGTAAAATGTTTAAAAGGTCATTGATAATATCTGAAAGCTTGAAATCATCTTAGTTTAAAAAATAGAGATCTGAAATGGAAATAATTGAAAGCTTTGCTTTGTGCTTTTCTCTCTAAAGCCTTTCAGAACTGGATTGAAGGGATTACAGCACAGTTTGAAGTACTGATCAACATTTCATCTTTTAATAATTGTACTGTGAGCCCTGACGTGTGCCTAATGTCACTGACTTGTACACAATTTAGTACAAAGATTTCTGCAAATTGTGATAGTTGGCACTTTTTCAATTTAACACAAATCCTTTTTCAAAGGACTCTTCTAAATGTGTGAAGATTGTGAATTATACTTCAAAGATTAATGGCAAGGGATTCAAGACTCTTTTTGTCCTATGTGGTATGCAAAATATATTTTTACTGTTTTTTTCTATACCTTCAAAATGCATTGCTTCTCTTTGTCCAAATGGACAAATCTTCCAGAGATGAGTTATCTATAATAATGTTGAGGTTCAGTTTTTCTGTGAGGTGAGTATGCTGTTTGTAAGTAAGAACAGCAATGTAATTGTGTATCACATGCTTTAAAAAAAGCTTCCACAATTTGGATACCTCTAATCCAGTTTTAATCCTCTCTGTCACTTGTAGTTTCAGTTAATCCTTTACTGATGCATAATTATAATTTAAATTGTTGCAAGCACCAATACAAAGTCACATTTTACAATTATTCCCTCAGAATGTTGCATAAGGAGCAAACTATCTATAATACAGCTTGATTAAACAGTTCTTGGGTTCATCTCCTGTGAACTCTGTTGAAAATGATGCATTCTGTAGTAGATGCAAAAGTAACTGTCTTCGGTATAGTTGTTTCTTACAGGGTTGAATGGCAGCTAAGCTGTAATATTGGGGAAACAAGTTGATACACAATAAAACTGACTTTCAAGGGATAATGTAATTCTTGATAAACACAACTGATCCCCACAAACCTTCAATAACTGTGCCTTAATTGTAGCCTGGAGTATTGGTGACTGCATATTAGTGTTAAAATGATAGTTTACAATGTTGTTTGGTTGCAGTGTGTTTTTACTTCATCTTTACAAAGAAATCGGTACAGGTCTCCACTTCTAAAATTTCCCTACTAAGTACCTGGACTAATGTGAGAAATCTTTAGATATTTGGGCTGTTTTGTATGTTAAGACTAGGGGATCAAACAGGATGCAGTTCTGGGTGGTGCATTTGAAGGCAGATGAGAAGCAAAGTGGGGACAGGGTGGGAGAGATAATGTTTATGGTTGCTAACTTGCTGTCCTGTCCACAGCTAAGGGGAACAAAGCAATCCTTTTCCCTTTTTGTTTCTCAGTGGAAGGTAGATCACACCAAGATTTAGAAATTGTGCACTCTGCTATTTTTATTTTTTAAAATTTAAAATTATTTTGCAAGTACATGAATTCAAATAGCTCAGATCAGTGAGCTCATTTGGTTTATGGAAATCTTGAGAATAATTGCTAAAAGATAATTTTTTTTCTGATGTGTCTGGAGTTGCTGCAGACACAGGTGCTGCTTTGTGCCATATGGTTGTGCTGCAGTCATAGTGGGTCAGAGGGTAATAACTATGATTAAGCAAGTATTTGGATTTTTCACTTTGAAGTCACCTCTAGTTGATGTAAGATACTAAGCTGAAGCTGAAAAGCTTTTGAGTAAATGAGGTTAAGGTTATTGGTATGAACCAAAATTAGTATGACATCTTCATATTCTAAAATGATTGTGTATTGTGCAGTATATTTAATTTAAACAAAATTGGTATGATTTATTTGTATACTTTAATATACCTATCTTT
This sequence comes from Calypte anna, assembly GCF_003957555.1. Classification (NCBI taxonomy): domain Eukaryota; kingdom Metazoa; phylum Chordata; class Aves; order Apodiformes; family Trochilidae; genus Calypte; species Calypte anna. The sequence goes on along the minus strand of NC_044245.1, from coordinate 25,525,818 downwards.
TTTCTATACAGAGCTGAATTAGAAAAACACGGCTACAAGATGGAAACCTCATAGTTTTTCCTGACTATGGAGTGGTTTAACATTGAACTGTGGATAGACTGTATTGAGGAAAGGAGAAAAGCTGGAAAATGAGACAACGCAGTTAATTCATTACCTGCTTGGATTTATTATTGTTTTGTATAAAAAATAAAGTTTTTAATCTTAGTCTAGTCATATGTTCAGACTTCACTAAGCTGATAACTTGTGGGGTTTTTTGTTCTGGAATGCCTTGTGTGACAGAATTCATGGAGTTACCTAGAGTGCTACTAAAGCTTCTTCAGTGGCTGGTGGTATTACACCAGCTCCCATCGTGGAGAACCAAAAAAGCATTACCAGAGTGAAGACAAGTGAATGTTTCTGTCACAGGGAGTGTGGAGATGTCAAAAAGAAATAAAATACTCATGTATTCCAATTAAAATGCAGCAGAGTTAAAAAGGAATTTCGGGGAGTGATAAAGCTTCTTTTGCCTCAGGATTTTATTTCATAATGACTCTTTTTTTCTTAGTGATTTCATGTGGGTGCCAGTTTGATAGTGTCAAAAGATAAGATATACTTTAAAGTGCATCTTAAAACAGCAGAAATCCAAACTCTCCAATCTTGTCTTGTCATTTCTCGAGCCTGTTGAGAGATCTCTCTGGAGGTGAGAGAAGTTCTGTTCTCATGCTTATTTAAGCCTAGGAATCTCTGCTGAAATTGCCTCCAATTTGCTGGTTGCAGCAGTTTGTCTGTATCACACAAACATGCCTGCTGAGAACGGAAATCAAACTTCCAGCTCGTTTCATGGAGGCCAACAAATAGTTGCCAGATAGATGCAGCGGTAGTGACTGGATTCGATTACTCTCTGAACTAGAAAACAGAAGGTGGAAATTACAAAACCTATTACCAATTCCATGAAACCTCCCCAAAGGAGCTGTTAAAGCTGGTGTAAGCAAAGACAGGGGGAGATGTGACAATCCTGGAACTGTAGTCCAAATGTGCAAATAAAAACCTAAAACTTTATTTACCCCTTTATTAGTTTGTGTACATACTGAATTTGAATCAGCTGCTTGCTTTTTCAGCAGTTCACTGTAGAGAAGCAGAGATTTTTTTTAAGGGAAGCACTCAACATAAAGGTTTTAGTTGATGGACATGCAGTAATGGTATTAAATGCTTTAACCTTGTTAACTAAATAACTGTGTGCCTTATGATTGCCTTTATAAATGCAAAATGCTAGAAAGCTTCCCTGCCCCAAAATAAGGTGGTACTATACTTATGGAGGAGGCAAGAATTTCTTTGACCCTTACTTCTTTCTGAAGATCCAGCCCTGTAAAGACTGGGCAATTCCTAATGTTTCTGCAAAGCAAAGTGTTTCAGATTTGGGTGCCTTCAGGTTTGTCCAGTTCTGTAGTGCTTGGGAAAGAGAAGGGAGGCCCCTTAAAGTAGAATTGTCCTATGCTCAAGGAAATGACTTGGTCAGATGTGTGGTTCATGCAGTCCAGTTCAGTAGAATACAAAGATCTGGGGTTCATATTTCAACAAGTTAAAAAAAAGAAAGGTCTGTGTATTGAGCAGCAAATTGCAATGCAAACATCATCAAGGTAGTGTTGGGAGTTTAAGACAAAAGTACTTTCAGGACAACTGGAATTGCTGGTGGTGTGAACACATCAATATTGGGAAGTTGAGTAAAGAGACTGACCAAAAGAAGCCTACAGAAAAATTACAGAACCTTCTGGTGTGATCTTTGGGCAAGAACAGCTGCTTTGCATTACAGGATTCTGGAAACCTCAGTAAAGCAGCCCTGTCCCATTCAATTGCGAGCAGCAGGAGGAAGCCACTGAGGCAGGAAAGCATCCTTACCTCAAGAAGTCTTCCTTGGTGTCTGCTGAGCCTCATGTATCTTTTTCTGCTTTCTTCACAAAAGCAGAACTGGAAGGGGAAAAAAATGTATGAGAATGTAGCTTACTGCAAAATCAAGCACTATGTGGATGCTGATGGTCTGTATGATTACTGAATTTTTTTCCCTCATTTATTTCATGGTCATACAATTCCTCTGATTTTAAACTTTCTTGGATAAAAATGGAAGGTTTGTTGTTTTGGAGGGAGGTTGAAGTGGTTGTCCACCATGCCACCGTAGCAATTCACACTAATTTATCTGCTGTACAACTTTAAAAGGTGCTAATCACTCCATGTATTCCAAACTCAAATGGCTTGAGATTTTTTGATGGATCATGCTTGTCTTCCCTGTGCCACCTTCCAGTGCTCCCTGTTAGCATAGGAATCCATGAAGTCTGGGAGGTGGGAATGCTTTGGGGGTTTGAGGGAGGACATGCTGAGAGAAGACAGGTTTGAGAAGGAGGATCTGCAGACTGCTGAGGGTGGGAATGTGGAGATGGAGCAGGTTGGGCAAGGATCTGAGCACAGGAGAGGTTGGGCTTTCCAGTTAAGTAGGACAAGGTGGAGGTGTGCATGTGGCGATTGCTTGGGTGTGGGCTGCTGGGTCGTCTCTGTTCACTGTTGTGGGAAGAAGATTAAGGTCACAAAGAGGGTGGTGTCTCCCCCTGTTTGGGGACCTAAGCTTCTTGTCAGCCTATCCCTCAGCTGAGCCTTGGGACTTGGACAGTGTCATTCAACTGAGCCATGCTGGGGTGGGCAGCACCGGGCTCTATGCTTCCCTCTGTGAAGGCTGAAGGGGCTCTTTGCAGCCTGGGGAAGGCCGAGTCACTCTGGCCTGAATGTTGAATGAGTCCTAGGCAAAGAAAGCCCTGTTCAGCCAGCTCAGAGGAAAGCTCTGAAGAGACCCTGACTGCCAATGAGTTTGTCACCCTTGCTTTACCTTGGTCCTTAAGAATATACACACGCATAAGAAGAAATGCAAAGTTACAGATAAACACATGAAATGGGGAGCTGGCAGAATGAAGGCTGTCTGGAAAGCCTTAGATTCAGCTCTTTTGTCTTAGGAAAGCCCTTGGTGTTTTCCAATCATGTCCTTGTCTCCTTTGCCAGCTTACAGAACAGCACAAGCAGCTTCTCTAGATACTTTGTGCTCCTGGGTCACTCTGTGTCCTGTTCCCTGCTCTCTGCACTGTGTCCACACTGTGCTGTACCTAACAACTCCGTTTGGGTCTCCATGTCACAGCAGTCTGCGTGCTGAGCAAATAAATGCTCCAATACAATTCCCATCATCCCAGGGAGACAGAGAAGTACACTCCTGAAGTGCACGCTAATTTTTAAGTGCTTGGTGTGAGACCCCAGGACCTCGAGTTTCACTGGATTCAGTAGTGTGTAAAATGCTCTGCACGTCCGAGTGGTTCTTTGGCTTCAGTTACTGCTGTGCAGATTCAGCATTTCTGCCGATCAGGATTTATGGGGTATCAAGTCAGCCACCCAGAAAAGGAAGGACACACATTACAACCTTTGCAGCTTTTGTAAGGAATGAGGCAGGACTCCACAAGTTGCTACCTTCCCCTGCTAGCTTTTTCTTGAGCCTTATTTTTTCTTATCCTGCTTTTTCTTGAACACTAGCAAGGGCTAATAAGTCCCCTGAGGGAGGGAGTGAGTGTAGGAAAATACATGATCATAAAATTAAAGACTGGAAGGATACATATGTATGGAAAAAGGAATGTATATTGCACAGTTCCAGTCCCAGCATTTCCTATCTGGTGTCTGACTTTACAGCCCAAATAATAGTCTTTTAGTGCAGATACGATTTTGTGTTTGCATAATAATAGAGCTGAATTTCATTTAATTCCAAGGCATGCAGAGAAGTAAGAAGATTGATGCCCAGAAAGTTTTTGTGATGGAATTTTACTGAAGAATGAATGTTATATAACATTTCAAACACACGGAGATCCTTCAAGATGAAGTGTGTGATACAAATGTAAAATGTTTGCAAACCATAATTTGGCAACCATTTAAAAATCTCAGTCAATATTCCAACCTCTTACATGCAGTAGGTGAGATCCTTTGTCAGATGAGAGCTAAGGGCAGTGAATGTGAGATTCATTAAGTAATTATATAGGAACATTAATTTAAAATTAATTTCAACGGTTGTCTTAGACATTAGCAACCAAATTAGGAGACCAAAGGCAAACAGTAATGCAGCTTAATACTTTTAATAAATGAAGGCATTTGAAATTATTTACATAAATCAGATGATAAGCCTTCATTTAATGGGCTTCCAAATGCTTCCCACCTCCCCTTCCAGTTCACCTTTGCATGTTTCCAGGATGTGGTCATGATCTGCATCTCCCTGGATCTCATTACATTGTGCTTTTCTCAACTCCTTCCTACACTGGCTTCATAATAAATGTTCAGACTTTCTGGAATTTGTTAGTGTGAGCTGGAAGCTTTTAATGCTTCTGAATCTACAGTGCTGGGAGGCATGGGGAAGGAAAGAAGCCACCATTGACAAAAACCCCCAGGAAAATAAATGGTGGAGAATGGAAAAAAAAAAAAAAAAAGCTGATTAAGGTATTGGGGGATGCTTGCCTACAGGCAGGGCAGGGAGATGAAAACCAGTCCATCAGTATGTCAATGGGTCACATGTAATGGATAATGACCATCCCTTTTCATGTTTTCTGCAGTGAGCTCAAGGCTCTTAATGAAAAGGAACAGGCACTGCTCTGGATTTACATTGCACCTGATGCAGGCTCTGGCAGCTCACTAACAATGTGAATCCAGGCCCTGCCAATGCTCCAGCCACTGGCTTCCAGTTCCCCCTGCTATGAGTGGAATTAAATACACTTCCCCAGGGACCTGGTGGGCTGTGAGATGTGAAAGGAAAGACAGGGCAGCTGAGGAGGGTGGTGTTGGGCTTTGTTTCCCTTTTTGGTGGCATTTGTTGGTAATGTATTGAATAGAATTTGGTGGAAATATACAAGGCAAGCCTCAAACATCTGTAAAGATTGAAAAAACAAGTTGTCCCAGTCACAGGGCTGTTTGGTAGTACTGTCAAGTTGGCAGTAATGCTGGTACCTTCTTTTTTAAGATGTGAGTGACAAACCAGCTTTGGGATAGCTGGATGTTATCAGGAAATCCAGGAAACATAGATGTAATGATTCTGTTTGCTGTCAGCTCAGTACCACTTTTTTACATGAAAGAGAACTTGTTCAGGTCAGAAATGCACAAAAAAGCATCAGTTCTAGCAAAAGAGTTTGATCAGTCTGACTGTGAAGGTTTTAAGATCAGCTTGCCTTCTCCCTTCCCAAGCAGCCTGTTGTGTCCCTGGGCAGACAAGTGTAAGCTTGTGTTTGAACTGGCAGAATTAAGACCCAAGCACATTTTCTTCTTGGCCAGGAGTTCACCATGAAGGAGGATTCCAGCAGGATATCAAGGGCAAGCAGGAAACTGTGGCAGTGAGAGGCCAGACTGAAAAAAACCAAAACAAACCGACAACAAAACACAACAAATCCTTTCTACCCGAAGGGTAAAATGGGAAAGGATGAATCACTCTGAAGCAGAAAACAGCATCTAAGAGGGTACGTCAGCACATCACATGGCACCGCTGTTGAATGGCTATAAAGAGGGATTTACTCCAAATTACAGATGTGAAATATATAGACCTCTAATGTAGCCAGTAGCATAGATGGATCCATTGCAAAGCTATTGGTTCAGTGGCTTTTTAGGGCATATTAATTTATTCTTCCTCTGGGCCATATTAAAAATGCAGGGGGTGCAGTACAAAGCAGACCTGAGTTCAGTTCTCTGGCTCTTCTGCTGCAGAGCCCATCTCCTGAGTGCTCAGTATGGCTCCTCAGTCTGTTCAGAACCAGGTTCTGGCTGCAGCTGATCCCTGGTACCACAGAAGAGGAATGTGCTGTGTAGGTGTGGCAGTGCTGTGGGTTGCCTACTTGGAGCCTCAGCTTCAGCCTAGGAATGTGACTTTCCTCAAGCCTCTGGCTTGATATTTCACAGATAAAACATTAGGTGCTAAGAACTTAAGGGATTTCATTAAAACATGCACTGAATTCTGGTGTTTGCTCAGCTATTCTGTGATCAACATGCATTTGAGGGGCAAAATACTGTCTTACCTACAGACCTGTGTCTACTGTCTTACCCTGTGAGCATGGGTAAGATTCCATTGGTACTGTCCATCTTTCCCAGGACATCATTTCTGGGCATCACTAGGCTGCAGCTTGTCTCATTAGAGATTGCCTGTTTCCCTTGGCAGGTACTTGCTGTCTGTACCACCATGAGAGCATGGCATGGGGTAAGTCTTAGGTATTAGGGCAGCTAAAAGAGCAATTTAAAACCAATGGGTAGAGATTTGATTGCAACTTGATGGAGCTGCAGAAACTGTGACTCATCTTAAATAGAATATATATTACAGTTATAAATAGCATTCTTTTTTTTTTTTTCTTCTGTTGCAATGACATATTTAGAAATTACTGTTCTTTTTAAAAATAACTTAGATGTTACACAGATATGTGGAGCTTGCACGTTACATTGTTTATACAGAAAACCTGCACTTTAGCAGTAGCTTTCTGTCACATCAGGCATCCATGGTGCTTTTACAAACACAGCATCAGATGTAGTCCCCCTGTTCTAAGACCCTCAGTGAGGCAGAAACAACACACAGAACACTCCGCCAGAGAGGAGGCAGTGGGTTGTGATGCTCACTGGTAAAACAACATGAATAATGGATATTTGAGGGCAGGCCCAAGAAAGAAAAGAGAAGTCCCCTGAGTGAAGAGGTTAGGATGAAGCAAAGGACACCCTGGTTCAGCTTCAGTGGATAAAATAGACTGGATCCAGATATTTTTGGACTGAAAAAACAATCCTGGATTGAAATGAGTTCTCTTCCTAACTTGAAGAGCAGGTTACCTGCTCTTCATAGAGAATGTCATAGAGAATGTCATAGAGAACATGGTCAATTTCTTTGATCTGGGATAGTGTGAGTGGTGATCCGATTGTAGTTCTCAAATTCCTTTATGGAGAAGAAAATTGTCCCATAAGGAGATGGCTTTTTAACCTCACAGTAAAGGCAGAGGAAGAGTGAGAGACTGGAAGCTTAAGCTAGACAGATTCAGGCTGCACATTTTTATAGTAGGTTCTGAACTGAGACACTGAAAGATTTTTCTCCCTCAGAAGTAGTCATCTGTCCACCATGGAGCTGGTAATCAAGATCAGGCTTCTCCTTGAGGCTCTGTGATGGCTGAGCAAGAGGGTATAGGTGTGAGGCAGGAATGGCAGGATGGAAATATGGAAATTAAAGGTGATAAGTGTAGGTGAACTTTTTAGTCCTTTCTTGGCATAGCTTTCCTGTTCTCCTGCTCAGAGCTGCAGTGGTTTTTGCTGTGCATTAACAGTACACAGTGTGAGTTCATATTGTACCATCTTGAACCTCTTCCACAAAAGAAGGCACTAAATCAGGCAGTCTGCCTCCCAGGTCCCTATAACCTCCTGCTTTGGCTTCATTGATGTCAAAGGATATTTACCCGTTTCACATTGGTGTGGGATCAGAACCTGGAGCCTAAGAACATGGAGCAAAAATGATCTGTAGCCATGGACTCAAGGAAGCACCACAGGGTTGTGGTGTGTATTGAACTTCTCCCCCTGCACCACTGGACTCCTGGGTCCTTCTCCATGTAAGGGGCACAGAAGACTGCAGAGATTTAAACACAATGCCTTAACTAGATATAAACTCCTTACAAGCTTTCAAATATTGAGTAAGGTGTACAAATTCCCCAATATTTGATGCTTCAAAAAAAGAGCACTGGTTTGAGTCTGGTGGCTGGAGTCCATCCTGCTAGAAGCTGTGTTGTGAGCTGCAGCTTTGTAAATTGGAAACACAGAAATTATTTATTCGCCTAGGAAGTCATATTAGCAAGAGCATTCAGGGAGCTTACTCCTCGTTTCTGCTGAAGTCTGTTCCAAGAGGTGGAATAGTCTCATGCTGTTCTCACCTGTGCCTATCCTGTAAGGTTTTAAAAACGGGAAAAAAGGGCAGGGAGAATCTACAGAACTGATTCAAGAGAAGATTTCCATGGCAAGAAATGCAAATATTCTCCTGTTCTGCACACTGACAAGGTAGCTCAGAGGTGTCACAGTACAAAAAACTTTAATATAGCAAAGGTCCCATGTGCCCAAAGAGCAGCTACAAGAGGTCAGACCATAGGGTTTGTGGACAGAGGGGTCACCTGCTGGGAGAGCCTGGCTGGGAGGAGCATCCCTACAACCAAAGCTTCCTGTGGGAGACATGCCACTAGTGCTGCTATTAGGAGGATGTGGGTGTCCTGTTTTGAGTGAGGCAATGGTCATGGAGGAGAATTTTTTCTTCATGGGAGGATGTCTCCATGGAGAAGACTGGTAACTTTTTACCACTATGGTGAGCAACAGTGATCATCTGAGGCACTTCAGCATCAGCCCTGTAGTGAGCACCATTAATGTCATCACTGATTGCTCTCACTGAGACTTCAAGTGATTGGAGAAACTGCCCAACGTTCACAAAAGGAGTGGTACCTCTTCAACCTATTGCTGGAAAATCCTGAAAACATACATGGTTAGTTTGAGAAGGGATTGGGTAAGTCAAATATTGTGTTAGTGGAAAAACATAGGAGGAGGAAAAAAAAATTAATTGTAGGCACAGGAAGAGAGATGTAGAAATGCAAAAAAGGGAGAAGCCACAAGAGCCATGGAGCTGATGAGGATAAGAAATGTTGAATTCAGCCTGGGACCACCTCAGTGACAAAGGATCCAGCACTCCTCAGAGAGGTACGTGTTGCATCAGGATGAATGCCTGCACCTAATCTCCACACCTGAGCCCTGAGTTTCACCACGGTCTGGTATGCAGAATGGTACGAGGGCCTGGGTTGTGCCTCTCTGTCTGTACATCAACATATCTGTCTTACGACATGAAAGCAAGCTCCCAGTTGGATGTCCTTTGAGGAGAAAGCTTCCCCTGGGCAGATGCTCCTTCTGCAGGATGGTGTTCTGGTTTTGCTTACTTTTAGAGCCTGGAAGTAGTTGCTGGTTTCCAGGACACTTCACCGTACAGTCCATTGCACATCCCCCGCTGGGCACACCCTGTGGCATTAAGCAGGTTTTCTCTGGACAGAATTTTTTATTTTTCAGCAAATATTTAGCTCCTGAGCCAAGACTCTCTGTGGGAATGTACTATGTTGGGCTGGCTACACATTTCAGATCTGAGATAAGGGTAAACACTGAAGAGAGCATGAGATTGTACAAGGGTTACTGCCAATCCTTATCCCAGGGCAGGCTGCAGCTGAGCTGTCAGAGATCCTCTTCCACACCTTTGCCTGCCATCCATCAGCAGTGAACCTCTGCCCTGGGTATAGAGGTGGCAGCCAGACCCACTGGTGATTTGCCACACGAGGTGTCTCAGTCCACCACTTGTCATCCAGAGTTTCAGCAGCTCCTGTGTCTATGTTGAGAAAATGGTAATAAATAAAAGTTCCGTTTTGGGGGGAACCTCCCACTGTCTATTAGCGAATATTTCTGGTATTATAAGGAATCTGCATTCTGATCTGTTGGTCATTTTTATCTGGTAAAGTTTGCTGCATTTCTAGCAGTGTCGGTCTCACTATTTTCAGTCACTCAACACTTAATGTTTCTGAAATTTTCTTCTTCTTAGAAAAGATACCTCATTGTTTGCTTTGTCCTGCCAAAACAGTCTTCCTCAGGTTGCCAGAGCTGCCTGCAGGCTCACAGACTGCAGGAGAACTTCAACCACAATACAACCCATACCTTCCCTGGGACTTGACCCAAATGGGTCTGTATTTTGTTACAGTCCCATGGTCCCCTTATCCTCCAACCTCCCCTCTGTCCTTCTGCCTTGGTCAGGAGATTTAGCAGAGGTGGTCACCCACAGATATTTCACTTCTAGTGTACAGGGTTAAAAACTCTCCCTGCTCAGAAATGAGTCAAAGTATGTGAAGAGGTATGGGGACAGAGAAAGGTCCACAGAGCTCTGGATCACCAAGCATGGGCTTCTCTTGGAGGAGTCAAAGGCAGTGTGGTAGGAAGAAGAGCACACGCTGCCTCCTCAGAGGGGTCAGCACTGTGATAACACAGTATCACAGCTGTTTTCAGTGTGCCACTTAACTACTACCACAGGCACTCTTACAATTAGCAAATAAGTGAATTACATGCTATTAATGATCACTAGAAATTCCTATAAGAATTTTCTATTAAAATGGCCTTTCATGTTACCAGAGGCCAATGCTCGCTTTGATAGTCACCCATTGCTTCCATGGCTTTGAAGTTGTATTTCTGTTTCATTTGAAATAAAACGGAGCAAAGTCTTAATATTAAAATCAGATATCTGTGTTTATTATCATCAGAAATGCATTCATATTTCAAGGAAAAAATAAACCCGCCTAAAAATCACTGGGTGATCACAAGATAGATGCTCAAAAAAGGTTATAAAGTGACAGGGTGGAAATCTATGCTCCTGGTAATGAGATGGAAGTTGAGTAACAACAAAGGCATCGTACATAAAACAGGAGGTGTGCAGAGCTGCTTTACTGTAAGGGTCATCGAATCACACACGTGGTGTTGGGGAGTTGGCACTGCTGATTTTGCTGGAGATTCAGCAATTTAAGTAACCTAATCAAGTGTCATAATTGATTGGAGGTTCATTTCCTCTCTTGGAAATCATTAAGGGTGGTCATTGCTTGTTAAAAACATTTCATACTCCCTGCAATGGAGCGAAGGCATTTCTCCCCCTCATGGACAGAAAGCCATTGCCAGCATGCAGCCGGGGAGCTCGATGCCCCTAAAATGGGATGCAAGTTCCCCAGAGATGGAGGGAGCCCTGCCAGGAGGATGACAGGTTTTTCATGGCAGCTTCCCCAGCCATTAGCATGCTGCACTTGATGCTGGGAGGGCTGCACACTGGGAAGTGGTGCTGTGGGTTGCTTCCTTCTTTGTGCAAAGAGCCAAGATCAGGGGACTTTATTACTCAACTTGCTGAAATGCAGAATTGCCAATTAAATCCTTCCCTCTGAGGCTGAGAAGCCATCCCATCCACCCCTCATCCCTGCACAAGGGGTTGCAAGGAAGACCTGACTCCTGACCCTTCAGGCCCCATACCCACTGGGGACCCACTGGCCCATTTGCAGGGGGAGCTGGAGCCTACAAAACCAGTCAAACCCCACACTTAGGGGGGACATTCAGCTGCCATCTATGTGTAAAAAAGCTGTCCAAGGGCAGAGGTGTCCAGGGTGTCAGGCACCATGGGTGTGAGATCAGTTCTCACCCCTTCCTCCTGGTGACTCTTGCCTACAGCCAGGCACAAGACCTCTCACTGCCAGAGCACAGGTCTGGCAAAGGGGATCACTACTGCAATGCCCCATCCAGATCCCAGGCACATTTAGTGGTGTTAAACACATCCCATTTTACCTGTAGAGAGCAAAGCATTGATTCTTTAATGTGTTTTGAAAGAACATGTCTTGTATTTAGACCATAAGAGAGATAACACAATCCCTTAAAATTTGGCAGAAGGAGTGTTTCAGTCCATAGGAAAGGCTTTTTAAAATCTATTTTAGAAAGCACTTGGAAAATAGCCAGCTTTATTTCAAAATTAAATGTAACCACTACTAAAGAGCTGCCATCCTGGTAAATCAGAACTTCTCACCTCCAAACACACAATATGGTTTTCATCCAGTGAGCAGATTTCTATGGGCTCCACAGAAGTACTTTCACCAGGTAGCTACACCTTTGTGCCATCTTAGTGTAATTATGGTAATCAGAAAAGCCAATTACAGAGGAGCAACCTACTAGAGACACAATATTCCAGGTATATACTAAGGGTGTTCTGTTAAAATTGGGAAAAGTCCTCTGTTTCAGCAGCAGGAAGAAAAGTCTCCCTCACTATTTTTTTCATGCTTCATTTCAGTGCAGACTGAAATATAATTTCATTTATATTTTGCTCCCTGGTAAATATTTGTATTTTAAAATAACACATTAAAGCTTTGAGCCTGAAAACACTAATGCACAAGGGTAACCTTATTTACACATTAGGAATATTTTAGTCAAATGGTCTAATGTTTGCAGAATCAGATTCTGAAAAATAATGCATTGTTTCATATTGTATCACTATTGGTGCAAAAATTAATGGATGCATTATTTAAATCAGGCATTTAGAGAGAGGCTTTGAAGCCCAGCTGGTTTTGGCTATTATATTGTTGGAAGAAACACGTAAATAAAATCGGAGGGAATGGGAATTGAAAATAGAGGGAATGAAATGGAAACACATAGTATGTTCAAGTTATGAGGCACACCTGCTTCAGCCTGAAATGTCCTAGATTCAGAGCAAAAGCAATTTTCAAGCTTCCTTCCAACACAGGATTTAGTAAAACTCTTGGTCTGTCTTTTCACGTCTAAAAAATCCTTTTATCATTTTGGTCTCCATCAGTCTCAGAGGTTAAAGCTTCCCTTTCAGCTCTGATTATCACAGATGTGGCTCTGTGTGAGTGGAGACTCTGATTTTACCCAGGACCGGCCTTTACATTCAAACTCAAATGTCTTTTCTTCCAGAGTTCACACATACCACTTTGTTTAATGCTCTGGATATTAAGTATGGTCTTCAGAAAGAAGAACACTTGGGACTTTGCTGAAGTCAGATCACTTTTTAAGCAGAAGAGTGAACGGTCCTTCAGCTGAGGTGGCGAGCTCTGCTTGCTCAGATGGTGGAAGGAAGAAGGTCTACAGGCAATGCTGCTAGATGAAACTTAGCAAACCTTTCCTGTAGGGAAATGAAATATTACCACACATTGGCCAACACAAGTGTTGAGTTAATTAATTTCTGTCACCTTTGAGTAGCTGCTGTGGTCTTGTTGCCTCTGTGGTCTCTGTAGGAGGGATCCCCATGGAGGTTGGGCTCAAAGCACACTCACTGCACACTGAGGTGGGTGAGCTGGAGCTCTGAGTCCATGTGGAGATGCTGTGTTCTTAGATGGTTAAGAGGCTCCTCCCTCTTAATTTATAAGAGGCATATATTATTATTAATATAATATAGAGGCATATATATTATTAATTTATAATGAATTTATTTGTAGTGAAATGAGGCAATCAGGTGCCACTAATTCCCATGGAGTGGCATGAGCTTGTGTTAAGCCCATCTGTGCCTAATTAGGGTGGGCCCTCACTGCGCATGAGCAGGATTAAGGGGCCAATAAAAGGTAAGTGGTGAGGCTTGAGTGGCACAGCTGGCTAGTATGCAGTAACAAGAAAACCTGAGCAATGCTGTAGGCCGCGGGCTTGAGATTCCTCAAAGCCTCACCCTGACAGCGATGAGCTCTAGTGGAGCAACAAAGGTAGTGCAGTGCTGAAAGCAGCAGTTAAAGCCAAGCATGCCGAGATTGTGAGTTCCAGTGTGAGCTGAGTTTGTGATTCAGGCCTTACCTTTTATTGGCCCCCTAATCCTGCTCATGCGCAGTGGGGGCCCGCCCTAATTAGGCACAGGTGGGCTTAACACAACCTCACGCCACTCCATGGGAATTAGTGGCACATGGTTGCCTCATTTCACTACATTTATTAAATTAATAATTTAGTAGTAGTAGAATGAAACCTATATTTAAAAAAATCCCCCACTGGAACACCTAGCTAAGTGACCTGTATCCCGCCCTGTCACTTTTTAGTCACAATCCACTTTCTGTTTTATGCATGAGCCACCAAGCTGTGGAGACCAGCCCCTTCTCACACACTCCTTTGGCAATACTTGGGACATTTTGCTCAGGCGTGCACAAGGGAGTTCCCAAAAGCAGCAGAGCTGGTTGTGTGGGGAAGCTAGGAGCAGAAATACCAGCGAGAATGAAATAATGACAGTCACAACCCTCCACCTAAAATAGCATCCCAGTCGCATGATCTGTAATATCACTGCAGCTCTAACTCCTTCCCAGGTTTGAGGTCTTCACAGAGATGGGGAAAGGACAGAAAGGGAGCCCTGGATGGGATGTTTTGTGCTCACTGAACAGATTGTTGCCCTCTTGAGTAAATGCAGTGTGAACTTGCTGAGAAATAATGATGAGCTCTTTCAGTTTCTAGATGGAAGGTGCTTTTCTACTGCATCACAACCTGCAGGAGCTCAGCAGCCCCCACGAAGACCTGACCATCTCTGGTCTTTCTGTTTTGGCTCTCTGCACCTGTCCAGCTCCTCTTCCTGGTCTGAACATTTCTGGGTAAAGCTTTATTATGTCCTACATGGAGGATGAGTGCTCTTTGACTAATAACTTTCAGAAATGGTGTCTGCCTTTGCTTCCTAAATAGACCTCTTTTACACAGTAACTATTACTATTACAACTATTACATTTCTGATGGTGAATATGTAAATAGGTGAAAATGAAAATGCATCCACTGTTACACAGAATAACATTGCAGCCTTAAACTTCAGATCCATTCAGGATGATTTGCTTACATTCAGTACTCCAAGCTGAAGTGCCAAAATTGCCTGTCTTGTGCAATTTTCAAACATTCCACCATCACAGAAAGAAGGAAAAAATAGCTATCTCCAAGATAGAGCAAACTTCATTTAGCATGTTTTACAAAGTGCTAAACAGCTTTCCTATTTCAGATGAGGAGAGAATATGTCCTTTGTGTTGTACTTACCAAGTACTTGCAATATCATATATTCCAGGTAGTTTCAAAGACACTATAAGATACTGCACTGCTATGATTATTTCTCAAAACCACGATCAGGTAACTTTGTATGATCCATGAGATCAGTGGGGAAAAAAATTAATTTCTATTGCTTTTAAGTTCTTGAATAATTGAAATAATTTCCATTAAAATAATTCTGAAAGACTAAAGATTTCTCTAGTCTGTTTGCTAAATACAATTGTAACTATGGAGGTTTTTTTTGTATCATTCAACAGAAAGATGACTTTCTAACTGTAGTGAAATATCCATAATCCTGAGAATAGTAGATTCTGCCTTCTGTAGTCCAGAGTAGTTCTCTCACATCAATGATTTTGATAGACACAGGCAAACATTTTTTCATTTATTAGGACATTTACAGATTGTACTTTGCAAAACAGAGCTGCTGTTTAATTTGACAGGTGAAAGGTGACGCCCTGTAGAGTCTGTTAGTCTGTACAATGGCTGTGTTTTTACAAAAAAACCCTGATTTACACAAATGTAAACCAGAATTACAGAGAAAGGTAAAGGAAAGGCTCAGCAAACCTTGTGCAATGGAGTCCAGGCTCAGTGTGTGGGGGTTTGAAAGTTCCTGAACCACTGTGATATTTAATACTAATAAATACTTTATCTCAGCCAAGGACTGTCCTCCAGTTAGAAACCTTGTCGGTGAACATGGACAGCTGCAAAGCATATACATCCTTTTGGTCTATACTATTTTTCTTCAAGAATATTATTGCTTTATCATTGATTTTTGTTAGTAAGTGTACTTAGAAACTTTTGTGAGAAGGAACCATGGTTTCTCAGCACAGGTGACAATTTGAGGTAAATTTGTGTTAGGCAATCTCCATGCTTCCTCAAAAAATCTGAATGATTCCCATGCCCTTTAAATTGTTTAAATCAAGCAAAATTTCCCTTAAAATTTTAAAGGTTCCATGCCAAATTGTTATTAATTTGCAATTGATTTGTCTGTGATTCAGAGTGCCTTCAAACTGGATATAAAGAATTGTGTGGTTTTTTCCATAGACTTGATGACTGGATCTGTTGGATCCAGGTCAAAACTTGTAGTCAAGACAACATACCTGGGAAAATATGGATGCTCTTTTGTCAGAGGGAAAGAAGTCTTGAATAAGGGATGCTTAATTTGTGAGTATGACATAGTGCAGAGTTTCTTGCCATATTTGCAGCATTTTGTCTTGCCCTCTGGGCTTGAACTACTGGAAGAACAATTTGTCTTGTGATGTTTGACATTTCTGCTGATAATACCAGAGCAAACTATGGAGAGAAAACACAAATGGAAATTAAAAATGTGCCCGTGAAGCTCAAAAATTAATGTTAAATTTTAGCTGTCTTATTTTTTAATTTTAGTTCTCTTAATATCAGATGAAAATTATGGCAACCATTTCCAAGGATAGGTCTCCATGGTATTTGCCAAAACAGCTGAGAATCACACAGACCCCTTGGAGTGAAGTCCAGGCAGAGGCAACAAGAATCTCCTTGCTCTCTGAGCTGATGTGGTCACAGGCACAGAATTTGGCACTGAGTCCACACATCCTCCACCAAGTTGTCCATTTCCCCACCTGCATGTCCCTCTTTTTTTGATGGAAGAGAACTGAACAAGGACGATTACAGTGACATTAAAAGACACCTGGAAACTTAAAAAACAATTACTGATCTACCAGAAATAAATGAGGGTCAGCAAATACAATATTTCAATCAGAAACAGAGTTAATGTGCCCTCCGCCAACCTGAGGTGTTTTTGTGGTGATGCAGGAACGTCCAGCACTGTGGCTGGAAAGCTAATGGGACTTTTGCTCCCAACATACTAGGCAGACACCCACACAGGGTCTGTGCCATACAGAAATATTCTCCCCAGTCAGTCTCCAGCAGCTTAGGGAGAGCTCACAGAGAACTGCCCAGGAATAGCAAATGTGTGGCTGCACTTACGGTAATTTCTCACTCTCTGCTCCCTCTGCATCAAAACTATTCCATATATTCTTCAGAGTCGATAAAGTTACTCAACTCTGGAAGCCAAAAACACGTGTTGAAAAGACTGAGGAACATCAAAGGTTCCTTTTCTGAGTCCAGCCGTTTCACATACGTTTTCCCTAAGTTGTGGCAGTCTTCCAGTGTAGCTGAATCCAAATGTGTCTCCTCTCACAGCTGGGTCACACAGCAAAAGTGTGTGGTACATCTCATCCAAGGCTCAGGCTGTTTCTTCTCCTTGACATCCAGTGTTAGTTACTGATGACCACTGTGTAGAGTGAGGCTGGTGGCACCAGCTTGGCTGTTGCATGTGGGGGAAGAAATAAAAAAGCCAGTCCTTCAATGTTGGGAGTTAAGACTTTCTTTATTTGCATTTATTTGCACAGGTCTAAGCTTTATTCAATTGTCAAACAATCTTGTGTTGGTGGTGAGGAGGCAGGAAAGTTATAAAAATGAATTGGCAAGATTCTTATTTGCAGAGAGAGTAATTTGTCTCCACTGTAATGCATGTATATGTTGTCAGTAGAAAGGAGCCTTCTTGAGAAATGAGAACCAGATTTATCAGCTCTGTTTCAGTCATGTTCACTTGCTTTATTTGCATAGTATAGCAAAGAAAACCCAGCTCTCCTGCTGCTTTCTATTTCCCAGGAGCCCCCTTTCTCCCCAGCCCTCCCTTTGCTAGTCCCACATAAATAGAAAATAGTGCAGGCATATTTTTTCTAGGTAGAAAAATCCCAGAGCTTGTAACCTTCTCCTCTTGTCAATCAGCACGTGCAGCCATGTAGTCCTGCCTCAGCTCAGAGCTAGGGCATCTATACAGCTCTGTCATTGTGAGAACAGCAATTTTTCCAAAGGGCTTGTGATTGTTGTCTCTAGCTCTTGTCTTAGCCATAAACAACAGAGAAAAGGGTGTTTCTCTTGCTTGGCCTTCTCAAGGCTCTGATTTTCATGAAAGCAGTCGGGCAGAGTCTGGTGATGTGGGGGATGCACTGGCTCCTTTTGGTACACACCAGTCATGAGGCATTTGGTTTGCATGGGGGTTGGCAGGTGTCTGAGATATTCAGTAGTTTTAACAAACTGAGATTCCCAATCTATCTGCTTGCTGCTGTGTAATTTTTCCTGATGCACCTGAAAATTGCTTCTTCTTTTTACTTATAACAGGGCTCTACAGCCATAGTATAGTTCTACTAACTCCACTACTCAGCTGTGGTATGACTTTACTTAAAGCATGGCTTGTAAAACCATGCTTAGTTGGAAAACTGCCCCTCACTTTGTGACAGCAGTGGGTTAATTGCAGTATCACCATTGCTGCAGCATCTTTTGCATTATAAATAAATTTGAAGCAATGATGCTGGCAGCAGCCATCTTGTCAGTGGGGTACAGTGAAGTAGGGCAGAGAGCTGAGCATGGCAGGAGCAAAGCTGGAGATGCTAGGCCACAAGTCTTCAGGTATTTACAGAATCATTTTCCTGGCTTCTATTTTTACATTCCTAGGCTACAGGTATTCAGGTATTTACAGAATCGTTTTTCTAGCTTTTATTTTTATATTCCTGAACAAAAGCCACAGGACCCTGACTTTTCCTTGTCTGGGGCTTCTGCTTCTCAGCCTCTGGTGGCTGTGCTGCTCCCCCTGTTCCATGGCATGTCAAGAAATGTGTGATATATAGAAATTACCCCAAGGGTGGCAGTCCCTGGGGAGAGATGACAGCACAGTTCAGATCAGAGATACTTTGAGGTACACTCAGGTAGTTTTAAAGATCATTTGGTAATTCCTTTAGATGTTCTACAGGTTCTGATTCAGATTTTTCCTCTTGTAGTTTTCTAACTGAAGAACAAAAATCACTTCCTGTTTCCCCTCACAACCCAGAGCAAGAGGACCCAACACTTTGGAGATGCAATGGGAAGCTATGAATTTAAAGCACCAGCCTTCAGGAGCAGGAGTCCAAAGGAAAGGTAGCTGGACATTTTTCAGAGTCAAAAATATTTCAGCCACTTCCAATGACTGGGGTCTCCTTGGTCTCCTCTTTCCACATCTTCCTGTTCCCCACTGGCAGCCAAAGGTCTCTGCCTAGGTTCTGATAGCAACCCAGAATTGGTGAATCCTGTAAGACATGTTCTCTCCCTAGACATACTCCCCCACAAATTTTGCAGCCTCCAGAGTCCCTAAAATGTCAGTGAATTGGCTCTTCTTAGTCCTTGACAAGGAGATTCAATCAAGCATTGGAGCATGTTGCCCGGGGAGTCTGCAGTCTCCATTCTGGGTGGCCTCAAGACCTAGAATCATTGAATCTGCTGAATTGGAAGGAACCAATCAGGATCATCAAGTCCAACTCCTGTCTTTGTGTAGGGCACCCCAAGAATCACACCATGTGCCTGAGAGCCTCATCCAAACACTTCTTGAACTCGGGCAGGCTTGGTGCTGTGACTACTTCACTGGGTGAAAAACTTTTTCCTAATATCTAACTTGAACTTCCCCCAGCACATCTTCCCTTGGGTTCTGTCATCGGTCACCAAAGAGGTCAGCTCTTGCTCCTCCTCCTCCTTCCCTAGTGAGGAAGCAGTAATCTGGGATGAGGCTGGATAAAGCTCCCAGAAACCTCATCTGATCTCAGGGATGACCCTGTTGGGATCTGGAGATTGGACCAAGACCTTCTGAGATCCCTCCCAGTGTGAATTATTCTGTGATCTCATACAGCAGGTGAAGTCAGTATGCTAGAGTCTACCTAAAGTTGCAAGAAGTTAAAGGAGATTCCTTACTTATACATAAAGAGGGAACCCCAAGGAGAAGAAAAATCCACCCCAGCACCCCACAAGAGGTCAGTGATAAGTGTGTTGGCACAAAATCTTTTTCTCTCCATTCTGGATCAGTCAGTTAGTCCAGAGCCTGGCTGTATGCCTGCTTAGGAAAACCCTCCTCTGGCTGCAAATACTCTCTCACCATGCTGGAACTCAGAGAAGCTTGAGAACTTCAAGGGTTAATCACCAGTTCTCTGGATATCTGCTGGCATCTTTGCCCTAGCACTTTCCTGCACTGATGCACTTAGGGTACCTCAGGTGTCTGTGTGAGCAGGTGTAGGCTGAGAGCAAGGAGTGAGCAAACTCAGGTCTCTCCATCTGCTAGGTCAGGATAAGGCCCTGCCTATCTGGGTTTGTGTCTTAACAGAGGCTTCTGGGGCAAGGAATGAGGAATCTGACTCTGAAGGTTGGCTGTGGGGCTACTCTCAGTTAGCAGCATCTACTCAGATGATGTGACTGTCAGTAAATTGCCAACAGCAAAGAGCTGCCATGGGCATCATGTACCAGGGATTATGGAGATCTAAGAGGCTTCAAGTCTGCTTATGGGACATGACACAGAACTCGATGGGTTTTGCAGCTTCTCTTGATTTCTTGATCCTGTAGTGTATGATCAACATAGCTGGTACAATTTCTCAAAGAAACAGCAGCTGCTAGACTCATGGGAAGCCCCTGATACCAGCAGGAGGATTCTCATTGATTCCTTCAGGAGGTGATTAGATATATAAACAAACTCAGTGTTGCCATTTTTATATGTTCATTTTGGTCATGGAAATATTTGGTCTATTCTAAGGGGAGCTTAGATTGTGGTCATTTCACCCACTGTTTAGACTGAATGAAAGTCCCAGGTGAAGCTCTACTTCCAAAGGAGGCCTAGTCCTCCCTTCCCAGTAGGGATGTGATGTCTGTATTTTCCCTTCCTGGATGTTGTAGCAGCTTATTTTGTAGAGTTTCCTTTCTTGCACCCAGGAGACCTTTTTAACTCCCTTGTTTAGCACTCCCCTATATATTTGCTGAGGAAGGAGATTGGGATTTCTGCATCACTGATGTTGTGCAGAGACCAGGGTCTGGATGACAAGCAAAATAGAATGAAGGTGTCAGATCAACACCTTTGCAAACCCTTAGGAATCAGTTGATATTCTCCTTCCACAAATAAGGGTATTTCCTCAGCCCATATGTATTCCTCATTCACTGATACCTTGGCAGCCAAATGGGAAATGTGGATTGCATGGGTACACGGGGCAGCTTCCCATTGATAGCACTGAACACGTGTCCCTTGTGGGCAACCCAAGGCAGTTAAACTGCCTGGTTAACATCCCTTCCACTCACCCTCTTCCATGAAAAACCACTGCAAAGAAAGACGAGGAGGGAAGAGGGAAGGGGGAAGGGGAGCTCTTGCAGGAGTTTTCACCTGGATACAGTTGCTATAGGAACCACTTATGGAAAAATCTCAGTGCCTCCACTACACAAGGAAATTTGCTTGCCTTTAATAGTGGGTAAAGTTAAGTGGTTTACCCACAAGTGTAGACATTAGGCCCCTGCTGGCCCCTGGTGGGGTGGAAGCTCCACAGCTGCTACAGAGGGACCACTGGCCCCTGCAGTGGGACAAGGGGCTCCCTCACCGAATGGGGCAGGACATGGAAAGGCCAGTGCCCTCCCTGCAGCTGCAAACACTTTTGGCAGCACTCAGAGGGCTGCTGAAGTAAATGGCCAGTGGTGAAGGACCTCTGGTGAAAAGGAAGAGGAAGAAGAACACAGAGAGGTGGTGGCAGAAATCAGGACTTTTATAGTGAAGGAAGCAGGAGTGGAGAAGGTGTATGTAAGCTCTGGAAGAAATGGAGTAGTGGAGAAGGTCAGAAAAGAAATCAAAGCTGTAGGAGAAGTGGATGGCATTAAAGGTGGAAGCCTTGGAGGTGGAAGCAGCATTAGGGTAAGGTGCCTGGCTTGGTGTTTGTAATGTGCACTGGGATCCTTGGATGAAAGGCCTAAGTAGAGAGAGCAATACTATACTTTAAAATATAATTTTGATAGCTTTTGGTATAGCTATTAGTTTCAGTCCTTGAAACCTCATCTCGATGGAAGCTGTGGCAGTGGCTCTGTGTCATTATCCCACTGCTAGGTGTGCATTTACACTTGATGGTGTGGGACAAGTGCAGAGATTGCAGCTACTGGAGCAAGGGCTTATCAGCTGTACATTAGGGCAACTCTTGACCCTTGGTTTGTGAGGAAGAGTTCATTGGCAACCACTGACTATGGACAACAAATTCATGACCTTTTCCTACCAGTTCAATGAGAAAAGTAACAGCAAAATTGATATTGCTGAAAGAGTCTGTATCAAAGATTGGTTCTAATCACTGCAAGGCAGTGAGGGGAGACTGCAAGGCAGGGAAAAGGTTAAACCAGATTACATGGATAGCCAAGTTCCGCAAACACTTAAGCAGCTACCTAATTTTAAACCAGAACTAGCACAAAGTGTGAGCCAATTTGAAATGATCAAAGAAGGAACGAGCTAAGGATGGCTCAGCAGAGCAGTGTCATTTAGCAGAAGTTCATAGGAAAGGGAGAAAAGCAAAGGGAAACTTCAAAATGGCTATGAGCAGGCAACAAGTAGGTGAGCAGAGGTCAGGTGAAGAAGTGTAAGATGGCAGAGAAAGAAGGTGGCAGCAATAGGAGTAAATTATAAGCTATTATGATAAATGACAACTGGATTGCAGTAAATCTTCTCGATGGCCTATTTGTAAGCTGCAAATCAACAAAGGTTGGAACTTATTTACCATGCTATGCACTTTAACTTCACGAATTAATGGTATAACCTTAACTTCTGCTAAATGCACCACTTCACAAAATTACACAATTTATGTAAGAAAACCAAGATTTCACATGTCAAGTGACATAAATACAATATTGATATAATTTGATTTTTTCAAAGATATGCATTAAAATTAAAAGAAAAACCCAACACATAAACTGAGCAAAAGAAAAGTATAGAGACTATCATGTGATGTTTGTGAACTGACAACAGAACTTGGATTGGAAGTGTTTTTCCTACAGACAGCTCTGCAAAGGTCTGCCACCAAAGAGCTCCTGACCTTAACAATTGCATATGTTTCTGGATAGGTATTTGTGCATAGTTTCTTTCAAAGGTATCCTGTCCTGTCACTACTGCCAACGTTTCTTGCCTAATCTCACAACAGATAAAACCATAGCACTTGGCAAAATCCAGCAGCCAGCCGTATACCAGCAGCTGACATGCACAGACTACTTCAAGTGGCAGCTGGCTTTAAAAACACTGGCAGTGATGGGCTGCTCCCAGACATCCCCTATAGAGACAATGAATTTCCAAAAAGTACTCAGTGGATTCATTGGTTTCAGCTCAAAGTTCTCAGAAATCTGGGACAACCCTTTCTCCCTCAGCCTTGATGGACAATTCACACATCTAACCATCAGGCCTTGCAATTGATTTCCCCAAAATCAAGGAGAGCACAAAAGGTTTTAAATACCTGTAACACATAAAGGGCAGGAGTCAAACAACAAAACAGAATTGGAATATGGGCTTGTGTGGCACAAGGATGCAATACAAGTAGTGGAAGGCAAAAGTGGGAAAAACGTCTATGTTTCCAACACTGAACCTATAGAAATAGGCTGAGCTCTGGGCAAGGGTGAGAAAGGCTCACTAAGAGTTTTACTGCTGTGTCTCGGGTCAAAGTATATATGGCAAAGAGAAAAGGTTTTTGTATGAGAGGACTGCAGCCCAAGCACCAGTCTTATCCTAAATCTCACTGCATGAAAGGGACACTTTCGCAGGGACACTGGAGGGTGGAGGTAGGAAGAGATGGTGAAGACAGAACAAGTGTTTCAGCACGGAAATACTCCTGAGGGCCAGGAGAATGAGGGTAGGATTCAGGAGCTGGAAGAGAGGTCAGCAGAAGTAGAGGTGATGCTGCTCTTGTGCATGGACTCTGGGGACCCTCCAGTCCCATGGGCAGGAGCACTGATCCTCTGCCAGCTGGGATTGCCTTCCACAGGCTTCTGGGAAGAAGTCCTGGGCACTAAGCCTTCTCCTCTGCTCTGCTAATTAACTGTTGTCCTGGATTCTCCACCAAGAGATGTGTTCTCTCTTTATTTTTATTATCCTTTCTTGTGGCTATCCTGGATGTGTTTCATATCTATACAAATTGAAGTATCACAACGTCCTTGGGACCTGACTGCATGTTATGTAGAATAAGCATTTCTGTGTGCTCTAGTTCAATACTCCCCCTTATTAACAAAATTGAAAGTTTTATTTTTCTAGGTTATTATGAGAGGAAGAAAACAGGCCTTGCCACCATAATTTCTCTCATGCAGTCATTCTTCTATTACCTTCTTTTCTTGTGGCTGCTCTTTTCATCTCCTGTTGAAAAATGACCCCATTTTTCATTTTCTCTCCAGAGGAGGGTTTTGCCAGCCCTGCTCAGTGGGCATCTCTTGGCTGGCAGGGTTTCCTTCTCCCCTGAGGTGGGAGGAAGCTGAGCTCTGCCCATCCTTGCAGAATATACTGCTTTTTCAAAGACTCTGCAGCATCCTCCATATCACCGAGCATGATGTTACCTTGCTGCTTACACAGCAAAGCAGTTAAAAAATTAACTAATTTGCTTCGGGGGTTGCAGCTATTTAGTAAGCTAAGTCTTCCTCAAGCTGCTGGCAGCAGTGCAAGTCCTGCATAGGGCTATTCAGGGCATTCAGTGCATAGGATCTCTATAAGAGCCACTATTTCTGCCTTCCTTCCACCCCAGCATATGTTATTATGCTTCTCTATTTATTAAAACTATTAATAGCACAGCAATCCCACTAGCTTCCCTGTGCATAATGATTAATATTATTACCAGAGCTGAGTTGTGTGATAGTATCCAATGTGTTGTCCCACAGGATTTTTATCCTTAAATGTGAGTTCCTGAAATCCTAATAGATTTCAACAGATTTTCAAGACTTTATCTTGAGTAATCTTTAAAACATCAATCCAAAACTCATAGCAGCTCAAAGAAATAAAGTCAGTGAGGTTCTCAGTCAAACAAACTTGCACTGGCATGAAATCAGTGCAAAATAGTAAGAGATTGGGTCAAAAATATTCAGTGTTTCTAGGTTACCTTGCATTAGTTTCCATTGCAGCTAGAATGTTTTCAGATATTTTGTAGTGTTAGTAGGTTGGGTCATAATTTTCAGTTGTGGGTTTTGATTTTTTTTCCCCCTCAGAAAAAAGACATAAATAACAGAAGATCCAAGCCATTTATTCCTGTAAAACCAAAACAAACCTGAAATCTTTTCTTCCCACAAAATCTAACAGAGAAAAATATCCTGATAGGCAAATGATTTTTCAGACTGTTCACCCAGAGAAACCGGGCTCTCCAGGCCAAGACTTGAGACACTGACTCATTATTTTGAAGGATCCTGTCCAACCAAAGATCTTTGACAGTCTTGAAACACTGCAGCAACCTTTAATTTAGAGAAATTATTTCCAGTAGAGAAAGCGGCTGGTCATATGCAGGACTCAAATTAGGACCACCACCACCACCAAAAACCCTAGAAATCAGGATGCATCATACTATCCAGGCTTGGCTCAGCTCTGAGCCTGATTTGTGCCTCCAGAGCAGCTGTTCAAATAAGGAGTTGCCCTGAGGAAAGATGTATCCTAATGACTGGCCACGTTTGGGGTTTTATTTTTCATCTCTTTGCCTCTCACCTCAAACCCTGAAACAAGTAGTGGCCCTTGTGCTGGATGATTATAATAATTATTGGAAAACAACTGAAGTGTGATCAGGCAGGGAGGGCAGTAATTGAAATATTGACAGGTGGTTGCTTTGTGCCAAACAAGAGTTTTTAAGATCAGCTGCACTTTGAAAGACTCCCAGCTAGGATGCTTCTGATAAATTCTTTAATTAATTCTGTTATAGATTTCACTACAGGATCTACAAAAAGACCACAGCAAGGCTTTCCTAGGTGAAGCTGTGAATCTCATACTAGTAATTTTCTGTCAAGGAATGCTTTAGTACACAGGTTTGTATCTCATTTTTACCTGATTGTTCCACCTTTTTTGATCCTACAGATGATGGGTATAAAACCAAAAAGTTTGTCTATCTTGTCTCATGAATGAATAACACTGACACACAATATTACCAAAATATATCTTTCACACATGAAATTATCACAAATACATCATTGACACACAGGATTATCACAACTGGGTCATACTAAGGTAATCACATCATGGAGTCACAGGTAGGAGGGGATGAATTTAATACCCAGGCAACTATGCTATGGTAAGAAGATGAATAATTTTTAAGGATCCTGTGAGTTTATTTGGAGGTAAAATGCAGTTTATGGGCTGGACAGCAGATGTTGTGAATTAATAAGAAACTAATAACTTTAAAAAGTATATTTTTGCCACAGAATAAAATAATGAAGGAGTTTCCAGGAGACTAACAAATATATATTTCTCAAAACTTCCTGGTAGGCAAAACTACTCCCCGAAAGGATGCTAAGTTTGAACTGCTTCTTGACACATTCACTTTTCATTAAAGATCATTTAGTCAATTATCCAAGAATGGTACAGAAGATTAAAAAAAACAGTCTTGCAAAAGTTTCCACAGATTTAACTTTTTCCTCAAGCATGAGGTCTGACACAGACACTGCATCATTTCGGGCCACACAAAAACTGTAGTCACTTTTCCATGAGCTGGTGAAATGGTATCCTTTTCTCTGCCAGAAAAGAACACCTCAGGTTCTGTGGAAAAATAACAACCATCAGATTCCCAAAAGGAAAAGATAAAGGACAAGGCAGGGATCTACTGTTCAATTCACATGGGTAAGTGCTTCTACATATACTTGGTGGATTCATCAACTCAGCTTCTGCATCACACCTTTGTTGTTGCAAATATCTCTGAACATCTTGATTATTTGTAATGCTACATATTTATAAATTACAAATATCATTATAAATTATAATAAATATATATAATAATTATTTATTATTATAGCCTTGTAATTTAAGGCTACTGATCTTCAGTAAACTTTGCAAGCAATTGAACTCTCTTTAACTGTGGTCTTGCTCCAATTTCCTCTACTATGTAACTCCTCATGTTGAACTAAATGGATGGCTTGGGCACTGCCAAGGTCCATGGGAAATGGATGAGAGAGGAAAGTCATCCCCATGACTGCTCCCTTCTTGCAGGGGATTATTGTACAAAGAGCATGAGCAAGGGTTGTCACCTCCAGGGGACAGGAGGACTGCAGCTGAGGGACAGAAAGGGAAAAGGGAGCTGCACCCCTCTAGCAGCTCCCCACAGACCCTCTTGGAGGGATGATTAATGAAATTTTTCAAGTGTTTTCCCTGAAAAACACGGTGTCAGGCAAAGGAAAACCTTTGTAAATCCCAAGTGAACTCAAAGAGAGACTTCGGCCCCACACAGAGCCGGGGACAACGCAGAGGGAGAAAAATCAGAAAAGGCAAATTTGATGGGATTTTTGACTCTATAAAAGTTTTGTCAGTACCTCATGCTTTTTCCTGTTGAGAAATAAAATTTGATCATTCAGTGTCTTGTTTTCTCACCCTTCCTTTATTCTTCTCACAGGTATTTTACTGGAAGAACTCACAGTTCTACTGGAGTTCAAAAAGACCCATGCCTTCAGTTTATTCTTTCCAGTTTTGGTGCCAGACTCTGCAAAGTACATCCTCAGGAAAATCAGTAATGTAAAGCATTAAAACAGGCCGGTGTTTCAAAGCTGGGCTGTACTGAGAGGCACTTTCAGTCACATTTATTCCAACTCATATCTAGTTTTCAGAGAGGCCACATCTTTGGTTTAATCAGACTTGCAGAAGCATAGGATATTTATTTGGAGTCCTAACTTCTGCCAAAACACAGCTGAAAATGTTGTCCACAGTGCCTTGCTGGCCACCTTTTCAGTGGAGAAAAGTGTTTTATGCTACAAGTTAAATGCTTGTTTTCTTCTCCAAACAACCTTGGGTTCCATTTGAAGGCACTTGGTGGTTCACAACACTGTGGTGCCTTTGGCGAAGTTAGAAGACCAAACAACATGAAGGTTGTGGTGGATGTGCACTTTTAAAGTGGAACAATTTCTATCACTGTGGAATTGAACCATCAGACACAAAACTGGATATTAGCTGTGTTTATAAAGATATGCAAGTTCTAGCTTCCCATTTAACGTGCACAGATAATAATTCAGAATTATGGAAAGAAAAGAAAGTTTTCCAAATAATATAGGATGAAGAAGACAAGAATTTTGAGATTCAGAAATACGATCTATTTATGTGTAGAGAGACATTGTCAACCAGGTGCCTTGAGTTGCCAAAGAGTGGGTGTGAGTCCACCTGTGCCTGATTAGGACAGGCCCCTATTGGGCATGAGCAAGACCAGGGGGCCAATAAAGGTGGGACACACACCCACAGGAGGTGACCTCAGTTCAATCTGGTGCAAGCTCAGCTCGCTCTGGTGTGAGGCATGGAGAGGCCAGCAGCTCATCGAGCCTCTGGAGCAAGAAAGGCTCTTCCCGCTACACTTCTACCCTGGAAGCGCTGTGTGGTGGCTGGAGTCCTGGAAGAGACCAGCTTGTCGAGCTTCAGGAGCAAGAATGGCTCCTCCCGCTACATTTATGGATTAGTTTCTCTAAAGAAAAGTAACTGTGTTGGAAAATTAGTATAATTATGACATCCAGAAAAAAAAAAGTAATGCAATACTAAACTGATCTCCTTGTGACCACTCTGGAAGGACTCCCTCTGAACTGTGTAAATTTAGAGCTGGGTTTCTTCTTCTTCAAGCCTGAAGTTTGGACATGGATGTAAATTTAGTCCTACTTTGTACTGATACAAGAGTAAGAAAATCATAATTGCTTTCGAAATGCCTCTTTATGACCATGTGTTTTTTCTACCTACTTAATGAAAAATTTGTACTTAATAAAAATATAGGACATCGAGGGAAATAATTTTGACCAGTGTTTATTTGAACAGCAATAATAATGATCTTTTTTTTTAAACAAACAGTTCACAGCCTGGCAACAGAGGTTGATAAAGAAAAGGTTGATCAAAAAGCCCTGATCTAAACAGGGGTAGGGAGGACAAACCCCATCAGACCACAGGATGTGACTTGGGATGCACCACACCAGCCTTGCAGCATGGGAGCAAGGACAGGGCAGCAGAAACCTTTTCTTACTGTTTCTCCCCTGCCCCAAATCCTTAAAACCAGTGTCTGACTGGGGTGGGGGTTTTGTTGGTAATTTTTTAGTTTAGTTTTGTTTGTTTTTAAATTTCCCATTCTTAAAAACTGGGCTAAATCACATTGCCTGCTGCCACCTAACACTGCTTTCTGCAGCACCTCACTAATAGAGCAGAGATCAGAGCATCATGGTCAGCACTTTAAAAATTGACCACAGAAAACTGCTAGCTCACTGACTTTGGTGGTGTTTTGAGCCATTCAGGTCTGCTGGCCCAGACCTGGTGGCCAGCAGCCTGCTGGTTTTGTTCCTTCATTTATGGAATTGCCTTTCTGGTCTTTGTGTAATTGCCTGATTCATCGATGTCATGGGAGCTGCTGAAAAATGCATTCCCTGTACCTAGGAAGAACCTGTATAAATATTCTCAATAAATAAATAACAGTTGTCATTTTCAAAATATGACAATCTCCAGTTGCCTGTGCTTAAATTGAATGACATGTCATTTATCCTAATAGATGTGAATGCATGTATAGCACATATGAGTGAGTCACCTCATTCTTATTCACCTCAGCCTTGGCCTCAGTTGGGGGCAAGTGCCTCTAACAGGGTTTGGAAGGATCAAATCACAAGCAGAAAAATCTTGGTCAATTATAGATGCCTAAGGCTAAAAGGGAGGTGTCCTTTCTTTTTTTTTTTTTTTTTTTTTAATTTCTTTCTCAACCTCAGGGAACACAGAATGCTCCTCCCATCCATAGGCTTATTGAAGGAGCGAGTCAATCTCTGATCTGTGGAATTTCTGGGAATATCTCTTCCCCCTGTAATTTAGCATGCCTCAATTCTCCATCCTGATAATACAAGCGGTGAGAAAAGCTCCTAATCCTATTGGCATACCCTCTTGTCAGCACCTCTTTATTTTACTGCTTTAAAGGCTCAACATGTTTTGATTTACAAGAAGCACTAAGATAACTGCAGGTGCCCTCTCTAAAAGCAAGGTTAACTCACCTGAGATGAATTCTTTTATTGCAAACAAAAGCAACACATGAGCAGGAAATACAATTAATACAGGTGCTTCCCTGAAACTTAGAAAATGCCATTTGTCTTGAAATGACATAAATCCCTATTATATAAACAGGCCCCAGAGGTTTAATTTGTATTATTTCTGGAGAGGAAGGATTTAAGTAAAAGATAAATGGAGTGGTGATGGTGGGGGGGAAGTAAATCCTTGTAGTTACACGGTATCTGTACCATGACAGTGAAGCTACCTGTGTGCTGTTTTGTGATTGTATTTAAAATTATGCAAATGCTTTAACAGGACCAGAAAAAAGCCCAGTCTGGATGAGATTTACAAGGTAACTAATTTTTGCTGATGATGCCTAATAAATATCCTGTGTACTTGCAATACACCACTCAATCATTCCACCTGACACTGAGCCTGCCAATGCATTGCTGTTTGGTGACATTAAGGTCAGATCTTCCTGGAATATCTTGCCAGGCCCTGAGTGCCTTGGGTCTCCACAGCAGCAGAAGGATGCTCCTTCTAGCTGCTTTCCTTCTTCTTTTGTCCAGCCAATCTTTCATTACAAGTAGACCACAGGGACTCAGGTTTTAGTAACAGCTAAATAGCAACAGCTATTTTGC
Source organism: Calypte anna (assembly GCF_003957555.1). Lineage (NCBI taxonomy): Eukaryota > Metazoa > Chordata > Aves > Apodiformes > Trochilidae > Calypte > Calypte anna. Next base: position 25,495,587 of record NC_044245.1, on the reverse strand, counting down.
TATGGACAACAGTTTATTCGGGGATTTTCTGAGAAATGTGTGTTGTTTGCTCTAGACCACATATGTCTCTTCTTTTTGTCATTAGCAGCATGAAACCTTGATGTTTATAAACAGGTAGGAGGAATCATAGCTCCTCACAGTCTAAAAAGCCAGTTCAAAACACTGTTTTGATTATAATTTTTCTTACCTATTTCCTTTATAATTCATATATAAGTGCTTAAAAAACACACTCCTGAGATTACTTAAAAAAACCAAACCAAAACAAAAAAAATGGGGAAAAGGAAATTGTTACACTTAATAGGATCATCAGACAAACAACTGCAATTATGTTGACAAGCATATTACACTGTTTCAGATATTCAGCTGTATCATCACCAAATCCAGTATACCCTTTCTTCAGTCAAAAGATGCACTTTGTCTGATGAGTGTGCCTGATTTCTGCAGCCAGTCCTGTCTGGTTGGATTTGTGCAACACTGTGGAAACTCCTGCCTTCAGGTTAACAGTGATCCCACCGACAGACATCCTACAGAAAACTAATTGCATCATCTGTGCCAGAGCTGAAATACTGAGTAGGGATGATCTCCTTTCTCTTCCTTCTGTTCTAATAAGATGATAACTTCCATTACTAATAAATCAAAGGGCTAAAGCTTTATTATTCCTCCACGCACACCTCCCTAGGCTGGCATCCATTGCACATACCCAGCATTCTCCATTCTCCATTGGATATTTAGGTGTCAGAAAAATGCTAGGTTAGTCTCTTTGACCTGAAAATTCAGGATTTAATAAGACAGCTACAGGAACATTTAACAAGCCCAGTCTGCAGGCTCTACCTGCTCCAGGAATGACAAGTTGACATGGCTGTATGCTCAATTAAACCTGCTCTTCCTTTTTAAACTGGTGCATTAGTCTACTAAATAATGTGCAAGTTTTCTCATACACTTTTTCTACATTAAATTTAAGATGCCAGACTTTGGCTGCAAACTTGGTTGTTTGGAGAAGAAAGGCTTAACACAGCTTTTTTGACAGAAATTGAAGTAAAATAAAAATTACTTTAAAGCTTTTTCCATTTTATAGAAACATGCAGCTTCCCCAGGAAACCATTCTTAAATGTGTGATGTGTAAAACAAAGTACAAATGCCCTACTTTCCAGAAGTATCAAGAACAAGCAATTCCAGCTGATGTTGCAGATGGAGAACCATTACCTGAAAATCTAGTCCTGATATTTCACAAAACTTACTTTGAAAACTTTACCAGTTATTCAAGTCTATACTCAGATGGCAGGGATGGTATTTTCATTTTAGGGCTTTTTTCTTAAAATTAATCTTGCACAAATGGGCCCCTTTCTTCACATAGAACCCTATTGAGGTCAGCAAAGTGTTTGTGTCTTAAAATAGAGGTAAGTGTAACAATTTGCTGAAATTATATATTATATATTATATATTATATATTATATTATATATTATATATTATATATTATATATTATATATTATATATTATATATTATATTCCAGGATGGCTGGCTGTATTCCAGGATGGCCTGTGGATGTAAATGTCCTTTGGGGAAAATGGAACAGTTTAATAAGAAAATCTATTACAACAGAAATTCTTTAGGAATTTTTAATTTTTTGTCAGGTAAAGGAATGGACAACACAGTAGAAGCTGCAGTTTTCCATAGTGCTACTATCTTTTATCAGGATATTCATAACTATTTCTTTAACAGAAGGAAGAGTTAAATAAGCATATCTCTCTCTCAAAAACTAATTTCTAATTTTCTTTTAGATGAATGGATGGAGCAGTGGTTTCCAAGGGATAAAAGGTGTCTGAGGAGCTTTCAGAAACTGAAGGTCATCACCAATTCCTTATTTGACATAATGAGGCTTCTAGAAAGGCAACCTCCTGCAAACTGAACCTCCCAAAGAGAACTAGAAGCAGGTAGCCTGTGTCCCCTTCTCTATGCCACAAGCAGCCTCAGAGGGACATGTCATGTCCATCCCTCAACATGGGTTGGGGTTGTCACTTTATTACAGTTCAGCCTCTGAAGCTGCATGCTTACCACTCTTCTCTGCTTCATGAAGCTGTTTCGTTTTCAAAAGGTCAGAGCTTGCTGTAATTCAGGTCACTGAGAGGCATTTCTGCTCAAGATACCAAATGCTGAGTGGAAAGGCTGATGTAGGAACAGCATCACTGAACTAAAGTGCTTCTGGTGTGTTGGCCTTTACTGCAGGAATCAGTCACCTTCCCTGGGCTTCCCACCCTACTTGAGCAGGAAGGATGAGCCACTTAATTCGTGGGCACTTCATTGGTTTAAATTGACACAGCTGACAGTGTGACAAATGCTAGTGGGGGAACTGAACTGCAAAGTGATGAAAACATTAAGTCACAGAGTGATGGGAACTGATTCCTGTATTTGGGCATAATGGCCCTTCAAGGGTAGGGAAGCAACCAGACCTGCTTTGTTATAAAGTGCCTAGGTCATAGTTCCTGAGCACTGGGCTGAATTACAGCTCCCTTGTAATGGCTTGTGGAGTACAGCCTGGTTCTGCTGCCCTGGGCAGACCCTGGGCTGGGCTGGGCTGGCACCCATGTGAGGAGTCTCATGCCATGAGACAAGAATAAATGGCACAGGCAGTGGGAAGCAGCAGCACTCATTAGAAATGCAACAGACGTCAGAACATGGCATCTGACAAGTCCTACTCCCCCTTTTCTGGGGAGGGGGAAGTTGTCCTCTCAGTTGCCTTGGCACCCTTAGCACCTGAGCCAGCCCAAAGTGGGGAGCAGGGACTTGTTGCCAGTATTAAGGGAAGGTATACTGTAGATTAATATGTGTCATATTCACCAACTCGGTGACAAATCAAGAAAAAACTCTTCCAGAGAGAAAAATGGGGAGTCAACCCTACCACTCTTCAGTAGCTGTTTGTATGGTTTGCAGTCACTGGCTTGGAATGATGTAGAGAGTCAAGGATGAGGATATAACCATAGCATATTTCACTTCCAGACTCTGGGTATTTCCTCCTAGAAAATATCCTCAGAGCCTTTGGATTCATAAGAAATAGGAGCAGAGGAAGGTCACCCTTCAGAAAGTATAGAAGCAGAAAAATTCTCCTGTAAGGCCATGCTTTTCAGTAGGGCCAGAGGGTAGGGACCATGCAGCAGAAACACAAACCTCTCCCTAACATTTACAAAAATCTACAGTGAACCAGAAGCAAAGCAACACTGTCTTCCTGACAGAAGTGATGGAAAAGAATCTATCCCCTAAATGGAAGAGAACAGGAGCACTCGTGGTTGGATCCAGAGGAACCTCTTGACCCAAAGAATGATACCAGGTGGGATCCACTACAAGGAATGTCAGGGTGTGGTTGACAACATTTAGTCATAAAAGATCAACCAAAGTTTAAATATAATCTTACTCTCTTATACCCCTAACTTTAAAAGTTCACAAGACAAAAGGAAAAAAACCCTCTGCCAACATGTTCTTATAATAGACATGAGTATGTCTTTTATTTCCTAAAAAATGTAAAACAATCAAAGATACCTGGGCAGGAAATGGGAAAGGCATATGTTTCTGAGTCTTCTAGACTTTTAAGAAGATTTAGGTGCTTTTGAACACAGTGAGACCAAAATAATGACAATATTTTGTATCTCAGTGTTTTGATGTGAAATGTTTGCAACTGAAATAAACAATGCAATTCATATCCTTTTCCCCAAAATTTGTGTGGGCTTCTGCTTATTTGAAATTGGAGATTTACACTCCAGACACACAAACATTTAACAAAGCTGTGTTTAGAGAGCACTGCATTCACTGAAATGTGTCTGGAGAATGAGAGCAATATTTCCATTTGGATCCTAAAAGAGGAATGAACATGAAGATGAACAACTTGCATGGTCTGAACGAAACCCTGAAAGAGCAACAGTGGCTGAAAAGATGGAGAAACAGAGGAAAACAGGGCTGTGGACAAAGCTTTCAGCATATGGGCCTGGTGGTATCAAGACAAATTAAATTATGGCTATGGAGGGAGCTGAAGTAACACATCTTTGATGCAGGATATTTCATTGGCCAAAAGACTGGAACTGATCAGGTGGAATAAAGGCAAAGGAAAACAAAGAGAAAATAAAAACAAAGGAAAACACATTTGGTTTTCACTGGATTACCATTTCATAATTCGAATGTGCTAAATCTGTGCATCTTAGGCATGATAGGAAACTTATCTACCCACTATTTGTGAGAAGATGAGAAAGAGAAGCACCATTGTGTTAACTAACAAAACACTTTGTGTCTTTGAAAAATTGCTATTTTTTCTGTCTATGACTTTCAGATGTGTCTGATGCCCAGCTTCTATTGTTCTCAGTCAAAAGTTTTTTTAAAATTTGATTTTTTTTTTTAAATCACACCTAATAATCTCTCAGAAGTTATAAGAGAAGTTACTTCAAATATAGAGAAATGCAGCATCTGCAATAGAAATTGACAGGATTAGATATAAATGCTGTTCATGCAGAGACACAAATCCTCATGTACAAACAGAGATATCTGCCACCGGGTGCTGGTGCTATTGAGCTGCTGTGGTAGATTGGACATTTCTTATCTCATTCTTCCTTCCAAGTCCAATTGTGCTTGCAATAGTTGTTCTGATTACTTAGTGGGGCACAAAAGTAATACTGTTCTGCATGATGCTATACTAAGAGAGGTTTCTTTTGCAGGAGATAAACACATTACCTTCTATTTAAATGCTGTCTTCTCTCCTTCTCTTTGTCTCTATTTATAAGGCAAAGCACATATTAAAAAGGTGTTTGTTCCCTAATTCCTCTGGTTTAAAAATCACATATTGTGACAGACCTTCTACCCTGCTTTAATTCCTACGCCAACATCACCTCTTCAGCTGCACAAGCAGAAAGTAAATGTCAGTCTCCTGAAGGGGATTCTTCCAGCCTGGCAGATTTCCTGGGCATGCAGAAGGAGCCTGGTCACTGCCCACCTTGCTGTCCCCACTGCCTCCAGTGCCAGAGCAGGATGTGGCAGAGGTGCCAGCGTGTCCCAGCTCCATAGGGAAGCAGGAGGCTAGGTTTCTTCGCAGACTCTCTGGCCTTACCAGGTTTTTGAAACAAAGCCCTCTGACTGCCCTTAAATATACTGGGAATTTTGAAGCTGAATGCAATTGCTGTCCCTAAAAGCTCTGTTTCATATGTGGCATGCACATGGGCCACAGGCCCTGCCAAATTCCCAGTGTCTTCTGTGAATGATAGCAAAGTAATAGACATAATATGAAATAAGAGGTAACTAGAATGAGTCCTGAATTCAAAACGTGCAGAGAAAGAGTAGAGAGAAGTAGTAGCTAGCTGGCACTATTTTCATAATTATAAGTAAATAGGCTTTTAGCATCAGCAAATCCCCCCATAATCTAATATTAGTAATCTAATCAAAGAGCTTGTGAAAAACAGATTCTATATCCATATGATGATGTGATGACCTATAAAATGATGATAGATGTTCCTAGCTGGCACTGGTAACTAAGAGATAAAAACAGGTTTGTTGTGTAAATAACAGTTACATGCTGATCTGTCTGCAGAAATCTGGAGTTCCAGTTGTTAAGTCTGCAGATGGTCTGGATGGAGATATACAAGGAAATAGGTGCAGGAATATGGAGATATATAAGAGATAAAAAGACATTATAGAATAGAGTAGAATAGGATAGAATAGAACACAACACAACACAACAGAAGAGTTTCAGCTGGAAAGGATCCACAATGATCTTCTAGTCCAACCCTCTGACCAAACATCAAAGCGTGTTGTTAAGGGCATTGTCCAAATACCTTTTTAACATGGACAGGCTTGGAACATTGACTACATCTCTAGGAAGCCTGTTTCAGTGCTTGGCTCTTTTCAAACCTTTTAAAGCACCATTGCTAAAGGCCCATGCTAACAGAAACAACTCCTCTCCCACATATTTCCTCAGCAGCAGACAATATCAGCCAAAAAATTTGCACCATAGCCAGCAGAAACCAACCCTACCTAGCACGTGAGAAGCAAGCCCAAACTAGCAGAAATAAAGAACCAGCATCTCAAACTTCTTCAGACCATCTGACCAGATCTTCTACAAAATGAACATGTTTGTGTACAATTCTGTACAGCAAGCAGTTTTTATCCTACTTCATGCATCTATCCTAAGATGCCAGATACTGTGTTGATATGTAACTAGGAAACTACTGATGAGTTACTTCCATAGAGAGTTCAAAAAATGAAATAATGAAACAATAATGAAAAATAAATTACAGGATTAGCAGACTTACCTCAAAGTCAGCTGGGGTTTCTATTAAGGAAGGATGGATTTAATCTATGTGAAATGTATAAGAAGGACCTGCAGTCTTGAAGTCTTGCTTCTTTTAAGCATGAGTATGTATTTAGAAGCACAGAACACTTCAATGTTTGTGTTAAGTCTTCTTCACTTCTATATTTCATAGCCAATTTTTTTCTATTTTCCATTTGCTGGAAAAAAAAAAAAAAAGAAACTTGAAGTTTTGGAAGAAACCCCTGCTACCCAGCACCATGCAATTTGCATATATGAATAGGAAATGAGTTCCCGCTGCTCTGGACCATTGTTAATCCATATTGATCGGGTAGAAAACATGACATCAACTGTAAAAATCCAAGAACATTCCTTAAAATATTCAAATGATGTGCCTGGCCTTTTATTCGCTCTGCATCTCAAATTCCCATTGACTTTGAGGGTGCCTGGAATGCAGGAGGAATGCAGGATTAGGTACACCTTTCCGAGTGGTATCCCTATCTTGACAGAGAAAACAGTTCTTGATTCTGTCTAAAATTCTCCAAGACAAATATTCAGGTCAAAGGAACTGTACCAAAAATACAAACAAATTTTGCACAGCTGCTGTTTGCTCTGGGCCAGATGCCACCAAGAGCTGGATGGGGCTCTGCTGAGCTGCTGCTGAAGTGGTACATGCACACTGTACTGTGCAGTGCAAAAGAAGAGCTAACCACCTTCTGAGCTCCCTCACTAGGCCTACACATGCTTGTTCTTTTAATATTTCTTATTTTTAACAACCTTTGATGCAAACTGGAAGCATTGCAGACGGGTAGTATTATAAACTTGCCTTTACTTGATCTCCTGTAAGGATGGGAAAAAAATATCATTAACCTGGTGATGGTTGAGACACTGAGCAATTCAGTATTTTCTGTGAAGTTCTCAAGGATAAATACTGAGGAAGAACCTTGGGAATTGCTGAATAAAAAAGACTCAGGAGCCATGTCAAGTGGTGTATATTAGAGCAGCCCCAAGGCTGTTCTTAAATGCAGCCAAAGTCAAAATCAGCCCCTATAGCACTAGAGACAGAAGCAGTGTAAGAGGTTACAATCACTTTCACTATCTCTCATCTTTTTTCACCCTCTTCTGTGCAGAGAGAAGCATCCCCTTCCAAGACAACAAATTGTATCTGTGTATCTTTGCCTCCATTAAAAAATGCACATAGGAATACTCTAATCCATAAAAAGATTTTGAGTTAAAAATCTGTCAGTGAGAGAATATCTGAGAATCCCTAGAGTCTCCAAAGAAGTGCATCTGTCTCCCTAATGTCAGCCTGCCATGGCATGGAATGGCTCAAAGGTTTTCTCTCAAAGCCCATTTACTTAAATCGTGGCTCACAAATTGTTGGCCTTCTCGACTTTAATGACATCTTCTGAACCATCATTTTTGATAGGGGAAGCATATGAGCCATTTCTCACCCAACAAATAGAGGTGCAAAAGTTTCAAGCATAAGCTAGCCCTTTACTTTTCAGACCAATCTTTCCATCCCAAAAAGTCAAAGCCATTAGTCCATTTTAGGATTTGCAGGCTGTGAAATGTCATTCTAAAAAGAACATCCATTTTTTAGTTATTGGAGTACAAAAGCTGCCTTATAGCTGTATCACAGTACCACTGATAATAGCTTTGGCAAAGACCTTTCAGGTCATCTAGTCCAGAACCCAGTAAGAAACAGTTATACTAACCTTTTGTATTGGGCTTTTTTTGAACACCTCAAAACTGATGCAACTCCACGCCTGACGGTTTGTTCTATCACTTATTTCCTTCTCCTCTAATCCCCTAGACCTGACTTTTCCCTTCCTTAGAGTTGTACCTCCAGTCTCTTTTTATTAACTTCAGCAGCACAAAATGTTTCTTTCCTGAATTCTTGACAATTTTTACAGTGAATGAGCAGAAGATCTGGTTTGGACGGGCTGTTGGGGAACCAGTAGGTTCTTCAACTTTTATAAGGTTCTTTTCACTCTCTTGCTGTGTTGTCAGGCTTAAACTAGTTGAGCTGACACTTTTATATCTCCAGGAGATTTTTTTGAGAGTGCAGATCTTAAGCTGGAAGATCTGAGAGTTTCAAAAACCAACAATGATGTTAAGATATTTGAGTGGCATTGTTTGGCAGAGGGATTTTAAAATATGTCAGGGACTGCTTTCCATGGAAAAACACGCTTTTTAAAATGAGCCAAGAATCCTGTTCATCATACTATTGGGTTCTGGAAAACCTGCAGAGACAGGAGGAGCTTGGGACTGGTAATCTGTCAAATCAATATAGACCACCTAAAAATACAAACAGTTTTGGGGTAATAAGACCTGACTGGGAAATACAGAAGACTGTTTAGTCATGTGGCTCCAGAAAAATACTGTGCTTGGTAGTTGCCACTGACTTTCTTGGGATGTCAGACTAACTCTCAAGTGACTGTGCTATAGAACAGCAAAAAGAAAATGTAAAAACATTTTAAGGGCAAAAATCTTTTTTTAACTAGGTTTTTTCATTTTTAATGGATGTTTGTTGGTGTAGCCATGTAAATAAAACAAATTGTGATTGGATTATACTTTAAGAATGATTATTTAGATTGCCACAGTCACCACATTTGATGACCAAAGAATTAATACTGAATTCCAGCTGAGATCTCAGACAAATCAGTTTTTCATGATATTTGAATGCTGCTTCTTCTTATACATCAGCCATGAAGTGGAGAAACATCAAGTTTAAGCCTCCTGAAGAATGGGATGAAAGGTTGGAGGGCCTCTAAGCAATGGGATTCAGAGCTATCCATGCACAGAAGACACACAGGTCTCCAGTCTTGTTGTCACCTTCCAGTCCTGACCTGCCAGCCTTCACACCCCGCTCCTCCCCAGCCTCCCTATCTGCCCTCTCCCTCAGCCCCCATGGAGCCAGGCAGGCAGAGCCAGGCAGCTGCCCTTCAATTTCCATCTGCCTATTTCCTTGTTGCTATGACAACCCACCAGAAAGTACATCAATACCTGTATCATCAAGCCTCAGGGTGACAGGAGGTGCCTCCCCGTGAGCCTTCAGCTGGGGCTGGAGGTGCCAGCAGTGCTGCCCTGCTCCCCCCCCCCAGCATTGGGGCAAGAAAGTGTGGGCAGATGAATGACCCTTCCCTGAGCCACAGCCTGTGAGCATCTGGCAGAGGCAAGGGCTGGCTCCTTGTGCTCAGTGCTGCTAGTGTTAAAATGCCTTCAAGAGGTTTTTTCTTTCTGCCCCTCCTATCCAAACTTGGGGTGAAGCCCATGTAAACCGAGTCGTTATTTCATTTGATTTCTTGCTGCTTCCCTGGGCTAGCGTAACCTTTCGTCCTCAGTGTTACCATCAGTGTCTTTCCTTCACCCAAAATGCATATGAAACTGAATTGTTTTTTCAAGCTCCTACCAAGTTTGTGTCTAAATGAGGTATCTTTATTAGGTTTTGCATTCCCTGCTTTGTGTGACTGGTTGTGTTCAGGAATAGAGAGCAGAGCCTGCCTCCATTTCTCAGTATAATAAAAGATCAAAGCATGACAGAAGCTGTGTCACATAGCATGCTTTCCTCCAGTATATGTTATTAATTTTGTTCTTCTCAACAAAACGGTGTCATTTTGACTCATGAGAGGAAGGGACAGCTTCTCCCTCCAAGCAAGCAGGCAGTGGCAATGCTGCCATCAGTATAATGGACAATGGGGGAGTTTATCCCACCCAATCTTTGGGTAAAAAATGGGGAAATGAAAGCCCAGTTAGTCACTGCCGGATATCAGGTCCTAATTTTAGCCAGCAGTGTTTCTAAGGGTAGATGATTGCTCTGAAAGGCCCTTGTGATGTTTCCTCAGCCATTCAAAAGCAATGTATTATTTTTAACTTGGGGCATTTTACCACCTTCTTGCCTACCAGCCTGCCTGGGCTTCTCCTTTAGTGCAACTCCCACACTGGAAACATTTGCTTCTCTCATTATTTGAAAAGTAGAAGTTACCAAAGCTACATAAATAATTCATGAGCAAGAATGCCTGCCGTGTGTGGGAATAAATTGTATGTATGTCAGAGGAAGAGTTCAGGGGGTACAAAAATTGGAACAAACGAGTGCAAAAGACACTAAACCCAGGCTGGATTTGTAGCTAATTTCTACCAGGCCACTAAAACCCAAGGAAGAAAAAGCAGGGAAAATGGGCTCGAAGCTACAACCTAACCTGGAAGCAATTTGGGGCCAGGACAGTGTGTTACATGTGTGTACAACATCTGAGTACATGTTTTTTTGTAGAGAGGGAGTGCAAACTGCTGTCTGTAGCATGTGCCATAGCACAGCTAACCACGGTTATATTCACTGCTAATTAAAATCAGTAAGTAGCACTTTTTACCTCCCTCACAGTAAAGGGGATTACCCAAGAGGAGGAGAAGGAAATTGATGGTGGAAGTTGTCTTCTTTTCAATAAAGATTATGAAAACACCAAATTAGCTACTTTGGTTCAGATCCCAGTTTTAAATGATCTGTTGTGTGCTTGGGAAACTTTGCGGAGGTGTTGGACTTTGCAGGCAGCTTTATCTCTCTTTTTGTTCATGAATACCACTAGAAGAGAAAGAGCTGAGATCCTGAGTCCCCAGCCAATTCAAAAGATGAGGAGAAGGCTCAGTGCTTTGCAGACTTTGGTCCAGGATTTGAACCAGAGTTTGGTGCAGTTCTTTCCTGCAGAAAGTCTTTATGCATTCCTTGACAGAAAAACAGGTCAAAAGCCACAATTTGCAGAGTTATAAAGATGCATAGGACAGATACATCAGAAGATTTAATCCAGATGCTTTTGCCTCCAACTTGGGCACATTGTGCAGGCCATAGCCATGTGCAAGAATGGGTGGTGATCCAGACATCCAACCCAGTGAGTCTGGAGCTTGCAGGCAGGCAACTGACCACTGAGGAGAAGGCTGTGTGTGCCACCTCGTTCCTCTCCAGGGCTAATTGCCTGACTCAGGATGGTGGGAAACTGAAGAGTTCTCACCTCTGAACACCTGAGGCCCACCTCTGAGTTTTTGGACATGGTAAATTGGATTCTTTTTGAGCTCCCACAGCATGGAAGCTGAGAGATTGATTATGCATATTTTGCAGACTTTTTGCTGTGAAGTACTGAAACAAGTTTGGGAGCTGCCAGGTGCTGCCTCCCAATGACCACCCAGCAGAAGGTTGAATTGATGGTGGCCTCCAGGTGAACTTGAAAGAGATGTGGGTACTCGTGCCTCCCTCTCCTCCACCCACCACCTTCAGTCTTTGCTCAGAGAGACTCTCCTTGAGTCCTTTAGACAGACAGGACCCCTGCTTGGCTCTCTCACTTGATGAATAAGCACTGAGTCCATGGTACCTGCAAATAGATGGAGAGACAGCTCTGGCATGGGGCTTGTCCCACAACAGTGTTGTGGCCAGTTTCTGAGAGCATCAGCTGAATTAGACCCTGACAGGACTTAGATGGAGGTAAAATTGAATTATAGCTCCAGCAGATGTGCTATGGGGCCCAAGCTGAGAAGGAAAGGCGAGATGCATAGATTTAATTTCATACTGCCAGGGACAGGGGGTTTGGTTAATACCTCTCTGGGCTCCCTCTCTGGACAGTGGAGATAAATGGGATAAAGCACGGCAGGCAGACACCCATTTCTTTCCACTGACTATTGACATTGCTTAGGCAACTCTCTTCAATTGTATGCAACTTTTGGCTGCTTCCAGAGGGCTAAAATTAAACAAGCAGGATCCTGTTCTGAGTACCTGAAAGCAGCAGTGAAGCAGGGAGGCACTGAGGCATCCCTCACTTATTTTAAGAGTTAAGCACCCCCTGGAAATGAGCCTATTGGCTCACAGGCTTTGTTTTAAGCAACTCCGTTCTGGCTGACTCTGGTTTCAAGCAAAGCTGTCAGTGCATTCCCTTCCTGATGGGAGGTCAGGAAGAACAGATAAGGCAAAGCAAATGCTGAAGATTTGGCTCGCTGAGTTTTAAACTAGAGAAAGGTGTTAAACAGCACGTGAACTACAGTGTGGAGGCATGTGCAATACAGAGCCAAGATAAGCTTAGCATTTTCCTGTTATCAGTATGTACATCACCTTTGACATTGCTTGACAAAAACCTTTTTTATAAAACAGGCACGTTCCTTCTCCACAACTCATAGAGATACAGGAACCAAAATCATATTTTATGAATGGAAAATGAAATTAGCCTGAAATTACAGTGATAAATGTAGCTTTAGAAAATCTTAATTCACTTCAGTCGAGTGATTAACTTCTGCCACTCCACAGTGCTCAGTTATTGCAAAGTCATTTGGTGACATTAAACAATTAAACTTTAGACCTGGGAATAATTTTGCAAATCTTTATAGGACCATAAAGTTCATTATTGTTTTACATGCTCGCGATGAAATACGGCGCGTAACTCCAGCTGTTTACTCTAGCATAAAGCCAGTCTCTGGATAGAAAATGATAAGCTCTGGGCAAGCTACCAACTCTCCATCAGTCCAGCTCTCACAAATGGTTATTCTCTGCAGGGCAAAGAGTTTCTTTGTTTCTTAGAGCGAAAAGTTCCTGGAAAATTGTTTCGACTGTAATAGTCTGAGCAGAATGATAACTGCGGGCAACTGTGGGCAGAAACAATCCTGGGGGCCAATGGGCTCTGCTGGGGCCAGCTCTACCCTGGCAAGCACTGGTGAGCTGGGCAGTGGTTCAGAGGCTGCAATTCACCTCACCTGGCATTCAAAACACTGGAAATGTAGGCGTCTTAACTCTGCTTTGCAATATTCAGCCTGGTGCCTTTCTTTGTGTCATTATTCCACCACAACAGGAACATTTTCATTGTAAATAGCCCTGTTTCTGAGGAAAAAAAACTGGGGCCCTTTAGGAGGAAAATTGTTGTTTTACTGAAAACACATGTGAAATGTCATGATTTCTCATTTTTTTCACCACCAAATTACCATTTTGTGTGACACGCAACAAACCCAGAACATATGTATGGGTGTGAAAATGGGTAATAACACAGCAGAAAAAATGTAGTGAATGTTCTCAGATTTTTTTCCAAGACCCCACTCTTTTTAGCAGAGTAGCTCTAATACACATTAAACTAATAAGCACTATGTATTTGATTTCCTTCACGTCCTTGTTGACAGTAAAGGCAGCTAATTAGTGTAATTGATATTTGTATTTACTTCTTGGTTGTTTTCTTGTGCAGTTTTGGAGAAAGGCTGCTCATGCTTGCTATCCAAGAGCTGGGTATGGGAAGCAACCATGCCAGTGGCACGCGGGTTTTTTTTAGGGATGGCATGGACCTGGGAGATTTTGGCAAGCTTGCCAAAATCTCCTGGGACCTTCACCAGTCCATCACCCCATGTGGCCCTTCTTCTGCTATTCACATCCCATGGCTTGGAAACTAATTTTTGAAGCCTGGAAAAGCTACTTCCCAAGCAGAAGCTTTTTTCTTTTTCCAATCCTGGCTATCGAATGTTATTTATAATAAGCTGCAAGACTCCAGAGGTGATACCAGTGCAGCAACAAATCGCTGGATGACAATGCTACTTACTGTAGCAAGAAACAGCTTTTCTCTGTGACCGCATTTCTAATTGAGCTGTAAGGAATAGCATTAGAGCAGTGGTGTATAAGCAAGAATCATATTTGTATGAGGCTCATGGCTCGCTGTGGCTCATCCAGATACCACTTTACAACTTCAGTCATCAAATCAGCAGAACCACAACAGGCTCTGGTACAAGCCAAAGGGGAAAGTGCCATTGTAAAACTGAATACAGCTGCTTCCATAATAGAACTAATTGCATATTGCATCGCAGAGCTAAATTAGTAGTGAAAACAGTTATAAAACCAACAGACAGTGAAACATGACTCACAGAGGAATTGCTGCCAGTTTGGCGAATTCTCATTGGCCCCAGTTCAACAGCCCACACCTGCATTTTCTGAATAGTAAATATATAATAAGGCATAATTACTAGAAAAATACGCAGCACTCCAAATGTGACAACACGCTACTTGTGTATTGGGATAGTGAATAGTATATAATAAGTTTGACCCAAAGTACTTCTGAGCCACCTGGGGTCACGATGCAAAGGGGAGATGGACAGCACAATCCCAAACTGTGTAATCCATGGGAGGTTATCTGTAACATAGCCAATGGCTGCTTCCAACTGACATGCTACAGTGATACAAACTTCCCCATGCTACTAAATCAAAGGAGAGTAAATAGGATGAAAGCATAAACAATAATCACTGTTTAAAAAAAAATAAAATTCAGATATTTATAGCCTGGTTTAAATATTCAAGCTGCAATGACTTGGGATGTCTCAGCTGACTTTACTCACAGTAATAGTTCCCTCAATAAAAAACAGATGTAGAAAGCAAACTTCATCTGTTCCTTCTGCTTATGGTCCTCTTCTCCCCCCTCTTTCCAGAGCAGTTTTGCGACTGTGCAGCCCCCTCTTCCCTGAGAGCTGGAAATTGGACCTCGGATTCAGGGAGTGCAGGTGTGGGGTTTGCTGGTGCTGACTGCCAGACCCAAGCCCTGCTGGGGCTGTGAGAGTGGCAGTACTTGGGCTCCAGGCTCAGCAACAATTCCCAGTTTGAGCAGTGATTTTGAAGGACATTGATGCACTTCGGTTCAGTCTTACCTTTCTCTCATATGATTCCTTCCACACTTATTTTTGCAGAAGTGGGAAATCTTTGTTTCTCCTGCACCTTTAAGAGCTTAAAAATCACTGCAATACTCCAACTGATGCTTTCAAAATCAATTTTATACCTGTCTCTGGACATGATTAAGGAACAGCTCTAGAATAGGCACATTAACATTTCTTACCTCACCTCCAGAGGTGGTGACCAAGAAATTCAGACACCTACATTCATTTAGCATTGTATGCTAGTACTTGCACTCATGGTTCACAGAAATCTCTTTCCTACAGCTCATCTCTCAGAGCTGCCAGAGTCCCTACCCTCAGCCACTTTAAACTTGCAAGCAGTCTGAGTGAGCTTAGGTAGTTTGACAGCTCAGGTCAGAGAGATGAGCAGCTGGCAGGACTGATCTCGCAAGAGGTGGGAAAAATTGATTTGGGTACCTTCAAGAAACAGGTCTCCCAGCTTTTAGCAGCCTGGTACATCATCATGACCTCAAACAAGCCCATAGTCCTCTGTCTGTCACTCCCACAAGCACTATCTTTTGAAACTGTTCCTTAAGCAATGAAAAATCCTCATAATTTCAAGGTTATTCCTTTCAGCAGAGAGGCAGAGGAGCTTCACCCGTGCTTCTGAGGCAGCAAGTGCTGCAGCTGAAGCAGCTCTCAGGGTCAGTAGAGCAGCCCTATGGCACCACGCTCTGGGTCTCAATAAAAGCTTCTGTGCAGCTCCTTGCTTTACCTGTGTGGGCCTAGATTTTGGATCTTTGTAAAGTCTCTTACTGCATTGCTTTTAGGGAACAACAATAAGAGCCATGGAATACCCAGATGCTGTGTCTCTCAAATTGGGTACTTTTGGTGCTGCCTCACACCACACTGCCACGGTCTTGGGGACCAACTGGGGTCAGGTGGGGTTTGGTTACTTGACTGGGCATATATGGGCATTTTGCAGTACATCACATCATTAAAAAAAAAAAAATAAAGAGCTGTTTAAATTCTGTATAAATCATAAGCAGGTAAAGGATGGAAGGGTCTCCACCTTCCGTGAGATGATGAGAAGCTATATAAAGGCACAACCTTAAACATCAGAGTTTTCCTAGCATCTCCTCTTCTTCTATCCAGAAATCTTGTCTTGGCAGATTTTTAGAATCACCCATGTTTATCTGGGATTTCCAGACATCTGGGAGTGCTATCAAACTGGCAGGCAGGCTGAATCAGATTTACTGAACTGTATGCAGTCTGGAAATGCCATAGAGGGATAAGGTAGATCTGTTCCTGCTCTGAGTCAAGCAGCTGGTTGAAACAATGGGAGCTTTATTACTGACATTACAGGACCAGGATTTCACTTCACATTTTGACAAAACATTTTTATAAGTTAGATTTTGCCCACGATAGTACAATTTTTAAAATTATTATTGAGTACAATAGCTTCTTAGTTCTAGAGATCCGGGTTAAAATTCATCATGTAAGGCTAAAGATCTGGTATTGGTCCCAACCCCATATATTTTTTTTTAGTTTCCATAGATACAGTTCTGAGAGGCATACTGCCTGCCCTGATGAGCTTGAAGCAGAGCAAGAGGAGATGCTCCAGTTCAAGACTGAAAAGCATCAGGTGTGTTATATGGAGAATCACTTGCATTAAATTTCATTCTGGCAAGTAGCAGAAGTCTCACACTGAGTTAGGAACAAAAAATTTTCTTCACTCTGAATTAAAACTACTAAAAATTTTGCTACCAAAAAGGAAGAAAAGGATGGAAGGAAAAGAGCAAGCATCATGTACCGTGTTCTTGGTTTAAGACGCTAAGAAATAGCTAAAATATAAGGACAGAGTGACCAGAAGCCTAAATCCAACTGAGGTGTTGGTCCATTTGTGTGCTACAGTGGAGAAATTAGAAAACAAAAGAGAAACATTTGGCTTATTGTTTGCACTCAGTCTGTACATGCTAAACATTAATTCTTCTTTTCTGTTCAGTGTCAGTTGTCCTCTTGCTATGCATGAACATGTGTGTGTGGGGTGCTTGCATATATTTAAAGCTACTTTTCTCTGGTAAACTTTTAAGAGTTTAAGTGTAAAATATTAAGCAAGGAAGGATTTCTGTGAAGCCTGGAAGATATTCAGACAGTCTTGTTATCAGCTTCTTGTTGGCAGGCTCATCGTATTGCTTAAAACCTGGTGCCAGCCAGAACTAACAACCAACCTTTCATTCATCCACCACAACAGTTCCTCAGTGCTGAGTACTTCTGCTCATATGGCAATATTTTAGCAAGCTGTTGAGTTTTACTTCAGTGTAACTTCAGGGACCAAAGAGCTCCTCCTTTTCAAAGTTTCAAGGGAATGGAATGAATTTAGGTTAAGTAACGATGATTATTCCAGGCAAAGATTTCCTTCATTTAATCTTCCCACAACCAAAAAATGCAAGCAGCATTACCACTCATTTAAAACAACTAATGAATTTCCAAAGGAAATTAGAGAATCAGTCCTAAAGTATTTGGATTAGGGAATCTAATTCTTCAGCTTCTTTGCATATGAAGCAAAAAGCAGGGTGGATGAGAGCAACATGCTATGCAGTTTCTCAGCTTGGCAGAAATATTTTTCATTCCTCTTCTCTCTGGCCAGAATGTTGGTTTTGTTGTCAGTACCCTTCTTGCCCCAGTAATGTTGTTTTTCTTCCATTTCCATAGATCTGTATTTAACTTCTGTTAAGATCTGTCCTTTATACTTATGCTTGACCTCAAGTGCCAGGATTTGGACTAATTTTCAGATACAATCTGGGTGTTTGGTCACCAGTGAGTGAGTCCTGGGTACACCTTGAATGAGGAAGCTGTGGGTGCTTTGCTGCCTAAAGATATGTTTACATGCCTGCAAAACACATTGACTTGCATGGTGATATCCATCTTACAAAAATTTCCCCATGTCCTTTTGACTTTGAAGCATTCCCAAGGAAAGCCAACAAACCAAGACCAGATGTATCTCCTCCAGCATCACTGGAGTCAGCAAGTTCTGAAATTCTCATGGTTTTTAATTACCTTACAGTGGGGTGACACCCTGGCAAGTGGGGTGTGCTGGTGGGCTACAGCACCCTCCTGGCAGGAATGGCAGTGTGGTGGCTCCCCAGGAAGCTGTCTCAGGAGCTCTGGCATTAGGGTGTCTGTGTTTATGGCATCTCCATATCATGTTTGCTTAGTTTCACACTTAAATCTTTTTTCTGTCTCTGACTTTCAGTTTTACAGACCTTGGCATGCAGTGGGAAACCAGTGAGTGATGTTTTGAGGCAACTGCAGAACAGTATAACTACCTCCAGCTGCCCCTTTATTTTCATACAGCCTCTCTGCAGCAAGTCCTCCCTGCTCTACTTGTGTAACCTCTAAAATGAGTTGTCTTCAGACAGGTAATATTTTTGTCCTGCTGCCAGATCAGCCAGTCTTTCCTTAGCTAGGTCAGTTTGACTCTGGAAAAGTTCCAGGCAATGAGAAGCAGAGGAGACAGGAGAAAGGATTTCTCCTGTGCTGAGGAACCAACCAACCATCCTTGCTCTCCCATAAAAACAAGCTCAGGGTCAGATAATAACACACCCTGCAGAGAGAGAGAGCAGTGGAAAGAGTTGATTCTTGCAGCCACATTGATGGCCTAGGTCTTGGAGATCTAGTTGGTTACTTTCCAGTTTCCCAACTGGAAACAAGTTTTTCTAGTTGGTCCTTTCCTGGACCTTGGGTTGCCTGGGTCTAGTTTAGGATTTTATCCAGATCATAATGAGCCTTTCTGATGATTCAGATGTGCTGTGGGTGGCTCTGCTTCAGCTCACAAGTTGCCAAGTAGTACTGCTTCTCCACTCCTGAGCCCCTGTGTCACCTTGCTGATTCAAATCATAACTGATTTGACAGAAAATACATTTCTGTCAGGAACAATGTATGACACAAGACCCATGGGTTCTTCTTCAACAGGTGTTACTTGATTCCTGCTCCTGCACTGATGTTGGAGTCCAGGAGCATGGTGATGGGAGTGAGGATGGGGAGGCAGGGACCTCAGGGATCTCTGTCAACACCCCCAGGGAAACTATGCCCAGAAAATATTCATGATGTCATTTCAAAGTGATGGTCAGATTCCCAGAAATTTGTTTCTTCACAGACATTTGCCAGACAGGAGAACATGGCAGCATCTTTCTGATAAATTGTTCCTGTGAATGGTTTGCCTGGCTTCTATGTGCATGGGTGCCTTTTGGACACTGCTATGAAGGTCTCTCATAGGGATACATCAGGCTGCTCTCAAAGACCTAAAATACAATGGTGAAAGAAATTCTGGAAACCAGGGTAAAACCAGAAATGGAGGCAAACACGATTAGAACGTATGGTGTGCTGTCTGCATCTTTCATAAATGTTTGTCTGCAGTGAAACACAATTAACATGTAAGATAATGCATTTTAGCTCATTTAGCTCCTCACTGGGTTTATAAACAAATTCTGCCAGTTAACTGTCCTTGTTAAGCAGATGCACTCACCATACATGAGCTAAAACACACTGCAGACTGCAAACTGGAACAGGTGCAGGGATTATAATGGGATGATGAATTTGTCAATTTACCAGCTCTACATGTTGACAACAATGAATGCATTTTATTTACAACACTGGGCTTTGAATGGCATTTTTTGGTTTTTTCTCAGTCTAGTGAGATCAAGGTGAGGGGAACTATGCAGTTGAACTTCCAAATGCGTTCTAACTTCTGATTTTAAATGCAAGCACAGAAGATGCCTCAAAAATATTTCAGGTAAATTCTATGTAGTAATTAAGAAGGCCAAATATGCCATCCATTTTGATATGTGGGGACTACTGGGGGAAGCATAAGAACTCCTGCTTCCTCTAAGGAGGTCTTGTGGGCGTGGAAGCTATGGTAGAGAGGAAGCCAAGTAGACAGAGCTGCTGAGGGAGAAGGCCACTCATAGCAGGAGGTGAACTCCACAGAGAACGGGCTGATTATGGTAATATTTTTTTCACATCATAGATGATCCCAGTGCTGGTTTTATGCTTGTCTGAATTGCCATAGAGCCTGATTTCCACAGGTACCCTATGGTTAAATAATGTTCATAGGCACCTCTCCAATTCAGAGACACCAAGAAAGGCAAGAGCTCTGAGCCAAGTACTGATCTGCATCTTGGGGCACCTGAATACTTTGAAATTTGGGCTCTAGTGCCCAAGTCCCTGTAAGTACTTCATGCTCAGCCTTGCTCAGAAGCATGCTGACGAGCAGTCATCTCTCTCCAAGGATGTCTTCTTGAACCCCACGCCTTTGCCTTATGATGTTAGCTTATACTGAAGCATACTAATTGCTACTCATTGTTTCATCAGTTTCTATGATTTCACTTAGGTCTTCAAGAACAATTCAGCTTAGATGAAGTTTCTTTGTCTTTGCTTTTCAGATAGGGCTGCATCCTTACCCAGCATAAATTAAGGTACTTCCATTGTAGTCAAAGGAGATAAGCCAACATATGTTACTAGGGAACATTGTACCTATAGTGTGAATAACAGCTGAAATGTTACTATTCTCAGCTACTTTTTCAAATAAATTGTGCTCGGTTTAAGTGTAGATAATGAAAGCCTGGAATCAGCCTTGGTGTAAATGGGTGTAACTCCTTTGACAGCAGGAACGTTGTTTTTGGTTACCCCACAGATGAATTTAGCCCAGTTAGTTCAGCTTGGCATTATCAGTGGGAAGATGTGGCTGTGAGTTCATGAGATGTCAGAGTCTTTTAGCTATAAAGGTGACACTTTAAATTGTCTTAAAGAGTAAGTATGCATTTAATTTACATTTAACAGGATGGTTACTGTATATCATTTAAATACTAAATCAGTCTAAGGTTTACTATGTGCACTAAGGTTTAAGAGTTGAAGCAATTGGAAAGAATTGCCAAAACTTACTCTTCATAAAAGGTTCTGCTCAGTAAAGCTCCAAAGGGAGCATTTTGGCCCTTCTGGGGGTTTTTGTTGGGAGTTTGTTTTTAGAATATTTCAGCATGGAACACAGAAGAGGTTTGAGACAAACTAAAAGCTTTCTTGTTCCTGTTTTAATCTACCTAGTGATTAAAACCTAGAGAAAGATGAGTGTTCCCAAAGGCTACCTTTTCTACTGCTGACACAGTTGGTTGCCCCCCAACATTTGCAGCTGTATTCTTCAACCACATTTAAGATGCTGCTGCCCCTTTTAAAACTGTGTTTGTAGGTCCTAAAGGCATAGGCTAAGTAGCCAGAGACAGAGAGGGGTTTTTGTGGGGGGTTGAAGTGCAATTTTCATTTTGAGGTGAAATTTCAAAACGTAAAATATGCAACTATTCCAGAACAGAACAAAACACAAAGCATTTCTTGGAAATGGAAATTTCAGAGTACAAGTGATAGAAATGTTTGTTCCAGTATTTGGGGGTTTTATTTTATTATAAAGTAGCATTAAGTGTATTTTGTTACAATATGCATTGAAAACTTCGTAATAAAAAGTCTTATTTCTGGGAAATTGAAGTACTGTGCTTTACAAAAGTAGAAAGATTTCTTTTCCTCTCTTTTCTTTCAAAGGAGATTCTCATCAAATGCTGGAAATTTCTGCAAAACATTTTTGCCTGTGACAGAAGAGCATTTTTAGACAGGGAAACAGTCTCTGTATAAGATTGCTGCCAGCTTTAGCAAGCAGAGCAGTATCAGGAGTGCACA
The DNA here is from genome assembly GCF_003957555.1 of Calypte anna. Lineage (NCBI taxonomy): Eukaryota > Metazoa > Chordata > Aves > Apodiformes > Trochilidae > Calypte > Calypte anna. Next base: position 25,473,974 of record NC_044245.1, on the reverse strand, counting down.
TGAGAATTGCCTACATAGACACAGAGGGTGGGTGTTTGAATGTGATTTTGCCTGCAGGTACTTTGACCAAATGCTGGAATTTCTGTTCTATGCAGAAATGCCCTTCAGCTTTCCTTTATCTTTCTCCCTGCAAGATTTCCAGTACTCCTGGGTAGTAAGGGGAAAAAAAGGAGGGGAAGTGAAAAACATTCTTGTCTTCTTTTATGGGTTTGTTATCTAAATATTCTTTTTCTTTTTAGGAATTTAAGGCTGGGAATTAGCCATTCCTGTCCAGAGCAGCAGTCGTTCTAACTCAGCTCTGTGATTGTAGTGACAAAAGAGAAACAAATCTTTAAACTTTTTAAAAGCATTTATCAAAGTCTTAAGAAGAAGAATGTGACAGGTGGCTCTTCCTTCTACAAGAGGCAAATGTCAACTTCTCAGTGCCTAAAGATGGGTGCAACAGCCCAGTTTCAGACCACTGCCTTCTTCTGTTTATTTCTTTTACATATCATCCATCTTGCTTTTCATTATTAAGCTTAGATTTCTCCATCATGAGCCCAATCAGTTGAGTGTTATTCAGGCAGTATTTGTAGTTTACCCCTACAGATACAAAAAATTCCTTTTTTTCTCCCTAAACTGCCCAAGGCTCTATGGTGGTTTCTTAGACAGAGAATGTCATATGAGGTCCAAAATGCTTTGCAAATCTGAGTTTTGTTTTGGCAGCCCCATTAGCAGCAGTGTGTGACAGAATGTACATCAGAAAACAAGCTCAAACTCTTGGCAATGAAGTGAAAATTGTCATTAATTGAAAGTATTAATGAAACATTATAGGTAGAACATGTTTGATTTAGGCTTCCTTTTTATACCTTTGGAGTTACAAGAGGTAGTGATATCCCTGTGAGCCACTGGTATGAAGCTTGGCCATGTTTGGAGGCTGGGGATTGAGGAAGACATTGGAAGGGCAAGCTCCACTAAAGCCACTGAGTAAACACACACACTCTGGGACCAAAGTTCCATCTGAGATTTGGCTCAAACTGACCTCTAATATGACATCTTCTATGGCAGATTGACAAATAAGGCTGGGATTTTCCTATTTAGAGGGTAAATCCTAGAGCAAAAGCACTTAATGCACATAACATTGAGAGATAACAAATCATTAGAATTTTGGTATTATCTCCTTTGACCTTGAATTATGACAGAAAGATTTGGCAAACAGTGCATTTACATCCAAGATGAATTTTTTTGGTATCCTCTGGGAATTTAAGATCCAAGAGTCATATTTGATTTGCCAAACTGGGGGAGAGGGCTGTTGTTATTGTAATCACTCCTGCTCTGCAGTGTGTGCCACGTTCGTGCTGTTACTTGACAGTATGTGTAAAGTATTTTAAATTGTTTTACCTATTCTAGATTGGTTGTCTTTATGTGTGTATATATGAACACACATATATAAATATTAATGTATTTCTATGAACACATAAATAAGATTTAAAATAAGATTCTCTTAGCCAGCCTTGAGAACCTGTGGGGTTGCCTGAGACAAAATCACCTGGAATTTGGCTGCATATGGTAAACTGCCCTTCCTCAGCAGGCTCTGGAGATCATCAGCCTTCTATGAACCTGTCTGCTGTCTGGCAAAACATACTCAGCACTGGCTCTGTGACTATCACAGCACTTCCCAAGCAGTAATTGCTCAATAAGAAGCACCTCACCACTGCAAGGCAGATAACTGCTACAAAAAAGCCTTGGCAGGGGGTTTAAGTGTGTTGTTTGCAGTGGCAGATAAAGGAAATGTCTGGATTGGAGTCCAGGACTTTCCCATCTCATTCCTACCTTCAATTCTTAGACTCCACAGTGCCAGGAAAAAAAGATGGATAACTTTGCAAACTTCTTCCTTAGTGACTTATTTTGAATTTTTGAGCTTGTATATCTTAGTAAGTAGCTGTCAAATTAAACAAAATAGGAGTGGAGGAGGAAGCATTAGATGTCAGAGCCCAACTTAGTCTGCTTCCATTTAGTCTAGTTCATGCACTGACATTTTCAAACAATGCATTCAGTTTTTTTATACTAGAAATGAAAAAGAATATTTTTTCCTTTCAGCCTGTGACCTCATCTTTTGCTGATGACTTCAGTCATTGTTTATAATAGTCAACCCCCTGGGGCAGAGAATAGAGTGATTCATTTGTACTTGGGGCACTTGGATTTATAGACCACTAAAAAGACTGAAATTATTCTTAGTTGAAGTTTGCATGAGACAGTCTTCAAAACTAGAAAGGGTGCCAAACCAAAGCCCTAGACTCAGATTCAGATTTCAGTGAGCAGTGCAACCTGTTTCCTCAGCAGGCCGAGCATATATACCAAACTTTTGTTTTTATTATTCCAATTTATTCACTCTATCAAGGAATCCCCCAGTATGTAAATACTAGTCAACTTTACTGACAGTCAAGGTGAAGTATGGTGTAAATCTCTGCCAACATATCTGTCCTAGGTCAAGCATAAGTAATTACTCAAAAAATTTCACTGGCTTAAGGTGTTGCCATGCTCTCTGGCAGCAGCTGCTGACCTCTGTAAATTGCCACCTTCCCTGGTGGCAGCTTATCAGGGTGCTTCCTCACCCACTTCAAGTACCACCAGCCAGTTTCACTTATCTGATTCCTGTGGCTGTCTGCTGGGTGCTAGAGAAGCCCAAAATGAAGGGCAAAGTACACAGCACCACATGGGTGCCAGGAGCATCACCTCATCTTTGAAGTTGCATCTTCTGCGTGACAACAACTAATTTGTTAATGAGAGAAAGCTAAAGCCAGGCTTATATACTCAGCTTCACCTAAATCTGAGACAGCACTGGTTTTCTTTTTGCAAACCAGAACCTGACAGGTGAGGATTTGCAAATCCAAATCTCCTTTGATTTTTGTCTGCAATAGAGACAGGTCAGATGCAGAAGTCATTGCTAACTCTGAGGAAAATTTTGAATTAAATTGGAACTGGCCTGACCTCCCTTCTCGATTCAACTTTGCAAAAGCAAGCTCTGACAGACAGGCTTTTGCAAAACCCAAACAGTTTCCAGTTTGGTCATCTCTGCTTTGCATATTTCAATAGCTCCTTGCCAGCTACAATGCTTATGATAATAAGAATAACAGAAACTAAAGTAAAACCACAAGTTAAGCTGCTTATTATATAATTTAATTAGACTCCACTGCACTTTCTCTTCCAATTCCCAACTTACAAGGATTGAATTGTTAGGTACATTTTTCACATTGGGATTTTGAAGAGTTTATTTTGACCTGGCAAATGATTTTAAGTCTGAGGAAAAGCAGGTCGAGCAGTGGTGAAATAAAATAGGAAGTATGCAGTTTCTTCTCACCAAGCCTGGTATCTGCGTGACTCCAGCATACAAAGAGCTGGTGTGAATTTCAGGTCCTGCGCCTGCCTTAAATCAAGGCATTTGCAGAAATTAGTTGTGACATGGTTTACCCAGTGGTCTTTGCTAAAGGAGCATTTTTGGGGGCAACTTTTAGATCAGATGCTCATAACTTATTGGCTTCATGAGGTCACATGTGCCACTGAGTTAGGAAGGAAGGAAAAAACATGTTATTAGTGAGACCCTCACCTCCCTTCCCCCTGCCTTCTCCCTTTTCTTTATTCCTCTCACATGTGCTGTTTCCCCCACAATATCTGCTAAACCTGCACGGGCTTGACAAAATGTTCCCTTTCTTTTGCAGTGCAAGGTTCCAGGTTTCCTTTCTGCATGCACATACATTGATTTATGCCCCTTTGAGCCGACTGCCTGATCGTCCCACAACACAGCATTTAACTTCTGTGTCGCCAGGACAGTTGTTGTCTCCCCCTTCATTCTTCTTCCCCCCCTCCTTGGCTTTAAAGGCCACATTTTCCAAGAGGGAGACAATCATGAGAAATAATGTTTTTTTGAAAAGGGGGTGATTGTCACCGAAACCGATCCGTCTGTGCGATAACAAAAACTGTCATTGCCTTGCATGGAACATGTGCCCCGGGGACTGGGGAGAACAAAGAGATCCTTAGAGAGGAGCAGCGAGCCATGTGCGGCCGCTCATCCCTGTGGCACCAGGCAGAGCCCACAAGCCATTTTTCTCATACGCCACTGGGACAGATAAATGAAGGAAGCATTTGAACGGTTCCCATCTAAGGAAGGAGTTAAATAGTTGAGTCATTCTTTTCAGCCGTATTATTCCTTCTGCAGTTTCAGAGGCATCCAGGCACTAGAGGAAGGACCAGGGAGAAGCTGCCTCTTCCAGCTGTTGGGGCTGATCCTGCAGGTTCCCTATATATCAACAGAAATACCAGCTAGAGAATCTGGCCTTTTCTCCTCTCCTCCATCTAAGCTCTCCTCCATCAGCTCTTCGATTCTCTGGAGGGAAGCTGGTCACCCTCTCCTCACCAGTCTGCTAAAAAGGCAAACTTGAAGTGATAAAAAGCACTCTTGTCTTCCTGAAGCCTTTCCTGGAGACCAGAAGAGAGCAATATACCAAGTTTCTGGATGGCAAATGCCATGCTTTCTGTCATCTGCTTAATCAACTGATCTGCTGTTATCTGCCAGCTATTAGCTGTTGTTAATTCCCTTTATTGCATCAACTGCACAGTGTCACCACTTACGTCCTTTGTGTCACTTTATTATTACAAGTTGCAAAATGAGTAAGCTGCAAAACAGTAACTGCAATCACATCTGAAAATGAACCTTAAATCAAATTAAATAATGTTAGCTGTGCGGATCAGTGATGTCTATTAAGGCTGTACAATAAAAAGAAATGGAGCTCAGCTCTAGTTGGAGAAAATAGGACTCTGTGGGCCACCCAGAGCTCTAACTTTTCCTTCTGAGGGATCTTGTAGTCCTTCATTCAAACAGCCATATTTTCCCCTGGTTTACATGGTAGTAACAAAGACTGCTACTATTGATTGTAAATGGCCAAGATCACAGACCAAGATGTGCAAGCTCTGTCTGCAAAGGCTTTGCACACCAACATGGGATGCTGAGGGGACGGGGACACAGGGCTGGCTTGCCAGGGATGAGCTAGAGAGCAGGAATTAAGGTGAAGCTCAGTTAGGTTTCAGGTTCCCCTGTGTTGGTACACATACCATGGTCCTGAGGTATGGATACCATCAGGGTCTTGCCAGATGCTTTATTTGGTACTACTGCTGCTGTTGGTTGCTGCAAGCTGGTATTTTTGCCATTTCTGAGGGTACACACCTGGCCCAATAAAAATTGGGAACTACTGAAGATTTTTTTTTTGTTAATTTCATCTTCTTGGTGCTTCTTACATCTGAGCCTACTGAAATACAGGATACAAAATTGACTATTTTATTGACAGTGGGTCAAATCCTTGGTGATTTTTAAGTATTAAAATATTCTTCATGGGCCAGGACTTCAATTGGCTTCTACATTTCTGAGAAGCATCTGGAAGCCCAGTACCTTTGAGAATCATGACTACATAAGTATAATCAGGTGTGAAGCAGTAATTCAATATAGACACATAAGGGAGGAGAATTCTTCACTCAGACTTGTTGCTTTTCTTTTTTTCTCATATTGCAATATCTCCTGGAGTATATTATGGTCCATTATAAGATTGTATATAAAATGAAACATAATCCTGCACTACTTCATATTTCTACATTCCAAACCCCAAACTTAAATTATGATAATATTCAGCAGCAACAGTTGCTTACCGTTGTCAAAAGGCATAAAGCAGGAAGGAATGTGTTTTCCCAAGAACAATGTAAGAAATTATATCTATGTAGGGGGTTAAACCAATGGAGCTTAAACATATGCACCACCAGAAAAGGACAGCATGAAAGTTTTCTATCCCTTCTCTGGTACAGAGAGCTGTAAGGTGTTCATCTGGGACAGTCATTATGTCCCACAGAAAGCATTCCCAAAGGACAACCCACAAGAAAAGCAAATTAATGCAGTCAAGTAGAGCATGCTCATCTAACCCTCTCCCTCTGCTCTGAGCTGCCACTGAGCAGGCTGGAGGGACTCTCTAACTTCCAGTGGTCCCACAGCTCTCATACAGCCATAGTGGGACTGTACTGGGGCCATCAAGAGATGGGAGCTCCTGATTTCCTCCACAGGGCCACTGAACAAAAGGCCACTATTCTGAGAATTTCCATCTAAGAGGCAGAAAAACAACAACAACCACGCAAGCCAAATGGGCATCAAGAGCAATTACAGCCACAGTGCACATGATGCACTATTGATCTAATCTGTTTCTCTCTTAGAATTGCCTCAGACTGGGTTTGTTTACAAGCTGCTTTATCAGATTCAGGCAATATTAATTATAAAGAAGAGGCAGCAGATGTGGGCTCTCCACAAGGGCTCTGGGCCCTGGGGAAAGCTCCTTCCCTCTTCCCAAAGCCCTGAGGCCTTGGCAAGGTTCTTGGGAGCTGTGGCCGAGTTGGGGTGCACACCAGGACATGGAGAGCACTGAGGATGGTACATGAATGGGAAACAGATATATTTTGTTCTCTTTTAAACCCAAATGGGTTAATCACATACAACATTAATGGTTGCTGGTGGTATTGCGATTTTGAAACACTATAAAATTAACATTTGTTGCAGGGTGTATATTTAAGAGCAAATCCAGCTTTCTGCATGCTGATAAACAGGACACAGCTCTTTGCTCTGTCTGGATTCTTACAGATAAGAGGGAATTAGCTCTGCTGCTAGGCTTGGCTGTTGTAGCCACATCTCTCTCATGGCAGAGCTCACTGCAGGCAGGGAGCCGGTTGTGGGGCTGCACCATCAACCACCTCCCACCATCAAGCCACAAGGAGATGCCACCAGCACCCACCTCTGTCACAGGTACATGCCAGTCAAAACAGCAGTACTTGCCCCAAGGGGCTCATGGCATAAAATTCTGAAAGAAGACACAATTCACACCAAAAAATCATACAAAAAAATGGTCCAAAGCCCCAGAGTTGTGGGTGGTTTCCCCTGTGAGAACATGGTCCCATTCCCATCTACCCCACCAAGCTGTTCCCTGAGAGGCCAAGGTGAATCAGAAGAAGGCCAAGTATACCAAAACCAGACTCTATCCTCCTACACACACTTCTTTATAAATTTACACCTATTTTAAAAACTACTCCAAAGGCTCTGCCTGGCAGTTGCTGATCACAAGTTGTCTGATTTTCCTTCCAGACACACTTGTGCTCATGGGCCTCTTTCTCCCTTAAAATCCAGTACTAGGTCTGGCCTTACACATTGTTCCATACACTTTTTCTTTAGTATTCCCTGCAGATACTGGCTATCATGGCCTGTCAAAAAGCTTCATGCTGAATTACTCACAAAAGATGCCTGTACCAGCCTTGCTGTGTTATGGTTTCTGAATGAGTCTGTGCACATATAAGAAACATCCCTCTGAACCACGCAGCTTGTGTATCTTGTAAAAATTATGTCTAAATCTTACATTTCCCTTGCAGCTCATCTGTTATTTGTGGGGAAAGCAGAAAGTTCCTTTTTATTCTTGTCTGTCTTCCATTAAACTAAAGAACTCTATAAATCAATAATAACCTTTTAGAGATGAACCTCTTTGTAATTATGTCTCCAAAGCCAGGTAATTGTTTGCATACTTTTATAGAGAAATAAAGAAGGGAAACATGTGTTCGGTGTGATTGAGATGAAAAAAAAAGGAAAAAAAAGAAAAGAAAAAAAAAAGAACAAAAAAGTTAAACTGGTTATCACCATTCATTACATTCACACTTTTCATCAACATTTTATATTACTCGTAGCCAATTAATTTTTTTTGCACAAGAGTCAGATCACTCAATCAGACAAAGTACACACACCAGAGAGGGGAAAGCACAGTCTCTCAATTGGGTTCTGATTTGGATTTTATTACAATATGGTCTTTATTAAGGATAATAATCTACAACCTCCGAGTTAAGGGAATGGTTGATTTGAGTCAAATCAATCTTTGTGCATCTCTCTGATGCATTGGTGACATTTCCCAACAGGAAGGGGCTAAGAGCCCAAACGGGAGTGATCTCAGATTAAGAAACAACACAGACATCTTGAAGGCACTTGGTTTGTAGAATAAGATGACAGCAACCAGAGCGCCCTGGGGCACTTTTCCAGGATGCCTCCTCCTGGTGTGCCAGCCATCTGGGTTCGTTTAAAGCCTCTGCACGTGTGTGTGTGTGTGTGTGTGTGTGTGTGTGTGTGTGTCTCTACACGCGTGTGCCAGTGGAAGGTGGGGAGCAGATGTCTCAGGTTGCAGACTTCAGTGTGGGCTGTGCTGGGGGCTAAACCCTCCCGCCTGGACCTTCTCAAACCCGGCAACATCATCTGCTGGTCCCTCCAGAGGAGCAATTTCAGCAGGACCAGCTGCAGGGGGGATGTTTAACGTATTCTTTATTCAAAGTGAAAGATGTTAAGCAGGAAATTTCAGGAGCCCTCTTATTCAGAGAAGGGAGGATCTGGGGGGAGAAAATAAAAACTGGAAAACATCCATGAAATTAGTCCCAAATCATTGCCTATCCCAAGCAATCCCTGACAAGCTGTCAGTCATATATTTGCAGTGGGTTATTCAAAAGTCTCCTTTGCCAGTAGCATATCCACATGACTAGCATGAAAACTCAGCTACCAGTGTTTCAGGAACTATATCCATTGGTGTCTTTTTTTTTGGAATTAATTTTTAAAAGGAACGTAATATTTTTTGAAGGGAAAACTCGGATATGGTGCAGCCAATAAAGAGCTCCAAGCTGTACATTCCCTCTCTTTACTATCCCCAGGGCTAAGAGGTTTTAAAAGACAAGGATATCAGCCTGAACAGATGGGCTGTCCCTGTTCCCCACCTCTCAGGCCGTTCTGCTGGGGCAAATAAGCTTCAAGGTGGCTGGGGGAGTCCCTTGAGGCTGCAGAACTGGGAGGGAAGGACTTGAACTCTGCAGTCCCCACCCCGGGATGGACATTAGCCAGAATTTCAGTGTCAGTTCTGAAGACATGAAGCCCTGGAAACTCCTGAGAAAAAAAAATCAACTGGATTCACATCCTGAATTGCATGACACCAGAGATATAGGAAGAACGTGCAGATCATATGAACATACAGGACTGAATATAAACAGAAAAACTGAGAATTTCATTTTTCTTTGTGGTTTTACGCATCCAGTTTCCACGGAAATTGAGTAAATTACACAATTTTCAATAATATATTTTTAAATCTTGAAAACCCCAAATTGTTTCTAAAACTGGTAGACTGGTTGAAATAACTTCAGCGGATTTGCTCAATGTTCTTCACCAATCATAGTCTAAGGGCCTCATCTAAGAAATAACAATGCTGTGCAGGCAGGAGGTAGAGCTATGACAGTGGTATTAGCCACAGAGGACAGGGCTCTAAGAAATGACCCAACTTCCTACAAAAGGAGCTCTCCCAGATCTTTTGTATCCTAACAGACAAAGGCAGGAGGAAGAACCTGCAGAGCAAGGATGGTGCTGCAGCCCTTCCCGGAAAGGGAAGGTGTTTCTTGGTTAAAATTCTATTGTGTCTCTGGTTTTTCTGACTGCATCACTAGGTACCAGATTTTCCAGTTTTGGCTGAGATTCACAGCAGATGGTGATGATTTCCCTGGCAGTTCTATACTTATGGCTGGGTTGCCAATATACTTCCTTGACATGTTCTGTGGCACAAGTGAATAAGAAAAACCATCCAACTCCTGCTGCCCTTTACCAGTCTGACTGATGGGGAGATCCTCAGAATTGCAGAGAGGCCTCTCCTCCCACTTCTGGAGTCTCAGTATCGAACTCCTAACAGAGACTCAGGTCACCAAATTGCTCATTGCTCTTAAGCAGCTCTATTATTTACTGCCTCCCAGCAGAGTATGATCAAAGAAAGTGGTAGCACATAAGTAAATGCCCTCCTGGGGCTTTACAGTAAGGTTGTATTTGTGTATTCAGGTTTATATGTGCACATTTTCTGTATGAACCAAGAAGAAAAATAAATGAGGAAGGATTTAGACAGATGGGACTTTGCCATGTCTGCCAAGATGTGCCCAACTTTTTAAAGTACGAAAGCAAAACCAGAATAAAATTGTGGAATTACCTACAGGCTTTATCTGTATCCTCCAACACCATGGTGATAGATAGAGAAGGATCAGCTACCTTAACCTCAGCAGAATTTGACACTGGAGAGCAGATTAGACTAATTCTGCTGACTGTTCCTCAGGTTATTTTGTTATCCCTCCAATGAACAGGCATTTTTAATGTCTCACATTTTTTATATGATTACTACTAGAAGACTTCAATGAAGCAAAAACCTGCTTACTTCTGAGGTGTAAAATAGACAATAAGAAACTGCTCCTGCTCCCAAAAAATGTGTGGAGCAAATGGCTAAACAGTAGAAACAGTAACTGCAGCAAAGGCACAAAGGAAGAGCCAGAAACAATATAAAGGTCTTTACGGTCCCATTTCTGTGTCATATCAGCTGGACCATATTGAATTGCCCAAGAAAACATAATTACATTTGGAATGAAGTGGCATTAAGAGGAAAAATGGAAATTAATTCCCTGAGTAGGTCCTCTGAAGCTGGTGGAGTTGCCCTTGGGATGAATTTGGCCCAGTATATGTCAACTAGCCATAAGACATAATATGAGCTTCTACCTTTGCCAAATGAGCAAATATACAAACACCATTTATTGCTGGTTCTGTTGGTTTAAGAGGTGCTCTGTATTTCAAAGCTAACATTTGTACGACTTGTTGCTGTGATTGTCTCTTATTAACATAGCAAATAGCTAATGAAAATCTATGGCCTTGGAAAAACCCAGCTCATAAGTTAGGACTTTAAATTAGTCTGCCTGTCATATATACGCAGCATGGTACCCCACTACTTTTTGTCTCATTCAGTCAGCCCATTTATAAGGACACGAAATCACCAGGTACAAAGGTTGTAAGGAAAATTTTTTCCAAGAGGAAACAAGCCTGGCTCAACTGCAAACAGCTCATGCTCTATTTAAAGTCAGGCAGCATTCATTTCTCATGCCAGAGAACCCAATTCATCGAGGGTGTAACTCCACAAACACCAGCAAAGTTCCACCAGAAGCTAATTTAGTCCAAAGTGCTTTAAAATCTTGCTTAATTTATACAAGTTTCAGTTTGGCTTTAGGTGCTTCATCCACAGGACACGGTGCTGCTGTACTGATCCCCCTCAGCCTGGGGCAAGGAGCAAGTCCTGACTGTCCCTTGGCATAATGCAGAGAGAGATGCTTGAAACCTCTCTCTTTTCTGAGACATTTTCCTTCCTTGAGTGTCCCCTTCTGAAGAAAATGTGTGACCAATGTGACCTGTCCAGCAGGCAAGTCCATCTCCAGTTTTGGTCAGGCATTTTCTGAGATTATACATCCTTCAAGGAAGCCAAGTTTGTTTTGAATAACAGGGTAATACCTCATACATACGTCCATTTAGCCCAGTTTTTCATTGCAAGGATGCATTTCTGTAAAGCAATAATAAACTGTGTCACGTTCATCTTAGCAATAACTCCCTGACCTGCACCAGAGACTAATTTAACCCATAATATTTAAGTAACATCAGAAGCTTGGATTGTCTGAAGTGACCTTTAGCTTCCTTTAATCTTCATTGTAACATGTCCATCTCATGACAGGAAATTTGACTTGTGAATGCCCACCCTAAAGATGCAATAACACATGGTGTAAAAGTATGGCTTGATGATGAAGAGATTGCATCCATGCAGTAGTCACCAGTCTTTCCCTAATGGGAGCTATGTGCAGGTTGTGGATTTGCAGAAGCTCCTCCCAAGGTAATTAAAGCACTGAGCTGTTAGGATTTTTTAAACAAGGTTTCTGGCCCTTTACAAAACATGTGTGCTATATATCCTTAACCATGACGTGTTTTCCTCAAGGAGTTCCTTGTCAAGAATCTTTGTATTTAATAGTGGGTGATGATGAGAATATGCCCTAAATGAAACGTAATTGAAAATGAGATTAGGTAACTTTACTTCCTCTGTAAGTAGACTTTCCTTTGACATATTGTAGTCAGGTTTTGCATTGAAGTCTTTAGTGTTAAGCAAACTGACAAATACAAGATTTCTTTGAGAAATGAAAAAACCCATCGTGATCGGATTTACATCTGCAGCAGGAGGAAGTAGAGCTGGGTTCCAAAGGAATATATATGAAAGAGTAAAATCCAGAGGGTGATGAATTATAAAAAAAAGTTAGTTCAGAGTGAAAAACCTGATGTCACTCAAATAAATCAGACATCAAAACAAACAAGCTTTAGTTTACTAATTACCCTATTGGCTGTCAAATAAAATTTTAGTCACTATTAGTACAGCTGCATATGCTCCTCTGCAACAGCTTTGAAGAAAATGGACTGAGCTTTTGTTTAACTGCAGACAGTTAAACTGAGTAATTTTTTTTTTTTTTTTACACCCATTCTTGAGAACATGAGGCAATATTTCCCTTGCAAGTATTCGTATCCTTTCAGCAGGCAAAACTCAGAGCCTGGTTAACAGATTCTCAGTGAGATCTCAATCAAAGTTTGTTTGGCAGTTTCCATTCAAATGAAAAAATAAGCATTACTTTATCATTTTTAATAACACAACAGTGCCTGTACTTTAAAATGTCCATCTGCTGTCAAAAAAATCATAGTTTTTTTGCTTACAAAGTAACCACTTCCAGAAAACACTATAAAGAAAAGAATTGGTGCAATACTCTTTTGCAATGGAACTGATTCTTTTTAAACTTGGTCTGTGATTCTGAGAGTGAAATTATTTTTGGAAAAAATGTGTTAGGATGTCCTTTTTAAATTTTTCTTTTCTTTTCTTTTCTTTTCTTTTCTTTTCTTTTCTTTTCTTTTCTTTTCTTTTTCTTTCTTTTCTTTTCTTTTCTTTTCTTTTCTTTTCTTTTCTTTTCTTTTCTTTTCTTTTCTTTTCTTTTCTTTTCTTTTCTTTTTTTTTTTTTTTAAAAAAAAACCTTAAAGACTTGCAGTTTGCACCGCTGAGTGCCTATGGCAGAAATAAATATTCTTTTCTCTTTGTAAGAGTGATAGTATTTATTAACAGGGAATAGGGAATAGTTCTAATCACCATGCATGTATTATGAACATACAGCAGGAAAACCTGGACAAATTCTGTCAGGCTTAATGGGCTTGTTTGAAACAGTCTAGATTTTCCTTGGACAGCTTCTTTCTGGGAATGATGCTGATACCTCCTCCATCTCTCCCATCTTTGTCAGGGGAATAATGCTTCTATCCTTGAGTGCAGACCACATGTGAATGAAAAGATCAGTAAAGGTAATTACAGTATCAACAGGAGCCAAGCTTCTGGCAATACTGCTCTTCCCATCTTCATTTTCAGTTGAACAGAAACCCTTCATAAAGTGCCTGGGGATGAGGTTTAGGCATCTGATACTCAGATTAGAAATAAGTTTTTGCTGGGGGTGGTCCCCTCTGGCCATGTATTTAACATAGATCCAGGTGGAAGGAGATACAACTTTGGGTAGAATAATTGCTCGAGCACATTTTGGAAGCTACAATGATGCACTTATGGGAATTGCAGCTGCAGCAGCTCAGCAGTGGTTGAACAGACAAGAAGAGGAAAGAAAAAAAGAGAAAGAAAAAAAGAGAAAGAAAAAAAGAGAAAGAAAACAGCTGTTGGTCTTTGAATGAAACAAATAGACACCACTAAAATTATGTTGCTACAGCTTGCTGACTCAGGTCCTGCACCTGAGAAGCTGTGATACACTGGTCAAGACTACACAAGAGGGAAGTGGGTCCTAAACTGACCAGAACTGTACTGTGTTACACACAAGGAAGACACAACCCCAGCAGAGAGGGTCAGCTCCTTACTGCCCTGTCTATGGGGTAATTCAACAGGGGACAAAAATTCTCTCTAAGGAAGATTTGAGCATCCTGTACCAGTGGAAGGTGTCCCTGCCCACGCAGGGGGATTTGAGCTGGATAATCTGTAAGGTCCTTTCCAATCCTACCCATTCTATGGGTCTAGGATATGCATATCTGCATCTCTGACCTCTGCAAAGGCTGAGAAGAATGACTTGTACATTTAGAAATGGTTTATTAAAACCTTTTCACCTACTTAGGTAAGTTTGTTCACCAAAGTTTTTTACCGTGATTTAGAACAGTAAAAAATTTAGAAAAATACAGTAAAAAAATTAGAACAGTAAAAAACATTGTGAACTAAAGATGATCTCTGCTAAAAATATTCCTTCACAAGCAGGTAATTCCACCAGTCTACAACATTTCTAAAATGTTAATTGAGATTTAATTTTTGGGCGGTTTTTGTTTTTGTTTTGGTTTGGTTTGGTTTTGGTTTTTATGGTCTACTGTAGGTTCATGTCAGTTTCCTAAAAAAATTGAGTCAGAGGCCTAGAGATGAAGCTGGGTGCAAGGAGCAGACGAAGGCAGCAGAGCATGGCTGGGCAGCCATGGGTCCTCATTCCTGGCTGGGTGAATGCCAAGAGCATCACATTGGGACTCTCCAGTTTTCTTCAGACTTTCATGGTTTTCTGGTGGTAAATACACCTGTGCACATGAGTGGGACCACAAGTGATCTCAGGCATTAACAGAATGGGGTGCTGGTACATGGTACTGAGGTGCTGGAGACCCCTTGGAACCTCCTGGGATCACTTTTGACCTTTAATATGCCAACTGAGATAAATAGGACACCATTGTGACAGTTCAAATAACTCCAGGCTCATAAAAAGCTGAGCTCCAGGGACACAGTTCAGCAGGAAGGACTGGGACAAGCTCTCTCCTCAGGCTCCATACCAGGACTCCGACTCCTGGGGCCTCAGCTGGTTCATGGGGGCAAGGGGCAAGGGACTTCCTCAGTGTGCCCAGGGCTGGTCTGTCCCTGAGACTGACTGTCATGGGGTGGCCTGTGTTCCCTTCATTAAACTCTCTGTCTCCCCCCTCACAGTTTAAAGGGACTAATGATTGATTTCTAGGACCTGGAAACATTCTGCAGTACTTTCTCATTTATTAGTATGGACAGCATCAATGTGAACTGACTAATAACAGTCCAGACAAGGAGCTGGAGTCCAGCTGTGGAGCAGAAGCTTCATCAGCCACCCACAGCCAGGAGGCAAGGACAGGGACATCAGAAGTATTGCTCCAATTTACTACCGTATTGCTCTTTTCCTGTGTTTGCTGTCCTGCTATCCCAGAAAAATTTTGCTTCCTTCTCCTTTTGGACTTACTAATTGTGAGCACTCAGCCCTGTCCTCAGGTTTCTGGGTTCCTTTCATGAAACAGAGATTGAGCCAGTAAGAATTAAATAGATGTTTACAGCCACTCACTCCTACCTCCAAGCACTAGATTATTGTTATAAAGGTTTTGGAATAAATCCCTGTAGTGTCAGAGAGCCAGATTTTCCATTTCAGTTGCTAAGTCAGTTAGACAATATGGAAAATATACCAGGTTACTGGTATATATGGAACGTATATCAGGTTACTGGTATATGTTCTTAACCCCACTTGTCTCCCAACACACATTAATTTTACAGCATGCAGTTCTGGCTGATAAATGTTTTAATCAACAGAAGAGAGGATTCAGGATGATGGACTGGGTTTGACTAACAAATCTCTGATGACCCTATATATATGCTAGTATACAGCTCTTTCCATTAGAAAATAGTTTTTTAGCAGCCCCAGTGGAGTCCTCCAACCTTCTCGATGAAGATAACACCCTAATTTTTCTTTTATTTGGGCTGGTCTGTTTCTTGGACTCTTCTTATCATGCACATATGCCACTTTCTAGCCTGATTCTCCCTTGTAATACTCAGCTGGAAGCTCTTCCATCCAAGCCACCACCTACAGGCATGGTGAAAGTGGGCCACAAAGCAGCCAGACAAAGCATAGGAAGCATTTGAAGAGAAAACACAAAGAGGAAGGGACAATTCTGGCTGAGACTGGGGGGAAAGTTTTGCTATCTTTTTCCCTGTAGGATCTTCTTGTCTGGTGTTTGCTCTATTTTTTATTTTATCCCCCACACTGCTTTGTCCTTGCATCCTCAGGATCTGTTTGTTGGGGTTTTTTTCTGCCAATGCTTGAAAGTCCTGCCCCACTCTGCACCATTTATTCTTTGCTTTTCTATTTCCCCTGTGCTTAGCAATCCTCATGTAGCCTTATAGCTCGGAGAAATGGATGTAAAAATCTTTTTCCATTACACGTGGCTCATTTTCTTTCTATGACTGCTGCATTTTCTATTCCTTATCCGTATTTGTATGTAAATATAATTTCAAATTCCCTTTATATAAAACAGGGGCAGCTAGCACAAATGGCCAGCAGAGCTATTGAAAAGCCACCACAGGACATACATCTATATGAAAGAATACACTGCTTTTTGATACCAGTAGTTGCAAGGTCATTAATGGCAGGAATAGGAGACAAACAGTGTTAATAATAGGCTAGTGGGGAACTGAAGGGGCTTCATGCTTCCCATGAAAGCTTTTAGGATTTTATTCAAATCCTTTCCTGACAGGAAAGGGATGAGAGGACTGGGAGATTTCTTCCACCCTGGTCATTTCTTTGGTGAACCATAGCCAAAGCAGGATGCTTTAAAAATCAGTGTTTCTTAAGCCGGACAATGAATATGTTATACTTTAACCATGGAGGTGGCAGAACCACCTTTATCTGCCCTCTTCCACCTGCAGTCCTCTGATTTTGTAGAGGATTTATATTTTTGTGAAGGGTTTATATCCTTCAGAGTAATTGTAGAGATTCTCACTCAATGGGGAAAACAGAAAGATTAAGAGAGATGGAAGCGGGCAACAGAGAAAGTTACAGTCTATTTCTTTTGACTCTTCCCATGTCAAATCTTCACACTGTCAAGACTCATCCACCTGGATGGAGTTTCCATGTGACTGAACCAGGATTTGGCTCAATAACAAAACTGCTTTCACAGCTTTGGAGTAGAATTTTCTTCAACAATAGTTGACTTAGGAATGTGAACTTGTTGGGATCTGGCTTTCATTTCTGCTGTTTACAAGTTTAATTTAGGTTAGACCTCTCTGAACTTCAAAATTAGCAGTTGTGATCAGCTGTTGGCTGACCAGCTGATCAAGAAAGGCTTGCTTAATTAGGGAAGAAGAGTAATTAGCTTGTCAACATTTAAACCCTAGAAGCCTGTAGCAAAAGGCTACATCGAAGGATTCCTATCACCATATTTATTGACCTTTAAACCCTTCAGCTCTCCTGTCACTGATGTTTAATTGTGTCACTTAGGCTGTCAGGCTAATAATGAAGATAATTAAGTAGTCTAGGACGTCGGTTTACTACTTTGTTATTCTAACACTAATTTTAGAATGCTAAAAATAGGTTCACTAAAAATAAGACATTGTGGGTGGGTTTTTCTCCTAAAACAATTGAGCTTCTGTTACTTCCCTCCCAAAACTATTAAGACATTATTAGATTTCAAAGAGGTATTTTGTAGTAGAAGTTAATCACCATTTTTGTAGTGAAGGGCTTCATAAACCATCTTCAAGTGGTGGTTATTTTTGAAGAATAAAGACAGATGGGATTTGTTACTTGTTTGCAGATCTCTATTTCCAAACATGAAGAGAAAATAACACTTCTGGCAGAGTAGGGATATCAGGAAGGTGAAATATTTTTTACAGGATGTCTTTAAAAATCGAAGTCATTGAAGCAGGAGCAATCACTACTGAAACGTTTTAATAGTGTGCTGATTGCACGGGGCTCCTGTAAGAAAAACTCAGGTTCTTTAGACATTTACCCAAGAGGTTTTTTAACATCAGGTTTCTCAAATTTATTTTTAAGTATGATTTTATCTAGTAAATTTCTGTGTGCACAATACTTGGGCTTCAGATGATGGTGATAAAGCTGCTATTTTTTAATTTACCTATAGGTTACTGGAATATGCTCTTAACCCTAAAGCCATTTTAATACATGTGTGCATTTTGGTATAGCTAGCAATAGGCATAGATGAAAGCAGTGTTTTCACAGGAAAAAGCATACCACTGAATCAAATTCTGAGGAGAAACAGAGTTTAAAAATACTTTCTTGATATATTTTTAACAAATCACTTTCTTAGAAAACCTTCCTCTGTTTTAATTTTATTTGCAGATTTTTTTCACACAAAAGCCTCATCTCTTCTGATACTTTTATGTCCAGAATATTAAATCCATTTATGAATTTCTGTTTTTCATTTAAAATAAATTTTCTTTCATCCTAGACAACAACATGCCTGCAATACTTGTAAAGAGTTCTAGGAGATTTTAGGCAATAAAGAACATTAAGGGATGTGGTTTCTAGGAAAATGTAAAAGTATTGGAAGTTATTTTATGTATTGGAAACTTCTTTCACTAGGATCTTACTTAGTGGTAATAAAAGAAAAAAGATTCATTAAATTTTGGATTATTTTCCCAGAATGTTAGCTTCTCATCTTCACGTTTCAAAATTCACTGTACTATAGCAATTTGACCTGTCAGGTTTATAGCCATAAAGACTCATGGCTATTTTATTGGCTGGCAAGACAGCAGTTGATAATTTAACTTTTTTCTCCTATTGAGAAAACTAATTTCCTGAGTTCCCATCTCTTCTGAAGACATTCTCTGAAACAGAAATTATGAGGACAGCCTACAGAAATTATGAGATGGCCTACAGCTTGACAGATTTCTCAGATTATTATTTTGGAGCATATGGTACTAGATAGAGGAAATAGTGCTACAACTACTCACAGAGTCTGCTGAAACCCTTATCTATCCCAGCCCCCAATCTCAAAGACTTGAGATTTAATTAATTAAAAAAACTATATATATAGTTGTGCAATAACTAATTAAAAAAAAACCCAACTCTTTCAGTTTGAAACTGTACCAGTTTTATTTCTCTGGTAACCACTGTGCACAATTGAAGACACAATACCAACAACAGTGATGTCTTTGAAACTGGATCTGTTATTTACTGCACTTTCAGGCAGTTCTTAAACCTGGTGGCAGCTTCAGAGTTAGGTAATTCAGAACACTGGTGTGATCTTGCACTGTGGCAGCTTAAACCATCTTCTGGGTCACACTGTTCTTCCTGTGGATCCCGGGCTTTGAATGACATGAGGTTCTGCTCTAAGTGAAAAATCTTTTCTGAAATTTCTTCACTATTACTCCAACAAGACTCTTAGCTGACCAAGGTAATGCACACTGACCAGAGGACACCCTCCAGAGGTGCAGTTCCCTGCCACACTGGTACTTTCTGGGACATTGATTCCCTCACTTCCCTCCAGCACCAGCAGCCATGTAAGCAGGTGGGCAGCACAGACCACCAACCCCATGGCTACTTTTCTATTTTTAGGCCTCAGAAATCCTTTTGTTCTTTGTCTGAGAGTTTCTTGGGTTGCAGTTTTAGGGAGCAAAAGGGCTCTAGGTTAGAGATCTGGAGGTATCAGAGATAACAGCATTACACAGGCCCACTGCCTCACCCTGTGCTGGCTGGGGATGCTCACTGGAGTTCAGAGTGTATGATGTGATGGCAATTTCAGTATCTGCTTTTGCAGCTACTGATAGGCAGCACATGGCAACCCCCTATCCCCCCCGGGGAAGGAGTTTCTGCATGTCAGTGTGCATCCTGCTCATGGATGTCTCAGTCAGGCATGGCCCTGGTGGAATATATAACAGAGCATTATTGCCAGTTTTTCCCATGCAAAGAAAAGGTCTTTTGTGTGGGTCATCAAGTGCACAACAGAGATCAGAGAACTGCTGTAGACAGTGGACTTGGGGGACTGCTTCTTCAAAATAAGATATACTCCTATAGAGATACATATCAATTGCTATGCCAAGAGAATAATATTGTTCCTGTAATTTGCAAGAGTGTTCTGGTATTCCATGAATGATAAATTTTGCTTTTTTTTTTTTTTTTTTTTAATCTTGCTTCTGTAGAAATGTTACACTAAGTTTATATTTCATCTGCATCTCCAAGTTATTTCTCTAATGAGCATTCTCTCTTCTCACTAATTATATTTCTGTATTTGTGCTTGACAGATACCTGTTAACATCCCTGTTCCCTGTGCTTTGGGAACAGCTGCTGCATTTCACTTTGCTTTTTCTCCTCTTAGAGGTTATTATTAGAGAATGCACCAGTTCCATCCAAACTTGCAGGGTTTCCCAGCTAGCATGGTCTAATCAGCACCTCATTAGGCTGAGCTTACACAGGAGTCCAGTCTCTGACCTCCATGCAGCTGAGAGCTGGTTGCACCACTGATTATGAGGGAAGGAAGCTTTTGTCTGCAGCCCTGTTGTTCTGGCCCCCCCAGAGCACAGTTAAGGACATATTTCCCAGCTCTATATCATCTCAGACTCAGCAGAAATCATAAAAGCAGCCCCACACAGACAGTGGTGTGGGAGGTAGAGGTTATCCACACTGAGTAATCTTTCTCTGTATCCTTGCATAGGCAGTGAGCCCACAGTGCCTCCGGATGCTCCCTGATCCTGGGGCTGGGAGCTTCCCTGCCTGGAGCCACCTCCACCCAGCAGCACACACCTCCTGGGGTAGCACTTCTGAGACTTTTAACCTCCATGCCCTTACAGTAAGTCTTTGCTCCCAGACACAACATATTTCTTCAGTTTCTGTGGTCCAGGCAGGGAAGCCAGGCCTCCTGTCCACTGATTGATCACTCAGACGTCCCACCATCCCTGCCTCCCCCAAGGAGGTGGCTTTCTTCCACCACAGTGCATCAATCCCACACAGGATTCTCAGCGCAACAACAGTTTTTATATCTGAAAAAGAGCTATTTTTGGCTTTCACTGATAGTTACCTGTTGCAAGACAACATACTCCTCATCTAAAGAAAGTCTCACCCCACCTCCATAAATCCTACAAATGTCCTCCTTCCTCTTCCTGAAGAGCTGATGTTCTCGGGCAAGTCTGGACTCCGCTCATCTCTGTCCAGGCCCCTTGGCTCCACCAGAAAGAAGCAATCAAGACTTTGAACTGCAGTACACAGGGGAAATGGAGGACATGGAGGGACATGCCAGCATATACTGCTCTGTGGGGCAGAAAGGAGCTAGATAGTGGTACTGCAAGGTATAGGAGCAAACCAGTTTGAAGTTCTATCCAAAATAAGACTCCTGCCTGAAGTTCCCCCTTGCCCTGTTCCAAAGATCCACCCTGGCCCAGTAGAACAAACATCACTGGTAGGAACTCTCCGCAGGTTTGCTACATGATTTTTCCAGTCCTAGGCAAATGTCTTGAGTACCTTAAGGCATCTCCCTGGCACTAGATTTGGCACCTGAATCCTGCCCTAGGTGGCAGTAGTAGGACAACGAGAAACACGGAGCATTTTTGTACAGTAAGTACCATGGCTTGGAAATGACACTGCAGCATTGCTATCTAACAACGCACATGAGAAGGAAAACTCACTTAGGCTGCACTGCCAGCTGAAACTTGTGTGCCAAGAAGGAAAAACTCCATATTTCTACTCATAGTCAGCCAAAGTCCACTTCTCAATGTATATTCTGATTTTCTTGCTTGTTATCTCCTACAGAACATAATGCCACCAGCTCCTCAGTAATGGGTGCACTTCAATGTCTGATGCTGCCTCACTCAAGGCTTTCTGCACCCTTGGCTGCAAGCAGCCCAGTCCTGGCTGGCACACTGCTGACTGGGGTTAGTGCTGGCTCAGCACTGCCCTGGTAACACTGCAGCCACTCATCCACCCGCTTGTGTTTGCATTCCTGGATATTTCAGGAAGGCATTTGAGTTACATTCTTCACCGCAGCTGTATTGACTCTGAAGGAGAAATGGTGGCCTTAAAAAACACCCCAGTGAAGGGATTTCCAGATTGTGAGCTGAACTCCTTTAATGTCAGAGGCATTAGAGTTCTCTGAAGCTATTCAAAATAATAGCAGGAGTTGCTTATTTGCTGTGGCTTTATGAGCTTTGCAAAGCTATTCCTTTTGTTTAGAAAACACCTCTATTAAACTCTAGCTAGGTGAAAAATATTCTGCCATGCAAAAAATATCCAAATAGCTAAGAAATTTGAAGAAAAACAGAGCATTCACCACAGATGCCTTTAATCTGAGAAACAGCTATGCTGTTATTTATGCATTTACATTTTATATGTGTAAGTATGTCTGTGTATACATACATGAAGACATTTATTTCAGAAGGGTTTTAAGTGTATTCATCAGTTTTCTTTCAATCTGGATTCCTGTCTTGCAGCTGAACTCTTCGTGCTTAAAAAGTTTATAAATAAAACGG
This sequence comes from Calypte anna, assembly GCF_003957555.1. Taxonomy (NCBI): domain Eukaryota; kingdom Metazoa; phylum Chordata; class Aves; order Apodiformes; family Trochilidae; genus Calypte; species Calypte anna. Next base: position 25,451,796 of record NC_044245.1, on the reverse strand, counting down.
TACCAGAAATTACAATGCAGAGGTTTTTTAATCTCACACGTTTTAAAAATAGCTGCTTTTCCCTTTGTGGGTTCTGCCATGCGCAGAACTGTCTGCCTGTGGGATTCATTAAACGGGCACAGCTGACACACCCTCTAAATGAGGACACTTTTTAGTGGATTTGACTCAAATATATGATAACACAAAGACATTGTATGTGCTTTGGATGTGTCATGAGGGCTCAAGGTTTTGCTAGCTGCTACAGTAGTAGCACCTCTTTTCCTGACAGTGCATGATAACTGCATTATTGGATATGTGAGTAAAGAAAGGGTTTGTATGTGCAGGGAGAGATTGTTTTTCCCTGGAATAGCTGGAAGTCCTGTAGGTGCTGAGCTCAGCTTACATAAGATTTTTCTCAGAGGGCAAGCTGGGAATTGGCTTTATGTCCACAAGTTACTATTTGTTCTCTTCTCTGTGCCAAATCCTTCCTGCTCCAGTGTACCAAATTGATCTCAGGTTTATTATTTTGAAAAAAATAATCTGAGTCTGTATTTCAGCCAGCAGTTTCTCTTTTGCTTCCTTTTTTTTTTCCCCCCTCCTGTTCATAGTTTGCCACTGTTTGCCTCTGTGCAGTGACTCTCTGCATACACACAGCCCTGGACATCTCCCAAACTGGTTAATGATACCCTTCCTACCTCAAATGATTCACCCTTTGCTTCCAAAATGAGAAGTCATTTCTCTGTACCTCAGGAGTGGAAAAGAGTGCTGCTGAAGAAAAACTCACTGCTATATGTAAATGGTGTGCATGGCTACTTATCACTGATGTTTGAACAAGTCCTTCTGGTATTGTTCCAGATGAAAGCATGTGGTTCCTGCTGTTATTGGCCTGAAATGCAACAGAAAATCTTCATTTCAAAGTGGATGCAGACATTGCTCCCCAAGTAAGTTGCTGGGAGTGGTATCCAAAGGACTTGGTGCCACTTGTCTTCTTCAGCCTACTACTGAAATATGAAGTATGGCTGCAGCATCCTAGAACAGATTAACTTCCAGAGCAGCTGAAATTCTCCATCAGACACTTTCCCGTCCAGGGCCATGACACTGCCTTGTAGGGCCTTCAAAGGTACATTTGAGAAAGGAATTTTTGAAGCCCTATTGCCACTTCCTAGTTCCCACCAACTGGACATACAAATAGAAAATAATGAGATTTTCCAAAGTAGGATTCTTTTAAGGTGATGTCTAAGGTTTGAGAAATTTTTCAGAGGAAAACCTCTGATATTGTGGAAGAAAAGTTTTTAAAAATCTTCTAATCTCAACAATAGGCTCTCATGCATAAGAACAGACACTTCATTAAGAAGAATCATGGTGCCATGACTCCCAGTCATGATTTATCTAGAAATGTTTCTTAAGTGTTACTCATTGTAATATCTAAAGACTGTGCAGGGATTATAAAAGTGCATGGAGAGCCCACTCAGAAGGACAGTAGATCAATTCAGTGACAAGAAGTCATATCATATTTCACCAAATATAATTCTACTCATTTATTCAGTTGTACCCTGCTGCCAGCCATTGTTGGAAGCAGCAAATGTGGTATTCAGAAGTCTCCAGACTTCTCCTAGAATGGCTGAATAACACTGGATCAAACTCCACTCAAAAATGTCTGGACTTACTAAGCAACCTCCCAAGGGGCCCTCAGAGGATTATAATGGCTCCATGCATGCAAGTGCAGAGGTTCTGCACAGAAGGGAGGACCTTTACCAAGGAAATAATGCTTGGCTTGGGAATGCATACCATGCCATGCCTGGGGCCACATCAGGCACCTGATAGAAGGAACATTCCTGTAGTCAAGTGCCCCATCATCAAATCATTTCCCACAGACTGAAGAGTTTTAGGAGCTTAGCATGATCACATTTGACCTGCTTTCATGTCCCTGAGAAGTGCAGCCTCCTCTTTTCCTGTCAGTTCCCTGCCTGAACCAGCCATGGTAACCTTCAGGTGCATACAAAGGGGTCACTGAGTTCTGCCAGTGTCCTTGTACCTCTTCCCTTCACAAGCCCTGACTGTGTTAGGATCTTCTCACTCAGGGGCCACCATAGCTCCCTGTAATCCTGAGCAGGGTGCTTGCTGAAGGCCTTGCTCACCACAACATGTGGCCTTTTCTTGTAGTGAGACAGGACCAGGTGCCCTGAGTTATTGATGAGTGGGTGTGGGTTCACCTGTGTCTGGCCTCCCTCCTGAGCATGTGCAGGAGCAGGGGGCCAATAAGAGAGCAGCTGACACCCACGGAGAGAGCTCTCACTCTTCAGTGAGGATGGAGAAGCCCACAGCTTGAGGAGCCCCAGGAGCAGGCAAGAAGGGGTAGCTCCCGGAGGCCTTAGGAACAGCCCTAGGACATCGTCCAGGAATGGGCTAAACCCCGAGGCCTCAGGATCAGCCCTAGGAGCAAGAAAGGCTCCTTCCGCTACATTTTCTGCTCTCTTTCTTTCATCTGTTCCTTTCAGCCTCTCTGCCAGTTCTACTTTGTGCAAAATTCTTGGTTTTTCTCTTTCCTGGAGCTTCTCATTCTTGCCCTCCCCAAGCAGCTGGCGATTGCATTGCTCCCAGGCTCCTGATGCTGAGTACTTCCAGCACATGAAATCAGGATTCCTGTCTGACCCAGCTCATCGAATGACTGCCTGCAGGCTCTGAAAGAAAGCAGAGAAATCAGTCTCCATGCAAGATCTTTCTGTGCTGTTAGCTCTCATTGATAGAAAATCTTATTTATCAATGAGCTACAAACTCAAGTGTTTAACAAACCCATGTGCTCTAAAGCTCAGGAGCATTCAGAGGGAGGTGGAAGAGCAACTGGAGAACCACAGGGTTGGGATGTTTCTCTGAAAAAGGTATGATCTCACCTTCTAATTGGAAATATAATAGGAGAGCCAAGAAAAAGCACTCAGAAATATCTCAACCACTGGACTGCAGTTCTGGATGGAAGGAAGCATCTGATCAGATCTCATTGGAAGTCCTGAGAGGGCATGGCAGGAGAAGCAAGTACAGGGACTGCTGGATCAGACCAATGAAATATATTTGCTGAATGTCTCTTTTTTCAGTCCCTGCAAGGCACCTCAGCATATATCCATAATGCATGTAAATACTGAGAGTAATTTAACTCAAGCTTGCTGTAATCTATTACAAAAAGAAGAGTTGTAAAAAGTAGCAAATTTAAGGTCAAACTTAAAGATGCTCAGAAGTTCAAAATTGGACTGTAAGAGAAAGCATAGATTCTATGTAGTAGCTTAATTTTTTAGTATGTTATCACCAAAATCTTCATATTAAAAGAGGGCTAACAATGCTGCTAATTCAATTTTATCATGTTTTTTGAACTACTTTAAGAAGAATCAGCTCCTGGAGTCAAATTATAACACAGCTCTTCAAGTTTTGTTTTTGAAGATGACCCTAAACCTCACAGGAAATAAAAATCTCATTGTGTTTGAGGACTTAATTCACTAACTCATTCACTCTTGGCCATAGTGGGTTAACAAAGGACATAACAGGCCTAAACCTTCCTGGGAGCAGTGCAGAAACACCTGCCTTTATTATGAAAGATGTTGGGTGTAGACAGAGAGGTCAAATATCACTCTCCATTCTAGAGATGAATCAGGATATAAGGAATCTTTGATGCTGCTAATCACACTGTTTTGTTCTTCTTTAATGCAACAGCTCATGTTCTCTGTGCTTTGCCTCGTGGCTTGAATGTAAAGAACACCCAAGTGTCCCCCCCACTAACACAAATCTGGGTTGTCTTCCCACAAAAATCAGCCAGATGAGCAGGGAGAAATTATCAATGCTCCCAGCAGAGATATTTGTGTCTCTTAATTGCTAAATAAAAAAACTGATGGGCATGGAGAACCAGCAGCTGAGATTTGCCTGTGTATTCATTCCTGGTTTAGCAGTTCTCCCATAGAAGTAAAGGAGGGTTCTCATTAAAATGACAAATCTCGTTGGCATTAAGGGGAACAGAATTAGCAAAAATTGAGTGCTTCTGAAAATCCCATCAACAGTATTTTCAAACTAGACCCAGCCTTACGGGCAAGTTGGGCACTATAATATAGCACAATAAGCACTTTTTTTTTTGGTCAGACTAGAGAACAATAAAACAAAAAAGGGAGAGGATTTACTTTTTGAGATGCTGAAGAACATTTGCCATGCAAGGTAGAGTACTCTGCACTCTATGTCTTCTCTCTGCTAAAGCAACATTTTCTATTTGGTCCTGCTTTTGCCTCTTTCCTCCTTACACCATTACCATGGGAAAGTTTTTTGTCACCATAACTTCTTTATCCAGGACAGAACTGCACCTAAATAACCCTATGAGTCCACTGTCAAGGCCACTCTGTCAATGACTTGGCAGGGGTCATTGCCAGAGCTGTGCATCCAGAACCCCCCTAGGACACTGCACCTCATCCTCACACTCTGCCTCCATGCCCTTCCTCACCCTGGGCCATGGCCTCCCACCTGGACAGTGGCTTTTGGCTTCCAGAAAAACAGGGCAGTGGTTAAGAAGCCCTTTGGTTGCTGACCCCATCCACAAGCTGAATCCATCCAAGCATCATCACCCACCAGAGACTGTTTATTTTTTTTCATGTCTCCTACTGGCTCCATGGCAAAAGCTGCAAATACTACCTTTATCCCTCTTAAAGCTCAGAAGAAATGTGAATGTTGCCTTAGTACATTCAAGACTGGACTCCTGTGAGAGAAAAACAAAACACATTTTGCATCCAGATATTAAGAGTTTTCTCCCCTGGGTGTGAAGGGGCTCTTTATTTTGCAGAAATATGAAGTGGAAAATGTCCCTGGCTCATAGTCCTACTGATGTGGGGTACTCAGACCCTCTGGTTGGCTCAGAGCAGCAGGAGGGATATTTCTGATCCTCTCAAAGATCAGAAATTTCTGCTTCCACAGGATATTTAAAGCACTTTTAAGGGGACGACTAAAAATTCAGGGAAAGGGCTTGGACTTGGCTTTTGACAACAGAAGGGACCAGGAAAAAATAGAGCAGAGGATTATACTCACTGGGGGAGCAGGGAGCTGGGTGAGAGAAGTTGGAGCTGATCAGGTGTGGGGCCAGGACTGCACAACACCGAGCTCAGCCTGATGCTCATTTTAAACAAGAGTTATAAAAAAATAATATTAAATTTATCATAAAATGAGTGAGGGCTCAGGAAACTCAGAATCTGTCCTTTTGAAAGTTCTTCACCTTTTTGGATAACCATGGCACAGTTTGCATGAAAAGGTTTTTTCTGTGCTCTTGCAGAATTTTTGCTTTCTCACACTGATTTTATGCAGAAAGAGCTTAGTGATGTACATGTTGGAATTAAGAAATGTTTTTTCATTTACTCCAACACAGGCTGGTACTACCTCTTCAACATACCACATCCTTCCAGTCTTGTGGTAGAAGAGTGACAGAAAATATTAAGAGCAGAGAAATAGACATCATCATTCTACTATTTTGCTTTTTTAACGCATTTTAATATTTTTCACAGGGTTTTTTGTATGGATTTCCTGCATAGAATCCCTCTCCTCTTTGTTTCTGAAAAGTGGCCTTTCAACAGAACCTCTGTTGCTTCACAGTGACAATCAGTGCAATAGAGGAAAGGTGGACTGGGTAGGGATGCTGTTGGGAGCCTGGAGGAGTGTGGCAGCCCCATGCACAGGGCATACACCTCTCCTGCCCCTTCCTCTTCAACACCTTCCCCAGCCACAGCTGCTCCTCTTCATTTTGGAGATATTCTTCCATTTAACATGAGCTAAATAAAATACTTGGTTTTGTATTGATTTAGCTGCTCACCTTTGGGAGCCAGACAGTGGCTGAAAGTCCCCATGAGCAAGCACTGGGCTGAGGAAAACCTGTCTGGATATTGCAATTGTAAAAGCTTACATCTAAATGTGAGTGATTGTACACGCTTACAACTACTAATCTGTGCTGGTAGGTAAACAGAAATGTCAGTGGTCAGGGAATAAACAGGTTTACACATCCTGTGTGGAAACCCAGGGCTGTGTGCTCCTTCCATTGTTTGCTATTTACATTATGAGCATCAAATTGACAGTTAAGATGCCAGAGGTTAAAAATATTCTGCAAACTTAGCTGAAAAAACCCAACTGTCAAGAGTTCAGGTAGCTTCTGTTTTATTTAATGTGCTGTCAGTAATACATTCACACTTCAAGAGGCTCTCATATAAATATTTGCTTGCAAATGCCATCAGAACGGAAAACTACACAGTGACTCCCAATGCTTTGAATCAAGATCCAAGGCTAAATTGACCAACTGTTTTAAATTGACTGCCTTGGTAAATCTCCTTCCTCATTTCCAAATAATCTCATTTACTCTTTAGTGTCCAAATATTTGTCGAAAAAGTGTTTACTTCTAATTTTGAATAAGCTGCTATATTTTCAAGTCTCATCTGCAACGCTGTGCAGTTAGAGCATCTCATCCTCTGATGCTGTAAATCAGAATAACTACAGAGACCTTGGTATAAAGAAACTAAGATCTGGCTGTCCTAACCTAGGAATTAATTGTTTTATTTTTAAACTGTTGATAAATTAAGTTAAACTGCGATGTAATAGTAGTAATGCATCTGGTAATTGGCTTCTAAGCTTTACCAGATTCTTATCGTAACAGCTATTAGGGTCAAACCAACAGCCTTCACTGATGACTTACAAATATGCTCTGTAATATCCTCTTCCCTCTGCCATGCATGTTCTGTGGTTCAGGGTCTGAAAAATTAACTTTGTCTTCCCTGTGGACTCTTGTCTGAAACCTCAACTGTCTCGAGATCAAAGAAGATCCCTTGCCTGTGTTGTCATTTTGAGTGACAGATCAGCAATGTGTAATTCAGCAGATCAACCCCTACTATGAAAATAATAATACCTCTTCCTTAGTTAGACCGGTAAAATCAAAGTGATGGTCTAACATGACTTAATTTCATCCTTCAGAAAGAACTCATTCTTGAGCCTGCTATAACTTCAGAGACTTTTTTTTTTTTTTGGTAACGCTTTCCTAATTAACCATTTCACTGCTCAAGCCTGTGCATCATTTACTTTTATCACTATACTGCATTTTTCCCCCTTTTCTTCCCCCCCTTCTGTTTGGTAGTTGGGATTTTTTAAAATGAAGCAATTCAGAGGGAAGTCTACATATGGAGGCCATCAGGAAGCAGCTATTAGTTGTGGCAGCAGGGCCAAGAACCCCAGATTTCTCTAAAATTTTCCAACAATGTCAGTCAAATTCTCCCTGAACATCTGTTTGTGTCACTGAGTTCTTTCCAGGGTAATAAAAACATATTTCTACATGCTGCAAGAGAAATCTGCTTTGTTAAAGTTTAAGACTGGAGAAGATGAGAAGCAAAACTGAGCTTTTGGGGCTGTAAGTGTGAGGTGAGTTGTCAAGGCATTTGTGGAAGGACCACATTTCCATTTACAGTGAAAAAATTTTAAAAGTAAATTACCATTTACAGGTACATAACCTCCCTTTTGACAGTGTGATCACCACTTCTCTTGGCATATTTGCAGCTAAATTTCTCCTAGGTGCTCACTATCAGACATACTTAATTCTGAGTGCACCAGAATTGTGAACTTTTCAATACACCCTTGGAAAGCTTCCAGAGTGTGCTGTATGTCATTGGCCATCACATCTCTGTCAGCTGGGCTTTGTAGCTGGAAAATCTGGAACAGTCATATGAGATGAAGTGGTTTGCTCTGCAGTAGTGACCAGTACCAGTCACTTCAAAGGAAGATGCACAAACCCTTGCAGTAAGCATTTACAGGATGGTTTGTCCCATGGGTCAGATTCCTCTTAGTATTGCATGTCAAGGACAGGTAATGCTATGGCATGAAAAGGGACAGCAATTTTGAAGCTCTTACTACATAAAAAATATAGTTTTAGTAGAAATACATCGTTCATATAAATGTTCATCCTTGTTTCATTGCATTTTTAATCTTGTTAAATATTTGGCATCAGGGTAACTTTGCTAACAGGCTCCTAGTTTCCCCTGCACTTTCAGACTTTTTGTCTGCAGATGCAAATTCTCTTTTCAGCTCTTGCCTTTGTGGGAAGGTTTGAGAATTTCTTAGGTCAAACCTAACTATTCAGAAGAGATGGTTACTTCTAATTACACCAGTTCATTGCTTCAAAAGTGCTCTTGCAAACTCATGGGGGGCAAGAAAAAGCAGCCAGGGTCAGAAGAAAAAGGGTTTAATTTTAAAGAGTATCCTTTGCATCACCTTGCAGGAAAAAGAGACAGACCCAGAGAAATGTTCATCAAGCATCAGTCAATGGGTGACTCATTCCTTCCCTACATTTTTTTTTTTTTAATTTTAATTTTTTATTTACTTCCTTACTTTGGACAATTTTTCAGGTATTCTTGTTGGAGGTTTGTACAATCCTTGACCCAAAATGTGAAAGGGTTATTTCTATAAAGTTGCATGGTAGATTCCCCCTCTCTGTTTGCCTGTAGTTACACTCATCCAGAAGGACCCAATGTGATGAGACATCTATTCTGTTGTTACCATGTATTTTTGTTACTGTGGTCTTAGACACCTGGCTTGCTGTTACAGTTAGGATTGTTGGGTGCTAAGTCCAGTACTGGGACAGGGTTTTTTTTCACTAATGCACTGTATAGCAATAATAAATTATTTTAAGGCCCTAAAGCATTGCCAGAGTAGCACGAGAAGGTCATTCTCAGGCTATCTGTGAACTTTGGCACAAAGCATTTAGTAACTTTTTCACTCTCAAATTAAAAGGCTGAAGCAGAAGCTGAAGCAGAGGCACTTCTGCTGTCTTATATTGCTAGTTCTAATAATTTCACACTGCAAGCTGTCCACACAAACCCTGTCTTTCACCAGCCTTCAAGCTTTCAGCTCTCCACGCCTGCAGTCGCCGGGAGGAGGGATGGGGGAGTGGTGGCTGCAGAGCTGTGGCTCTTCCTCTGTCTCTCAGGGAAGTCTCTTCACATTTGCTCAAGCAAGCCATGTACACGCTGTGTCATGATGACATGTCATGTCAGCTGGATAATAAAGTGCCACCACAGAACCTGAGGCAGTGCAATAAGATACTCTCCACCATTCCCATCTGCCCTGGCTGACCTTGCAGGCAGAAGCCTGCACTATCTGGGGTGCCAGCCTGCACAAGGCATCAGCTGCTGTGTATCTGGAAGCCACTGAAACGATAAAGCTGAATGTATTAAGAAACCAGTCCATTGGTTTTCTTTATTGATGACATTTCCTGCTGATATATTTCCATGGGCATAAACTGCTCTGACATTTTCAGACTCCTGCACCTATAATACCAGGATATTCCTTTCCATTTGATGAGAACAAGAGATTGTTTCATGTCACAACACTGGATTTGCTCAATTTGCCCAGCTGAATTAATGTCAGGATTTTGTTTATGCTAAAAGTTCAGGATGCTTATTAACTTTGGGGAGAAAACACAAAAGCTCCATTATATACCTTTACTGTATTAAAAAAAATAATCTTTGATGTATTCAGCATGCTACTTTTTGAAGTTTCAAATAGTATATACCAGGTGAAGCGTGGAGCAGAGAGCCTTTGCTTTGGTCCCTGAGCATATTGACCTGTGATCTCATGCAATAAGCAACTAATAAAGACAAAATTTAAATAATGGAACAGTTTTCCTCATAAAAGTAGACTTTTTTCCCTATGTAGTGTCACAAATTAGGGTATGTTTGGAATTGTTTTAGCAGTCTCAGAGTCTCAGCAGCCTCTGCATGCTTATAGAAATTAAACTACTTTCAAAGGGAGTAGGAAGCTGTACAATCAGAGAGAGAGTTTAAAACCTTTCACATTCATTACAATGTATTTGAAGTCTGATAAATCTCCCAGTCATGTCAGACAGACATCTTTTCTGCTTTATTTTAAAAGCTGTTTTTCAGAGATCTGAGAACAAACAAGCATGCAAAGGCTTCTTGAACTGCACCTTTTTTTTTACTTTTACCCCCTCTTCAGTGAAAGACTGTTTATGGTTTCATACACAGGGCTGGAAAGAAAAGAATGTGAGTAAGAAAGATTAAGGGTGTAAAGTCCACAGGCTACAGTTAAAAGTAACCTTAAGAAACTTTATTCAGGGAAGAATACAAAAATCAATTCATTCTCCTTTTGGCTTAAACCAAAGGTTTTTTTGTTTTTGTTTTTGTTTCGGTTTTTTGTTTGTTTGTTTGTTTTTTAATTTATACAATATTATTACTTGGCATCAGCTTTTATTTGAACCTAATGAAGGTCTGGCAAAACAGTAATGGCACTTTTTGCTTTAACTGAACATACAACATCACATAGCAATATTGAGAAACAGCTTCATATTTAACTAGAAGACACATTTAATGCAGATACAGAATTGCATTGAATGTATTCTAACTTCTTAAGTTAGAATAGTGTTAAGTGGGACAGCTAACTGCTTCTACTGTCAGATTTATGGTGCTCTCTGTTCTCATAAACACAAATCTAGAAAGAGAAAGAAAATCTTTCAGCATTGTGACTGTTCCTTGCTACAGCAGGAACAATTTACATCAGCTGAGTCTCAGGGTTCTCTTTTCAGCTTGCCTACCCTTGTAACAGTGAAGTGCCATCTCTATACTGTCTGCAATGAAGGACAACATCATTTATTTATTGTATTAAGAATGCTATGCTAATTTAGTTGAAAGGAGACATAAACCACATCCAATATATTTCATAATTAAGGAAAGTGACTTCATTCATTCTCTGTGTTCAGCCATGCCTCCTATTTGGGCTGATGGGAACAATGTTGCTCTATACTCCCTTTGCAATGTGCACCATGGAAGCCATCATACTTTTTAATATTGTTCTACAGCTTGGATAATCCTTTCACCTTCTTTTTCATTCCCCTTTGCCTCGGTGCTCTGTGACAGCCACAGTGAATATCCCATGCCAGGATATCCTAAATCCACTCCTGATGCCATTTCTAACTATGATTTTCATGCAAAGCAGATATAAAAATCACAGAACTGCTTTAGTTGGAAAAGATCTTTAAGACCATCAAGTCCAACTGTTAACCTAGCACATTGCCAAGTCCACCACTAAGACATGTCCCTCAGTAGGGTGTGCCCTAAATGATCTGGAATTGTGCATTTTCCTGCCTTCCCTATACATATATGTAAAAAAAAAAAAAAGGCTGAATCTGCCTCTTGTTGAAAGGCATCTTGTATCTGCTCAGAAAATAGGTACCTTCCTAATGATTTTCCAGTACATTTAAAGCACCAAAAATCACCATTAGCATATTACAATACAAAGCAACTTTTTGGGGGGAGAAGATACTCAGAGGAGGAAAGCATTATCTGAGGACATTACCTAATTTCCATTCCTTCTCTCATAGGTTTTCTGCATGACCTCAGGAGATACTCTTAGGATAAGATTTCCAAGAGGGATTTGTACATTAAGCCTAGATCTAGAAAAGAGCTTATGTGATTAAAATGGAACTTAGGGAGGTTTTAAGTACCCGTGACCGAAACTGCAATCCTGCCAATTCCTGCTTAACCTCAGAGGCACCTAAAGAACATATAGGCCTGAATTTCTCTTTTTTCTTAAAATGCTTTAGAGGTATTAGGTACTGCAAAAGACATGAATGCACTCATTTCAAAGCACACAAATGTCCTTTAGAAGTGTATAAGGAAAATAAATGCCTAATGAAAGGCCCAATAATTAGACTATATGAACTGGGCACCTGTTTTCTTGTAATTCTTGGTGATAATTTTAGTGACTTTCAATTAACAAAGTTATGATATTCAGATATTCCCATGCCCTAATTCCTAGTTATTTTAGTAGGAGCTGACAGCCCACACAATTATGAGATTTGTTCTTTGGACACCTAACTTGCTTTTGAAGATGTGACTCACTTTTTGCAATGCTACTTGTGGTACCTCTGGACTGTGGTTATTCATCTACAAAAGGATCTTGAAGTTTGTCCCCTGCTAACTGAGATGTTATGCTGGGTTAGTACATTAAAAAACATGTAGCTCCTAGGTACTAATGGAAACCTGTACCAGATTCATTTTGGTTGAGTTCTACCCAGTTAAAATTCATGCAACATGAAAAATACTTTTAAGTGTAGAACAGCCTGGGGAAGAGTTAGGAATTAAAGTTACACAATAATAAGAGCTGGGATTGCCATGAAACAGCTGCCTTAATATTCTGGTTCTTCTCTGAAATTCTGAAGGAATTTGGATATGAATATAAAAAAAAAGATAAGGTCCTCAGTAGTCTTTCAACATTCAACAGAGTAGTACAGTTGTGCTAATGTGACAGTTACATGTGCAAACTTATATCTGGTCACAAGAAATAATACACAATGTAGATTTTAGGAACTTAATGTGTTTCGTAAAATGTCTCACACTGACTTGCTGGAGTGGGGAATCTGCACAAAGAATGTGAATGTAAATGTTACTGCTGTAAAGAGAGATTGACCTCTGGCACCAACAAGATCTTAAAACTGGAATATTTTTTGCCCATCTGATTTTTTTTTTTGTTGTTATGTTTTCTAGGCTTGTTTTACTAGGTATGAAACTATTTTCCCCGTTTATATGCATCTTGTCCAAACTAGTTTAAAATAACTCTTGACAAGGATCTTTGGGAACAATTATACTTGAGAAACTGTTTCACAGACTAAATAAGCTAGGAACTTACCCTGCTATTCTACTAAAAAACATCACTGGTACAAAATAATCACATTAATTTTTAATCCTTGTGAGGCTTTCCAAGGTAACAAGCAGCACTTAATCTAGCTCTCTACCCTCCTTCATGGCCCTCCCTTGCAGTCACTCACATATTACAGCCCTCTTGGTCTTCATTTGCTCCCCAGGCTTCCAGCCCCAGGTGACTGCCAATACCAGAATATTGAGATGATCCTGGAGCTCAGCTTCAGACCAGGCACTTGAGGAAGCAGAGAGGCTTTTAAGCATTGCTGTGAGCCTCTGGTGATACAACCAAACCAGGGAGGACACCTCCACCTGAAACTTCTTGCTGTCCTCATACCCAGTTCTTTGCACAACTCAGCTGAATTCCTGCTCCAAGACTACTGAGGGCAAAAGAAGCAGCATCTTGACAATGAGCAATATTTTTCAGAGCAAGTCATTCAGACTGTGTCACTGCTGTGCTAAGCCACATTTGAGCAGAAATAGTTTTGCTTACTTTTTGCTAGCTTAAGTAGATCCTGCTGGCATGTTTAGCAATAGCCTCTCAGCTGGCTGCTCTGTATCTGGGAGACTTTTTGCCTCGCTGTGTATACTGAGTTGGTTGTTTGGTTTGCAGGGTTTTCCATATCTGAGCTCAGCTGTGTGGTTTGTTTAGTTCTTGGAGACTGGGGTTCGCCACTTGAATTCCTAGGTCTTGTGTGTCTGAAGTGAACCAGTTTGGTTTTACAAAAATATTCTATGGTATGCCAGGCTCTTGAATAGTAATCAGTGTCCAGCAGTGATGACAGACAGCAGGATCCACAAGAATTGGGTAATCAATGGAGATGCAAGTAACTGGCATGCTAATCATAAAAAAAAAATATTAATTCATTCTAGGAAAATCAGTGACATGGGCTCATGAATTGTACTCTTCAAAAAGGTTGTGGTGTAATGGAAATATTGGCAATGACTCTGTCCCTCAGGGAAGAAAACAATCTGTCACTAGGAAATATAATGGTAAATTAGTTACAGTATAATAAAAACAACATAAACTTGAAGCTTCAAGGCTTATTTGGATGTTACAATTACCACAAAACCTCTTAATGTATAATTGCTAATGACTTAATCAGGTGTTTGAATTTCAACAAATGGCAAATTGACAGCAAATTAAGACCTCTTGAAACTGGAAGTTCTTTGGGGCAGGTACCTACTTTTGAGAACAGGCATGTGTACTGGGTTGCACTGTCCCACCCAAACCTCTGTGCTCAGGGTATCTCAGTAACATAAATAGTCCTGAAGACAGGACTTCTTAGGCACTTCTGGTGTGCCTCGTCTTCTAAGAGGTCACAGCTCACTGTAATGTCATTTGCAAGGCATGACATTTATACCACTTCATTTTTTGTTGACTGGTCACAGTGTTATTTTTTCTTCCTTTTGTGAAGATATTTATCATAATACACATCCATTTCTAAGTGCCTGAAATGACCTAATTCTGAAATGACATAATTTTCCACACCTTGCCAACAGGAAGATGTCAACAAAAACAAGCAGTTAGGTTTAGTTTTATGCTGTTTTCTATAAGCTACCATTGAGTAAAAAAGCTTCTGCTACCTCCCATTTCCAGCTTTCCGCAGGAGACGCTGGTTTATTCAGGAGCTCTGCTTCCTTTCCTATAAGAGTCCTCTGTTACACATAAATTAGTCTGTATAAATATGAACTGTGCTTGGGAAAGTTACTCCAGAAATGCTGGTATGCTGATGTCTGACAGTCACGCAGCCAGTGGGAGCAAAGATGTATAGTGCTGCCGTTTTTCACAGAGGGAACAAAGGGACATGCTAAGTTACTGCATCTCTTCTTTGTTGATATTGGACCCTTACTCCGGACAAAGTGATCCAGAGGAAGATAAATAAAAAGACTTTGATTTTTCAAAATAGTGAGTTTGAATTGGCCGGAAAAGAAAAATAAAGAAAGCCAGTACCATGTTACCACATGCCAGGAGACAGTGGTGAGTTTTTATTTTTATAGCACATTCTGGAAAACATCAGGGAAGCAAAAAAAAAAATAAAATCATAGAATCATATAATTATAGTCCTCTATATTATGAATTAAACTACACTTTTATGTCACTTCTCTTGTGTTGTATTTTAGAAGCTTTTTTATAGATAATTAACCCACTGAAGAGATGAATGAAAAAAGAAATATAAAATATATCTGCATTTTGGTGGAAGGAAAATGGCAAAATAAACCCATCTCAGTTTCTGAGCTTATATCTTCAAAAGTGTTCTTTCATGTTTCTGTTGGCTGTAGCGGGTCTCTGGACACATGGGAAGCTCTCCCCGCATGTCTGATTGCAGGACTGGGACTTCATGTGGTAGGTCTTTGAATGTTCACCACTTTACACAAAAAAGGCTCTGGTCTGCTGGTTACCACGCTGTAACCAACGTGAAGTTAGAAAAAGGGAAAATGGAAGAACTGCATCATTTTCATCCTCATGTCCAAAATAGTAAGCCCATTAAAATGTCAGCTATATAATATAGTTTCTCCTAGTTTACAGTGAAAGTGGCTTCTGGGCTTTTGTGGATACCTTTATTCTTTCTTCTGAAGTTCATAAAAAGCTCTGTCATTTCTATGTAGAGATCCAGTCCTGGATGACCTCCACAGACCTCAGAGGGATGAATATGTGGGTTCTCCTGGCCATGCTGGAGACCTTTTTGTCATCGCCTTCAAGACCTCACGTGTGAAAGGCGAAAGGCTCGCTGGACTGTGCTGTAAAAACAGCCTGACAAATATTTCATGGAGCTGAGCACCCTTGAAAACTGAGTGCACCTTGTAAACAGAGAAAAGCAGAAACTGAGGCTTCTTGAGGCCAGGGAGGCACAGACCCAAACTGGGCAGAACTCCCTGTGGCTACAAGCATCTCATGGGATGTGATAATAGAAGGGTCAACGTGTGCCTAGAATGGGCGTATCACAACAGTTCCTCATTACTGAACATGGCTAATTGATAATTCCATAGAATAAAATACCTTTTATATTGTTATAAAGGTTAGTTTGATGCAGTGTAATGCACTACCAGGCAGAGAGAGACCCCTGCTTGTTCTGAGCAAGCCAACTTAGGCATCAGAAGCAATGCAAGCATCTTTTCCCAATGGTGATGCTAGGAGTGCAACACCCCTGTCTCACCACCATGGCTCAAACCAACTAGGGTGCAACAAAGGGCCAAACACTCCACAGAAGTTGTTTCAGAGTCATTTTCAAAGACCAAGAAAATGGCAAGCAGATTCCTCTAACATTTCAAAAAGTACACAAATAAATAAAAAGATCTGTAAAAATAAAGAAATAAATACATTTAAAAAATCATACAGACTGATTATGTCACACCCAACACATTGAAGGCTTGATCTCTGCTGGAGTCACTGCTAATATAAAATGAATGAACCATAACATCAATAACAAAAAAAACAGTTGAAGAGCTATCCTGGAGTATTCAAATGCTAGAAACCCATGGGCTTTAGGAAAAAGTGAAAACAAAGAGATAGTAAAGTCAAAAGTTCTTTTGAAGTAATACAAATATCTGCAATGAAACTAGAATCTGAATACTTAACTATCTGATGAACAAGGCATCCAAAAGAAGGGGGGGAAATGTGAAGCAATATAATAAGAGAAAAACTTATTTCAGGTGGTATGCAAAGCAATAATGTCTTTCTATCTAGGTAATACTGCATTCTTATTATTCAAAAGCAGTCATTCTTTCAAATCATAATAAAAATTACACAGAAAACACAGTTTTAAGAAAAAAAAAAAAAAACAAACATCGAGAAAGAAAAAATCATTGGAGAGAAGTTATTTTCTCTTGGCTTCAGCAGCATTTCCCAAGATTCAGACACAAATTGTGGGCTCAACACAGTTTTATGCTAGTAAATGTAACAGGATGGGATCCTTGGTATTCATAACAAAAAATAATAATAATTTCAACTTTTACTGAGTACCTTAATGCTGTAGCATTTTGTAGCTCTGTGTTCTAAAATGTAATTATGTGTAGTGAAAAAGGGCATCCCTATTTACAGTTCCAGATTTGTTGCCTTTCAATTTCTTTGAAAGTCACTCTGCTCTTGCATTTTTGAGAGAACAGAGACTACCAACTTCATTTTTTTTTCAACCACAATTTTCTTACAACTTATCTATCTCCCTCATGAAGCAAACTCCTTCAGTTTCTTACAGTGTCCCCTCAAACTCTTTTATGTGCTCTTAACACTTTGACTTTTGCTTGCTTTTTTTTAAATGATGGGTTGATATTAATATGGTGGAAATAAAATCTGATATCCACAGTTAGACATCCACAAATGCAACTATATCAGAAATTTCACAGTTTCTGCTGTCATTCCAGATATTATAAGGATTACTATCTGATCTCATTCTTAATAACACACAGGGCTGTTTTCTTCTACTTTCTGTTTTCTTTCTGGTGGACTTTGGTGCTCCTGTGGCTGCACTCTTGTAGTCAGTGGGCAAATGCTATAAATGACAGGACATAGCAGTGTGGGCAGATATCAGCTTTACCTCAAGCTGTAGACTGTACACAGGGTTCGGACCAATGGTTCATTTTCCTTTAAAGTCTTCTCTACTCCAGTAAACAATCCTATTGACTTGAGAAGGATTTTAACTTGCATGAATCAGGGCCACTAGGTCTGGTCCTGGAGAATGCAATTAGTTTCCATAACAAATTCTTACCATGAGCATCCTTAACTGTAACCTGAATTCTAAGCCATTGCTTATTCTGTCATACACCCTTTGGCAGAAATTGCCTGCCTGGGACCTTAAGGAAAATACACATCACCAAACTGTCCCAGTGAGTAAACATGTTTGTGACCTAAATCTACTTTTGCTTTCTAAAGGTTAGTTTGAGCGAGCTGCAAAACCTCAGACTCCCCCAGTTCATTCACTGCAATTGTTGTTCATACTTGTGGTTGTTTTTCTTTGGATGCTCATTCTCCTTTTCCTGCTCTGCGGCCTGTTTTTGCACAGTTCACTCACTTAGGCCATGGAAACAGCTTCCCTTGGAAAAAAACACTGGAGATCTGAGGCTTAAAAATGTCACATTGGTGCAGGAAGGACCGCAGAAAAAACATTCAGAAGAAAATGACATTTTCAGGAATGCCCTTAAGCTCAAAAAGTGATCTTTTGCAAAATAGGATACACTGAAGGTAAGATGAATTTCTCAGAATTACTGGTACTGTAATAGAATGATGCTGTTTGTATTTGCTTTGCAATAATGACAACTAGGATTTATAGTCAATGCCAAAGACTTCAGGTTTAAATTAGATCACTGTTTTGTTTTGTTTTGTTTCTGGAGGAGTTATGAACATTATAAAAGCTATAATTAATTAATCTATAATTATCCAATTAAATATTTCAGTTCTGGTTTTTATTTCTTTTTGGCTAAGTATGTTCTTCAAGAGCAGTAGCCTTCAACCAGTTTTTTTTCCGTGTATCTACTAAAAATCTTTTCCCTCACCTTCCACCTAGTGAGTACTGTAGCCTGAACACAGAATTTCCCCCAGGGGTCAGGTGAAAAGACACATATTTGTGATTTACACTTGAGAGATCTATAAGAATACACAGCAGCACCTACAAACTTCAGTTCCCTCTTAAAATGAGTGGTGCATATTATTAATGCAATCTATTTTCCTTGACTTCTTCAACAAAGGGACTGTGCAAACTGAGTGATGGCCTCTGTCACCCTTATAACCCCAACATCTAAGTTCAGCAGTGGCACCACTCTCCCCCATGAAATTATTGCACTTTAAGGTACTGCTCATCATGAGGAATGAACTTCCTGAGAAAGCCATTACAATAAAGTGCACCTCTAAACCATGAGTGTTGAAATAATATCTGCAGTCTGTAATATTTTGTTTTTAAATTGGGGATTGGTACTTTAAAATCAAAAGTTGCATTACAGTAAATATTTTTATTTCCCATTAGTGTAGAACTGTTTCTTTTGCATTTGCCAATATGAACTTATAATCTGCTTAAATCCTGCATCCACAATTAGTTCTAATTAAAGAATAGTTACAGTAATAAAACTGGATATAACTGAGAGAAAAGGCCACAAAGAAATCAGTGCTTTGTACAAAAGCCATTTCTAATTAGAATGCTTCCTACTGTTACCTCATTACTTCTATAACTGTGTCCAAAAAATATTTTGCTTCAGAAACTTTGGTTCTGTCTTGCCCAAGTAAATATTCTTAATCTATTCTAATCTTCTGTCATTCTCCAAAGACCAACGTATCTCTGTTTGAAGCTTATCAGCTTTCTGATCAATGATTGACTTGAGGGATTTCAAGACTCTTTAAAGTCCATTCTGTGCAGTCATTTGCCTTTCTAGAAGACTGAACATACAAAGAATTTTGATTCTAACAACAAATTTGTTTTCTCTGAGTTATTTTTTTGTAACCTGTCTGTTTCTTCAAAACAAGTAGAAACTCTCATGTAGAGTTTCAATGCAACAAGCAAACACATTTTTCTGTTTGTACATTCTTACATGGTATGCCTCAAAAAACAAAAGAATGCAACAAAGAAAATATTGGATTATGCAAATAATTTATTCATCAGACAACTGGACATAAAATTTAAAGATTTTTCAGTGTTGTCCATTAAAAAAATTAATTTTCAGTATGTTACATATTAACTCTATGTAACAGTATGTTACATATAATGCTGGGCCAGAATATCCCATGGCAGCTTGCTGGGTCACAGTGACATTTGTTTGAAGGGTTTTACAAAACCAATGCAGTCATTTTGAAGATGAAGAATGTTTTTTCAATTCTAGAAAAGTTTTCAGACAGTTAACTGTGGCATCTACCATACTTCACATACATACCAACAGATACCAACCATCAACCATACATACACAAACAGATGGATGAAAACTAATAGACAGTTAATGCTTGGGATGTACTTTTGCATTACCTCATGCCAGTAAAATGATTTAATTTGGACAAGATGAAAACTTTGGAAAATGTGAAATGTGCTGATTCTCAATAATGGTTTCCTCAGGGTTGGTACCTAAATTCTTCAAATATTTTTCTACATTGAACCAGCAGCTGAAGGATGTAGGCTCTCCACATTCCCATGGAATGACAGACTATTCTTTGTTATTGCTGGCTAATGCAACACTTCAGATCCAAACTAAAATTAGGGAATTTCTTTTCTGCTTCCAATTCACAAAAGAGGACAAAGTGGCTTGCTGCACAAAAAGAGGACAATAAGACACAAGAGAAACAAGTCAGAACCAAGGTGATGGGAAAAAGCAGAAGAGATAGAATCACAGAATCATAGAATCAGCTGCGTTGGAAGGGACCTCAGAGATCATCAAGTCCAACCCTTGATCCACTACTGCTGCAGTTACCAGACCATGGCACTGAGTGCCACATCCAGTCTCTTTTTAAATATCTCCAGGGATGGAGAATCCACTACTTGCCTGGGCAGCCCATTCCAATGTCTGATCACCCTCTCCGTAAAGAAATTCTTTCTAATATCCAACCTAAACTTCCCCTGGCACAACTTGAGACCGTGCCCTCTTGTCTTGCTGAGAGTTGCCTGGGAAAAGAGATCAACCCCCACCTGGCTCCAACCTCCTTTCAGGGAGTTATAGAGAGTGATGAGGTCTCCCTTGAGCCTCCTCTTCTCCAGGCTGAACAGCCCCAGCTCCCTCAGCCTCTCCTCATAAGATCTGTGCTTGAGTCCCTTCACCAGCCTGGTTGCCCTCCTTTGGACCCGCTCCAGGACCTCGATATCCTTCCTGAACTGAGGGGCCCAGAACTGGACACAGAACTCGAGGTGTGGCCTCACCAGCGCTGAGTACAGGGGCAGAATCACTTCCTTGGACCTGCTGGCCAGGTCAGATATGAGGTTACAAATACCAGGATTAGAAATTAGTAGCAGAAAAAGGAAATAAGGACCAAAGAGAGAAAGACAATTGGTCATATAATGCATTTCATGAAGAGTAGCCAAGGACACAGAACAGTTCTTGGGGAAAGATCAGGATATTTTCTGCAGCAGAGCAAAATGTGACAGGAATAATTAAATCCAGCAGCCACCAAGCACTTGTAGGGCACCTTCTACAGGTACTTCTGAAGCTGCCACTGGCTGCCATCTACCCACTGCAAGCCACACCATGTGAAAATTTGCTCAGTACCTGAAGTCCCTGATGGATCAAGCTTTCTAAGGTAGTGCCAACTCCTGTTCCTTAAAGCCTTGGCTGAGCTCTGAACTGAGCTGCTCAAATTTGACAGGAATGGGCCAAGTGAGGACCAAAGCGAATAAATCATCTGGGTGCCTGTAGAGCTGTCCAGGGAGGCTTCTGTGTGGCTCTAATGCTACCAGACTCTATTCATGAAAAAAAACAGCTTTGGGATCACATTCCCAACCACTTCACCATCCTTTCATGTATCTGACCCAGAGAATTCAGTTTATCTCTTCAGGTAGCATTAGACAGGTTGTGAAAAAGATCTGACTGGGCATTTCTGATCCTTCAACAGAAGCTGAAAGCAGGTTAGTTATGCAGACCCGGAGGTACTGACCTCTGAAAAGCTGGCAGGAGCACTTGGAATCACCTTCTGATATGCAGCAAGTAGCTGATGAGTAATGATTAACAGATTCCAAATATCAACTTTAGACCATGTAGCTGTGGTCAGAATAAATGGTTTGTGTTAATGATTTACATAAGCATTTATAACTCTGTGGCACTGAAGTGAGTATCTTCCATTCTATAAGCAAGAGTATAGAAGATCTCCCTGAAGGGAAACTGAAAGCTCAGCTATTGTGATACTTAACCTAAGAATATAAAGTTCTTCCCTGAAACACAGAGTGGTATCTTAGATGCTGAGGCTTAGCTTGTTTCTACCTAACCACTCATGGAATATTTTATTTCCTCCAGAGATACTCCTCTGACTTGGACTAATAAAACTCCCAAATGATCTGATTCATTATGGTTACCTTAAAATGTGCCAATGTAAAACAAGAAAGAAAATCCTGTGAAAACTAGGCAGAACTCATCTCCTAGGTTCTTGTCCAAAAAGCACTGAACAACAGTGTCTGGCACAGGCACTGCAGGGCAGTGGACTCAGGACTTCCAGAATAAAAAGTACAGTAATTCTGGAGCTGAAGGTTGCTTCTGCTCATGCCCAATCCTTGCAGGATATGGGTCACCTAATTGATATTAAGGACAACAGGGAAATAGAAAGAAGGTTGTTAGTTTGCTTAGTTTTTAAGGGCAAATAAACCAAGACAAGAATCTCCACTATAAACCTAGGAACTCTTTGGAACTAATACAAGCCTGACAGAGTGGGATATAAGTGTTGCATTTTGCAGGCACCCAGAGTCAAGAAGCCTTACAAATGTTTCTCATTCATTCTAAGAATTCTGGCTGCTAAGTCCCAGTCTATATGAGCTTCAGAACAATTTAACAATCTAGTAGGCTCCTTCAGGGGTCTCTTAAAGATAGAATTCCCTCAACAAACCATACATTATTTAGGCAGCAATTCTCTTCTGAAGTTCCAAACTTGTATGTGGACCTCACTGAACCCAGTCTCAAGAGGCAAAATGAATGAGTGGATCCACACCCAAAGTAAATGTCTGCCCCTTATAGAACAACAACTGACCTATAGCTCTTCATTGCTGATTATCATCTCAGCATCTGAGTTGTGGCTGAGGATTCAAGGAAGGTATTGCTTTCAAGTCTCAGTAGCAAAAGTTGCATGTATTGTCTCAATCAATATACCTTACCTTTTTGGGTTATCTGGCTGAATGAAGCAAGGGGCCTCATGGTGATTGTACATGCTCTGCACTGACAGGACAACACCAGAAGAAGAGGAAAGTACACAGGACTTAAGTGCATTTTCTGACTACTTCTCAGATGCTCCTCCAGAAGTCTAAGTCTAAGGATTCCCTCACCAGGCAATTAATATATCAATAATGTGCACTTTAAGTCTCTCTATATTAATATAAACAAGCAAAGCGCTACTTGACAGTCATTCTATTTAATAAATATTGTTATTAATAAATACTGTTACCTGCAGAAATAATGGATTAAACAATCAAAACATCTGCTGCACTTCAACTTTCAGGAACTTGGCCCTAAAACCTCCTTTTGATATTTAGAGTGTGGACACTAAAAGCTCTAAGACACTGAACAAAAAAGCTGCATGATATATTTATTGAGCCATCACTGATCACATAACTCATTCTGAAATATCATGCTTGCTTTTGAAGCATGAAGCCATACATCCAAAAGTTTTTTTCCCACTTCTCCAAGGCTGGTTCCAACAAATAAACAACAAATAAAATGAAAAGAGAAAAGAGGAGAGAAACATCCTACAAAACAAGAAGTTGTGTGAGCAGAGCAACCCAGCAAGTGTATTCTTCTGGAGTTTAAAAAGATCAGTAGCTGGGCTGAAGTCTTCCCTCGTGGTTAGGATTTCCTAATCTTTCTATGGATATTAATTCTTTGGCATTTATTAAGAGATAAGTTTACAGCATAGTCAAGCCTTCAATGGAAGCAATAAGAAATCTTGATTTTTTTCATCAGGCTGCAGTATTTTACAAAATCTGGAGGAATGTAATAACTTTGAGACTGCTACTTTCTTCTCAGGCCTGGTTGAAAATGACTAACAGCAAACTTTTGACCAGATTCATACAAAAGAAGTGTGACTGCTTTTCTTGGTAATTAAAGTAAAAAGAAGCACTCCAAATAATTAGAAGTTATTATCTTCCCTAGGTAAACACGCTTGCTAGCAATGCTTCTAGTTCGTAAGTCATTAAAATCCTTTTGACCTTTTGTCTTTATCCAGCTCATTTTAACAAAACAGATACCAAAAGCTGGCATACTGATAACAGAGAGCTGTAAATACCTACAAGGGGGTGATATTCTTAGGATCTAAGCACATCTAAAGCACCAAAATGAATGGAAAAACTCCAGCAGTCCATTTTTTTAATGGACTTTGAGCTAGACCATCTTTCTCCAGTGATGGAAAAAGAAGAGCTCATAGTGAGTCCTCTGGAAAGATGTTCTAATAATTAATAACTGTCACATCTCTATGGAAAATAAAAAATTACAGGTGTTGGCTGGAGAATGAAAGAAAATGTTGAGTTTCAAGATTACCATGTTTATATATATTTTCAAACAGCTACGTTTGTTGAAGCTCAGAGAAACACAGTGCTTTGTACAAAACTTTGCAGAGGTTCTATTACTTTCTGAAAAATGTTGGCTAATTAAAATCCATCTGTCCTCTTGCACACAAACTCTGTTCAGTGTGTGCAGACACTCATACATACCCTTCCTAGACTTATACATGCCCCATTAAATGACAGACTCTTTGCACAGTCTCTCCTGTGAATAAAGTCTGGTTAAACTACTATGCTTATTCATACCTGACCAACATTGTGGCAAATGGATTTATTAATAGATTTCAGTCTACCTTGTTATGGATAATTCTTTACATTCTACATATTTTGGTGACTAGGTTAGGTTTATAAGTAGTAAATTAATATACTGTGTTGAAAATCTGATCTACTTTTGCACTTTATTTTGAAGTGATTGACAGATTTTTTGTAATTAATTCCTCTTCATCAATGCTTCAGAATTGAGAAAATTTAATCCCTCTTTGGGCATTTTAACTTGGTGTTGCAATTTTTTCACTTAATAAAATTTCAAGAAAAAGAAGGTGATTTACCTCCATCTTCTTAACTTCCATCTGAGTAATGGTCATCATGAGAGTGCAATGTGGCTGGATGAATTGGATTTGGTGAAGAGAGGGACAATTCTGATGATATTGTTAGGAGATGGAATTTGCACTTATGCAAATGTTTTAGTGGTTCAGAATAACAATTATTTAATCCAGCAGCACAGTTCAGCACTTGACATGCAAGCACAACTGTTCCTGTATTTTAATGCTTTTTCTACCTTCATTATTTTAAAAAATCAAGAAAAATATAGCTAACTTCTATATCTGTGAAATAGTTCACACTCAGTACTTGGCTTTAAAAATGTGGCAGGATTAATACACAGTATAATAAATATTCTGAGCATACACAACTTGTCCTAGGTGATAAAATATTCTGAGCATGTCCTAAAATGATTCCCTCATCAGAGATGGCTTGTTACCTCCACCATCAGCAGATACTGATAATTAATCAACTGAAATGAATCTTTACAGAATAAACAAATCTGTTATACATGAAGGATGATTATGTTCTTTTGGCTGTGAAGATTTTTCATAACTTATTCATGCCAATGGTGTGCCTGAGCTATGAAGTACTTTTTACTTATAAAATAAATACTGCATCCTTTGTTTGTCACACATCCCCTTTATTTTCTGGGCTTTACCAACATAAATCAGCACAGGTCTTCCAGCTATGCTGATTTACACCAACAGAAGGACTAAACCTCTATTCATCAGTCAGTATCAATGTTTCCTCAGTTATTTCAGAAGCGTTTCTAAAACATAGCCCTGGCAAAGCATTTTCAACAATTCCATTTTAACTGTAATGTCTGTGCAAATGCCATTATCAGCCATAAGACAGAATCATAGCTGTCTCCTTCCTATTTTGTGAATTCCACTATCTCCTGGTAGATGCAATACTCACAGTGGGGGACAGTGTCATATTTTGAGATGGAAAAGCCATGAAAATACACTACCATTTATATGGATTTTAAAATGAATTCATACTTCTACACGCTGCTTTTATGTTTCCCTTTTCCTTGAAGTATTTAAATGACCTTTTTGGGCTTTCACTGGCAGAA
This sequence comes from Calypte anna, assembly GCF_003957555.1. NCBI lineage: Eukaryota > Metazoa > Chordata > Aves > Apodiformes > Trochilidae > Calypte > Calypte anna. Next base: position 25,426,342 of record NC_044245.1, on the reverse strand, counting down.
ACATTGATAGACGATGAATTTTAAGCATGCATATGAAAGTATTTGAAAACCTCATGATCTAAGGAACAGGAAGCAGGCTCGTGTTTGGCCGACCTCAGAAATCATTGATAAACAACAGGCTTTAAATTACAAATGTGTGATATGTAAAAAAAAAAAAAAAAAAAAAAAAAGAGAGAGAGAGAGAGAGAGAGAGAAGAAACATTGGCAATTGTCAGACAACATTGTAAAATAACCAGAAAAAAACCCAAAACAAAACCAGAAAATACATTTGAGGGAATCATGATGTGTTGTGAACATTCTTCAAACAGAGAAAGAAGAATTGTGAATGATTCATTCAGACTGAGTCATACTTTATTTTATTAGAGAAATTCTAAGGGCTAGGCCTAAAGTGAGGACAAATTCTTGGCTGAGATTTACCCTTCATAAATAAAACAAAACAAAACAAACAAACAAAAAAACCAACAGAAACAACAAAAAAATCCCCAATCAAATCCTTAACCTAAGGAAGAGGATACTGCTCCATGCCTTTTCTTGAGGTTTTGCTGAGGGAGAGGAGTCAATAAAGACCTTTAAGAACTGTTTTTAAACAATCTGTTCAGGAAAGCCTGGTGCTCATTTCTTCTGAACATTCAGCTCTTTCCCACTAGCAATGATGCCACTTATTTATTTCTACTTTAAGCTATACTTATATGAAGACATACTTGGTGCAAGTTTTGTGGTAAGTTAACACAGCATGCTATCCATGCTGCTCTATGTGTAATTTAACACAAAAGAAGCTGCCTGGAAGACAATTACCATGTCATGAGGAAGACAGGAGTTATACTGAGGGAGACAGCTCAATAATTTCAGTAGTAGCAGAGGTCTTGAGGGTGTTGGCTTTATCCCAGTCTTTCACCAAGCTACTTACTGTTCCTAGATCTTTCCAAACCTCACCTTTCCAGATCTCTCCAGATGCTCTTAGATCTTTCCAGATCAAGGAAGATACTGTCTTGCCTTTAAGCCACATGTGGCAATGACTGTGTTTTAGGTTTCCGGATGCCAGTGCAAGATCTGCAACATTGTAAAAAGCATCATAGAAAGAGTGATGAATGTTACAAAAAAGATACAAAATATCTAGCATATTGAGTCCGGCCTGATACTGAGTATAAGTAAATGGGAAAATGTTGATCTTTCATCAGTCTTTTTTCAAGCCTGAAATATCCTGTGCGCTCCAGGCTGTCAAGTCTACCCCAAGTAACAAGATCAGCAAAGATCATGTATGCCTATTGAGATGTGGCTGCTGTGCTCTACAATACCCTAATAATCAAATACCAAGTAATGAATCATTCTTCTACATGAAAACCATCAAAGCCTCGTTTTCCACCTCAAGGACAGATTCCAGATACTAGGTTGTGTCTTAGGTTGGAAGCTCTTCCTGCAATACCCATTCCCATATGTACAAACTCTGTGTCAGAAGAGGGACAAGAGGAGAGAACTCTAGGTCATTTCTCATTGCAGAGGGGAGCTCTAGAATGATTGTGTGTTCTGCTTTGTGAGTGTTGCATGTCAGACACAGAAAAAGGCATTGGTTGAGGAGACACAATCCCCTAACTTCTCCAAGAATGCTTTAATGCTTTGTAATCAAAACTGACTCACTATTTTGCCCTCATCTCATCGCATTTTACCACACAAAAGAGTCACACTTTGCTCCAGTCCAGCTAATCTTGGATTCTCTTCTGCAAAATGACACAGCTTCACTAGAAAGAATGAAAAATGTTCCTCCTCTATTCCCCAGAGCACTCTATGGCTTTGTGGTTAAAACATACTGAAAGGAGTATGACACATGGGCCTGAATTTAACCTCAGTCAACAGCGGACTTTGAAAGCAAGTTGCTTACGAAGCCAAAGGGAGTGCTGTAATCTACTGCAGTCATACTGCACGGTGCTTTAAAAGTGAACATCAGCTTTCACTGCCCTTTCTATGAAGATAAGGAGCTTGAGGCTGTATGTGCACGCGGGACATGCCAGGCAAAACTCTTTATACTACCTGCAGGCAGGTTTTCACGTGAGCTGGACATCACCTTCCAGCCCGGTCAGGACCAAGGCACTGCTGAGGAATGCTCAGGATCTGAGGCACTTGGAGCTCCTGATACCTGGGACATGAAGTGCTAGAAAACCTCAAGTGCTGTTGCACTTATGGAACAAGTGAATGAGGCTTTCCAGGGTGATCCTTTTTATTCACCTGTCTGAATTTCACTGTCGGTCTACTTGAAACATAGGCAGGTGTGCTGCTTCTGCTTTTCCTTGGCAATTGGCTCAAGACCATGTGGCAGTACAATGTGAGAACTGTAATGATTTCATTAGCAGTCTTAATGTGGAAAAAAAAAATCCCATTGTACCTTGTTTCACAAAAATAAAGCTCATTTTATTTGAGGACAGAATTTCAGCCTCAAATCTAAATATCCTGGGTTCTGTATATTTCCAGAATGTTGTATCTGTATTATAAGACAGCTTATGTTATGCCATTTTCTGTCTCTATTTTTTGTCTTCCTTGTGGTACTGTTAAAATAATCAGAGATTCCTTTTTGTTGTTTATAAATGCTGCTATCTATTATTTTATGACAAGGTGACAGAATTCACTTATGTGGTTGTTTGCAAAATCTGGATGTTGTATTCACATGAAAAGGTGTGGCTGGAGGAAGGCTCTAAGTCTGCTTTGCTTTAACTGCTGTTTTCTAGGTCAGAGGGATGCAGCAAGAAGAGAAAGGCCTCACAGAACAGCTGAGCACATAGGGTGGGCACAAAGTTGCAGGGCAGGTAGAAGAGAATCAAGCAAGTGGGAGGGTTTTATAGGAGGTAGAGACTTTGGAATACTGCTGAGAAGCAAAGGAGGTAGAAATGCTGCCAGGCCTCACAGGTGATGGAAGAAACTTCCAAGGGACAGAGATTGTGTAATACTGGGAAGGTGAAGATGCATTTATGCAACATTTTAATTTCTACTGTGTCCCTCTAGGACAAGCAAGACAACTAATTAGCTAATCGCTCTGGAAAGTGCTGGAAGATGCACCTCAAAGCTATGAATAACTTGATAGCCAATTACAAATGAAGAACCTCACCCCTGAGCTACTCATATAAACCACCATTAGCTACATGTAAGTAGCAAGTTCCCTGTCTGCTCTTCCAGCCTCAAGGCAGCCTAAAACCTCCCAGGAGCCAGAAGCCCGAGGCCAGCCAGAGCTGAGGATGGTCAGGGCTGGCCACTGCCCTGGTTGCAGCCACTGGCCCACATGCCAGGTGGTACACAGCCAAACTCGCCCAGACAGGCTGTCTGTAGACAGTGTGCAAGCTAACCGTGAGGCCAAGTGTTCTGTGCTTGTGGTCAGCCTGGGTACAGCCCTGGACTCCAGTGGGGCAGCTCACGGGGTCACATTCACGCCAACTTCAGAACTAACATGGCATTAACAAAATTTGCATGAAAGTACAGCTCGTTCTTGGGACACCCCAGAATGAAGTCTTGAGATACAGCAACTGGATGAAACATCCCTCAAAGAGCAGCGTGGCTCCAGGGGAAGAACAGAGGGTTGGCCAGGGGCAGGGGCTGTGGAGAAACACAACAGCAGCATGGCCACAGTGAAGGAGCTCGGCATCCTCCCTCTGCTTGCCCTGGCGTCCCCCGAATACTTTGGAGTAATTTCCTCGGCTTGTAAGAGCCCTCAGAACCCTCTCCAGCGGCCCGAGGGGCCCCTCGGAGGCGACTCGAAGGCTGGTAGGCCAGCAGCCGTAAACTGAGGCGAAAACCTGAGATAAACCGGACCCTCAGAGGGCTGAGGCGATGTCCGTCCCGAAGCCCTCCATGGCCACCCGGTGCCCGAGGCCTCCTCTCTCGCCCCCTCGCTCCTCTCCGCTTACAGCATGGGCCCCGCAGCTCCGTGCCGGGCCGTACCGGGCCGGGCGATGACGCGGGCTGCAGCCGGGCCGGTCGGGGTGCAGCCAATGGGCTGGCGGCGCCGAACGCCCCGTCCGCGCCTGGGAGAGCGGTGACGGCCGGCGCTGGCGGGCTGGTGCGCAGGCGGGGAAGCTGCCTGCCTACCGCGGTCGGAAGGGAGGGGAGGGGTGGAAAGGAAGGGACGGGAAGGGGGTGGCCGCGCCGGGCACAGCATGGCTGCCAAGGTAAGTCACCGCCGGCGGCGGGCGGGGAGGCGGCGTGGGCGGCGGGAGCCAAGCGCGGCCGTTGGCGGCGGGGAAGGGGCCGCGGCGAGGGGCGGGCGGGCGGGCTTGGGGGCGGCTGCCGGGTTTGACCTCGGGCCTGTCCTTGGCGAAACGCGGCGCCTCCTCCTCATCGCGGCTCCTTCGCCGCCGACCCAGGGGGAGGAAGGCGGTGGGTGGGTGGGCTGTGGAGCCGCTGATCACCGCAGCAGGGACGGTGTCCCCTCGGCCGGCGAGGATGGATGCCGGAGGGTAGATAATTGGCGCGGCGGGGATCCCCACCTGCCGCTCCGGGGAGCCGGCCTGCTCTCTGCTTGAAATGTACCATCTGCTTGACACTGCGCGGCCGCCTCCCGCTGCCGGGGAGGTGGGAGGCGGCTGCTTCCCCCGTGCCGCCGCCGCCGCTCGATGCGGCCCTCACCGGTGCTGCCGGCCCACCGGCGCGCTGCTAGGCCTGGCTGTGGCTCATTGGGCACCCCGACACACACACATAGAGACAGATACACACACACACAGTATGTAGGTGCATAAATACGCGCACACATGCGTGTTATACATGCGCACGTGTTTTTGGATGAGGGAGAATGCGGTGGGTCCTTGGGACAGCCGCTGCCAGCTCAGGACCGTGTCGGGATCACCGTGCCCGAAGCGGGCACTGATGCTGGCTCTGCTCCACTCGAAGGCCTGAGCATGGTAGAGCCTTTTCGCTTTTTCTCCTATTTTTTTCCCATATATCTGTATCCATCTTCTGTTATCACTTTTGGTTATCGTTTCCAACCGGTTCCATATCTCTGTGTTCTCATGTCAGATTCATACCTATTAGGTTTTTCTACTGTTTCAGGATAAATGAGTGTTGAAATAACACAGTTGTTTAGTAACACACCTCAATTAAAAAAAAAAAAAAAAGTGTCTAGTTGGATCAAGGCCATAGGTATTCCATTTCTAATGGCAGACAAATTAATATGTAGGGTTGGTGTTTCAAAACTTATTACTAGGCCTTTGTTAAGTTTCTTTTTTGAATACTGAGACTTTAAAAAAACTGGGCTACATTTTGCTTTTTTTGAAGTCAGTGATGAAACCTGTATCAAGAGAACATCAGAAAACAGAACTTCCCCACACAACACAAAGCAGCACATGTGATCAGTCTGGCTGGAGCAGTACATTCCTTTATTTCAGTGAGTCCATGACCGAGTTGCTCCTGTCAGCACCTTTTTCATTAAGAACCTGGGTTACCTGAAGTGCATACTGTTTTAATGGATTGAACCACGTATGATTCTGCTGCTGGGTTCTATCAGTCACCCCCAAATCTTACATTTGTTATCTATAAATCTGAGTTGTCCTGTCTAGATTTTCTTTTTTAATAGCTCACTGGTCTGTACACATAGGATGTAAGTAATATCTTGCCAAACTCTTGCTGTTAAAAGGCTTGAGTTCATGAGCCATCTACTTACCTTTCCAAACAGCAGCTCTTAATCTGCAATGCATTTGAATCCGTAGTACTCACCAACACCTTAAAAATGTTGCATATGTAGTTAGAATTTGTCTAATGAGGTTGATAGATGTGTGTTCCATGCTCTGTGTTTGCATGGGGTCTTTCATTTGTCTTCATTACACAGTTCACATCACCAAAATCTTTACAAGCTTATGTTGGAAAGACTCAACACTTAAGGAGAAACTAAACTGAATGTAGGATGTTTCTGATTAAATCTTGGCAGAGGTACCTCATAAAAAGAATAATGACCTGTCACTAGTGTCATAAGGATCCTTGGTGCATTACAAGACAGAGATACAGTATGCACGTTGCACTGCAGTGTTTACAACCCTCACATAGTTTCTGCAGGCTTGAAATGGGCTTTGAGACCTTTAAAAAAAAAAAAAAAAAAGTAGAGCTGTGAGCAGCTAGAATGGATTAATTATTGTTACCCTGAGAGACCTGAAGGGTTTTTCTTCTTGAGGTGAGGTAATTGCTGTCAAACACATGAATTTCTGCTGAAGTTGGTAGCAAAGTGTAAGCGTTTTGTGATCTTAACGGGAATGTCTGAGCTCAGGTTCTGCAAGCACACACATGAATAACTGATACCTCGAGAGCTTCTGGGCCTGAAGTTATTCACATGTGCTTGCAGGCACGGGCCTTGATTTGTGTTCTAACTTCCTCACTGATGCATCTCAGTAATGTTTGCCTTTTTCACCTCAGCCAAACAATGGACTGGTGAGTCGAATGATTTTTTTTTAAATCCCTGCATGACCGCTTCCTTTAATTTTTTAATTACACCATTTTAGGCATATGAGTCTTTGGGATTGAATGTAATTGTTCTTTGCTTGCAAGATTTCAAATGCTGACATATTTTTTGAGCAGGCTGTAGGAATTCAGTCAAAAGGAAAAGCCAAATGGGAATCTGTTAAGGCTGCATAGTTAAGCACTCAGGTATCAAGAAATGGGCAAAGCTTTTATGCATGGAACCCTTAATATCCATTACAGTGCCATTTAGTTTTCTTTGGTGTATATTACTCAATGTCTTACAATCTATGCAACATCTTAAACAATGTACAGTGCACATCAGTGTCTTTTCTGAACCTTTGAAAACATTTTCTGAAAGTGTGTTGTGAAAACTGCACTGTATATTATTTTGAACAAATATGAATATTTGAGCAAATTACCAGTAAAAGCTGCACATAAGACTTTCCACTAGATTTTTAACTCAATGGTAACTAAATTTCCATCATAGGTACTAGCTTCATTTTCTCAATTGCATAGAAAACAGGTTATGTGGAAAGTCTTTATGGTAATGCATATACAGAGCAATAATGTTTTATATAGTATACTTTGCTTTATTTCTTAGCGTGTTTAACGATGCAGTCACAATGTTTTTTCTGCCTTTTACCTAGATACTTCTAAAGAGAAGTTACTTAGTCTAGCTAATGCCCCTTGCCATTCATATGGTGCATATTTTACAGCAAAATTAACTGTGCCTGTTGAGTGCTACCCTTGGCCTAACACAATTCTAGGCACAGCTATTGTACCATGCATGTGAAAATGTGACTTGCTATCTTTTTAAAGTCCTACTGCTTGGTAAAATAGAAACTTATTTTCAGTGGGAAATTCTAAGGTACTTCTCAGTGAGACCTCTTTCCGTACCTGATTTTGCCTTTGCCACTGTGCTACTTTGTTCAAAGTAATGTCAGAAACTGGTATTTATGATGGGATCTAGTATATGTATTATTTTTAAACTTTGTGTTTTGTAACAGCTAAACTACACTCAAAAAAGTTAAAAATGGCATTAAAGAAAATTGCAAGCTTGCATAAATTCAGTAGATAAATTAAAGCTTAGAAACTGCAAAAATTTAGCATGGAAACATTTGCAACCCATGAAATATCACCTCTGCAATGGGCAGTATATGAATAAATTTTGATACATTGAACTGAACACTAGTGATGTAGAGATGACTTAAATACTGTGATGCATCTCTCTTTCTCTCTTTTTCTAATGTTAATTATTTCTTGGTGCATGTACGAACTTTTTTCCATTGGGCACTTACTGGTTGCCTCCATGACTTAGAATGTGTAAGTTATTTTTAAAGTTATTTTCTTATGAACAAAGTGAACACAAATATCACAGGCTAAAAAAGCTAGTTGTAAAATGACTGTTGAAGTGAAAGCATGAACCTTACATCATTACCTGATGGGAGGACTTGCATGCTTAATTTTTAGTGCATGTTCTTGTGAAGGACAAGTGCCTGACTGTCAGAAACTTATCAGTAAGCTAACACAAAGACCTTTTTGGTTACTTTACTTACATGATAATATTTGGATATTTCTGATGCATGGTAAAGAAAATTTGCTATACGGTATTGCTATATTTAACAAATTTATATTCTCTTTCTGCTTGTGTTTTTCTGGAACTGTTTACTATGGAAGCTGTATCAGAGCAGTTACATGTGCTTTCCAATTACTGCCATATTTACCTTTGAAATCCCGAACCATGTTGTATCAAAAGTACTTAATCCCATCACAGGCTCCTTGTATAGCTTGGTGTTAGTAGTCAGACATTTCCCACTCAACAGCCCACGTGCAAGATGCATCACCTTGACTGAATTAATTGGAGTTCTGCTGTGGGTGTTCTTGTGTGCAGAAGTGCTCCGGTGCCTGCTCAGGGTGGTGTGAATTAATGAGGTCTGGGGAGGCAAAGCCTGAAATACAGACACCATGGCAATGCAATTCTAAATGAACATGATTCCAAACGGTGCTGAAACTATTAGATGCTGATGCCTCCATGCCAGATTGGTTATTTTGCTGATGTGCATCCCCTGGTGTGTTCCTTTGTGCATCATCAAGCTCCATCACGTCTCTTCATTCAGCTCCTTCTTGTGTGCCCCTCTCCCTTGTGCTAGCCATAGGGTGAGATGTGCCTGGGAACAACTGAATTCACTCTTCTTACCCTCGTTGATGCCATTCTTCCCTTCCTCCAGCAAAATAGATGCATGTGGATGGGCCTTCAGAAAGGAACAGGTGGGGGATCCTAACATCATGATGGGCTAATGTGTCCATGAAAGGAGTGGAGTCCCTTACGGACAGGCTCCAAGTGAGATCAAAATTGTGGGGGGAAAGTGGCTGGTGAGTAATGAGAGAGATACCTCTGTTTCCATGAAGCATCACTGAGTTTATGTTCTGTAGGCTTAGTGTAATGGCACTTAATGGCACCATGGTAGCTTTTCTGTATGTGTTAGCACCATGTAAGATCCACATGGAAAGTCCTGTTGCTGGTCTGTACAGGTCCAGTGGTGCTTGCTGATGTGTAGTTGCATTTTGGAGCTGCACAGAAGTATGTTAATTCTTAACACCTAATGTATTATGAAACTTTTCTTTCCACTTTCCCCTTCAGAAAAAAAAAAAGTATTTCTGCTGCTTATAGCTTCATCTTGACTTAAGAGACAAGAATTTGCCTAATAAAAGGACACTGAATTTGTGAGAGTGATAACTTTAAACATTTTCTAAGCACAAAGTGGCATGCATGACAAGTTGCAACTGAAACAGAGGAGAAGGCAAATTATTTTCTCTCCTTCCCTGTCCTCCCCACCATTTTTTAGGTGTTTAGCTTAATTTGGTTTATTTTATTGCATGTCTTTGCTCATGACATTTATCCTTAGGAAGCTGCCTGAGTCCTAATCCCACAAGATTCAAAGTGAATTACGAGGCCCACCGTCAAGAATAATCCCAGGGAAGCCACTCACTGAGTGACTCTTGTGGAAAAGGCCTTCACAGCTCTCTTCTGCGGTGAATGTGAAGTTACTCTGAAAAGGAGCTTTATTACACAGGATTTTTGGTCTTTTAGTTTGTCTGTTTCTTTGGGGAACTGTTTTGCTCCCCATTCTTTGTCAAAGCAAGGTGGGGGTGAGAGGAGGGAGTGAAAGAGGTTGATTTAGGTCTTTAATACTTCAGAGAGTTACTGATGGGATTACATGTTGCAACTGCCGGTGGTTTTATCAAGTTTTTGAAACCTGCTCTTTTCCCTTGTGGTGTCCCTGTAAGAGGAATTGTAGGGTGACCTTGGTTTGTATACAGCTCTGAGAGAGCATGACTGTACCCAGCAGTTCCATGTACATCCTCACATGTCTTGTCTGCTGTGATGTCCACTGGAAAGCATTTTAATTTATCTGGATCTTGCAAGGAAATAAATTCCTCTTTCTGTGCGGCTTTTTGTCCCAGGAGTTTAGAGAAGCTTTTCCAACTATCCTTCAAATGGTACATTAAAGGCACTCCTCCCCATCCTGCAATGTGGACAAGTTTACAGCCCTAAGTGATAACAATGTGTCTTCTGACCAACTTGTTTAGGCCAATATCTGTTTTATTTATCTATGTTGTCCAAGGAGTATGACAAGGAGGTATGTGAAACTGTATTTCCTGGAAGATGGCATGAATGTGCTGCTTAATTTTAGCTACATTTTTGCTTTTGGTCTGTGGAGTGGCTGCTGCTTTGGCTATAAAATGGCTTGACCATACTGAATAGAGCCTGTATGTTTGTATGGTACCAAATTTGAACTTGCATAAGACCTCTGGACACTACTGTTGTAGTGCTGCTAGTTGTGCTATTTTGCTTCAGCTATGACACAGTCATCAGAAACAGAGCAGCTAATATTTTATGGTGCTAGGAAATGATGGCTAGTACAACATAAGGTTGTCAATTTTCTGGTGCATTCCTTTTCTGGGAAGTATCTGTATCATCTCAGTCATTTGAGATAAAGGGGTCTTTTTAAAAATGCTCTATCTTGGCTTGCTTTGGAATAAAACATTTTCAACAGAAGTTTTGTTAAAACACTGAAAGGAACACTGTAAATGCATTTTTTCATAACATTTGAAAATAATTTAATGCACCTTAGAAACGTGCATTTGCAATTATCTTCTTTGCTAAAAATATTACTTGGCCTGTGCAAACCTCAGTGCGTTAAAGGATGAAATTGCTCAAAAGGAGTGGGTTGTTGGGGGTTTTGTTTTTTTTTTAATTTGAAGATGGAAAAAAGGAAACATTTGAGAGGGAGAGGTACACTCGTGTACACCAAACTATGTACATTTAGAGAAGAAAGAAGAAACAGAACTTGTTGAAAGCCTGATCAGTTTTCTCTTGTTGGAGAGTTGTGAGGTTCATAACCTCAGTTGCTGGATTAATGTGATTCCGATGTCTTGCATGGCTGGGCAGCCTGCAAGAACTGTTTCTGTGCTCACAAGTGATCTGACTTTTGGGGTCTCCTTGAAGATCTGCTTTAGTCACTGTCTTCCTCTTAGCCATGTGAAAACTAAAGCCTGAAATTTAGGCTGAGAAGACTTTCTGGGGTTCTCTGGATCAACATTTCCCTGCCTAGCTTTTATCCAGTCGTCTTTGCAAGTAGAATTAGGAAACTTATCTGAGGTGTCCATGAACAGGTATTGCAATTGCCAGCATGCTGATTAGGGAGCATGGAAGTCAGCCAGTGGGAGGTAAAAAAACTAGGGATCTCCCAAGAGGGTCTCCAAACAGCAAATCTTGCATCTTTGTTTCAAGGAAGACAGGGGAGTGGGCCAGAACCTGTTACAGTTCTAGCAATTAGGGCGCTCAGCTGGAAGCAGGGAGATTTGGATTTTGTGTTCCCAGCAGTTTGTGCACTTTGCATGAATGATCCTTCCAGCTGCTGTGGTTCCGGAGTGTTGCAGTGCTTGATGCTTAATACAGTTCTGCCAATGCACGTCAGACTTGTTGCATGTCTGGTTGCTGGGCTGGAGTGAGGAGCTCTGCAATGTCTGCACATCTTCAGGTTTTGGATATGCACCTTGGTGGAACTTCTGGAATCCTAAAAAAATCTTAAACTGCATGTACCTATTTGCTCATAGATGGATTGTTTTTTGCATCATGTTGTGACTGAGGCAGGAAAGGGTGATAATGGATCTGGCCCTCAGAGACTGAGCAAAATGGAGTTTACAAACACACAAACACATACTTTGTTTGTAGGGAAAGCACTGAGATTTGCAGAGATGCCCAGCCAAACTTTCTAAAAATAATTTTAAATCTTACTATCATCAGTGCTTCCACAGTTTTAGAATGTGTCGGGAGGTTTTTTTGCATCCTAGACTAGGCTGGATTAGGCCTCTGGGACTGGGTTGTTTTCTTTTTTGCCTTCCTGATACAGGACTGATTGCCTCTCAGCTCTGATGCCAGGGCCAAACTCACATAGCTGCTCTGTTGGTCATGTTGATGTGAAGAGGTGGTACCTGGTTGTTTCCTGAGCCACCAGATTACTGTGTTTTTAATTCAGTGGTAACCCTGAAGCTGCAAATCAACTTGAATATCACTAAGCATTCAATAGTAATTCTAGGATAATGGTACCAGAGTGAATTAGGATGAGTAACTGACTTGGTCAAATTATCCCAGCTTTTAAAATTATTATTTAATAGAAAATGTGTTTGTTTACTTTAAGGGAGAACAGTGGTTCACAGCAAAGCAACATAAAGTTATGTGGATGGAATGCTCTAATGTAACACTGGACATAGAAATACCTTAAGCAGGAAACCTCTGAGAAGAGGTTGTCTTATATTACAACCCTGGGACTATTTGCTGCCTTGCATTTTTTCCACTGCTCAGCAGAGAAGTGACAAGGAATTGTTTTTTACCAAAAACTAGGTCTGTGTTGTTTTCTGTGGATTACATTGTTTGTTACTAGTAGGGCTTTTTCCCTAAATGTAAGAGGCATCATGCAAGATCATAGCCCTGGGGATGTAACCCCAAGTTTAAGCTGTGAGATTTCCATAGAACTAATTGTTCAACTGGTATACCCAGTAATCATTTAAATGCCAATGGGCAGCTGGAAAGTACAAAATGGAACTGAAATATCAAAAAACTTTGTCACCATTTTTGTCTTGAATGAAATATTCCTACTATACTTTTTGAAAACCCTTTGTTGCAATTTCTCTATATAGCCCAGTAACTGGACTGATAGGAGATTTTTAAATGGAAAACCTTGGTGTGAATTTTCCATGGAAGCAGAAATAAAAAATCAGACTGCCCTTGCAAATGGTTTAATGTTGTGTTGGTTTGTTTTTTTTGAAGAGGTGTCTCTGACCAGCTTATTTATGTATTCAAATGTGAACTGACTTTGCTGTAGAAGGGATAACTGCCCCTTGTTTTGGCCAAGCTTAGGGCTTTATTTGCCTTGATTAACCTAGCTGGTCCCTACATGTTTTTCTAACAGGGCTGATCAATTCTAGATCAACACAGAAGATGCCTGCACTCAACCTGTGGGAGTCAGGCAGCTGGTGAAATCCAAACTCTCTGAGGCTTTTTATTTCTTTTAGAAATGTGGGAGAATAAAAGGGAGTGTCCTGAGTGGTGAAGATGGTGGAACCTTACATAGGAGATTGTAATGCTTAAGTTTTTTACTTGGCTTGCTGGTTTTTGAGTTACTGATACACATGCAAGTTGTTAAGCACTATGGCATTTTATGAATTATTCATATTAAAATGTATAAAGGTCAAAAAGAAAACCTAGTTACAAAGAGGTTTCATGCATTTGTGTTTTATGTTACTATTGCCTTTATGGCTATGACCTCCACATCACCTCAGTTTTGCTTCCTGCCAGCCACCCTGTATTAACATAAATAATGCTGGTGCTTTGGCTCATTTATTCAACAGAACACTCAATCTCAAATACTTTAAACCAGAGCTGAAGGGAAGTTTAAAATCTCTCTGGAAACAGCCACCTGGGACCTTTTATGGGACATCATTATGTGGTTTCTTTTTTGTTGTTGTTGGTTTGTTGTTGTTGTTGCTTGTTTGTTTTTTAACCCAGATAATGTATTTGGAAACTTATGCAATCTCAGATTATTGTAATAAATGGTACTACTGCAACTTCTGATTGCTTTAGTTATTCTAAAATATGTTGTTCTTAAGTCACACATTTTCTTTGCTCCCCACATCTTCTGTCAGTGGCACCACTGCTTGATTTTACTGAATTTGGGTGTGGGTTTTTTGGAGAATCTGGGCCTGACCATCAGTTAGAGCTTCACTTGGTTTTGGATAGGACATAGTTACAGGGCAGTGTTTGTTGTGGTAGCTGAGAAGGTGAGACTTTTTTTCATTAGCTGCTGCAGATTTTCACATAAGCCTTTCTTGTCTCCTTGGTCTTTCCACATTCTTGGCATTCTTAGTTTTAATGTTTTAGGTGACTTTGATTGCAGTGAGTAGGACAGATAACCTCTCTTCAGACTGTTAATTCATGCTCCACAAACTTTTTGTGAAGACTTCCCAGGCATATTAGTGCTGTTTTAGTTATAATTTCTTTATTTTGATTAAATATAGGTGCAAATAGTGAAAGAAATATGTTAACACTGCATCTTATCATATGCTGCTAGATTGATTAAATTTTATGTAATGTGAAGAAAAACTCAGTCAGGTGTCATTGTTCAGATATGTAAGATCATCTTTTTTATTAAGTGCAATGCTTCACAGAAACCAGATGAAGAATATACCGCTCTAGCACCTCTCAGGTATCTGGGACTGTAATGTCTGGCAGCAAAACAGACTGATCAGGAAGGCAAATAGTTTGATATGTTGTAAACTGACAAAGAGTCCTTTAGAAACTAACTTCTAAAAAAAAAAAACATTAAGTGCTTTTTGACCAGCATGTTTTCTAAAAGCTGCCAGAATACAAAATTAAATTGACCTGCTAAGGTCTAAGTTTTGGTGAGCCAGCAATGATAATCGAAGAGTTGTAGTTACCTGGAGGCTATCATTAGGTTACATTGAGATTAGACACAAATTATATAGCTGGAACTTGATTATGTCTTCTTTTCAAAACAGCAATATTAAGAAAATAGTTTTACTTGAGGGTTATAGGCATCTAGTCTTTAATTTTTTTCCAATCGTCAGGTCTCACCATAAATCAATCCCATGTGAAGATAATATACCCTCAAACTCTTAAAGCCTAGTTTTTGAAGAAAATTCTCATCAGTGTAAAATTTTCAAGGCTTTTAAAGGCTATTTTTGCAATTATGGAGACCTATCAGAAGAGTAATAGGTTTGTTTTTTACAACTATGATTTTTATGTCCTTGATGATTAAGGCAATTGAAGAACTGCAAAGAGCAACCTTAATTCCAAAATTAGAATATGGAAGAAGGTGGTGTGTATCTCAATGACCATAGTTATTAGCCAGCCTTATAAATTGGTAGAAGCAGACTTTTTTTTTTCCTCCTCCTTCAGATGCCTTTATGTAATTCGTGTTCTGGAGTATAAGATCCTTGGTTGTTGAGCTAAACAGCTTTTCAGCAAATTTAAAACATAACATTTCTGAGCAGTTGTGGAACTGCAGAGGGAAGAAATTGTAGGGGACCAGCAATTTCTGATAAAGTTCAACAAATTTTTAATAAACCAAAAACTTCATGAAAAAGATGAGAGCAGTGATTTGATGTATTTGAATTCCATTTCTTACTTCTCTAAGAGAGTTTATCCTTTCTCCATTTGTGACACTGTAATCTTGTTGGTACTTCCTTAAAATTGAAATTGGTTTCCTAGAATTCTGATTCCTGTGTAAAATGCCATTGATCACAAATTTTTCCAGTTTCAAGCACAATTTTGTATTTATCTTTTCACATATTTCAGTTTCTGAAAATTTAAAAATGTTCTTCCTTGGAGCTGAGCTTCATTTCTCTCAGTGAGGGTAAGTTAAAACTTACCAGAAAATGGAAAGTTCAAAGAAGGTTCCTTGGCAGGTTATACATATAGCTTTGCAAAGAGATGAGGTGAGAACAACTAGCACTCTGTTTCATCTTTCAGATGTTGTGCACTAGAAAAAATGTCTGTAAATTTCAGAATATGGAGTGGTAGAACAGCACACTTTTCTACCTTCTTCTGGATGGTGTTTACATACTGCCTAAAAGTGCTCTTAGTCAACAGGGCAGGATGCTTTCACAAGGATGGTCCCAAGCCAAATGCCAATCATCCAGCCAGTGGAGGAAGAAATTCTAATTGTCTTCATATTGAAGTCATTGTTTCTTATGCCTACGTCCCCCAAATCTCTCAGCCATCTCGTATTCCTTTTCGGGTTTTTGCCTCAGTGGATATTTAGTTCTGGCAGTAAAATAAAACATTTTTGTAAGAAATAGACTGGTACAAATGATTTGGTGTTGGAGTAGCTTTCATCTTTCATCCAAGTCTGATAAGTATTAATAAAAATGCAGGTAACATCTCCAAAACAAAAGATCATCAGCAAGATAAACACAAAGATTCTGTGCCTGCTCAGGCAACTCCAGTTTGGAGGTTTGTATTCAAATGTGTGCACACATGGTTTCCTGTGCTGAGATCTCCTGCCTTAATGCTTCTTCTGACTCTTGCATGTTGTCATGTGGTTTTGCTTTCCATTTTTTTCTGCAGTTCATATATGCCAGGTGCCCAGTACAGCTTCTTAACTGAATCTTTGGTCTAGCGTGTGATACTGTGGTGCAGAAGGATGACTGTGGTGGTACCCTGTAGCTGAAGCAGGGAGGGAGGCTCCCTTCTTAAAGGACCCAGTTGAAAGGTACCTTCTGCTGTAGCAGTTGAGCATTACGTCTGTTCTTTGTTTTGTGACTTGCCTGTCACATCCACTGCATGACCTTATACATAGGTCTGATTTTAGGATAGAAGAGGTTTGAAAATGAGTAGTGCTGAATAAACAGCAGCCTGCTCAGTATTGGTGTCTTTCTGTGTCTTGAAAATGTGACCTGTTTCTGCTCTTCCTTGGATCCTTGGCTACTAAAACTTCTTGGTCACGTATTTTATTATTGTAGGTCTTTATCATGTTTGACAACTACTGTTTGATGGAACATCACTGATTTAACAGATCTTTGGCAGAAGAAACCTTTAAGTGAGGCATCGAGGATGAAAAGCCATTAGAAAAACTGTGGTATGTAAAAATACTGTGTCTGGCAGATTCCTGCTCTCAGCCCATTGTGCAGTCTGAATCTGACTAGAGAAATCTTCACATGTTTAGGGGAAGAAATTTTTGAATAATTTCACATTTCCATTAAAATAGTTTTGTCACTGACATCAAGTCAGCCTTCCTCCTTCCTGTCACTTCACCTGTCTAACGCTGCTTGCCATTGTGTGTCAGTCTAACTGGAAGCTACTTTGTAAAGATCATGAATTAATCCCATGTTGATGCTATTCAAAAGGAAGAAAAACACGGCAACAACAAACTTCCTGCAATTGCTTTTACTCTGTTCAAATCAGTTACTTGGTCTGCCTCTTTCAAGATGGACTAGTGTGAAGCAGTGAGTTCAGTCTTTTCTGTGTTGTGAACATTTTCTTCAAGACTTTTGGACCTCTTCTCACAGTAAATAAAATGACAGTGACTGTAATCCTTTTGCAATTTGCTTTTGATATTCCATTACATGTAACTTAGAGATTCTGTATCTTCAGTTTTAAGAACAGCCCAAACCAGAATACTTAATTCTTAAGTGTGTAAGCATTCAACCCAAATACTGTATAGTTAAAATAGTGCTTAATTGTTCCTTATTCTGTGTGCCATTGAGCATCTTAAGGATAATAGGCCAGCTTTTTCCTTTTTTCTTGTGGATGGGTAGGGGAGAATGAGGGCACTGAACCGTTGAAAATCAGCTTAGCAAACTAAGTACGAAAAGCCTGTCAAATACACAATTTTTCTTCAGTGTTTTTAGAAAGTTTTATACACAGTAGGTGTCTACAATTCTTTTGTGGCTTTGAAAGCCTGGGGGGTGCTTTATGTTGTTCATGACCCACAGTTTGATTAAACAAAGGGATACATAATGAAAACTAGAGTGAGATCTGGCTTTTCTGCTCACTGTTTGAAGACTTCTGGGCTGGCAAGGATTGTGAAAGCTGTGAGGAGTAGCCACTGATTGACCATCCAGCATGTTCATGAGGCAAAATGTGATTTCTTTGTGTTTCAAAGGGCTGGATCTGCTGTTCTGAAGAAATTTTGGGAGATTTACTACCTTTTGGACAGTTGAAGACAAAAAGAGGACTACGTTGTCAGCAGTACCGGTCACATTCTCTGGGGGAGCAGACACACTGCTCTGAATTTGTTTTGTGCTGGAAAGGTGTTGCTGTCAGCACAGGTTTCCAAGGAATGAAATGGGATTCCTCCTGGTTAATGAGACATTGAAAGAATAGTGCTAGAGCTTCTCTACTATCTTAAACTCTGCTCTGTGTTTGGTTAATCTGGTATTTTTATATTTTAGCTTAACTGCTTAACTGCCTCTAAAGAAAATGGAAATCAATTTCTTGGGAAAAGAAATTACTCAGTTCTGTTTTCCTCTCTCCTAAAGATGCCTGCCTAAAAGTAATTTTAGGAGTTTTTTTTTTTAATATTCCTATCTTTAAATCAAAATGTTCCATTTTACATCATCATTATTTCCACTGCAATCAAATGATATCACAAAAATATTCTGAGAAATGCAGCAGAAGTAAATTTAATGTTTTAATGAAACAGTTATTGCTTTATGCAAATATATGTAATAAAATAGACTCACAGATGAGAAACCAAAATGATTCAAGCTAAAATCAGAATAGTTTCCACTTAAAATGCTGGAAATGTTTCTACAGCTTCTAAGAGGATGAGAAGTTTTTAATTATTGTTGTCAGGTATCTTACAGCTTTTGCAAATTATGGAGAATTATTGTCAATTCTTTAACCATTTTGACTGAGCTGCAGCAGGTTGCTGGCAGATACACCTTTAGTATTACAGTCACTTCAGTGCACAGACTATTTAGTTGTTCATTGGATTATTTGATATTCCCACATGAAACTGCAGCTTCCCAAGTATCCTGTTTGGTAGCTTCAGCTTTCTGTTAAGGTTCTTCAATATAATGAAGGCCACGTGCCTGAAGGACAGTGGCCTATAGCAACTCTGTGATCTGCTAATATTTAAGCACCAAACATTTGTTTATTATTAACACCAAAGATAAGAATTGTAAAAGAAAATATTAAACTGCTTTTACTTTATAACTGCCCTGTCTTCAGGCAGATGATTTAGTAATTGTAGACTGAAAACCATATGATGGGAGTTGGACAGATGGTGATACCATTGCTTGCAGGCAAAAGAGACAGTGTTTGCAGGCTCATATTTTGGCAGATGTGTTTTGTGATGAGAGGTAAAAATCTTAAAAGAAGAGAGAAACATAATTTGTTGTTTGGAAGTCCAGGTATTCCACAGTCAGACCAGCATGTTTATCTGGGAAGGGTGGATAGTTAGTGTGTCTCTCTCATCTTTCACAGAGCATGGGCATGCTCCCCATGACCCGGTACTCCACTGTGCTGTGCTGTACAGACAAAAAAGAAAAGAAAAAATAGAACATTTTTTTTCTGGTTGTCTCAAGTAGTGCAGTGTTATTTGCCCAAGTATGTGTTCGAATGCTTCTGTCATTTTTGTTAGCTATGAGGAAGGGTTCCTGACTACAGGACTTAAGATTTTCTTTTAGTCTCATCATTTATAGCCTTTAATAAATTTGCTTTGTGAGTATGATGCTATTTCCATTGTTCAGTTGTCTTTTGTTCTTTTTAAGGTTTTAGAGTTGGATCCATGCATGCACAGGAATTCATGCGCACTCCCACACCTCTCCCGGTTCTCTGAGTTGCTGAGGTGTAGCATTTTGAATAGAGTTGAATAGATTGATTTGATTATAAATAGGATCTTGAAAAGTGAACTTCTGTGTTCAAAGAAGAAAACACAACACCGAAACAAAATACATTTACTTGTCAGTTATTCCTACATAATTCCTGTCACACAGTTATTAGTCAAGACATGTAATGTATAGGAACTTTTCTCCGTCACATTTCATTTACTTGCTCATTCACAAGCATGAAGTCACAAATAATTAGTTACTCTAACAACAACTTGAGACAGACCTTTCCACAAGTTTATAGGCACTGACTGCACATCAGTGTAATTTTTTTTCCTTGTCACAGAACAAGTAGTTATCTAACAGCATCATCTCATTTTGTTTTGATACCCTTGGATGACACTGGTCCAGGTTTGCTTTCTTCAGAGGGCATCACGTTTGTGTTTATCACTGCAGAAGATTCTGCTCTCTCACTGTGACTTTATATCCCAATATAACTTCCATTGCATTTACATCTGGGAGAGGAAATAATGGAGAATCCTTTTGTAACATTGTTCCTGCCATTGTTTGCTGCCTTGGTTTTGTAATTTATGAAGGTGTTAGGCAGAGAATGGGACACCTCTTGTTTGGTCACTGTGTGCACTGCATGGTGTCAGACACAGTGCAGGACACCCAAGAAGTTCCCTGTTTGTGTAGCATCATATCTATTGCTATGAATCTTTTGGTTGTGACTTGTCTTGGTAGAAGCACCCAATCATTTAGGCTGTAAAAGCTGCTTTGTGGCATGCCAGGGCAGAGTGAGCATCTGGGTGTTGGGGGCTAGAGATAGTTCATAAACTTTATGATAGATAGGTAGAGAAAGTAATTGGAGAGCTGAGCTTTTTCTGATAGCAACGTGAGAAGTGAAAGAGAAATTTCTGTTTTTCACAAGGAGTTGGTTTGCAGGTTCAGTTTCTTGCTGTAGCGTAGTACATTGTAGTTTGTTGTAGGAATGACAGCAATTGCATTCTTGTCCTAGTCCAGAGGCTGACTACCAAATAGCAGTACAGTTTGTTCCCAGCTGCGTCTGGTATGTGCATAAAGTTTGGAGTGGATAGTATTGGTCACCGTATGATGCTTTTTCCTTTTATTAAAAGATTTTTCTGAGCAATGGCAATGCCTTACTATTTTTACCTTACTGTTGGGCTACTTTTACAGTCCTGTTTTCCAAGTCTTTAAGTAGGGACATTGTAGAAGTACACAGTCTTAAATGTCTTTTTACATAGCATTATTTAGTTATTCTTGGAAATTCTTTTAGCAGCTTTCCTTAAGATATAGACTACACCCACCTTGGTTTCTCTATCTGCTTGGGAGCATTGGACAAACTGGACAAGCATTTTCCTGTATGTATGTAATAACTGTGTGCTGGTTACAAATCAATTTGTGTGCAAAAATACAATGGTTTATTGGGAATCTCCTTGTGAGAGAACCATCTTACGAACAACCAAGCTGCATTTGCTTTGGGACTGTGAAAGCAGGATCAGAGCTATCAGGTAATTGCCCAGTAAAGTAGGTCTGTTAGCTTTGATGCACTTGGGGGACTTGAGGCTTCCACTTATCAGGGTGCAGAAGCCCAACTGGGAATTGCCCAGAGATTTATAATTGTGACAGAGTGAAGATGGATGCAGGTAGTTTTGCTTGGGATTTGCTGCCTCTGTCAGCTAGCAAATTTTGTTCTGCTTCACCATGGTGGGAATAGGCTCAGCAGAGCTGTCTAGTTTTGGTAGTGTTTATTCTGTAGTTCTGCATACTGAATCAGCCTGTAGGATCTAAGACTTTGTCGATTAGTGTTACCAATGTTTATTTTTCTTATCAGAGTGTTACTAGACAAAGGAATGTGTTAACTGCTACTTAGTCTAAGGTTGCAATTTATTTGCAAAATGTAATTTTTGTGTTCAGTAAGAAATGGTTTTAGAAAATAAATGCCTGACTGTGCTCAGACTGATCAGACTGAATGTAATAGAAGTACCTGCATAGTAGTTAAGAGCTTCTCTTACAGTGCTTCCTACCCTAAGTCCTTTGATAGGTCTGCCAAATCCCATCTGCTTGTGTTTCCTAGAAGAAATTCTCAGCTTACCATTAGGGAAGCCTTTGGAGAAGGTCTTTTTGATATGCATTTTGCACCAGCTCTCCTGGTTCTCTGGTTGGGAAGCTGCTCCATGTCTTGCTTGCACATTTCTGTGATGCTACGTAGTTAGTTATCCACTGCAGATCACAGTCAAGTTCTTTTACTTGGATTCTGTCATGCAGAAGGAACAGCATTGCTTTTGCAGAAGTGAGAATATGCTGAAGGGTGTTAGGCTAACAAAAATGGTTATTGAGGCAGCTGAAACAGGAGGCAGTGCCATGGATGTTGGTGCAGAACCTGATGTAACTGATGATGCTGCATGTGATGAGGGAGAGTGACCCGGGGAGTTGCTAGGTTAGAGGAATGGTTGCATGGTTTTGGTAGTATTTGTGTAAGTATGGAAGAAGGGTGTAAGCATCTATGTAAGCAAGTTGTATTAAAACACAAACTGAAGTTCTGTTTTACAGTAATGCTTAAACTGCATTAATAGATTTCTGGCTGAATTCAGACTAGGCTGGTAACTGTGCTTTAATTGGTGTCCAATATTCCAGTCACTCATTTAAACAAGAGTGTTAAGTCAAACCCTGGCTTGATCTCCTTTGGAGTTGCAAATTTGAGTGTATATGTGTACTTTTAGGCAGAAGGAAATATTATGGTGATCTGTTCTGACCTCTTACATAAACTGGGCCATATGTGTTTGGGTCTTACAGGTGGACTCAATAACTTGTGATGAAATTAAAGAATACCTCTAGAAGACACAAGGTTTCAATCTTCTTTTGAGGTCTTTTATTGGTGCTAAATACATTGCATTCTTCAGTCATGTTTAAGAATGGAAGAACTTTAAAACAAAAATCTCATTTTCAACATGAAGCTACTAGAGCTAGTGGTCACTTGTTATGCCTTTATTTAAACATCTTCTCTCTGTAGATGCCTGTAGATGGTATCCTCTAAAACTGAACAGACTGAGCTCACCAGGGAACAAGGCAGGGAACAAGCTCCAGTTGACTGCTTGGAGAAGGGCTGCTCTCCAGCATCTTATCTGTGCTTTGTGTCAGGAGTTTTTAGGATAATGAAGCAGAAGGTGATACCTTTTACCTTCATCAGCATCAACTTTCTCCTTCACACCTGAGCTGTATTCAGGTTGAACTGTGAGGAAGAAACAGCATAAGAGATGTTTATCTCTTTGTCTTTGGTTAAGACTTGCTGTTGACCCAGTAAACATTCTGAAATATTGTAGCAATTCCCAAGTATACCTGGATCCCCATCACCTTTCTACTCTAGCCAAACAGTGGCTACTTAAGGATCTTTACTATAAAGATGAGAAGACATTTTATTTTTACCATTAAGCAAGTGCTATATTGGCATTAATTCTGATTTTCTTACTGCCTTTTTTCTCTCTTGCTCACCCATATTGCTCTTCTCAGTAGTGACCAGTGATAGGACAAGGGGTAATGGGTGTAAATTGGAGCACAGGAGGTTCAAGTTGAATATTCGAAAAAATTTTTTTACTGTAAGGGTGACAGAGCCCTGGAACAGGCTGCCCAGGGAGGTTGTGGAGTCTCCTTCACTGGAGACATTCAAAACCCGTCTGGACACGTTCCTATGTGATGTACTCTAGGTGGCCCTGCTCTGGCAGGGGGGGTTGGACTAGATGATCTTTCGAGGTCCCTTCCAACCCCTAGGATTCTGTGATTCTGTGTGTGATTGTTGCTCTTCTTTACTAGGTTGAACACTCACTACTTGATTAGTCCTTTTGTATCTTTTGATATCACATACCATCAGAAAACCCATTCATTCTGCTTCATATATATATTAATAAAGTTAATTGGAATTTTTTTTTTATTCCCAGTGAATCCTGTTATATTGCATTGTTGTTCAGTTATATTTTTTCTGGGTAGAGTCTGTTTACATTTGGTGTGGAGGGTAGAAGCGAGACAGATAATGTCAGTTTAAACTGAGCCTAAGTCAAAAAGGAGAGAAAAGCTTTGCTGGAGAGAAGAGGCTGAAATTAGGATCAAGGTGCAGGGGAGTGCAAGTGAACACCTCTAGCATGCAAACCAACCCATGTGTTACTGTCCCTCACAGAGCTCTCCCTCTGTGCAAACTCGTTTGCTGAACATCCCTGCTAGTGGCAGGGATTAGGTATTTAAAATGCAATTCTTACATTGCCTGTGCCTGTTCATAACAATATAATGCACATATACATGTCGTACGTTACCTAAAATTTTCGAGTATCTGCCTTTGGAATGAAAAACCCTGCTGACATTTCCTGCGTGTTATCCCAGTCTTTTCTGTAGCATGTCCCGACTTTGCTAAAATCCTGCACTTGAATTTCTGTACTGTTGTACAGTTGTTTTCTCTGCTTTTTAAAAAAACTGAATGTTGGAGAGCTTTCTTCTTTGAACCTTACTTAATAAAAGTTCCTGGTTTGGGTTTTTTTATTTAATCTATTGGTGTGTGTTACAAAACATCTCTTTGTAAGGAGCTGTAACAAATACTATTTCCCTCAGATGTGCTTTATCGAATGCCTCCTTACACAGCTAGAGGTGTCATGCCTACCAGCACATAGCTGGTTTTATCTTTGGCTGCTTTTTGTCTGGATGGAGAAAAGATAAAGTAAGATGGAACATTCTTTCCAGTAACAAAACACATCACCTAAGCCCAGTTATATGAACGTTAGTAAATATCACTCGACTTGAGTGAAGGAGAAGCAGCTGGTGTCTGTGGGTCACTTTTAATCAGGCATGCTACCTGTTGTTCACTTATAGTTTTGTTGGTACCAGGTTACATAATCCACCTTCACTGATAACATAAATAGGAACAATTTTCAGAATGATATTGAAAGTGGATTTTGACCTTTTCCAGAAGGGAAATCTGCTAGTTACACCTGTCATTGGGTTCAGTTCTTTTGTCTGTGCAGCTTCAACTTTGCCCACAGCTGGGGATGGATGAAAGGCTGAATTAAATACTTTTCCTTTTAGCCCTGGAATGGCTGCATTAGCATCAGTCCTTCTGATAATGCAATAGCTGCTCTTTTCCTTGCTTGGGATCAAATAGACCTTTCAAAATGGAGATTAGTGGGTGACACATGGACAAATCTATTACACAGTGTTAACCATCCCTTTCCTCTCCTGTTTGCCAGAAAATAGAACATGGAAATAGACTGCAGGAAACCGTGGTCTGCAGGTTCTGCCTGAGCTGCCAAGCTGTGGTGCCTCTTTGCATTCACTGACCTGCGCAGCTTCAGCCTGTCTGTCAGGATATGGCTTGAAATATATTTGCTATTAAAAAAGACACCAAAATACACACACACACACACACACACACACACCCCCTCAAAAGAGAGGGCTGAAAAATGGCAGCAGGGCTGTGAGCACATTTTATTTCCCAGGTTTCCCAGGATGGTTAGTGTCAGTGAAAGCAAAGGAAAACAAGTGGAGTTTCAGCTATTAGCATGTACACTTTTCCTTTATTCTGTTTCTTTAGGCTGAGATTTCTAGGACGATATAAAATTTAAACTTCAAGGCAGATAAGTGTGGTACTGGTTCATTTTTAATAAGGCGTTTGAAGTGTATTTTTTTTGCTAGTATAGTGGCAAGATTCTTCATTGCAGCAGTAGAGAAATGTAGGGTTTTTTCTTTCTACAAAGTTCCCAGTTGCTCTAGAATACCAGATTTTTACAAATGAGGTTAAAGTAAATCTCTGATTACTACAAAGTGATTACATTTAGGACAGCTGGTACTCTAGACAGTAGCTCTTTTTAGATTCCCAGCTTAACAGTTACACTTTGATTTTTTGCAAACTGCTTCCACACAGGTTTGTGTGCAAACCTGTTGGGACTCCAGTCCAAGAATTGGGACTCCAGCTCTCAACTGTTAGTTGAGTCCTATCATAACTTCAGGTGTGTTTTTTCCCTTAAAAAAAAAAACTTCCATGATCCATTTAGAGTCAGGAGGAACTTGAAACAGATTATGTGTTTGGAGGAGGATATGTGAGGATATAGTGCTGCTGTACAGACTTAGACAAGCTGCTAGAAATGTACCTAGAGTGCATTTTACAATCTCCAGTTGCTCTGGAGAGTCAAGAAAGTGGGTAGCCATGTTCTGTTGGTAAAATCTGTGATATTTAATTCTTAGGCAAGCGTAAGATTTTCTTTTGGCTATTTATTCCTCATTACAAAGTTGTTTTCACAAGTTTTTTGAATATGCATGTTTGCTTGTAAAGTAATTTTTTAATTAGAAATAGACTGATTTGCTGAATTGGCTTACCAGGTGACAGTTGTTATGTTGCCAAGAAAGATGTTATCAAAGTGTCCTGAAGAAAGAATGGGAACCTTTTTAGCAGGTGCAGACTGAGGGGTTGAAACCATTTGCTGCCAAAAGCAGCAAATCTATGGCATGGTACGAGGAAAATGCCAATGGGCTTACTTCATAGTGGATATAGAATATTTTGAAGTCAGTGTTTCAGAAGAAAGATCTTTGTTTTGGATTTGTGATATTAAATGTAACCCAGATTTTAGTTGTAACTGTTGTTGTTAGTGGTTGTCTGATTTACAGAAAAATCCAGGTACTGTGCTTTCTGAATTTACATAATTAAAGTAAGTTTAAAATGTTGGAATTAGGAGGCAGAAGTACGAATAAAGCAAATAATTGCATTGCAATTCAGTCTCTTAGGAAGCTGATTTCTTGGACACGCTTGTAAGTCTGAGTATTTTATTCTTGCCATCTATCAGTTGGGGTCTGCATATGGTACTCTGAAATCCTTAGATGAAAGATTCTGGAAGTAGAAAAATCTATATTGTAAAGATGGTATAATGCCAAATCCCAGCAGGAGGTATGTTGAAAAGATTTTATACTTTAATATTTTTATGTTAATTTGTGCTTGTTTAAGAATTGAAGGGTTGCATAGGGGAAGCAGCTACAACAAAAATGATGAATAAATTAATGTAAATGTAAAATGAGTGAAACAGGCATGGCCAGTTAAAGCAGCACCTAATTTGAGGTGAAAATGTATTTTCATTATTTGTTCTGTTGTTTGAATTGTTCCTTTTAAATGACACTTTGACATCTTTTGTATAAATTATGCATATTAATGTAATTGTATTTACTTGTAGGTGGCTCTAACCAAGAGAGCTGATCCTGCTGAGTTGAAAACAATATTTTTGAAGGTATGTGTAAAGTAAATATTTTACTCTTTCCGCTTAAATTTTTTTGTATTTTTTGCTCCTTTATTGCAGCATACAAGTCTTGATAGTTTTTCCAACCATTAATCATTCACTGTATTATTACCACGTTAGACTTAAATACCATTATCAGAATTGAACAATGCTCACCAAGAAGTCAGATACATTTCTGAGTGATTATTGTATTGACTCAGAAGAAGTATTACTATCTTAGGAAAAAATGCTTTGTTCGGAGAATGGAGTGGGAGTTTCAATATTGTTCCTGCACATGGCAAAATGTTCATGTAGACACCTTGCTGTTAGACCATTGGTAAACTAACTTCCTTCCTTCCTTCCTTCCTTCCTTCCTTCCTTCCTTCCTTCCTTCCTTCCTTCCTTCCTTCCTTCCTTCCTTCCTTCCTTCCTTCCTTCCTTCCTTCCTTCCTTCCTTCCTTCCTTCCTTCCTTCCTTCCTTCCTTCCTTCCTTCCTTCCTTCCTTCCTTCCTTCCTTCCTTCCTTCCTTCCTTCCTTCCTTCCTTCCTTCCTTCCTTCCTTCCTTCCTTCCTTCCTTCCTCCCTCCCTCCCTCCCTCCCTCCCTCCCTCCCTCCCTCCCTCCCTCCCTCCCTCCCTCCCCTCCCTTTTACTTTCTAGAAGTATTCCTAAGATCACTTTGTGAATTTATCATTTAATGGAAATTCTTTCTTTCTTGGCCTGTTACAGAAATGTTCAAGTAATGAAATGGCTGGCGTAGTTGTTTGTATACTTGAGAGAAGTGTTCTCTAGTGTTTTGCAGGGATGTGGATTTCTTTGATCCATGTTCTGAAGTTAAATAAATATTCCTAACCTTACTAGGACTTAGTAGTAGGATATCTGTATTCATTTGGTAGGGTAATATTAAAAAGAGTACAGAAATTGGTTGGGTCTGGAGAATATATATGAGGTAGGAGCTGCAGTGCTACTAGGAGCTGCTGTATCTGATTCCTATGAAGGAACTGAGTGCCTGAGAGAGCTCATATGGTTCCCAGTTCCTCCCACCTTCCCTCTGTCCAGCATCATGCCCTGCCCTCTGTGCATTTCTTGTCATGTTTTACATTGTCCCTTGTGAGCATTTATAAACACCATATGTAGGTGTCACTATGTATATAGCCAGTATTTATAGTTTTATCATAAACTGTCAGTATTTATAGCTCAGATAACAGATTTTAAGTTGCAAAAGCCAAGATTTAACTTATTCATTCCTGGAACTTGGATCGGTCAGGAGAGAAAAAAAACCTCTTTAAAAAGAACAGGATAATGGGATTTTCAGAGGCAAATGGTTGAAGAGAAGGAGAAAGGCAGCCGAAAGGGTAGATAGGGAGTAAGCTGCTGTCCCAGGAAGATGGTATCCTTGAGAAAGGGGATGAACATGGTAGAGAGAATTGTGTTCCCTTCTGCAAGATGCAGCAGTGCTGTTGTGGTGAGGGGCTTGGTTGGTTTGCTCAGAATTGTGTGGAAGTAGTTTCCTTCCTGCCTGTGGGTCTTAACCTCTCTTGTGTTTCTGAACATTCTTGCTCCCTCAGCTTTCAGTTTTGGTGGATTGCATGGGTGATGGTTGATCACACTGAATACTGCCTCCAGCTTCTTTTTCTTCATCTTTTTCTGCTTCCCCTTCCACTTAAAGAAGGGGTTTCAATAAGTGGAGTAATGAAATATGAGTTCAATGTTTTGTTCAGTGTAATACAGAAGTTGTCACTTTGCTTACCTACTGAGAAGGAAAAAGGATGAGTGAATGTAGTATGTTGTTTTGTGCTCTACAAATAAGCAGAGTGTTAATTAAGCTGCTTCAGGCAATTGTAAGTGATGAGGCTGATACAGTTGCTTCTGCAGATTGTGGCATCTTTGATTTTAAAATACCTTGACATCCATTCTTTCTGCTTCAATTAAGAATTTTAAAATATGATTTCTACCTAGAGAGGGTAGCCACTGTGTAGAAATAAATATGAGGCTATCAGTTTAAGTAGTATTGATTACAGTCAACTTTTAACATTTTTAGTACATCATCACCCCCCCACACCCCAGTAAAATCTTTGCAAATCTTATTTAAAATGGAGTTGAACTGGTTAATACTTTACTATCTAAAATGTATGGAAAGAAGTTACCAAAAAGCCATTAAATACTGTATAATATTGAAATCTCTGTGGATATAATTGCCAAAGTGAGAAAAAATACAGTTCTAGAGACCATTTTTAAAAATACTTCTCCTCCAAACCCAATAGAATCGATGTTTTCCTCTTTTTGTTATGATAATCTCCAAGAGTAACTCTACTTTGTCTAAATCTTCTACCATAACCCCTAAGAGATTAGATTTTAGTCAAAGTGATCAAGCTGACATTTTCCAAGGTCATTTTCTATACGTAGTATGGAGTACGTGAGTGGATTTCAAATACACTTGAGTAAATCACAGTGACAAGAAACAGAGGGACACTGAAACCTTGTGCTGTTTTCTGTTATTGAGTGCCCTAGCGGGGGGTTAGCCAGGAAGAAAAAAAATGAAATACAGAAGCATAGGCTGTCTGACTTATTTGATTTGTTTCTCGATAGCAGCTGTGTTAAAAGTTTTTGAGGCTGGGATGCTAAAAGAATGTCTCCCTGCAAATGATTACATTGAAATCAATTGATCTGCTAGTTCTCATAAAAGTATACAATTGAAAATTCCTTGCAGTGTATCAACCAGAAAGCTTGTGTTATGAGCAGTGCCTATTGAAACATGAATCCTTAAACGCTAACCCATATAGATGCCAAAGCAAGTTATTTGTTGTTTGGGCTGGCTTTTCTGAAGCCCTGTTTCTTGAAGATATCGCTGTACTTCCAGACTGTATTTATATAGCACTAGAGTAAAATAATCTACTTACTGCTAGATTTTGGCATCCCTCTGAGAGTGAGATGCTTACAGCAGGTATAACAGTAGTCTGCAGGCACCAGGGTGGCTCTGCGGAATGAAAACTGGCCATTTCCTTCCCTTTGCAGGGCCATAGCAATGTAAAACAAAACATGTGTCTTTGAAGTGAGCTACAAAATAGCAATAGACATCTAATTTATTTATTACTTTAGCGTGGATGGTGCTCTATGGGGAGCTGCAACAATGGTTTATCTTTCTACCTTACCTTAAAAAAGAATAAGAAATTAAGTTGCTTTTCAGTTCTCAGTGTGTATTTCTTACCCCGAGACAAACCTGTTTCCTTTGGAGCTACCACATCTTCTGCAAATGTTGCTTGGGGTTTCTTTTCCTGTTAATGATTGTCCTAATCCTTTTTCTTTCCTTGGGAAACGTTTTTAGGGTTGATTTCAAGCTTAGCATTTGACAGGAAGGGGAACTTTATACTTTGAGGGATGACTGAGGGATCAGGGTAAAGGTGGTAACAAAGACAATTTTATTTATTTATGTATTGCCTTTGAAATATTTTAAGTTCCTTTTCCTTGACATGTAACATGTTACTAGTAGGAGCAAATATGCTTGGATCTGTTAGGTGATCTTGCTGGAGTTCTAAGCCAGTAACTTCTGTATAGGGGAAGGTAACATACACCAGTGGGGTTTGGTAAGGTCTTGGACCCATTTTCTTGTTTCTGCAGCATGCTGAAGTGTCCAAGTTCTTGCTTTCTCTCTCTCTTTTTTTTTTTTTTTTTTTTTTTTTTCCCTACAAATGCTTATTCTCTGGCCTTCTTTCAGCAGTTTAATGAAGGAAGGATATTTGTATGTCCTGTTTTACTTAAAACTAGAAGTGGCTGAAGGTATTACAGTGGAGTTCCTCCAGAACAGCACCCCCAGGTGGACACTCCCGTGTGATCATCTACTCCAGTAGCACTGTAAAGTCATTTCTCTATCTCAAAGGAGTAATTTCAGATAAATAATGTGTGCTGGAGTATCCTGTTGCTGTTACAGTTTCAGTGGGCTGGAGGTGCCACCTACATGTTTGCACATGTGCTTCTTATTCAGCTCTAAAAAACCCCATTCTGTATTGGAGTATTAACTCTTTATAGACTATCACAGAGAAATTGTTGACATGGTAAACAAATAATTGTATATCTGCCCCTATTCCAGTTGGGGAGTCAGCTTTCAGCTGCTTGAGTAACTCCTCACTTACTCTCTCATGTTTGGGTGTAGGCTGTGGGTTCTTCAGAGCTGAACTGTCTCATCGGATGTAACATAAACCTGGTCCTGACTGGAAACTATGAGGAGTGGTGATAAATACCTGGTAAATGATGTATTTGATCACTAAATGCACTAAATACTGTATTCATTTAACAGTATGCAAGTGTGGAGAAGAATGGCGAATTCTTCATGTCTCCAAATGACTTTGTCACACGGTACCTGAAGATAACTGGAGATGATTTGCCTAATGCAAACACTGTACAACTCCTTGCAGGTGTGGTGGATCAGACAAAAGATGGGTAAGTGTTTTTTGTGGTTTTTTTTTTTTTTTCCCCTTTCTATGTTGTTCATTTAAAAAATACAAAACCATCCTTTCAAAACAAACTGATCCCTGAAATATGGAGTTTAGTGGAGTTTATTTTTGGGTTTTTGCCTTTTTTTTTTTTTCCCTGTAGATACACAAAAGAATGCAGTATCTTCTAAGTGGATACTATAGAAATAATGTTTGGGCTGCACGTACCATTTAGCTTAGCAAACCATTTTCTGTCTGCTATGTATTTTTAATTCACTGAACCTTTCATGTAAGATTGCTGACTCCCTTAACTCCCTCTTTCCTTTCCTTCCACGAGTCTTTCTGTCTCTGTTTACTTTATGTTTTTGTCACAAGCACATTCAAGTAGCTATCCAAAATAACTTCAGATGGTGTAGGAAGAGATTGTAGAAAAAAGTGCTTCTGCTTTGTTTTGCTGTAGCACTGTTAAAAGGTTTTTGCCACTTTTTTCCCTTAAAGAGGGAGGAGTAGCAACTAAGGTATTTAGGGAGCCACTTTGCAATCTTGGAAAGACAGTAGTGAAGTTGGTTGCACATGGTTTACATTTGAAAGGCTGACTTTGCCAATAGGCAAGATTAGCTACCCCTCCATCTTCCTCCCCTTTTCTTAAATGAAATCCTAGCTTTTGCTTTTGGTACTTGCCCAGGCAGGCTGTCTTTTTCACCCATATGAATGCATTTTTTGAACCCTGCCTTTAAAGTATCTTTAGAGGAACTTTAGAATAATTAGCTGTGGACTTAAAGTCTGTAGTTGTGGCATTTTTAGAAACCAGAAAACTTTAGGCATGACTCGTATCAGTGGTTGCAGAGAGTAAAATGTGAAATAAATAAAGCTTGACTAGAGAATGCAGACTTCCTCGGAACAGATGCATGAATAACTGGGAAGTTTTGCAGTAGTTTATGTGCTCTCTTTTCTCCTCAGCCAGCCTCAGTATCTGGCAGCTGGTCACCTTAAACCTTGCAGAGAAATTAATGTGGTGATTGTTACCCCTACTAAAAGAATTCTGTAAAAGGTTATGTTGGTAACATTGGTATGATGGAAGCAAGCAAGCGGTGGCTTCAGATAGTGTTTGACCGAAAGCATTTAACGTTTCTCAGATTTCTTCCCTTAGTTCAATGCCTGCAGAAATGGCGTTCCAAATTGCATGGCTTCAAATCCATTTTGTAATAAGAAGATTGAGAGTATAATCCATACCTTGTGATTTGGATCTCCCTCACAAGCAGAAGCTGGTGTCAGGAAGAATAAAATGTAAGACGTTAGCCTAGGTGAACCTGTTGACAAGTTGGGATCTCATAAGTTGGTGTAATCTTGTAGGATTTTGAGGCTTCTAATTGCCACTTTCTGACGTGGGTAGGGACTGTTCCTGCAGTTCAGACTGTGCAGTTATAGGGGACTGCATGTTTCTAACATGTCTTTGGAGGGTCTTTTCTGGTTTTAAGGCTATCTCCTTGTCTAGCTGCTGTACTAATATGTGAAAGAATGAAAAAAATGGGTAGCATTCATCTCTCTCTCACATCCATTTTAGCATTTTTTTTTCCACGTGGCCAAGTGTTTTTACCTTGTTCTAGTGGTATATAAAATAATTCACAGAGGGATCATCTGAAGCAAAGATCACTTAATTTTTGGTTCCTGGAATGAAATCTGCTTGGGACAGCAATAAAACCTACTGGTCTTTCTCCTATTGAATTCTTTCCAACCCAGCAGTACAGAACTCCTAGTTTTAAAATGAAGTACAAAACTTCTGTTGTTAGTGCTCATTTTTATTAAGCTGGCCAGTGTGTAGACTTGCTCATGTTAAGGTCACGAGAGGCTGCTCAATAATACAGCTTTAGTACAAAAATAGAAAGTAACTTGCAAGAGCAGTGACAAGTTAATTTTGATACAGCGTTAGTGGCTTAAAGTAGTGCTGTTTTGAAAATATTGCTGTTATATTTCTAGAAACATTTATCCACTGTCTTGGTTCCTGGTTTTGATCTGAGGAAGCATTTGCTCTTCATGACTGGTGAGCGTGACTCTTCTGCACCAAAAGGTTCTGAGCTCAGAATCACCAGTCTGCTTTCCAGCACTTCTTCAAATGTTTTTTAACTACTTATGATTTCAGTGAGAAGTTGCTGTAGGTACCAAGTATAATGAAGGAGACATTCTAAAATGGGTAAGTCCTACAGATGAAAGGGAGGCAGCAGACGAATTTCTGACTCACGAGCAAATAGATGGACAAAGAGTTGATTACAGCAGAACTGAAGAAGTCCTGAGTGCGAAGCGTAGAGAAGAGTAACTCTTATGTACCATCTCACTGTGGCTGCTGTGGACAAAATCTCTGATGTAGCTGTAATAAAATTTCTGCTTTGCCAGAGATTAGGGATTTGGGAGTATCTACAGGGTGATACTGGTGGTGCAACGGAGGTACAAGACCTCTTAAGGTAGACTCTGGCGTTCAGTGAATATCTGTTGCCATGGGAACAGGTTTTGCCTCCATCTTAAGTCAGGCCGTAGGGTTATTTGGAGGTAGGCTTTCCTTCTGTTCTCCTGAAGAGGCATCTCAATTAAAGTTTCCTGTAAGAAAAGAAAATGCTTTTCTTACTCATAGCCAGAGAAGCCATTCAAATGGCCATTCAAATCAGCAATAACAGATTTTTTAAAAAGTGTTTTATTGTATTCTGTATGAAATGGAGTAAGAGCCTTGACTTAGCCTTAAGGTTCACGTTCCTAATTTTAGCTGAAAAAAAAATGTTACGTTTGGCTTCAGCTGGATCAGAAACTCCTCCAAAACGCAGTGGATTTCTTAAGGCCTATCAGCAACAGGCCAGGCATTTTCTATCCTGTCTACTGTAATAAATTGTTTTTCATTCTTTTGTTGTGCTTTTAAACATCTGTCTAACAAAATATGTATCTACTGCACATCTGTGTTTGGACTGTAGTAACTAACACTTCACTGAGAAATACTGTATGCTTTTATTTTTAGAAAGGACAAACTATTAAAAAATAACACTTGGAAATGCCATAATTTTCCATCATTATTGGATATAAATTTATCCTCTAATGCACCAATTTACACTATGCTTAGTTTACCTAGGTTGCAGCATAAAATAATAGCTGTAGCTTCAATTTGTGTCCCATTATGGTATCATGTTTAAATTGCTGATACAGTAAAAACATGTGCATTGATTTCTGAAGAAACCTCTTCATCATTGCATTTGTATGTATTATTACAGTGGGTAATGGTTTTGGTTTTTTCTTTGCATGGCTACATGTGGACTTTCTCTAGTGGGAGTGCATCATCTCTGTGCAGTGCCCAGATGTCGTGGGTGTGAGCACCAAAAAAAGCAGCGTGGAAGGAAGGAGAGAGCAGTAAATAATGGTCTTGATGCACTGTCCCCAGTTGTGTTTGGGCTGTAGCTCTTGTGTGTGGATTTTTAAAAAATACCAGGCTTTCAATCTTCCTCAATAAACTGTGCAGTGTTGGCACTGTTAACAAAGATGTGAAGGTGAAGGAAGACGTTGACCAGCTGGGTAGGATATCTTCAAGACCAAAGTAAAAGTCTGTAAATGTTTCAGCTTCCCCTCTTTGCACTGTTAAAATCACTAGGCTTTTCTCTGCTTTTGTAACATAAATGAGCACTTGTTTAGTTAGATGAAATAACTCTTAAGTAGTATATTGAAGTCCATGTTAATATGTGCTGTTTAATGACACCTAATGATATTCAGTGAAGGGTTATGCTAAACCCAAAAGAGTGATGCTAAACCAAAGAGAAAATGTGTTACCCAGGCAACTACCCTTGTGCAGTATAGAGAAGTGAGCATATGGCTATGTAGTACACATTATTTCAGCATCTTTAAGCATTAAGAATCACACGTGTAATTGACTGAAAAATTACTGCTCAGTTACTGTATTGTATGGTCATAATAGAAGTAAATGAATACGTCATTGTTGTTAGAATAGATCTGTTGGGAATCACTAGCAGGCTAGTCTACTTAGGGAGCAAAAATACAATAAGAAGAAAATAGCTGGTTTAATTAACATGTAAAAATTGGGTTAATTTGAATTCAGCTGGCACAGCAGATATTAATGTCTTTTCTTTAATAGTCTGGCTAGAACCACACAATTTGTACACTTTTAGTCTTCCTAGTACTGTGGGTAATTGTTTTTGAAAATGGATATGGGTTATTTTAGGCAACTATCTCTGACTTATTAGGGGGTTTATTATTTGCAAGTGCTGACAAAGAATGCTTCTACTAGTATAAAACCTTCTAACAGTGTTTATATAGAGAGTTTTAATCAAATCTCAGCCTCATAACAGAATATGTTCTTAGCGTACTGCTAGGATTCTGCTGAGATAGGTGCTATATTTATTTTCTGTGTCCTCATCACCATTTGTGTTGGGATCTATTGGTAAGGACATACTCTGGCTGTTGTTCCACACAGAAAGTGGCTTTATCAAAATGATGTCGGCAGATATTTTACATTTTTAAGTCTAAACATGTTCTAGAGTCTTGCTGCCTACTGTCTATTTTTTCTTTCTGTATGTGGGCTTTATAAGCGTTGGGACAGAAGAATTCAGTGCTTTGTATCTGTTTGCCATACTGGAAGTTTTTGGGTATTTAACCAGTAACAGTGGATAATGAGCTCTTATGTGTCACATAGTAATAATAAATATGCATTAATGCAAAACTAAGTAGCTTGTGGTATATTAGTTTAGATTTATTGAAATACTGCATGCATTTTTTTTTTAGTTTTTTTAAAGAAGGAGAGATGGAAGTGTTCTATTTAAAGACAGCATCTGTATTCTCTCTCCAACATTGGGGCATACTGGAAGCTCTGAAGGAGTTTAAATTACTCAATGGCCTGCTCATGTGCTAACGTGTGCATATGTAGCAAGTCATTGGCTTCTTTGCAGTAAAGCTTAAGGCATGCTTATATGTTTACTGCCATCATCAGTTGTGAGTTTAATATTAAGAATACCTGAGGAGTTTTCTTTTTATGTATTTCTCACACTACATAATAACACATCGTGCCAAGTTCCCAGAGCTAATTACTTGTTATACTGTTCTTGACTCTACATATGCTTTCTTTTAATTTTACTTAGTGCATATATATTGAGGAAGGTAAATCAGAACAGTGTTTTGGCCCCCACTTTGTGCTCTGCTTTTTTGTAATCTCCTCTTCTGTTCATCTTCTCATGTTTTCGTGTTCTTCATGGAACTCAGCTTCTGTTACCCTGTGGATGTTTGGCTGCTGATGTGCAGCAAGCAGACTTCTATGTGACTTGAAATTAATTCCTTTAAGACAGAGTGACTGGAAATTTCTGTAAAGTCATGAGACGTCATAACTTGGTGGAATGACTCTCTTTTTCCCTTATTCAAACTCTTTGTTCTTTGCTATTATTGCACAGTGAATGGAAGTTTTCATTGAACCAGCTGCATTGTCATTTTGAGTCAAAGTCCTAAGGATACAGTTAGTTTCTAATAAATAAAATTAAAAAAAATTGTCTTCATGTGTGTTTCTTGAAATTTGTTACACTGAATTCTGTGCTTCCCAGAAGTAAATCTTTCTTCCCCAGCCACTGCCATGTGAACCCATAAAAGGTACATGCTTGCTATGCTGACAGAAAGCAGCCTTGAGAGAGGGCAATCTTAAGCCTCCCAGAGTGCCAGCAGGCCCTGCAGCCACACATTTGAAGATGATTTCAAGCTGTACAACCTAGACATTAAAGAAGTAGCAAAACAAAAGAATGGTTGGCCTTTGCCTCTTTGAGAATAGGAGTTTGATCTCCATTTGAACTCTTGGGTGTGACCCAGAGAAATTGGAACTGCTCAAGGTTTTTTTGCTGTATCAAAGCTACTACTGGAAACAATGCCAAGCTGTCTAATTATGTATTTCTGCTTATTAACTAACTTAAGGAAGAGCACCTCTGCTTTTATCTGGGCTCGGTTACTATTGCTCACGTATTGGGAACTTGGCCATAATAATGAATTTGAATAATCTGCTCTAGGGTTGAGGAAGAACATGCAGACTACTGCTTGAAATCTGTGACTCAACATGCAGGACTGGAGGGCTGCAATAGATGACTAATGAGTTGCTAGCAAACAGATAACAATTTCTGATCAGTTCCTTCTGAAGTGACTGTGGCAATATGTAGGTCTTGCATGTATTTGCTTTCCAAAAGCCTTAAGTACTGGGTCTTGAGGGAAGCTACTCATATATTTTTTGGCTGTCTTGCTTGTGGAGGGAGATAGGCTCCCCCAGAGGGCATTTCAGTCAGACACTAAAGCTGAGGTGAGTAGCCACAGAGAATGCCTTGCTTATTTTATGTTCTGTTGTGGCTTCATGAGAGGAATAGTCATTTCCATCTGGCAATATGAAAGCCTCCTGATAGTGCTGGTAATAAGGCATATTAGGATAAATTTCAATCCCTATTGATAAAGTTTTGTACACATTTTGGTCATGCTGTTATTTCATTTGTATAATCTATTTTATATTTCAGTTTTCTGCAAGCAAGTAGTTTCATAGCTCCTGCTTTTTCCTTCATCCCTTAGGTTGATATCCTTTCAAGAATTTGTGGCATTTGAATCAGTCCTGTGTGCTCCAGATGCATTGTTCATAGTAGCCTTTCAGCTGTTTGACAAGACTGGCAAAGGAGAAGTTACTTTTGGTAAGATTGTTCTTAAATGTACACTCTTAATTTAAAAATCCCTACTTAAGTTAAACATTCACCGTCTGTTATGATAGGAAACACAGTGATTGCTAGCAAAATTGCACTAGTGCCAAGCAACTTTCTGGCTGAGGCTTTTTAATCCTTTATGTGTGCACAACATGAGGTCAAAGTCATGGTGATCTTCACGATTTCTCTGGAGAACTGGTCACTTCTCTCTTTCTGTTCCCCAACATGCCTGTGCAGGTCATCAACAGCAGTGAAAGGTGACTATAGGAAATGATTGTAAAACCGCAAGGAATTTGCCAGAAGACTTGGGTGAATGTTGAGTCTGAAATTACTGTGAATTATTTTTTGTTTAAATTGGCAATATTTCAAGCTAGCTTCCTCTTAAGGCTTAAAGCTTTTTTTTTTCTATGAGATTTTACAGTAATAAATCCATTGTTAACTGCCCTGCCACCTTCCACCTCTTTGAAAATTCAGCTCTTTATTGGAGGTGTGCTGTTTGCATTGACAATATGAGAAATACTCAGGACAGTTTAAAACTTGATTATGGGGACTGTTCATTTCTACATTCTGGGGAGACAGCTTTTGATCTCTGCAGGACTAACTGCCACTTGCCTAATGTAAGGGCTATTCTGTTTGGAAGAAAAAGATAGAAATGGTGGTTTTGAATAACTTCAGACATTGAGCTAGAACTTCAACAAGGATGTTTTGGGTTTTTTTGCCCTAAATACCTACACTGGATAAAAGTGCTGTATCTGAATGCTACATTTGGAAATGGTTAACTGTATATCTCAGTTTCTATTAATTGGTTGCTTAACAGTTTTAAGTGGAAGGAAAATTGGATGACACTGAATCTTTGTCTTTCTGAAACGTAGGGTTCACATGTACTTTGTCTTTTTCTAGTATTCCCCACGTTTCATTCGCAGTTAAAAATCCCTTCCTTTTCCACTTGAACTGACAAGATCCTCTTACCAATGCATGAAGCATCACTGTATTCCTTCTGCCATCTCCAAAAATCTGTATTTGAAGTTGAGGCTGGTGGGAAGACTTGCTGTCTCTTCTTCTGTCTTGTTTTTCTTTGTTTGGTTGATTTTTTTTAATTATTTTGGTTGTCTGTTGAGGTTGTGAAAGATGTGCTTTGTGTGTGCAATATTACTTGTTGAAACAGCTTTTTAGATATTACTAGAGATGCTAAAAGATTTGAAAGAATTTCAGGAAAAAGTTCTGCTGATCATAACGTTGATTTTGTGCCTACCAGTCTTGTGCATGTGTATGGGCAGAGAGGCAACGAGAGAAGGCATGCTTTTAACTCAGGAGGGCATGCATATTTTGCAGAGGTTTTGTTTCAGCACAGAAAAAATGGGGTTCCTGGAATGCCTGTGATGTGCAGGTTCTTGTCTTTGTCAGAGCCCCTGGTTGCTTGGAGCACTTGTTAATAATCTAGGAAGAACTGCAGTTGTTTGATCTGAATACTGAATCAGTCTGACTTAACTTTTTAACTCTTGGCATTCTTGTTTGTATTTTTCCTGCTGGCAAATACCTGCCTTGGGGTTTGACACGGTGAGTCTCAAGGGATTTGTCTGACATTTGAAGGCCATTGATGTCCTTCTGGTGATGAGAGAAACTCTTCTGCTAGGCTGTGTGTAAGGTATTTGAAAGAGGAGACATGCCAACATTGGCAGAACCTCAAGATAACTTTTCTTTAGTTCCTTCCTCTCCTCCCTTTGAAAGCATAAATGCATTTGTAACTTCTGTGATTATCAACACAGCCCAAAGTGGGGAGGATGTGAGAGTGGTCTTAGTGTTGTGCATACTCAGCAGAAATGGTTGACCTTTAGATAAACCTATTTTCCATCATAAGGAAAAAAAGTTTCCCCCCGTTATTAACCCGCTCTAATATTTTCTACTAATAATTACAATACTATTGGTAACTTTGCCACTCAATGCCTCAGTCATGCATCTTTGAGGTTAATTATAAGATCTTTTTCCACTGACTTGAATGAGAGTCAGATCAAGTCCTTATCAAAGTTAGGAGACTTAAATAGGGGGTTTGTATACTGTGGAATTACAGTGTGAAAGGAACAGAAGAAAGGCAAAGGATCATTTTTCACTATACTGCTGCTAAGTGTAGTATCTCAAGAATCTTATTATAAGTCTATTTCATTTTATTGTTGTAAAGAAGCTGTATGGCTTATCTGTGCAGTCATTGTTTTTCTGAATACTGAGATAGTGGTATTTTAGCATATACCAAAGGGAATACAGGGCTTCCCAGCTGTGAACTTCATGTTTTCTACTAAGCAAATCTTCCAAATCTTACTTTTCAACAGATGCCTTTAGCTTGGCACCTTTGTAAAACAAATTAATAATGGGCTTTGTGTCAATTAGCTTTCATACTGAATGCTGTAGCCAAGCTGTGGATATTTAGAGCAATGTCCTGGTTAAAGAAGTTCCAATATTTAATACTTCACACATACTATTCTTGAAAAATGCTGCTCTCCTTCTTTAGCTTCTGGGTTGAAAATACCTTTGCATTTTAGCCATATGTTGGCATCTCTACAATTTTAATTTTTTCATTTCTTTCAGGTTACAAGTTAACTGTAGCCAGTTCTTTGACAGAGCTTGTATCTATTTTAAAGGGCTGATCCACAAGCAGTATGCATATGAGAGGGGGGTGGGAGGGGAGTATTTCTAGTTTATTGCTTTTCGAGGTGAATGAAATGGGCACTAATAAATTAGTGGCCAGTGGCTGCCTCTGACTACACCTGGCCATTGCATCGTGTCATGGATTTATCTGCTGCTGAAGTGTCAAAGCTTTGACAGTTTGCAAGGAGTTAAAGCTCTCAGCAGGAAAGTGGGAGGAAGTTTAGCTGGCTTTTAAATTCAAGGCAAAGAGCAAACCATTGCTTCTTACTGTTGAGTGTTGACAGGCACATAAAAGCTGATAATGTAAGTCCAGGGGTTTAAGAGACTTAGTAGAGTTGCTTTTTTGTCGTATGACTGTATTTTAATGCCTCATTAAAGAAGCAGAGCCCTTTGAAATTCTTTACTAGATGGCATTTAAAAAAAGGCGAGATGGTTGGGTAAAAATGTCAGTGTTTAATAACTAAGTCGTCTTAACCTTCATCTCTAATTTCGGGTGGAGAAATGAAATGATGGGAACTAACACTTCTGAGCTGAGAAAAACACAGCAGTGATATCCAGGGACTGGAACTTTCCTTTTCTTATAGCAATTCTTAGTGCCCTAGTAAATGGTAAAATAAGTATTGTCCATGTTATTTTTGCTCTCAGAGAAAGGAGAGGCACAAAAAGAGATGGGATAGCCCAAGTCTGTGCTGCCAACCAGCACTAAACCTGGCTTTGAAGATTTTAGTTTTCATTTGTTTTAAAGTAGAATTTCCCACTGGACAGAAATTCTTGTTCTCATACTTAATGAAACATAGTTGTGGTGTAGTGTGTGTTTTCTTGGCTCTGGGGCATTTTTTAAGACGTCCTCTGATTCAACATGAAGCTGTTCAAAATGAATGCTGTGCTGTTTTGCTAAATATGAGTGTGATGTAAAACAAGTCAGTCCTTTACTTTTTAAAAAATTGAAAAAAACCCAAACACCTTAAACTCAGCAAAAATGTCAAGAGAATGGGGTGCCCAAAACTGGAATTGTTGCTTTTTTAATGTAACAGCTGCAGGAATGAGCAATGTATTCTGCTTTTGTCCCAAAACAAAACTTAATGTACATGTAGACAGCAGCTATCGTGGGTCTTTGTTTCTCTTATTAATTATAGAATCACAGAATCATTTTGGATGGATAAGGCTCTCAATATCAAGTCCAAAATAATGGTATATAAACACATTAATTAAGGACACATCTTACTAGGCACTCCTGTTTACTTATCTGATGCTTGAACTGCCTGAATACTTGTTAGTAAACTTTC
The DNA here is from genome assembly GCF_003957555.1 of Calypte anna. Lineage (NCBI taxonomy): Eukaryota > Metazoa > Chordata > Aves > Apodiformes > Trochilidae > Calypte > Calypte anna. The sequence continues at coordinate 25,384,748 of NC_044245.1, read as the reverse complement.
TAAAAGCATACAGCTCTTAGGAGAAGTTTAAATAGCTAGACACTTATTGTAATGAGCTTCAGAGTTTTTCCTCTTATGATAATGCTCTGATACTTTTTCAGTATGCAAATAATTATTACAGGAGTCTCACAATTGTTTTCCTGGCCAAAGCTTAGGTTCAGACTGTGTGAGCTAACTTTAACTCTGTACCTCTGTAACTGTTACAGTTACCTCTGTAACTTTGCTTTTGTTACAGAGGATTATTTATTTTATATCTTGCCCCATATGACTTGGCACTTCCTCTGGGACCTGCAATTCTTTTTATTTTTTCTTCTGCAAACAGCTTAGTGATTCCCAACGTGGTACACTCAGTATCATGAAAAGCAAGGAAAAGCTAAATCTGAACTATCAAAATAGACTGTTGAAGTTATAAGCTTTAGTCACTTGACAAATTCCAATATTCAGTATTTCTCAGTGAAAGTTCCATTGTTGATTCAAATTGATTAGAAACCAATTATAGCTCATGATGTGTTAGCTTGTACCTACACAGTGAAACAATTGTTTGTTTATAAGTGACAATTGCCTTGACATGGTGATCCAGGTGGCAACACTGCAAATGGAGATTTGCTTAGGCTCTGATATTTTTGTTGTTTGTACTGGGTTTTGCACAAATAATGGCCAGTTTTAATTAAGAGAGGATATAAGGTAAGCTGGTAGTAAATTCATTTTTTTCAAAACAATTTTTAAAGTCTTCTTGATACTGTTTTCAGAGAATTTAATTTCTAGATGTATGTCAGCTTGGCAAGTTTTTCTTATTTTATTTTTTGTTTTAACTAACAGATTTTCATTAAATTATCCTAAGTAAAACAAAGTCTGTTTAGTCACAAAGTAAATCAGTCATTTTGTATACTAGGAGAATCTCCATACTTTTTCACAGCTGAGTTTTCTGAAAAATCCTGAATTGACATTTGGTGTTTTGGTTTGTATTTTGTTGTTAGTTTTGGTTGTTTTGTTTTTTTAAAAAAAAAAATTCCCACTGAAAAACATTAAGCTGAAAGCTGAACATATTTCTTGCTCATTACCAAAACCCAGGGATTGATTATAGAATCATCAAACACTTTAGGCTGGAAGGGACCATGGCATCCATCTGGCTCAAAACCTTGCTTGGCCATCAAGACCAGGTTGTTCCGGGGTAACATCCTATTAATGTTTTAAATACCTCTGAGGATGGAGGCTCTGTAGCCTCTATGAGCAAGTGTTTGTCACTTTTTGTGACAAATAGGTTCTGGGTGCCTTGTTGGGGTTTGCCCATGCTCCTGATTGCATCCATTGCCTTTTGTCCTTGCACATCTCCATCTTCCTTTCACCCTCCAGCTGGATAGTTGTAGACAGCACTCAGGTCCTCCTTTAGTCCACCTTTCTCCAGGCTGAGAAAACCCCATAGCTTCAGCCTCTTCATGCATGCTTTGTGCATCAACCTCTGATTATCTTACCTGGGGAAAATATGACGGGTATTTTATTTTAGTTAGTCAGGTTATGCTTTTTACCTTGGTGGAAGTGATCTATATTTGTTTTGTTTTTTAATATTTATCTTCAGGGCAAAAGGGGTAAATTTAGTTTTTATGCCCTTGTGGGGCCTAGTGCTTTCCAAACCTGTGGTCTTTGGCAGTTTGTTGCTCACTTTGAAGGAGACCAGAAAACGTAATAAAGGTATGTAAGACTGTTGCCAGGAAACTGAAATTATGGTTGTCCACAGCTCAAGTAAAAATATTTTAAAGGGATGGCATATTGGAAAAATGTTGAAAACCTTTTATGTAAGCCAGTTTTGTAATACTCCCTGTATAACTTCATGTTACTTCCCCTTACATCCAAGGAGGACAGCAGATGCAGACAAGCAGCCTTAGCCACTGAGAGTAATGGTACTCTTGGAAAGATCCTGGTTAGCAGAGGCAGCAGAAGTGCTCAGGTATCAAAATTAAAAGTCAGGGCCAACCTGGATTGGATGGTGTATGGATAAGTCATGAGGAAGTGAATTCGTAGTATTTAGACTTGACAAGAGCACAAACAACCCGAGCTGGACAAAGGTAAGAGGAGAAAAAAGTGAGAAAATGATCAGGAGAAGGATGAAACTTGTAGAATATCATGGATTTTTTGATCTGAAAAAATCGTGCAGACACAAGCATGTTTTTGTGATAATGTTTCACTGATGTAAAATTAACCTGTAAGTCTGCTTTGTCTTTGTTTAAAAGTTCAGCTAGGGCAGTGAAGGTGCAGCAAAGTGAACTTTCTTCTGGAGGTAGGGCCTCTCTTACAAAAGGGAGTGCATGCTGAAGTTTTGGTTAGGAATCACACTGGACTTCAGTGTTTTCTGGGGGCTTTTGTGGGTTTCTTAATTATTGTAATCTTTAAACTCTACCCACGACAACAAAAGGACATTTGGTTAGCAGTGATGTTGTCTGATCTCACCTCTGTGTACAACAGGTGCTGTACAGCCTTTGCTGCTGCTTCCAGCCACAGAATGGATGTGGTTCACATATGAACAGAAAGCAGCCACTGGTGGTGAGGGACTGCAGCCTCCTGCTTCTCTCCTCTGCTGGGACTGCCTCTGAGGGCACTGGTGCTCTATTGGGGTTGTCTTGCTACAATCCCTTTTCTGCCTGGAGATGTGCCAAGTCAACTAATTCATTTTAAGAGGGCAGCCCAACAGCATTTGTATGCTTTTGCTTTCCAATGGTGTGTGCCATATGTCAGTATGTTACATTGAGGTGAAAAACCATTGTGAAGGCATCCATTTTTTGATATATGTGGACCTTAGTGGCACTTCTTTAAATTATCAGTTTGCATTTATCAAAAGGAACACCCTGATTTTTGAAACTTTTAAAATTACTTAAGAGAAGTATTTTCTGAGGAACTGAATACAGATGCACACCAGTTATCAGGCTGGCATGCATGTATGGTGTCTTGTCAGAGATCAGAAGAGCTGTTCCAATTCAGTGGGTCAAAAATCCACTTTTTATGAAAGACTAACTGTAGATTTGTACAATTGACTACAGTGGCTCCAATTTTAAAAGATAGAGGTAACGGAGAGCACTTCAGTCGCTGGGATAGTTTGGGAATTCTACATGCTCAGATAACTAAAATATTGTGTGTTCTGCTTCTAGTTCATGCTATATATAAAGAAAAAATAGGTGTGGAAAAGGCAGGGAAAAGCCAATTTGAGAGTGAATTTTGTCTGTATGAGGCCACTCCTTAGTTAACAGTAAGGTGAGGGTTAGCCATCTATCATGTGTTGAGGAAAAACACAGGATTACTAGGCTGCATTTCAGTAGGAACCAGAAGCTTCCATGCCAAAAAATACTTAAGCTGTGGCAGCAGCAGGTTAAGCACTTTAAGCTTGTTTTTTTATTTTAATTTTTTTCCCCATCCCTTTTTCAAATTGTCCTCAAATTGCAGACTAGAAGGTAAAAGCTTCAGAAGGCCCTGAGAGCTTGGGAAGTGTTTTGTTACTGCAAATTTTAATATGAAATTTCAAGCAGCAAAATACATATACTTTTGCAATGTGTGCAATTTAGTTTTCTAAATTGGAAAATCTGCTGTTACCTAGCAGTTAATGATTATTTCTTCCAACATTTGGAATGCAGGACCCAAATTGATAAGCTGATAAAAGAAAACAAAACTGGTAACACGTTGGAAGCACTCAAAGTGAGAATTACAGTTTCAATAGGTTTGGGAGTAGATAGTTAGACATTTTAATTGAACTAAAATAGTTCTATGCTAATACCGTACTGTTGTGGGAGTACATTTTGTGGTGCATTTGAAATTGAAGTATTTAAGTGGTGGAAAATGTATGTTAATGCTTTGCAAGAAAGAGATTTTTTTTTAATATATATACCATCTATCTAAGCAAAATAGCTGTTAAAGAAATAGATCTCTCAAGTCTGTATTGGAGAGTAAAGCATAAATTTTAGGATAATTTCTTGAGCCAGGAGTTTGCTTTGATCACTGTTATTAGTGTACTAAACTACTATAGGAAACAATTGTGAATTCTGACCTAAGTTTGTATTCCTGGACAACTACACTGCAGTCAGCCCCTGAGAGTGCAAAGAAAGGTGTTGAATCACTCTGTATTTTGAAGGTCCTGTCTTTTTAACTTCTCCATGATAGGGATGACAGAAATGAGTCCAGATGATGATTTCAGTTATCCATGTGGAAAGAGGGACACTGAATTTGATACTACAGTTTTGGTTACACACAAGCAACACTGGCTTATGTTAAGTAGTGGAATGCTTCTCCATTCAATCCAACAACTGGACTAGCTCAACATTGCTAAATTAGTGAAAATTACCATTTTATTATTTGGGTTTTATGTTGATTTTGGGGATTTTCTCTGAACTTGGAATAACTAGTCCTATTAAAAAATAGACTACCACTTACACGTGTGCGCACACAAAATTATTAAAAGAAGTTAATTCAGGTAATTTTAGGTGTTTATATGCACGTATATATGTGCAGCCATGTTTTTCAGGTGCACATGAAAGTGATCTTTGTCTAAATGGATCAGGTGCACAAATGGATCTTTTTAATGAATCTGTTTTAAAACAGTAGCACTACCATATGACCATATGAACACAGATGACTTGCACTGACCTTAGCTGCTATCTTTTTTCAAATCAACCCCACCCCTGGCTTCTTGAGTCATGTAATACAGTCTCATTATCTTCAAGTTATGTGCTTTGTTTCTGCTGTGCTGTCTTCACACTGAGTATTCTACCAGGTACCTTCCTAGTAATATTTTAAGAAGGAAAGAATATAATTTAACGTGATTTTTTAAAATTTATAATTGCAGAATAGGTTGTGCTCAATGTTTTGCAAGGAATTAAGAGGCAGTGAAAAGAATAAGCATATTTTTCAGGGCTTCTAACCTATGGAAGAATGTGGCTGTAATGACCCTTCTTGCTCTTACTGCTTTGTTGAGGGAAGTTGAAGGGATAAGTAGCTTTCTCTTTCTATCCTTAGTAATCAAGTAATCAATCTGTTACTTATTTTACAGCAAGGCCACTACGAACCTTCTTCAGCCCATTTCCTTTACAAAGCAGCAGGGTCATCAAGAAGATGATAGTAGTTCTTTCAGAGTGGGGTACCTCTTTTAAGTGAATAGGGCAAAATGGACCAACCCAGCCAAGCACTTGGACTACCCATCATAAAATCATAGAATCATAGAATTGGCTGGGTTGGAAGGGACCTCAGAGATCATCAAGTCCAACCCTTGAACCACCGTTGCGGTTGCTAGACCATGGCACTGAGTGCCACATCCAGTCTCTTTTGAAATATCTCCAGGGACGGAGAATCCACTACTTCCCTAGGCATTACTTCCTGATCAGGCATTCCATTGCCTGATCACCCTCTCCGTAAAGAAACTCTTTCTAATATCCAACCTAAACTTCTCCTGGCACAACTTAAGACCATGCCCTCTTGTCTTGTTGAAAGTTGTCTGGGAAAAGAGCCCAACCCCCACCTGGCTACACCCTCCTTTCAGGTAGTTGTAGAGAGCAATGAGGTCTCTCCTGAGCCTCCTCTTCTTCAGGCTGAACAGCCCCAGCCACATCTTAGCTGAGAAGATGTGCTGTGAACATGTTTTTCAAATAGAAAGTCATAGTTGTAGGACAGTCCCAGTACCAGACTGTGGAAAGATGGAAATAAACTCTAACTTGTGCTTTTGAAGTCCACAACAGTAAATAAAAAACCCCAACAAAATAAAAACCCAAACCCAGCAAAACAAAAACCCAAACCTTGGATAAACCTGAACAATTTCAGTAAAACAAGATAATACAAAATATTGAGTATTTTTAACATGTTTAACATACATGTCTCCGTATACCTGGGCTCTTGCACAAGTTTATTATACGTTTTCTGAGTCCAGAAGCATCAAGACCTGGTGACTTTGCCAGGCAGGTGAGCCTGCAGCTCAGTGAGGGTGCTGAGAGGCTGGGGCACGGGCAGAGAGCACCCAGGAAGGGGTGCAGTCCCATGCTGCATGAGCAGGGACAGCGGAGCAGGTCCAGTGACTGTCACCAGCATCAGCAGAGTGGAATGAATACCATGCAAGTCTACAGAGGTGAGGCAGGTCCAATGTCAGACTGGGTAGCCAAGTCACGGATTTGGGGTCACCAAAGTGCATGGGCAGGCTCAGGCATTGCTATGGGGTGGCTGGGGCAGGGAGGACCTGAGGTGATGCTTGTCCCAGCTTTTACTCACACGGCTCTTTGCGTCAACCCTGATCCACATGGTTGTGGGTGAGGCATGGGGGAGAGGTTGCAGAAGCTGGTGTTGCACTCAGGGTCATAAAGATTAGAAAAATTTAGAGTTCTTTCATATTATCAATGAGGATAATTACAAAGCTTGTGGAAATCATTCAGTTCTCATCTCCCTCTAAGCTTTAGGTCAGGTCTTGCTTGCCAGAAAGGTGATGGGGTTTTGTAGTCACAGTAGTGGAACAGCTACTCTTACCCAGTATTTTAGCCTGACTAGCTGGACTTCCTTCTTTGCCTTTTCTTCTGTGTAGGATTTATTTGAAATTACTTTTTTAAAATGCTCTTTTCCATAACAGTCTTTTAAAGGAAATTGTTTCCAAATGCATGAATGGAAGTGCCTTACCATTAACAAAAAAACATTAACCAAAACATGATTTTATAAAGGTAACACCTTTTGCCTGAGCAGAATGACAGGGATTTGCATAGTCAACTTATCTCTTTATGCTAAAATATCTATTCCACACTCTTTGCATTAATTTTACTTCCTTTAGTCCATATTGTATCTATATTGCTTGTATGTTCTTCTTTAGGGCCTTAAGTATGATGAACATATATTCATGTCTTTTCAAATTTGTCCTTTGTTTTCCTCTTTGCAGAAGGTACCTGTGTTCTTTACAGAAGTTCCTATTACCTGTATCATCAGGGTAAATGTTATTTTTTATCAAGACCCAAGGTTTTGGTACAGTATTTCTATGTCATGCACAAATTGCCTATGTGCATATATATGCAACATATATAAAATGTATATAGCATATTAACTAGATGAAATAAAGGCAATTATGACAGCTTTTTAAAGGGAAATATTGCAGCTGTTTTATAAGGGGAGTCAGATTTTTGTAGATTATAATGGATTTTTTTTCTGTATGTGCATTAGTATTAACTTTATTGAACTGAGCAACAACACTGCATTTATTCTAAATAAAACTCGCAGCTATTTGTGCAAATAAGCAGTTTGAAAGAATTTCAGATTTATTACATCAGCTATTTAGGTGCTGTAGTTTGTAAAGATTTTAGTAGGTTGTTCTATCCTTTTACAATTCCAAATTTCCAAATAGACAATTTTCATTTGGGGAATTCAGTGGTCTTTGTTGTGTCATAAGAATCTGTGTTTATTCCAAAGCACTCTTTATTTCTAGTTATAATTTTTACCACAGTATGGAACTGTGAACATAGGATACTTGTTTGTACAGTAAGCATTTCAGCACAGATACTGGTACACTGGAGAGAAGAAAGTCCCCAGGACCCAAAGGACAAACCACACCCACTATAAACCAGCAGGCAGTTCAACCTGGAGGGAAAATAGAATGTCTCTTTTATACAGTGATCAGAAGTCAGAAACCAATGATAAGGCATCCATTCCTTAATTAGAGGTAGCATGGGGAAAACCAACTATTTATTACAGAACTTTGCAATTTATTTTAAAATTGCATTTCAAAGTTTTGGGTTTTGTTTTGTTTTGTTTTTTTAACACAAGTGACACAAATGACAGCATGGATTTTAAAAATGAGTATTTTGAATCTTCTCCTTCAAGCTGTTGCTTGTTTTGGTTTCCAACAGCTCTGGTTCAAACAGTGCAAGCACAGAAACAGTTGCGCCTTGCTAGCTTTTGATCTTATTCTCTTACAACTCCAGACAGTGTAGCATTGAAATTTTTTCTTTTAAAAAACCAAAACAAATAACCAGTGTTTAAATATGGATTTCAAAGATTCCGTTTATCAGATTTTTAATTAAATTTTGATTTAGGATCTCGCCACAGTTATCCAGAGAGGTTGTGGAACCTCCATCATGCTCAAACCTCAGCTGGTCATGGACCTGAGCAGCCTGAACTGGTTGGACTTGCTTTGGCAGGATGTTGTACCAGATGACATTCAGATGTCCTTTCCATCATAAATTATTCTGTGACTCTGTGAAACTAGTTCCTTTGAAAAAAGGTCTAAACATACAAAAGAACTGGCTACTTAAGGACACTGCTGCTTTTAACTGTGTTTAGTTCAGCAACTTGTGGATAGCCATGGTACTTTAGCTGCAGGTTTAAGGTGAAACTACACTTTAAGATTGTCCATTTTTTATTTCAATACTGAACCTAGATGATTAGGAGATGATATTGTTAGATCTGAACAGTAACTTGGAGTGAGTTCTGGTATGTAATTGCATACATTTTGGTGGTTAAATCACAGGCCACAGCACTTAAGGTTTGTGCATGGAGCATGAAAGGTCTTTAATGTCTGCATCAGGCAGTCTGACTACAGGTAAGATGAGTCAGTGACAGTTTTGTGGATAAATGGGTTATGACACTATCAAGGAAAGAGGAAAAATGCTGTCCACTGAACGTGCATAGGAGGTTAAGATAAATAGTTGTGAAAAGGAAGTACAGGGTACATGTAAAAAAGCAGTGGCAAACAGAATACTGTGTCTCATGCCATCAAGGACTCAGTAGAAGCACAGTAAGTAGGTAATCTTCCAGTCAGCTACCTGTACTCTTTAATCCAACATGCACTGTCAAAAAAGCACCTGCTATTCATTGCTAAGACATAATGGTATCAATATACAGGATGATTTTGAAAAGATCAACTAGTGTAGGGAATTTTCTTGCTATTGTACTAAATACAGTAATGTGGTATCCTGCGTTTTCCAAGTCACAGCAAAAATGCATCTTCTGCTTGGACTGTTTGGAAGGGTATTTTTATGCATATGAACTTCTGAAGCATGCATGTAGCCTTTAATCTCTAAAAGAGAAGGAGGGAATGCAAAGGCCCTGTATATATATCTTACTATATTCCTAGTTGGCTTGATGAGGTCTAAAGTTCCATTGCTGTGAGTTCCTTCGCCGTTTGTAGTGCAAATAATTAAACATTTTATTTAGTCTGAAAATACCATCCTTTTCACTTCTTGATTTTCTTGACCTGGAATTTTTCTTTTGGGCCACAACTAAGGAGTGTTTACAAGGCATAGAGTTACGGGAGCAAGATGTATTGTTCCTTCAAGATACCTTATGTATGATAACTAATTAAAATAAAGTTACAATCGCATAATCAGAGGACACTCTGCAACTTTCATATGTTAACAAGTTGAAGTTGAGAATGTGAAGAGCCTGGCCTCATCAAAAGGAATTTGAGACTGCTTTTATAGTAGCTAAGGTTTTCCTACATCCCTGCATCAACCAAGAAGTTCCTAATCAAGTTCCTAATTTAATCCAAATAATATAAGTGTCTTGCTCTGGGGAAATTCAGGAGATGGGATGGGAGAGAAAAAGGAAACAGATGAGCATTCTTCCTGCTGGCTCCCTTCTTTGAGAGAGAAAAACAGGACCTTCATAGAGTGATCTCCGATGACATATGGCAAAGTGCTTTAAGCACCTTGTTAGTAGGAAACATGTTAAATAAAAGACATCCAGAAGAGGGACAGGACCTCACCCCGAACCGATTGGCTTTCCCTCCTGTTGCCCTGAGAGCAGAATTTTGCTCCTGGAGAATGCTGGCAGACAAGATAGATCCAAGCTGGCTGTAATGGAACTTGAAGACATGAATGCACAATGTTGTCCTGGGGCACTGTCTGACATTGCTTGAAGAAAATTCTCATAGGACATTCGGGCTTGAAGTTCTGAATTTTAACAGTTTGAGGTTAAGTGGGGCCAGTCGTTCTGTTCATAAGTTAAATCCAACTTGCTCTTTCACCACTGATTCCCTGGGATCAGTGAGTGGGTGGTGTGTTTTTAAAGATGAAACTACTGGCAGTGCTGAGGGATGGGAAAACGTTCACAGTATCATCTCTGCTCTCCCTATGAATCCCAGAATATGAACAGCATTCATGCTTTAGAAAAAACTGTCCCTGGGGGTAACACCAACTGCAGTGCTTTTGGTCCTTGGGACGATTTTTTCCTATGTCTTTATCCTTCAGATACTCGGGCACTTTCTGGCATCTTCCTAGCTCTCAGCTATTTGCACCCTGCTTTCACTTTTTCCTGCTTCCTTGCCTCAAAATGGGAATTTCACCCTGGCTGGTTTTCCCCAGGTCAGCAGAACTGCTGCTGCGGGTGGCTGGCATGATCTTGCTGACAAGCCACAACCCAAGCTGTGCAGGAGACGGGACCTCACGGCTCCAAGGAGTCGGCTCCCACCTTTGCTTGTGGCGCTGGGGTGAGCTGGGAGGCGGCTCCCAGGGCTGCCTGGTAGGCAGAGGCTGGCTCCAGAGAGGTGGCTCCAGAGAGGTGGCTCCCAGCTTGTTCTGCACACAAAGCTCTGCTGATTTCCTTGCCCCTAGGCACCAGCCATGCTTGGGAACTGGCTTCCAGCCCTGCTGTTTGCAGAGACAGACACAGAAGCTCTGGGTTTGGGCTCCTGGTCTTTTTTTTTTTTCACAAAGGGTGAAGGGAGCAGGAGACCAGCTCCTGGCCCTGCCTGTGGGTAGGGAGTGTCTCCTGGGAACCAGCTCTCCATGCCCACAGGAACTCGCAGGAGACAAGGAACGGTCTCTCGGCTGGGGCTGGAAAAGTTGTACAGCAATTAGGAAGGTAAATAGTAAATGGGAACTTCTGGCCTTGAGCTTGTCTTTGGAAGATATCTTTGCCCTATATTTTTGGCTGAGACAGACTCACGCTGAAGTGGGTGCTCTCATGGGATGCAAGAACTTCCTCACATCTTGTTGCTCTTTCCTGTAGATAAAATAGGTACAGTCCAGTTCTAGCAATGTATGGTCCTTTTTACTGACTGTACAACTTGGTGAGTTTCAAACAGTTATTTCTTCACCAAAAATGCCATGTATTACCAAAAAGTTTGCCAAACCATTGCCTAGGTATGACTACTAAAATGAACTAAATTATGGAGCTTGCATTTAGGTGTAATCAAGTAAACTTGTCATGCTGCCCCCCTCCTTGTTGTAGAGATCTAGGATCAAAGTCTGCTGAGTGGTGGTGGTGGTGGTGGTGTGTTCATTCCTGCCATACCCTCCCCAATCCCCTGCCCTGCTTTTCACTGCTTGTTAAGGTACCTACAGAAAAGTGGATCTTGAAATACTGGTGTTTTTGTAATTGATTTGTTTGAATATGGAGAAGTCTGGGAATAATACAAAAGTCTGAATTGTAGTGACACAGAACTTTCATTGTTAGCAGCTTGAAAAGATTACGCTGAAAATTGGTTAGCTTTAGTCATCCTCTTATAAATGGTCTTTCAATTTTAATCTTTTCTTGCTTCACTTTGAAATTTGAAATATCTAGTCGAGTCTCTTCTAATCAAATGCTGGAGCACAAAACTTGACAAGTAAAGAGATTATTCAGAGATTGTACTTGTGAACTTCTAATTTGTTATGATTTTGGTAAACAAAAAAACAAGGTTTGCTTTGCAATATGTTACTAATTTGTAGCCTACAGTATTGCTTTCCTGTTAGAAAATATTGTATTGGCTTTGCTTGTATAAATGTCTGCTTGTATCTGTTCTTATTTTATTATTAAATGAACATTTTTCTTTTCTTCCCAGAGGACGCTAAGCAAGTTTTTGGCCAGACCACAATTCATCAGCACATTCCGTTTAACTGGAATTCAGAGTTCGTACAGCTGCATTTTGGAAAGGATAGAAAAAGACATCTAACATATGCGGAGTTCACCCAGTTTTTACTGGTGGGTCTACTACAATACACTTAGTCAACTTTAATAAGAAAAATGGAAGAATCACAGTAGTTGCAAACTTGCCAAATACCACACTGGTAGAGAAGTTGCAAAATAGACTGTAGAGTATAGGCTTTTACAGTCAGAGTGATGGACATTAATATTGCCTTGATAAATAGGATTTGCTTGTGGTAAATATGCTGACTGAGGCTAGCTTTTTTTTTTTTCCTTTTTCTTTCATTTTGGGCATGTGTGTGCAGAAGGTGATATTTTCACACTGTTGTATAGCCAGAGACATGAAATAAAAAACCAAAACCTGAAAATGTCCTGTATATTTAAAATCACAGGAGTCAAAGAATGCTAAATAACAGAACCAAACATTTTGGATCCAGTTGCCAGACTGGTATTATATCAGCATGTTTACCAAATTTGTATTTAATTCAGTGCTGATATCCAGTGAGGATGTTGTTTTGCTGCAAGTAATTTTGACCTTTTTTGAATTAAGATTGTCTCAGGAAAATGTGGTATATAAAGAATAAAATGCAATCTTTTACAAGGAATTCTTGGCTAAAAATACTTTAGGGTACTTGGTTACAGACAAAAAATATTGTGCTAATAAAAAATGAACAGGTTATCTGTATTCCAGCAGTAATGTTAAAAAGTTCTATAGGAAAAGTGATCCTTGGAGTGGTAAAATATGTGAGTTTCTTATTTGTATTCTGTCTGAATACCTAATGCCTGTATTAGTATTTACACTAGAGAGTTTTAAAATGGAAACCTCCTTCAAGACTGCGAGGTGTCTTTTTTCCTTGTTTACACAAGTATGTTAGTTCACAGTGGGAGGTGGTATCATTTTGATGAGGAATAATTAAGATAATGCTATTGAGACAAATGTTTCAAATTGACTTTGTAGAACAGAGCCTAATTAACTGTGTATGAAGAGGACGTCAGATATCACATGATTAAATTGTATTCCCTTAGGTTTTGTATTGACTAATGTAACTTCGAAGTAGCTAAGACATAGACTGGTTTTGTGACAGAATAGTGACCTAGAACCTCTTTTGGATAAAAAATAAAATGTTACTGGTGTCCATGTATCTTGATTTTGATGGATTAAAACCACACTCTTAACAGAAGAAAACTTGGAGAAAAACCTATAATGAAAAAAGGACACTTTTTTCAGGACAAAATACAAAACAAAACAAAAAGAAGGGGGAGGGAGGGAGAGCAGTGAGGGCAGTTGGAGACACAACCTCATACTGAGGTATTTGGAAGATTTGAATTCTTTCTTTGTGTCTTTGGGTTCTTTCATGTTTTTTCTTTGAATTAGGAAAAGCAAGAGCTGAGGCAGGAGTTTTCTAACTTTGGAGATGAGTCCTAGTTACTAGGCTTTCTCATCCTGTGGAGGGGTACTTCTCTTTCCTTGTTTAAAATGTCTTGTATGTGAGAATGGTATTTGATTTGGTGTGTCTTGCCCTGCCTTGTTTGTGCGTTTTTTAGCCAGCTCTGCTGCAAAAGTGGAGATTAACTAGTTGCAGTGCAGAGTAAAAGATTGTCTTGGAACACATCAGTCATCTTCATGAGCCCTTTTGGTGATGATGGATTATACGGATGATGATTCTGGGTGTCCTGGGAGGTTAGATGCATTCAGGAAAAGTTCTAAGGCTGCTAATAAAGATCCTCTCAGCATTGCTGTAGGCAGCAAGGACTTTCATATTAATTATTGCCCTAAGATTCTGCTGAAGTTGTCTGCTACTGGTACAGTCTGTTAGGATGCTCAGTCAGTCACAGTAATTGAGTACATCTGTTTACCCATTTTCTAGCACTGTAAGTCTTTGAAACATCTAAGTTTCCTTGCTGATATTTGGCTTGTGGCATTGTACTATAGGTACTGAGGTTTGGGTGCAGAAATGCCTCTTGGCACAAATTGGAGAGTTAATGTTCACATGCCCAAAACTATTCCTTTAAGGTCTGTAACCTTTGGTGCTCTGCCTTTCCTTCTGACATTCTGTGTGTGCATGAGTCAGTCTCCTTGGTCTGATGTCTAGACCTTGGACCTTAGACACCAGGAGACCACAGTGGATACCAAATTACCTTTCTGAATTCCTGATGTGTTAATGCTCTTTACATTGCACTTAATATGGACCAGATGGGTCTGTAAAATGCTTCAGGTACTGCTTTGTAAATACAATGCAATTTGCAGCTTTAATGAAATAATCCAGCCAGATTCAAATTCATTCACATCGGGTCCTTATGCCCCATAAAATTGTTACATACTCATTATCTGTCCCAGCATTTGGGCTAATCATCACTTCTGGCATAGCTGAAGGTATGTGGAAAAGTACATTAGTAAATTTTGTTCATGTACAAGGTGGATCTCTTCTGGTTAAATAAGAAGAGTTTATATGGGTTTCTGAATATATGCTGCCTGCACTTTTTTTATCTGCTGTAATAGAGATGCCCAAAAGCAGAGCCTCCAAACTTCTTGGCTCTGTTACATCCTGTTTGCATCAACCCAGAGCTCAAGGTGTGTTGGTTTTACCCTTCTTCTCATTTTGCTAGCTTAAAATCAGCTCATGTAGTGTGTATCCATCACATCCATATCTGTTTGCATATGGTCATGTTCTATTGTCACTTAAGTGGCAAGTCTGCTTCATGAAGAGCAACGTTGGACCCATTCTCAGCATATGAAGTCTATGCTGCAAGATTAATTTTAATATGCTTATATGTGGGCCTGATAAATCCATTTCCACATTGCCTGGGTATTTATATGTACCCAGCAGATTAGTTGATGAATTGGTACTCTTTATAATTGAACTCTAGGATCTACTTCAGTGGAAAGGATTGTGCTGTATGTGATGACTTGTAGATCCATTGGGATGGAACCCAAACATAGATTTCTAAATGGAATGTAAAGAAGCTTTTTATGAGCCCAGGTAAAATCAGTAGATAGGATATAATTTTATGAAAATACTGGTGCCAGCATGCCTGCCATGATGGCAAGATTAACTTTTCATGAAATATTAAGGTATCTTGGAGAATTCTGGACTTCCAGCATTAAGGGATAAGGTTGTTTTCTAAGTATATCTAAGTAGTTTGCAGAAAGTCTAGTCAGAGAAGGTTCTTTAGGATGTGTAATTTGTATTGCAAAGCAATGAAGATTGTATTTCTTTAAACCTTAATCTGTCTAGGTAAACAATATTGAACTGAAATAAGTGAAACAAAAATTATTGCTAGTCAGATAATGTCTCTAAACATTACAACTTTGCTTTATTGTTTTTCAGTTTATTTTTAAGGTGATATTTTTTAATATTAGCGGCATATACACACCGCAGACCATGTTAGGAGCATCTCAGAGATTTCCCTGAGAATTTGCTAGTCGTTACTGAGCTGCATTTTGAAACTTAATCATGTTATAAGATGTCTCAACTTTCAGGCTTGGAGGCAGAGGGAATAGATAGCCTTTCTTTTGAGTTAAACACATTAAGGAGATTATTACGTTGTTATGCAACGTACACTGATTAAAGAAGTGGCATCTGTCTGGTTCTTTTGTGACAGACTTCATAGGTGAAATTTAGCTTTGTGACTGTATCACTATGTAATGGTCTGCATGTTCTTGTAGGCCATGTTGCTGCTGTGATCCTGGTTTGGGAATGTCTGATGGCTGAAGGTTCCTGTGTTTTTTTTTCTGCTTGGTGTAACTGGAAGATGCATAGTGCAGCTGAAAATAAGCATAGCCCTTTGTGAGAAAGCAGGATGAGTCCTCTGTGTCTAATTTGCAGTATGCTTAAACTATTTCATTTCTGAACTAAGAGGAGGCACGAAGAGGGAGCTCCAAGACTGGCAGCATCCTACTCAGTCTTGCTCTCTTGACAGCAACTCTTTCCTAGCTAAGAAGAGCATGGGCAAGTGCCAGTACTGAGTCATTGACCATGTGTTTAACCACATGGGATTATTCTCTCTAGAGGGTTCCACATATCATAGAATCATAGAATTGGCTGGGTTGGAAGGGACCTCTGAGATCATCAAGTCCAACCCTTGATCCACTACCACTGCAGTTACTAGACCATGGCACTGAGTGCCACATCCAGTCTCTTTTGAAATATCTCCAGGGATGGAGAATCCACTACTTCCCGGGGCAACCCATTCCAATGCCTGATCATATATCATATACCAACAAGTTTGAAAGGAATCATCTTAGCAACGAGAAAACAGGGTGTTTGGGCCTGTACTCAGCTGCCTTTTTGCAATTATCTGGGTGATGACAACAAACATGCACCTCTGGAACATGAACCATGCTTTGCTTCTGTGGCTCAGCCTTGAGTGTCAGCCAAAGCCCCACCATGTACATGTACCTCCAGACTCACTGATGGGTGTACACAGACGGTTATAGGTTGGAACTTTGCAAGTGGTGTCCAGATTTTTTACTGCATTTTAGTGCTGAATTCTGCCAGCAGAACGCTGCCAGCAATTTCAGTGGTTAATTGAATGAGTGGAGGCGAAGAAAGCAACATTCAGTTTCCCATGTAATTCTTCTCCGAAATTCAATTTACTTTTTTTCTTTGCTAATGCTGACACTTAATGACAAACATTTTTGCTCATTTGTTCCTGTGCTCCTGCCAGCCAGGTGGTGAGTGTTTACAGATACAAGAGTTATTATACCTAACTCTTCAGAGCTTTCTGCTTCCTGCATAACTGTTTGCTTCAGGCTGATAAACTTTTTTTGTGTTTTTGTGCTCCTCCCACTGTAAACCTCCCAAAATTGCTTGCTTCCAAATTTCTGTTGAAATTATAGTCACAATTGGAGTGTAGCAAAAGATCACAATGGCTGCATCCAGCCAGAGTGAATATTATTGCTGAATTTGTAACACCTCCAGGTAGGGGGTTGTAATGTAAAAAAATGTGACAGAACTGAAATTGTAACACTTCAAATTATAACCCCCACATCAAAAGCAGAAATTTCTGAATAATTCTGTGAGTGAAGCAGTGTTGAAACACTGATCAGTCCCTTCCCTCCTGCCTAATTTATTCAGAAGTTTTCATCATATCTTTGAGGTCAGGGTACAATATTTTAATTAGAAATTAGGACTAAAATTGGAGAGGCTGAAATGAAAAGACAAGCCTGGTTTGTGTGGCAGTGTACATCCATGGCATGAGGAGAAGGAAGGATGGCAGCTGAAGGTCTCTGGCAGATCTGATCCTACTCTGGCTGAATTTGCCTTTTTCTTTCACTCTCAAATTCCATTGAATGCTGCTGTGATACAAATATCAACTTAGATGAGAACTTCTTCACCATTAATTCTTCATGTTGGTGATTCCTGGCTAGCATGAGTCTTGGCTCAATATGACTTACAAGGCATACATTTGCAAATATAATGAAAATAATAGAATAGTGTCATCGTCTGCTGCAACACTTGCTTAGTATTGTTGACATACTTTTGCTCTGATTCTATTTTCTGAATAACTGATTATGCATATGTATTCAGAGTAAGCACTGTATTTCCAGTGTCATTTGTAAACCTTAAAATTAAAAGGGAGGACATGGTAATGATTTTTTTTCATCCATTTGGCAAAGAAATCTAAACTTGGAAATTTAACTACATCACTAAAAGGTATTTTTTGTTTTGGCAAACCTGTAGAACTGAACATAAAGTTTGTATGTTTTATTAGTTACCATCTATGCAGAATTGTTCCTTTTAAGTGAAAAATAGAAAGCAGTCTAATGGTAATTTATGAAGAAAGGTGAAGGCCACAGTAGAAAAAGGTAGAGTCTTGAGACATCAAATGCCTTTTTTCTTTGCCTCAATCTCCCAGGGATACATTTGAATCACAAAATGAGATCATCAAGTGGTTTCAACAGATAATGCTTGTGATCTCTGCCTGTTACTACTGCTGAAATATTGAGAACAGATCTTTTATCAGTCGTGATACAAGGAGTTCTGAATTAAACTGCTGGTTTCTTTTGTAGAAAACTTAACTATATTTTTTAAGTGGAGATGCTTTTTGAGGGAATGTTATCACAATTAGTGGGTGCCTATGTGAAAATCTCTGATGACTGCAATCTCCTCATTCAAGGACTAGCAAATGCTTTTACAGAAAGTATTTTGACCTGCTCTGACACATGTAGTAAATGGGATAATACACCTCATGGAACACTTTAATGTTCATGAGTGGGAGGTTATCTGCACTGGTGTATTGATACGTGCCCTCCATTTCTCAGTGAAATGAATTGCATGTCCTGGTGTCCTGACAGCAGAGAGATCATGGTGGTTGTCCTAGATATTGAGCTAAATGTTGGAGACCATATGTGCCACCAACAGAGAAGGCTAAGAGTTACACATACAATATCCAATTGAAATTAGATTACATGTAATTGTGCTTTTTAAGTATGAGATATGCATGAGATATGCACTGTCTGAAATGCAGCTATTAAGGTACAGATTTTGAACCTAACCACTTTTTTTTTTTTTTTTTTTTTTTCCATGAATGTGTTCAGGAGATACAGTTAGAACATGCAAAACAAGCTTTTGTCCAGAGAGACAATGCTCAGTCTGGAAGAGTCACAGCTATGGACTTCAGGGACATTATGGTCACTATCCGGCCACACATGCTGACACCATTTGTAGAAGAATGTCTCGTAGCTGTAAGTAGTTCTGGTATCCCAACTGGGAATGTATTGGCCTACAGATTTGGGATCCTTTTATGTATGCCTCAGTGACTATCTGTGGCACATAGTCCAGTTTGTAGATGTATATATTTAAGTTTAGTAGTTATTAGGTACACATATGAAAGCTAATCCATATTGCAGAATATGTGTCCTCTATGTTTTTGGTCTCCTGAGACAAATGATAAAGCAGAAAGATGGACCTTTTTAATGGCCTACAAATGTAGAGTTTGTATTGACTATTTTGAGTCATTCCATCACAGCAGACTGTGTCAAATATGTCAAAATACTGTTGCATCCCACTTAGGAAGTCATCTTCAAAGGACTAAATTCTAAGCTCCTCAATTGGAAGGTCCCACGTGTCATTTCCCAAGCTCCTGGGATGGTACATCACACAAGGACACTCAGTGTATGTTAACTGATAATTGTTATACTTGAGTGTACACATTTTTTTTTCATTTTGAAGTGCATAAACCAAATTAAATATTACAATTCTGCAATTTCATTGAAGAAAAAAAAAAGGGGGACACTTGCTTTGACCACAGTTTTCGATATTGGAAATTTGTAGCAGCCCTTTCCAAGTAACCCAAAGTCTGGCACTGTCCAGGTTTAAAGAAATCTGTTCTGCTTTGATTTTGGAGGGACAGTTCCACGAAGTTGTCTGAAGTGATGAGAAGGGCAAGCCCTGTACAGAATATTGAGAGAAGCATACATTAAAAAGGAAAGCCAGAAGACTGACAGTGAGATCTGATTCATCCTTGATTCTCTCCCCAGTCTTGTTACCAGCTTTCCTGGATCATATACTGTCTTGTAAAACATAAGATTTTTGATTCTTCCTCAAGGTCAATTAAATTTTGGCAAGCTTATGCACTGTTTTCAGAAATTTACTTTATCACTGATCTCCTACTTCAAATAGAGAGTTGATCCAGTAACTTTTTCTATGTACAGACTCAATACCACTTTAAAATACAGATTTAGGCTCAGTTCTCATTGAATGAATAACTGTTTGAACCTTACTGTTCCCATTTTGTTTGACTGCCTGACATAAGCCTGAGAGCTTAATGCTGATTTTCCATGACTTGAAATGCCTCTGAATTTAAATGTTTCAGTTGACCTTTTTCAGAATGTTTTGATTTTGTTGAAATCTTCTGTATAGTAATATACTTTAAATGTAGAAGTAGATTTTCTCATTACTAGAAATAAGCTAACTTATGAAACATTTCCAACTGAAGCAGTACTGAAACTTGAACTTTGTAAATTACTACTGGTTATGTTGTTATAATCCTGCATATGTATTTGTTTAGGTTTGGAGGGTGGGGAGGGTTTTACATTCTGGTCATGATTAGTTTCAGTAACATAAGGATCTTTCATAGTTTTCTTTATTTTTGTGGGTTTTTTAAAAAAGCAACCCTTTGCTACTGTTGCTCTTGTAAAATAATATTGTTTGAAAACTTTTATTTCAAGATTTTTCTTAGCATTATAACTGTCTCCTTTCTCTTTTCTTTTTTTACTGTCTCTAGGCTGCTGGAGGTACTACTTCCCATCAGGTCAGCTTTTCCTATTTTAATGGTTTTAATTCTCTTCTTAACAACATGGAGCTCATTAGAAAGATCTACAGTACTCTGGCTGGAAACAGAAAAGATGTGGAAGTCACTAAGGGTTGGTAGATATGTTTGCAGTCTGGAAGTTTCCTTGGGCATTTGGTTGGGGCATGTGGAGGGAGAGACCTCATCTGTATGCTTTTAAATCAAGGGGAGGGGGTGAAAGCCTCCCTCACCAGCATTCCTTGGTACACCAGTCAGTTTTCTGTACTCCTGCTGGAGTCCACCCTCCAGGTTTTTCATTTTATTTCAATCAGAAAAAGGTCCTAGTAAACTGAGGGTGGGGGCAGGGTGAGGAAAGCATGTAAAGATACTTAAAAGTTTAAAAAACTTCCTAGGACTCCTGCCAAATTGGCAGCCTATTAAAGTGACCTTCAAGGGTAGTTGAAGAATTCCATAAACTTGTATTGGCGGCACAGTAAGCTGATCTACAAGCTTGGAACAAGATGTTATCTGCTGTATCTAACCACTTTTATAGAGAATTCCCTGTGCAACGCCAGAGTTTCATTAATGTGGCCTACTGGGACTATGCATGAAAGGCTCCACATCTCTTGACTCGTGGGTTTTCTTTCTGTTTGTGTTTTATTTTATTTTTTTCTCTCTGACCCGCAACTGATTGATACCGTATGTCAAATATCCGAAATACTGCTGATAGTGCTAAGCCTTAAGACCAGAGAGTTGAACTTACTTATATGAAGGGTAGAGTGGTTAAAAGATACAGTTATGTAGAGGCATCTTGGTGGGTCACTCTTAGTCTCTTTCTCCCCCATCAGCATCTTTTACTTATACTAAAATATAAAGCATCTCTGGGGTGTTCTGGATTATTTGTTCTGGTTTGATTAGATTTTATTTTCTATATTTTTATTGTGTTGCAGAGGAGTTTGTGCTGGCAGCTCAGAGATTTGGTCAGGTTACACCTATGGAAGTTGACATCTTGTTTCAGTTAGCAGATCTGTATGAGCCACGGGGGTAAGTAGAGAATTATCTATCCCTCTCCTGTTCCTTTCCTTCTGCTCCTTCTTGGAAGGAGTGGAAGGTGGTTTTGGGGAATATGAACAGTTTAGATGTCATGTGTTAGGTAACTTCTTGTGATCTGAAGTCCCATCTCTAAGGCAACTCATAAGCTAAATTAATTTCCTTAGGCGCATGACGTTAGCTGATATTGAAAGAATTGCACCTCTGGAGGAAGGGACCTTGCCCTACAACCTGGCTGAGGCTCAGAGGCAGGTAAGAGAATCCAGTATGATGCTATGATCTGTTTCCAGTGCCAGGTAGATAGGTAGCCATCCTCCTCCTGTGTTGCCAGCTAAGCTGCTTTTCCCTTGTGCCCTGTATCTGGGAGGAATACCTTCTTGTTAGAATTTTTAACCTGTGTCATGTCCTCTCCATCTCTTCTCTGTGCCTATTTCTCTTGTACTGCATTTTGACAGGTTAAATGTAATTTACTTTGGAAAAATAAAATAAATATGAGTGTAATCCAGCCATTCAGTAAATATTAGGTGTACACATAATTAAAGTGCTTATGTTTTGTGATTCTGTTGCTTTCTGTTCTTTCTAATGAGGAAAGAAGCTTGCTACTTCAAATTTGCCTATTAAATGGCAGCCCCTTGTTTTGAACACATGTGCAAGTTCCTGGCTTCAGAGTATTCTCTGCTGTGCCTTGTGCTCTGCTCTCTCTTAAAATAGGAGAGATTATGTTTAGCATACCATTGCAGTTTCAGTAAAAGCAGTAATATTCCCTTCATTTCCAAAAGCTAAAGGATATTGACTTTCAGTGGTATAACAGAAAATGAACTTTTGTTGTGTCTGAGGCAAGAAGAAATAGGAGTGTTCTTTAAATGTCAAACTTACTGATTTTTTTAACTTTCATATTATTTTAGCATATCTTAACTTTTTTATTGACACCAGTTTCTATACAGATGGATTTCAAACTAACCCTCTGTTTCTGTCTTTCTCTGCCTCTATTTTAAGGCAGCCTTAACTCTGTGTCTTGTGGGACTAAGGGGTTTTTGTTGGGTTTTTTTCCTGCTCTGGGTCTGTGCAGAGACGCCAGTTTGACCACAATGAGTTGGTGCAGGCTACATTTTTAGGACTACCAGGCCATAAGCCAGGCCTCTGTGTGTGTGTGTGTGTACACATGTGTCTCCTTTGCTTCTCTTTCTTCTTCTCCTCCTTCTCCTACATGTGAACACCCCCACCACTCTTCCAAGACAGTATCTAGGGTGGAGGCTTTCTGTTTGTTTGAGCAGTGACTAAATGTTGACTGTGCTGGGATGAACTCAAACAAGCTGTCTCCCAAAATCTCACCATCTATTCCTAGAAGACTCCTAAAGGAGTTAAAACTGTTTTTGTTGGACTGAATATCAAGTAACCTAAGTTACAATAGGTGGCAGTAAAATGTAGCCAAAAAATGTGGGGCTGAAAGTATCAGCTGCTTCAGTTTTTGTTCTGGGGTCACTGCCTTTGCTTATATGATATATATCATTTTAAGAGGGTAGGACATATGAACCTGTTTAAATCTTACCATTTCTTCTTAATATGCATCCTACCTTTTAATTTTTCCATCCAATTCCTTTTTAATGTGAACTGCTTGATGACTGAAAAGATTATCAGCTACATGGATACCTTCAATTTATTTTCTAGCCAATTCCAACCACATTAGTATATTAGCTAAAACCTAAACACATTTTCAGGAAAGAAATATTCATATTTTTATTTTTCCTTTTACTTGTGGTATCCTAAAAAAATAAAAAGTGTTACAGAGAGCATTTTTGTAAAATTTAAATCTGGAGCACTTCTGAAATTTATTTTTCATTGGGTTGAATCTAGCACTTGTAGACTAAGCAAAATTAAATTGTGGGGTTGCTTTATGAAATTTTCTTTGGCTAATATGTATGAACAATGCTTGCATATTTGTTTTGATAGACTGACAAGTTATAGGTATCCCTGGTTTTGGCAACAGTAGAAAGAAATCCTGAACTGGAGTTGATTTTAGTTGTAGAAAATGAATTACTCAAGGGGGAGCATGTGTGTCCTCATATGCACATTTGGATCATTGATTTGGGAGCTGTATAATTTTGGTCTAGTTTCAGACTTTCTTTTTTTTTGCTATGCCAATCTGAAGAGGCTACATTATATGGCACTTTGAAGTCAGTGGAAAGGCAGTAATAATTAAAAACAAAATCATCAGTGTCTTGTAGGATTTTCTCCTGGTATCTTTATACTTAACATCTGTCTGATTGTGAGATATTCTCTCCTGAAATACGAAGTTCTACTTATTTTTCTTGCTTTTCCTTTTGTTTTAAATCCTTTCTTGACAGAAAGCTCCGGGCGATGTGTCTCGACCTGTTCTCATCCAGATTGCAGAATCAGCGTACAGGTTTGCCCTTGGTTCAGTTGCTGGAGGTTAGTCATGGCTGAGCAGAAGAATATTCATCTTCACTGTTTGGGGTTTTTCTTCTTTTTGTCTGCCTTTCATTTAAGTGTGGAAGGCTTCTCAGTCCTTCCCTTGAAGCTGTGTCTAGGGGATGGGATGACTCTAATAAGCTGGAAGGGGAGAGGTCATCTGGTCAATGAGAGGTTAGGAATTTATGAGCCATTGGAGTTTGCAGGTGGTGTTGCTATCTGATTTGTCACTAAACCAGTTTCAGAAGAACCAGATCAATAATGAGGTAGAGCCAGGAAAGACTTTTTGGTTAAAACTGTGGCAGGTAGTTTAATGTATCCAGAATATAATATGTAGAAAGAAAAAAGATGCAATTGGTATTTGAGATATAAATATGGAAGATGGAGGTTGCACTGAAACACAGCAAATGCAAAATCATGCTTTCTTATTAACTCATTTTTATTTGCAGCTGTTGGAGCCACTGCAGTCTACCCAATTGATTTGGTAAAAACTCGCATGCAAAACCAGCGCTCTACAGGGTCTTTTGTGGGAGAACTTATGTATAAAAACAGCTTTGATTGCTTCAAGAAAGTGCTACGTTATGAAGGTTTCTTTGGGCTTTATAGAGGTAAGTTTAAAAGGTGGCATATACTGTTAAAATTCTTCTAAGAGTTCAGTGAAGCTCTGGATTTTTAAACCTATTTTGTTAAGATTTCAGTTTTTCTTGGTTTGTGCTTTTGCTTCTATTCTGTAGTTTTGTAGACTTTTTGATAATTATAACCTCATTATAATGAGAATATTTCTGTAGGACCTTTCTGTACTTTCCTTCCCTATCTGCAATAGGCAAGAATAGTGGTTTCCTACAGCAAAAAATATACTGTTAGTAAATTTTTTGTTTCCTTAGCAATCCTTAGTATCAAGATTATTTTGTGCTGTTTGCTAGAAGTTAGATGATCAGGTTTGGGGTTTTTGATTCAGTGTCCTTTATTACCTGTTTTCTTTCTATTTTAAAAAATAATAAAAAAGTAAAAAAGTAAATAATAAATAATAAATAATAATAAATAAATAAAGTAAATAAATAATAATAAAAAAGTAAAAAATTGAGAAAATACAGCCTTTTGTTATTATCCAGACCTTCTTTTGTGACAGAAATGTTTCTCTGAGCCATTTGAATGTGGTTCACTAACCACTTGAAATAGTAATCTTTATCAGGTTTTATTTATACATCTTCTTAACTTGTCACTGTTGAGTCAGCCAGAGAGATTTGCTGGGTTTCAACCCACTTAATTTTATATGCATAAGCAATGCACCCAGCTTATGAAGTTAAATGTTCCAAACTCCCTTTGTAGTCAACAAAGAGAGCTCCGAAAGCTCATTTTCTGTGTTCAGGATGTACTTTAGGTAAGTGCCTGCAGTGAGATGATGGCTTATTTTTTATTTTTTCCTTGTCCTAGTTATAGCACCTATGCTGCAAGTTCAGGTAATGCAGTTGTCATAAAGAATCATGAACTTAAGGAGATGGCAATTCTTCTCTGTCACAGAGATAGAGAAAATTATATTTCTGGTATCCCAATTACTAAGATCTCTTACCCCCTCTGCCAAATTCACTGGGGAGGACTTGAAACTTATGCTATTTATTGCATGTTTCACAAGCTTACTTAGAAACATATTTTAACTTTTGAAAGTAGGAATATTGTAATGACAGAAATTAATTGCTCGAAGCAGTTGAGTCATGAATGAAGAGCTGAGGATTTCAGAAAGATGCTGTTATGATCTGGCATAGCTAAATGCACCCGGAAAAAACCTGAACCATTTATAGGACAGTGTGTGAAACGATGTTAAAAGTAAGTGTGTGATACATGTGAGCTCTTTAACATGTGAGCTGAGTTACTGGAGGATGGCTAAACAACTCCTCCCAGAATACAGACTTTTAAAATTGTTTCAGCACAATTGGAGATGGGGAACTTGTTATTATTGACTGAGTTTGAGGCAATTTTTCCTTTAGGCCTGCTAATTAAATAAAGAGTTTTTATATGGTTTCTATTTTATAAGAATTTATAGCACTGAATCATTAAAGGTCCTAGTTACTGACTAAAGAACAGAATATGTTCCCTGCAAATATATGTATGTTTTCAGGTTCCTGAAAGAATAAATATGCAGAATTCCACTACTACCTGCTTCTGTCTTGTTGAAACCCTGAAGTGTGGTGATTTTTCACCTATAAAAAAAAAAACAACACAGAAATGTCATAAATACATAATCTTAAGTCCATTTGCTTGTTGTGGTTCTAGAGTTATTTTTTGATTGCCAAATAAGAGGAACTTCAGGAACTTTCATCAGTATAACTTGTCTTTCCATTCCCCACCCTCTTTACTACTTTTTCAGGCTTTCAAGGAGTACCAAGTAGTGAAATCTCAAGAGAGCTTAACTTCTAAACCCAGAACAGTAATCTCATTTCTGGATTAAAAAGTAGGAGTTGTATGGCGGCAAAGAACACCATCATTTCAGAGGCAAATTGAGACCTGTGTTTGTCTGTTTAAATGGCACTGTGATTTAACATATCTTTTGGAAGAGTCAGAGAGAAAAAACTTAAAAATGTGGACCTTCCTCTGTATATTTCTTTAAATTTGGAGTGTAGCTTAATTTCTGAGGAAATCAAGAGGAAGTTGAGTAACTGAGTGCAGAATGAAGGTGTCCAGTTGTGCTTGAGAGGAGAAGAATGTGAAGGGAACGTTTTGTAGATTAGTATACTCACTCAGTTCAATGCAGTAAAGTTACAGCAAGAATCACCTTGTTCTACTCTTAGATACTACACTAGGAATGACAGAGTACATTACTTTTTGCTGCTCATTGGTGACTAGTGTTCTTTCTTACTCTGTGGTAGGTTCAGAATTAAGTAAATGTGTGATTTTTTTTTCCCCCACTGGAGGAGGGAGTAGTCATTGGTAGAGTTCTTCTGCTTAGCTGAATAGAGATGCAAAACCTTTTTAAAAAATTATCCTAGAAAGACTTGGAGCAGTGGTCTCTTGGTCATTCTGCACTGCAAGGAAGCAAGCATGGATTATAAACTCTGCACTCAATCATTTCACATGATATTTTTAATGCAAGGAGTGTATTTCCATCTGGTGAAGTGAACTGATTTTTCTTTTTGTATCATTTTATTCCAAACTTGAAAGGGGCAAACCTACCATATTCTAAACCACCATCTCAGATAAGGATAAATTACACCATCTTGTGGATATAAAGAGAGCACTAAATTTTATTTAATGTGAATTTGGTTCTAAGGATAATCAGTGTTTCCACGGAGAAGATACCTTGATTTTAAAAATCTCCAATCATGATATAAAGCTCTGTAGAATGTTTGTAATATACATTATTTGAATGCTGTGTTAGATTCAGTTTAAGACTGAACATCTGAGATAAATTTTTCATGTCTCTTTCTCAGCATGGCTGAAAAGAATACTCATGTATCTATAATTTACTGTTGTGTCTACATTTATACTGAAATACCTGTTTAGAAACTCACAAGTGTGTGTGTATGTGTGTGTGTGTGTATATATATATGTGTGTGTGTATATATATATATATGCATGCAAACACAAGAACATTTTGGAAGCAGAAATTTGTCAACATCTCTTCCAACTACTGAGGTCACCTCTATTTCTTAACATCATTTGAATCAGAAGTCCACCTGGTGAGTCACAGAATGCTTCACAGTGTTAGGTAGAGCATGTGGTGGAAATTACTTCACCTAGACTTGATACCAATTCTATGGGAGATTTAAGTACCAGAGATAAAAATGTAGCTTATGAAAGTGTTGAGTAGCCATACTGTTAATGCTGCTTCTCTTAGAGGATGGAAAAGGCAGGAAGTGCTGCAGAAGACTCTTGATCTGTGATCATTAAATAACATTTTTGTTTCGTTTCTTCTAATAGTGGTTGTAGCACTGTAGCGACTCCAGATGCCTTTTGATCTTAGATTTTAGTAATCCAAATTCCTCATTATTAGTGGACTCTCATACTAATGATACATTACCATGACAGAAGCTTTCCTCTGGAAGTATGTAATAAAGTACCATTTTTGTAGAATGGAAGTACAAGCCTACTCCTGCCCCAGAGTTCTACCAGAGCACAAAATTTTGACAAAATACCCCATCTCCAGTCTGAGGAAGCAGTGCTTGAATGGTACTGGTCATTAATTGTGTAATTTATTGTGTGAATTGTGTAACAGAAAAAAATTGGCAGTATTCTCTTACCAGCTTTCTTTCAGATGTCCAAATGATTTCAAATATTTTAGCTAGACAACAACTCCTTCCATCAGTGGGTTTTTCATATATGAAAGGAAAAGAAGGTCTGTTATACAGTGTGAAGCTGAAGTTTCTCTGTTAGACATCTGAAAAAAATACTTTGGCCAAGAAACTTTTTTTTTTTTTTTTTTTACTTGTTGCCATCACCACAGATGGGCTGGATGAGCTACTGTATGTATATTCATAATGTATTTAGACTGCTTTCAGGAAGTAACTTGTATAATGTTGCCAACTCTGAATGCAGCTCTCGGTGCTCTTTCTCACAATTATCTTCCCCTTCCCACAGAGTCCTATTATGATCATGTGTGAAATATGAAGGGGTACATGGTAATTGCTACCAAAGAGCCTTGGATATATAAAAAACGTGTTGAATAACATGTGTGCTTTTGTACACTATACTAGGAGGCTGTGCAAAATGTTAATCTTTGGTGTTCCAAGAGGCATACATTTTTAAGACAGTCAAACATTGCTAAGCCTCTCCTCCATCTGTATGTGTCATATTGCTGATCTGCTAATGCATAGTAACACTGCAAAGTTCCTGGTGTGTCAGAATAACCCCAACAGAAAAGTGACATTTTCTTACGTCTCCCTTGATGTGCTTCCTTTCTTCCAAAACTTACCATCTTTATCATGTTCAGAAATCTTTCAGCAATGTTTCAAAGCTCCCATCACAAGGATAAAGAAAAGATAATGTGGTTTTGATAGTCATAATGTATAAAATGCACAGGTAACACATATAGATGTCTTCATTACATATGTATGAGGGCAAACAGTCCTTCTACCATTGAATTACCTTCATAATTTTAAAATTAATGATCTCTAGGTTCTTTTGGAATTACATATATGCCTGTGGACCTGCTCTAATTCTACTGGATTAGTTTTAGGATCAGACAGTGTTCTTGCTAAGTAAATGGGATGGGGTTTTTTATCTGAGGGTACAAATTCATTAGACATAATGTCTGTACAAAGCCACATGTCCTGTAGCAAGATGAAAATATTGTATCAGTTACAAGGATAATTTTGACTATATAAGGCTAAAAATGAAAAATTCTGTTCATTGTATATCCTTATGTTTTCTTCATAGTGCTGCAGAAAATGTAGTATTTAATAAAACATTGTCTTAATGTTTTTTCACTGAAGTCTGTATTCATACATGAATATGAATTCTGGATTCTATGTGAATGAAACTGTCTTAAGAAAGTTCAAATTTTTAAATTTAACTTGCATTACACTTTTTTTTTTTGAAACCATATATGAACTTCATGTTACTTTATTCTTTTGTTTAAACATTCAGTCATATGATTATAATTTTACATAGTTGTTGGGCAAATGGTATGAATGTCTGTACATCAGCAGTATATGCAATTAATTATTCTTTTTGACACTTGAAAAGCAGTGCTAATACAAGTCCAAATTGTAAAGACATCAGTATATAAATATGGCTGGCCTGCCTGCTTCTACAAGCCAAATGCTCTTCTTCAACATAATTTCCTTATTAAGAGCATCAGTAGTTACAAGTGAGGCTGTTATATTGTAGCAGGGTGTAAGAAAACACTAACCAAGTGCACATACATTTTTCTCTTCATTATTCTGATGTTTATCTCTTTGGAAAAATGCATTTTAGCAAGTTGCTAGCTTCTACAGAAGGTACCTCAACTGCTGTCTTTTACCCCAGAAAGGAAACAGCGTGGAGGTGAAAACATCAGAGTTTGTTAAAAGTACCAAAAGGTGCTGCCTGAGGTAGTAAAACAAAGGGGGTTTGGGTGATTTTCTCACAGTCTGAATGGTGTCCTAATGGTCTTATGCTGATGAACGCTTGCAACACCATTCTAGCCCCAGGCTTACTTGGTAAGCTTTGGGTATTTATAGATTGTATCATCCAAAGATTTACAAAATATCAACCATTCACTTGAAGCAAGTGAAGCCCGCAGCCAGAGATTCCCACTTCCAGTTCTGTAGCACATCACTTCTAACAAAATAAAATAGGAAATTCCATACCTGGGAAGAAAGTGTAAGTTCCTTTGTTTTAAAAACAGGTGAGTTAGTTAGGCAAAGAGCTCAAGAATGCAGTCATACGTGTTTGAATGTTTTGCATTATTTCGATTCCTATCCCCTTGGGTCCTGCCATTTAATGTCTTTTTTTTTTTTTTTTTTTTTTTTCCCTCTTCCCAGAGAAAGACACTTCATTTGTTGTTTTGAAGCTGATACACTGTAACTCTCAGAAAGTTATTAGAAAGTCTTCATTTTTGTGTGAAATAAATGTTAGTTTAGGACAGAGTATTGAAACATAGTTGGCAAATCTGTATTAATCTTTAAGAGTAAAGTGAGCTAATATCATGGATTTAAAGAAGCTAAAGAAACAAGTTTGTATAGGCAGGGACAGAACTTGAAGTGATATCACAAAGTTTGTTTGAAAAATGGAATGTTTAAGTACTCTCATTAAATATAATAACACAAAATTGCTGTAAAAATTACCCATTTTGAGGTGGTAATCTGTGCATATATTTGTTGATTTGTTTAGTTAATACCAAGTTACTCAATGATGCATTGAATTCTGTTTCCATGTTACAGGTCTGCTACCACAACTGTTAGGAGTAGCACCAGAGAAGGCCATAAAACTTACTGTAAGTTTGCAAATTGATTGTTTTCACATTTCTCCACGTTGTAAAGTCCATCAAATTACAGTTAGTGCCTTAAGGATTTTTATCCTTAATGTGTCAGCAACATGGTAGAGTGCATTCCATCATTTTAGCGTGATTACAAGAGGCACAGAGCAACTGTTAGTACCTGACTCGTGAACATTACAAGTGGTGTACAAGTCACGTGCAGATATTTATATGTCTCTTTGAAGTATCTTACTGAAAACTTTTTTTTTGGACTTGCTCCAAAATATTACAAGCTTATTGAGCTTGTTCAGCTCATCAGCTTGTTTGTAGAGTAGTGGAGGTCTTTGGTTTCACTACTTAGCAAAAATGAGTAATTATTTGTTAGGCTTGGAGGGCTTTTGGTTTTTTATCACCACGTGGTTCCTGTGTATTTAATTCTAGCAGAACAGGAGATAATATGAGAACATAGTGAAGTGTTGGTAAGAAAGGAACTTTTTTGCATGTGTTATTTTTCCTAAATGTTTTACTTCTATACTTGTGTTGTTTCATGAATGATTTAAGGCATTGAAGAATTTCTTACTATAACCCAAACTTAAATGTGTTGGTTATTTACCAATAGGCTAGTATTCACCAAGTCTAGTAACATGCATTTTAACAAAAGAAAGTTATTTAATACTGTTAATTTAATTACTATTGTGTTAAAACTTACTGTTGAAAATTCTGATACTAATTTGAAATTATATTTAAATTTGTATATATAGCAAGCATTTCTAAAATCTTAATTATTTTATAATTATTTTTCAGATTATTATTTTATTTTGTGATTGTCATACCTTTTCGCTAATGAATTAGTCTGCAGATCTTCATTATAAAGAAAAACATAGCAAACTTGTCAGTATTTCATGTAAAATCTAAGATATGCTTGGTATCTGCTAGCTTGGCAGCTTCATGGATGTATTTGCATTTTCAATATACAGAATTTGCAGCTGGTGAGTGTTTTCCCCAACCTTTTAATTTACCAGTTTCCATAACTGTTTTTAAGGTTAATGATTTTGTGAGAGATAAGTTTACGGCTAAAGATGGCTCTGTCCCGCTGGCTGCAGAAATTCTTGCTGGTGGCTGTGTAAGTATCTTTAATTTCCTTCATATGAGATTGATGAAAGTGCAGTACGTAAGAGTAATTGTGTGGTCTAAGGCTTCTCTTCAACCACAGATCTGGTTCAAGAGCAGACTCGACTGCAGCATCTCAGTTCTTTCCTAGATAGGAGCCCTTCTTGATGAAAGGGTAAATGTTCCTGTGCATCGTGCCTTTTAACTGTGCTGTATAATTCTCACAGCTTAGAGTTTGTTTCTCTAATAAAGAATGTGTCTTTATTCATGTTGGCTGTAGCTTATGGCCTAAAGAGGATTCATGTTAACCTTTCCAGAAGTTAATAATCAGTTACTACTTTGTGGCACCCACTCTGCCACGTCACTTTTTTCCCTGATGTGTTACTGCGCCCACTAATTTTTGCTTTCTGCAGTGATACTGGCTTTTTGAAATGGCAAAAACTACTCATGCTTCTTTGAGTTCATAGCAGACGTAGGCTGTGTAATGTTAACTCAGTACATAATGCATTCCTGAATGTAGGCTGTATTTAAAACCCACTAAGTTTTAGAGAGTGTTTTGCTTGCTCAAAGTTGTATCTTAATGAACAACTGGTGTGTTACTGGGTAAATGATAATACTTCACGGTTTGATCTAGTTCTGCCTGTTCATATTACAGCTGACTTGATCTGGTGTATTGATTTTGCTCAAGCAAAAGTAAATACTTTAGGTAAAATGAATAGTTCTTCAAAGACCAGTGCACTTTACAGATAAAGAACAGTGTTTATTTAAACTGGCTTTGATCACTGGGGCAGAGCAATGTTGGTATATTTTCAATCTATCTTTGTTTCTGCTGTCATAAGACAGATGAGGTCACATTTTCAAGCAGCTTCTACCTGTGTCGAGAACTACAGTGAGCAGCAACTTAAAAACAAATGCTTGTGTCTTAACCTCAGTGGGTGCAAAGGCTTGTTCTGTGTGTGCTTCCAGGGAGCACTATGATTACCTGAGCCTCAGGGTGCAGTGGCTCTGCTGCAGTTGCACTGCAGGCTGAGAACCGGCCCTGGCTTTCTGTAATTCTCGGGAGATGGGGCAGGATTTGGCTGCTGTCTCACTGCTCCTTCTGTTTGATCACTGACCTGTTGTAGACTGCCAGGTAGGATCCCCTTGTTCTGTAACTTTAGGAGCATTCAGAGGAGAAAAGAAGAAGGGGAGGGAGAGAAGAATGTGGGTCGCTTAAGTCCTAAATAAAAAGCATGCTGTAAGTGAAGGAAAAATGCAATAAAGGGCTTGGAGAATAAAAAGTATTTGCCCCTTACACTTGTAAAATGTATATGAACATAGCAGCCATGGAGAATTCATCAAAATTTTCATTTAAAATGTCATTTGATCTAGAGTTTTTATTTTTACAGACTGCTGTGGATTTTTTAATGCAGTACAAAAAGCACTCTTTACAGAGATCTGTCATTCATGAGAATGCTGCAGCAAGCTTATTGCCAGTAGCTCATTGTAAACTAAGGATCTGCTTTAAGAGAGAGAGGTGGTTTGAGACGTATTTTAAACGTGCTGTAAATGTTGGGTTGTCCTATTTGGTATTTGAAATGTATGTTAACAGTGAGATGCTGCATAAAATTGTAGCAGTAGACGTGCGGTGGCAGAATGCCCTGAGTTTTGTTTTAACTGGAGTGCTCCACTTAAGGGCATAGTCTAGTGCCAGGTAGATAGGCTGCAACTTGTCTTTTCTGCAGGTGGTCTTTGGTTGTTTTTTATTTTTTTATAATTTTAAACCCAATTCAGACTAGGAACAGAGACTCTCATTACAAACGGTGCCTAGTTTTTTGGCATTAATTTTTCTCTCATGGTGTGAATAAATGCATAAAGTAAGAGATGCCAAAGACAGGCTTTTTTCTTTAGCTTTGAGT
The DNA here is from genome assembly GCF_003957555.1 of Calypte anna. Taxonomy (NCBI): domain Eukaryota; kingdom Metazoa; phylum Chordata; class Aves; order Apodiformes; family Trochilidae; genus Calypte; species Calypte anna. The sequence continues at coordinate 25,351,289 of NC_044245.1, read as the reverse complement.
GTTGCATTGGCCTAACTTTTTGTCTCCGTTTAAGCCAACATGAAACGTGTGATTTCAGGGTGGAAACAGTGGTTGAATGCTTTTGAAAAATTTCAGTCTAGGATTTTTACCTCATTTCACAATGTTGTAATCACTTATGTGGGAGGCAGAAAGACAGGTGAGCGTGATGTGTTAGAGTCTTAAAAAGGGGCAGCCAACTAAGATGAATTTTATAAAAGACACTTGCCCTGTCACCTTTCCACTCTCCACATCTAATTCTCAGCTGTGGCTGTGTTACAAACACAGTTGTTAATTTTTCCTCCTTCTGTGCTTGTTTCGCAGTTGCTTATGCAAGGGCTGGGTGCTGGGATATGTGCTGGATTTTAGTGTTTTAAATACCAGCCCTATGAGTACAGTAACAGCATTAATATCTAAGAAAGGGAGGACCAAGAAGACACTTGGATGGTTTGGGTTGTTCAGTAACACAGAGAAATTTGAAGGGGTCAGTATCACCTGAGCAGCTCCACTCCACTGTTTGCCCAACCACTGCCAAGCATTGACTTTTAAGTCCCCAAGGAGTTCACTTTGCATCATAATTACTGAGAATTAGTACACATGGCTGACTTTTTGCACTTGTAACTAAAGCTGATTGTTTCATTGAACAGGTCTTTTTCTGTTTTATAAACTGTTTTCTCTCCTTAAAGAAAAAAAAAAAAAAGAAAAGAAGAAAATAGATCTTTTACTTCATGACCTCGTGGCACTTAGTTCAGTTAACAGCCTGTTCCATAGCTTTTTATTACGTGTAGATAAAAGTGATAGGTTGGTTGATATTTTTTTGAGACCCCTAAGAATATAATTAAAAGTATAACCCTTGTATTTTTTTTACAGAATCTGTTATGTAAAATGTGAACTCCAAATTTCAAACTCCTTTGTAAGACATTCTTCCTGTGATATTTGTTACCCATAAAAATATACTTCCAGATTTGCACAGTGCTTGATGCCCACCATGAAGTCTGATCTCTGCTGTGCATTTAGGACTCTTCATCACTCATGTGAATCCCTTACCATTATTAGACCAGTACAAAGCTTCTGTTCCAAGACATAGTGTAGTGATACTGCAGAGCTACAATCTGCTGAGCATCTAAACCACAAATCTGGCTTACCCTCCTTGAATGAAAAAGTGCACAAATATGCTAAGTTCTATTTCTGTTAATCCTGTAACTTACATTTAAGGATTCTTTACTACAAGTATGATCTTGGGTAAGCTGTAAGTACCTCTTGCCTTTTTTTTTTTTTTTTTTTTTTAAAGTGGCAGTAATCCTGAAGTCCCTGTCAGGTTTATTCACGGTCTTTCAATTTATTTTACATTTTAAATACAAAGTAATTATTACTCACGCTGAGTTTAGCTACTTGCTTCTTTGAAACATAATTCACTTAAAAGCTTCTGTTAAAGGTAGCCTGAATTTTTGGATCCATCACTGGTCATTATTCTTATTTTTTGAGTTATATTGCTCAATTGAAAACTCCATGAAAGTGGTATAATTATTATTTGGGGGAGCTTGAGGTGTTGCCTTTAGCACTAAGCTTATAAGCAAGACAGTAATTTTGCTTAGTTCCTTAAATAAAGCATTTCCACATTTTATTGAAATTTCACATTGTGTGGCTGGAAGTAGCCAGGAAAGAGATACAAAGATGCAAAATAGTCATCATGAAGCACATAGAAAATAGTAAAAAAAAAGAGAAGTATTACAGCATCACAAAAGATAGCTACATGTGTTGCCTTGTCTGCATATAATTGTACAATTATATAGATAAACCAGAGGTTTAATTTTCAGCTAGAATAAACATTTTGCTTTCTTAACTTTCCTTCTGCTCTCCCTCTTCCGAGCGCACGCAGTCTTTTCCTTCCCAGCTACTCAGTGTGTGCTCACTATTAGCCAGTTTAAATCATGTAGCACAGTAAAATTACAGACCCCATACAGATCTGCTTTTATTTAAGTTGTCAAGACAATCTTAGGCATATTTCTAGAGGCTTTATAGTAATCATAATAAAGTTAAAACATATTGGACCTGCTTGGACAACCTCAGCTCTGCTATGGAACATAAAAATTAGATATGCTTAAGATGCAGTCATCTAGAAAGTGCAAAATCCTGTCCAGAATTATTTTTTTTAAGGGAATATGATGTGAAATTCCAGATGAATTGTCCCAAATAACTGATCCAGTGCAAATAGTTTTATTAAGCTACTTACATCATTTATTTTATGTTTGAGTGTAATAAAGAAAAATCCACATCTGAGCTGGATTTTCTCTGTGGAGGCAGAGCATATATGGACTGCAATTCCCACACTTCTCAGATCTCTTACTTGCAAAAATTCAGACATTTTGAAGTTGTAGACTAAAGGAGACCAAAGGTGTCATTCTTGCTTTCATTATTCAGAAATCTAAATCTGATAAAATTCTATTCTGTTTGGCAGAGAAGGCTGACCTACAGGTAAAATGAAACTGAGCATTATGTGTGCCAGGGGGAAAAAAGAAATCTCTGCATGTGTATCTAAAGAAAAAAAAAAAACAGAAACCTGCAATTATAGAGAAAAGTTTTGGTACAGTTTATTGAGATAGTTGAGTAATAATGGTCTTCTTGATAATGGCATATGTTATCTTTGAAAGCAAAAGGCGTGCTTTTCTTGAACTCCTAATAGATTTATTCTCAGAGATTTATTCTTCTGTAGCCAGGGAACCCACCATTCATTGCTTTTAAGGGGAGTACTACCTGCATGTGTAAAAGCCCAACATTCATATTTCTTGTTTAAGGAAAAGTTCAGAAGTTCCTAATACATTTTTGGTTGTTCATTATATTTAAAGCTCTTTTCTTTTTATGTGAAATTTGTGTTGTTAAAGAAATTCATTAGATTTAAGTCTATTTACATGTAAGTAACCTAATGTAAAAGAATGTGCTATAATTAATTAGATCTATTTAAATTGTAGTTTTCCTTTTTTGAACTACTGTACTTGTGGGTATTTTCAGCATACTGAAAATAATTTAAACTAACTGTAAACTTTTGGTACAATAAATCCTGGGTAGATATGGACCTAAATTTAACTTCACATTTGCAAACCCATTGTATTTCAACACTGCTCTGTTTTAATTGTCTCTGATTAATTTTCAGCTAATCATAGATTTAAGCTTTATTGTGAGTTTTATTATGGCAGAATACAGTAACAGGATAGCCCTTCCAAGAGGTTGTACCAAAGGGTAGGGAAGTTCCTGGTGTAGAGTTCCTGCTTCTTTTTTGGTCTTTCCTCACTTTTCTTTGCAGGTTTGGGTGTTTTAAAAAATAGTTTGCTGAAAAATTCACCCAGTCATGCCTGCTTAAACTGGCTTTTCCTGAAAGCAGTAAGGAGTTATGCAGAACATGATTTCGTTCTGTTTTGAATTTTTCATTTGGATTACTTACTTAATTTTTTTCCAAAAGTATTTTCCCATAACAAATGAGATGTGCTTTCCCCTTTTGCTTCCCCTCTCCTTTTTATTTTCTTTCTCCCCTAAAAAAAAATGGAGGAAATTTTTCAAATTGTAAAACAAGGAGTCATGCACAGGTTTAGTTTGACATGTTTCTGATTGCAGAACCAAACAATTTTGAACTCTCTCTATATAAAGCCCAACAAACATAGTTAATATTCTTCCTATTTGAAACTTATCCTTTTTCCTATTATATGAGAAATAATGACTGCAATATGTTACATGAACATATATTGACATTTAAAACCTGTGTTTGTTTTGACAATTATACTTTATGATACATCTCTTTCTCCTATTACTCTTTCTTTTACTGGCAGTAAAATATTTTAGTGTTTACCAGTGCAGGTTCAAAGAAAACCCCAGCAAACAAAAAAACAAAGCCTCAAATCAGGAATTAACATCTAGATTTCTGTGAGAAAAAGGAAGATATTTATGATGTCACAGTAATTTATGATGTGACCAAGAAATAATGGGTCACAGTTTTAATACAGCTACCATGCCTTAAGACTTGAAAGGTCTGTAAATCATTAAATGATTCTACAACTAGTCAAAATAGACAAGTAGAGCAGACAGAGCCAAATGTTAACATATTTGACAGGTCTGTAACTTAATTGCTTTTATAATGCCAATCAAGTAGGCTCCACTTTGATTTCTTGGCTAGGCTTCTGAGAACTGAATTACCTATAACATGAAAAATATAAAATCCACAATTTTAATTTTTTACCCACTGCAGACTTGGTCAGTGCTTATAAACAAACCGTGCTCATGTTTGTTTCTGTTTCTCCAGGTCATTAATATACAATTGTAGGACAATCCTCACACCTTGTTTTCAGGTCTTGGAAATCCATCTGAAGCAGAAGCAGGAATGTATTTCTCTTCAGACTAATTGCAATCCTATTTATGAGCACTTGAATGTGAACATTTGCAGGAGCCTGTTTTACATGTTACTTACACTTGGACGTTAAAAGGACTCTGCAATTCTAGCAGCGTTTGCTGTTTGAGCTGCCCAAAGCAAAACCTTAGCCAGCCCACGAGAAGGCTGTCCTCAGAAGACAAGAAGGATTAGCTGGAGAAAAACACACTTCTGCCTCAGCAGCACGAAAGCTGTTTCTGTGCTAGCCTGGTCAGGGTTGTGAAAAGCAGATGATTGAGGGCTCAGAGAATCTCTTCATGATCTGAAGAAAAGGTATTTACTGTACGAACTCCCATTGCTAAAGAGCATTAGCAGAATTCTGTATAGATAGGGCCACAGATGAGAGGACACAAAATAGCATGAGGTGGCTGGTCTGGATTTTTGAAGCCTGGCTTTATCAGGAAAAAAGATAACATAGAACCAAGCTTTTAAGAACCCAGTATGCTTTGCCCTTGACATACAGTGCCATGTAATTAAGGTTGTCACCTTTGAAATCTGTAAGAAAAACAGTCACTTTGGACAGATGTCTGTTACTCGGTAGCTCTTCTGGTAACAGGCAGGTCCACTGTGAGATCAGCTCTGCAATAGCTCAACATAATTCATCTGAAGCTCTTGGGATCTTTTGCCATGCAAACACCAAGACTGTTAGAGGTAGTTTGAAGCCCGGCAGTGGCACTCCGTAAATCTGGCTACTAAGCCTTGTTCTGCTGTAGAATTAGTATGTGATTTTGTGGTAAATCACTGAATAGTTCTATGTCTTAGTTGCCCTTTGTTATACAATGAGGATGGTAATTCTTCCATTCTTGCATCCCTTGAGTGCATTTTTAATTTAGAGCTTTTTTTTATGACAGGGAACAATCCTTATTTTGTGTCTGTACAATGCTCAGCACTTTAAGAACCTTGACTTTAATTAGGATTAATGGATGCTAGCAAATGCACAGGAAAACAAGCTGCATCTGGCAAGGAGCAAGGGCTTGAGACAGTGTACAATATTCAGTATAACTGAACGTGATAAACTGTTGATTAAAAATTTTGGAACTTGCACCTGCTTGTCTTTCTGTAAATTGAGCAAGTAATGAAGACATTGTAGATGATTTCTTTTGAAGAGGTTTATTTTGGATAATTATATAATATATTACTTATCTATTTTAATGGTTTCCATTAGTTGTTGTAACTGCTATCAATGGGTGATATTGATGAGAAGTATTAACACTGTAATAGCAGTAGTAATATTTTCTTCATCCATGAAACATTAAAAGGTCATCTGTGACAACTTGGTTGGGATGCAGAAGGAAGATCTAGGCTGACCCTAAATGCTCTTAGCTGAGAACAGGAAAAAGGCTGTGATTTGGAGTAGGTAATAAGGTTAATTAGAGGCACAGGAACAACTGATGGTCAGTGGCAATGAAAACACAGATGGAAATCTGTGCTTTCTGGGATGGAAAACAGAGAATTTTCTTCCTGAATTGCAAGCTCTATCCTCTTTAGAAGGAAAACTGAAGCTTTCAAATGGAGATGTGAAGGCCCTGGGAGAGCTGAGTCTGGTGTGCTCACTTCTTATCTAATCTCATAAGGGTACAAAATCCAGCTACATTAAAAAGAGCAGGAATTTCTTGTCTTAGTGTAATGAGGGAGTGAAAATCTGTTTATTTTCCAATAAATGGTATTACAGGGCGATTTGAACATGTGGAGAAGTGGAAAACATCCTGACTTAAACTGAAGTGTTGTTAAGCAGTTGTTGCTGAACTGATTTTTATTTCACTGCAGAGTGAGTTTTATTTTTCATATGGACAAAATAGTACCTGTATTATTTCTCTTTCTCCCTTCAGTAAAGCAGGAATCTAGAAGGAGGCATGTGATAGACAGTGCTGTATGACTCTACAAGACTATACTGCCATCGAGAGGTGTTGGGTGATATCATACTAAGTTCAGAGTTGAAGAACTGAAAAAATTAAAGATAAAACCAACCCAGCATATTTTTAAAAATTCACCTGTGTGTGGAGGCATAGCCATCTGTCCAAGTGTTACAGCACATTGGACATTTTATAGGCATGCAGATTTCTAGCTATGTGTATGAGTTGTTCTTGGATGACAGAGGTATTTCCCTTTCATTTTCTTGCTTTACATCAAACAAGACTGTGCTTGTGATTAGGCCAAATGTTAAATTCTTTCAGAATAATGTGGGCCCTTACAGATAATTATCTATGCAGTACCTCTAGGTATCTACTTCCATAAATAATTCAAAATTGCAGTTTTTATTTTAATCACATGATAATAACTGAAAAGTAACAGGTATGCTTTTGCAGTCATATAATTTGTTTCTTTTAAAAATGGTTGGAAGTTATGATAGAGACTTCAGAGTTTAGCGTATTCAAACTTGTAACCAGTATGGAAAAATTTGTGTTACTGGGAACCATCTATATTATACAGTTGCTGAAGTTGTTTTTTTGTGACGCTTATTGGAGAAATCACAAGCCTGATGTGTAGAAAACTGAGCTTACACTCTTGTTTGTTCTGGCCAAAGCCACAGTTTTTAAATTCTGACCTTTGAGAGCATGTTTTGGTATTTTAAAATGAGATATACTTTGAGCTGCAAAAGAAGGCACTGTTCTTCAACTTCTAACCAAACAGAATGGATGAGCAGGGTGATGCAATGTGCCGATGATCTTTTGTCTGTTTCTTCTGTAACAGTTTATACCAGCACCTTGAAGAGACTGGAAAAAATAGGCTGGTGAAAGTTTTCTTTCGTTGCATTCACTATGCAAAAAACTCAGAAAGAAGACAGAAGCTATGCTATTGTGATTCAAGCTACTGATCTGGAGATCAGGATATCTGGAGACTTATACAAGTTTTGTGTATTTGAGCTAGGGGGACACAGAATTAACACAGAATTTGGGCACAGAATTAACCTCTCTACTTCCAGTCCCCTTCTTCTAAAACCAGAGTAATTGTACTTTCCTCACAGGAGCACTGGAAGGAAATACCATTAATATTTATGAGACACTTGCATACTATGATGATGAATAACACAAAAGGAGTTACCAGTACTAGACAAGCAAGGAATCATTTGATTACAAAGTGTAGTAGCCATCTCTGGTTTGCTTCCCCCATTTTGAGAGTAAGGAGCTGCAGTTACCAGCATCAGTGGTTAAAAAACAGAGTGATAAAAGCTCCCCACCAGGAGACTGTACTTGTTACTACTAAGAACAGCCCCTAGACAGGCTGCTAAACCAACCTTCCTCTCCATTGCAAAGCAGGCAGGTGGCAGAAACCCTCCTACTGAGACCCTCTGTTGGGTATTGTCTGGCTCATTGCCTTAGTTATTCACCGTTTGATTTTTGCAGTATATCTGTCATCAGAGTCAGAGGATGACAGGGCTTCTTCGGGGAACCTGGACAGTTTTGTGGAAAGACTTCATTGGAAATTTCCAATGTTTTGCTGCTCTGTGGGCAGCAAAACCAGTGGTCCTCTTAGTCATGCTTGGTGTGTGTGGGTCTCAGCGTTGTAAAAATTTGAAGGCAGCGAGTGTGATTGTTTAAGGTGGGTAAATAACTGCATCCCCATTTTTCATATAGCAAGCTGAACCAGGAGAAGTCTTGTGTGATTTAAGCAGAGCAACAAACATCTAATGCTGCACTGGACATTCAGACATAAACATTTATATGTGCTAGCACCTGAAGTTCTTCCCATTTGTTTAAATGTAGAAATTATTTGCCTGCATTCTTTAAAATTAGATAAAAGTATCTGTTTCGTTCTTTAAATATGGCATTCACTTAAAAACATTTTTATGGATTTTTAAATTGCTCAGTGTTTTGGTGCATTAATATTAATAAAAAATGTAATTTAATTTTGTTGTCATCTTTTAAATTTTAATGTGGTTTTCCCATAGTGAAAATTAAAGGAACACTTCCCATGGAGTCATGGCACAATGAACCATGAGAGTACCTTGCTGAAAGAAAGCAGGTTTTCTTTGCTAACATAGATGAGTAGGTATGAGATTTTAAGTAGCGTGTTTCAGAAGAGGGCTGTGATACAGCAGACTTGCAATTGAACATCATCACCTGCAACTTAGTTTTTAACCTGTAAGAGGAAAATACTTGTACATCAGGAACGCTTACATTTGTAATACATATACCTAAGTGTTTATTTTATAGGAATTTGTAATTTGCCATAAGGACCTTTCGAGGATATTTTTTTGAGGCTTTGCATGATGAGTAAACAAGTAAAAGAAACAATTTTTTTGTTTTGAGTGTTTACTTACTGAATATGTTTTGGTTTAAGTGAAAACTGAAGTCAGCATGCGTGCCAAATAATTTATCAGTTTCATTTCTGATGGCAACAAGACTAGCACTTTATACGTACCAGGATTCTGGTTTGGTAGAAGCAGTTAAATTAAATTATGCCAATTTGAAAGTCAAAACCATCCGAATTACACAAGAGCATGCTATTTCTGGTTAAAATAGGAAACATTTGGGATATTTTGGGGGTTATGTAAAGACTTTAATTTGTAACCACACTGTGTAGACAAGAATAGCTGTTCATGCGATTTGCCATTTTTTCAGCACATTATTTAAACTGTATTACTCTGCATATTTTTATTTTGAATGATAGTTCATCTGAGCTATGATTAATTCTTTTAACACTTGTATAATTTTAAAAAGATGTGCAAATAGTGTTTACATGCTAGACATGGCTAGTTGCAAGTGCAGCTTACTTTGTGTTAGTCATTACCTTCTAGGAAAAAATAGTAATTTTGTTGTGGGGGAGGTTGCCTTTTGCAGAATTTGCAATATTTCAGAACCTAGAAGAGGGAATAACTATTAGGCCACATAATTAAGAAATCATCAGAAGTTAGAATGTCAGCCTGTTGAATTTGGGCCAGATGGAGTTTGAACTGGTTTTTTTTGAATACACTCAGTTAACCTCCATGTTACCTTTTTTCTTTTTTTCTTGTTTCAAATTTCTAACTCAGGATCTGTCAGTGCAACTGAAAGGTTCTGCTTTACATTACATTACGTGTTCTGAATGAGATGAACTTTGCAGGAACTAGTGGGGAGTCTGAAATGCTGAAATGTTTGCCACTGTTATCCCTTTAATCCAACTTTTAAAATCAATTGAGTGATACCAAACCAACAAATGGAGACTGACATGTTAAAAGTATTTAGGGGTTCTTGATTAATAGAATCCCTTAGTCTGTAGACCTTCTTTTCTTTATGCACACAGGATGATGTGGATTTCAAGACTCTTGAATCAAACAGTATTTAATGGTGCCGAAACTAGCAGTTCAGTGGGGTTTTTAAAAAAAGCACAATCTATCTGCAGTTCTGGTCTTTGGAGTTTGTCTGTTCTTTCTTTTTTTTATGAACCAATGGCAAAACTGAAAAAGCTTCTGCCAGACTTCTACCCTTCAATAATATGATTTCACATTCAGTGTACTGGCATGCACATCTCAATTTCTTTACCTAGGTACTGATTCTTCCTTCATTGCTTGCTTTACAATGTTCTTGACTAGTCAGTGTTGCATAAATTGGTGTTTGGGGAATGTGTTCTTGCAGCAAGAACTGAGCTAGTGTCTGTCGTACTGCAGTGTCCTGCAGTGGTTTACCTGATTCCTCTCTGTTCTTCCTGACCACTCAGCTTGGTTTGGGTAGGTTTCTTACCTCCTGAGCTGGAGTTTATTCACTAATACTAAAGCTCATCTGCTAATAGCTTAACTGACTGCAGCAGGACTAAAAATGTCTTTTCTTGTATGTAATAGGATATATGCTGCAAAGAAATGTAGCAGTTCAGCATGTTCCCTTCCACTTTTAATTTCAGGCTGGAGGTTCTCAAGTGATCTTTACCAATCCACTGGAAATTGTCAAGATTCGATTACAGGTTGCCGGAGAAATTACTACTGGTCCACGAGTTAGTGCCCTTTCTGTATTACGGGACTTAGGCTTTTTTGGTCTCTACAAGGTATGTTTTTTAAATATAAATGCATGAATTAAAAACATATTATTAATATTTCAAATAAAAATATAATTTCATTGTTCTCACAAATGTTCATAGGTAACATAATTGTACTTCAAAAAAACTTCTTCCTTACTGTGTGGTATTTTATCTTCATTTCATATTTTTAAAATAAGGGAAGAAACTTCCTCAGGTTTTTAAGAATGTGATACTTGTGGATATTACTAAGATTGCTTTTCTCACGTCAGCAGGTATAAATGTTATTCATTGAAGATTAGTTTATGATTCCTCATGTTCTGCCTGATATAAAAATTAACCTGTTTTCATCTGCTTCATGGTTTAGAGCTTTCAATTTTGGAACTGTTCTTCTGCTCTTCTGTGTTTGATTCAGCAACTTCCCAGATGTCATTGTAATTTGGTGATGGGAATTAATTTTGGCACAGTAATAGCAAAGAAATACGGACAGTGGGAGCCTAGCATAAAAATAAATTCCTAAAGCAAGCTTCCCCTTGCTTCTATAGAAGACTGCCACAATTAATATCAGAAAATCTGCTTTTATAAGTGCATACTTCAATCTACAATTTTGCTTTGTACGTTACTGTCCTCACATGGGTACTTAAATTTATAGAAGTAAAGTTAGGTTTAATGTTAGGCTTCAGCAGGGTTAGAAGCATCTTCTGTTGAATCTATTAGGATATATACTGCAAATAATTTAAAGGATTAATATATTGCCTGCTACTTTTAGATTAGGTCAACTAGATACGGAGGAGTATGAAAGGTCTTGGAGTACTTTAAGATAGCCAATATTCACAATATTGAAAGAAAACCTGCCATGAATGCCATGTGCTGCAGAACATCATCTGGTATTTCTTCCGATTTTGCAGACGATTTCTTGGGAGAAAACTTTCACACTGCCCATTTGCCCCAGTATTTCCAGTGCAGCAGGCAGTATCCCTTTGTTTCTTATTTACAGCAATTTAGCTGTATATTGAAATGCCTTGAAACTCACCAAATGAGCCCCATCCCCCTCCTCCACAATATTTAAATTTCATCTCCATTTTTAAGCATCCAGTCCTTTTAAATTGTCCTGTTAACATTACAAAGAAGAAGCCTGCCAGCAAGTAGATGTATGTGTGCTTTGGCCTGGAGAGAAGTCAGCCAGTCTGAGTAGGATTTCCTGGGGAGTTGTTTTTCCCTTTAAATTGACTTGCTAATTTTTTAGGTGTTTTACTGAAGCTCATGCTATTGTGTAAAGTCCTAGTAAATGGCATTATGGTGTTGATCAGGTCAACATTTACAACTGAAAACCTGGATATGGTAAACAGTCTGCATTCCTGAGGCTGAGCATGAATGGAGGGCAGCTACAGACTTTTACCTGGAATAGTAAAAATTAAAGGTAAAATGAGGATGATGAGCTAGTTTACTGAAGTTAACTTTTTAAAAACTTTTTATCTCCTCGACTACCTGATTTTGGCAGAATTTCCTACATTTTTCCATTTTTGAACGATGTTAATGTCTTGGGTCATGGTATGAATTATTTCTTTTTTTCTAGAATTGGTGAATATTTGTAAGGAATACACCTGAACAGGAGGTGGTTGCAGCACTATGTTGCACTGAACCAAGCAGTTATTTAATCACAAGCTACACAGTTTTGTTGCTTCATCAATTAAATCCACTTACCTCTACAAAAAGAAAAAAAAAAAAAGCCACAGAAGGGTTTTGGTTTGGTTTGTACGTCCAGTTTAGATGCATTGCCTACAAAAACTTGACTGATGGGACAGAAGTAGGGAATTTAACCTGGCAGTCACAGTGATCCACCAAACTGAGCACAGATCAGGTCAGAAGATTTGTCTTCAAGTGCACCCTTAGTCATAGCTTCCTCTGTCATTGGGCTGGGTTCTGCTGTTGTCCACCAAACACTTTGGCACCGTAGCCAAACCCCCTCGAAGTGCTTGTCAAAGAGCAGTGACAGAGGCACAAGAAGTCCTCTTCTGAATGCTTGTGCTGAAACTGGCAGTGCTGGTGAGACCACTCAGGGACTAATAATTCATTGCATCAAAATCACCACCCCCAGTAGTTGCTACCCAGAAACATCAGTGGTCTAAAATTTATTTCAGACAAGACTAGATTTGGTGGTTCTACCTTCTCTGGTGTTGTATCTAGTAAGTTAATTTAGTGAGTGTAATGCTCAAGTGAACAGCAAATAATAATAATAATAATAATAATAATAATAATAATAATAATAATAATAATAATAATAATGTTCTACAAATAAGAACTGGAGTATCTTGGTACATTTGGAATGCTTGTACTCTTGACGAGTCAAATCAGTTTTAAAAATATAAAACAGGAATGGGGTTTTGTATCTATCTCATTATTTTTCATGCTATTCACTCAATCTGAACAACTCTCTCATTTGCATCCTAAGGCTTTGTCTTTTGTGTCTCGAGACACGAGGCTTGTATCTCAAGACCTAAATGTATTTGAGCAGGTCTAAGACTCCATACATACTTCTGCAGAAGAACAAGAATAGACACTTGTTTTAAAAAACAAGTTTTATTTGTGAATCTTAGGGTTTGTTTATAGGCTTAACAAGCCTCCATTTAAGTATTCCAGCTGTTCTATCTTACCCATGATTAACTTCCTTTTGCAAGTATTGAAAACAAAATTGTAGAATTTTAATTTCAGGAATTTTTACTTCGAAATAAGTGGATTTTTTTTTCATGTTTTCTTTAAAAGTTGTTTTTACAATCAAAAATTTTAAATGTAATATTTCATTTTACAGTTTATAACAAATGTTTTTTGGGGATTGGGGGCTTTTAGGTGAATTTTTTGACCACCCAAATAATTCATTTCTGCTGTCTGGATTAATGGATATCAAGTGTCTGTAGTGCTATATCCCTGGAAAAGAGAAAGATGGCCACTGTCTAGATGAGACCCAGTAGGGTGGGATAGTGCAAGAAGCTGTACAGAGGGACAGGACCCTGTGTTGCCTACAGAATTTCCTTAAGGTCTTGATCAAATTGGGAAGAAAAAGATCTGTCATGCTGGTGACCAGCATGCTGGTGAAATCCAGAGGTCAAAGATCAATGATTTGTCTGTACTGCCAGCACTGGAGAAAACAGGCTTGTTATAGAGATAGAATATATGGAGGGATATCACATATTTAACAGGAAGATGGAGCCTAGATATTGTGATGTTAATGTGAAACTGATATTACCATAAATATAATTTTTCAAAATAGGAGCACAAATATTTTTAAGTGCTTGTTTTATTGTGGTGAATGAGAACATTACCAGTCAGTCTCCAAGTTCATAGTACAGCTGAACTGTTTCATTGCTTGTCATTGTGAATTTACTTCTGTGTTGATAGGTAGCAAACTTCCTAAGTCAGGACTGGTCATCTGGTCTGCTGCACACTGCCTTTATGTTTCTGTTACTCTGCTTTTGTGCTATTTCATTTACCACAGTAAATTTGCTGCAGTAAAAATTCTCTTTTCCCAATTCAGAAATCAGTCATCTTGAAAGCTGTTCATGCCACCACTGATCAATCCAGCATGCTCTGCTTGGTTCCTATGCATCTGTTACGCTGAAATTTGAGGGGAACTCTGTAAGACTCCCATATAGTTGTCACTGAGGAAGAACGTGCTTTCATTAATTATAACTTCAGCTACAAGATGCAAAGAATTACGTATGTCGGTCTTGACTTCATGAGGCAAATTTCTGCATGTTGTAACAAGATCACTGCTTGTTGTCTGAATTCTTTTATTTTGTATTAATTTCTATCGATGAAGTGCTTTCTGTGGATTTTCAAATGAAATACCCACACACTCCTGATGTAGGTAATTTCAGTGTTTCTGTCTTGCGTTAACAGAGAAAACCAAGGCACAGACAAATAAATCTTATGTCTCATTGTCAACAAATTAACAAAGGAAATGCTATGTAAACTCTTTTGGCATCCAGCTGAGTGAATCTTGTATTGATTATTATTGTAATTATCCCAGCATTCTAGTCCAAATGAGTAGCCATTTGAGGAGCATAGAGAAGCTGGGCTGCCTGGTTTTGGTGCATTTCTATATTAGAGAGATTAATATTCTTTTGGGTCATTCATTGGCACGAAACAATTCACAGTAGTACTCTTCTGAGATCTTTGCTCTGTGCTTTGTTCTACTATCAGACTTGCTGTTAGAATAATTTGTTTTGAAAGCCAGTCTGGAGGTCTTCATGGCAACTCAACCCAGTATTTGACCAGCTTCATGGTTTAAATCAAAGAAATAAACAAAACCCTGCCCATTTTCTAATGCCTAATCAGAACTGGCCATGTTCCAGCTTCTGTCCATTGCCTCTAATCCTTACACTCAGCATCTCCAAGAAAAGTTATCTTCCCTGCGCTCTCCCTTTTTAAATAGTTGTAGAGATCAGTAAGGCTTCCCCTTAGCCTGCTTTTCTGAGTTGAGCAGAGCACACTGAGTTCCCTTGGCTTCTCCTCCTATAGCATGGGCCACTGGTTTGGTGGCCCTGCACTGGACTTACTCCACTGTGGCAACATCTTCCTTGTGCTGGAGAGACCAGAACTGGACACAGGACTCCAGATGTGGACTCACAAGTGCTGAATGGAGGGAAATAATCCTCTCCTTGGCATCCCTATTACTACAGCCCAGGATATGGCTGGCTGTCTTTACTACAAAGAGGAATTGCTGTCTGACCACTCAGCCTCAGTCTGCACTGCTGCCTAGGGCTATTCCAAGACAGATGAAAAATCCTTTGAATTTGCTGATTCAACTGCATGATGTTCTTGGCAGCCTATTTCTCCATCCTTAAAAGGTCTCTCTGAATAGCAGCCTTGTCCTGTAGCACAGTTAGCTACCCCCCTACGTAATTCAATTTCATCCACTAACCTGCCGAGAGGGCAAGCTAATGTTCCACCAGTTTACCCATGAAGAAACTATGGCAGAACATCTCAAAAGCCTTGCTCATATTCAAGGTGTGCAGCATCCATAGCTGTGTCTTCATCCACAAATCTGGCAATCAGGATAGTCAGCTGTGATTTGGTAAATCCATGCAGATTGTTCCCAGTCTCCCTTGTGCTTAGAAGTGGCTTCCAGGAACAGTTGCTCCATAAACCTCCCAGGGACAACAGCTTGTAGTTCCCCAGACTTTCCAGCTTGTAGTTCTTCCTTTTTTTCTTCCTTTAGTTCATCCTTTTTCAAGATGGGTGTGATATTAGCCTTTTTTCAGTCATCAGAACCCCCTTGACTGACTTGACCTTTTGAAGGTAATAACAGCCTCCCAAGGACATCAGCCACCTTTCTCAACACCATCAGATCTCTCTCTTCTGGTCTCATGGATTGTGTATGTGCAAATAGCTTAAGTGCTCTGTCTGTAGGAAATGCTGTATGTGCTTTTGCAGACTTTTCTGGTAAGCTCATGGAGCTGAGAACCCTGAGGGAAGGTTTTGCTAGTAAAAAGTGAGGCAAAAATAATTTCTCTGCCTTTTCCTGCCCCCATTGAGCAATAGCCTCGCAATTCCTGTCCTTTTGCTGCTGTTGTGCTTCCAGAAGCCCTTATTGCTCCCCCTTCACATCCCTGACCAGATTCAACTCCAGCTGACCCATGATTTTTCTGACTCAGTTGCTGCATTTCCAAGCAGTGGTTCTGTATTTCTCCTGGGTAGCCCATACCCACCTCTGCTTCCTTTTTACTCTCTGCATTTTAGCTCAGTCATGAGTTCCCTGTTCATCCATGCTGCCTTTCTGACACGGGTGCTCAGCCTTCTTCCAGTGGAATGGAGCATCCTGGTGCTTTGAAGAAACTGTCCGTGAAGATCAGTATCATCTTGCTGTACCTTTATAAATCAAAAAGGGTTTTTTTGGAGGAAAGTTGACATCATGGTGCACAGAGATGCAGGTCAGATAATTTAAATCCTCTCTCCTTCTCTTCCTTCCCCACCAAAGAACTAAAGACTATTAAGTCTGGAAAAACAGATTGGGTTTTTCACTCCAACTCCAGTCCATCATATTAAGTACAACAATTTAAAGTCAAAGCTTTTTCCCAGATTCATTGTACCTTCACTGGGTGTTCAGATACTAGCAATTCTGTAATGATATGCAACTCACAAATAAAATGCATGTTAATTCCAGCAATAAAAGGATTTGACACATACAGCTCCTTAGGCTAACTGCTGAGTTAAGCCCCTGTATTTTTTTAAAGCTAGAGAGCAAAATTTATTTCTTGCCTTTGCCTAAAATGCTGAACTACTTGGGTGAAAAAAGTATTCTTCTCAAAACCCAGCTGCTTCTCGGGAGCCAGGTAACAGTGCCTTTGTAGAAGGAATTTTTTTCCTCTATTTGTCTTCTTTCTGCCAGTAATAGTTGCCGTGAAAGCACCAGAGCATGGAAGCTTACAACTTTTAAATTCTTCTTTAGCTACAAATGACTGTAAATGACAGCTATACTTCAGAATACAGATACAGCAGATCCCAGTCAGGGCAGATATCATTTAACTTATTGCAAAATGTCATGGGTGTTGGCAGGAACAGGAAAGGATACATTTCAGGGTTCCAATATTTGTAATAGGTTGTATATAGTTTCTGGTCTCAGTTGAATATTGAAGAGATTGTGCAAGAATAGCTAATATCTTTTCTGTCTTCTGCCTGCCTTACACAATAATATGCATAAACTCCAGTTAAAGTCAGTTGAATTTTATTCTTTTTGTTTCAAAGAACATCTTTAAAGTACTTACATAAATACACATTTTAACACACCTGCTAACTTTGTACATCACAGATACTCATCAATCTATCTGCTATAATATATCTAATAAAATGTTACTCTTTTTATAAATAATCTGCATAGTGCTCAACATAGCTCAACAAAATTATTCTGTAATCCCAATAAGACAGTAAATAATAAGTTAGTAAACGATTCTTTGAGAAAAATATGTGTTGACTGTGGTAATGTTTATGATTCCAATTACTAGAAGGTATTTAGCTCAGATTTGTTCTTTGGCTAATATTGCCAACACAGTTTGCATTTTCAAAATTAGTCAGAAAAGCTTCCAAAAGGCTCTTAATTTTTTTTTTTTTTTTTGAATGGGCTCCTGGTGTGTTGACCTGGAAAATGTAATCTCAGGTGACAGGAAATCTGTAATCTCAGGCTCCTGCATGGTGGCTTTGATAACAGCTGAGGTATTTCACCTCTTGAAGATGAGGGTTTACAGCAGGATGATAAACATACGAAAGAGAGTAGTAAAAGTTTTGAGTTACATTGGTTTGCATCTACCATGCCTGTTAGTGATTGTGTTCTTATGTATAAGAACCTGCTCTTCAAAATGTCTTTGAAAATAACCAAAAAAAAAAAGAAACCAAACAAACCCAAAAAACCAAACAAGAACTTCCAGTTAAGAAGCACTGTAATCTTTGTCTGCAAACCAAATTTGAATTGCTGGCACAGCATTTTAAATCAGCACCGTATTCCTCCAATTGGGTTTGCTAAATCAGTTGCATATTTTGTTTGCTACAAATACATGTGAATAAAAACCTACATCCCCTGCTAAAGCAATGTCATTTTACAGCACCAAAAATTACAGCCCTTGAAAGGGAATGCCAGTAATATTTCACCGACTGTTACCAGATCAGTTAGGTACTGTTTGGGCTCCGATTCCAAAGGGTTAAGTCTGTAGTAAAACCCAAGAAGAATGCAAAATGATCAAGAAATGACATGCTGCCTATTGTTTGCAGCTATAGGATCAAAATAACAATTATACATGCCAAATAAATTCTAAACCTGTAAAGGAGAAAAAGAGGGGGTGGCTGTAAGTACAGGTGCCAGAAGCATTAAATAACCCTCGCAGACAAGGTGCACCACTGTTGTCTTGAATGCTGCTGGGTCCCCCCAGTCTGGCATTTTTCCCCCTGCACCAGACAATGTGCATTCACTGCAGGAGACTGGGTTAAGCCTGCGTCTCCCAGACCTGCCGGCTCCTTCTGCCCAACCCGACACAGAGGTGCCTTTGTCAGTATAATTACCCTCCCCTTGTAGTAGAAAGAGTTTGTTTAGAGCCTTATTTGCAGGTAGAGCTGGTATAAGCAGGAATTAGCATGCTAAAGAACCTGCCCCAGCACTGACTTGGATTTATTTATCTGAATCTTTGAAAATCGTGGGTTGTTTTGTTTTGTGGTGTTTTTGTTTTGTTTTGTTTTGTTTTCTTTTTGCCTCTGTTGGTTTATTCAGTGAGATACTACCCCAGATTAAGAGCTTTAAGGTTATTAAAGAGATTGAAGGTGGGAGCCAACTGGCTGTTGTGTGAGGGAGGCACATGTCATGGTGTGTAGGATCTCCCAACAATTTCATGCCTGGCAGGTCTGCACCTTGGCTGCCAGAATAAACTTGGGCAGATGATCCTTACGGCTTTCTGGGGATTGATTAAGACTCCTTTTGGCTTTCAGCACGTTGTCCACATCAAAAAGGTGCGAGAAGTAAAATAAATGTTTCTCTTGCTTTTCATGATACTGTGGCCAATCTCCCTAAGCCTTCCTAATTGGCCTGGGCTGGTTGCGGATGATTAACTTGAAGTTAAATGAGGCCTGCTTTTAAACATGCTTTCCCAGACTTTAAACAGAGCAATGGGGGGAAATTTTAGACTGTTGCGATGCTGGACCAGAGCCAGGCTGGGTTATTATTAAAGTGGATCCAAGTTTTGATCCAAGTTTTGTTTACACTGAGCCAACTAAGTTGATGGACATCCCTCCCTCTCTGTGTACCTGAACGTATATTAGCAGTGATATTAACGATATGTCATTTCTGCCTCATGAAAAAGAGCCTTTAATGAAAGGGGAGGAATATTACTAGCTTGAGTTAAGAGTTGCTTGCATTTGGAGTTTATTGATCTCTGTAAGTTATTTTAACTATGTCGAGATATTTCAGTGTATGAACAAAATGCCGAGGAAAAATATGTGCAGTGTTTAATGACAACATTACAAAGAAAATAAAACTAATGTGACCTGAGGGCAAAGGCAGTGAGGAGATTTGCTAGGAGGAGAAGCATACTCTCAAAATAAATCTCTGAAGAAACTGTGTTGGTCTGTGAATGTTTTGCTAGTGATTGTCATAATTTTTCTGTGAGGTAAATACAGTGCAGACATTTGATCATCAAAAAGCTATTTTTTCATACAGAACTTGGTAAAACCCCAGTCTTTTATTCTTATGTGAAGATTAAAGGTAAATTGTAGAGAGGGCCTCTGTTGCGCACAAGAGGCCAGAATTCTTGTGTCTATAGTGAATACAAAAGGTTCACCTTTTCTGTGCCCTCAAGGTAAAGTGTATGGGTTTTGCAGGTAATTTTGAGAGGAGAATCCAGCCCAGCATCACTTTATTCCATGGTTAATAACCCCATTCAGCACGGGTGAGCAGCGGAGCGGCTGCAGCAGCAGCGCTTCAAGTTCCTTTATAGCATTCCTTAGTGTATCCAGAAAGGCATAATGAGAACCAGCGACTGGCAGCATAAATCAGACAAATCCAGCTAAGCAACAAGGCAAAGGGTCTTAACAGCAGGAGTCATTAACCTCTGAACTGACTGTCAGGGAAAGCAGTCAGTTCTCAGTCCAAAAACGTCAAGAAACAAGCTGAGAAAGTGTGGTTGCAAGCAGCTGGGGTTGGAGCAGAGCATATTGTGTTTGCTGTGCTTGGTAACTGTGTCTGTGACACACAAAGTCTGACTGGAAGATCTAATGGCTGGGTTTAGATAAATCTTTATTTTCTCAGAGACATTCTTTGACTGCAAACTCCACGTGCTGGCTTTTTCTGCGAGCTGGCTGGCAGGACCTGGTTTTCCCATCACACGTCCTGCCTGCCCACCCATGCCTTGCCCTGCTGAAAGGCAGCTTTTCAGTTTTTCTGACACCTTGCAGCTCTTGCATCTTTGCCTGATAAACAGCATCCAACCTGGGTAAGCATTATATTCTAGCTGCCATCATTGTACAAGCTAAACTTGTAGATCTGTCCAGTCATATGATTAGTTTTAATTAAATTCTGTGGATATTAACATGTCCCCTGCGAAATGCCTGGCAGTGAGCCATGCCCTTGTAGACCTGCACACAAGAGAAGTGCAGTAAAAAGGGCACCCCAGGAGGGTGTGTGGATGAACCTCAAGCATTTTCAGCACAACTCCACCCTTGCTTCAAAGAGAAGAGGCTTAGGCTTATCTGCAAACCATTTCTTTCTTGAGGTCAGGAGATTTTACCCGTTTTGCACAGACACCTCCTGTTTGTGCCTTCCTGCTGGTCTTATTCCTGGTGTGTTCAGGTGTCCTGGTATCCTCTGTATATCCATATTCAGGAAGGGCAGATTGCAAGTCCCTTTTGCTGTTGGAACATGGAAATAATTTGGTATTTTATTTTGGTTGCCTCCCCTAGTGGCTTTTTTGCTTTCCTCCCTGCCTGAAAAACAGTTGGTTGCTTACTGCTACCCCAAAACTTTCCTTGCCCGTTTGCCACCCTCTTAGGTTTGAAGTCAGATATATTGCTGGTGACTTTGGTGGCTGTTGTGCCACTTACAAAATGGATAGCAAGGCAGATTTAATAGTAAGACCTGAAGCATATTTGAGACAACCTTCATCCCAGCACCTGTACTTGAAAAATCACAAGTAATTCAGTTACTGTTCTGATGCAGAGTTGATGTTATGACTCTACTCATTTCTTTGACTCTTTCCCTCGATTTATATTGCATTATAAATTGCAATTTCTGCATAGGTGCATGGACTGAGCACTCTTTACCCTGAAGTGTTTTCTTGAAGTGGAATTGAGATGGGACAGGCCTGTCCTGTGGCTCCATCTTTACCATGTCCATAAGCACCCACTACATGGTGCTTATGTACAGGGCTACAATGTGAACTATTTAAAATTCTGCAAAGGTGTTGTCAGATTTCACTCCAACGTGACATTTTCTCCATTACCAATAGCTACAGTGCTAGGTAGTGAGGGTGAGCAAGTAGACAAGATAAATACTATAAATAACCACAAATAACTGAATGTAGAAACAGTACACAGACACTCCTCAGCAGGGTGAAATACATGGACCTCTCAAAATTTTGAGGGAAGGAATTACTTTTTATATGAGCCCTCTGGAACACAACAAAAAAAAAAATTATGGTGTTATTCTTGTCTCTGGTGCTCATCTGGTTAAATTTGCACATTCTAAAAACTTGTTTTCTTTTTCAACACAGGGTGCTAAGGCATGTTTTTTGCGTGACATTCCCTTCTCTGCCATTTATTTCCCCTGCTATGCTCATTTGAAAGCTTCATTTGCAAATGAAGATGGGAGGGTTAGCCCTGGAAACCTGCTCTTGGCTGGATCAATAGCTGGTAAGTGCCTAGATTTCTTTTTGCATGCCACTATATTGCACCTGCAACACAGTTTAATTCTGGCAGTAAGAACTTGGAGAAGCTCAGGAAAACTATATGCATTTTGCAGCTTTATGCCCAAGTAACAGAAAGCTACCATGCTGTAGAGACAGTTGATGTTAAAAATAAAGATACTGTTAAATTCCTGGTCTAATTAGGAAGGAGGAAAAACAAAAGGAAAGATTTAAGTGATTATGTTTTGTCATCATGTATCATCCTTCTTTAGGAAGTTACTGTGCTGTTTGGTTTGGATTTTTTTTTTTTTTTAAGCTGTCTATCTGGTAAAGTTTTGTTGAAATGGGTTATAAAATCACAGCATTTGTGAAATTCTTTACAATCAGAGGAATCCTGAATTTTGGTATGGGGAGTCCAACAGCCATGCTGGCAGCACACAATGACAGAACCTGTGGCAAAATGATGACAATTACTTGCTACCCACAGTATTCCATGCAGTTACCTGGCTTTATAAGGATGCTACCATTCATTTTTATATATATTAATCGAAACAGAAGAGCTTGAAAACATTTGTCATAGGTTGCTGATTCCTTGTGTGTCCAGATATGACAGAGATGCTGAGTGTGATCTTGAGTATTTGGGTGGTTTAGTCTGCTACACAGTGGATGGGAGAGCCAAATCATGCTTAACTTGTCACAGATGTATTTAACTTAAGCACCATAGCCTAAGGGAGAAGACAGAGACAACTCTTTGTAGCCTCAACTTGCCTTTGTGTCTGGTCTCTGGCACTGTACCCAGGTGCTACACCCAAAGGGGACCACCATTTAGTAGCTGCCTGCTGGAAAAGGCACCTTGAGTATCCTACTCCTGCATTATATACAAAGTTTTCCATTCAGGAAACGAATGGTCTTGAAAATTTGTGCGAGACCTTTCTGGGTGTGTGTAGGAAGCAGGAGGGCTCCCATCAGTAGGGATTTCCATCATCTTCACTGGGAGCTGCCTCTCAGAGCTGCAGCCAAGTTGCTGCTGCAACCTGCCAGGGGATGGAGTAGCCCAAATCCAGATGGGTGGCTAGTGGTTTAGCAATGTTTTCTCATTTGTTTTTAAGCTTGCTTCTCCCTGGGGAAATTGTTCTCAGTCAGGACACAGGAGCTGTGTCTCTTGAAGAGCGAGGGGGGACCTTTCGTGGCCAATGTCTGAGCCTAGGATGTAGCCAAAGCCTGACGTGGAGATGAGTCAGTCTGTCTTGTTGAATCATATATCTTAGCTCTTTAGGTTTGCTCTGTATTCAGCAGCTCATAGTCTAGAGGAATTGACCTGGGACTAGGAAAACCATCTGTGCTCAA
The DNA here is from genome assembly GCF_003957555.1 of Calypte anna. Lineage (NCBI taxonomy): Eukaryota > Metazoa > Chordata > Aves > Apodiformes > Trochilidae > Calypte > Calypte anna. The sequence goes on along the minus strand of NC_044245.1, from coordinate 25,328,225 downwards.
ATGACTGGTTAAAAAACCCTTGTCCTCTCCCCTCCTCCACCCCGAACCAGAGCCAGCCTCCAAGGCCCCCAACAGGAGCTTACAGCCAGCTTATTTCTCACTCATTTTAATGGAACAAAACAATTTTTCAACTTTGGATCATATTTACAGACTTGAAACATAAGCTGGCATTTTTAAGCCAAGTCATTTCTTAGATTTTCCTATTTTTCTCTTTCTAGCCATTGTCAGGTGATTGCAGACTGAGATAACCGTCCCTTTGAAGTTCAGCCACAGAAGCAGTCTTTATTGTTGCTGATATGGCTTACTAAAATAGCTATAATGTGAATTTTATCCAGGGCTTCCTGTGAATCCCATCCTAGGTTAACTCTCATGAGCAAATTACAGTGTTAAAGAGACAACGCTCAGCGTACTGTTTACAAAAACAAGGAATTTCTTTTTTTGGATCCAAGTAAAGCGTGGTGGGGGCGTATGTGTCTGCTGTTTTGCCACAAGAAAGTCATAGGGAAGACAAAACAAAAAACCCCACCACCTCTGAAATGCTGGCTCAGTCTCTGGACTGAGGCCCCTGGTATGGCTCAGGATCTCACCTGGTCATCTGACTTCAGATGTGTGCATGGGCTCCATCTGGGTGTGGGAAACTCCACCCTTCCACAGCCCTGTGGTGCTGGGATGTTCAAGCTGGCCGTGCTCAGACCTGTATCCTTTGCCAGTGGGTGTTGATGGGGCTGGGTGTATTTTCTTCCTTTTTATTGTTGTTAGGGACACATGCAACATGCATGTCATCTAGCTTGATCTGCTTGTGGTTTTCACTGGTCACCAGATGTCTCAACCTGTTGTGCCACTTTTCTGAGATGATTCTAATATCAGCTACAGGATCTCGCTCTAATTTGCTCCATCTGCTTTATGCCTCCATGAACTTCCTTCTCCTCCCCTCACTCCTCTTTTTTATTGTCAGCTCCTGCTGTGCCATTTGTCCCATTTCGATTGTGAGCTCCTTACAGCAGCAACCTGTAAATTTTTATTTGTCTGTAAAAGGCTTTTGTCCTGTACACATAGCTCCTAAAAGGAGGATTAAGAACATCTTTAACTGCAAATTATCCTCAGTAATAAGCAAAGAGGAATAAGGAGATGGAAGTCAACATGTAGTAAGCAGAATTGCTTCTAAGTATGTCCTTTGGTTTTCCTTGAAAACACTGGTTGGCTTTTGAAGGACAAAAGTCCAGCTTTAAATTGAAGACTCAACCAGTATCCTGGTGTGAGGGAGGCTAAACAGAGAGGAATTCCAACATTTATGGAGTTCAGAAACCCTCAATGGGTTTTAGCACTTGCCTGCCAGTTTGACCACTGTGTGTGTGTGTTATTTTGGAGGGTCTGGGAGAGGAGGAGGAGTTCTTATTTTGGTAATATGCACATGCTTATATCTCTCAAAACAATCTGCAGGAAGGGTGCTCTGGTGCTTGAAGCCAGACCATGCTGGTTTGGACAAAAGTTGTTACTGAATTATTAAGCCTTTAAAAAAAAAAAAAAAAAGAAAGAGGTCTGTGCATTTACATCTTACCAAGTTGTTTTGGAAGAGATGCAGAATGGAAAAGTAATAAAACCATAAGAGACAGTGTCTTCTGGGTACAGTCTCAGTGCTTTTCTTTTTTTCTTCTCAATTCTAAACATGGGCAGTCCCAGTTTGGATAGGAATGATTTCAGAAATACTACCCATTGGTAATTTATCATTTTTTGCTTTCAGTTGACTATCTGCCAGGGTAAATTTAAATCTTCCTCCAAATGTTCTGATGGGTATGTCAGCTGTGGTTTTGCAGCTGAGCAGTCTGCCATTCCTGGTGGGAGGGATAACTCTTTTTTAAACTGTAGCTGTCATGCCTTGCTGAAGTGGCATGGTGTTACCTTTTCTCAGTGTGTGTGTGTGTTTGTGTCCATATGGGCTGTTCTAGCACAGTGTGCAACCAGAATGCCAGGAACTACAGAGAGGTGTGAATAGGAAAGGCAAAGATCAACCTCACCTTCAAAAACTTGGTGCTCATTAACTATGCAAGTTTCTGGTTAGCACTGAAAAATCCAGGCTGTACCTCCCAGCTCGGCAGGAAGCATGTGGTATGGTTGTGGCTCTAGGAGTTCTCTCTGAGTGAAGCCATGTCCAGGACCACTGCCTCTTGTTGCTTGTTCTCCTCAGCTTCTTCTTAAAGCAAATGTGGCTGGATTCTCCCGATGTAAGGATGAAAGGCCTGGTTATCCCTGAGTAAATGAGGTGTCTAGAATATATGATGAGTTGGTGGTACCCTCCTGATGATTTTTGTGTTGTGCAGGTATGCCTGCAGCCTCGCTGGTGACCCCTGCAGATGTCATCAAAACAAGGCTACAGGTGGCAGCCCGGGCAGGACAGACCACCTACAGTGGTGTTGTAGACTGCTTTGTGAAGATCCTTCGAGAGGAAGGTCCCAAGGCTCTGTGGAAAGGAGCAGGAGGTTTGTAGAAAGAGCTTTGATTAAGAAGTGATTTCAGATTGTGGTTTTTTTGTCACTTAGGAACTCTTTTCTTTTCCTTCAAGCTCGTGTGTTTCGATCCTCTCCTCAGTTTGGTGTGACTCTGGTGACTTACGAGCTACTGCAGAGGTGGTTTTACGTGGACTTCGGAGGAGTGTAAGTATGGGGTGTTGCTTGGGACCCTGAAGCTGCATTTGGTTCTTTGTGGATCTTAGTGCTGCTCAGCATGTCATGGTCCAAGTTAAGATCTTGCTATTGTGGAGAACATGTTGCAGAGGCTTTGTAAATCTTATTTAAGCCACATAACACTGGTGGAGGATAGGATGTTATTCCAGTACCTGTTTTGCAGCAAGACTTTGCCATGTTTTATACCACTGTGTCAAGCTGGGGACCTGTGTTAGTATAAGCAGAGACAGTGAGAGGCTAAATAATGGGCTGGGGAAATAACTGCAGGGAAAATGTGAGGCCTGTCAGGTCAGGATACACACATTACTCCTCATTAGTTTGGTGGAGGGGCTGCATCCCTGATTAGGCAGGGCATTTGACATGCAAAAAAGTCTATGTGTCACCAAGTCCAACACCTCTTTGTTGGAGTTTCACCTCTGCCTCCTCCTCTTTGCTGATGATACAGAGGGATGGTTAATGTGGTCCCAGGAGCAGCTGCAGGCCATTTACAAAGCTTTGGGGACAGTAGTTTGAAAGCCACCACAAAAATTACTCTGCTAGATTCCAGGATTGGTTGTGCACTGTGGCAGAGACTTGCAAACCTTTGCTGCCCCGCACTGCCCTTTTGATTAATACACTAGAAATTTTATCTGGGTTTGACTATGCTAACTGAACATGAAGGCTCCTAGCTTTTCTGGGAGGTTTTAAAACAGGGTATTTCTCATTACATTGTAGCATTTAATCTAGTTACTTACTGGGAGGTACACCCAGATGTCTCCTTCAGTTTACTTTATGGAGGAGATTTTTATGAATACTGTTTTTACTCTGTGGAAATTAATTTATTATTTTTATTATTTTGCAGAAAACCAGCTGGATCAGAGCCAGTTCCTAAATCTAGGATCACACTCCCTGCTCCTAACCCTGACCATGTTGGTGGTTATAAATTGGCAGTTGCCACTTTTGCAGGGATTGAAAACAAGTTTGGACTTTACCTACCTCGGTTTAAGCCATTGCCGCCTACCTCAAAAGCTGCTGCAGCAGTAGGACCCTAAGTTTATTGCTGTAGATTTTTTTTTTGTTATTAGTTGGGAAAGAGCCACTTTTCTAATTGGTTGATACTTCATTCCTTTAGCTTCTCATCATATAACAGTTTGGCTTCATTTGAGTTTTAAGGCAATTTTCATCTTAAATGTAATCATTTGTCTTTGTGCTTCCTTAACCAGATCACTGTGAAATTCTTACCAGTTGTTTTAAGTTTGGGACCATGAATGTATTTGTCCACATCTGACATGTGCTTGTGTTGGGAAGACACTAATTTTAGGTTCCGTTTACTGGGGAAGGGCTGGCTGAGAGCTGTGAACCAGATCATCTTACAGGCAATGCTCGGGTGCAGATTACCAGGGTGGATGTTGCACATTGTCACTCAGATGGAAAAACTCAGTGGATATCACGGTGCTCAAAGTGGAATGATCTTGACTGTACATGTAAATTGGATATAAACCTAATGTGTGTCTGTAGAGGTCAGCAAATATATACCCGGTACCTAAGTATGCCAGCACAGCTTCAACTTTTTAAATATGTACACGCACAAGTTCTGTTTCTGGATTGTATTACAAAGCTTTTATGTGGAACATGTTTTTGTAATGGAAACCACATTTATAAATGTTTAGCCGTTGTATTATGTTACTGGTATCAAAACGCTCAAAAGAAAGTGTTATTGTCCATAGTCTTTGCACTTTATGGCAGAACTTTTGGCATTCTCCTACACATCCAAGGAAATTTCATAACTAGGTGCCTATCTTGGGTTGCTGGTGTTTGGAATTCAGTTTGTATATGCACTTCTATAGTAAAACGCTGCTTGTTTAAATAACTGCAATAGGAAATTCATGCACTGTATCAATGGTACCTGCCTTAACTGCTGGCTTGTAATTGGCAAATAGGTGGTTTCAGATTCTTATTTACTTCATTGACTTGAAAAAGATTAAAATACTCTAAAAGAAAAGATTTTACTTAATTTTTTGGTGCCTTGCACAGTGTTTAGAAAATGATGTATTTATGGAGATAGAAATAAACCTTTCAAACAGATGCACACATGGTATTCTGTTACAGAAGTAGCATAGAACATCAAATGTCTCCTTCAACCTCAGTTATAATTTAAGATAAAGTTAAGATTTGGACATGCAAGTTATAAAAAGACCTGCAGCTTAAGAGCAAATTACCTGAATTTCCCAGTGTAGAAAGACATCTGTTGGTGCATGATGTCACCAAAAAAAGACATTTTTCCTCATTCAAAAAACAGGATCAGAGTGAATTTTGGTATTTTGATCTTTACTTTTGAGGGGAGGTTAATGTGTCAGTAATAGTCTGACTGTCTACTCAGTTGAAGGTACTTTTGGGTGTCTTCTGTGACACCTCTGGAATAGTCTGACTGTCTACTCAGTTGAAGGTATTTTTGGGTGTCTTTTGTGACACCTCTTAAGACCAGGAAGAATTTGGTCCTGCTTGTCTTTTTGGGGTGGAGGCACTCTTTCAACATTGACTGTAAACTGAGGGAATGCATAGGTGGAATCAGAGTATCTTTGCAGAAGAACAAGTTAGAGATGCAAAACCATGTTGTTGTGCTAGAAGTTGTGGAATTTCAGAAATGGAAATCACTCCATCGTTGTCTTTGTGTTTGAGTCATCATGAGAATTATTCTTGTGGACTAATTTGCATTTTGAAGTTACCAGTGACATGGAGACCTGGCAGGACGAGCATCTACAGTACTCGTGCAACGTGAAAGCAAGGGCAGAAGGTGACATCTCTGTAGCTGCATCTTGGAGTCTGACTGAAGCAGAGTCTGTGCTGGGCTCTGACAGCTGCTGGCTGCTACCTCTCTACCCTGTATATCTGAGTCTCCCCAAATGACAGCTCCTTTGCTCCAGAAAGAGGGAAAAATACTGACCCCTGTATTACTCCAAAACTGTCAGGTTTTTTGGTTAAGGTTTGTCATAAAAATGTGCTTGACGTTTGAGATTTTAGGCTATTTAGGAGCTGGTTTTATACTTCATCCCTCACTTGTACCTGATGTCAAGGTGTCTGTGGAAGGTGTGCAGCTCAAGAAGATGTCTGAATACTGAGCTGCACTTTCCTCCTGGTCTGAGAGAGAAGTGCCACGTGTGTCTGTTCAGCCAGCAGCTGCTCTCCTGGGCAGCACAGAGGGGGACACCCAGGCTGCCCTGGCCACAGCACATCCCTCTGCCACCAGCACTGAACCCCAGCACAGCCAGGGCCTCGCAGCTGGGAAAGGAAGAGGAATTAGAGATGGTTTATTTTAATACTTGAACAACTTTCCATGTGATAAAAAAGATTTGTTTTGTTTCATAAAACACAAGCAAACTCTGACTGGCTCCCCTGCCTACTGCTGCCCTCTCTTTCTCAATCCTGGCAGTAAATGTATGAAATCCTTTATTTCAGATATGAAGGAATAAGGCTCCCAGCCATGGGATGAAGATCAGACACAGCTCTCCTCTGGCAGGTTCATCTCAGAGGGCCTGAGCCTTCACCTCCTCCCTGGTGGGCAGATGAGCAAGGCTGGGCTGACACCCACACTACCACCCATGGTGGCACTTGCCACCCCCTTTGATGGTTTTGGGGGGTTTGTTCAGACCTTGTGCCCTTCTTTTCATGGCTACTAGAGGATGGAGACAGGGGCAGAAGGGCTGAAGAGTCAATAACTACTTCATAACATGCACCCAGTTCAAAATGTTTCATAGCAAGCAACAGCTCTGCCTGGAGATCTTGGGGAAGATCTGTGTCCACAGTCAGCTTCCTCCAGACACAAAAGGATGCATTCCTGCTCTGAAAAGCTCACAGGCTAAAAAATTGTCAGATTGCCTTAGAAACAAACAAAGGGCCCTGAGGACAATATTTGTCCTCTTTGGGTTTCTGGATGAGTTATGCCAAGCGTGGGAGGAATGGGATAAAATGTAACCTCGCTTTCTTCCTGCAGTCCAGCTATCTGCCTGTAATAGCACTTCCAGAAGAAAGAAATTATCCAATATTGGTGATGTTACCTATCAGTGTGGAAGTGGAGTGGGGGTGTCCCTGAAGCACTTACCCTGTGTTTGTGTTTCTCTGGGTCAGCAGAAGCTGAGGGATCCTTTTCTGCTGGGTCCTCAGGGAATGGGTTGGGTCTAAGCTGACTTAATATTGACAGTTTGCAGGGACACTTTTGTGAACAAACATACCACAGGCTTCAAAAATAACTCGAGCAGGTTTTTCTAAGCCTGCTAAAAATATGAAACCCGACAAACTGCCTTGCACCTTCCTTAGGAGGGGACGGAGAGCTCGGGAATGTCCCTGCCATACACCCCAGGATGTACACCCGTGGCACAGTGCTCACTGCTGAGCTCCTCAGCTCCCCAGTGCACACGTGGCAGAGGGACAAACAGGAACCATCCTGCCTTGCAGTGACAGCTGAAACACTGCTGGGATATTCAGGCTGCTTTCAGTTCAAGTATTTGCCACAATATCCAGAGACGGTGATAATTTGTAAGTTATTTAATGGTTGAGAATACAGAAATCTCAAGACATTTGTATTTACAGTGTCTTCAGGAAGCTTCAAACACAGCAAAAACCACAGAAGCAGCCTGGGATGAAGTGGTTTCTTTAATGCCACGTGCCATACAGCAGTTCTGCTTTCTGCATGGTGGGCAGTGGAGAGCTCAGGCTATGACAGCCTAAGGATGTCATCAAGCTGCGTATTGCCCTTCAGACAGAAATGGTATTTTAAGATGCATATTCATAATTTTTAACTGCTCCTTCTGCTCTTCCTCATCACGCTGGAAGGCAGTACCATTGCTTGCCAGATTCATTCCAGTTGTTCTGGTTACACTGCAGAGGGCTGCCAGGTCTCTCTTCATGCTTGCTCCAAACAGCTGTTCTGCTACAGAAGTAGCTCTGCTTATTTCTTCCTAGGAGAGCCAGTCCTACAAGCTTCCAGGCTACTAGTCCTGTAAGAGGCACACATTAGTCCTTCATTAGGACTGCTGGTGACAGCAGAGTCTCCTCTGTCAGTCACTGGTCAGAAACCCCACAGCTCTTTGAGGGGTTTCCAGTTTTCTACTGCTTCCTTTAAATCTAAAGTTGCTTTTCTCTTGAGAAAAAACACATCTTCAGGCCTTTTCCCATGTCTTGTGTGAAGAAACCTATTTCTAGTTGCACCAGAGACAGAAGCTGTCATTTGCAAGAAGATCTTGTGATGTTCCAGGATGTGGTAGGGGTTCATGTTTTCAGAAATAGCAAATGCTTGGGACATTGGTTTTGAGACCCAGGAGGAAGTACCTTTCATCTTGGAATATTCACTGTGGAGCACAGCTGAGTACCCTGTGGAAAATGCTGCAGCTCCTGGATCATTGCAACCCAGCACCATTTGTCTCATATGCCTTCTCTCTTTGAAGTCGCAAGCTTGAGGCAATTCTGCTGACCCTAATCTCAAGCAGCAAATACTTGCTCTGACAGTCCATGGAGATGTCTCTGACATGCTCAGACTTGGGAAGAACCCCATTTCATTTTCTCCTGTCAAACATCCACTTGGTCCAAGTTGTATTATTTACACGGGAGCCTGGCATTCCAGCCCCGTGCTTGGCTTTTGTGTGTCCTGACCAGGTTCCAGTTTGGCCAATGCTGAGTGGGTGCTCTTTCAGTGTGCCCTGGCCATCTTCTCCCTCTGTCTGCATGAACAGAGCACATGTCACAAAGGTGAAGCAGCCCTGCTTCCCCTTTTGGCTAATGCCTTCAGCTCCCAGCCCTAGTGCCACGTGCCATGTTGTCCCCATGTCCTTTCACAGCTCCTCACAAAACAAATCCCAAGTCCCTGTTGACACCATCCTTCTGCCTCTCACTTGTGTTGGTGTAGCTTTGATCCTTGACACTGAATGCAAGGGAGACTCTGGTCTTCCCTTCATCAAGCACAGGACAGTTTTTTCTTCCAGATCCACCTCATGGCCCTCTCCTTCATCCTAAACCTCAATTCAGCTTTTCCCTCCTTAGCTCACATTGCTCATCTTCACGTTGCCACTCACCTGCTTCTTCCTCAGTTGGCTTCCCTACTTCTTACCCTTCTGGTTGTGAAGCCCCCTCCAGCTCCATCTGAGCACACAGTCTTTATCCTTTATAGAAAGCTCTGGCTTACAATGGCCCTAAAGGAGAGCCTGGCTGTTTTCTAACTCATTCCACGCCTGGATCAGGCATGACAATGTCCCAGCAGTGCTGGAGTATGAGGTGTATTTATTCTCCATGCTCTTCCTTCTGTTCTCCAGATGTTCATAGGTAAAAGATCCCGGAGAAGATGCTTTCTTTTTACTGAAAATAGTCATTTTGTATTTATTTCCCTATCAGGCAGATTCTGAAGAACATCTTTTGTCACACAAGCTCTCTTGGAAAGCAAATAAGGTGGGGCTATTTGTTTAGCAGCAGGAAAATCAATCAATCAAACAAAAACTGCTGGAGATTCCTGGAAGGGCAGCAGCAAGGGCTGGTCAGAAACCACCACAAGGCAGGCAGGACCAGCAGAGAGAGATTAAATGATTCAGTGATTCTTATTCTCATTGGGTGTTCATCCACCTGCTTCAGCTGCATCTAATGGTCCTTTCATGCTGTTGATCTCTATATACAAACCTGGTCATTTCTGTGGAAATCTGGATCTTTTCCTCGTTTCCTCTGTGTACTGCTGAGCTCCACTCAAAAAAAAACCAAAAAAAACCACCAAACTTTGCTTGTATTCATTTGAACACAGAAGCAAATGCTGAAGGTCTTCTGAGGTTGTTCTTAAAGCCATTTTACAAGTTATTACTGCCATAAAGAAGGTGAATATGCAGCCCCTCCTCCATGGATGCATCCATCCTCCATGGATGAAATGCCCTTCCCATTACACAAAGGGCATAATCACACTGTATCCCCACACTTCCAGATGTGGATTTACCTTAGGGGCTTGCAGGCTAGTGAGCTGCCCCTCCTGTCTCCCCAGTGACATCAGTATTTTGTGGTATTTCTCCATGCACATGAATTCCTCATCTTGTGCCCCCATCATGGCCAAACTGCACTTCCTCCCTTCCACATTGCACCATGTCTGCTGTACCTACGTAAGGAACCCTTACTGGTGCTTTTTGAAAGCAAAACAGAGAAACTGGGGAAAAAAAACCAAAACAAAATCCAACAGAGATGTTGTCTAAAACACTGCTTTACAGGTGTCTCACCTGATGATTAGAATTCACCTTCAGCACACAAAAGTGCTTTGAGAGCTACACTATTTCTTCATGATCACCCAGGGGAGCAGCAGGCACACAGGGCTCCCTAACGCATGGCTCCATCTCTCAAGGAGCTACCAGAGCAATGCCAGATGTTCCTGTGCTGTGTGAAGTACCTCATATGGGGTAAGACCCTGCTTATCCCAGCCCACCTGGCTGATTCCTTCCATGGATACTAGGAGATAGCTTCAGGTCTTGTGTCCATAGGCAGTAGGACATACCTTCAGGTTCCACCATGAAGAAAACAGCCCATGCACTCTCACTGGGAGCTTTTTCTAACCAAGAGGACAAGACAAATCCAGCTTCCCCAGAGGATTAATTTCTTTAGGATTAATTAATCCCAGAGGATTAATTTTCCTGCTTTTAGCAGGGCAGGGGCTTCCCAGGGATTCTATGTTTGACCACAGCTCTGAAGAGCATCAGATGATACATTCCTCAATATCACTGCCCAGAAATGACATTCAGTTCCCTCCAAACCTAAAAAAAATAAAATAAAAAATCTTTATTGCTGTCTGACTTTCAGTGTTCCCTGCTGTAATGGTTCACTTGCCTGCCCAAGTGACAGTGACCCCATGACTGTTAAACTCAGTTATCTGGCTCAGTCTGTTCCTGTGATGCAAATGCCACCAGCACCATCACCACCAAGGTCAGCATTCACCAACATCTCTCTGGACCATAGCTTGCCTGACATCAGTCTGTGCCCTACTTCTTTGCTCAAGCCTCAAGTGTTTGTTGTAAGGGAGAATATTTCCATGTCCCCTGTCCCAGCCTAACTCTTGTGAGTTTAAGAAGGCTTTGTCTTTCCTATTCCTTTTCATGCATATGGCACCATGTTGTTCTGCATCTGTGTATGTGTGTGTGTGAGCAAGCATGCAGAGTGAGGGATGGATGAAAAAATAATAATAAACAAGCCTAGATGCTGACGTGGGTTAGTGTCTGCTGATGTAAAATTTGTAGTGGGATCTGATGCATGCAAGTCCATCACTGGCCAGTGCCTCTGGCAGAAGGTACCCATTTACACAGCAGCTGCATGAGACTCCTGGTAGTCAGGGCAGTCACATTTTCCCAGTGACCCAGAATGAACACGCTGAGCACTGCTGGCAAGGAAAGATGAACCACTCTGCAACAGACTGGGCTTGATATACATTTTATTGGCAATACCAGTGTCATATTCAGGAACCACAACCCTTTGTCAGACTATTAGTGTTAACTTGCATGACAAGTATCAGTGACCAACTGTATCTGAAATATAGTTAAAGTGCCTAGGAATAATAGGCAGCTTAAAAAAAAAAAAGGGGGAAAATCATTCTACCCACTCAAGCCAACCTTTCTAGATCTTACATCTTAAGCACAACTGATGTACTGTAATTGTTATGTGGACTGTAATGTAACCTCTAGAGCAGCACACAGACAATGCAGTTCTCTCATTATGCACATGCTTTAGGATCGTTTATTTTAATGCTTTCAAATAAATATGTTCCATGCAGCACACCGCAATAAATAAGGAGCAGCAACTTTCGTATAGTACATCCATTCATAATGTAAGTCACCATGTGAAACACCACATCTAAAGTCTTTGGCCCAGTCCCATACAGTGAAGCACACCACATCTGCACATAATCATATCTGGCTTCATATGGATTTAATAGGACTATGCCAGAAGGGCAATGTGAGCACAAGTTTAACCAGGGGTTCCTAGCCATTAAATACAGCTACTAAGTAGTTAAAAGGCAACAACTAAACCCATAAAGGGTTGATTTGTCTTTTCTTTCTTACCTCTCAGACAGAAATATAAAGTATGAAAACGCTCTGGATATTTTCAGCCTCGTGTAAAGCAGCGTGATTAACATGGAAGGCTCTGAGCAACACTGGCATGTACACTGGCATCAAAAGCCACAGCAAGACTGACTCTGACACTCAACACCGGCGCACTGGGCAGGGGAAAGCTGCTGCTGGGGTGATGGTGGGCACTGCTCCTCATCCTCATCCTCCTTTAGGCCGCCAGCTCCACAGCCCCTTCCTCTTCGCTGTCAGCCCGGTTGGCGCGGATTTCCACCAGGGTGCGAGCGAAGCGGGTCCATTCGTCATTGTGTGGAACAGCCAACTGGGGGAGAAACCAACAGGGAATTAGGAGATCCTGTGGGGAGACCTGGTGATATCTCTGGCCCCAAATCAAGGCACTTTCTTCGAGGAGGGTTCCTGTGGCAATGGTGAAGCCCCTGGGCATGGGCTCACCCAAGGGACCTGATGGGTCGGTTATTTCTATGGCTGTAAAGCGCTCCCAGGATCAACCCAGCAGCTTCCAAGTCAGTACCATCTGGAAGAAGCTTTCACAGTCAGTAGCAGAGAAAAAAAAAAAAAAGAAAAGAGAAAAAAAAAAAAAGAAAAAAAAGAAAAAAAAGAAAAAGGAAAAGAGAAAAAAGAAAAAGAAAAAGAAAAAAATAGGAAAAAAAGAGGAAAAATAAAGAAAAGAGAAGAAAAAAGAAAAGAAAAAAGGAAGAAAAAAGAAAGAAAAAGAAAAAGTAAGAAAAAAGGAAAGGAAAAAAAGAAAGGAAAAAGAAAAAAGTAAGAAAAAAGGAAAGGAAAAAAAGAAAGGAAAAAGAAAAAAGTAAAAGAAAAAAGATAAAAGAAAAAGAGAAAAGAAAAAAGAAGAAAAGGAAAAAAGAGGAAAAATAAAGAAAAAGAAGGAAAGAAGAAAAGAAAAAGAAAAAAGAAAAAAGAAAGGAAAGATAATAAAGAAAAAAGTAAAGAAAGATAAAAAAGAAAAAAAAAGAAAAAAAAAGAAAAAGAAAAAAAGAGAAAAAATAGAAAAAAAAGCACCTTATCTGCCTGATTTCAAGGCCAAGATTTTTGCTGGAGTGTTGCTGAAAAATATGTCTCTCAGTTAAAGTCTTTTAGGTTTGCCAAACTACATGAGGCCTTGATCTCTACAAATCTACACATATATGTTTAACTTTACACATGTGAGGTGGCCATTTGAAGCCAGCCAGGCTGTGCCCAAGTGTAATTGTTTGCAGAGCTGAGGTCAGTGTGTGCAAGGTAACCCAGCTTTTATAACTTTGTACTGAAACTATTTTCCTGAAGTTCATTAAAGCTCTTAATTGTAAAATAAATATATTGTGTTATTTTAGCTACCCTCTTCTACATTAAGGAGTTCACACTGACAAGAAATGGTTTAATAGTGGATGTGTGATTCTAACTGGATACTGCATTACTGGTTTTACATCAACATGCAAGACCCATTTCCATTTAATACCATTGACGTTTCTAATGAGGAGCTCTTGAACATAAGGCTTCAAGAAGGATGTGTAATCTAAATACCTAAGCTTCCAGATAAAATGATTCACTGATATGGCAAAATAATACTGCAGCCATTTCCAGTTGGATCAAACTGCAATTTTGTGGAGGACTGAGATAGTTTTATCTTTTATATTTAAAAAAAAAAAAGAGCAGTTTTCTCAAATTTTGTTTTAATTAACTCAAATTCCAGAAGACAGCAACAAGAATCCAGATGCACCATGCAGCTTTTCACTGCCCTCTTGAAGCCTTGTGATCATGGCCTGAATAAAACAAGAAAAACCCCAGTTGTTTCACAGTATTATGCAGTGCTTGAACTGTTTGATAACTATGATGCATGTAGTAATCTGCTGTCCACCATAGCAAATGGACTAAAAAATTAGGATGACCTTAGGTAATCCAGTTTGTGGTACACAATATTCCATCTGTTCAGACTTACTTCTTTTAAAATACCACCAAAAATGCCCAGCAGGTATCTGGCTAACTGCATCCATTGGCACTAGCAGATTACAGGTGCATGTGAGGCTGTGTACACTATGCTGAAATTCACACAAAATCACAGAACTGTCAAATTATTCCCTCTCCTCACATTCCAACAGTGATACATATAACTGGACACACACAAAAAAAAATTAAAAAAAAAAAAAAAAAAAGGATCTGTTACATGAACTAGTACGCCCAGCTGGGGAAAGAGCTTGTGCATGTGCCCAACATTAAGCAATGGGTGAAAGCCCTGATGTACACTGATGCAAATTCAGTGCTGATTGTATGGACAGGACTGGATCTAAATATCTCCTCCACATCTCACTGATGCTGAGGAGCTTTTCAAGTACTTTGTAATGAGCCTCTACATCCAATATTCTGTGGAAAAACACTGCTTAAAGCTTCCCAGGCATAGTATATGTATCAGTGGCTTAGATATATTATAAAGGGCTGGGGTAGGAGTTTGGGTTTTTTGAGTGTTGAAACACTGAACATAGCAGAGTTCAGGATTTACTGTGGCCCCACACTGGGAAATGCAATCTGTGTGAAAGCCATGGTGGCTTCACAGTAAGAATAAGAGGTGTTGGAAGAGGTGTTGCTGCACTCTCTGGGGTTTCCTTTCACTGTCTTCCACTTTCTGCATTCCTATCCTTTAATTTTCCCAGAAGCAGACACCAGAGTTACAGGAGTAAATCATTTCAGGCAGCCACCTCTCACACAAACTGATGTGGACCTGTTATGGCCTTTGTTTGAAAGACAGCTGCATTCTTTCCAAAACCAAATCCTGTCTGACCAACCTGATCTCCTTTTATGATCGGATGACCCACCTGGTGGATGAGGGGAAGGCGGTGGATGTGGTCTACCTGGACTTCAGCAAGGCCTTTGACACCGTCTCCCACAGCATCCTCCTGAAAAAGCTGTCAGCACACAGCTTGGACAGGAGCACCTCGTGCTGGGTTAGGAACTGGCTGGAGGGCCGGGCCCAGAGAGTGGTGCTGAACAGGGCTGCATCCAGTTGACAGCCGGTCACTAGTGGTGTCCCCCAGGGATCAGTGTTGGGCCCAGTTCTGTTCAGTATCTTTACTGATGATTTAGATGAGGGGATTGAGTCCATCATCAGCAAATTCACAGATGACACTAAGATGGGGGGGAGTGTGGATCAGCTGGAAGGCAGGAGGGCTCTGCAGAGGGACCTGGACAGACTGGAGAGTTGGGCTGATTCCAATGGGATGAGGTTCAACAAGGCCAAGTGCCGGGTCCAGCACTTTGGCCACAACAACCCCAAGCAGCGCTACAGGCTGGGGACAGAGTGGCTGAGAGCAGCCAGACAGAAAGAGACCTAGGAGTCTGGATTGACAGGAAGCTGAACAAGAGCCAACAGTGTGCCCAGGTAGCCAAGAAGGCCAATGGCATCCTGGCCTGTATCAGGAACAGCGTCACCAGCAGGTCCAGGGAGGTGATTCTTCCCCTGTACTCAGCACTGGTGAGGCCACACCTTGAGTCCTGTGTCCAGTTCTGGGCCCCTCAGTACAGGAAGGATATTGAGGTCCTGGAGCAGGCCCAAAGGAGGGCAACTGGGCTGGTGAAGGGACTCGAGCACAGATCCTATGAGGAGAGACTGAGGGAGCTGGGGCTGTTCAGCCTGGAGAAGAGGAGGCTCAGAGGAGACCTCATCACTCTCTACAACTCCCTGAAAGGAGGTTGGAGCCAGGTGGGGGTTGATCTCTTTTCCCAGGCAACTCTCAGCAAGACAAGAGGGCACAGTCTCAAGTTGTGTCGGAGGAGGTTTAGGTTGGATATTAGAAAGAATTTCTTTATGGAGAGGGTGATCAGACATTGGAATGGGCTGCCTTGGGAAGTAGTGGATTCTCTGTCCCTGGAAATAGTTAAAAAGAGACTGGATGTGGCACTCACTGCCATGGTCTGGTAACTGCAGCGGTAGTGGTTCAAGGGTTGGACTTGATGATCTCTGCGGTCCCTTCCAACCCAGCCAATTCTATGATTCTATGATTCTAAGAAAAGTAACAGCAGAGGGGAGGTCAGAGCACCAACACACAGGTACCCACAGCACAGGTTTGCTCCCAGCCACACACCTCTACAGCGTACTCTATAGTAAGGTAAGGGACAGTGAAGAGATCCTTCAGTCATAGATGCAACCAAAACCAGATGTGTAGCAGTTTCCCTCTTACTATTGCTTGTGTCCTAAAAGATTTTATTTCTTGTGACATGTACAGCACTATCATTAACCAAACTCTTGAAGGAAAACATGAAATGAGCAGTTAAATCACTCAATTGGAACAGTATCTTAGGCAAAAGTCTTACTGAACCTAATAAAGCCTCATTTCTCCTTGCCTTTTAAAGTCCTAAAAGAATTACACTGTATTAAATGGCTGAAGAAGACAATATGGCATTCTAAAGAAAAAAAATTAAATTATCTCAATGTTGTAACTAGGTTCAACTTCGTTTACCCCACAACATGGCTGCAGACAAGGAAAATCAAAGCCTTGCATATTAAAACGAGTTGGAATCTCAAATTTGAGGAATCTCACCAGAAATGTTTGCATTGATGGCATTACTGTTAGCTGACACTGTTAGCAAGACCTGGGCTGGTTTTAATGACTCAGTTCACAAAACAATTAATGACTGAAGTGAATACCATTAGCACAGAGATGAATACATTCAGTGCCCACACACAATCTAATTACGCAGAACTTGGTCTTATTTTACCTTATTTAATCTCACGCACTCCATCATCCTTTCAACACGGGGCCAATCCTGCTAATAAACTGTTAGTTGAATAAACCTCTCTAATATAAATTCCTGAGGGATGTGGAGGGAAAGCTTGGCAATAATGAAGTCAAAGGAAAAACTAAATTTTATTGCCTCCTCTTCTCTCTGTAAAGGCCCTAATATCAAATCACAATAGTTATACAGCAAAAGACCGCAAATAAAAACTGAAATATCCACAAACTTCTAATCAAATTCTTGTCTGATTAATGCTCCCCCTCCCAGTCATTTTCCATTCAAGTTCCTTCAACTGAGCACCCAAGAGCGTTGGAGGCCTGAGCCTGTCCATGGATTCTCCCTTTCAGCTTCTTTGCACAAGTTCTTTTCTTTTTTCTTTAAATACAAGGGCAGGGGGTAAGAAACAAGGAGATACTTTGTAGAAGGACAGAGGTATAGAGCTACCTGGGGGTTCCTCACTTGCCCAAACTTGGCATTTTTGACGTTTCTTCAGCCCACTTCCAATTACTACAAAGCAGCAGCTATTGAATTCCAGCAGTCATGATGTCAAGGGAGGGTAGAAATGTTCACCAAAGCTTAATAACTTAATATAATACCTTATATTAACATTTGGGTCAGAAGGTTATTTGAATGAACTGACACTAAGGTATGGAGGAGAACAAGAAAATAAATGCTATTAAGTGTTCTCCTTTGATCCCTTCACAATGGAAGGTAAGTGCTACCCACACCTAATTAATTGACTGAATTGCCCACATTACTTTGACTTAAATACCATGGTTGTGTCAGATAGTAATTCTAATGAGGAAAACCAGTATTATTACAGCAAGGTGGTAACTTTAGCCAAACTTTTGTCTTCTGCTTGGCTTTTAAAATATCAAAAGAGTTCATCCTGCAAGCCTACTGACTCACAACTGTGACAGGTTTATGTATCCAAATCAACCTGCTTCTTTCTGCTTGTGAAGTTACACATGCTCAGCTGGTTACAGGAGTGAGAATTTAGTATAGGAAAACATCTTCCCAAGATGTTACGATGGTGGCCCATTTTTAACTGGGTGAAGATATTTAACTCATGACAATTGGGATCCTCTCATTTCTAAAAAAAATAAAAAATAAAAAATAAAAATAATAAAAAAATTTTCTTTATACCACTTGCAACTTTTTAGATGTCCTTCTCCAAGTCACTTTCATAAAATAAAAAGCACTCAATACCTATGAGTATCTGTAAGTGCTTCCTACATGATCAGTAACATAAAACAAACAGCATACTATATACATGTAAGAATTCATGACTTAAACTAGTTCACAAACTTTTTCTTGCTAATATTAAAAATCTGATTTATGTGAAGAAAACTCTCAGAATTAATTTTTACACCAGCTTCAGTACTATGATTTTAGAAGAGCAGATTTGGTAAGAATCCTGGCCAGCGAGAAGCCTTGTATCTGTTACCATTTTCCCCCTCTTCTCTTTTGGGTGACAATGTGTTGAGCTGTGCTTTCAAGACTGGAGAGGATCTGAACATCTCAGTTTGGATAGAAGGGATTTCTCAACTACAATATGTGCCCCATTCATTTTGCAGAGTCATGGCCTTACAGTAGACTTTGGCTTTAAAAGGCCTACAAAGATTAAAGGTAAGATTGTTCCAACTTCTGCCTATTCTCCACTGTAGACAGAGAATAAAATGACCAGACCCAAAGGAAAAGACAGCCCAGCTCTGCACCATGAGCACCTGGCTTTGCCTTCCCAAAGGCAAAGTTTATCCTGCGCACAACAAAACCAAATCTCTTGGTTCCACCACAGAGCCCTTGGAAATCTGAACTTCGTGAAGCTTCCCTGTGTTTCCTGAGTGATCACTCTCCCCAGGCATTGCATTTCCCTCACCTGATAGCTTTCCAGTCACGAAGCACTAACACGTGGCCCCTTCGAAACCAGTACTGAGTGGGAGATGGTTTATGTGCATCTGCTGAGAGAGTGGCAGAGCCAGATAGCCACAGGCAGGGACATGAGTGGGAGTTTCACCAGGAACAGCTTCCTCTGTCTTCTGGTCAAGGCAGAGATTTCCTCTGTGTGAAGAGCACTCAATCCATACACACCAGAGATCTTGCAAACACAAACTGCATTTCCTGCGTTTTCCCAGAAACTGGGCTCTTTAGCAACTTCACTGAACTCTACTACTCTTAAAACTGCAAGAACTCAGGAAAAGGAGATGCCTTGGCCAGACAACTCTCGATGCTGCCATTTGGGACAGTTAATGGTGGGCTCTCCAGACAAGCAGAAAAGCAACAAAACAACCCATGCCTCAAAAGACATAAATCAACAGAAATTTCTTTCCATTTTCATATTGTTTAGCACTTTCTAGTAACATTTGCTCATTGAAGTTAGGTCTACTAAAAATAAGAGAAAGGAATGATTTTGAGACCAAAAAACCCCAGCACCTTTAAATGTGCCTTTTAAACAAACCTATCCAAAGGGATGAAATAAGATATTACAACATATTTCAATATTTTCTGAAATTCCCTCCTATCCATCTTTTTTATGACTGTTTCAGCTCAATTTGTTCAGATCCCTGTACAGTTTCAGTTTTCCTGAAAAACCACTTTCCAGCAAATGAATTATTCATTGAGGCTATTTCACTTTATTCCTGGCTTGTCATCTTCCCTGGAGCCTGTAAATCTTTGGGAAGGGAGCAGAAAAACTCTTCCTGCCTTCATCCCTCAATGCTCTTGTCCAGCCCAGCTCTCCTCTGGGGATTCTCCCAAGAAGGAGATAAAATGCAATTTCCACAAAAGCAGTCTCCACTTTGGAGGAATCAGTGTCCAACAGGCTCAAAAGGAGCACAGTTGTCCACGTTCAACCTATTGATTTCTTGTACATACATCATCATGGGTCAACCTATCCACCTCTGAGACAGTCATTCAATACCTCTAGTCCCAATCATTTGTGAAAATACTGTGCACCCCCAATCACCAGGTAATCATCACTTTTTTGGGGGGGGTCTTCACCAAGAGGTCATACACCTGAAAGCAAAAACAGCCACGGGAAGAACTTCCTCAGCTTTGCCTCTGACTGGGGGGGGTTGCTCTGAAGGGGTGAATTTTTCCAAGCAGAGTGGTCTCCAATCACTCCTAACACACACGTCTCGTGGACACAGGTGTAAAAGGAGAATCTGAAAATGAAGCGTTACACCACGGCTTGGAAGGTTCTGCCAAAGTATGTGGTCTGCAGCCAACCTGCACAACCCCACTGCCACACACTGTTTCCAATTACACATCTGCAGAGGAGGCTGCACGGTGGTCCAAGGCAGACTCCAAGGGTGATAGCGATGCCTGAGTCAAAAATCTGTGACCCATTCCAACCCATTTTGTAGGAGGCACAATGCCTGTTGATTTGTGTACACAGAAAACCTTGCTCTGATCTAAGCTGATGGGTTTCCATAGCTGGGCACCACGCTCCTAGAAATCAGAAGCTTTCTGATTCACATATTTTATTCCTTGCATTTGGGTTGGTTGCTGTTTGGAAGCAAAGGCTGATCCTATTTTAAACAGCCCCATTTATTTGTCTCGGCTTCAACACAGCTGTATTTGCAGAAAAATCTCATATCCAGCAGGGAAAATAAAAAAATATATGAAAATTAATGTTCCTGTCACCTCTAAAATACTCTTTTGCTATTATAACTTTTGAGAAGGGCAAGTTAAACACTCTTTGAAGAGACAGCTAATTAAGGCTTAGAAAAGACTCAGATTAATTTGAATTTTTGGATAACAGCAAGCCTGGTAAAGTAACTTTAATGACTAAAATCTCAGACTTCACACTAAGTTATTTGAGTATGTGGTTTATCACCATTTTTATATTCTTTCAATTTAATAGCATCAACAAATAAATGCAGCTTCAGGGAAATATTACTTTAGCTATTTTCTCTAAGCAGAATTTTTGTCCATATCACCCTCTGAAATCAAGTGCTCTATTGAAAAGAAATCTGCTGCAAATACTTTGTGCAATGGATTAACATCTGAATGCAGTTATGACATTGTAGGTAAAGGTATTTCTAAAGATGATAAAATAGAACTACTTTACCTTAATGTTTTCTAAAAAGTAGAACAGACAATGAGTTGAATTTTCAAGGCAAAAGAGAACACATTACAGAATGAGGATCATAAACCTTACAAATGAAAAACAAGAATTACAGTTCCGCTTTAAGCAACTGATCCTATCTTCTGGAGCTCAACAGATGTTTTATCACTATCAATGAGGTCGAAAAAGATACGTAAATGTAAATATTAAATATCTTGATAAATACACACACAGAGCAGGCGAGTATGCACCTATTCTGGCCCTGGTCTTGCCCCCCAGAATCAATTACAGGCTGCCTTTGATATTTTTCTCAACCTATACGGATTTCTTTTCCCTGAAAAACCCTGTATTTTTCCAGGCAACACCCTATGCCACACACATGGATGGAAACAAAGTGGGAGGTAATATCCAGCGAAATGGCCACCAAAGTAACCAAGAGCACCCTTTTTACATAAGTGCAGTACCACTGTATTTAACTCTTGGGAGAGCTGAGCATCACTGTTAACAATGGATGAAACCACTGGCAGGAACTCAAACCCCACATACTGCATGCAGATGATTTTAATAAGATACAGTGTTTAGACCACAAAGGATACACTCCAGAGTAGCTCTATATATATTTGTTTACTTAATTGAAGGGGTGGAATACCATAGGCAGCTTAAATACTGCATTTATTCTATGCACAGCAGTCAGTCTAGTGTCACAGACACAGTATACACCACCCTTCTATGAAGTTAATTACTTAGCCCTCATCTAGATTAATGTCTGTTGTGATTTATTTCTTTGCAATTCACCAGCAGGGTCTGATTTAACTAGTGCTGCCACAGTAAAAAAAAAAAAAAAAAAAAAAAAAAAAAAAAAAAAAAAAAAAAGACAAAATATTAGCTTAATCTCAAACAGAAATCAATCAAACTGAATCAATTTTCAGCAAACTTTGACTGTTTCTCCTAAGGAGAACAGTAGCTGCTGAATTGTTACATAGTTGATGTTAAATTATGTTTTGAATACCAAGCAAACAATGGTGTTATTTTAATAATTTATATGTACAAAGATACGCACTATAAAGGGCCTACATGGGAACTTGAGCACTTGAATGCCCATTAATTCACTTCTAAGCTTATTCCTCTTTGTCTGCAGCAATCATCTTGATGCCAGTCCAACAGGCAAACAGGCTAAAATGTAGTCCATAAATTATACATACATGACACACAAATGCATATTAACAGAACATTAAGACTGCAGACTGCAACACTTCAAAGATAGGAAATGTCAGAGTTAAGGCTAACTGCCTCAATTTGAGAATGTTATTCATTTTGTGTTATGATACTGTCTTTAATCTTAAAAAAAAAAAAAAAAAAAAAAAAGTAAGAAGCAACAAAACCTGTGCTGGCAGCAAACACCAATTATGGAAAACTTCAGCCTGAAGGATTAAAACTTGATAGAAAATATGGAGAAGAAAATAAGGAAGCGGAAATGATCTCTAATTGTAGACAACACTACAGTTCCACCTATAATATCAGAGCTGGCTTAGGCTCTCCTGAATTAAGCAGATAGAATGATGCCCAGGCTATGAGATAATGCTTCCTTCAATTAATGTACCAAAATTCTGCACTTGATATTGACTACAAAGCATAAAATACTGAGTAATCACCAGTCATCTTGAAAGAGAAGGCTGAAATTTGAAATTTAGATTTACTTTTTTTCCTTAGAGCGCATCTTATTTTTAAAATACAAATGTTAAGCTGCAATCTTATAGCCTGTTCCTAAGCATGCCAGAGTGCTCTCACCAGCCACATTGTGGGGATCCTCTCCTGTGGATCTCTTTGAGGATACTTTCAATGGCAGAGGCTACTGATCTTGGAAAGAAGAGTGATTTAATATAAAGATGTAGCTATGGGAGCAGAAAGAGCAACTGCCATGCTTCAGAAGAGCCAACAATTTTGCTTCAAAAGATACCATGCCCTAAGAATCAAAGTTCTTGCAGTTTGTACCTTTCCACCACTTCTGCAATGCCATCACTTTACAGGCTGATTAAGAAAACCAGGGAGGCTTCCTGCCTGCCACTCATCTCCCAGGGGGATCTCAGTCCTGCTTTGACAGCCATTTCTCAAAGTCAATGAAAACTTTCCAGAACTTTAATGTTTGGAGCTAAGGGATCAGAACCCCTCCCCTATCAAATTATGTTATCAGTTCTCACCATTGTACTAGAAAGCCTAAAAATACCAAATGTATCCTATCTAGAAGTTAAGGAGCCAACAGTGTGCCCTGGCAGCCAGGAGGGCCAAACAGACACTGGGGTGCATTGCTGGGTGGCTGAGGGAGGTGATGGTCCCACTTTGCTCTGCACTGGTGAGGCTCCATCCTGAGTGCTGTGTGAGGTTTTGGGTGCCACAGTACAAAAAGGACACAGAGTTACTGGAGAGTGTCCAGAGGAGGGCTATGAGGTTGGTGAAGGGTTTGGAGGGAAAGCCATATGAGGAGCAGTTAAAGGCACTTGGTCTGTTCAGCCTGGAGAAGAGGAGACTGAGGGGAGGCCTCATCCCAGCTCACTGCTTCCTCACTAGGGAAGGAGGAGGAGCAGGTGCTGACCTCTGCTCTTCGGTGACTATGATGGGACCCAAGGAAATTGTAGGAAGACGTGCTAGGGGAAGCTTAGGTTAGATATTAGGAAGAGGTTTTTCACCCAGAGGGCAGCTGAGCAGTAGAACAGGCTCTCCAGGGAAGTGGTCACAGCACCAAGCCTGCCTGAGTTCAAGAAGCATTTGGATGAGGCTCTGGGGCACATGGTGTGATCCTGGGCATGCCCTACACAGGGACAGGAGTTGGACTTGATGATCCTGATTGGTCCTTCCCAACTTAGCAGATTCTATGAGCCTTCAACATATTTTTATTTCCAATATCTACTTTTTTTTTCTTTTGTTTGTTTTTTTGTTTGTTTGGGGTTTTTTTTGTGGTTTTTTTTTTGTTTGTTTTTTTTTGTTGTTGTTTTTTTGTTGTTGTTGGTTTTGTTGTTGTTGTTGTTGTTGGGTTTTTTTGGTTTTTTTCTGGCAGCTATTCTGATTGGAAGAACTGTCCCATCATTTTTCCTTTGAATACTAGAGCCTCAGCATGTGGGGTAGCTGCACTGGCCAAGGTGCTTCCCTGGAAGTTCAGCTGAGTGAAGGACCAGTGCCTCAGGGAAGAAATAAATCATGGTGTCTTCAGCTCAGCTTGCTGCCTTCCCAAACCAAGTCTGTCATGTCCACATCATGATTCATGTCAGGAAATCTGGCAGAACAGGAACTGTAAAGGACTTTTGCCACAGCTTTCTGGCTCCTGGTTGGCAAGTGGACTCTCACCAAAAGCAGCTGACGAACTGCTCTAAGATTTGGGTTAGCAGGAGAGTTGCTTCCTTCCTTGAGATTCTGCACACATTCTATTACCTGTAGTAACTCATCCATGAAATAGCAGCTTTGTTTTTTGCTTTTTTTTTTAGTTCAGATATCACTCTAGGCACTGGAGGATACATTTCATATTTAAATTAAACTCCGAATATGGCATTTTAGCCACTGAAAAGGATTTATTAAGGCCCAGACTCATCTTCAGCTGGTATTGTAGGTTTTAAAATTTTCCAGATTAAATTTCCAAATTAAATATTATTTTCATCTTTAAAATATAGACCATTTTGCAAACAATTAAGAAGTCTGGAAACACAGTTATAGATTCTCAAAATGTAAAGTGCTACTGGATGTGACAGGCTGGGCTCACACAAGCATCATTAAGGAGATTAATTATACAAAGCAACACTTTTTTCAGATGTGTTTTAACACCACTGTGATAACACATGAGTTTCAATGAAATCTGCATGTTGGTGCACACAAAATGAGCTTAAACTAAACTTTGCATTTGGTGCTTTGCCCTTCAATACTCTGTGTTAATGAAAGCTATGACTATTTTTCAGTTATGCTTCTTACAGTGGAAAAGAGGTAAAAACAATCAGAGAAAATATCACCCAACAGACTAACTAGGTAAAATAGGTACTTAAATACACACTCTGTGACACTATTAACATGCATTGACTTCAGCTATGTTTCCTGCTGGTGTTCTGGGTGCAGAGTGAGGAGAGGGCAGATCAGCTAAAGCACTTGCTTGGCTTTCACTGCTATACTTCCAGCTACCATGGAAAGCCCAGACCCAGAATATCTTTTCCACTAAGCCTCTTGAAAGGTTTTCAGGAGAAGCAGTTACTGAGGAGCCAGCCACAAGTAGTGCCAATGTGCTAAACATACAGTGGTCACACTGGTGTGTCTGATCTGGAACCCGCCTTTCCCCTTTCTCTCTGATCCTTTATAGCATTTCCCAGTTCGGCAGGAAAATACCAGCAGGAAGACTGTCACAAGCAGCTCCCCCTTCTCCCCCTCCTGCAGGCTTTTCTGAGCAGAAAGGGAATGATCTCTTACAGCTTCTCTTCTGTGGCTCTCATCACTTGGTTATCTGAGTGCCTTCTAATAGTGCATTAAGCTACATGATTAACTCCTGTCACATGTGGCTTGTTCTCTCTGATCCTCTCTGCAGGGGAAGGATCTGAGCCTTTGCAAGGGAAAAGGAAACACACGTCAGCTTTAAAAGTAGTGTACAACTGGAGAAAAAAAAAGGACTGGAGCAAGATTTTTGCTGGTTGGTTGACTGGTTTTCTTAAGCTTTTTATTTCATATGATGAGGAATTGAGGAATTCTTATAAAAGATGTTTGTATCATATTGTAAACCCCTGTCTTTTTACCCCATGAAATTCTCCAGGGAGCTACTAAGCTGCCTCTGACGAACTACTGAAATAGTTCATCATAAGCAACTGGGAGGCATGAATAAAGAATCAACTGAGATTTTAGTATGACCATTTAACCCCCCTCCCCTACTTTACCCTTTTTGTCTGTTTTCACTAAAGCTCAATCAATTTCACTGTCTAATCAACAAATGAGAAAACACAGACCTTTGTAAAAAATCTGGTAATCCCTCCTTTGGTTTTAACAGGTAATATTCCAGTAGTAAAATGAAAACGGGATATCATATTCATTTACATGTACAATGAAACAGAAGAAAGTCTGTCATTCCCAAGAACAAGCAAACCACCATAGGCAGGGAAAAGCCTCCTTTCACCAGGCACGACTCACTGCTGTATCACAGACAAGCTTATCACAAAATCTTATTCACAAGCTCCTCGTGGACAGGCTGTTTGTCCCACTGTCCCTACCTGTCCTGGAACTTCAGCCTTCTGCTAGTTAAAAATATTATTCTAATTTTTGACATGGCTTGCAGCCACATGCTCCAATGGTAGCACATCCTCAGCTTCACTAGTTCTTGCTCTCTGATACCAAGCACTCCTCTCTCTATAAAAACATGAGACATCTATATTGCCACCAGGATCAGACACCCTTGGCTAGTGACACCAAATTCTTCAGCCTCTTTCTACAGTCTACTACCCTCTCCAAGTAACCAAGACCTACACCCCTCCCTGACAGGTTTCAAGTCTTTTAAAAAAAATACACACTTTTAAACAAGATGGGAAATTATTTGAGTAAGATGTCATCTTTTAAATAACATCAATTTTATGAATCTGCTTTGGAAGTCAGGTCATGAGAGAGGTGACTGGGAAGGGCAGAGAGAGGCAGCTATGTTGCAGGATGTGCAAGAGGTGGGAGGAAAAGGAAAGTTCAAGGCCCTAGACTGGCACTGGAGATGAAGAGCTCCAGACTGCAACAACCTTGGGTAAGACAGATTAGTTTCATCATGGCTCAGTTTTCCCTCTTGAAAAAAAAGCTTCTCTAATAAAGGCTGTCATTAAGAACACAAGCCTCTGCTCCAGCTTATTTAAGTACCGAAACAGACTGAAAGAAGATAACTCATATATTTTTTCATTTCTTATCAGACTGATATGACTGTACTGAGAAGCACCAGCCCTCAATAGGAGTGTACAGGGGTACTCACAGGCATAAATCTGTGCATTTCTACATCTGCATGTAGCCAAGCCTCCTTTGAAACTGTGAAAGTATATAAATGCTTGGTTTTAACTTATCAACATAATAACATTGTGTTCCTACTAGAAAATAAACCAGTGCTTACATAAAGACCTCAAAGCATTCACTGTAACCTAAAGTAATGAATATTGTAATGAGAAACACAAGTATTTAGGGTGATAATGACTGGACTTTGCTCTACTTAGATCGGCTCACCCCCTATGGAGGCTACCAAAGCTTCAAGATTTTATCACCCTAGTAATCAGCAATGGGTAATGGCCTTCATAAAACACAGTAATTAAATTGACTGATTTCAAACTAGTGCCTTTTTTTCATTAGGCAGCTCTTATTTAACCTACTTCAAAAATCCTTTTTTGAATACTAGCTAGATCAGTCAAAATTCAAATGATGAGGGATAAAGAGCTTGTTCTGTTCAATATTTCTGATATTATTCAAGAAAAAAGCTTGAGTTCCTAGTATGCTCTCAATCTTTTTTTTTTTTTTTGGCCATCTCTAAGAACTTTTGAGTTTTAAAAGTCTCTCAAGACTGAACATTATAAAACTGGGGGTGGAGGGAAAACAAATCAAAACCTTAGATCTTTACATTTCCCAACAACTCATAAGAGATTTTGCTTTGTTAAAACATGCTTTTAAAATTCTCTGAGGCCAGCATTTCAGCCTCCTTAGCAGAAATATCAATGGTGAAATGCAGGCACTGCCTCACAATCCATTTAACTATCCTCTATGCCTGGATTGTGTGGATTGCACTCATTGTTGTAACTACTGCATCTTGGTCTTTTAATGTTTCTGAATAAAACTTGGCTGTAAGCACAACCCCTTATTATTGCTCAATTTTGCCTCCGTGATATGTGTTTGAGCCATTTATCTGTGTTCCAAGACTATTTGTAACTCAACACAGATTATAAAATAAAATATTTTACGATGAGTCTCAACCCTATTTTTGTGACAAAAATATTTCCTAACTCAATATATGGTCTACAGGAGCTTTATGATGGCAAAAGTAAACTTATTGGAAAATCTACCCAGATAACTACAGGGCAGAAAACATAGTTTCATATTTCTCTGTCCGGGCTACAGCAATTTTTAGCTGCATGAAAGAGATGCTGGGTATGTTTTTGGTATGAAAACTACAATGAAACACAGGGATCTCAAGACAGAACAAAGTACCAACCCCTCCCCATCCTACCCAGAAAAAAAGTGACTCAATAGCCATGCTGAAATCTGAGAGTTGGTCACAAATATGCATTTGTCTCTGCTTAGAACCCTAAGAATCTCAGAGCAGCTGTTAAAGGCTACCGAATTCAAAGGAAATTATTTTATAGGCACCACAGGGATATTCCTTACTCTATCACTCCATCCACACATTTCAGGCAGTTGTCAGCTCCTCCCTCACTGGTCCTATATGACAATGAGATACAGCACTAACACCTACCATGGGAAGTACATAAACAACCTAATGCAGCAACCCCAGAAGAGCTTAAGGTGATATTAACTCTGAAACCTAACAAAAGTCCATGAACATCAATATGATTCTGATTTCACAGCTCAGAAATGAGGACAGCACTAATAATTCTTTAAAGAATCTTAGGGAACTGCTTTCTTTGGCAGTCAGCTCTCCTGGATGGTCTAGGGAAAGACCTTTTCTCACTTTTCTACAGTTCCACCTGTCATCCTAGCCACTCTTTAAAAGGATTTCTAGAATCAGCTGTCTTGAAAGACCACCAAACAGATACAATAGTTTGTCCTGTAACTAGTTTAACAAAACAGTGCACAGTAATGAGCTCCTTGTGATTACAGCTTCAGATTCCCCAAACCCATGCTGCAAACTTACTTTATATTTTACTACAGCCAAATAATAACTAATTGATTTACAGTTTCTATTTATTCAAAGTGCAAGCAGAATATGACCCGGCAGAGATTAATGGGGGAAATAAAGAAAAAAAAAAAGAAAGAATGGAAGGTAGATGAGAAGATGCTTCTTCCACAACCAAAGGTCCAAAGAACATTCTCAATAAGGCAGGGGAGTAACAAACGCAGTTGTTAGAGAATATTTATGACAGTGGCAACCATGTAACATCACTGAAGCATGCACAATGGGAGCAAGCTTTCTAGAAAACATATCTATAAAAGAGACATGCAATTAGGTTTAACTATCAATCATCTGGATGTGTGAATAAATCTACAGGCAGTGTTCCACGTTCCGCTAAAATTAACTTCAAACATATAGAAAACTCACCACACAGGAAATAAGCCATAAGACCTCGAAAGCTAAAATATCTCAAATACACTATCAGAATAATAATATCTCAACTTCTAGAGCAGCGAAGTTTTGAATATTTCAATCTTACAGAGAGCAAAGTGCATTTACAATGACTGGTTATATTCTCTGGTTAAGTTATATATGTTTAAGAACCCTCACAGCAAAACAATCAGATTCTTGCGTATTGTTTGGGTTTTTTTATTTCATTTTATAATTCACATTTTTAAAATCAGTGGTTACTGATCCACAAGAGAACATCTATATGGACTATTTAAGTCTTCTCTCCCCTGGAAGTGTGTGTGTAACTCCCATTAATGCTAATGGGCACAAAGCACATGCATTGAGGAGAAAATAGACCCCTCACTGTGAAAATAAATGTGTTCGGTTATTTTCAGACCCGATGCCAAAATCAAACAACTACAAGTACACACTCTAAGGAGATAACATTATATAGCCTAAGGGAAAATGTCACCATTATTTTTAACTCCCTGGTCATGGATCCTGCCACGTTTTTCATGTTTCTGCCATTTCTTGCATCAGAAAGACTATGACTGGATAACATAAAAAATGGCCAAATCCACAAGTCCGATGTCACACTCCTCACCTTCACAAAGGATGCAAGGTTAGGTCTTATGTTTTCATTTAGGCCATATAATGTTTGCTCTTTACACCATATGGGCTAACAGTAGAAGTGTAAACTTTATTGGTCTCTAGGATAGGTTCTTTAAAACTGTGATGAACTTACCAAAGTAAAAGTTCTTATAATTTAATTTTTTTCCCAAATGATTTGATATTTTCATGTTTTCTGCTCTGACCAAAATTCATGCAGTCAGTGCTGTCTATTTGAACAGGTAAGAAAAACTGCTCACATAGTAATGTGAAATTCAAAGACACTGTGATTTCTTTTAATACAAATATAATCACAACTTTTTCTGATGGAACCAATGCTTTGTAAATTTAAAGGTGATCTGACATTTGGAAGTGTCATGAGAAAGAAAAAAAAAGATTTTGAAAAGGGTGCTTTATCAGTGGAGTGTTAATATTTCTGGTAAGTGTATTTAGGGTCTTAAAAGACTGGCTTGCTGACTTTCTTATAAGAGTAATGACACCACTCTTCCCAGATTAGAAAGATGCACCTTCAAAGAAGTGCATGATACTGAGTTAGCAGTCAGGCAGAGATGAGTTCTTCCAGTGATGAGGCCTTTTCAGAAGCTGATGCAGTAGGAGACAGGTAGAATGCTGATGCTGAAAGGTCAACTTTTGCAGCTTAGTGTCAGGCTTTGCAATACTGCTGGGTCAAATATGAAAGCCAGGTGCTGGCAGGTGCTGGATGGTCCAGCTCCCAGCCCCTTGCCCCCAGCCATTCGCTCACTCATTTACTTTCACACTGAGTCAGTTAATGATAAAAATTTCCCAAGGGAAACAAAGTCAATAAACAAAAAAATTAATGCTTCCCTCACCTTACAACATGGATGGTGACAGGAACTGCTACTGGCACAAAAACTGGGCAGTGAGGGACATAGCTAAGGATGGCTGGCTGGCAAGGGAAGAAGGTGTGTCCCTCTTTACACTGTCAGATCAGCCCTGCCATATCCCAGAATCAAACTCATACAAAAAAAACCACAAAGGAGGACACCAGCTGAGCCAAGAAACTGGACAGTGTCTGCATGCTGAAACAGAAAGCCTCAAAGGCTACGATATTTCTGCCAGACACTTCCAAAAGTGCACGTGCAGGCTGTGAATGTCCTGTGTGACATGGGTCAGGACAGCTAAGCACAGAGTAACTCATCAGAGAGTGCTTAGGGACTGGCACAGAGGGTCAGTGACAAAAGAGGTTGTTATTCACTATACACACCCTCAGTTCCAGACTCTTGAGCTGCAGAGTATTCCTACATTTCACTTAAGGCTTAAAGTGAGAAGAATTGTGCTAGAAAATATATAAGGACTCTTTTTTTTTTTTTTTCTTTAATCAAAAAATGCCACAAGAAACACAGCAGCTTTGGTAGTATCTGAAGCTGTTGCAGCCCAGGCCACCTCTCCTAAATTTGGTAGAGGAATTACTGCAGAGACTGATACTGCCAAAATGAACCAGGCAACAAACTAATGAGCTCCTTCATTCATTAGAGAGGAGGAGGAGGGGTAGCACTGTCCCATGAGCTGCCAGCAGCCATGTGGATGAGCATCCATTTGTGTCAGTGTGCATGGAGCTGAGCTGGAGATGCTGGGGCTCTGCACAGGCAGGGTATGCAACATATGTGAAGCAGAACAATTTATGTATCATTGATTTGGAGTCACACAAATAAATAATGCTGAATTACTCTCTTTTCTTTTTCCTCTTCCATTAATAGAAGCCTGTCTTCTTTTTGATCTGAGTGTATCACTGTGACTCATTTTGCATGCTGAAGTCTGATTGCACAGAGGAAAGGCCAAAAACCTAAATATTACTTATTCTACATAGAACACTAAACCTATTTTCTCCTGGGCAAGTTTGCAGGGATAAACAATCCTATGAATGATTTGCTGTATGATACACAAAAAGAGACATTTCTACAGTCTGTCTAGACTCCCAGACAAGATCAGACTGTGCTGTCATCAAAGACATTTCCATAGCCTGTTGTATCACTTGGAAGACAGAAAAACCACCTTTTCGGAACAGTCATGCAAAACTGAAAAATAAACAAAAACACACTGGCCTGCCAGTGTACTAAGGGAAATCTGAATGCAGTAACCTTAGACAGTTTAGAAATTATGCTAACAATACAGCAAGAAGTTTCTGCAAACATTTGAGGGGAAAGGCAACTCCTGCACAAGTGAATGCAATCCAAAAATGAGTCATGCACAAGCAATTTTGCTATGGGCCATAAAATCACTTTACGAGAGTTACAGATAATTCTGTATGTATTCTATAATGTTTCCCTACTGTGTAGAGATGGCTATCTCAGTATCCTATCACAGATAATGATGGAAAACAAATTCTCTACATAAAAGCTGATTGCTCAGAGATTCACCCTTAGCTGTTCCAAGGGATTGTAATGCCGACAGAACACTTTATAGCGTATTCATCAACAAAGAGGTAGATTCCATCAGTGCCAAACACACTGCAGTTTAGATGGGTTTTGTAAGATGTGGCAAGGCGAATTGAGAGCAGCCTTAGACACAGAATACACATCCTGCTATTACTCAGCACCTACATAATCTTTATCACACATGCACCTACCATCCTCCACATGACACCTCTCATTTCCTCCTGATAGTGCTTTTGCACACATTCAGCATTGGTATTTATATAGGTATTCTGTACTTGTCACACTGAGAAAAATCTACAGTCATGAAGTATGAGATACTGGAGTATGAAAAGTAAACCCTTCAGGATGAACTTCAGAGCAGCACAGCTCATTTTTGCACTCCTTCATATTTTCCACTTTATGTTCCTTTGTAACTTTTTACAACTATACCCACGGAACCATTTAAAAAGAAAGTTTTACAAACACCAAAAACTTTCAGAAAAGACTTCTCTCATGAGTCTTAAGTTAGAAACTAACATGAGTTCTTCACAAGGTAGCTTTACAACTAACACACTGTTGATAACCCAGAATCAACAGGGACTTCACTGAAAGGAACCTGGATAATTCTTTGGAGGTGTCCTACTCATGTGTTTTGATACATAATCTTGTCTCAGACTTGGATATGGCATTCTTCAGAAGACAAACTTTAAAAAAACACCACCACAAAACAATAATAGTACCTCTCCAACATCATAGATCCATATGCGGCCTTCCGAATCCCCGACTGCTACCTCCTTCCCAGCCTGGGCCCAGCGGACACGGTTGAGGGCAGAAGCTCCTTCTATGGCAACGCTGGCTGTGGGAACCTGTTGAAACAATAGGAATAGGAAGGACAATAAAATCACACAGCCTGAGAACCCGGAGGTCAGTTTCCAATGTCCTGCTTAGCTGGGTGAGTCACAAGTTACTTGGCATTGCTAGAAGTAACATACAACCCTTGTTGGGGGGAGAAAAAAAAAAAAAAAAAGGGTTTCATTGTTTCTTTGATCACATGTGCTAAAACTAAGAAAGACTAAGGGATTGCTCGGAATGAGCAGGGAAGACTTTTCCACAGTAAAGGGCAGTAAATGAAACATTTTTTTCCCCTTAACCTTGGAGACATGCAAAACCACATCTGCTTCTTTTGAGAAAGTCACTGACTTATGACCAAGAACCAACTTAGGGTAGGACTTGGCTTCAGTCCTGATCTGGCTTCTGCCTCTGATTCAGGCCCAGATAACCTGAAGGCTGGCAGACACATCCCTGTATTCATGCTGACACATTCTTTAATCCATATGCACCTCTGCAGCTAGATGCAGAGGTCAAAGCTTAGGTATTATGTCAGAAAAGTCCTGAGCTAAGCACTTCAGAGCAAGAACACAGCAGAAGTAAGAACAGCTGAGCTGACATTTAGGAACTCCTACAATACATTCCCACAGTTCTCTTCTATATCCTCAGGAGACTTCTTCTGCTTTTAATACACCTGGATGCTGTCTAATTTCCAACCCCTCTCCCTGTCCCAAGTCAACCAACTTAACAAGTGATCCATGAGAATATATAAAGATTCTGGCTAATGTGTGGGATGAATAAAGCAACGAGCAATGAACGCCATCTTAGGAGAAGTATTTGTAATCTGTGCTGGAATGAGTGCATCAAAAGATGCTGCAGGAAGAAGGAACTGTGTGGGTGTTTGTCCCAGATAGGTAGATCACTCAGTTGATTTAGGTCACCTCGTAAGACAAATGATGGTAACCTTCAGGTCTACTACTGCTCCACCCAACTGCCTTTAATAGGAGAACCTGCCTGAGCAAGGAGCCTGTAACTTGGCATGACAGTATTCCAAACTTCTTTTAGCTTTAATTCTCTTTAGCTTTTAGGTCAGGGAAAATGGGGCAGGGTAGCTGCAGAAGCAGCTCCTCCACCAGATGCATCTATGGAAACAAACCTCAGTCATATGGTTAGATGGGGACAAGGGGACGTCATGGGATCTATAAACAGAGATGGAATTTGAGAGCAAGAGGTACCTGGGCAGAAATTAGAGTCTAGGCTACTTCTGGAGGACCAACAGGAATTCCTTCGGTCCTCATTGCCAGCACAATGCAGCAGAAGCAGAAAGCAAGCCTGGTCTGAACATTGACAAACTGGCAAAATTAACAAAACCGGTATTTTGCTGACTTCATTTCAGTTCTCTGACTGTAACTCTGTATTGTAATTGTGAGATAGGTCCAAAGATCCAGGAGAAAAATAATTTCAAAGCACTTTATGGCTCCCATGCCAATCTCCTACTCCTCAGCTCCAACACATTCATTGTGTCACTCGAGACGAATGCCAGCAGAAAGCTGAACCTTTACAGACTTCTCAAGACTCTTGTTACAGCCACTGTGTGTGTGCAGTAGCAGGACAAGGACTGAGTAGAGGGCTGCTTGCCTTGCCCCTCTCCTTCTGGAGAGTTCTCTGCTTCTCACTGACCCTGACACAAGGCTGCACAAGGATCCTGCCAAGAGAAAGCATTACCTCAGCAAAGGGTTTCACTGCAGCATCCCAAGCCCCCCATGGGAAATCCAAGAGGATTTTATTTGCAGAACGATGGAGAAATAAAGCTGGCTAGCAATCAGAAAGCAGATACCACCCTCCCACCCTTTAAGAAGCCATTCAAATACAAATAAGCTACTGGGCTCATCTCCCCATTGTGCAAGGCCTGTCCAAGGCAGTATTACCCCAAAAAGCTGGCAAACTCCTCATCCCCAAGTCTGTTACTGAATTGTGGGTGAGAGTCAATGGCTTGAAAGCAATGACATGGGGTCACTGATCCATGATAAAGTCACAGTAGAAAACAAGGAAGTTTTACCCCTGTGATCACCGATTTCTAAACAAAAAAGCTATTTTCATTCCAGCCAAAATTAATTTCATAACATTTGGAAAAGGGTTCCTTCAAACAACAAGTAAATGCCACATTTTACAGGCCTAATCCACTAACCAGCTATGTTTCTCACAAAACTGTAGATCAAAGATATTTGTTTCATACACAAATATACACAGCATATATTTAAGGCACTGAATTTTCACAAAGTCTTTCCAAAGGATGAAATACATAACTCTAGAGCTGGGTTTTTTGTTAATACAGCATTCTTTCAGTGTTCCACATAAAAACAAGCAGCATGCATGCCACAGTAATAGTACACAACCCAGGCTTTTTTTCAAACCCGATGGTTTTGTAAAATCCTGTTCCTGTTCCACAAAGCTATCGAACAAAATGAAAAGCAATAATGAAACAGCCTTTAAAAATCTAAATAAAAAGGCTTTTCTCCAGTGATTCAGAGAGAAATAGAGTCAAACCATGGTATCTTAAAATAAATTTGTCTGCTCTCAATAGTGATAGGTTAAATTACACATGCCTATTTTAGATTTCAAAGATAAGAGTTTATTTTATAATGGTAGCATTATGTTTTTAAAATCACATTTGAAATACTTTATAAATTCTCTGAAGTTGGTGCTTGTCAGATTTTATCAATTTTGAAATGAGATTTTAACAGGTAACAGATTAAGAAACATGTAGTCAGAAAAACCTGCATGACAAGAATATACCTTTTATTTTTTTCACTTTTATTGCTTATGCAGCAGTGTCAAAAACTTGCTTGCAAATACATGTTATATTTTTCTAGAAACAGACACCATCTTCACACTTTCAAAGGTAAAGTACAGCCTGAAAAAAAAAATACCCCAACAAATAATTCAGTGGGATATAACACAGAAAGAAGAAGCAACTTTGTAAGCCAGTTTAGTGTCAGTTTCTAGATAGATAAGACTCACCAGTAACCTAGAGACCTTCTCCAATCTTGATCAAAAAAGGAATGTTGCAAACACATAGGTAAGAAATTGGCATTTGGTATCTTGAAACTATCTGCAAAACTCACTATACTAAATCCATGAAAATAAGACTATTTTTAAAATAAATGAAGGAATGGATAAGGATTTTTTGCTTTTTAAGTTTTTATATTAATTTTGCTTTTTAAGATTTTACATTTATTTAAAATAAATGTGGTGGTGGCCTTCATTGATATTACAAAAAAAATCTCTGGTACCCACAGATCAACATGAGCCTCACAAATACCCTTGCTACTTTACAGTGAACTTTTGAGAATAATTAGATTGATTAAATCTGTGATATGGTCAAATGGTTTTAGTTATTTTTATCACAAAGCATCTAGCTCTGGGGAGAAATGTTTTTAATAAAAATGGGAGCACTAGTGAAAACTATATTACTGTTAAAAAATGTGAAGGTACCTATTGTAACCAAAAAGGAGGTATTTTCTTAATTGGCTTACTAAGTAATACCTATATAAAAATGTGACTTATTTGCCAAATTAACAAAACCAGGTCTCATTAATAACAATCATATCTAGTTCTTACAGAGATTTCTATCGATAGCTGGCAGCTAAACACATTAATATACCTGTCATTTTATATTGTCTCCTCAAATAATTTGACATCACGTATCTGACATCTAGAAGTAATAACAATAATCTAAAAAATAGGTGTTCCAAGATTTTTTATTACAAAGACGGAAGGGCTAACAAGGGCTTTTTCTTAGCAAATAACAGTGCAGACTCAAACAGCGTAATGCATTACAGAAATCGTGAAAATTATAAACAAATTATGACCTACCAGACAGAGGCAAAAGCAAACAACACTTTCAGTTATGATGTTTAAAAGAACTGCTAACAGCTTCCTTGTTCAGTGCTACTTTTGGTGCTTCTATGGCAAAACAAAACCACACATCTATTCAGAATCTGCAATATTATAATTTATAGAGATTTAAAATTTTATTTCATCAGTGCTCAGTAAGGAAACCAAATGGTACTTCTGCCTCTAGAGATTCTAATTCAATTCTCATAAAAATACAAAGCTCAGATACCATGGAAATAATTCCACTGATCCTAACATAAGGGCCGATTTTGACCACTCAGAATGGAAATCATTTGTGAATTCAGGGGTGGCCTCGTGTGCAGAAGCAGGATTGAGCTTGAAATTATTTTTTTTCCTTATGTTCATATGTATTTATATGTAAACACACTGAAAATGTATCAGCAGCTTTCTATGTGCAGCCTTATTATTGATGGGAATAGGATCAAGAGGTCCACACCAGTTTTTTGGGAAGAAGTTATGGTCTCATAGAGTTAAACAGCAAAACATCAGTTGGTTTGAAGCAGAGCAAGACTGCAGCCCTGGTATTTTGGGGGAAAGGGTTTGTTGGTTTTTTTTGTTCTTTCTTCTAAAAATGCTGGGGTTTATGCTCTGTGTTTAGGCCTGCATTAATGAGAACACCTGAAGGATATGTCCCTCCCTTCCCAAAACAAATTCTAAGGAGACTCCTCTTGTATATCCTCCAGCTGTATGTGCTCTAATTAAAAAGGCTGTGCTGCTTCCTGCTCAGAGCACTTCAAAAGGCCTCACTGCTCCCCTTGACAATGCAGTGCCCAGTGCTGGTTCCTCTTACCTGTCCATTCTTATTTATGGCAAGCACCACTCACTGGAAGCCATAAACTGTGCCTGTATTTCACTCTATCTGAAATGTACAGCATGTTTATGTGAAAGGCATATAAATGATCTAACTAATCTTAAAAAAAAAATATTGTAAAAAATACAGCATATAGAGGGAAATACTGATGCTTGCTCTTTGGTTTTCTCTTTAATGGAAATAAAAGGAAACTGTCAATTAATATATTACTTTTTTTGCTGTATGTTTGTTCATAATTTTACATGGCATTAGGTGTATATCTAAATGGCATATCTAAAACTTCATCTAAGAAAAAGTATTTCAATTCTTTTTCTGAATACTGACTGATTGCTGGCCATCTAAGACTGACCCGAAGCAACATGACAGTTTATTTCAAAACCTATTTTGGGGAAAACTCGAATCCAGAAGAAATAGCCTTTCTGTAAGTGTGCATCAGTTTTTAAAATCTGAAATATTAGCAGGAAAAAAAGGGGTGTATGACACATTCAGAAAGCAACTTTAAAAAAAATGCATTATTTAGCATTCTCAAGCTTTGCAAAAAATTCTGTGATTAATCCTCTCTCATCAGCAAAATTCAAAGGTGTGGTGTTTCCTCCCCAGTGGTCCTTGCTATTTAGTTAACGGAGAAAAAAAAAAACCAAACAAACCAAAACACTTGCTATTTTTCATTTGCATTTGGGCCTTTTAAGTTTCGCGGCAAATTTTAAAGAGAAAGAAAAAGCGAGGATATATAACATCACAAATAATACGTGAGAGAGATGCCCCGTGCTTAAAAAAAACTCAAGCAGAGAAGGGGCACGCGGGGTTTTGGGCACACTGGAGGCAGTGGAATGCAGCTTGCAGGTTGTAATCTCCAGAGGATTTGTAACAGAGGATAAATAGGAAGGAAAATGAAGCCTCCCACCCGAGCACGAAGCAGCTCCCCAGCGCGGGAGATTGGCGAAGGGCTGCCCGGCCCTCGGCCCGTGGAGGGGTGGCCGGGCTGCCCCGGTGTGACCAGTCGGCTGGGGGGAGCCGTCGAGAGCGCGGCGTCCCCGAAACGGAGGGGTGTGGGGAATTAAAAAAAAATCTACAAAACGGGCGCGGTTTAAAAGCGCACCCTAAGATAACATAGAGGGGAAGGAGGCTCTTTCCCGATTCAGCACCGCGGCTATTCATTTGTGCTGGCTCTCTGCCGGGGGTGCCGGAGCCAGCCCTCCCCACCCCTGGCAGGTACCCGAGAGCAGCGGCCCCGCCGCGGGGGAGGGCGGGAGGCACAGCACGGCGGACGGGGGAGGGAGGGAGGGAAGGAGGGAAGGAGGAAGAGGGGCGGCCAGGAGCCCCCGGCAGCGGGACCTGCCCTCCCCGCCGCGCCCCGGGGTGCGGGCGGCGGCCGACGCTGAGCTCCCAGCGCCCTGAGGGATCCCGGCGCCCCCGCAGGCCCGCGGCGGGAGGAGCAAGGGGGTGCTCGGCAGCGCCGCGCCGCCGGCCCTCACAGGGTTAAGGTCTCTCCCGGCGCCCCACCGCCCGCCCGCCCTCGCCTTCCCACCCCCGGCCGCCGCCGCCGGGCCGCCGCGCCGCCTCACCTCGGTGTCGTTATTCAGGTTCCACAGATCCAGGCGCCCCATCCCGTCCACGCAGGCGAAGAGCGCGGGATGCACTGGCGACCACATGACATCGTAGACATAGTCGGCATTGTCTTCAAAGGAGTAGAGCGGCTTGTTGTGCTGTAAAGCAGAGAGAAGCATGAAGACTTCGTGGCGCTAGTGCTGCCTGGGGCTGTCTGGCGAGTCTAATTAAAAACTTTGCACATTTACAAAGTGTCATAAAACTTCCCCAGATGAAAGGTCCTCGCGAAGGGTGGGACCGCGCTTTAATGGGGCAACAACTGTCCGGTGGGATAAATGAGATGCCCGGCGTGAGGGGTGTGGGACGCGCGAGTGACGGGGCGGGGGGACCCGCTCCGAGCCGGCACCCCGGCGGCAGCAGCGGGGGGGAGGGGGGGAGAGGAGGGGGATGCGCCAGGCAGGAGGCAGGGAGGTAGGAAGGTAGGAGGCAGGTACCGTGGGCACCGCCGCGGCCGCCCGAGCCAACCGAGCTTGCGGTCGCTCCCGATAAAGATCGTGAGAGCAGCGGGAGCCGCGCAGCGCCCTCCGCACCCCCCTGCGCACTGCGGGCGGCGGCTGCCACCTAGCGGCGGGCGGGGACAGCGCCCGCACCCCCGGCCCTGTGGGGATGGGGACCCCGCGGCCACCCCGCCGGGAGCGAAGGGTGCCAGCTCCAGCAGGCAGGAGGGAAGTTAGGAAGTACACCGGGAATAGAAGTGTAATTGTTCGTCATGAATTATTCATCGCATCTGGCTTGTCTAATTTTTGCATAATGGCTTCGCTAATCCCCGATCAATTAATGGGAAATGAAATTTGAATGATAATAAAAAACTCCAGAGATGAAAGAAATTAAGTATTCTCGTGGCTTGTGGCAGAAATCTAAACAATGGGACTTCTCTTGAGGGTCTGTCCCCCGCCTTTCCCCGCCAGCTGCCCGCGGCGGCCCCGCCGCCTCCCTGGCAAACCGGGCACGGCCGGACGAGCGCCCGCAGCCCCCAAACGCCTCTCACTGAGACTTCTGCAAGAAATCGGGTGCCTCTGTACATGTGTAAAGTTTATCCGACAGGACATCTCGGTCAGGTCCCTCTAAAGTGCACCCTCGTTCATTTTACAAAGGAAACAACGTCGGCGACACTTCAACTGCGTAGCCTTGCATTATTTTTCTGAAAAGTGGAGCCACTAATTGCAATTATTATATCGCTTTCCTTTTATAAATTTAGAGCAATAAAGCAGCCAGTTTAAGATCTATTTACAGCTGGGCCCTTGCCGGTTTTGATTTTGCCCCTCCTGGGCTACGTGGTGTTTTCGGTGCCTGCCGGGGCCACAACCCCTGCGGCTCAGCACATGGGGGGATGTGGGTGCACACAGGTACCTCTCTACTGCTGTGTTTGTGCCCATCCACAACAGCGTGTTGTTATTGCAGGGCTGCATGGCAAAGCATTTGGAAATATTTCTGTATTAGGAGATTTAACTACACGACTTCCTTTCAAGAAAAACTACTGAAAATACAAAGGGATTGATTCCACAGGCCAGTCTTCCCTTTACTTGAATTAATGAAAGACACTTTGAATGATTACAGGAGCGGGTCCCAGATTTGTACAACTGGCCTAATGTTTTTGTGCATTTTCCAATACCAAACATTTTGATTTGTTTGACAACAAAATTAAATTAGAGCTTGATTTTACTACCCCAACTTTATACATTTTTATTTCTTTTCCAAAGCTAGGATTTTCTAAAAGAAAAGGGGAAAAATTACAAGAATATTTTCTTACCTAAGCAAGGTCTTGTTCTCCTACCACATATGTATCTGCTTAGTGTATTATCAGTACCAGTGGAGTTACTTAGGCGTGTTAATGGAATTGCTTACATGCCTGTATTAAAGCATTCTAAAAGCATACTAAAGCATTGGGTTTGAGGGCCAAATGAAGAGTAAGCTTTTGAAGAGGCAGTTTCATAGGAGATTTCAAAGGGAATCCTTACAGATGTAAGATGGGAAATAATATTTAGAATGAGCCATAGGGATCCACAATGTCTATCTGCCATAGTGTGTATTTTCACTGAAAACATCTAATTTAGGTTCAAATTCTGAAAAGATGGCCATGGAACACAACAGTATACTGAAGGGGAAGGAAATCTGGACAACTACGAGCTAGCTGGTATTTTTCTTATTTAACGGAAATGTGCTGCACATGTAGCACTTTAACATTTAGTGTCATGGGAGAAGTAACAATATTGCACAGAAGTAAGAGGACTATTAAAACATCAGTCAATCAGGGCAGATTTCAGCATTTTCTTTTGGTCAGAAATCAAAACTTGTTTTGATTTTATTTTGAGTGTGACACTTATGTTCTTCTCATTTATATCATTTTATTTTCTACTTCATGCCTAAAGACCAAAGTATTTGAAGGAAAGTCCAGGAGATGTTGTTCTAGTCTGTATCTTGCTGTCTGCTGATGTGCCTCAGTTTCCCTGTTAGCAAAATTTCAGGTGAAAAGCACAGCAGATCTGCAGTATGTATTGCCTGTACCATAACAGTGGAGATACTCAAGTAGGAAGTCAGAAGAAAAATCTGGACAACAGGAATAACTTTGAGAATGATCTCAGACGTGCAAGGAATGACACACAATTGAATGGCAATGGAAAGGGAGACGTGCACTGCAAGGAAATAAGAAATTGCAGCCATGTGAGCAACTCAAGCAAAAGGCAGGATCAACTGCAGTGTGCCTGAGAAAACAGGGAGAAATCATAGGGCACCAACAGGCAGTGGTAGAAGAACTGTGCTGCAGCCTTCATAGTGGCCCCACTATCATGCCCTCCTAGCATGAATAGTTTCCAGTGGAAAAAAACAACCAACCAACCAACCAACCAAACATATTTCCCATACTATGTCTTGCTTTCTTGCATCATTTAACTAGAGAAGAACATAAGAGGTCAAGCTAGAGATCCTTTTTGCTTAGCATCCTTTCTTTGACAGTAATAGCAAGTGACCTTTCTTAAAAGCTGATATTTCATCCTGTCTGATTTTGCTCACTTAGAGCAGTTGTGTTGATTTCATTGTGAAGACTTGATTTGTAAGGTTAAGTGTGTATATAAATGTTTGCAGGACTTTCCTACCATAAGCCAGTTAACGAAGGGGCCAGGCTTGCAGATTCTTTTAATGTAAGGATCTATAAGTAAGGACCGGTACCGACCACTTTCAGTAAATGTTGAAATATGGAACCATGTAAAGGTTACTTTAAAGCAGTTTTAAATTACCAAAACTTCAGTCTTACACAATCTATAACCACCATATGGCTATTATTATAAAACAACTGAAATTTAAACTTGATGAGCTTTCATTCTTAAATATCAACCCACTCTGTTATTCAACAGAACAGAAGAAGTAGTTTAGAACAGTATCTTCAGATATACTTGTGCTGCATCTATTACTTTAAAAGAGTTTGGAGTGAAAATGTGTCTCTACTGAATCGATGGAGTTTTGCCATTGATTTCAATACGAGAGGATTTGAGCATTTAGTGGAAAAAGCCAATTCCAAGACACGTGGTTTTGTCTCATTTTTTCAAACATGTCGTCAAAATCTATTGTTCATCCTCAGTGTTTGTATATGGGCATTGCTAAAAAAAACAATGCAGACTGAACATTTTAAATACATGGGAGCTGTCTAGGAATTAGCACTTGTCTATTAAATAAGGAACTAGCCTAAATAAATAATACATATTTATATAAAAGATCTCTTTTTTTTTTTTTCCACATATGAATTTGACCAGTCTATTCCATTTCTTATTTGCATAGAAGAATTTTCTTTAATCCAGGAGGCGCCACACTTAAAATAGCTAATTATCCATATAAAGGAATGTATATATATCCACAGGTTTTAACTAGCATTTGAATTCTAAAAAGCCATAGAAAAAGCTATTGGCTTTGCCTGTTTCATGAAAGGAGTGTTTTACACATTGGCACCATTTCTGTGGGTGTCAGCTCCACTTAAAAGTGCTTCCTTAGACTGTACCTTCAGCAGTACAGATGTATGGTGACACCATATTGTATAAACAGCCCTTATTCACTAAAAGCAAACAAGCAAAAGTGGTGTCAAAGAAAGACATATCTTCAGCACAAAACACATCAGGAAGCAAAACTCTGCTGGCTTTATTTAAAGGTGGCACACTGACCAGAGGGATGCCAAAGAAA
This sequence comes from Calypte anna, assembly GCF_003957555.1. Classification (NCBI taxonomy): domain Eukaryota; kingdom Metazoa; phylum Chordata; class Aves; order Apodiformes; family Trochilidae; genus Calypte; species Calypte anna. The sequence continues at coordinate 25,285,073 of NC_044245.1, read as the reverse complement.
CTGAGATAGGGCACAGCTTGTGCGACTTCCATTCAGAGCTCTTTCACTGTTTTATAAACCCTAGATGTGAGGCCAAGTCTTTTCCACCTTGAGAAAAATATCTTACTACTTTGCTGAATCCAGGCTTACTTTTTCCTTTCTTACCCTGCCAGTTAGCCAGGACAACACAAAAGATGCAGGCAGCATAAGTAGAAGCTGGAAGCTGTTGTGATTTTTGACACAATACTTCTCAAATCAGCTTTACTTTTTTTTCACCTTTCCTCCTTCAACAGTCTCCTTTGCAGATTACCAAATTTTAGCTGCTTGGGGTTACTTGTGCATACCTTTTGTGGTAGGGAGTAATTACTCCACTGTGTATAAGGCTCTACTACTCTTATAAGCCTTCATGTTCTCAATTTGTATGAAGTCACAAAGGCTCTGTTTTTTATTCAGACTGATTGATCTCAATGGGAATTTTGCCACTTCTGGACTGCCATGTTGCTAGCAAATCTAATAGCTTTCCAATAGTTATGATAATTTAGGCTAATCCCATAGATCCTGCTTTAATATTATATTTGTGGAACTTGACAGTTCAAAAAGCTACAGCAATCCCAGGAACTGTTATGAGATGCTATAAATCAGAGGTGCTAGTTACAGGTACATCCCTGATGGCTCAGCAAAGCCTGTCTGCATTCTCCCTGAAGGGTATCATCACAGAGGATAATCACAGACCCCAGTACTATACAACTCATAACCTGGAGTCTGCTCCACTTTTTCTAGGAGTAGCATGGAAGTAAGTCTCTTCAAGGATGCCAATAGGAAAGCAAAAAAGCAAAAGGGGGATGTTTATGCTCTTCAACTTTAGCCACTCAATGTCACTGGCTATCTGAGGTGCCAACAATTACCAACAATTCCTTTACCTGCCTTTAATTCCTTCTGGCAGACATATTCAGTACTGAATCACAGGTCAGCCTCTGGTGCTCAGTGGACATTTCACTGGACTAGGACCTATGTCCATGTTGTGTCATCTCACTGTCAGATGATGATTAGGTCACTGAATCAAATCTAAACTGCAAGGGATCATTCTTCATTTTTAGGTTCAGTAGCACAGCAGGTAATAAATGAGAGTGTAAATGATCCCTACACAATTCACAGCCCTACACTGTAGTCTTACTACACTGATTGTTTTCTGGCATCCTAAAAGTTGCAGACAGTCAAGGCAGAAAACTGCTTACTTTTAGAGATGATTGTTATTGCAGAGAAGCTGAAACTGTTGCCTTTCTTCATTGCCAATAATAAAAAGGAAGTTTAATATTTTGCATGACCTCTTTTAATTGTCAATAATAAGAGTCCAATATTTTGCATAAAGATGTGGGAATTATTATAGAAGGAGGCGGGGACAAGGGTGAGACCAAAACAAAGGGGTTATGAGACCAGACCAAGTCTGGAGATAACATGATGATTACATGTTGGTGGGTTTCTTCAAAGTCAGAGTGTCACGGATGAGCATACAAAAAGGAAGCAAAGGGGAAAAGGTTTGATGACTGGCACAGGAGGTTTTAATGGGAACTGAACTTAATGTCTAATATTGTGGCATGGAGAAAAAAAATAAATTGGGAAGTCAGGTATTACCTGACTTTCAGAAGTATAAGTCAGACAGCAGAGCATATACAGGGTCTGTAGAGATAGTCTGGAAGCTATACTGACAGGTAAACTGCTTATTTTGTTAATCCTTCTTAGCTGTTTTAAGTCCTCTGCAGAGATGTGATACCTTCAGGCTGTGCTGCTAGACCATAGCTGTTCACTCTGGTCTTACAGCTCTCTTCTACTGTGCCTCTCCACTTGCTCAATGGAAAAAGATCTTTCTATTTTCTAAAGAAAAAAAGCAGAAAGTGTGGCATTCCTCTTCATCACTGTGTATTAGCTGAATAACAATTTTCAGTAAGCTTGATATAAATGTGTATTACTTGATGTCTGCTGTAAATTTAAAATAATTAATGATATCTGCTTGCCACAGATGAATTTCCAAACATGAGAAGATCTGTAGGCCTTGGGACCCTGCAAAACAGGCTTAAGAAAGATTTTTTTTTGAAGAAGCTAATATGAAGACTGAGTTACAGGGAGGCACCAGGGAGGACAGTGTTCCCCAGAACACTTTTATCCCCAGTTCTTACTGGCCAGGCTGGTCCATGCTTATTTCTGTATTTTAGATCATCCACTTTTATTCCCAGTTTTACTCCACCCTTTTGAAAGTTGTGCCTACAGGTTTCTAGTACTTGAGGTATAATATCTATTGCTCCAGTCTCCCACATCAAGCTAGATGCAGTGTGGATGGAAACCATGGAGAAGCCTGTACAGGCATCTGCCATTTATTCAGTGTTTCCTCAGACTGCTGACTTCATTGCTAAATGTTAATCAATTTTTCCACCTTTTATTTAAAACACACTTTAAGCAAGCCAGCACTTCTTCCTATCCGACAAACTATGCATTTCAGCCATGAGGTTTCTTTAGAAATACTATAATTTTCTTTTGAATTTCTACCTACTTTTAAAGATGGCTCAAATTTTTCTTTTTTGGAAGCTCAAAAACACTGTAGAAGGTCTTACTGATAATCAGAGTCTCTCACATAGCAGAGAAAGGATGGCTGCATGAAGCAGGTGGGAGAAAATTTCCATTAAGGAAGAAATCCTGGGCTTCAAGTACTGATAATTTTCCCAAAATGTATCACTGATACATGCGAGCTTGATCCTCCAGTGTAATTCTGCGACAGAACAGTCAGTGGGAGGTTTGCATTTTGATTTCAGGGGAAAAAGGAATCACGACTTTGTTTTGTACAGATTAGATGAGCTCCTGAAATCCAATTCTGCTTTCCATGTGCAAATAAAGCTTTCACTGGCTGCAGCTGGATTTATGTTAGGCTTTTCTGCAACAGACTTTAGCTCACTGAGTTTTTCAGAAGAGCCTCAGTATTTTAGATGGCTGTTTTATTTTTATGGCTGTGTGTGCCATTCTTCATGAAGCGTCTCACCAAGAAGAAGCATGGTTCCCATGAGTAAATGAAGTATGTTGGCCAGCTGAAGAATATTTTCATATCACTTTTCAAATATGGCTACACTGAAAACCAAAATCATGAGAAACATTTCATGGGAAGAACTTGGAGCTGATTTCAAGCCACCTGACTTCACTTTGGTTTTGCTCTTTAAAATTACCTAGAAAATACCTTTTTTTTTTTTTTTTTTTTTTTTTTTTTTTTTTTTTTTTTTTTTTCAGCTGGATGAGAGCCAGACCTCTGGCTCCAGAGGTAAAGGGCAAAAACTAAAAAAATCCTGTCTGAACAAGCAACTCCACCCTCTTCCCCAAGTCAGTTTGGCCTTTTGACAGAAAGTCAGCTCTGAAACAAATTCATTCATTGCCTTGTTTTTGGACAAAACTCAAAATTCTGAACTCACACCACAGAGAGACCATTTCCATGAAATACAGCATGCTACTTTATCATCCTTTGTATTCTCCTATAGTCACATAAAATTAGCATTGGTCAGTGATTAATCAGATTAATAATTTCAATTGCTTTTATCAAAGAGAAAAGCCTGCTCTGGAAATGCTGTGTTGTCAAAGTGATTGCCTTATGAGCAGTCAAGAAGGAGCTCTGTGCTGTGATGCAGCATTGAGGGGGACCTAAAATAAGCCAGGTACCTAAAATAAGAGTGTTTAAAACATCCTCTGAGCTAGACATTTGAGCACCAACAAAATCAATGGAAAAGAGGTATTAGTAAAGGATCCCACAGAGAGAAGGAAACAGGGAGAACTGCCTGTTTTCAGTCCATCTCCTTCCAAAGCAGACTAAAGTCTTGGTCTCCCTCATAGTACATTGTTTCTTTTCTTCCTGGTGTTATTTCTATTCATCCCTAAACTCTCCAGGCCCTTTTGAGATTACACACCATGGCACTGGATACAGGTGCAGATTACATCCATATTCAGTGAGGTGAGAAGTGCAGAAAGCCAGAGGTCCTGACACCCCTGTAGTTTGACTTAGTATCTGCTCGGAGCACATCCTGGTTTTTTTTCTGGTTGTACCTTTGCTTTTCTGGCTGCAGAATCAAGGTACAGCTCTGTGTGTGTGTGATGTGGGATAAAGAAGCAGATTCCTTCCTGGTAATGCTCTGGGAGAAGCCAATTTAAGGAGACAGACCCAGAAACTCAGAAGTGCTGCCACATCTGCCTTAGATAGGGTCTGAGGCTGTCCAGATGCAAGAAAGCCCTCAAAAGCTACAACTGATTATCTGCTAGACTTGGGCTTCTACACAGTCAGTGGTAGGAAGTAATGGTAGCACTTCCAAGAGATGTCCAATGTATGTATTGCACTTATTTCTTTTCAGTGGCTGCATAAGAACTCAAATGATGGATGCCCTGAAGAATCCAGGAGGATACAACTTCATATGCAGTAAGAATCATATAAAAGGCCCTATGTGCTATTGCAAAAAGACTGAGTATGGCCTAAAGGATTTAGGAAAGCTTGGGAAAATAACATCAAGAATGAATAAGCTCAACACTGAAAGTAGTGAGAATTTCTAAAATTTCACTAAATTCAGCTCTCATCTACACTTAAGTGTATCCAAGATAAGATACATGGGCAACCTCTGCATTTCACCAGTCCATTTCACTGTTAGAGACCAGTTACAAACTGGAGAAGTAGGGCAGGCCCCAAGTGACAAAACTGGGTTTCATCAGGAAGCATCAGCACATTAAACTCAAAGCTTTATCCTGAGAATATCCTACTTGCAATGAAACCATAGTTGTTTGTAAGCACAAGGTACAGCTTGTACACATGTTGCGGTCCCATCCAGGCAGACCTTTGCAGGGTGGCTTGGTGCCCAAACCACTGGCTTACAGGATACTCTTTTGGAGCACCTACCCTCTTGATAAATAACAATAAAAGGGAGTACCCTGATATTTTAGTAAACTTTAAAAATTGCCAGTGTGTGCATTTGCTTGGTGATTAATCAAGACAATCATGTAATAGTTCGATTCATTCTGCTATACCATTTCCCATCACAATTAGTTTGGTCTACTACTATCAGATCTATCAGATCCTATCAGCCAGGCTTTTGGGGAAGGGGACTTGGGGGTAGAGGTACTTATTTTTGGCAACAGCTTCTTTGCATTGTTCTAGTGATAGGCTTCAGCTTGACCTCTGAAAAGATGGTGTTCAACCATCACATCAGTTGAAAAAACAGTGGAGTTTGAAGTGCTGATAGGGAGAGGACCAAGATAATCAGCAAACAGATGGGTATAAGATATTGAAGGTAGAGAAATTTTTGCTGTTTAAAATGTGGTTTCTCACAAAGCACAGCTGATTGCAGACTGGAACAACATGGGACACCAAAAGCAGCATGTGAAGAGCACAGGAAAGAGAAGCTAAAGGAGAGGGAGCTACCACTGATGCACGTGCTGGTAAGGCAGAACAGCATAGACAACAAAGAACCTAGAATGTCACCAAGGGTCCTCTGGCTCAATGAGTCCCTGCTAACAGTTATGTAATAATCCTACTACCAGTCTGCTCACCTCTGCACCTCCTGGTTATGGCACTCACCACAATTACTTGAACATTCAGCCAAGAGGGAGACAAGCATAGAGGGGAATGCAGCAATGCTCTTACAGTCTCTTTTCTACTCAGCTGCCCATCTGAGTATGACTTAGGCACAGATGTAAGAGAAGAAAATCAGTCATTAACACTTCCCTTCATTGGAAGGGTAAGAGATAAAGGAGACATGTGAAGGACAAAAGAGGTAATAAAATCCACCTTTCTATCCAGACCCCTAATAACTCCCTCATCAGCAAACAAGCCATCTTCTAGCCTTTAGATGAAACTAGATTATGTTTTGCTGCACTCTAACGATTCCACGTTAGCTTCTGTCCCTTGATACACTGTCTAAAAATTTGCACTCCAAACAGCAATTGCTGTAATAATAACAATACTTACATTTCATTATTTAACCTTCTGCTATTTGTTGATGAGGATTAGTGCTTAATTAATTACCAACACTTAATATTTCCACTTAGCACTTTACCTCTTCAAAGCATCATACAGCCAATACCTAATTAAGGGCAGATCTCTGCAGACACTTCACATCAGGATATCCTTTTGACAGCTCTGTATCCAAGACTCACTCACATGGTGTAGCTTGAATTCAAGTTGAAAGCCCTATTGACTTCATCAGGGCCCAGGTAATGCTCTGGCTATCAAGTGACTACCTTTACAAATTCCCTTTCTTTTCTTCCTGCTTCTGGTTGCTTATTGTTCACCCAGGGATCTAATTATTGGCTAATGTGATGGGTGATAATGTGAACCGTGTATTAGTGTTATCTACAAAACCTTCACTCTTCCGTTACTAAAAACCTTATTCTCAGTCACCTGGTTGAACTGCCTTTAGATAGAAAATGTGTTAACCACAAAAACAGATTATAGAATGTCAAGGCAGAGTTTTTAAGAGAGATGGTGCTTTCAATCTATCAGTCAAATGCCTGCTATAAAAGTGTCTTTCTTGCAAGCACCCCAGGGTGCTACACAACCTCAATCGACAATATAAACACAGAGCTTTTATGGTTCACTTTACAATTGGACATTGATTCTGAACCTGTGAAACAGAAAGGAATTGAATTTCATGACCAAAGAGGATAATGTGCACAGGATTAAGCAGACAACACTGGCAGAAGCAGGAAAGTAATATGGTGTCAGATGCTGTTAGAGAGATTAAATTTACAAATAAGAAACCAAAAGGATAAACCAGTTCTGAGTAAACTCTCATAAACCAGCAGTAGCACTCAATACTTCACATCAATCCTCCCTGTTTTTCAAAGAATCAAACATGCTGATGGGTTTGTTCAAATCCCATTGATTGACTGGGTCCTGACTATGGGAACTGAACAAAAAGAGCCCTAAATAGCTCCAGCCAAGAGGATTATCCAGACAGTATGGAAAGAAACTTCTGCTAGAGTCAAATGGGAAGAAAAAGAAAATATTTGTCACAGTTGAAGACCTTATCTAATGTTTTAGAGGATGTCCTCACAGTGGGGCAGTACCCAAATCTGCTTCAGAAGAGAGCAAGTGATCCAATACAGCAATGTGGCTTCCAGCTCCAAGCGGTGCTGTGATGTGTCACATGCACTTCACAGCCCTTATCAGATAGGGCAAATAACTTTTTCAGGAAGCTCCTCTTGCCACATGAGCCACAGCTTGATAGATATTAGAAATGTAAATGGTTTTGTTCTTTGAAAACTGACTGTATTCAATATAATGTGACCAAACTCTTGGCACTAGATTCTCCCACAAGCATAACTGCTAACTGCAGTGTCTTTGTGCCCAGAATATGCTGTGTTAGTGTTACTGCTAACTTCTAAAGTCCCAGGAGTTTAAAATAAAAACCAGGCCTTATTACCCACTACTATAATTTCTTTCAAACTGTGGATGGTTGAGACCCTTATTGCCATATTCAGCCTCACGCTGAGGGTCAGATACTCATTCTAGACTTTTCTAGACATGTATGTTTGCAGCTCAGTACCTGCTTTTCTTCTTTCTCCTCCAGTCCCCATGAATTCTTTTCCCCTTACTTAGCTTCAGCCTCAATACTCCAGTATTCTGCCACCAGTGACCACTGTCTGGGACACAGCCTCACCAGCCCCAACCAGCTAGCACCTTAGTTCTCCATCACTTGGTTATCCTGCAGCCTTCTCTGATGTTTACCACCTAGGACCCCTCTGAGGCCCATTCCAAGTCTGCCCATGACCCCTTCTCTGCACTGGCTAAGGCTGGGTCTATTGATGTATAAGGTTACATGCCTATTGGGTAAATCATGCACCTTTCTTTCTTATAAGAGTTTTTTTAAATATAACACTCAAGACAAAAGCTGTCAGCCATGAGCACTCTTGATCAGGAAATGAGATCTGTTCATTAGTATGCACATTGGATCTGCCCATTAACAAATGCATTGTGAAACTACTGTGGAACCTGATTCAAGTTATTGTCTAGGTAACTGTGCTTCTGTTTCCAGCACAAGGCTGTAACATGAGCCCTTCTGATCATTTCTGTATTTACATTTGTTGTGCATCTGTTCTAGCATCTCCAAGCACTGATGTTTTGGAGGAACACATGCTGAGATACTTCCTGACTAGGGTTAGCTTCCATCACTGGAAGTCTGCTGGGTGCAACCAAACACAGGCATAAAAACAGAGTTAATACAAAAGCCTGGCATTTGTAAGGTAGTTCTCTGCTCTGGTGTATGACAAAAAATGTTTAGATGATTTCTATAAGAACGATTTTATCTCTCATTCTTCTGATTTAGTCAGCTTGTACAATGGAACAATTTGATCTGTCTAGTCTGTCAGGCTTCACTCTTGCTGTCATTACCCTATATTCATATTTCTGTGCGATTTGGGGTTTCAAACCTTCATAGGATGCATATTCATTTCTACTCTTCATAGGGCTCTTCCTATAAGAGGTTGCAGGGACATGTCCCTTGAGTATTCAGTAACAGATCCAGGGTGGTCACGAATGTAAGTTCCAGCATGTGTTTCCTCCCTGCTTCCAGCCATCAGTGTCTAATGTCATTGGGACAATTTATACTTTTTAGCTATCACAGTCACCTCCAGCAATCAATTTCATGAGTGCTATTGATTGCACTAAGTGGTACATGTTCTTCCCCTGTTGCTTCATCTGAAGAAAGTTTTCCTGCTGCTGAACCACCATGGTGCATAGTATTAGCTTTGCAATTTAGCCTGTTCCCTGTCAGGGAATGCCAGATGGATTGTTTGATGACTTTTGGCACAAGACATCCTCATCTCCTTGCCCAGTGAAATTGCTCAGCACTAGGCTTAATGCTGAAGTGCAGGCCAGATGAAACTTCCTTTAAAGGGTGGGGCACTCCTCAGGGAGAATATGGTTGACACAGTTAAATAAGGTATATGTCTCACGTAAAATGTTATAACTACACCTGCTCTGGGCACACCTTGTCAAGTAATTGATTCTTAACAGCTGATATAGACAATAATGAAATATTTCTGACAATGGCATTTTCACAAGTATCACTACCCATCCCAGCCCAGCTTGGATTTCTCACCTTTGTGGTCCACAACTTGACTGTCCAGTCAAATGATGATGTGACAAAGAGATGGGAAAAGTCAATTGGCCCCACTGCCATGTGACAGTTGATTCCTGTGACAGGTCCTTGGTGGCCTTCAAAAATTTCACTGATGCCAGCTTTACTGCAAGAAGAAGAGACATTTGAATTCAGAGGGTGATTTAACATCTGATGATTTAAGATAAATTTTATTTACTCTTAGGGTTCTGTTTTCTTTTGAAGTTCCTTTTAATCTATAAATCTCTCTCCTTTCAGTGAGGCCTTTGCCTGCAGAGTTTTACTGCTGTGAACACAATTAATGCTTAGGATACTGCACTGAGAGACTTTCTCTTACTTCTGAAGACTTAGTCATTTTACATACACTTTCTGCTACTGTGGCTTGAAATAACATTTTATGTATAACTATAAAATAACTCTAAATTATACTCGCACTGTAGCTTATGCCATTATCATAAGGAATAACCATTAAAATAAAAATGCAAATATCTTAATGAGTTATAATGAGCAATTATTTTTCTCTTAAATATCTAAAATAAGTTTCCACAGCAGTCAATCAAGTCACTAGGAAGCAAATCCTTTTCCACAAAAAGTGAAGGATGTGCTACTGTGATCAGGTATCATGCAGTCTTTACTTTCAACAAGGGTAGATGTGCATTTCATCATCCTGTGGCTAGAATAGCTATAAGGAAGGAAAAATACAATACTGAGCAAGATGTGCACAGTTTTCTTTTTCCTGGAAGCAAATGACACCATATCAGTTGTTGGTGCTCTCTTACTCTGTATACAGAAAGGGGAATCATGAAATTGCCCTTTAAGTTACATTACAGAAAAATTGCCACTGGAAGAAAAAACAGTGAAAATAGCCACAGCTCTGACAAGTCTGCCAGCCCTGTGCCAGTGTCAATGGAGCATCCCCAAGGGGATGAGGAGCTACACTGGAGGAAACTAGTCCCTCATCTTGCCACTGTGGTGTCCCCTCACCCCTCCTGCTGACCATGACCCTGTGGCCCTCCCCTGCCAGACCTCAAAGCATCTGCTGGAGCAGTTCTGGGTATAAAGCACACCTCTGATTTTATCCCCATCTGTTTGCCATGTCATCAGTGGGACAAGTTGAGTTCTGGAGCACCGAGAATATCCTGGGTATCTGCTGTGCTTTGACACAACTTTTTCCAGAACAACATTTGGCTCTCCCCTGTGCTAGGCTGAAGGATACAGGAGCTGCTGAAAATAGCAAAAAGCTCTAGGAAAACCAGCCAGAAGCAGAAAAGAAGTGTGTTTGTTGATGGTCAGTAGAAGGTTTGCTAAAAAGGTGGGCTAAAAAGAGGACCTGGAACCTTCCTCCTCTTGTAAGGGACAAACCAGGCATGTCTGAAAGATCAGAAGTGGGAAATGCCCTTGGGCTGGCTTGGTTTATACTATCAGCCTAAGACTAATTCAAACCATCAGCCCACCCCACAGCCTATCAGTATAATGCCTAAATAGACACAATTTTGCAATACTCTCAGCAGACAGGCTAAAATGAAAATATTTAAAAATAAACATAATTTTGAACAAAGTACACGTAAAACAGTATTTATACAATACTAGGAGTGTGCAACAGAAGTCTTACAATCTTAAACTCATGTATTTGATGTCTATTTTGTCAACAGAAACACAGCATATGATAAAATATTAATTCAGATAATATTGCCAACTATTGAAGAGTGGGGGTGAGTTCTAAATAGCTGAGTGAAAAAGGTTTGCTCTTTACAAAGGCCTTTCAAGCATCCTAGAGGATGAAACTACTACCAGAAGCTAACACAGCATGCTAGCATCCTGCAGATTTTACAGGGAGCAAATAAGCAACATGTAGTGTTAAACTACAGCCTTGTGGCAGCCCAGGCAGAGAGAGAACAGGGTGCTTAGCTTCTGGCTTTACAACTAAACCCTCTTGCCCTCCTGGATAGGATGGGCATGTCCAAACTGCCCTCTGAGAGTGGGGCCAGCAGGGCTCAGTCTCTAGTTTGGCTGTGCAGCCACAGCCTACATTTCTGCATGGAAATACCCAGCACTGCGTGGCCATAAAACCTGTGTCTCACATGCATGTGTGCCCATGGGGGCTTTTCTCTGATGTAAGCCTGTGGAGACTGAAGCTGGAGCTGAGAATGGTAAAAAATAAAGCAGATTACCATCTCCTGAGAGTGGTTTAGGCCTGATTACCCTGCACCAAAACTGTCTCCTAAGGACCTGCCCAGACATAGTTACCTACATCTCAGCTAGCTGTCTAGACCTCTGTCTCACCTCACTGGTGGGAAAGAGACATTTCTGAGGTCCTAGTCATCTCTTCTTCAGGCATATGTCTTTAAAAGGTAAAGGAAATCAAATCTTAAGAGCAGTCATTGTTTCCCACTAACTACACAGGGAGCCCTGGGGTAACTACCCCCATTATAACAGGCTGTAGCACAGGTATTCAAAGTCAGGTGACTCCTGTCCTGCTGGTGCAAAGTAAGACACCATTCTCCCAAGAGAAAAAACATGAAACACTCTCCACACACATTTGGCTATCTCACATCAACACAGATACACAATACTATTTAATACTATTTAATGCTGAACTTTACCTTCCATGACGACAGGCTGTGTAGACTGTTCCCTCTTCACTGCCAACAACAAAGTTATTGACATCTCCAGTTGGGAAAGCCATTCCTGTGACCGCCACTGGTTTGGACTTATTGTACACCAGCTCCATGCTCTCCTACCAAAAGAGATTTTTGTTATTATTCTGCAATCATCCTTTTGTTTGGCTGGGATTTCTTTTTTTCTAGTTAATTTCTAAATGTTACACAGGGTAGCAGCAGCAGCAACAGAAGAAAAGATCATTTGACTCAGCCACAGGACTCTGGTTTCTACATAGGATGTTGTGAAAAGATGCAATGTCACAAACTAGAATGCACTGGTCCTATCACCCCCATCACTATCACATATTTAAGAGCAGTTGGAAAGCACTGGTCTTTGCTACAGCACCTTAAATCAGGCAGACAAGACAGGTGAAAATTTAAAATCTAATCGTGCAGAAACAAAAGATAATACCTTAATGGTTACACTTGCTAGCCCCAGGCTCTAATAAAACATGCAATACCCTTCTATTTACAAACATTTTTGTAATCAATTGTTTGTCTGGAAACATGTAATACTGTGTGCACCTGAGGCATTTATCAGATTGTGCCATTTGTCCCTTTGCAGAAAGAAATTAAAAAGTTGGGGTTGTCGCTATGGGCTGTCACTATGACCAATCTAAGTGTTGATTTTCAGGGATTTTCTGACCATTGGTCAGAATGGGTGACCATTAACACTTACTTGAGACTCCACCATCAAGCTACAAATCAGGAAGTGTATTTTCTTTGTCCGTTTGGTAGCTATATTTCAAACTGAATCAGAGTGCCCATTTTTGCTATTGCAAGTACAACCATCATGAACAGTTTGTGGCCCTTGTAAGAGGCATTCACTTTGAGCAGATTTTACACAACTTTTTGGTTGTTCAGCCTAAATGGTGTAACCCAAGAATACACAAAGGGACTGAATGATTTAGCAATTTTCATTTTTTAGCTATTTAAGTGGGTATATTTTCTATGTTGAAAATGTCTAAGCTGCTATTCTGCTAGGGCCAAAGCCTGTAGTGTTTTTCTCAGAAGGGCTTTTTTCTATAGTTAAAGAAAGTGGGCATCCCTGTGAGAGGAGATGGCTGCAAATCCATAGAGGAATACTTTAGCTTGGCTTATACCTTTCTTTGGAATATATTTAGTTCTACTAAAAAGGCAAACCAATACCTGGAAAATGCATTGGCAGAGCACCTGTGTATTATATATATATTCCTGTGAAAATTAGGGATGAGATAATCATTTCATGTCTCTGGAAATACAGCCAGATACTGTGGTGGACTCTCTTGTCCCAGCACTTACACCATGGCTGTACATGAGTGCTCTGGATCTGTGACTTTGGATAGTTTCAGACTGACCCATCAGCAACACTCTACCCCTCCCAGTTTAAAGCCATGACATGTAGCTTGATGTCAAGTCCTGTGACTTTCTTTTCTAGATCACCATAAGCCATGGGCCAAACTTCAGTGTAATGTGGGGTGTGTTCCTGTTTCTATTGAAAGCCCATTTTGGAGCAGGGGAATTCCAGCTGAGTGATGTAGTACTGGAACTGAGATGGTCACAAATCTCTGCTTCAAAATTTAGTATTCCAGTAAGTGAATACATAAGGGTGGGATTTATCTTCTTGATGTTTAAGTGAGAAACTGAGGAAGAGATTCAGGTGCCTAAATAGATGTCTGGGTCATTTTAGATGCCTCCACTTCTACTCTAAAAGATTATTGATGTCTCAAAGCCCCAGGACACAGCTACCAGGCCCATGCTGTTGCCGTAGATGAACAGGAGCTACATGTTCTAATTTTGAAGCTGGCCTCACTTTGAGTAAGGGAATAGATGGGATGACTTCCAGAAGCCCCTTCCATGCTCAGATTTGACAGTTCTGTACCCCAGGGTGGTAGTCTGAAGTGCTATTTCACACTGGGATGGGATGGGATGGGATGGGATGGGATGGGATGAGACTTCCTCTAGAAGTCCCCAGTCTTTCTCTACATTGAGTTTAAAGGGAACTCAGATTACTAATTTAGGCTTGGCATGGCCTTAACTTTTAGATAGCTAAGGTTAGGACAGAGGAGTTCCATGTCTTGTTTCGACACTGGAAAGCAAATAATTCTATAATAATTGCACATTATGATTAATGATTAACGGATGAGAAATAGATTAAGAGGAGTTTCTATGTAGCGTTTTGAAACATGATCAGATCCCATGATAATTGGCAAAAATGATATTAATTTTATTTTCTAAGAAATTATATATAAAAAATGAGTGATGCTTTGGAATAGAAATTTTACTACTCCAGAAAATAATACTTAAAACATGTTTTACATAGATTTTTTCAGCATCAGATTTATTTTGTTTAATTTCCACTCTTACAATGACTAGTGAGTTGGACAATTTTCCTGAGTTTCCCTTCATTTCTGATACAGAGGAGGAGAAAGGAAGACAATAGTAGCAAGCATTCCAGAGGAGGGAAATAATTTCTAAAACTTTTGGTTTGCATTGTTTGGTTTTTTGGCTACTGAAGACAGGCAGCAAAGTAAGCTTTCTGACTGTGTGCCTTGGAAACCCATAGTGCCCAGGGTGTGTTCAGCAGCAGTGCAGTCCAGTCCCTATTTGTTGAACAATACTGTAGAGTAAGTACAATTTATACCACAGGCGACTTCTGTAATTACTGTGCTTTAAAATGGATTATTTCATTTTCACTTGAAACTGACCTATGTATTAATGTATTACAATAATTACATGATTTGTGGTAAAGGAAATGGGTTTTGGCTCTTAGCAGAGACTGCTGGAAGCAAGCTATACTCTTTCAAGTGCATCCATTGGTTTTAGTTTGTATAGGACGTGAGGTTTTAGCTTTTAGGAGATGTGTTCCATTAAGTAGGTATCCTGCTCTACCAAAGATGATTTATTTTTTTTTTTGCTCTATAGGTGAAAACAAACCCACCTGTGGAGTTGAGAGCATGTCCAGGCTCCAGGAGCACATTTTGCCATCCGTGGAGACGGTAATGAGGTTGTGGGCATTCTGTGTTCCGACTACATTCACACAATACACGGGATGCTGAAAACACAGGAACACTGGAAATCAGGGAGCCATTCTCACATCTTCATGAACAAAACTTCTAACGTCTCAGATGCTATTTTAAAGAATGATTAAGTAGTTACATAATGCCTGAAAAATACAGGATTCAGCTTTTGCCAGATAGGAATTATTTTGCATGGGTTTTTTGTTGTTGTTTTGTTTTTGGGTTTGGGTTTGATTTTTAAATTTTTTTTTAATATTTAAATTGTAAGAGGCATATTATGGAGGTGAAAATGTCTTCCAAGTTTCATTTTCCCCCTAATAAAACAACCCAGATGAGTAATGCTTTGAAAATACTGAAACATGTGGATGAGATTTCACCCACAGGGACATGTATCATTCTCCTGATGGTTTTGACACTGAAAAGAACTGGCAGAAAGAAGCAAGCTGTACAAATGGAATAAAAATGAAAACTTTATTCAAGAAAAGAGCTGCATAAACCTTGAACTTTTCCAGAATTTGGCTTGCACACTAAATATTTGCAAATGTACTCCAGTTGAAAAACATGGACAAGTACATTAGCATTCTCCAGCACTGGACAATTACCTTTTAAAATTTGTCACTGTAAATATGGACTGAATAAATGTAAGGTGTTACACCTGGCTCACCACAGCATAATCATTCCATGGAGACTGAATTCCACTTGGTAATTCCACAGTAATGAAACTTGGCCTATTCCTTTCCTAAGGAATCTGGTATCATTTTGAATCTGAAGCATCATATGAGGTGACATATGAGACATGCTTCAAGTTCAGCAGTCTCCAGAGTGAAAAGTCAGTCAGAGTGAACAAGTGACCAGTAAAAGTGATATTGCTGAATGGAGGGTCAGACATATACACAAGTTAAGCAAAGCAGAATTGTATTTCTCCACCTCTTTTACTGATGAAGACCTGTGTCTCTTGGAAGAAAAAGTATTTTTCTCTAATACTTTTCTTTTTTAAAGAAGAGTAGAACTAACTTACAAGAGATACCTACCTTGCTTCTAAGGCAACTCCATGTATTGTTAGAAACCTAATATTTGCTCCTGCTGGAAGGAATGGCTGAACTACCACTTATTTTAGACTTGAAGATCAAGCTGGAGGTCACCTACCCAGGCAGTGGGGAATAGCAGGAATTTTCAGAGCACTGGCTAGCTCTCAGGTTCAATACCTGAGTGGGCCCAGTAAATGCCACCTCCCTACGTGCAAAACCAGCAGCATCTGAATGCAGTGTGTGCGTGTGCACACACCAAGAGTGGACTGGGCCACTCAGTTCTGGAAGGACCAGGAACTGCTTGAAGAGTCCAGTGCAGAGTGACCAACATGATGAAGGGAGTGGAACTTCTCCCTTATGAGGAAAGATTGAGGGAACTGGGTCTCTTCAGCTTGGAGCAGAGGAGAATGAGGGGTGACCTCATCAGTGTTTGACCTCATAAATCTGTAAGGGGTGAGTGCCAGGAGGATGGAGTGAAGCTTTTCTCAGGGGTGACAAACAATAGGACAAGGGGCAATGGTTATAAACTGGAGCACAGGCAGTTCCGTATAAATATAAGGAGAATTTTTTTCACTGTGAGAGTGACAGAGCACTGGCACAGGCTGCCCAGGGAGGTTGTGGAGTCTCTTTCCCTTGAGTCATTCAAAGCCCATCCTGTGTGACCTGCTGTAGGTGACTCTGCTCTGGCAAGGGGGGGTTGGACTGCATGATCTCTCAAGGTCCCTTCCGACCCCTAACTTTCTATGATTCTATGACTCAGAAGCTGCTTCTGAAATCACACCTCATGGTTGGACACTACCTATACACATCAGTGAGTTGCAAGGTCCATTCTGATGCTGATTTTTCTCTTTCAAGATTATCAGGCACCTTGTTACCCCCCAGATCATCAGATGGACCTAAATCTGTCCCTCACGTGTATCACACTATTGGCCTCATACAATGGACCCTCTTGCTGCTTAATGGTGAGCTAATATCCCCAGTGCTAAACACAATTAGCACATACTGAGACATGAAATAAGCATAGAGCTATTTTTCCATGGTGGTTTGATCTCTAGTAGTCTAAATGGACAGGGACAGAGTGGGCAGGAAGAAGGTAAAGCATGCTGCAGAATATAGAAAATTTTTGGCAGGGGGAGGGAGAGAGCAAGCTATGTCTTTCCAGCAGCACCTAAGTGTGCCAGGTCTGGCTTTAATCAGGGCTACCAGCCATCAATTTCATGCACAATAAAACTAATGGCAGAAATGAAAAGACAGAAGGAAAATGGATGAAAAAGACTATGTAACAGAAAGTTTGAACAGGCTCCTTCCTTTCAAAGGGTTGCTGCCAGCTTGCTTTTATTTATTTTGGAAATTAAATCATCATGCAAAAGAGTTTTGTCTTAATTAAAATTTCCTGTTGTCCCAAGTGCAGATGTGTGGTGGGTGTGAAAGGAAATTAGTGAGTAAGCTGTGGGTAGAATTCTCTTTCCTGGTGAATCCAGGCAGCAATCAGTGATACTAAACTTCAGGAAGGTTTAAGTCAGTGACAACAACACATGCTATCTGTTTCAAATAAACAAAGTGAGAAAAAGAAAAATCCTCTTTTCACATATGGCTAAGTTCAAATTAAAAAATGACTATTCAACTCATATATCTAGCAGTACATAAAATAATATTGCTTCAGTAGAGTTGTCTTAATTCAACCCTCTTTTTTTTTTCTCAGCATCTAGGATTCAAGCCAGCCTTTTGCATCCAAGACTTCATTTACAGTTTATGTAAGTGATTCCTATATATAAATTTAAAGTAAGCACTCTTTTATTGTGAAATGTGATCAGTCCTTAAAAACATCATGCTATCTTAGGTTAGATTGTGTAAAGACTTATTTATACCAGTCCATGACAGCCCATCCACGACTGAAAGTAATTTAAGTATATTTGTCACAAGCGAAACATTACATATTGTTCCATTGCAAAAATAAAACTAGTTTAATATATAATTGCATGAAGCACGATTTTGTCGTTAAAGTTTTTGAGTGTAAACAAATTAATTCCCATTAATCTTTTCTCTTCCACTAGATTTTGACTCCCAGTTGTTCAATTTACAGTGATAGTCACTTCTTGCCACTAGTTTTCTGGTCTGCTACATCTCTAAATTGCACTTCCAGGAGACACTCTTTCTCTTCACGCATATTGAACAACATTACTGGCATAAAAATGAGCAAAAACATTAGGGAAATGAAAAGCAACGCTGAAGTTGCAACCCATGGCACAGATTATTAGTTTATTACATCAACATTCATGATAGTGGAAATTTAGGGAACAATATTTGTACTGCCTGGCCCACTAAGCATGTCTATGCACACCTGTCATTTTTTAATACAAGAGACTTGCCATCATAATACTGGCCCCACACTGAATCTTTTGCATTAATTCACATGGCATGGCTTCTAGAGCTGTCTTTTAACTCTGGGATTATGTTGTCACAGTCAACTAAAGGCTGGACCTTGACCTGCAAATTCCGAAGATAAGAATCGAAGAATTGTAAAAGCTGGAGGTGCAAAAGATCACTTTGTCTGATCTTCCACTATACGAGAACAAGATTATTATCTTACCTCTCAGGGTGCTTTATGTAGTTCAGTTTCTTATGTTTCAGGAAATCTGCGTTTTTCTGCATTCTTATATCATGCTATTACATTTTTTCTCCTCCTTTCAGCTTGTATTTTCTTATCTGCTTTGCACTCAGGAATGGTCCCAAGCTCATTCCCAAGATGAGGAATGTTTGTCAAATGCAGAGTAACACTTTCCAGCTCTTATGAAGATGCTGCCTGAGCCCAAACTCTGAAAGAGGGGAGCTCCAGAATACACAGCATCTTAGTGCAGGGTGGACTGGAGGTCAGTGCCATGGCAGAGTGAGGACACTTCAGCAGGCAATCCAGGCTTGTCTCTTTCTCCAGCACAATATCAGTACTTTGTAATGTAAAACAGTCTTCTACAACACACATTGTATCACAGAGACCCTCTCTGCTTTCTCAGGCATTTTGTGCTAATGCTCTCTCTGTATACCTCCCAGGCACCACCCCTGTGCCAACATCTGCAGGTATCTTATGTGTCAGCAAAATGCTCTTCCATGTCATTCTATTGAAACAACCTCCCCCTCTCTGTGCAGGCTCTGTCCTATGGCCCTGCCTGGAGTAGGAGAACATGACAGGTATTTATGTATTGTTCTATGGGATAACAGAAGGAAACTGCCCCACTGTCTTCAAGAATGCCAGGACTCCACTGGGACCATGGTAGGTGCCTAATCTGGTTCAGAAGAGAAACTTGTGTACAACAAGACAACAATAAATTATTCAAATTCAGCTGGATGGAGAGATACAAAATCCATATAGTGACCTGGATCTCTTTACAGGAAACAGACCTAGAGTCACAGTGCCAAAAAAAAAAGTGTTGTAATTGATCCTGCCCTCTTCCTCAAAAGGAGGGTAATCTCCTCGCCTGACTATATGAAGTGTGATGGTTAAGCACTTACAATAGGTGGTTGTACATCTCTCTTACCTATTTCTTTCCTTCTGAGGAAAGAACTTAACTTACTACACACTTATGTTCTCATCTGTTTGGCAACCAGCACTGTGGACACAAGTAGACAGCACCACTTCCTTGCCGAGCCTTTCCTCTAAGGAAAGGAGGAGGTGAATTTAATCCTTACCGTGTGTGCAGCAGCAGATAAGGGAGTTCTCTGGACTGGAGTGCGCCTGTGACTGCGATTATCCCACAAGACAATTTGCCCAGAGTATGTTCCACCAACAACCAGGTTTGGGTGAAAGCGGGCAAAACACACAGACATCACGGAGGACTGGAGTAAAACAGAGGAAAAGAGAGAGGTTATCAAATAATTTTCAATTCTCTCCTTAAGGAAACACGTTGTAATTATAATTCTGTATTTTTGAAATCACTATATGGCCCTATTCATATTCCTTGCAATCCAGTAATCCTGCCACAGCTGATAAGACACGTGCAAAGAGCTAATTTTCACACTCATGCATTTGCATTGGTCCTAGGGAAAATATGCACCACAGGATGAGTCTTAGCATGATGCTACAAACCTGCAATAGTCTCTCCATGACAGTGATGGGAAAGTGCTTCATTTCATTTCCAAAAGTGAGAACTTTAGTAACCAGTGGTTTAACCCAACCGAGGTTGGCATCCTGGCCCATGGTTTCCCATCAGGGAGAACTCTCTCCTTGTTCCTCCACTAGCTTGTAACTCTCAATTTGAGGTGAGTTTGTGAGAGATCCTTCAAAGTTCACCTCAAACTGTGCTTCCTTGAGAGGATCAGCTGACAAGCCACATCTCCATTGTTGAATTGCTGACTGATTTCTCTGCTACAGAGAGGTCCTCTTCTAATAGCAGAGGGAATCACACTTGCCCTTAAATATTTGAGTAAAAATGAGTCTTCCCTCATTTAATGACAGGTGAGTTGCTTTTGTACATTTTCTTTCTCTGGAGATTCTGAGGAGCTAGACTGGTGTAACAGTTACCCTGGCTACCTGCTATAGTGTCCCACAAGCCAGTATGGAGGTGGGTATCAATCCCAACTACTGCCTTCCAGTCTCTTTAAAGTAATATACAACATCTGAAGTTCTCAAGGGAACAGTCACCAGAACTTTCATGTGCCAACAAGCTATAGGCAAGAGCAACAAAGCTGTAACTCCTTCAGATCCTTCATCCTCTTTCAAAGGAATTATTTCCCCTTTTTATATAAATGATCCTGGATGTTATATCCTTCTTCTATGCAGACTGGAAAGCAAAAGTTACAGCATTCACAGAATTTCCTGAGAACTCACATACTAATTAAGACATTTGGCAAACAAAAGCAAGTATTTTTTCATGGGCAGTTTTAGCAATGCTTACAAGCTACACAGCAGGACTCACTGTTAGTGGTCACATTCTTAAAAGTTAATTTTCTGGCTTTTTACTATGAGTTTTGGTAAAAAAAGCTTTGCTACAGTTTAATGGCTAGATATTTTGGGGTGGTGATGTTCCTATGTATGAATCCATTTTACTCAGTGGATTCTCTAAAGCATCTCAAAGGGTTAACTACCATATTTCAGTTGCATAAAAAGCTTTGCAGACATTTAAGTCAAGTTGTTGAATTGGGAACACAGGATCTGCCAAGCTGAACCAGACCCAATGTCTACCTGACCAATGACTCTGGCAGGAGTGGATGGAGTTGTAAAAACTTTCACATAGGCAGATGTGTTGTCTTCTGCCTTTGCTGCCCCTCATCCAGATTTCTAGTGGCTAGAGACTGGTTTGAACTCTTACACTTGAGATTTTAAACTGCTTCTGACAGGGCTAGAACAAATTATGCTAGCTCTTGATATCTATAACTAGGTTAATAAGAGCAAAACAAAATCTGAAGTTTAAATAGTTTTAACTGAGTTCATGTGGCTGCATGATATCTGTTGTTTAAAGCCAGATTATATACTAAATTAATTTAGTAGAAATAGCATACAGAAGTATATTCGGTACTGTTATTTTTACCAAATACCATCACCAAGGCAATGAAAGGCTGCCTTCATTCTTCCATATTTTCTCTGGATTCTCATGGCTGTTCACTTGACATTTTTGACCTGTCCTTTCCTGACTAAAGCTTTCACCTAGGTTTCTCTGCTGTCATATAGTCTAGTATTTAATGACTAGATCATTAGTATACATGATTGTCTATTTTAGTTGATATCTATCTTAGCACTTGAGCATAGTAATTATACTATGGTCAGTCATAGCAACAAAAGATAGCTTCCAAACACCATTTCCAAAGGACCTATTAGCTTTACAGATAAGAAAACCCACCTTTGAGTAACAGAACTTCAATACTGCTAAGAGGGGTTTAAAACTCAGCTACAACTCAGCTGCCATCTGTTTTCCACAGATCCCCTATATGTTATAATTAAAATGACCCTACAGCACATGTTCTACATTTTATCTCTTCATTTAATGACTTTGTGAGTTGTTTTAATCAACCCCTCTCATTCCTTATAACTAAGCTGACAGATATTCTTACATGAAGTGAAATAGCCAGATGATTTTAAAATAGTACAGCTCCACCACTGTGTACACCCTGCAGCAGCTACAAGGCTCCACATGTATTTTAAGAAACCCCAATTCAAACAGCCATTCCACAACAAAGTTCTCAGTCTGTCCGAAACAAACTTTGGAGAGTCTGAAGCAGGGCAAAGAAGCCAAGTGGACAGAGTATTTTTAAATGTTTTGTTTTCATGGTTAGCATGTTTTTGAATTCAGAATCCCAGAATATAGTTGAATGGTCAGGACATAAACTGCTAAAGTGTGTTTTTCATAACGTTCAAAAATAACCTACAGACATTACACCAACTTCACCCCTCTGTGCTGCTTCTAGTTTTACGTATTGCTCCAAAGTAACTTGCATTCTTCAGGTGATGAAATGTTCAGATCCTTTTAATTATGTCAATAGTATTTTCCTGCTGAGGAAAACCTTCTGTCAAATATTAGAATTTAACAATTTAAGGACTCCACTCCGTAGCACTTAATAAAGTGTGTACTTTCTTCAAGTTAATGGCATACTCAGATGAGTAAGGGCTGTAAGATCTAGCGCATTCATTTAACAATTTTAAAAGCATTCATTTCTTAGCCCTAATGGAAGAAAGTGGCAGACAGGTCTCCAGTCTGTCTGAACAGCTCTGTGCTCAAGGAGAGCAGTAGAAACCATTCCATGTAAGCCTCTTCTGCCTCCAGGCTGCCGTGTTTGCCTGTTCAAGCAGTCCTGCTTCTCTAAAACAGCTTTGCCACTAATTTCAAAAGAGGAGGAACCAGTGTATGGTCAGATTTTAAAATAACAGCACATCCCTCTTGCACTTCTACCACACCTTTCTAAGGAAATCTCACAGCACTTTCCAATAACAATGGTAAATATTCCCTCTTTTTCAGTTAGACATATTTTATACACTGTAGGTGCATAGTTACCCATTGCAGAGGACATTAAGCAACAAGTTTCACAGATTCTGGCAACAGCACATAAAGAAATGTAAGAGAGATCGTGTCGGAAGGCAATTCCACTGGGTGTTTAGTGTCCACAGTACAACAGGGGCATTTAGAATAGGAGTCTCCCAGCATTATCTTTCTTACGGGTGCCACAGAGCATCTGTGTCTACAAGCTGTTGGGACCCACATGAGACAGGCAACCCCCCATGTGTGGTCACCTTCATGTCTCTGAATTACTCTGTGAAGTGAATTATTTAACTGAAAACACAGTCTACTGGATTTATCTTTTTCTGTCTCTCCTTAGCTTTCTCAGCAGCTCCACTAAATATTTCTGGTACTTCTGGCTTTGTGATCTTCCACTCCACTTTTCTGCCTCTGTGTCTTGGTGATGTCCTTCTGGTGTGTGACACCATGCTGGTGCTGCTGCATGTCTCCTGTGCTCACTCTGCTGAGCAGAACCTGACACTTTTGTCTGCCAAGTGGGCAATCCAACTCCCCGGATGCTAAAGCTTCTGCTCCTGGCTGTTTCCAGAACCACACTGAAAACATCATGAAGAAAGAAAGCATGAGATGTCTGTGGAATGGCAGAGAGGGGGCTGGCCTCAGGAACAGTAGTGCTGCCCAGCCCTTGGGGAGGTCTGCAGTGGAAGGGCTGAGGACAGCACCCTCCAGCCCTGCTCTGGCCGCTGCCAGGTGGCTCAGTCCCTGCAGAGAGCAGGGATGCAGAAGTGAGGAGGGCGGCTTCATCCCCAGCCCCCTCCACCTCCTCCCTCTCTTCCCACTGAGGCATTCAATTCAAACAGGCCCCAAACCCTCTTCAAGTGGTTGGCAGAGCTGGTTTTTATTTTAGAAGCTTAATCCAGCCCAGATTCAGATTAATGATGGCATATCCCTCCAACCACAGATACACACGCTCAGGACAGACAGTCATTTAGGTTCCCCTGACTGAGATGCCTGACCTCAGTACCCACATCTGATGTGTGCAAGGCCCCAGAGACTCAGTTGCCTATGCTCATGTCCATAGCCTCAGATGGCACTCTGCCCAGCCACCAGTTGAACAAGTTCACAAAGACCTGGGTGCTAAACAATAATGACTTTCAATAGGCAATGACTACTGCATCCAGCCAGACTTCTGCAGGAAACCACCCCCGAAGGCAGCATTGCCATACTGGTGCCATATGCCTACACTTGACACCAGATGGATCTCAAAACAATACTTTGTCAGTGGGAAGAAGCAATCTGAGGCGTTCACAGGCATTTCTAGGCTCCAAAATACCAGGTTATATTGCACCAGGCACTCAGGAAACTCCACAGTAGACTTCTTAGCTGAGCAAACCCATGTGAAGAAGCACTCCAGTCTGTGGTATAACACTATAAGTCAGTCTAACACAGACAACAGTGGGCAATAAAAATAACTGCAACTGAGATAAGAGCCAGATCCTTTTCCATACTTGAGGGAATTGTCTTAGGTGGACTGAGAGCAGAGAGAAAAATCTATGGTGCTCTCATTTACCTAGAACATCAAAAAGGTGCCAAACTCATAGTCCTTTATCCATAGGAACTGAAGAATATGGACTGGGACTCTGATTACCTATGTCTGCTCTTCTGATGAATAAATAAAGACAAAGGCCAAAAAGCACAGGTATTATTTACTCATAACCTTTTGAACTTGATGAACTCCTGTTCATCAAGAACTGCATTTCAAGTCTGAAGCACTTCTTGTCCCCTTGAGCTTCCCTACTTTCTTCTGGCCAGGCAATCAAGAGCCCATGTCCTCATGGTTGCATTGCAACACACACTTATATGTGGCCCCAGAACGGATAGATGATGTAACACAACTGCAAAGGTGGGTTAAAATTATCATCTAGAAACAATACAGCAAACGAGTTACAAAAAGCCCTTTTTTCCTGCCAGGTCAAGGACTGAGAATCAGTATGGAAAGTAGCAGTATCAGATCTGAGCACTGGTGTGTCTGGGCTAGTGCTCTATTACATCCTTTTTGCACCACAAACAGAAGTGTGAGATACCTTGAAAGAGGCAATTCTAGGGTGACTTTGTTCTGGCTACTGAGATACCTGGGTTTGCACACTGAAATAGAGACTATGCTCCTCCCAAGAGTCTTGCTTATTTTCAATATTAGCCATATTGAATGTGGATATTTCTGTGTTTCACATAAATGTGTAAGCACAATTAATAGTAATAAGGAAACAGAAGAGAGGATAGTAACAGAATTACAACTGTTTTTCCCAATTAAATTTGAAAAGGTATCTAAAATATGATTTATGTGTATGGAAACCTTTACCAAAGAGGTTATCTCTTAATTCTAGAAGCTTTAAATGCCAAGACTTCTGTATTGCTCCCCCAACTCTGTTCCTATTCAACTACAAAATAGCATTTGAAATATTTTGTGCTAGATTATTTGTGTTCCTACAAAAAAAAAAATCGGTCTCCTAATAAAAATAAAATAAAAGCAGTTGACATCTTTCACATATTTTAAAAAATAAATAAAACCAAACAAACACTTCTTCGAACCAAATGTCAGAATCCTGTTTAATTAAAAAAAGGAAGTTTATACTTGGTTATGGTGTGTGTTGACATCTATCCCTTTGATTTACAGGAGTATGGACTGGAAAGAACAGATTGCTTTATTCAAGAGAAAGAAAGGAAGGAGGGGGGCCCAGTGTGACAGGAAAGAGTGTAGGCTGTATTAACTTCAGTGCTTGTTAAAACATGAAGGATTAATGGTAGAAAGGGAGGGAAGAATTGTGAATGTCTCCAGTTTAGGATCTTCAAAAATGTTTGGGGATTCTAAGAATGTCTCACTCAACCACATAAAAGCTGCACAGAGAGACTCAGCCACACGACTGCTCTAAATCCAAAGCTGGTATTGCTCCACTTATACCATCAAACCAATGGAGCTGAAATGTAGCCACAAATTGAATTTATTTTTATTGAAAAAGTACTAAGTCCTTAAAAAGAAGGAAAAGAGTATGTCAGGAAACGCAGCTCTTTCTTAGATGAGTTTAGAGGGTAGGTAACTCTGATATCTAACCTCTGTTCTGACATCTGAGCATTACAGCAGAATCAGAGCACTCTGCCCAATTCTTAAGAAAGGCAATATCCAGCCTCATGCCTTTATTTCAAGCAGGGCAAAGCTTTCTGCTTTCATCTCGCTAACTGCAGATCAGCCCATGTAACTACAAGAATAAAAATATCCGAAGAAAGTCCACAAGCTGCCTTGCCAAAAGGGAATCTGTGTTTCAGCCCTTTTAGAAACTGCATTTGCTAATATTATTCATTCTATGGTGTTGTGATGACTCAGAAAAGCAGCAAAATTGATTGCTGTATTGCAAAAGCAGATAAACACAATACTTATCAAATGTGATATGGGGAGATCCTGCCTGCCTTTATCTATAATTGCAACAACAAATCAATTTGATACCCCTGAATTACTAGCCTTGAATTACTAGACCTATGTACAAGCCTAAGAATACAATCTTTCATGAATATCCTGCTTGGTTTGTTAGACTGAGGATGAGAGAATTAAAGCCTTGAGAAAGAAGGAGCAATTTCATAACAAGAGCACATCAAATTCAAGTTTTCTTTCCACCCAATTGCTTACATGTTAAGTATCAAAAATTGTGTATTTCCTCTGATTATGATCTGGTTGTTTATCAAATTGCAGGGGCAAATCCTTAATATCAATGTGCCTGCATGCTGGAGAACCAAGCGCTCCCTTGGTTTGTCTTTTATTTAGGTCACCATGATCCAACATTTATACAAGATTATGCTTCATTCTTTTGATGAAATTATTCATAAGCCTAAACTGATGGGTCTGCACCATACTTGTAGACCTGGAACCTTAGGGCATGTGTCTGTGGACAGAGCACAGAGATCTGCTGCTGCCCCCACTCATACCACAGTCTGGACAGAATTTGGAGCAGATGGTGGGTGTCAGATGGAGCGTGGTGCTCTGGCAGTCTGCTTGCATGCACAGGGCTCACTAATTTCAGCACAGTATTACACAAAGGCTTCTGGACCAAAGCTTCTATACATACTCAGAGCATGAGAATGCTCTGCAGGCACTGCCTGCCACAACCCATAACTACAGCTGAAGGTGTTTTGAGACAAACACTGCTTTGGTACAATGGGTTTCTAACAGATTTCTCTCAGAGGCATCTCAGTCTGGCTAAGGCCTCTAAGACTGACCAAATAATAACAATACGTGAAAAATTTATCTGGCACTCAGGTCAGAAGTGCCATTAGGTAAAAGGCAGTTCTTATGCTGAGGAGTGTTCGCTTGCTTTCTTAAAATATGGGGTTGGCAGCAGAATGTTCCTATCAAATACCAGAAAAACCTCTAGAAATAGGTCATCACCTACATTGGACATGACAAAACAGAAGTTGTCTGGTGTGTTTCTACTGACGCTTTTGATTCTGTTGACTAGTGGTTGCTGTTTTCATGCAGATGGGAATTTCAAGAGATTTTAGAAGTTAAAATCTTTGAATTGCAGCCTGAATAATTTTCCAGTGTTGAGGTCTCCTTAATGTTCTGCACAGGTTTATATTTAATCACTTTGACTTCCATTTTAAAAAGCATCTCAAACACAAAAGATGTCTATCCACAGACTGGTGAGGCACAGGTATTTAGGTGCATTGGCAAATCCCATTGCTTGGCTTTTTCTTCATCTCCAGGCACCTAACCACATTTATACATGTAGCTCAATGTCACTGAAAAATAAATTAATATCAGCAGCCAGCAGCCAAAATTCAGATTCAGCAACAACAAATTCCCAACTATATTTTGTTCCTAATTCAGGGCAAAAAGTGTTTTCAGCTTGTGCACTGTTTGCTATGGAGTTTTCCTTTCAAGAAGTAATGCCAGGTTGCCATTGTCACTCTTTTATTTTTTTTTTAATTTTTTTTTCATAAAATGCCTTATTCAACTCGACTTCTACTATTAAAGGGCTGTTTAACATAGATAGTTACCCCAAATAAACCTCAACCAAACCATGACCTCCATCTTGCTGTAGTGTGACCATCTTCCCATGGAAGTGATAACACAATCCGAATTTTTGTTTAACTGTGTTTGGGTTTCAGCTCAGCACAGAAAATCATGAAGATGAGTTACAAGGAACTGTCTGCAGTAATTAATGGAAGGACAATAACTGATGAGAAATAAAGATTTTATATTCAACTGTTCAGCTTCATTGAAATGCTTAATTGTCCGTTCCCTGCAGACTGTAATGAAATATGGCTAAGGACAAGGTCTTTGCAGAATTCTAGAGACAGTTTA
This sequence comes from Calypte anna, assembly GCF_003957555.1. Classification (NCBI taxonomy): domain Eukaryota; kingdom Metazoa; phylum Chordata; class Aves; order Apodiformes; family Trochilidae; genus Calypte; species Calypte anna. Next base: position 25,256,982 of record NC_044245.1, on the reverse strand, counting down.
ACTAAGACATCAACAACTGCTGTAGCAAACACTTCTAATACTATGCAATAAGTCTGGAAAACTATACCTTATACACAATCCACTGCATGTATTACATCTCCTGCTAAGTACATGCATGTAGAGAGGCAAGACAACCAGCTGCCTCGAGTTGCCAAAGAGTGGGTGTGAGTCCACCTGTGCCTGGTTAGGGCAGGCCCCCTATTGCCAGAGGGCCAATAAAGGTGGGACACACACCCACAGGAAGAAGCTCACTCTGGTGCGAGGCAATGGAGAGGCTAGCAGCTCATCAAGCCTCCGGAGCAAGAAAGGCTCTTCCCGCTACACATGCATATAATATAACATAACAAAGAATGGAAGATGATTCTTTCTTAAACCCTTTTCTTTTAGCACTCATTTTGGTGAGCAAAAAGAAATAGTAGCACATAGTGACAGAAGGTCCTGAAAGAAGTACAGTTATAGGACAAGATTTCAAAAGTCATCTTTCTTCATAGCCTTAGAGTGCTGTTTTCATCTGCATGTATTATTATCCATGATCCATGGATGTGGATAGCAGAATAGAGATAACAAGATTAAAGTCTATAGAAGAGCTGAGTTGTGTTTGTTTTGGTCAACATATTTATCATAATAGCTCTTTGCATCCCTACAGTGGTGCAGTTTGGGGTTTTTTTGCTTTTTTTGGGGGGTGAAGGGGGAGTGGGAGGTAGAAATATTTTTAGTCCTGAAAAATGAAATATAGATCTTGAGAAGCACATACTCAAAAATCATACAGTCCAAAGACCCCTTTAAACATTGCAGTTAGACCACCCGAGACAAAAAATGTACCAAAGTGAAGCCACTTTTGTCTAGCAAATGCTGGGGGAACTAGGCTGGGAGGGACAAGTTCAGGAATTCTGGTTACTTTTCCTCCTGCATATTCTCTGATATTAGCTAGTATAAAACACAGATACAGTCTTGGTAGCTCAGTCCTGAGTTCAAAAAAGTGGCTCAGACACTGGTCTAAGAACTTAAGCTTCTTGTTGCTGCACACCTCTTCTCCAGACAGAGTTTGCTTTCTGCTGGAACCACAACTGGGCCTCAGGAACAAGATCTGAGAGTCTCTATCCAGGGTGGTCCTCATCTAGCACTATGCAAAAGCAGAAGTTCCTCAGAGAATGAGGTATGGGCTCATGGACTCTTGTCCTCACAGAGAAAGCAAACCAGATGATCACTTGAAGAAAAGTTCTGAAAATATCAGAGGTGGGCTTTACAGAGCACACAGAGATAGTAAATTCCAGACTAGGAGAACAGTAATGAAAACATGAGTTGTGGTAACTTGGTGATTTCTGTGGCATTTGATCAAACTATGTGAAGCCACAGGTGAATTAGAAGCCAGTGCAGATGCTGCAAGAAAAAATATCTACAGCTCAGCCTGTGAAGGTGGGAATAGTAGTCACAGGTGCTGATAAAGAGAGTTGAAGATAAATCTTAAGTGTGAGTCTCAGTCCAAACCTCACCAATAAATGCACAGGCCAGGAGAACTCATAGTCAGAAGGTTGAACATATCAGACCAAGAATAGTTTAAAGCTCCAGCTGAGGAAAGAACTTATTTATATACTTAGGTCTCTTTCCTCAGAAGTCCATGAACTTAATTGTAGGTAATTTTTCTAAGCTCCCCATGACTTAAATGACTCAACACAGCCAAGCTAATTGGTAAGTACTTTTCTAAATAGGCAATTTCTTGATTCAGGACTTTGGAGAGCCAGTGCCCTCCTTTCAAGGAGGAAAGAAGGATAATCTGATGTTCAGCCAGTCCAATGAAGACTCTATAAAATCACAGACAGTCATGGCCCAGCTGCCTTCCACAGACAGGGGAAGGAAAATGAGTATGAAGTTTCAGAGGCAGAGTCACTGAACTTCCAAGGTTAGAAGGCACATCTAGAGAATGTCTAGTCCAGCCCCTTATTCAGAGCAGAGTCAGCTGAAACAGATTGCTGGGGACTCTGTGTAGTTGGGTTTTGAGTATCTCCATGGATAGAGAGCCCGTGATCTCTCTGGGCAACCTGTGCCAGTAGACAGTACTCACACAGTAAAAGAGGTTTTTCTATGTTTAAATGCAATTTCCTGTATTTCAGTTTATGCCCATTGCCTCTTGTCTATACAGTTTGATAAGATTCTCCGAAGCCTTATCTACTGCAGACTAAGCAGTCTCATCTCTCAGCTTTTTCCTTGTATGAGAGATAATTTGTTCCCTAGACCATCTTAGGTGCCCACTCACTCCAGTCTATCCAAGTCTCTCTTGCACCAGGGATCCTGGTACTGAATGAATTTCTACTTAAGGACCCCTCTTTACTGTTCAAAGAGCCTACAAATCTTTGAATGGAGCTCTGCATGGTCCTGGAGATAGGTCACTTAATTTTCCAGGCTGAGACTAGGGAGCAAAGGGACAACAGTATATCTTATTTTACTTGTTTCTAGGCAATTGGCATTTTGTATTCTGTAGTCTGTGTTACCTGGGCAAGCTTCTGTGAGTTCACTGTCAAAATAATTACAGTAATCTTTTCAGATCTTTTTGATTTAATTGTAGCATCAAGTGAAGACTGACAGGTTATTATGTTCGCCCAAGTCACATCACTTTCACTGATGTGTCATTTATAAGTACTGTCACTATGTAATTGGCAATAACTGAAAATTAATTAAATGTTGCACATAGATATGAGGATTTGAGAGACTGAGAGGCACATATAAATAGCTCTCTGGTGGACATGTAGAAGACACCACAGTCAAGTCTATATTTCATAATGAGGGTGGGAACATGAGTTGTCTTTGCACCCTTCATGTCTCCTACGGTTAACTACTGTACAAATTCTGCTATGAGTAGCCTGGCTCTGCACTCAAAGGACATAAGGGAACAGCTAGGTCACACAGGAATAGATTATTACTTCCCATTATAGACACACCTTTTAAACCCCCTTTCTTCAGGCAAACCTTAGTTTCCTGAAATTTCACATTCCACTTTCCTCATCTGCTGTTTGGTTGCTGCTGTTTGTTTCCCATGAGTAGTCTTGCAGAGAAGGGAATGAGATAATTTTCCAATCTCAGGATTAAAACCTTAGTTAGAATAAATCAGCATGTTTATTCAAGCTTACATTTGCTGAATTCTGGAGTAACAGAGGACCACATCTTGCTCAAAAACAAGCTCACCTGGTAACTCACTCTCATCAGTGATGGGACATTTTATAATGCATCACTATCCTACCAGGAAAAAGGGATTTACCGCAGACAGCAATTCTGCACAACTCCTCTACATAACTACACTCAGCCCAAACTGAGCTTAGTCTATTTATTCACAGATGTACACGAGATAGAAAATGTTAAGCATGTTCTTCTCCACATGAAATAACTGGTGTATGTTCATGAACAGTATGGAGCTGAAGTGGAATTGATATTTATCTTAGATAAAAAATACTAAATGTTGTAATATGAGCAATCGAAAGGAACTAATTATAGATCCTAATGTATCCTGGCACATTTTGTTGTAGAGGTAACAAAAACACCCTGATATCTCCAATAAATGAAGTTTTTAAAGCATATCACTTCCTGCATGTAGGACATTCTCCTGTCATCTTATGCTAAAATACATATACTTTAACTGTTCTTCTCTGAGAGTTTTCATGCTAAAGATAATCCTGCTTTAATAAAACTCCAAGAGAAAGATCTGCTTTGTGGAAGTTAAATCTATTTGTCATCATTCATATTCTGTTAGTATGGTTATATATATTGTGAAATTTTTGCAAAACATGACTTCATCTTCAATATTACCAACAAAGGCTGACTTTTAATAACCATTATTAGAGTGACAGAACATATGATACCATTATGGACAGTGGTGCTCATACAGTAAGAACCAGTGGGCAATCCCTAAGCAGGCTGACAGAGACTCCCCTCTTTGCTGCTTTCCAGAAGGCTCTCTTCCCCACAAGGGAATGTCTTCCAAGGATAACATCAGTATCTCAGCCAGTCATCACGTGCTTCTGCTTTCCCTTTGTGGGGAAGCAGGGAGTGTTCATCATCATTAAATCAACGTTGCCCATATACAAAAGTTCTTTTCAGGGAAGTACTTGTCAGTCATCCAGCCATGGGGGCAGAGGGTGGAAAATTGTTGATTTTAGACCTAATGTAGAGGACAGTTGTATCCCGGGCTGTAATGATGGATTCCTTGGTTTCTGGAGCCTTTTACAGCACTTTAGAAGAGTAACTGGTTTATATTTTGTGCCAGGTAACACAAAAAGAGGCTTCACTCCTCACATAGAGCTCCCACAGAGACAAAAATCATGAGGTGAAACTAATTTTCTCGAATTTGGACCAAATGTACTCTCCTTTGCAAGTAGCTTGCACTGCAAACAGTTACATTACCCAAACAGAAAAGTCATGCCTATGGCTATTTATCCATCATTTGCACTGCAGCTAGGGAATTGCATGGTATTTTATATCCTTCATGGAAAAAAACTCTATAGAAGGACCCCAATGACTTATTGATTTCACATTTGATCATGCATTTCTTTTTCACCCAAAACCCTTTTAGCACTGGGAGTTTCAGATATAACAGAAAAACTTTAAAATGTAATGTTCATATCAACAAAGGAAAGTTAAGCTTTTTTTTCTCTTCCTTCCTCCTTTTCTCTTAAAATATTTTGCACTGGGTCATGTTGAAATGTAACCAAATAACAGCTACTAGCCTAAAAAACACCCTCAGGAACAACTGCAGGATTTGGTGATTTTTTTCTCTGTGATTCTGGGATAGTGTAGCAAATTTGCATTTTTTATCAACAGAGTTTTTCAAAATTTTGAGTCGAACAAATAATGTCATCTGTTTATAAGCATCAATAATCTAAGCCATCTGCAAAGGAATGGTTTTGCAAAGGCATCTCTTTCAGGACACTGTGGATTTTGTCACTGCTTGAGGTTTTGGCAAACCATCAATATCACTGTAATTTTCTCTTATGAAATATAGTTTTTGACTGAGATCTTTTTTTCTCCTTAGCTAGCTAAAGTCTAAAAACACTGCATATCTAGCTCTGCAAATTCAAAGTTTTTTCTCCAAATTGCATTATTTGCACATTGTGTATTAGATGCCAGTAATTCAGAAAGGTTCAACGCAAGTTATAAGTGAAATAAAGAAACTTAAAAAAAAAAAAAGGAACGTCTGCTGTATTGAGTGGCCAATGTATTCTTTTATATTTGGTCTGAAAGGAAGAATACATAAACTTTAATAGAAACAGCACCTTTAAGTACAGATTCATTACAAATCACTATTTTAACACCTACAAAAAGCAGAGTGCTATTGCTAGTATTATGACAGCATATAATTTATGATGATCCACCCACACCAAAAAAGGCAGGAGCTGACTAAAATTTTCTATCCAAGACAAGCAAATTTGTCACTTCCTAATTCTTTAATTCATAATTAAAATCTCGGTTTTGAGTGAAGAAGATGATCTATGTTAAGCATTGCTCTCAGCAAAGGAGTATTCTGTTGCAAGCAGACTTTCTGTGTGTGAACACAGTCCTCAAGTAATTCAGAATGTTAATCACTAACTGTGCAGGGAAACTGCACAACCTTTTGTATCAGCAATCATTTCAGAGACTGGTGGGATATGGCACACACCATTTTGCTCTTATAATGTACACACTGGCTTTGATGTGTGTGTTGCTCTTCTTGTGGGTTCTGCACAAGAGAGCAATAGATCTGAGTCATCATGGAAAATGGAGAGGGCTAAGGGCTGGGAAAGGGAAAAGCATAAAACTCTATGGATGCAACTGACATCCCTTCAGTCTAAATAATGATGCTTAGTTTCTCCCCTGCCTTGCCAGAAGAAGGTTTCCTTCTCCCATTCCTGTTAGAAAAAATATTATGATTTGGGTTTGTGCAGAAATAAAGTAATTTAAAAGAGTCTTTAGGTCTGAGAAGCTATGTGGAAAACATGGCATACTTTTTCTTGAGCTGCAGATGCTAGCAGATGTCACATTAACAGCTGTGTTAATCCAGCAATAACACTGGAGTTGAGGGTCACCTGGAGTATTTCATACTGGTGATTTCAGAATTTCATAAGACACTGTAGCACCAAAGAATATATATTTCCACATTTTCAGTACCTTTTCTGTCTTCCCAGACTGACACCTTTGACTTCAGTAGTGTCTGAGAGACAGGAGACTCTCTCTTGTATAATGGGTCCTTTTTGCCCCACTCTGCTAATCTGCTGCAGGTAGCTCTCTCCTTTACACTGAAAACCATTTCCCAAATAATACATTCAGCTTTTGGATGGATGGGTGTAACTTCTACTGACTCTCAGGCAATCTCTCCACCAGCACTGGAGCACTAATCTTAGGCCAAATTATAGTTACTTTTAATCACCAAAGGCAGAAGTTGTGTAAACTACAATAAGAAGGGCAAAAAATATATCTGTTATCAGCTGAGAACAGGAGGAAGAATCTAAAAAAAAAGTCTAAGAGACAAGACATGGGCTGATAGTCACAAAGTAATGGCAATAATACGTCCTGGAAAACAGACACAGAAGAGTTCCACAAAGATCATCCTACCAACAATGCATAGGAGGAAACAAAACAGAAATTAAACCAAAATAACCTCTACATCTCTGCAGATTTTCTATATGATTAATTTTTCAACATTTTGGTATGTGTTACAGAAATCCTGCAACTTCTCTGCCATTGTCTCTTGTTATTCCACCATGCACCAAGCTCCAGAGGGTACCCATAAACCCACTCATCTTCTGTTGGCCAGTTCTGTTTGATGATCTGGATACTTATTGATGAAAAAACCCTTTCCAAAGCTGGGTGGGTTTTTAAAATTATTATTATTATTATTAGAAATTTTGCAGTGAGGTCAAAGTCACATGTCTGAGATTTTCAGCACTTTTAAGACTGACCCCAAGTGCCAGCTCTAACTAGAAACTTTGGAACTAGGCAAGCCAGTTCTAGGACTGGATATGCTGTTGGTTCTTTGGACTGATTTTACTTAGGAAATTCTGGGAAGGCTGGAGTATTAGTTTAGAGGCTGCCATTGCTTTTATGGGTCTGAAGAGCTTAAGACTTAGTTGAAACTTAGATAGCAGCAGCAAAGCGAGGAAGCTTTTGTGTAAAAAATACGAATATAATTATTGGAGAATTTTTTTTTTTTTTAAGTATTCCAAGCCTACTTTCTTGATAATTAAACCTGTTGTAGTACTTCTTTTCATCTAAAAGACTTAGCTCTGATCTGGCTTCCACAGTGAAGGAAACTCCAGGACAAGAGAAAAAGGAGGATTTTAGTCATCCATGCTGCTACTTCAGGCTGCTCAGCACACAAATCTCGTGGATCTGGGAGCTCAGCACCTTTAGAAGGCAAGCTGCCAGAGCAGAAAGAACATCTGAAGGAATTTATGTTGATTTTGAAAGAGCAGACAACAACAAAGGAACCAAATCAGGAAAAAAAAAGGCAACTCCAGCCCATATCAGCCACTAAATATAGCCCTTCACTTACCTCAGTGCATCTAATTCTAAGATACACATTTCTGCCTCCATGCATTCAGTTGAAAAGGGAAAGACCACACCAGGATAAGCAATGAAGAGTGGTCAAACACATAACTTAATGACAGTGTATGGAAGCCACTACAAAAAAGTTAGGGGAGAATGAAACATTTTGTGGTGCGGCTGAGTGGCTGATTTCAGTACCCAATCCACCAATATTTTCCAAGCATGGACAGCTTTTCTTGAAATTAAAATAGAAAACACAAGTCCCATATCCCACAAAAACCTGACAGTTTAGTAAGGAGATTGAACCAACCAAGTAAATCTGACTGCATGGCATTTTAGGAAAAGGACAGAAATAGCTACAGCTATTAAAAGTAATATACTGCTGAAATCTTTTTGTGATTATGCTAAAAGTCGATCTGGCTTCTTGAAAGAACTCTGAAAGGGTTGCTGCTTCCTCAAATAAAAGCTACTTCACATGTGCTCTCCTTCCTTAAAATATGCTGAATGGAATTACTTCTAAGTGCCAGATTTGTACTTCTCACTGCCCTTTTGACACATTTGGAAAAGACATAGCTGAGAAAGAGGAAATTAATAGATCAGGAAATAATCTGTAATAAATCACAATGCAGTCAATGTAGTATTTTTTTTGGTTGGACTATGTGGGGACTTTTTTGTGTGGACTGTGTGTAGGAAAGCAAAATTCATCAAATTTTCCACACACAATGCAGAGTTCTCCAAATCTGAAAGTTAACATTCAATTTGGTTTATTTGAATGAAACTTATATTATTAGCTGTCTTCCCCCCACCCTTTTTCTCTTGAAATGATGGATGTTTAAAGCTGAGGTCCAGATACCTCAACCACCTTTAATAACCCCTATTCCATTCCAGAAGAGAGGAAATGGTTTGCAATATCCTAAAGTTGACTAGACTCACTGACTGGTTTTTTCCTTATTATCTTCTGTCTCTACAGATCAGCTCTAACCTAAAAGCTATGAAAAAGCTGGCCCTGCTGAAAGGAGAAGTATCTCACTTCAAAGTTCCATTTTAAGGCAAAACCAATATGAATTCTCATTTGCCTTGCTCAACCTGATATATTGCTCAAAGTCTCAAATAGTTCCTCAGGTGACTTTGGCTTAGAAAGCTTAGAAAGTCCACCAGGAAACAGAAACATCAGGAGCAGAGATGTAATATATAAACAAGGGGAATTGCATTACAAATAATCTGATGATTAAAGGGTAATGTCAATTTTGTTTGTTTAGTGAAAAAAACCATTATGAGTGTTGTAAAAACACATTATTAATACTTTCTAGGAAACAGAGTAAAACTAAGAAATACCATTGATGCTACTCTATCAACCAGTAGTACATCAACCATTAGGACAGGAATGTTCACACACAAGGCCAGCCCTATGCATCCCATAAAACAATATAGGATTGAGCTCATGTTGAGTCCTGTCATCAATAACCATGCCAAAGTAGTTTTTGTTTTTATGACCCCCACCAAAATGCAGGTCAACAACAGTAGCTGAGAGAAGCACTGTGAATCACTGCTTGAAAATCTCCCACCAAAATGAGGGAGAGTCAATATGATTTCCATGTCTTTGCTGGAATTCATTCCCTCTCTGGATACTGCCAAACCAACCCGTCCAGGGGTGACTCATCTGCAGGGTCTCATGAAGTACTTCTGAAAGGCTTGGGTTTTGCCTCTGGAATGCATTGGATTGCACCAAGAGTTTGTGATGCTTCAGCATGGGGGAAGAGGACATCCCTGACTCTTCCCGACAAGGACACTCCCAGTCCACACACTGCAGTATGAAATGCTTGCTCCACTTATTCCAGATTACCTAAGTAAAGCATTCATTGCTTTGACAAATGATATAACCCTTCCACTTTGATTTTGCTTCTGAGAGAACAATTTTTTGCTTGCATAGGAAAACAAATTGGACAAATTGCCCGATCTCTCACTCCCTTGTTTTCCCATTTCTAACTTTGTGGTAAAGAGACCTACGATGAGCTATAGAGGAAAAAATCTGTGGGAGTCCCAGCTAACATCACTGGGTCAGCACATCACTGGGTAAAGTAGAAGTACAAAAACCAAAGAAGGGCAAAAATAAGCAGAAGAAAATAAATATCCCACAGGAGGAGACACTAGAAGCCAGAAGGACTGTTATGTTTAAAAAGGCTTTGATAGATCACATGGCAGTTCACGAGTTAATGAGTAAAGCAGTCCATTTACCTGACAATAATTTTTTCCCTTAATGCATGTTAACTAAAATTGATCACAGTATTTGGAACATAGCATATTGTAGACCTATGAGATTTACTTCCACCTATACTGTATTTATGAGCCAAATACCTAATATGACTTTAAATAGAGCAAGATTTTCATAACAGTAAGATCATTAGTGACAACAGCTAAGATAACCATTTACAGAATACATCATCCTTTGCATTTAAGGACTGAAATGAAACATTTTTCTGATTTGCATTAGAAAAAAAACATAACTTCTGGTAGATTTTTGCATCACTGTCTGCCATGGCTAACAGACAACTTTAACTGAAGCCACTGGGTTCTGGCCTCCTTCAGCAAAGACAAGCAGAAAGGTTGTTGTTCTGATCATGACAATTTCAGTCATGCTGTGTAAGGTTACAAAAGTCATAGAAAGAAATAAAGAAAACTTTTAAAATCCCTTGGTAATCATCTCACTTAAATCTGTATCATATATTAGGAAAGACAGAAAAACATCATTGTTCCCAGCTTTAAGAATTTACCAGATGTGCATAAGAGGTATCTAAAATTCTACCTGCTGAATTTCAACCAGATCTTTAGCTGTCCAGAGGTATTTCACATGTCTATTTCTGTTGATATTATCAGAATTTCTGAGGTGGAATTTCTTAGAAGTTCCTCAGAAATGGCTTCATAAACCTATGTATTGATTTAGCTTCTCAGAAGTGGCTTGCATGAGTCCCTCAAGTCACGTCTGAAATGAGTTTCTACTTGATTGCATCTTGCTCTGTGAGCCCAAAAATTGAAGGGCAAAAGGAATATTAGTCAGCACCACAAAGCATTTATTAAGACCATGTTTTTATAGAAAGTCTTTGGAAAGAAAAATAGAGGTCTATTGGGAAAGTACACGCAAAGTACTGTGTTTGTCATATCTGGGCAACCTGTATTGATAAAGTGTGTGTTCATCTCTAGCTGTGTGGCTGGACTATTATAAGGTCATGTATTGCAGAAGAAAAAAAGAAAGCCTGTGTTACAGAAGATCTAGAGAAATTACTGAATCAGAACTGAATAAGGGAATGCTTCTCTTGCAAAATGGTAATATAAACGATATGGGGTTCACTAATACTACAGTTGGTTTCCACTAACTGAGTAACATGACAAACTGCAGAACTGAATCTCAGACTCTGATCTAAGACAATTTTTTTTCTTATTTTCCATTTGAGTCAGTTTGAACAAAACCTGTCTTCAAGAGACCAACTCTTATGCTTTTTTTTGGCTTCCCCTTTCAATCCCATGTTGGTATCCCCATCCATTCTGAGATGCAGAAGATAATACACACATTAGAAGCCCCATAATGGTGAATCAAACATGGTTCCAGCTCACAACAGATTTAAAATGTGAACTGTGTGGATAGTATATAAAAAAAAAAAAAAAAAAGAAATATTCCTCATAGACAGAAGAACTGATTTCATTTAAGTTAAAGATGATGAACCCAGGATGCAGGTGAAAGTGCAGTACCTCCTGTGTCTCTGAATTCATAGGTTTTAAGGTTCCAGTTCTAAAAAGGGGGACACCCAACTTAATGGAAGAATGAGACAGAAAATCAGGCAAAACCTCTGGCCACCACTTTGTCCTATGTGTGTTTTTCTAATAAAGAGCATAACTTGTCACAATGCTTTCAACTTAGTGAGTCACACCTCCCCTATTTAAGTGTCCCTACTTTTAAAACTAGATAGAATTTTTAATTAATGGAGCACATTGTTGTGTCTTCAGTCAATCTCCCCTTTGTGCAATCAGAAGGGCTACTCTGCATCTGGTTATTATCTTGCAAAATCCATCTAGTTTAGGGATTTTTTCTTCCTGAAAATGCAATGGGCAACCTCTTCTCTTGAATATTTTAAATCGTTGAGCTGTGTGTACATCCTAGAAGAATTTGAACATGGGATCTGAGCTAAGATCTTAAGCAGGCTGAAAGAACACTTCAGTCTGCTAAATATGATATCCAGAAAAATACAAGTTCTCATTTCAAAGGTAATACACACACACACACATATACATATATATGAATCGGTATGGCATATTTGCTGGGCTGGCCTAGACTCCTTGTGAAGTTGTTTTTCAGTATAGCAAATTAGAAAAACATGCCCAGAATTAAAGGTTACTTAATCGGGTTGAAGCAGTAACTTCAATTCCACCAACTCCCTCCCACTATGTTACATCTGATAATGTACCCAAGTCCAAACACAAACCTAGTTCAAAAAGATGTTTGGTCCTTGAATGTAAAATGACACTTAGCTTACACAATTAGCCAGGTAATACATATCCTTCCAAGAGAAGCAATTTTTACCACAGAATAATCTGCATTTTACTAATCTCTGATTGTTAAGTTTTGCTTGCTGAAACTTTTCCATATGGTTTGTTGAATACCACTGTCCTGTATTTAATTACCACAAAAGGATAGTAATGAAGAGGTTGGAAATTTGGCCAAAGCCCTTTTCCACAGTTTGGACAGTTTGATGCAGATAGAACCAATAAGCAAACATTTCTGTCAATATAAGGCTGTGCCATTTCACACAAAAAAGCATTGGCAAAAGAGGAAATAAAAAACCAAAGAGGAAATATAAATAAAACACCCAACTATTTTTAAATTGTCCATAAACTTCTAAAATAGTACATCATAAAGTAGTACTGAGTGAAGTGAAACACTATTTTGCTAACCTAAAGGACAATCAAACAGGAATTAGTGGGGTAGTTTTTGGAATTGAGACCTTTTTAATCAAGCTGTAAGTAAGATGCATGCCCAGAACTGCAAAGTGTACTTCCCAATTTTAAAGGGAAAACATGATACTGAGCAGAATCAAGGCATGGGTAGGCAGCTTGGAGTGCAGAGGATGCAAGGAAGCTAACGTGGGTGGGAAAGCATATGTTGCTGCCTGGCTGAGGAAGTGGTACACCACAGTTCCTTCGTAAGTGCAAGGGCTTTATAAACTAAATTTCCTAGGGACTGTTTTAAATAGACAAAGAATGACACACAGCCCTGACAGGCTTTCCATATTGTTTGAAAGGGCTGGTTGCCTTCTAAAAACATTGAACTCCTGCTTGCACTTTTTCCAAAAATGACTATTTTTAACCTCAACCTCCTCATATAAACAGTGGGCAGATGCACCATGTAGTAAGCTCTGTTTTGTCTAGCATGAAATTAATGGCTTCCTCAATCTTACCTGACAATGGAAAACATACTCTGGTGTGGTTTTCTTGAACTTCATGTTCCATACCAAGGCCACCCCATCAGGCTCATGTGGAGCATCTTCATTATTGTTATAAGATGCAACCATCAACTCAGGGTACTAGGAAAAAAAAAAAGCAAAAGCAAATGAAATAAGATAGATGATGAAGAACCTATGAAAAATCAGACAAAACAGAAATAATATCACACTAAAAGTGTGCAATATCTTGTTTTAATTATAAAACAAACTAGACAAATCATAGTATTCAACTTCATTTTAGTTTTACATTTCACTTGTCCCTGACAGCCTTAAAGCCCCTAGTCCTTGCTCTCTGTCAGTTATTCTCAGATACCAGAAAAACAATGTTACTTTCTGCAGGTAATTCTCAGAAAAGCTAACTAGCAGGATATTCATAAAGCAAAGCAAGACAGAGGAAAAATCTGAAAGCTCATGTAATTCTAGTGTATTAGCTTACCCATTTCTTCAGGAATAAACTGTTGTCTTAATTTATTTTAATAGTAGAAACACCACAACCTGATTTGCTTTTATTCTGAACTTCACAGTTTTCAGAATCCCTGAAAACTATTCTTTCTAATTATGCACTTTTCCTATTCATTTATGCTTAGAATCAACTTGAAAGCTCTTAGAATCATAGAATCATAGAATCATAGAATTGGCTGGGTTGGAAGGGACCTCAGAGATCATCGAGTCCAACCCTTGAACCACCGTTGCGGTTGCTAGACCATGGCACTGAGTGCCACATCCAGTCTTTTTTTAAATATCTCCAGGGACGGAGAATCCACCACTTCAGTGGGCAGCCCATTCCAATGACGGATCACTCTTTCCGTAAAGAAATTCTTTCTAATATCTAACCTAAACTTCCCCTGGCACAACTTAAGTCCATGCCCTCTTGTCTTGTTGAAAGTCGTTTGGTAAAAGAGCCCAACCCCCACCTGGCTACACCCTCCTTTCAGGTAGTTGTAGAGAGCGATGAGGTCTCCCCTGAGCCGCCTCTTCTTTAGGCTGAACAACCCCAGTTCTCTCAGCCTCTCCTCGTAGGGTCTATGCTCGAGTCCCTTCACCAGCCTGGTTGCCCTCCTTTGGACCTGCTCCAGGACCTCGATATCCTTCCTGAACTGGGGGGCCCAGAACTTCTTGTTGAGTCAAATAGCAAACAAAACATCTTCACAGAAACTCAATTTTACAAGATGCTGAGGTCATCTTGTAGAACACAGGGTGACCCCAAATTCCAGACTCAATAAGACTGGTGCAACGAGCACTCTAAAATCAGACCCATATTTTCTTGTACACACATTATCCACTGATTTATATAAGCAGATATGCAAAACAGACATGTTTTTGTTCTGATTATAGGTACATATACACATATATATGAAAAAAACAGATTTTTACATTCTTTTGATTACCTTATATCATTTCAAAACACCCCAAGAAGTAGCAATACGCTCACAAAATGTAAATTACTTTCTGCCTATACCATATTGGCCAGTTCTGCACTCTCACATGTTTGACACTGGGCACTTCTGGCAGCCTCTGTCCTTCACTCCCAATAGTCTATGTAAGGCACTAGACCTAATGGCATGTGGCATATGGCTACTCCAGACCAACAAGCCACCAGCCCAACCTCTGCAGGACCCATGCCCTCCTCTTGTAAACTAGGAATACTTTCCCTCAAAACTTCTTCAGGATCTCTGCAAAACATTGCCACTCTTTGTCTTTCCTGGGTAAAACCCTTCCCAGGTAAAACCATGGCAAACTATTCACCACTTTGAAGGGGAACAGGGCAGATGATAGATATAAAGGAAGTGGGATAAAGAAACTGCCAATAGTACTACTGGGAGTTGGGAATTTGGTTCACACCAGGCATTTAAAAAAATTTTAAAGACCCACTGCTCTTTATATTATTATTATTGGGGTTTGAACCTCTCTGGTCTCAAAGTCCATTTGGAAGAAATAATGCACAGAGCTATAACTTCTGCCATCAGCAGCTGTTCTCTCCCACTTTGTGTATGCTTCCATGGGTAATACATCACGGAGCTGATGATTTTTCTATTCAAGCTCATCATTCCAAATGAGCCTGGACTCCTGTATGGGAGAACCAGCAATGACACATGACCACCATAGCTGCTTCTTTCCCATTTCAGGGTGGCTCTGATGGGGTTGTACCCACACCCCTGCACACTCTGGCTTCTGGCACAGCTTGTAGGGGTAATTTAGCACCTAAATCACTTGCACAGTATTTAGAGCATGAAGCAGACCAATCACCTCTTTTCTCTCTTCAAGAAACGAGGGAGAACTGAGGGTGGTTAAGCCTCACACTCAAGACCCCTATTCTCTGGACAAGATTGTGCAAGGCTGCCCTCCACTGCTGGCACCCCCCTTTCTTCTCTCTCTCTCCTGAGATAGAGATTACAGCCAGTTCTGAACAGCAATTTCAGCTTCTCCTTTGGACGTTTTCATCCCACATTGGCTCAGCTAGAAGTAAACAGTGTATGCAGCAGGCTCTTGCCAGGGCATCTCATTTTGGCTGAACAGGTTAGGTACCATTCATCAGAGCAAGTGTGACCAAGTCTGAAACACCAGCCTAGAGGAACTTTGGGGTTGGTTCATGCTCCTGAAAAGTCTAGTGAACATGTTCTGGTTGGCAGTACATCTGGCCATAAACAGACACTGAGTCAGATCTTGCTGGTCTATACGTAGGTTTTGCAATCACAGTTTATGCATCTGACTGGAAATACAGTTTCAAATTTACACAGACACTGGGGTCCTATGTAGGTGGACAACATCAGTAGGTGGTATTCTGTCTTTTAAAAAAACAGCTAGGTGCAGCATCCTGCATCCACTGCACACTTGCTGCTTCCTTCAATCTACCTGTATTCCCAGGATTTCAGTCCTCACCAGGTGCCCAGTTGCACCCTGACTGCAACTGAAAACGATGTGGAAATGGTGCTGTGGGAACCAACATTCAAGGCTGCAGCTTGAGAGTCAAGAGAGACACAGCAACATCCCTGAGGCTGTGGTTTTCTTGGCTTTAGATAAGCCAAGTTTCCTCCTTGAGGACTGAGCAAGGTGATCACACTCTCTATGTTTACACTGGACCTTTCCCTCAGACACTTGATGAAACATCTAAACCATTTTCCCTTTGCTCTGCAAAAGTATCAAGGGGCTAGCGGGCTAGCATTAATGCCATGAATGATCCCACATGTTTGGGACTGTATTTTCCATGTGACTGGGAACAGAATAACTTGTTTAATCAATGCATCAAGGTCCTTTGTCTGATTAAGCTTCTTTTTGCCTCCAGGCTGTCTCGCAGCAACAGTTTTATCGCAGAAAATTGAGCAATGTGTTCTGCAGTTCCCATGATTGTTCAAGTTATCCTTTGGCATACAGGAGACTGCTGTGTCCTAGAGAGTGTGTGAGAAGTGGAGCTAGAGGTGAGGTGAAATACCTCTAGCCTTCTCCAGCTCCTGCCACTCTGATACACCTCAAATCAGGCCAGAAGGAGGCAAGTCCCTTCTTCCAGGCTAGTGTGGGGCAGAAGCCCCCCAGGCATGGAGAAGTCCCAGCTGGGGTGCCAGGGAGCTGAATGTGAAGAGTTAACAGAGGGGAAAGCAGGAGGGGCCACCCTGGAACAAAGAGGTGGGAAGCAGAACATGCCTGGGAGCCCCAGGGGCTGAGCAATTACATTTGGCAGTGCTCTTCTGAGGCAGCTTTTTTCCCTGCTGCCCTGGGAATACAGTGAGAGCTGTCTGTTAGGAAAATATCAGATAAGAATTCCATGTAATTTCCAGCCCCTGAACAAGTGAACAACCTAAGATAAGTGTTTCCTCAGGCTTGTATTTGATTTTTGTGGAAATCCATATGTGCTTAAAGGCCACCCATGTCACATCAGTGCATACCTGTTGTTAAGTTGGTATTTTGTATAAAGCAAAGGGATAAATCCTTCATTTCACATATGGGGTGCAAGCTGGATATTACAAGAAGGCTCTCTGCACCTGGCTGTTGTGCACCACACCCGGCCAGACAGTCAGACCCACACAGCCTGCCAGTGATGGTCAGTGAGACCCTCCTATTCCTCTCCTTTCTCCTGCCTGCCCCATCCTCCATCTTCCATGCAGTCAGCTGCCACCTTACTGAAGAAGTTCCCAAAAGCATGGAAGCAATCCTGCTGCTATTTCAAGGGTAAGGAGAGCAGGATGGACAAGAGAGTCACTGTGCTCCTTATCCACCGCATTTCCCCAGCCTGCATTCACAATTTACTTACTTGGCCCTAAAGAGATGCCATCTCCACACACAGCACCTCACATGATGCAAAGAGAGCAGCTACTTCTAAGATTAGGCTATAGAGAACTTGTTCTTAGTACAGGACTGAAGTACATGTAAAGCATCTTTGCTGCCTACACCAGGGTCTGCCCGGGGCTGGATTTGGGGCCAGCTAGGAGGACTGGATTCTGTTCTCATTTTTCCAGCCTATGTGCTCCTGAAGCAGTTTTGTGCCATCTGTATTGTGGGACTTGGAACACAATCTCCCCAGTTTCCTCCTTTCTCCCCAGGGAATCCAGCTGCTTTGCTTCAGGCTGGAACCTAGGAACAGGCTAAGAGGGATGAAGCACAGAGGATGCAGGGGGCTGGAGCAAAGCTAGAACCAAATGAATCTGGTGTGATGCATGTGTGCTAATCCCAGCTCTCTCATGGGGATAACTGATTAACCAGGTTTCTGTGCTATGCTGACATGGCTGTGTTGGGCTTGGGAAGCTTAAGCAGCAATATCATCAGTTTTATTTTGCAATATGACAATGCTTTGCAGGGCACAGAAACTGGGCACATTCCAAGAACAGTGTCCCCTGGACAGCTGCAGCCTCCTCTTCCACTGCTTGAAGACAAGACCTAGCATTTTTCAAGATTTCTTTTCAGTCTTTTCAAGTTGTTCAGATCCTTCCACATTTTTGGGTTCTCATATATTAGAAAAATCAGTTTAATGCCTCACTGCTCTTATATCTTATTTTCTACGTTATTATGTGTAACTATTTGCTAAAGAAATTGCTAAATATTTAGTAAATTAGTTTTAGTTGGTTTAATTTTTAAACTATTTCTCTTAAAACATTACGTTGTGATGAAGGAGTGGAGCAGGGAGCAAACGTAAAGACTATTTCATCTTAAATTTTTTAAACTGTTGCTTTAATACAACATCCTGGTTTTGAAGACTAAGACATATGAAAAAATGACAGCTTCATTATTGCCAACTACTCTTCTTTATGGAGGAACATGCATTCAGTCCTTTTGCTATTAGGTAAGAAATAACATCATGCTCTTCATGGCAAAAGCCAAAAGTACTGCAATTTGGCTGTATTTATAGGGAAAAGGTATATGGAAGCACACCTCCTCCTAGCTTCATATCTTACCTGAAGAGACCAATCCATACAGGTGACCACACGATGCTTTGACCAGTGCTCATCGTAAAATTGACGGTTAAAGGAAAGGTTGGCTCCTGCTTGAACATCTCTGTGAATTCAAACAAAGTGACCCTTTTTGAAGTACCAGGGTTCAAATGCTGTGAAAAGCCATGCAGAAGTTTCTAAATGCTTCTCAACAATAAGAAGCCTGACATCTTGGTTTATTTGCTCTCATTGTCTTGCTGGAAGTAACAAATATCCACCAAGGAACAAATTTTAAATGTGTTTCACAAAACCACATTTCTTAATTTCCCACTTGCCTTCCTGACTCTTCTGGCTCACTCTTCTGGCTCACCTTCTGACACCTTTGTCTCTAAGGACTGAAACTGGGCCTGGCATTCTGCTCTGCCTTTTCTGAATATTTGCCTGTAAGCTATAAACAAATCTCTCTAATTTGTGACTCCTTAAATCTTAAAGGTACAACATCTCCTTCCAGTGATGGAGACAGCAGACACCTTCTGGCTCCCTTAAGATGGGCTGAGGTTCATTGCTGGTCTAACTCTGCCACGCTGATGCAGTTAAGCAGTTCACAGGGGCAATGCTTCAGAGTAACATCCAGCAAGTAATTGCATCCTGACACAGCTACTGATTTGCCATGAGATTTCAACAGATACTCAGTTGCTAACACCTAAATATTTCTTCTCCTACTAACAGGCTTTGTTGCTTCTACTCATCTACCAATTGCTGAATACAAAACCCATCACCGCTTGCCTTGTGCATTTAGATTGGAAACACTTTGGGAGATCATAATTTTCATCCACGCAATGCACAGCACAGTGGGATCCATTACAGAATTGAGGCAGTAGTGGAATATAAGCAACAGTAATTTGAATTTGTAAAAATATCATGTTGCAAGCACACAGTCATACACCTCTGGCATGCACACATGCACATCTATCTATATATACACGTCTATGCACATGTTTATCTATATCAGCTATTTCTTCAGAATTTGAAATTTCATCCCAAAAGTTAAATAGCAAATTACAACACCTGAATAATCCATCAAAGAAAACAGCCAGTGCAATAAAGAATGAAGCTAGTTTAAAAAATAAATTTGGCTAATGGAGTCACCAGGCCTCACAGAGAGATTTTAACCTTTTCTTAAATCTAAAAATGCTTCATTTATTTTTGAAAATAAGACTTCTGGCATTGAAATTCTTTTTATAAAGCTTAATTTGCAAAAGCAAAAAAAAGCAAAACAACAAAACCCAAACTGACCCATCTTTCTCTTCTACATCTCTGCCACTGTAGTCAAAGAAGATGTCTGAATCTTCAGCCAAAGCTCGCTCAATCACACGTATCGTTCGGTCAAAAAATATCAGAAATTCTTCTGAATGGAGAACTTGCTGTTTTTCTTCTTCTGTCAGTTCTCTAGGAGGAGCTTGGAAAATGAAAAGATATAGTTAAGAGTATGACATTTCACCCCTTTCTCAATGAATCAACAACTCCAGTTGGTTTCTTTTGACATGAAAGCTTGCCGATGCAATGTCAGGACAAAAATCAAAGCTTTGCTTCTTAAAATCATGACTAAGAATTTTTTAGTATAACTAAACATACTCCTGTATAGTCTCAGAAAGTTGCATTTACATAGAAGAGATCTTATATCATATATATTTATTATTCTGAGAAGGAAAATACTTAAACCCCCCAAATTAAATAAACGCTGTGTTCCTATTTCAGGAAATAGCTCTGACTGATATTTAGGCAATACTCAGCTCAAAAAAGCAGAACACTTATGTAACAGGGGACCTGTCAGAAGAGCCAAAGATAAAATAATCTTCTTAACATATACTACAGTTCTTTGTGTTGAAAGGGCTCACATAATCTCTCCCTTCACTTCTTTGCATTTCTCCTTGGTGTCACTGATAAATTCTGTCTTTGCTTTAGAACTTTTGCAAAGCAATGAAACAAATAATCAAAGGTATTCTCTGAGGCACCAAACTGAAAGCAACCAATCAAACACCAGTTTCTTTAAGGCAGTTCTAGTCCTTGCAGAGGGATCTTAAGAGCCAGAGCTCTGGTTCTAAATGCCACTGAGCCATGGCCAAAGCTCTCCTGGGAAGGGATGAGAGCTGCCTTGGGCTGTAGACTGGAAAGTTTACACCTCCTGGCACCAGTTAGGAGAGCTGAAGTTGCTTCTTTACACATGACCTGATGGTAAACTCCAAATCACATGTGAGCATCAGAGGGAAAGGAAATTGGGATGCTGTTGGTGCTCTGGTGCAAAATTCTTTTCTTAATTCCATTGGCAGGGTCATAGTGATATGATGGTAATACCTTTGCCCATGTGTGTTTTTAAATAATCATTTTAGTAATATAGTCAGAATTACCTGTGTTTCAAAAATCGTGTTCTGGATTGATGTGGTGCCATTGTTTTTTAGTAGTGAAGGAGAAGCCCCAGGGGTGGCTCTTGTGAGAGGCTGCTCAAAGCTTCTCCACCTTCAAAATGCCCTCCCCCACCTCTAGCTAATGTTGAGGCCACCAGTGACAATGGATGCACCTCTGTGATTAACATATTCTAGAAAGGTAAACAAGCACTTGTAAGACTTCAAGGCAGAGGGGGGGAGGAGGAGAGAGAAATACCAGAGGTGAGAGCAAGGCTTGAGCAGAGAAACTAAGGCTGGGGAGGAACAAGAAGAAGGTGCCTGAACAGAAGTTCCCCAATATCCTGCGGTGAGATGTGCCTCTGAATCCCGTGAGGGATCACAGTGGAGCGAGCAGAAGTGGACCTGCAGCCTGTGGAGGAGGACGGTGGAGCAGAATTGGACCTGCAGCTGTGGAGGACCCCTTGCTAGGAGAGGTGACTGAGCCCATAGTAGCCATGGCTCTGTGGAGCACCTGTGCTGGAGCAGTTTGCTCCTGAAGGACGGTACCTTGTGGGAGGGTCTCATGTTAGAGGGGTTCATGGAGGACTCTGCTGTGGGAGGGACCCCACGTTGGAGTAGAGGAAGATCGAGGAATCCTTCTCCCCGTGGAGCAAGGAGTGGCAGAAACATCCTGTGATGAATGGACTGTAAGCCCCACTCCCTGTCCCCATGTGTCACTGCGAGGAGGAGGTAGAGATATCGGGAACAAAGTAATTTGGGCCCAGTAAGAAGGGAGGAGTGGAGTAAGGTATTTAAACTCTATTTTTTGTTTTCTTTCTGCCCTGTCTTGATTTGATTGATGATAAATTAAATTGATTTTTTCCCCAAGTTGAGTCTGTTTTGCCTGTGACCATAATCGGTGAGTGGAACCCTCCTAGTCCTTATCTTGACCCACAAGATTTTGGGTGGATTTCCTCCTCACCATCCTGAAGTGGGGAGGGGGGAAGGTGAGCATCCACAAGGTCATTTGTTATCAGCTAGGCCTAAACCAGAACATGTTTTTAGTGTGTTCAGTGTTACACCAAGCCAAACTTTCAACTCGCCTAAACACCCAGCATGAAAAGGTATGTTGACATCACAGGACTTATGCCAACAGAGAATTGGGTTCCAAATTTATAATTTGGTATACAAACAACATACCATAAACTGATTTATAGCACAAAGACTCATACATACTTCTACTCATACAGTTGTTGTGCCATGCTGCAAAGCTACTTTCAGCTCTCAGGGAGATGCAGCCCTTGCTCACCATCAGATTTTCCCATAGATTCGTCAGCTCTGGTGCCCAAGCACAATGCCACCATCAGCCCCAGGGGCAAGGGTGGATCGTAAGGCTCAAGGGCAGGAAGGAGCAGTGACATGGTTACTACTCAGCTCCCCCAGTTTTCAGTGTACTTGCTATCAGAGTTCTCCCTGTGGTCTGGAGCAGCTGCTGTCACCACACTTAGGTTTGCCTCAACTGGCCAAAGCATTAGCTCTGAAAGACAAAATCTCTGCACTACATCTGGGTCAAATATAGAGGACAGGAAAAGTGCAAAAGGTGGAGGAGCAATTTGGCCCTCGGGGCACAAAGGGGCTAAGAAGTTAGAAACTTTAGCCTTTGATGATCTCCCATGGCCTTGGCCCTTTGCCTCCCACCACTAGACTAGTTGTCCCCGTGGAGCTCCACATATCCAGAGAGTATCTACGTCCCCCCACACAGTTTCTCTGAGTAGCAGTGACAATTACCAAGGCAGGAGCACAATTCGCCTCTAAGTGCTTTAGACAGAAGCAATGCATGTGAAAAAAAAGAATGACTAGCAAAAAGTACAGGTTGACCTATTGCAGCATCCACTACTGAATAGTAATTGGCACTAAGGGAACTCATCTGGCAAGGCAGCCTGTGATGAGGCAATATCCCACTGTCACCACTAAAGCATCGCTTTCCGAGAATCAAAGACAACAAGCATGACAGTGCAGCAAAGCGGCATAAAATGGGAGAAAATGACTGCAAAGGCAACTGGAAAACTCATTCTAAACTGCTCCAAATGGTAAAAACTATTTGCTAAATCAAATCCTCTCTGCAGCTTGGAAATATAAATTTATTACTCCTCCATTTGCCGACTATAACTAGCAAAGAAAATACAACTAAAAATCAATGGAAAGGGAAAAGGCAAAGGCAAAAAAAAACCAGCTTGGTGGCTGTGGAGTGCTTGTGAGCAATGGAGACACACATGATTGCAGCTCTACCTCAGCAAAATCTCCCTTTCAGTTAGAAATGATCTGTGGGAGGCCAGCAGTCTATTAAACCCTCTTCAGCATCAGAAACACCTTGGGTAAAGTTTTTAGGGCATAAATCAGCTTACCTCATTCATCTGACTGACACACCAGATGCCCCCTGGTGATATTAAGCTTCATATTTTAGCCTTATTTTCTTCTTTCATTCGGCTGCCTCTGAAGTTTTATTTGAGGCAATCTCTTCTTACAAGAATGTTAACATCATTACTTTTTCCAGTGTAAAACATTGCTGTAACTACTGCAAATACATGAAATATAAGCAAAAAAACCAAACAAAAACCCAACAACAACAACAACAAAAAACCACCCAAAAAAACCCCCCAGACAGGCTGGTTCTTTCAAATATGAAGATTTTCAAACCATTTATCTTTCAGAGCCACTTCCAGTTTTCCCTTGTTCCTTCTCTCTGTCTGTCCATTACCGTGAATAAAAAGTAAAAGAATCTATGTAATTTTCTGCAATTTTTCTTCCTATCTGGGAGCTTACATTTACTTTGATCTTAGCTTTCAAGAGACACAGACTCTCTTCAAGGAAAACTCTGAGAAACATAAGTAGCTGATCAAAGTATTTTTTGTTTTGTTTTGTCACAGAGACCTATGTGATGTGACAATATCTTCAGAAATTCCCAGTAAGAATATAGTATTTGCCTTCAAGGACCTGCTCTCCCTGGCATAAAACCCAAACAAGCCACATCTAACCTCCTGTGTCTAACAAGGCCCTAGAATGATGCTTAGCTTACCAGAGCTAAAAGTTACGTGCCTACTGCCTGGAGTGCAATGAAGGCTCCTGCAAAGGAAGACCCATACCTGGCTGTTTCTGTACCATAGCTTTGTAATGAACTTTTGTGCCTGTGCTCTGCTTTCCACACAGAGGACCTGAGCCCAGACGTGGCCCTGTGCAGCTCATGGGCAGGAGGACCCACGGGGCAGGCATTGGGCATCCCATCTCTCAGGAGCCCCCTGAAACATCAACAGCACAGAGCATCCACCAGCAGAGTGCTCTTAGGGTGGCTCTGAGATTATGAAGTCAGCAACGTGTTTCAAAGAAGCCCTGTATGCATGTTAATGTATAATACTGTACAAAATAAAATGGAATTTACATTTAAAATTAAAACATTGTGCAGTGCACGAAGGACACCGCGGGGGAAGAGAATGTGTGGTATATCCATAATGAAAGACTGTACACTTCTGCATGAGCAAAAAATGTCTAGAATAGGTAACAAAAATTGAATGTGACAGAATTATTCAATACTTATTTCTGAAAAATAAGAACATTTCTTTTTATTCCACATGTGATTTAACATGACCCTCAAAAATACCATATATCACATCAGGTCACCAGGAACTAAGATAAAAAATGCTGCAGACTTGTTCTTATCTGGCAGAAATCAGTTTGTAGTGCAAATAATATAAATAGTTATGATAACAGGGCAGGATCAAATTTACAAATATTTAAATACCAGGATTTGTCTCAAGGAAGCCCAGATCGATGTTCAAAAACAGCAAAACAACACCACCAAGAGAAGAAGAACCTCAACCAACAAACAAACAAATAAAATCAGAAAAGAGGCACGAATTCAAGTAAGTATAATAGAATATAAAAAAAACTATTCTCCTGAAACTTAAGTAATTGTATAAATGTGACAAAGGAACTGAAGTCCATTAAAGGCAAAAAAACCAAAACGAAAAACAAAACCAAAAACAGAAAGAGTAAGTGAAAGAAAGAAAGAGAGAACTCATAAAAACAGTGAAGGAGGAAGCAGCCTTGTTATGAACCCAGAGATATAACGAGAGACAGAAGGAGATCAGTAAAACCATTTTAAGAGCTGTATTATTTCTTTTGCTGTGTATTTAAATTTACGTAAACTTTAGATGTGCTGACGACTGAGGATGGTAGAAATGTACAGAGTGAGAACTGCAAGATGCTACGGGGCTCTCTGCAGCTTGTAGCCCTTGCTTGCCAGGCTCCTGTTTTTCTCCTGCTCCTCACTTCGATGTCAGTCTTGATACGTTCCATGTCCTTGAGTTGTGTTTAAAACACAGTCCCTACATGACATCGTTGTTGAACATATAAAAGTAGATTCTGAGGTGCATGTAGAGATTTTTCATTTCTGGAGTAGCAGGGGCTTAAGCCTGAAATTGTGCCAGGCAGGGCTATTCCCAACAACTACGTTTCTCCAGGGGCCGTGCTAGCACCATCCCTGAGCACCCCTGATCTGTCTGGATGGGTTGGCTGAGCTGAGCTCACTGTGGTGTTGGTGACAGTGACACTCTGGCATCACAAGCTTTTACAAACCCCAGCAAGTTCACAGGGGCAAGGTTGGCAGCCTGTCCTGTCTCTCTGATACCAAACCCTGAGCTGTCAAGAGCTAAACCATCTCCCCCCACAGCCCATTGAGTGGACCCCCAAGTCCCATGCAGAGGGCCACGGTAGGAGGGGAGCACAGGAGGTCTTTGAAGCTGCAGATCCCAGCCTGCCTCACCTGAGCCCTTCATGCAGGTTTCTGTTGATATATCCACGGCTTCAGATAAATACAGGTTGAGGCACCCTTTCATGACTCAGCCCATCCCACTGTTCATGTGGTTGCTACTGACACAAAGAGGCGCCTTAGGTGGAGCTTCAGAGCTCTCTGGTGGTGGAAAGCCCCAACCTCCTTGATGCCACACTTTGGGGCCAGTCTCTTGTTTATGTGGTTAGGAGAGGCTGGGAACAGGCAGAACCCAGCCCAGTTCACCAGCAGGTATCCCACATTCAACTCTGCTGAGAAGAGTGGAGAGAGCCCATGCACCTGAAACATGGCTTACAACAGGCAGCCCCGTGGAAAAAAAAAAAATACAAGATCCCAAGGTTTCATATGCTTCAAAAGGTCAACACGCTGGGGCTCCGCTTTCCAGTCCAGAAATATTGTGGGGGACTCAAGCAGTTCCTCTGCCTCCAAGAGGCATTGAAATGCTCTCAGGGCTGCCCTATTGCAGGTGCCGTGTGTGCCTGCTGAATAATCCCACCGAACCCTGCAGAGCAGCTCCGGGGTGTATAGGGGGAGGGCGAGGAAATTTAGCACGAGACAAATGTCTGTAGATTTAAACTGAGCTACCTATAAACACCAGAAGAAAAAAAATAAATCACATTTCCATTTAAAATATCATGATAAAAATAGAGCGCTCCTGTCCTGTTGACTTGAGGAGAGACTGGATTCAATCTTTATTTTACATCCTGGCCTATTTTTTGAGTTACATTAATGAAAAAATTGTCTGCCTTTCTCTCCCCACACTTTTCTCTCCCATGTTTTTTTTCCTTACACTCCTATAACTCAAAAAAGGCCATGCTGATTTTTTTTTAATCTGTTAAAAAATGTGCTCCCTGAGCTGAAACCAAATTTCAGCCCAGAGCAAATTTTTACGGCTGGGTTATAAATCCCTGAAAAACAGGATTCATAATGGAAGTGCTGACACAGCCTTAACTACTATATAGCAGTGTGAATGGCGCCACTATAATATCTATTAGAGATTCTTTAAAAAGTTTGCAAAATATTGTCTTGCCTTGTAGAGAAAAAGAAGTCAGAGTACTTAATGCCAACATAAACATGCTTTTAACCCATTATGTGCTAATTTGCAGAAAAGCTATTAATTCTGAGTAGGCACACAGAGTGCAGCACTGACAGGAAATGTTCTTCTAAACTCCTGTTTGACTTGTAACATGGTTTTAATCACTTCCATGAAACACAAATGACGGCTTGAAACTCTGAATGTTGCTTAGGACATGAGAGGGGTGATTACTACAGAGGGGAAAATAGAGTTTTGTTGGAGACTGAGCTAAAGTAAACTGGGAGAGAATAACTTTAAATGCTAAAAAAGTGACTTGTTCCCTGTCAATTTAGGGACAACTGCTTAATTTGATATGCAGCATTTAATGCCAATCATCAGCACACCACTATTTTATCCATCACAACACGTACTGTAGGTCAAGTTCTCTTTCTATCAGGCAAGGAGCATGTTTTCCTCTTCCTTGAACCCAGTCAAATGTTAGCACCTCACAAAGCTGGTTCTGCTAATGCAAGCTGTGCCTTGCTTTTAAAGCCTGCAGTTTGTGTATCTGAGATTAGTACTAAACTAACCCAGCTGACCTACCATTCCTGTGGGGTCCTGCTAGGCTGAGAAGGGGAGCACAGCAATGAAAAAAAGCAAAAAGCAATAAAGAAATAAAAGATGGTAGTGCTGGTGCTTGGTCAGCAAAGTACATAAAAGGCTAACTTAAAAACCCACAAAAAAGTGAAAATCAGCTCAGGAATGTATTAATTTTTTATTTTTTTTTTATGCAGGAGCCTGTGCTTTATTCCAAGCACTAGTGTTTACGTGGAAATAAATGGGGGTGGGATCAGCTGTAAGCTGAATATTAGAGGGACATTCAGCAACTCAGGACAGTCTGTAAGTGCAGTGAAGCTGGGTTTTATGGTATCCTGTTGTCATCAGTAAAAGAAGTACTGTGTGTTAGGTCGACTGACTACTAGATCTTAAATGTGAGTTGACCTTATAGTTTTGGGACAAAGGACAATTTTCCTGAGAAATTTAGTTTTTCTATGCTGCCATTTTTCTTGCTTATGCCTTCAGTTCTGCCTTTGCAGACTCTTGTGTGACTCCGGTTGCAGCTGCTCCCCTCTGTTCAGGGCAGGGGTGGCTGGGGGTGGTGGGAGAAGCAGAAGGATGAGGCACAGGAGAAGTTCCTCCCTCCATGTTTCTTCAAGGACATAATGAGCAATGGGCACCACAGGATTTATGGCATGGGTGGTGTCTGTGATATTCTTAGTTGGGAATAAAGAGCAATTTATAATCAAAACAGCATGGCTGGCACTGCAACTCATTTAAAGTGTATGAGGATAACAAATGTGGGCACTAAACACCAGACACAGGTTTTCTGGACACTGATATAAATTATGTTAGGCTTCCCTGGATGAGAAAGGAGCATTCACTGCCATATTCACAGCTAACAAGTTTATGGGCTTCTCTGTAAAATCACTCCATATTTTTCCCATATGAGATTACCTTGCAGAAAAAAAAAAGCCAAGTTCACACAACCATCCTGACAATGATCGCCATAGCCAGAAGCAGCTTAGGACTACCTCAGAAGCAGGTTACCTTTCAAGAGGGTAAACAGAGTTGTGAGCAGTCCTGGTGGCACAGAGCTAAGAAATACTGGAGAATAAAATAATTTTGTCTCACACTGGAGCTGCTGATACTTCAGCTCTTTTCCCCCACACCCCACAGGGGAAAGCATTGACTGCTCAAAGTGAGACAGCAGAGTAGCCAACACTCTGTTAATACCCAGATCAGGAAGATCAAATTTCACATCCCTCTTCTAATTATGAAACCTAGAATGGGTTCAAGAGAAGCAAATGAGACACCCAGCGTATCTACTGTGTGTAGTGCTGACCTGTGCCACTTCATTGCATGTCTCTTGTTTGCACCAGAAAGAAGCAGTAACCTGAATTTTGTCTCTTGTAACCCTGGAGAGAGTCTCAATCCAGAGGAAACTGATGGAAGGGCTGGACCTGCCTAACTTCAGCTTCGACCTTAAGTTCCCTTGGGGGGGAAGCTCCTACAAAAAAGATCTGATTTTGACTGCCAACATTTTCCAGTGAAAAGTTTTTATGCTGGAAGATTTCTGACCAACACTAGGTTTAATTTTGCCCCTTTCAGGCAGGCAGAGAGTTACAGGCTCTAAGTACCTCAAGACCAACCAACTTTATGAAGCCGCTGGAATGCCTGGCATTTGCATTTTAAATCTTTGATGTAAGCAGCCTATTTGAGCCAGAGGACAAGTAAGCACCAGTCTTGGAATCCAAGAGTCTCTATTTTGTTCCTAAATTATGAGGACATGTTGCTTCTTCTAAATAGAAGAATTCTTGTGCCTTTCACAAGCTTCTCAGACCTACCAGCTGGGTGGCTGGGATACGATTTTCTGGTTTTATGCCACTGATGTGGTTCTGAATCAATAAAACGGGTATTTTGATGTCCCAGTGTTCTCAATAATGGAAACTACCTACGAGAGTAACCACTTGCTGGATTCAATCCTTCAAAGCTGTAACAAAATCCTTTTTTTCATTTTTTAAAGTACCTTCCTTCGCTTCCTGCTTCTGGTCTTGATTTTCTGTCTCCAAGTCATCCTGTGCTTTTGGCTCCACCATCTCTTCATCATCTTCATCCTCTGAAACAGAAATGGAAGAAAAAGCTTCATGAGATTCACCTCTTTAAGATGGTGTGAAATAGTGTATCTTCTTTACAATTATAAACTCAGAGTGAACACAGGTAAAGTGCACAATAAATGGAAACATCTACATTTATACACAAAGTGACACTCTCAGAATTTTTCCCCTTGACTGCAAAATAATCTGCTAAAACAGGGCACCTGCCACTTATGCTCCCTGTGGCAATTTCCCATCTCAGATGTCAGCTGAGTATCTCCCTGACCTCACAGATGATTTCTTGGATGGCGTAAGAACAGATGCAAACATGTTTCAGCCTGGCAGCTATTCCATGGCTAGGACACCTGCTATCCAGACACCTCATTTCCAATTCAGTTCTCAGCAGATTAATTTGTCTCTTGACCTACAGGAAGGGGTTAAATAGAAATCTGACCTCAGGTCAGATGCCACTAGCAAGCAAACAAGCATGGTACAGTTCTGAAAAGTCATCACCATCAACTGGGGGAACATAGCAACCAAAAGTGGCATTTGGAGCTTAAAGAATCATTCTTGCATTAATATGAATTTAATGAACACTAAAATTTGACACATGTCAGTTACTATTGCCAGATGTTTGAATGACCTTTCCTGATCTATGC
Source organism: Calypte anna (assembly GCF_003957555.1). Classification (NCBI taxonomy): domain Eukaryota; kingdom Metazoa; phylum Chordata; class Aves; order Apodiformes; family Trochilidae; genus Calypte; species Calypte anna. Next base: position 25,227,063 of record NC_044245.1, on the reverse strand, counting down.
AAATGTCCCTCTCTCTTCTCCTCCCCCCTAGACTCACATGTTCCCATTTTATTCAGGAGGTCAAACCATTCCTTCCTTGATGTCTTTCTGAAGTTACAAGTATTCTGATTGTCCAGACCAAAATATAATACAAGGAGAGATGGAGAGACAGTGATATACCAAAATGGCTCAAAGCCTATCTAACCCTCATTACTTAGTCTCAGATACATCAACATGATTTAATTCTCCAGTGCCTAAGCCCAGCAACCAACCCACTCACATCATGAGAGGGTAGGGACGTTCAGCCTTCTAGATTCAGTTAACTACAAAGCCTGAAAATAGACCTGGTCCTACAAGAGTAAGTTACAGTAATTAACAATTAGGATGAACAAATCTGTGGGCTATGGAGGAATTATTATGGAGTGATTCTGCACCATCAAGGCATAGCAAGCACCATGGTGGCCTGGGACAGTTCATTGCATGAGAGAAGACTTTGTCCCATCCCTGGGGCACTCAGCCATCAGCAAAACCCTTGAAGCTGCTTCAGGGCTTTCTGAACAATCTGCCTTTCACTACACAGTTTCCTTGGTGCTTCTCCAGGCACACTCCCTGCTCTTAGCACTGCCATGTTAACACAGCCTGGATGTGTGGCAAAGGGCAACATGTCCCTCTTCAAACTGCTCGGCTACTGGTACCTTCTCCAGCAAAGCTGGATGCAATCAGTGGCTGGTTTTTTGGGAGGATGTTGTGCTGGACAGGTTGCATTCAGCCAAGAGTAATATGAAGCTGTATTTTGTTTTGCAATAATGTAATAGGCACCATACTATTCCCACCACGTTGCCTACCCCTAGGACACATCTCCCCCATGGAAGCCACAGAACACATGTTGCTAGCTGACATCTTAGCAGGAGAGCTTGGTTTTAGCCATGTACTGTCTCAGCATAGGCAGATAAGCTTTTCCCTTTTGGGAGAGAGGAGAAAATATCATAAGATCTGTCATCGGTCCCCTTACTGCTAGAGGGACTGCAGTGAAGAGAAGAGGGGAAAGCTTGGATCTCCATTGTCAGGGGAGGAGGGATAACCATGCACTCCCCGGCCTGGAAAGAGAGGTCCGGATGGATGGGGAGGCATTTTCAGACTCAACACCACTACTGACTAATGCCACCTTTTTATCAGGGATTTTTCAGATCATGAGGGGAAACAGCCCCTTGGAGTTGGAGGGAGTAGGTTGTCCATGATGCCTCCCTTCAGTGCCTCACTTGGCATTCACATTTCCCTGGGTTCCCTACACAGAAGGGCTATGGAGAAGAGTTTTCAGCGAGCAAGACAGGGCATTTCAGTGTGGCAGGATAAGCACATGCTCTGTCCACTGGCTGAAAGACAGATAACATCCCACAGAGTCAGCAGAGAGTGAGAGAAGTTCACTGCTGTACACACATAGATAGGGTTAAAAAGGTCTTTCTGCAATTGGGTCTGTGATGCTAGAGGAGATGGGGGATGTATAAAAGAGGGAGAATGTATGGGAATGTATGAAAGAGAGATGGGGATGTATGAAAGAGAATTTCAAAGAACAGATGAGAAGTGTGAGAAGAGGAGTGACTGGGTTAGCAGGGAGTGAATATTCTGCAACCTCAGGTACATATGCACACAGAGGATAGGATCAGAATGGTGTACAGCTATATGCACACAGACACACTTATGGTAGATACCTAAATGAAGCCAGCTCCCACAAGAAGCTCTGTGAGTCTTGCATTACAAGTTTTCATTCCCTAGAGCATCAGGTCTTGGAGCCAGCTGTTTACATTATGGATTTCAACTTCCATATTTAACCTGTTCCAACCTGTCTGCTTGTGCTGGGAATTTTCAGAAGGGGGAGAGTTTGAGAAACTTACAGGAAGCAAATAAAAACCAAAAGCATATTTTAATTGAAAATCTTGGGATTTAAAGGCAGCATGCTATGCCTTTTAATGCCTCAACTGTAACTTGATGATAGGGACAATGTAGCAAATACAGAACTTGAGCTTTAGTAATGGGTTTTAGACAGAAGCAAAGCATATTTATGCCTGTCCCTACAAGTCTTTGATCCCCCTGATTTTGGGTGCCTGTTTGTGCCTGCTTCCAAAGAAGAGAAGGAAAGAATGGTTGAGGCACAGCTGAAGCAAGGGGTTGTATACTTCAGCACCTATTAAGGTAGATCTTCTTTACTGCCTGCCCTTCTTCCCTTCCTCTTTTGGGAACAATCAAAATCAAGTTTCCCTAGATTTCTCTAGATTTAATTGCAGCAGGAAAAATATGTGAAGGTTATTACAGCATGCACCATGCATTTTTTTTCCAAGGGAACACAGATCAATACATTAGTTTTAGTGGAAGGCAGTGCAAGAATTTTTTAGCAGCTTAGACACAGTTCAGGTGCCTTATTTATTTTACAGAGAAATGTGTCCACATGCACAGAGAAACTCAGCTAAAGGAACTATAAGGTTGTGAGCCAAATGCTAAATGTTAGCAAATGCCAGATTTTGGATTGCCTGGGCACGATTAGCTCCTTCCCCCTCCCCACATGTAGGCATAATGACATCATTCTGGAATTTTCCTCCCTCTTGAGTGCTTGGCCTCATTTTCTGGTGCTCAACAAGAGACACCTGGGGCCTGAAATGCAGAAGTGCTGGGAGTCGAAGTCAACTAGGTCTGTGCTTTGAGTGGGGAAAGTGCCAGGGAAATGCAGACATTCTCAGATCTCTTTTCAGCTTTCACTGGAAGTTGTTATTCCAATATTTTTGCCCTTTCCCTGTGCTTTCAGGGCTTTTGCACTATGGCAGTGATATTGTGAATATTAATAGTAGTGTCACCATGTATAGATGTGTTGCAGAAATACATTCGTCAGGATTTGGGGCATATTAAGATGCTGTCATGGGAGCACCAGAGAAACAAAAGCTTGGAAGGGGATTAATGTTTTCTTTATTCAGTGAAATATTTGGACCATATGCATTTAACATGAGATCTGAGGACAGAGCGTCAAATGGAAGATAAAACCAGAAGGGTTAAAAAAGTTGCCTCCCCACTGACTGGCTGAAACACAGGTTCAGTTTAAGAAAAAAAACCCAAAACAACCCTACACATTATCATGTAATTAAAACTGTATCATCATAAATATTCAAAAGAGCTAGTTAAGGATGCCCAGGAAACCTGCATTCTGGTATACCCAACATTGCTTGGCTTTGTAGCCTGAATGTTTATTTGCTATACTTTTGGGTTGGTTTTTTTTTAATATTAAGCACTATTTAATGCCAATGTAGGCATACTCACATATGTCCATAGCACATTCATTTGACATTGTGCCTAAGTAAGGTTATGCATTTGTACATTTGACTGTGCACACAGACATAAATTACAGAATAATGTGAAATACTTTGGCATTCATTTTCCTGTGTTTTATTTAAATATGAAAAAGATGATATTTATTGTATATTTATTGTAGAAATCTGTGAGTGTCAGCATGGTTGATTCCATGTGTGCCTACTCAGATTGGGTGTCCCATTGCAGTAATTCTCCAGGGAGATGAAGACAGTTCTGTAGTTCCTGAACACAAACAGCCTTTCCCTATTTAGCAGCATATCTGGCATTGGGGAAGTTTAAGATAAATAATTTTTTAACTGCTTACATAGCAGTAGCAGGAGTCTTACAGTCACCTTTGGCAAACTCAGGGTGTTGCTACCAACACCACAGTGTTACACCCTGTTCAGAAGATCTAAATCAGAACCCAAATGTCTATTAAGGGAACCACATGAAAAAAGAACTAGTAATGAAGAACTGTGTAGCTGCTGTGTAACACTTCTCCTTTGTAGATCTCAAAGGACTTTGTGAGGAAGACTGTTCTATTATGTCCATTTACCATGCAGAAGCTGACAGATAGAACCACTCACTATAGAACACTCAGTAGACCAGAAGCTGAGTGAAGAACAGAGGGTTGACTTCAGAGTTTCAGCCTGAAGTCCTGCCTATTAGGGCTCTCCTGCCTTTCATTGTAAATAAAAAAATTCCTCAACAGAAATTATGATTAAATGCTTGGGTTAAAAACGTTTGAAGCTGGTGGAGCTGTATGTGGGATTAATATAGACTGACATAGCTGGACCAAATACTCTTTCTTCTTAACTCAGAGCCTGATGACTCTCCAGGCTCTAGGAGGTTGCCCATCAGTCCTAAAAGTGCTTTGCTTAACATGGTGAAGTAAAAGCAAAGCAATTGTTCTCAGCTTGTACTAAGCTTTGAACACTCCAGGTTTTGTTCCAGACCAGAGTGGTCTTGTCTAAAAGCTTGCCCATGTTTTCCAGCTATAGAAGCTACTCTAATAAAGAGTATGACCTCTCCCTACAAACCTGGTTTTGTTTAATGCATGTGTAAAATGCTTAATTTTTGAACGTTGCCCAGCTGCTAGCTCCAGTGAGCCTTCTCTATGCCTGGCTTTTGCTTTGGCCTCCACAAGGGATGGATCACCCCTTCACAGTTGCAGTAACTGGAGAGGGAAGCCCTGTAAACACATAGCTAACCCCCTGGCTCCTATAGGAGAAATGCCCAGATATGCTAAATTGGATGAAAATATTCACAGAGCACAGATGATCTCAGACCCTGCATTTCCACCAAGGCTGGACTATTTATTACCTTCTTGGACTTTCCAGGGTTTTAAATCACTGTATTTAGTTTTACAGCATGGAAAAACAAACTGGGCACATTCAGGACAAACGAAAATACAATAATTACATCTGAGAGGACTGCACGAGACATTGGGTTACAGTTTTAAATTCTTGAGATTAATACTGTTTTGCCTGGGTCAATATTTTCCTTGTTGGATGAGTTTTGGATTCCACTTTTAGGCAGTTAGCACTGGTACTGCTCAGATAGCTTACCGAAAGCAAATTATTTTTTTTTTCAGGGTTTATGTAATTATAGGCCTCTGCTAATATAATGTCCCACCAGCTAAACAGCAGGCAGCATGTGGTACATTCATCTTGGGTGGAGGATTTACATCTCCTCAGACCTGCGCTTCTGAGACTTGCTAAGAAGCTGCAGCTTCTGTGCGTTGGTTTCAAGTATTGACAGCTATACTGAAAACAGAACTGACAATTCTGAGTAGGTTACGAACAACCCCTTTTTAAGGACATATCTTTAAAATAAGCGATTTAATTAGCATCAACAATTATATTATTTTTAATTGGCTGAGTCATTGATGTATGAGAAGCCAGTTTGGTTAGTATATAGGGTTTTATATCAGCGTCCACATTCCTTCAGTGCATGAGAAGGATAAGCCATGCGTATGACACATTCAATAAAATCAAGTGTCCTCACAAGAAGCAGACTTGATTTTGCAACTGTGGAAAACACCAGAAACTGTTGCATCACTTTTATATTTAACAACTCTTCAAATTAATTTTGTTGTTTCTGTTATGAAAGAATTAGAAACTGAGCAGAGACAAAAGCATCATGTTTATATTGGATCGAAGAAGTTGAATATAGTTGGCATTATCCTAAGCAGGAGTTAAAACACTATCTTTCCTTTTGAATACTCACTTTCCATTGCTAACAAAACATGCAACAGTCAAGGAAACACATATTTTTCCAAACAGAGCTGCTTGACATTTCATATTTTTGAAAAGCTATGATTTGCGATCTGGCTGAGTGACCTATTTTTCAATATAATGTAATTTTTGAAATAAGTCCAGTTTTTCACTTTCATCTTTTGACTACCCTTTGAAGCAAGAAGAGAATTAATTCATCAGTGGATTTTGTTTGCAGAGTGGGATGTGACACTGGACGTACATTGGGCACATGTTAGTCATCCCAGATGGAAATATTCTTGCAGGCAGGCTCTTCTTGGCAAAAGGCAGCTGCCTCCTAAAATGTATTTCAGTTAGCCAAAGCAGCAAAGACTACTCACTGCTGAATACAGAAAAACCAGAGGTGAACAGATCTTGGCCTGAGCTCTGTGCAACAGGCAAGGAATTGCAGATGGGAATTTCATCTGAGTCTGATCTTCCAAGCATAATTTCCAAGAATCATATACGGGTATCACTGCTCTTTTTCCAGAAATATACTTTAAATATGCATTGCAAACATTAAAAACATCCAGGTCATCCTTCTCTGAGTTCCACACCGCAGGTACAGCACATTCCCAACTTATGAACTAGTATAGAGACGCTGTGCTTTTTAATGGCTGTCAGATGAAAACAGACCATTAGGAGAGGAATGGGTAAAACTGGATTAATTAATACGGAGCTACTGGATGGCACAGCACCTAAAAGACTTGAATAGAAGCATGTGGACATTCTTCCTTCAATTTCCACCTATGCACTTTTTAAATTGTCTGGGGAAAAAAAAATGATCTGTCTGCGTATTCTTCTACTGCAGTTCTGCAAGAGCAAATACTACTCATGTACCTTTGCCACAATGCATGAAGGGTTTTCTGATTCCATCCCTTGTTCTGCAATGCAAATCTCTGCAAAGTTCACCCCTGATCCCCTAAGGAGCAGGTGGTATTGCCAGGCATTACACCAGGTCCTCAGAGCCCTCCTCTCAGGCTTCAGCCATCCTTGTACCAGTGCAATGAAGGAAATACCTATCTCACCCCCCCAAAAACCCCACTGCAAGCCTGACTGACTGAGAGGAGTCATTTAGTTTCAGAAAAATTATTTTGCCTACAGCATAGGCCATGCCTGTGCTACTTGCCACTTAAAAATTTGTGCTGAAATTTTACTACGCTTCCCTCTCCAAACAAGCACCCCATAAGTATTTTTACTCAACATTTGTTGTTAAAACTCTCCTTTACAATTACTGCATTCTATTACCCCTGGCTGGGGGATTCTCAGGACTTTCTGGCACGGGATTTCTCACAACCATCTCCTGATCTATGGTTTTACCACTCTGCTCAGTCTCCATGCCTCTTCCTGACTTAAGTTTTGCAGTCAGATTTCTTTTTTGGTACATTATGAAGACAGATCTTTTCTTTTTGCATTTTGTGACAAATCATAGACTTCACAGCCAAATGGTAAGAGAATATCACTGGAAAAAAGTTGTTTTTACTGCAGCATTTCACTAAGTTCCATATGAAACTAACCAAATTTCTTCACAGCCCTGAGTGCAAAACCTTTTCACTGGTTCAAGTGTTAGAACTGATGCTTCAGAATACAATAATTTCTTTACCAATTACAATGGGAAAGCTGCCTCTGATTCTTCAGGGAAGCATTTCTCTAACCCAAGAAACTGATTTTCCAGTTACTTGGCCTGAGCACACTTTTCAGTTGTGGTGAGAGCCTCAGAATTCAAAGTGTCCCTTGTTTTTAGTTTCTAGTTGGTCCAGACCAGACATGGATTTTTCTCTCCTCTTTTGGGACTGTTGCAACATCACACTGGTTGAAAGCATTTTTTCAGTCCCAAGAGAACTTAACTACAGAGTATCCCACTGTAGTCATCATCTCTTCTAGCTGACTCCCTTTTCTCCTCTTCCTCCCTCCCCAAAGCTCATGTTCAATTCTGTTGTGCTTGAAAATATTCCAGTTGGAAGATGTAGCACAAAAAGAGAAGTACAGAAGTTTTCTTTTCTTGGCCATGGTTGGGCCTTCAAATAAAAATGCCAACATGAAAATAAATGGCTGAACAGCAAAAGCCTTGCAGCAGCATTTACAGACCTCTAGCTCCAAAAACCAAGGAGAATAAATTTAAAATATCCTGCTACAGTCCAACTGTGGTGGTGCTATTCTTTAGGAAGAAAGTGACGGAGACACTTTGTTTCTGTGGATGAAGAAGGGGTTGCTAAAACATGCAGGTTTTTCAACAGCCTCTGAAATCTGTAAGGATTCTTCCTGCTGTGCTGCTGGAAGAAATCACATCATGCCAGCAGTGGAAAAGACTCCTGCCCTGGGAAAGGGCACTGAGACACGTGGCAGGCTTTGTGGATTGGGCCTGCTCGAGTCATTTTCAAACACTCAGATCATGTAATACTGTTAAAATCACAAAAGCCTAAGTATGTTAATGAAAACCAGTCCCACACAACCTGTGGCAACTAGCAAGCAATTGTAAAACAAAAAGCTGCTTTCATATTAAACACACACACACACAGATGATGTATCTGGCATTTACACAGTGCCTGATTCTGAGGTCAGACATAGAAGACCATTGCCCCAGCTGGGGCATTGGGTTCTTAAAATCTTAAGCAGAATGCAGCCCAAGTAATTCTGTGGAATTTTTACTGCTGACATACAGGGCCTAGGACTTCACTTGTAGTCTCATTTATTCCAAGTGCAAATTACTTTATACTCCCAGGCCACCTCTCCTATTTTCCACTCTGCTTTTAGTTGAGCAAGATTCCAAGATCTGGCTATTGTGGAAGAAATAAATTCTCCACCTCCATATTGTGTCTCCACCTGTGAAGCCACACTAACATCCTTCAAGTAAAATTCTGCAGTCCTGATTCTGGGTTTAACTTCTCCTGCAGACATTACCATGAATTATGACCTCCTTTATTTTTTGGATATGAAATACTATCTCAGTCCAAGGCCATGAAATTAGCCATGTGACTATATAGTTGGTTGCATGTCCATGGTTTAGTTTTAAATCCATCTTTTCCATAAATCTTTTTCTCTGTATTCTATGGCATTTTATGAATAAAAACCAATGCATATACTTTTGCAATTGAAAGTTCTGTAAGTATAAATCTCTACACTTACACACAAACCTCAACACAGAGGAACAGAGACAAGACTGCTGATGTATTACAATGGGAGAAGATAATTGGAAAAAAACAACTATATTCATAAACAATTTACCACAGCAAATACACAGACTCCCTCTCTTTGTCTCCCTGACACACACATGCATACACTTTGCTCAGTGCTTTAAAAATAATTATTAGTCATATGGCAAATGCATTTTACATGAGCAAAGGTTCATTTGTCTTTAAAAAGGCAGGCCAAAAAAATTGTTCTATTTAAAAAATTAAACTACAGAAGAGTAGCTGGGTCAGGGCTTGACAAGTGTGGGTTTATTACTAGTATAGGCACCGAACAGACCCCACTTAATTCTGTTTCCCACTGACGCCAGTTCACCCTTAAGTCACTGGTGTTAGCCCTGATTTGCATCAGCGTATGTGAAAAAGGAATTCCCTCCGACAGATTTAAACTTGCTCTATTTTAATTTCAGTGTTTTTGTCCTGCTACAACTGGGAGAGGAGAGGCTTCTCCTTCTAGCATCTCTGTTTTGGGGGGTATGAAGGTGAGCGGCCCCTTTCAGTGGTGGGGAAACCACGGCACAAGCCCCAGGAGCAGCCCGGCCAATGCAACTCCTGAAACCGCTGCAGAAGATGGAATGAAACCCTGGTATCACTGGTTCCTAGGCTGATTCCTCAGCCACCGCTTCCCCTGGGGCATGTGATCAGGGCTGCTTTGGAGGTTGCTCAGCCTTCATTATGTCAAAACAGCTGTGAAAAAACACAGCCTGTCCTCCCCCCCTCTCCTCCCCTAAGCTGCTTGTTGCAACCTGTTGGGCGACCACCCGGCTTCCCGCGCTGCCATCCCGGCTGCAGGGAGCCTCTCCCTACCCCCACGCCCTCCTCCCTGACCCCAGCCTTCCCCTTCCCTCCGCTCCCGCCCTTCCCAACCCGGTTCCGCTTGGGGTCACACTTCAAAGTCTTTCTCCCCCACCCTCGGAAGGCCTCTTCCTTCCTCCTGGCCCCTCTCCAGCCTCCCCGGCATCAGTCTTCCTGAAGCTGATCTTGAAATCCCCTCGGTGCACTCGGGGGTTGTGCATATTTTTTTCTCCACCTGCAGATACTTGTTTGACACAGAAATGGTCTCTGATTTGGGAATCTAAGATGAAGACCCCAAGGGTTTTTCTGAGAATTTGGGTTGTAAGATGCTCGTTAAGATGACAGAACTCAAAATCAGTCCTGGCCCCCAGGTTCCCCAATTGGTATGGTTAAACCTTCAGCTTACCCACAGCAGCTTGATGGATCAGGTATGTTTTTCTGTGCTTAGCTTCAGTAGACTTTTTGGTAGCTTTGGATCATCCAAGCTACCAGATGATCTCATCAGGCAGACTGCATCTGCAGCTGGTGTACAAGGTTAATATTAAACTCCTCCACAACCACTCACAGGTACATGTGTCCCTATTCCCACTTCACAGTTCAGACTCACGGGGAAAATAATTTGTATGGCTCCTTTATATCTGTCCAACAGAATCACACAGAATCACAGAATCAGCCGGGTTGGAAAAGACCCTTTGAGAGCATCAAGTCCAACCCCCTGACCCCACTATCGCCTTGGTTCCCAGACTATGGCACTGAGTGCCACATCAGTCTCTCTTAAAAATCTCCAGGCACAGAGACCTCACCACCTCCCTGGGCAGCCCATTCCAATGCCTGTCACGCTTTGAAAAATAGATACTTTGAAGTGCCCTACAGCAGACTGCTAGTAAATCAATCCTCCCCTTTTCTCCTAAAACACTGTAAAGACCCTCCCTTCAACCAGCTTCAGAGAGCTCTCTGCTACAGACAGTGGAGTTAAAGTCAGGAGAATCACATGAAATAGGAGACAAACTGGGTTATGCTACCTTGTAGTCCCTCACTTGAAAAGGCAGCCCTGCACAGACTTCTTTTTTGGAGGAAAACAAAAGAGAGAAGTTACTGGCTTCAGCCTCTACGTCCTTTGGGTTGTAACACAGCTCACAGCTGCAAAGTTTACACGTGTTAACTGGGGATGCCACAAGCCAGCCAGCAATGAGGTTGTCATCCTGATCTGAGGAAACACAATGTGCATACATGCCAATGACTTTACCACAAGCAGAGCGTTTTGCTGAGATGATTCAAAGCACATTATATTTCACTAGTCGACTACTCCATCCACAGCCGATCCCAAAAACCAGCAACACTGGAGCCATATTCCATCAAAAGATGCAGCTCTGTAAAATCCTAGTGTTGTTTTTGTTTGGTTGGGTTTTTTGTTTGTTTTTTATTTGTTTTTTTTCTTCAACATGCCACTTTTTTTGTGGGAGGGGGAGAGATTTTAAAAAGCAAGATGAAGAGACAATTCTGGCAATATCAAACCAGCTTATTTTCCCATTTGCTAAGAGGATTTTTGGGGGCTTTCTATTCAAAAGTACTTCTCATATTTCTTACTTTTAGATTATTTTAAAAGATGAGATGAAGCAAATCAAAAGGAAAAGATGTAGATTTTGTTAGAACACCTGTTGTGTGCGACTAGACTGGAAAATAAGGTAAAATTTTACTTGAGGAGTTCAGTACATTACAGTCTTCTTTCAACTTGGAACAAAATTGCATTCTGAAATTTGAAATTTTACAGCACTGCATGAAAAAGGATCCCTTCTGTGCACGGCTAACACTGTTGCTGCCTAAGGGAATGCAGTCTTAGCTGAGTGAGGATTTTAAAGTTATACTAAAGCAACACAGAAGCACATGCTGCACTGGGGGTAAGGATGTCTTTCATCACAGCAGTGACAAGATCCCTTCTGTGATCTGAGATTCACTATCCTCTAACTTGAGGTTAATAGTTTCTTTTAGATGGCACAAACTTAAAACCATACTTCCAGTACTGAGTGCCTGAAGCAAATTTCACATCCATTTTATGTCCTGAAAACAAGGTAATAGACATTCAGTGACAAATCTACTTGGTGCACAATTGAAGCACATCCCAGTACACCAGACAGGGACAAAATTAGGAAGAAAATATGAAAATAGGCATTCACCAGTCTTGAGGTTTGATCCTGACTCTTTATTTTGCGTGCAGAACTCCAAATAAATAGGACAAATATATTATGAAGCCAACAGAGTATTACCAATCTGTCTTGGTGTCCCTTGCATGGAGAAAAAAACACTGAAGCAAATCTGATGAGCTTTTCCAAAACCATTGTCTTAGTTGCCTGTACTAGTTGGATTAAAAAAGGAAAAATCACTACAATAGAGGTGTTTTCTTTGGGGGGGTGAGCACTAGGGTTAGTGCTAAATTCAGCAGCCAGAACAGAATAAATAGAACCTGTGAGCTTCCACACCATTAATGAAACTTCATTCAAAAGGTGGAGTGTAGTGTTCTTCAAGATGGATAATCACATAAACTGTGTGATTCAAACACTCATGTCCCCACACCAGCTCCACAGCACCTCGGGATTTATGTTTTATTTCAGTTTTCATCGGGACTGCTCATGAATGACCAACGACAAAAGAGCATGTGTGCATTTTCTTTTTCACAGGTCCTTGTTAATGAGGACTCTGTTGCATTAAGACAGTCAAGAGTGTCTCTGGCAAAATGTGTTGAACCAAGGTGTTTGTGCCTGCATAAAATTAAGTCACAAGTAAAGCACTTATTCTGACAGCAGATTTATAATAGGAAAATCCCAGCAGGAATGAAGAGTTAGAAACCCCCATTGTAGCCTTTTTCATAAACTTCACCTTGATTTAGTATCTCAAACAAGTAGCAGGAAAAGGCTAACAGCAGAGGTAATCCTATCATCTTTTCTCCGACAGCACCATTCCATCTTTTTGACTTCCTCATGCTGTTAACACGAATTCAAATCATCTGTGTTTAAAGTTAAATGCTGTGATTGACAGATCCTTGTAGGTCTCAGTCCATACTGAAGATTATTCTAGATACCTATCAGTTATTACTACAAGCCCTGTCTGATATTCAATACCTGCAGAGAAAATTGTTTTAACGGTTGTAATGTCTGATCTATTTTGAAAGCTATTTTAAAATAAGAAAACTAACTATAACCAGGTGGCTAAAATCCAGCCAAGGTTTCTTATGGGTTGACTTTTTGGGGGAGAAGGTGGAAGATAACAGCAGAACTCGTTATACTGCAGCAACAACCATGTTTCAGAGCAAAATACAGACAAAAAAAGAAGCATTTTGTTTTGGTTCCATGACATTCAGTTTTTCTAAAACACCTATTCATTCCAGTAACACAGGATACAGGAAAGCTTAGGGGTTCTCTCCTGGCCCTAGTACAAACTCATGACAGTATATGCTGGCTACGAAGTAATTACTTGCTTTCATGAACGCAAGTCACTTCAAAGCCTCAGTTGCTATGCTAGAAACTGGGATGCTGGAAGCATTACATCTCTCGACTGTGGACACACACACACACACACAAAATGAATAAGTGAATGCAGTGGTCAGACCATCCACTGTGCTCAAGGGCCAGTAGTGCCGAAAGGCAGAAGGATGTTCTCTTTAATTTAATACCCCTCATAACTCAGCTCTGCCAACCCCACTGCTGTGATGCAGCTATAGCCTGGCTGCTCCTGTTTACAGCATTACAAGAATAGGCTGACTTTAGGCACAAGAAGATCAGTCAGCTGGGTAGGAAAGGATTCTTTTCAATGGCCCTGCATTCATGGGAAGTAAACTGGAAGCACTGCCCTCTCACATATGTAGCAGCCCAGAAAACGTGGATGATGGAGGAGTGATGGTTGGGCAACGCCAGCTGGTGCCCATCTTTGGTCCCCTGGGCTGATCACTCCACTCTGAGGCAGGGTCTCCCTGAGCCTGCCCCATCCTTCCCCACCACTCAGTTTGCAGCTGAAAGATTTTCAGTCATTTCTGGCCGATGGCTTCATGCCCTATGCTTTCCCCTACAGCACTGAAATGCAATAGCAGGAAGAAGCACAAGAAAAGAGTATGGCACAAATAGAAGCCAGGCAGACATTGCCCTCTTGAAATTCCACCACTTTCCAGAAGTTCGTTCTAACATGACTGAGATCACACCCACATCTTTGTGAAACTTGATTAACTTTGGTGCTCACAGTTAAATGAATCTGAAAACTGTTAGACAAGGCTTAAACAGTGCTGCTTCCACCTTCAAAGAAAGTCTTCGCTGGTTTTGTGATCGGGATATGAGAAGCGAGCACAGTTAGTACATTTTGGCTGTAAATCATAGTAGGAAAAGAATAAACAAAACTGGGGAATGGAGCTTGTGTGTCTTGGGTTACATGGGTCTGCTGAATTCCTAGTGGCTTTTTCAAGATTTCATTTTAGTACTCTGCGTGCTTAACACTGAAAAAAAGAAGTACAAAAGAGATGAAAATACAGACTTTATAAAGCCAAACTCAGCCCCCTAAAATCAAAGGCAGTAAATGCATCAGTAAATGCAACAGTAGTTTGGCCAAATTGGAAAATCATCGGAAGATGGGCAAATTCCAACAGCAGAATGACAGCTAAAAATATCCTCACATAGCAATGAGCATGGAAGTTCATTTTTCATGCACTAGGCAAATAAAATCCAATCAGTTTTTGCATTCTCAGTATTACCCCACTGCATTACATAGGAGCCTGAAAGAAGATGACAATTTAAATGGAAAGATCCTCCCCTGTTTGTCAAGTTGTCAATTTTCCATCTGCAAATAATGAAACATAAACTACTCTGAAAGGGAGAGAGATGGAAGGGAATGTGTTCCATGGATCTGTGGAGAACCACATAGAAACATATACAGAAAAAGAAGCTGCAGCATGGAGCACTTCCTGACCTCCTCTTGGCTACAAGTCTAAAAGAAGTCTCCAAGGCAAGAAGCATGAAAGAGCTTAAACAAGAAACCCTTCAGAAGTACAGCTCTTTGCTGCATGAATACCACAACACAGGGAAAATCTGCTGTGTAGGAGTACAGTCCTCCCACTTGAAAAGAGCTGGTAATGCCATCATGTCACGGAAAGATTTTCTTCATGGCTTTTGTGCATTGAAGGCATTAGCAAAGTGGGAAAAGTGCGAGCTGACAATTGTGTGAAAAGAAGGGTTTCTTAATTACACTGTAAAGCACGTCTCATTTAAACATGCAGCAGAATTACTGTTAAAAATACATGTCTTCCTATAGAAACGGATGCACAATCAGTGCAGGTTAATCTAGCAGATAGCGCGCTCCAGAGCTCTTTACAAATATTAAGGAGATAGGCTTCATCAACAGCACATAAATATTACTGGCACCCCAGCTTCCTCCTGGAGTGTTTGTTGCAACAGTACTCACAGGCCCCTTCTGCCAGGACCCTGCTCCAAGTCAGCCTGTGCCTCAGTGTTTGGCCTGTTACTTTGTCTGTACTTTCTGTTCACCGTTTCTCACTTCAGGATGCACTAACTCGTTGCTCTTCAGCCATGTCAGGATGTCTGCTGATGTTCCTGGCTTCCTGTGGCTTCAGCCGGTTGTATCTATCCTGTTAAGGGATGTGAGACTTCAGCTCAGATCACTGTCTTGCTGTGTTCCTACCCAGCTGAGTTTCTCCACCTGGAAATCACAGCTGGCTCACAGTTGTGCCGAAATGCAAGCCAACAGTCAGGCAAGAGTGAGCATCAAGACATTCAGCCTTGAGCAGAAGCTCAAAATGGGAACACTCGTGACAACAGAAAGACACATCCACATGTCAAAGATGAGAACTGAAACCAAGGCTCTATTTTGACCTGACGCCTTATACAAAAAGCTGTGTAAGTGACCAAACTGGGGTCTTAAGCACCAGGAATGGGAGTGAGATATGCTGGGTTTTGAACCAGCACCACTGCCAGAAGTATACATGAAGATGATGGCAGCTTTGCTGTTAATGCCTGACTTTCTGGGCATGATGAATACAAGCATGTTTATTCATACTATTTCCTTTTGTTACATGTTGGTGATATAGCAGCCTTATCTCTATGCATGTTATTTTTCTCATTTCAGCTGGTGTGTCAGTCACCCTGCCAAGCCTGCCTACCACTGTAAGGACCAAGGAACATGCTACACAAAATTAATGACAGAGGCCATTTGTTAAAATATGAAATTCTTACATTAAAAAAAAGCATACCAGAGAAACTTCTCTCCCTGCCCTCCTTATGGATTTCAGAATTAAAAGTCAGACTTACTTTCTTTCCGCCCTGCCTTGGAAAACTCTAAATAGCATTATTTTCCTTCTGCTCCCTGATAATTCAAACAGCATTTTTTCTTCCCTTGCATGCTTTTTAATCCAGGAAACAATTTTTTTTTTTTCTTCGTTTGCCTTGGAAGTCCACTGTAACGTACGTAAAGCATGGGCTCTGATATGTTTGTACAATGTCTGTGGATGTGCAAGCATCCACATGCACAGTCAGATAGACAGACAGTGAGAGCATGCACTGGTGCAGCTCAGCTCTTCACCTCCCCCTGGGCTGTGCTTTAATGGAACAGCCATGGGGCCTTGAAGCATAGCAGTAATGAGCTGTTCCAAACAGGCTTTGTGTTTTGTTTCCAGGGGAGGTGTGGTGGGGGAGCAACGGATCCTTAATCATAAAAAATGCTGAATATTTAGCTCTTTCCCCTCCCACCACCCCATTTAAATCAGCAGTGCACTTGGAATGAAATACAACTCGGCTTTCAAAACATTTTCATATTTATTCAATTTACTTCTAGATTGATAGCTAAACTCAAACCAGATTTTACCCCATTTCTCTAGATGGGAAACAGAGATGACCAAGTTCCCTTTGAACTTGGTTTATAATTTTTCTGTATTTCTATTAACTAAAAAAACACAAACAAAAGAAATAAATTATTAAAGCGGTCCAAAATGTATTTTCTGTGTATTTTCAATGAAATGGGTGGAGAGCCCAAGTCTCTTTCTCCAAGCCTAAAAGGCAGGTGTTTCCAGCAGCCAACACATGTGTGTTGCCTCCAAAAAAGAAGGACAAGACCTTAAATTAGTCTTTTATTTTTAAAAGCAAGATTTCTCTACAAAGTTAAGGTGTACCTGTGGTTGGTTTGGGTGGTAGGTGATTTTGGGGTAGGTGGCTCCTAGAATCACCTGCATATGTGAAAAGAAGCCATGGGTGTTCACAAGAGGTCAGGCTGAGAGGTGAACTACCCAACCATCATGTGTACTGTACCAGCTGGCTTCTGGGAGGAATCACACCAAAGTAATATTCAATCATCTTTTGGATGACGAGAGAAAGACAAGAGAAAGGGAGACTGGAAATTGATAACAAATCAAAATTCACTTTGATGTAAATGATACATTTCACCAGCTAGACATTTTCTAACACTCTAACACAGAGAATATTAAAACTTTTTTTGAGTGATATTTCAGCAGAATGGAAACATTAAAAGGTTATAGACACGGGGCACATGGTTCATTTGAGGAAAAGTACTACCTTAGCACAGCCCTGACTGAACCATGCTGTCAACAGCTCTGTTTTATGCAGAGACTTTTGATCTCCAGAGATGTCAATCTTGCTCTTTCATAAGCATTTATTGCATTTTAATACTATTTTCTATTTTTTAAAATCTGGTTTGGTCACTGTCCAAGTTCAGATGTTTCTCCAAAGTTTAGAGGACTTCATTCCAACATCTATTTTTTAAGGAAAGTACACTGGAATTTCACAAGAAAATCTCTTCACTTTGAAGTCTCCACATCATTCAGGTTTCATCCATGTCAGAGACAGTATTTTGCCACCATTGCTTATATTTTTCTTCCACAGGTTTGCTCAAGCCCAAAGGAAAATGAGGAGACCTCCAGAGGTCCCTTCCCACCTCAACCATTTCACGATTCTCCAAAAATTGACTAAAAATGAAGTTAACTGAGTCTTCCAAAATTCGAGTGGTTTGAATTTTGGACAGAAAATGAATCTGTGGGATTTTTTTATTTGTACATTTCTATTGCCAACAGTTACTAATAAAATGTGAAATGCATTTCTGAACAACAACTGCCCTCACAGTGTTTGTAGCTAAGGTCTCTGTCTCATCCTTACTAATAGCCTGAGACCATCGTCCTCTCTCACCAGAATTGCACTACCCTTATCTAGTAGGAAGAGAGTGGGATGGAAACTGAAAAAGAGCTGTTCTTTTACTTCTGTAATTCTTTTAGAGCCTACAATAAGGAAACACCTAGAACCTTTCTTTCTACATTTCATTGCCATTCAGAGGCCTATTTCACACACCAGAAGCACAGCTCTGTTTCCACACTCTCTCATAATTTCAGTGAGTGCAAGTTCAGGCACAAAGCCAGCCCTGTTTCTGAAGGACTCAGCCCTGAAAATTCTGTTCACGCCCATTTCTCCTCTGATGTTTAAAAGGCCCCAGCCTCCCCGTAGAAGTACTTCACAACCCAAAAGTGAGGGTGAACTCTTTCCTGTTCAGAGAACTTTGCTCCAGCCTTGCTAAACCCCAGGCTTTCTCTGTGCACAGGAATGCAGCAAGTACAACAAGGAGAAAAAGATCTGTGAAGGAAAATAATTTAGAAATCAAAGGGTTATTAAATACTTACAGTATTTTGTATTTGTGGATCAAATTACTGATTAGTAATGAAAGATGAGAGATTAATGGCAACTTGGTCCAAAGCCCTCTTGTTATACCCAGGCCAAATAAAATGGTAGACAGGTGCACTGTATCCCTGCCTCTATAGAGGACTCCTGTCTGCCCCTCACTTTTCAATCCCATTAAAGTTATTACACATACTTCTGTTAAAAGGCAAAAAGTATTTCCCAGAGTTAAAACCAAATATATTTTATCTTTTCTATTTACCTCCATCAATTACATCTTTTTGGCAGTCCTATAAAACAATGGAAGGCAAAAAAATGTCTCAATCCATTCTAAGGAGAGTTCCCTCCAGAATTACTTTCATCTTTGTTTAGAGGAAATCCAGACAGACTATTAAAATATCTTTTTCTTTTTTTTTTTTTTTCTTCCTGGTACTAACAATCATCTGAGATTTTTTTTTTTTTTTACTCTTTTAAGAATTTCAGCAATTTTATTTTGGTCTCTGGCCACTGCAGTGCCATCAACAAAAACTGTGAGAACAGAAAACTCTTAACACAACAGCAAAACATTTCTAGAGAAATTAAAACATTTATTTCCTGCCTCCAAGTATTTTTCTTTTAAGTTCATCCATTAGAGCCTTCTATAGCTCCTGTTCCAAAAGCTCTTCCACAACTTCTGGTTGCACATTTGCAATTTGATATGCTACTCATTCTGTAACAAATAGAAAAGCCTAAACAAACCAATTTTCTGGTAACAAGTTTGTTCATTTATGAAGTCTTTAAAAACAGGAGGGAAAAGCATGCTCTGTTAGAAATTTATGGCATCAGATCTTTATTATATTTCCCCTAGGTTAAGGTTGTTTATGATAAAGAACCACACCAAACAGCATCAACAAAGATCAGAAGATTGAACATAATGGACTTTCTGAACTAAATCTTAAACAATAGAGCATGTGCTGCAGCGTTCAAGTTCTAAGGAAGAGAAAAAACCAAGGAAATGAATGATCCAAAGAAATGCTCTGGAGGAGTTTTCACTTCTGTGGCTCAAATTCTGTCCCATGGCACAAAAGAATTGCTTGCTGAAAGCTCTTCAC
This sequence comes from Calypte anna, assembly GCF_003957555.1. Classification (NCBI taxonomy): domain Eukaryota; kingdom Metazoa; phylum Chordata; class Aves; order Apodiformes; family Trochilidae; genus Calypte; species Calypte anna. The sequence goes on along the minus strand of NC_044245.1, from coordinate 25,207,756 downwards.
CAGAGTAGACAAAGCAAGAAGGTGACCTTAGCCTGGTTCCTAGCAGACAAATACCAAAAGCACACACCAACTACAGGCTGTATGTTGGAGCAGGATGAGACCAGCACAGGCACAAGGATTAGCAGAGGTTTAGCTAAAAATGAGGTTGTGAGAGAAACTTCGCTGAAATGAAGCTTTTGGTACAAAGAGGGCATCATGTTCTGGCAATTGCAGGATGCCTGCAATTTCAAACTCTGCATGCAATATATTTGAGTGATTCCCTTCTTAAGTTATATAGAAAGAATGCAGGAGACATGAGTGTAAAGTTAAGCTCTACAGAGAAGAACACAGTTTAAACCACTAAAAAGTGTGGGAGGAAAGGAAAGAATGGGAGCTCAGCTCTATAGTCTTTTTTCAGGCTAAAAAATCAACCAGAAAGGCAGAGTGCCTAGCACTTGGTTAACCAGGCTATTTGTTAAAATGCCTGTATATGGATTTATGAGCCAAAATTCCAGCTTTTTTATAAATCCTTTAGTGCATAGGCCAAGGGTTAAAATTCAGAATTTCTTAATTATACTTAAAAAAGATTAGGTGTGAATGTATGCTGTAGAGAAGATTTTCAGAAAAGCACAATACTAAATAATCCCCAGCATAGCCAGTTCAGTGCTTGTTCAGAATCAGTTACAAAGTCCACTTATTTTAGACCTAAATAAGGCCTAAATGTATATACAGACATGACCCTAAGACTTTGTGCATAAGTACACTAAAACAGTTCATTTCTGTGCCTACTACAGCTAGACAACTGTGTACCACTTGCTCCATCCCTGAGGCCTCACCTCTGCCTCTTCATCTCCAGTGAATTTCACTGACACACGATGCTTTTACAATTCCTATTCCACTGCAAAGCTGCCATCACTATGTGAAGGCAGGAAGAGCTGCAGAAGACATGGGTGCATCAGAGATGACCTGGATGAGTTGCTGCTCCCCAGCCCTGCTGTTTGTCCACCAGACCCACCTTGTCTGTGTGAATCCCTGATCTTCAGGACACTCCAAATCAGGGCCAACTTCAAAATGTGTGGGGATGCCTTGCATAGCACATCTGCAAGGAGACTGTATCACCCTTTTATAATGCCCATTGCTTTCTACACAAATATGTTGCTGAAATAAAGTCTGAGAGTGGGGTGGAGAAAGGAACTGAAGGGGAAAAAAAAAAAAAAGAACAAGGGGAAAGGACTAAAACCGACCTAAGGAATATTTTTCTTATTCCAGCATGAAATGTTGACAGAATTAAATGTTGGGATTAAAAAAACAACCCTTCTAACACACAGTTTCATGTTACCTCCGCAAGAGTTTTGATTCCACTTATGAGACTTCCCGAATGAAAACGCTGGCTGGGTGCCTGCCTCAAGAATACATTTTTTCCTCAGCAGAGTGGATTTGCCAGTTGTCAATGCCATTTCTTTGCTAGCCAGCAAAATATGTTCATACTCACAGCAGGCAATTACCATCTTTTCTCTACTGGTAAGGGGCATGACTTCACTCTTAGGCCCAAGATCCCCTGGATCCTTTCCGTATTGCATAGGCGAGCTAGCCAGTGTAATTAACCCTTAAAGAAAATGGAACGATTTATTTCTTTTTTTCTTTTTTTTTTTTTTTTAAGTGAGTTTAAATGGTTTTCAATCTGAGGATGGCTTTGTAAACCGGTGAATCTGTTCTACACATTTGTGGCCTGTTCTGAGGGGCATCAGTTGCTGGGAACGCCACCGGAGCTGAGCCGCCTTGCGCCACAGCTCGAAAACCGCGGTTCCAGTCAGCGCCCCACAAACAAAAACACCGGGGATCGGGATCCAAAACTTCTTGAAGTTAATGGGAGCCTTTTAATTAGTTTCAGTGTCTTTGGGGAAGCCTAAGGCAAATATTCCTTTTTTGAAACTTGTTCTCCACCTCGTGGGCCAGAGGCTGGTATTTTTCATGCATACACAACAGTGCTGCAATGCTCCCAAGTGCTCTTATTACAAGCCAAACCAAACTAGAAAAAAAAAAAACAAAACCAAAAAAAAGAAAAGAAAAAACACCCCAAAACCACCAGTTCCTGGAATATGAATCTTATCTGCTGTATCTGATAAGAGCAAGAATATTCCAGCAAACACCAAATGCACTAACAGATCTGGGCACCTCACTCAGAGTGAACAGACAGTGCAAATTACTGTTAGAATCTCAACTTGTGTGAGTAAATACTAATACGCTGACCATTGCATGTGAGACAGTAAGACAGTTTTAAAAAAATTAAAAAAAAAAGTCAGGGTTCTTATATAATATAAAAGCAGCTGTGAATTCAGCTGTATAAACCAGCTGCTTGAAAAACCAGCTGGGCACAGAGGTTTGCTATGATCAGTTGGATCTTCCATAAGCACAGGCAGAAGCTTGGTACTGAAACCACTAGATATCTCTGCTCATTTCTGGCACATATCTTACATCCTCTCCTTGTTGGACAGAAGCATGACCTCTTACTTCTATCACTGCACAAGCACTCATGTCAAAGCCACTAGAGACAGAAAGGCAGATCATGGCCACACTCCAATATTCAGCTCCTTGCACAAGGGAGCAAAGTTAACAGCTTCACCCCATCCTTACACCTGAAAAACGGGATCAGAATCTGCACCACAGCATGAAGGGTACAACTTTCCAGCCCAAATATGGTCCTGAAACAAAGTTATGTAGAACAACCTGTCCATACCAGAAAATGCAGACAGCTTCTTAAGGGTTACATTTCCTTTTTACATACTTCTACATCAAAACCATATTGCAGCATAGCCTGGGATTCAAACACATCCTGCAAAAACAGGCAGCATAACTCTGATATTGAACTCCAGCCCCAGTTTTAATTGACTGCCAGCTCTCAGCCACTTCCTAAAGCTCCAGATAGCTAATACCAATGTTGCAGTTTCTAAATGTGTGCTTGTCTCAGCTTGGAGACCAACTCTAAGGGTTCTGGCTTGCCTTTTGAAATATAAAGATGATATCATAACTTCCACAATGGATGCCCACCTTAGACACCTTTTTTGAAGGGGGGGGGGAATGAAGCAGAGTAGCAGTCACGCAGTCACTTATAAGACGGGAATCCCCAAAGTATAAACAACCCAATAATTTCATCATTCATTGACAATAATTTACAGTGCTGCTGGTGAAATCCCTTAGAAACTTCCTCAGGCACTGGCAACAGGGTTAGACTTACAAGACCACTTCCATATACTCAGGATGGTACTTTCATGCCAAAGAGAGTAGCAAAATGGCTTTTAGTGCACACTGCTGTTCCCAAAATGAAGTCTACAAAACTCAGAGGCAGCAGTGCTGGGCAAGAGAAATGTCTAATGGAGGGAATTTTGGTGAACACACCACACTGTACATTGCTAGGGCCACGACTGTCTGACAGTGCACGGATGTTTTCTCCCAGCAAGGTGTCTAAGAGCAAGCAGCCTCACTAACACTTCCAGGCTTACCATGCCAGACAGTGTGGTGGAACAAATCAGCTGATGAAGTAAACTGGGGCCTCATGAGTTCCTCATGAGTTTGGCAGATGGTTACTCCCTGTTTTGAATGTCCATGTTTTCCCAGTTCTGCTTTACTCACTGTTGCCTCCAAACACTTCTGAGAAAACACTTCCACAGCAGAACCTTCTCAGAGGAATGTCAATGACATCCCATCTCTTCCTTTCAACTGAGAATAAACATTTAGGCAGATGCTAGGGATTAAAACAACTGAGCTCAGGTCTGGAGGGCACTAAGCTTGGTACGAGTAGCTCACAAGAAGAAACACTACTTTGGTTTATTTATCACATTGGTTGAAAGATTTCAAAAGTGCAGTGAAAACCATAATGTCACTTATTGAAGCAGGCATAAAGATGTATGGAAACATGTTCTCCAGCCTGTCAGAGAATGTGGTTTTAGCAGGAGTGAGAAGGCTGCCTCTGTCACTCTGGGAAACACACTTAAGCAAAAGCTGAGTTCCAGTCCTGGCTCCCAGTGTAAGGGGAGGGGTGATTTAGTCATTATTTCTCTTGTTCATTATAGCATCTTGTGCCTGCAAAGCTTGCAGAATATTGGCACTATCCCAAAATATCTCCAGAGCTGATCCAACATCACAAAGCACTAGAGTGCAATGAGGCATCATCACCTCCCCACACAGCAACATGACACGAACATCACTAAAAAACAAGACAGTGACTTTATCACTGAGTAATTTAATTGATGACTTGTGCTCTAAATAGCCACTTCCCTTCACCTCTTCAGCTGCATCCCTCCTTCTAAAGATGTCATCCACACTAAACTAGCACTTATGTTGTGATACTGATTGATGCTTCATAGCAGCAAGTAACAGGAAAGAGGTCTAGTGAAAGTTCATTAACTTTAAGCTAATGCATTTCATGGGAAAAAACAAACTGAATCTCAAGGGGATGGGGGAGAACAGTTTTGATTTTAACAGGACATGATCTGTAAAACATAAGGAATGCCCAAAAAGCAGATGGAGCAAAGGGTGAAACAGAAGAATATGGAGGAAGCTAGAACAATAATGAAGAGAATACTGTCTCTGAGCACACAGCAGCAAGACAGAAGAACAAGATGCAGGTTCTTAAGTATTTATTCGACAAAATAGGATCTCCATCCGAGCAGATGCCTAGGATGTTCATTTATTTTAATCTTTTTCAGAATGAACAAAACAAACAAAAAAATCCCATTAAAAAATCCCAACAAAATAAAAAAGACAAAAATGTTGAGAAGCTAAGGGTAGAACTGGATATGAAACCACATCAGTTTATGACTATTTCACATACCATGACTCAAATGGCCTTTGTTAGTTTCAAGATAACTGCTCAGATTGTAGAGAAGCTGTGAACCCACTTCACAGTTACTCCAAACTCCCTCATTGTTTTGGGGCCAGGCCAGAGGTTTCTCCATGAGTGCAGACACTGATGCAGCTGGTAATATATCTCTGCCTTTCTTACCCAGCTCTTTCTCCCTTCTACTCCAAAACAGCTTTCTCTACTTATGCCTTGGACTCACCTTGTCCTATTTTGAGTGTATTCTCTACATCTTTCACTAAAAAACTTGATGAGAAGACCCAAGGGAGGACAGTAACCAAACTCGTGACCAAACTATATTTCTAGGTATCACAGCATAAGACTGGAGGCTCTTGAATCTCCAGGAGGAGGACGCAGGCAAATTCCCCACAGCTGGGCAACTCAGAAATGCACAAGTTTCTGAAATTCCTCCAAATTTCTTCATTCAGTCTCTAAACAGAGGAGGGATGTGGAACATGTCAGTACTTGAAGCTTAGAACTACCACTTGGTTAATTATATAGTTGATTATGTAGGACTCTGTTGGCTGACTTACACACAAAAGTTTGGGCATTTAAGTTAAAAAAAAAAAATAATAATGATAAAAAAATAGACCTACTGCCACAACGTGGCAGAAGCCAGGAATGATGAGAAACAAGGTCCTCTGGCTTCATGTGTGGCATTTACAATATGGAAAATTCAATGCCACACATGAAGTACAGTAAAAGTAACAGAAACAACAAAGTAGCTCTTGGTTTCCTTATTTAAACACTTCAACTACAGCTGGAAGCTCCTCTTCTGCAAAAGCAACTCAGTCAGCACAAGCCCTCTGAACTTTGTCACCCAAGTTGCCTTGTAGAAAAAATAGTTTCTTGCTTATCAGTAAATGAATTTTTTAAAATATGTGTGTACACTTAGTGAGGTTGTTGAATCAGAGAAACCATTGGGACGACTGCTAAAAATACTCCGGTGCAGCTGTTTAATTTGCTGTAGCTTGAATGCTAGTTTTATACTTTTAATTGCTACTATACAAAATTCTTTGATTGCGTTTGATGAAATTAAGATTTTCAATGTTTAATCATTAAACCTGGGGAAAAAAGTAACCACATGCTAGTTAAAATGTAAATTGCCTGTGCTGGGAAACCTAGGTAAATCTTTTCAGATAGTGGTCACATATCTACTTATACCTAGCCTGATAAACTTCTCAAAACCTGTTAATTCTACAGTCTCTTATGGATGAAAAAAAGGTGTTCTCTTTGAAGAAATTCTAGATCTCACTGCAGTCACTTAACTTTTACACTTAATTCTGGGGATAAGATACGTCCTTGTAAAAGCAAATAAAGCATTTTCAAAGATAGCCTAGTCTAAATACACATAATTTTGTGGGTGCAGTTTCTATACTCTCCCTCAGGCATGCAAACACTGGGATTCACAGGGACAAAACCCGTGCACCAGGAGTGTGCAAATCCACATGTGTATACATTAGAGAGGTGTTTACAGGAGCACTCAGAGCTTAGTGGCTGAGGTGTTTTGCTGTGCAAACAGAGCCACAGGTTTTGAGTTCTTTGGGGCTAATGTTGAAAGCCACCTGCAATTAAGGATGTGTTCTTCTTTGTGTTGTCCCTTGATCATGTTAACGTCATGTCTGCTGGGGAGAGAGCAGAGTTTCTGCCTTAGAACATAAGAGCTTTCTATGAATGATGGCTGCTGTACTGCTTTTTCCTTGTACACTATGCATGCCACAGCCCTTCTGCTTCTGCATTTTGGAGTGCTCCAGATTGTGTAGTCTTACTGCAAAGCTGCCATGAGGGCATATACTTCATCTAACATATTTCCTCTGCCTGGGATAGGTGACTGTTGTGTCAACATCTTGGATAATACAGTGCTGATGTTCAGATTATCTGCTGGAAACTCAAGCCTGTTCCCCCCAGACAGTGTTACTCAAGCAACAAACTAAATATGTATTGTTCTTTTGAACAGGAGCAAACCATATGAAAGGGAAAGCTACAGTGCCACGGAAGAAAAACAGTGGATGTTAGAAGCAGCATGTACCACAGGAGCATTTGTTCTCACAAGCTTTTAAATAAATACAGCAGCAGTTATAGCATGTTGGCATTTGTTGCAGAATCTCAGCCTCCATATAACTACATTACAAATATTGGACTTTGCTGCTAAATAGAACATGTGCACCTATTTCATGAGCTGCACAGGGATATCAGGAATTTTAACAGAAGCATCTCTGATTCTATGCATGTGTGCAGCAGGCTGTGCTTAATTCAAACACACCACGCTTTTTCTTACACTGTAACATTTTTACCTAGCAATTATATTACTGAGGCACACAGGCAGAGGACAAGCACACAAAACACACTCTCCATTTTCTCCCTCCCTACAGAAAAAGCCAGGAGTTGAGATGATCTCTCTGACTGATTCTTACAGTACTAAATTCTACCTTCATTTAGCAATCTGGAATATTTTGAAACTTCATATTTTTAATTAACTTAATCTTTTAAAGTTGATTATGCCTACTGTACTCTTTGTTCCAGTACGATGAACTCTTGTCACATGTATATATAGTAATATTGCAAAAGCTTTATATAGTCAGTTCTTATAGTACCCTGAAAGAAGGCAGCATGAAATCCCATTGTTGTGTCAGTTGTGAACCTCCCACAGACTACAGTTAAAGCAAGGTGTACATGTATGCACCTGGATTTTTCTGTGACAGGTGAATTTTGGTTTGCTTGGTTGGTTGGGTTATTATTTATTTTGGTTTTTTGGATGGACAATAAGGAAAAACATGTTTCATTAATGAGGTGAAGAAAGAATTGGACCACTTTTTTAGCCCAGAAATCTGACTGAGGGGATATTACAAAGACCAGAGTCAAACACGAACATGTAAACTCCATCTCTGTCCAGGAACTGATCATGGCATGCCTGCAGGACATGCTGCTAGGGGTAGGGAAGGGATAAGTGTGGGAGACGTGTTCCTGTGTCAACCCAAGTTCCCTGTGCATCCACCACATGACCATGCGTAATCCATGCTGAAACCTATGCTTGTGTTTGACCCAGAACACAGAAACCTAAGCTCCAGACCATAGAAGGGGTGAAGCCTGAGCTCCCATAACCCTATAACACAGCCTCCCTAGATATATTCCAAGGGGCACAATACAGACAGTAGGAGCACAGGTCAGGGAGAGTGCTATGCTTTATAGCTCAGCCTTTGCCCTGTGTGCCCTCAAATGACACAGATGTAGCCAGTGTAGCTTCAGAGAAGTATCATGCTCTCTTTGCATTGCTATAGAGAGTAGAGGAAAATTTTTACTTGTCTAATTCCAGAGTTTATAGCCACGTCAAGAGTATTTTTAGGAAATCACACCAGAAATATTTCCCCTCTATGTTAATAGAATTGGCACCTGCATTAGGAAGTACAGACCCTCCCATTTATTTGGCTACATCCTCTGGCACTGATGTGTTTAGGTCCTTAAAGGATCATCATGACTTAAGTCAGTCCACTCCTCTCCTGCTAAATATATGCTTGAACAAGTTAAACAAATGTCATTAAGAGATCTGTGATCTTCCCTCAGTCATCTCAGGCATTTGCTAAATCTGCCCTTTTCCGTGGTGTTTTCTGTGATCATTGTGATGCCTGCAGCTCCAACAGAGATGGCAACAACAGGAGCACTTGTTTATACAAGCCACAAAGAGCTGTCTGCATTTGAGTACTGTTCTCTTTTGATCTCTCACACAAAGTTTTACTTAGTGAGTCCATCTTTCTAACTATAGCCACTTTTCCCATTGTTTCCAGAAATCTCAACTCACCGACATTAAAATCAAATCTCTTTTGACGGCCTGATTTTTTTGTGTGCCAATGAATACAGAAAATTTTCATGTTTCTAGTAATTATGATTGTATTAATGGCAAAAGCTTGTTTTAATGACAAATTTTTTTGATACAAAGCCAAAATAATGATCAGGAGAGATCCTCTCTCAGAAGTCTGAAAACAAGCGTAACTGTAAAGTGGATTCTGTGGAACACAGGAAGACAGGGACCATCGATTTTTTGCCAGAAATAAAGATTAAGAACTATTCCAATATCTTCTCCTGGTCTTTGCATTAAAGATAGAGGCTTATTCAAATTATAGTGAACAGCAAAACCCATCTACTCTGAGGCATGACTCATGGTTTTTTTCTTTTGAACTCCTAGCCCAAGAGTGGCATGCGTGGTAGAAGGCAAAGCTTCATTTGCCAACACACGACATTTTTCATGCTGTCACAATACATCTTGTGCCAGCTAATCAGCCAGCCAAGAGGGGCACCCACCAGCTGCAAAGGACATTCATCACCTCCATTCCCAGTTGGTGAGAAAGTGCCATGTGGAGAAAAGTTTGGACACATGGAGAAATGCTGTTTCTAATGAGTTGTTTGTAAAAAAAGAAAACAAAAAAACAAGCCCTTACGACAACATCATAAAAGAGAATATAACAGTGTCACAGAGTCCTTCAGAAACAATTCATTAAACTACTTTAAATATTCTTACGCAAGCTCTGGCATGAAAATACAGCAATGTCTGTATAACCAAAGAAAAAGGTGATGAAAGATGCTGTACAACCTCAGTTCTCCCTTCCTACCCCTCCCCCAAATACTGAAGTTGCCAGGGTTTCACAGTTGTTTTGAGATCATAACAGAGGGTCAGAGGATAACTGGTAAGGTCAGCTAGAAAAGGGCAATGTAAACACTTTTTTTGGACCTTCATGAATGGGACTTTCAGAATACGAACTGCAAGCTGAAAAGAAAAATGAGATAATTTTACTCCATTGCTTTCCTATACTGTACTGGTTCGTGGTTCACAGTGTCTTTTACATGACTCAGAGTTGCTTTACCTGATGATTTTTTAAGTGGCACCCCAGAAAAGGCAATAATAAAGGGATATAAATTCTAAGCTGGCAAGCATAATTTTACATTATGGAATAATGAAAAAAAAATTTACTCAGGAACTTCTGAGCAAGTCAACAACTAATGATTTTTTTGTTGCTTCATCATAAGAGAGCAGCACACTCTACTGGCTGTTTCTTTGCAGTCTTCTAGACAAACCACTAAGCATTACTCTAAATCATTATTTTCTACTGTTCCACCAGCGATATACACAGAGGCAATACAATCTAGCTGGAAAAAACCAAAACATGGATGGCAAGTCCTGCTTCTGCCACTGGCTCATGTTACTGAAGGCAAACTACTGCTTCCAGCACTGCAGTTTCCATGTCGAAAGCACAAGAATAACACCCACCATTCCAAAGCACACTGCCACTCACAGTTTAAAGGCACTGACTGCAATATTGGTACTGTTCTTACTGTATTAATAACGAAAATACAATGGTAAATGTTTAAATTTCATCTTTCATACCAGCTCAGTCATTCAAGATTGTTGCACATTTTAGCACAGCAGTTGCAGGAGAATGCATGTCTGTATACTTATCAAGATGCTTGTGGTTAAACTTCTTCCGTTCTTTAGGTTTGTGTCTCTGTGCAAATACAAGATTTTGCCTGGAAAGTATATAGCTGATGAAACTGAAGACTGCTATTTTGCTGATTCTGCATGGAGTACATTACAAAGAGATGTTATTCACCCTGATGAAAAGTCCATCTCAAAGGCATATGCCCTACATGCCAAGTTGTGTGTTCGACCACAAGAAACAGTTAAACTGGTGCACCAGTGTTGTGTGAGGTTTCTGCTGTTAGCACCCGTACACAGAATCCAGTTTCATGTAACTGATTGGTTTAACATGTTTTTGCTTTCAAAATATACTGATTCAGTACATTCCAAAAATGTTACTGTTAAAAACCCAACTTTCATACATAAATACAGCACACATGTATGTCACACACAGGGAACTCTTCTTTTAGGTTAACATAAATTAGTATATTTTTTTTTTTTAATTTAAAAATCACAGCTCCTAAACCAAAAACATTTGTTTCACAAACAATTAGCAGTGTACTGCAATAGTTTGAAACAAGTCTGTAACTTTCATTTTGTGCAACTCTTTGTAGCATGTTACTGCCGTGGATATTTCTGTTTCCTTAACACAGCTCTGTTAACCTCTCTGTAATTCAAAAAGAACCTCTTCATTCCCCAACTACAGCTTTGTACAGATTACTCATAATGCTGTTGAAAGAAACTTCCAAACTAGAGACACAGAATTAAGTGAGGAGAAGAAAAAAAAAAAAAAAGTAACAGAACTCCAGATCCTGCAATTACTTTTTTTCTTATTTACACAGAAACGTTTTTATGAATAACCTATTTCTTTAGGATAAATTCACTTTTATCCTGATGATTTTGCCTTTTTTGCTTGCAGGTAAAGAAATATAACCAAACTCCTACAGAGTCTACAAAGAGACAACATGATTGTAAGAGACTTCCAGGCTTTTATTCTACAGAGAAAGAGACAATTCCCTGGGGTCACTGAAAGTCAAGCTGGCTCTTATGTGCAGCTGTAATTTTTAGTTTACATGAAAACAAATCAATACTGTCTCCAGAAAACTCCAACTCTTTACAATGGCACTAAACTGAGCCTTTTATCAAGCTCTCAACAGAATTTCACATATATTTTTCTATCTTTACAAGAGATAGCTTATATTAAATCAATCACACCTAGGAATAGAGTACCCAGGTCTTTTATCCTGAAAACAGGACATGAGCTTGTTTCATGATACTACTCCATTGTGTACAAAAGCATATATGATCGTATAGAGTATCTAAGGAAAAGGTAAGATAGTTTTTGAAGAATGGCATCTTTGGGGGAGCTGGCACATTGTACACATTTTTTTCTGTCTCGCAGCTAAGGAGGGATGAAATTCACCCCTGCCAGAGAAGTTAAATCCTTTTGGTATAATAATTCAACCAGTCAAGACTTCAGTTCCTGCATCCTTAGGGCTTGATTCAAAACCTTTTGAAGTCAATAGTAAGACTTCCCCAGACTCCAGTAACTGGCTCAGATCCTAAACCATGCTCCTGTACCTTTCACTCACCCTTATGCCTTCCCTCCTTCCCAAGCCTTGGAAGCAGTGTGCATATTTCATGGCTTAGAGAAGCCCCAGGGCAGCTCTAAATTACTTTAGCTAATATTATCTCCCAAAGAACTAACTGGGGGCGGGATACATCACCAATCTATTGTACCTTCTCCTCTGCTGTATCTCCATAATGGGCTCAGAAGAATGGCTGGCTCAAGACAACTAAGATTTTTAGTGTGCCAAAGGAATTCATATCCAGAAACTAATTCAGCTGTTTTTATTTTACTGGCAGAAAATAAGGCCAGGTTCTGGCTGGAAACAACAATTCATCTCAGAAAACAACTTTCTACCAGCCCTGCATTCCTTCCCAGCAAAGGGGACCTACTTAGAGCTGGGCTCTCAGCACCCTTCACTGCAGGGGAGTGTGCATGGTGTAAGGCTCTCCATGTCCCAATGGCACCAATTAACAGAACAGACACTTATAAATATAATAGTAAAGGTCAGATGCTCAGGGACTTTCCTTTTATATAGCGATTACAATCAGTCTAAATTTATAAAGGTAGAATTCACAGTGCCCACTACACGTGTTTCAAGGATCTCTAAATCTGGCAGAGCCCTAGCAGGATGCCATCCAGAACCCAGGGTTCCTCTCAGAAAGGTGTTGCCTTCCTATTTTTTCTTCTATAATCTGCATTTCCATGGTACTCTGGCATCCATACATTATTCAGTAGAGCATTGAGTAGTGCGAGTGACATCTGTGGGTCCTTTTTCCTTTCATGTTCACATCAGAAACAATTATATTTCATTGTTATCTGGTCCAGTGTAATGGTCAAATGGCATGGACCACTGGTAGAGCCACTTACCAGAAATAGCTGTCCCTGGTCAAGGATGTGTGTCAAAACTATTTGACCATATAAGCATTTCCTGAAATCACACAGCATTTCACTGTTACTAAAATTAAGGTAAATTCCATAAGTCTAAATGAGCAACACCAAGGAGCTGACTGCTGAACTCCCTAAAAATGCAGTCAATGCTCTTATGGTTAGGAGTCTAACACCAGGAAAAAACAGGACAAAATAATACAGATTTATACAGAACAGGGACAATGTGATAAGGATCAAGTATGTTCGGTTCTTAATATTAGCTTCATTAATTGATTAGTGTTTTTTTCATACTCAGAAGAAGTGTATAACTTTGTTGCAAAATAAGTTGTGATAAGGAGATAAAAGGAAGATTTTGCATTTAGACCCGTACTACAGAGAAAACAATGTGCAAAAATATCACTCTCCAAAGCAGAACCAAAAGGATATAACAATCAATCCATAAAGCTAAACAACCACCAAGGCCACTGCCTTTTCCTTTTTTCTTTTTTACTACTTTTTCCTCACTAATTTCCTTCTATTCTTCTCTCTCTAAGTGCAGTAACAATATTGCCTGGGTTCATTTTATTTACTGACCTCCTCAGGATTATGTGACAGTCTACCAACCTGTCTGCATGCTTATACTTTTCCCATTCTAATTAGTGGGTTTTCAGAACCACACAAAAATGAGACAAGCTATGTGCACTTTGCATTGTTTGTACTTTTACTGCTTCTTTACTGAATTTGTTTAAATAACAATTGTGTAACCACTGGTGAAATTCTGGAATATGCACAGTCAAAAAATTCCCCTTTAGGACTTCAAAAAACAAGCTCACATAGAGAAAAAATCTAATTATGATGTCAGCTCATCATCAAACACAGACAAAAATATTCTTCTGAAATAGATTCAGAGTTCTGTATTAATAACAATCTAAGATGCCCAGAGTTATTTCTGCCTGATGGCCTAGTATTTTTTGAAAACTTGAGGAAACATAAGGACAGCAAAAGAAATGTTGCTACAACCTGCAATTGTGTGAAATAAGAAGTAATCAGGAGGTTGTCCAACATTACATTGTCTAAACGTGGAAGAAACTCTGACTGATGGAAACTGATTACTAAGCAACTAGCCAGCTGCATAAAGATGTTCCTTTTCTTTCCCATAGCATCTTCCAAAAACTTGTCTGCTGTGGAGCCTGTGAGACAATGTGTGACACATCATTGTGTTGGTGGCCCAAGGGCCACTGCCATGGTGTCAACAGCTGCTGCCTGCTGATAGGGAGTGGGTCTGCTCCTAACTAAATTTAGTCTTGTTGAAGCAAGCTCTCAGGGCTCTTCATGGGGTCAACAGGCTGAAATAGGCAACTTTTGGAGGTGACTCAACCCAACGAAGACTCTGATGTTACTGCTCTCTACAGATGTGAGTAACTACACAGGCAACTCCAGTAACAAACATAAAAAAGGCATTTCACTGAGAGCTGGGTAGGATAGATGCCCTGTTCAGGCTGCAGATGCCCTGTTCAGGATGCAGCTGGGGCCTTCAAATGTGCTGGCTCAAAGAACAATAGTCCTGGCATCCCTTGAAGGCCTCACCAGGATCATCCAGCAAAAGGTTAAGAGAGTACCTTCTCACTAACCAGTGACCTCCTGGAGAACATTCCCTGCTGGGCACCATCATTCTTCTGTCCTTACAAATGGGGTGGTTTGTCTCTTGCTACTTTCACCTACGTGGATTTGATCCACTGGTGAATATCAGCTCATAACATTTGGAGGGGCAGCTGACAACAAGGGAATGTTTCAGGTAGTGAGTGGTGTGTCTGCAACACCCAGCTGCTCAGCTGCAGCTTGAAATGCCTGTTGCACTGTACAAGAACAAGAGAACAGTCAGTGCAAATGAACAGCAGCAAATTCTAACTTAAAAGGAGGAAATACTTTTTTCAAATAAGGTGTAATTGGACCTTGGAGCTCATTATGACAGGATGTTGCTGGGGTCATGGTCTTACAAGAGGGGAGGCATGTACTGAAACAGTAGTAATATCCAGGGTTGTAATAGTTAATGCTAAAAGGAAGAGTATGGGAACAAAAATGAAACCTTATGCTTCAGGATTTAAAGCAATCTCAATTTACTAAGAGAGATCTTTTCTGAGTGTGATGAAAAGAGAGAGGAATTATCCACCTCTGCCTGCTCTGAGCTGAAACCTCCCTCTGAAATACTTCGTGCTGGATGTTGTTGAAAATAAAAGAACTACACTGTATGGCGCTCAGACTCGAGCCAGACTGGCACTTATGTTACCAAATATTTCCTCTATATTTTATCATTGTCTGCTATAGAAAGATAGTACTGTTTGCAAAGTGTGTTTTTCAGGACACGGTGTTCAGATGGATTAATTAACTATTTGATTTTGTATTTACTTCAGTGTCACAGATGTTTTTTCAAGACACATATATATTCATTTCAGATAAAGTGTAATCAGACTTCAGAGCACATTATCACATGATCTCCCTGGGGTATTTGTGCGTAAGAAAAGATTTTGCATTTTTAGCTCTCTCCAGGGACCACAGAGATGACAGTTCAGACAGTTTAGGCAAGGATGTTCCTCTGGGAAAATGGTGGGATGTGAACAAATCCCACTGACACTGGCAGAGACAGCACCTACAAAATGAAGGTACAGAGAGCCCCAAAGAAACTGCTAGAGGCAACAAGGGAGGGTTGTACATACCCACAGAGAAGGTTTCAGCCATATTAAAATAAGATGGGTTATTGTTAATAGGAGGTGAGAAATTTTCCCCTCATCAATTAATAAAAGGCCTGGAATACAGAACATGCTGACTTATGTATTTTGCTGAGGAAATAATTGGAAATATTTCCTTATTGAAAAGGAGACAAGTGGATTTAAAACATATCACGTTTTTAGATGACTAGGTTTCCTCTGTATGGAAGAAGAGGTATAAATACTGCATTTGAAAAATGTCATGTTGATAAACCAGCTACAGTTTCACCCATATAAAACATGAATGTAAACAACATGTCTGTCAGGCATGGCTATAACATACTGCTTAACACTGCTAACTTATAATATGCACCTATTATTGTTAGTTCTCTTAATGAAAGAAAGTAAAGACACTGCATAAATTCTGGAACACATGTTTCACTTTTCCCGTTGCCTTGTGCTGTAGAACATCATACTAACAAGAAGTGATGCTAACAAGAAGCTAAAACCAGTGTAGCAAATGGGGCATTTAAACATATATAAACATACAGACATTCATATATAAATAGAAACTGGCTATTTTGGGGAAATGAATGGATCCCTAGACAGACATATTTCAGTCTAATATTACCTATATTTTCCTACATGGTAACCATTACAGTTCTGCTTAATCAGAAAAACAAAAACAAAAAGAAAAAAAAAAAGGTTATGCTCACTGCTAAAATGGAAAGTCAAGATTTAGCTATCATCTCTTTTAGGTTCAATATGAAATTTTGTCTGTCAAGCACAGGGAGCAAAAATAATATGAATTTTGACATTTCTCCTCAGTGACTCCAGATTGAGACTTGACACCTATACCTGCTAGCAAAAGGTGTGTGTTTATGTTCAGACCACTTACATACAGATTGCAACCATGCAATGACATTGACAGTGTCAGAACCCCCAGATCTCTTTGCTCTAACATTAGAAAAAGCTGGATTTTAATGCAATCTCCAAATACACTGTACTTGCACCTACTCAAAGAAAGTACTTTTATTTTTACTTGCACTCAAATCCATGTTTTCTGCCATGATTTTCAATCTCTACCCAAGTATAAAGCATCTACATCATTATTTACTCAGTACTGCAACTCAGTGTTGCAACAAGGTTGCACACCTCTATCCAACCAGCACATCATAAAAATGGCATTCTTAGCACTTCACACCAAACACCACTTACTAGTAAGTCATATGCAAGCATTAAGCTATACTTTTTCTTTTGAAACAGAAACAAAAACCTCAGGTCAGACCAAGAGGACTGCATAAACCAGGCCGAGATGTTAAATAGCTGGTGGTGATGATTACGAAGAAGGTTGTAGACTTGAGTAGCTGATTAAATAGAGAGTGACAAATGACCCTTTGAACTTATAACCTTCTGAGGATGGTTTCTACTGCAATAACACCCTGTATAAACCCTATGGCTACAGTACATATGTGGTTCACTGACTATAATTACAGCTTTAATACTGTAACTGTAGCAGGCAAGTCCCATGGTATATTAGACTAAACACATGAGGCATTTTGTCCTCTTGACTACAGCCTATTTAATGGCATTTCAGGCTCCAGCACATAAGTCTGCTCTTGGCCACGCACTCGCAAGCAGTTAAAGTCGGCCTGAGCTGGTTCCAGAGGAACACGGATCCAGCCCAAATGGGCATTGGACAATTACTTGAGAATATCATTTAGGGCTGAAACTGATATTTATCTAGTGATTGAAATCAGTTGGGAGCTCAGTTACTGTTGTGTCAGCATTATGTCTTTCCTGGAGCCTTCAGCACTGTTGGTTTGGCTTGTTCCTACACTGGGCATTTACAGCTGGGCTGACGTGGCAGCTGAAGAAGCAGCAAGCCGAGTCTATTTGTTTGGGTTTCTTGTTATACTTCACTCTTTATCCTGGCCCCCCTCCTGAAAAAAAAAACCCAAAAAACAAAAAAACCAACCCAATGCAACCCACATCAGGAGAAATGAACTCACTTTGACAGTCCTTTCCCCTCCTTTTCAGAGGTTTGCCCGTGCTCCCCCCTTTACCATGCATCCCAGGCAGGAGTCCAGCCCAGAGCCAGAGTCGCTTTGAACCTCTTCTGTCAAACATTTTGCAGTGCACAGCCTCACTTCTGCAGCTTCTCAGGCAGAAATTTGTGTCTACTTAGGGTGAGTGAGTGACCTAATGAAACTCTTTAAACATGATGTATTTTTCAGCTTTGATTAGATGTCCTGGCTTTATCTCCTCCACTAAGGACTGGGCAGTGGAGTGTCTGATGTTGTGTCTCATGATGCATGTATGTGGACCTTCGAAATCCTCCCTTTAGTGAGAGGTTTCATCTATCCAGCCCTGCCCAGAAGACCAGCCTTTGAATAGCTGGAATTTTCCTTAAATCCTGCACTAAAATGAATCATTAGCAGTCATGACTCTCAGAGTAAGAGCCAATTTTTTTTTTTTTTTTCCAACTAGGATTTTACTTTTGCTTTCCTTCAGTAAAACACAAATTTTCCAGTTTTTTGAGTGTATCCCTTGGCCAGTGAAACCTCATGATCCTGTTAATATTCCTGCCTCCCCCAGATGGACATTTCTCTTACAGATTTTGTAGCTTTCTTTTTGACATCTTCTTTCATACTCATTATTCAGTATTTTTCTCCTACATACCAAGCTTATCGAAATGCAGAGAGATCCTGAATACAAATGAGACCCGACACTTTGCCTTCAGGGTGGAGACAGGGCTGGTCTTCAAAGCAAAGCCATTCCTTTGCTTGCCCAGTGTCAATCCCTGAACCTCAGTTCCCCTGTAACTCCCTCCCTCCCACAGCTCCTACTTTCTAACTATATTCTCCCACCTCCATGAAACACCTGCAGCCCCATTTCCACTTCCTCAGCTGCAAAGCTTTAGGGACACTGATCTGTTCCTGCAGGTACTGCAGAGCCTTGAAGAGGGCATGCTATTTACTTGTCCCTCTGTTCAGTAAAAAGTTCAAGTTCCTGACCACAAAGGCAGTAGAATTAATATAGGACAACTACATTCTTAGGGCAACTATTTTGAAAAAAAAAAAAAAAAAAAAAGTAATAAAAAGCTTATGGATTTTTTTAAATGTATGAAAAATGGTATCTTTTATAAATTCACAGTAGAAGCTTACACCACCACCTATAGTCCAGTGGGAGCTGTTTCCATTAATGCAAGTAAAGTGCAAATCACATACTGAGAATTACAATCTCATGCCATCACTACCAGCCAAAAGAGCCATGGTAATTTCCCTAAAATATTTTAAGAGTGCATGGCACCCAGTTTGGCCAAGGAAAGGAGACTGCACATGAATATTTAGACTTCTACAACATCCTCAAAATAATGTAGGCTGAAATTTTAAAAATAATATATTGCCCCTAATAATAACAGTAACACTTTGCATGGTTGTAAGTACCCTTCAACCTGGGTTATCAAAACACTTTACAAAGGCAGTTAAGTAACTAACTATCATTATATCTATTCTATTCTGAGGTGACAATGATTTTATGTCAGGTATAACTGCAGAACAATCCAATACTTATCCATTATTCACCTTCCCAAAATAACCTGTAATTCTCTAAGCAACTCTAACAGGAAAACGAAGTTACAAATGGGGCAACCAAATGATTCATCCATCAGAGAATTTAGCAGCTGATTCTCCTAACAGGCAGAATTACCACCACGTTGCACTCACATTGCAAATAATAGCCACTTACATCTACACAGCATCTTTCACCCTGAATGATCCCAAAGAACTGGACAAACTCTGCAGTAACCACTGAGGACTACCACACAGCAGCATAACACAGCCACCTCGGGGAAGGAATGCAGACAGCACACTGAAGCAGAAAATTAAAGAAAAAAACCCTTGCAGACATTAGCCTTTTTTTTTTTTTTTTTTTTTTAAAGGAAAGCTGGAAAAGGGCGTAAATTTTCCTTAGTGCAGAAACATAGCAGAGCCCTTTTTGGTAGGTGACACGAAAGTTACGGTGAGACAATCAGTTGAAAAACTCTGTGGGGTTTCCTAAATAAACACGAAAGCCAGGGCCCCAGCAGGTGGCCAAGTTTGATATTCAAATCATTAACATTTTACATGTGGAGTTTTCATTAGGACAAGGTTACCACATGATGGACAATCTGTATATATTTGCAGATGTGGCATGCAGGGAAGTCAAACCTGGGCAAGAGCATAATTCACAGCAATCTCTCTGCCCGAGAATAGCTGAAGGCAATGTCCAATCAAAGTACTGTCAGTGCACCGCTCAGCGAATAAATGAGTTGCTTTGACAGGAAATTCCAACAGCAATTTTAATTCTGATCAGGCTTCAGGAAGTGGAAAGAATAAAAACACATCAATTATAGTGACAGGAAGTTTTAAATCACATGGCAAGCAGCTGCTGCCAAAGGACACGTCTGCCAGCTTTGTTAAGAAGTATGGCATTTTGGTGCAACCAAAATTTTACACCAGAATTTTACAGGCTGACATCAGTCCCTAATTGTATGTTATCCCACTACAAGGGTAAAGAAAATGACACAGTGCAGACAGCACACCATCATTACAACAAATCAGAGAGACTGCTTTCTTTTTTTTTTTTTTTTTTTTTAAATCCTGACCCAAAGCAAGAATATTTGTATCAACTCCAGGACACACCACTGACTAATGACATGAAGCCCATGTACACCTACCTCAATAAAGCAGGAGATCCTAGCAGCAAGGCAAAGACACCATCATTCCCTGAGTCAGCCTTAGGCAGCAGGACAAGGAGCATGTTAATAATTTCACATACATTGCCATTAATAAATGTTGTATATGGTGACCACTGAGATGAACCACTGGGGCACTGAGAGGAAGCCTGGAATGCCATTTGATACCAAGTTCTTACTCCATGGTGCAGACTCAGAGCGCACAGAACATTTTCCTCCAGTTACAGGGTTAGGTGCCTTTCCATGTTCCCTTTGCAGTACCATGTCTACCATGAATGAATTATGGGCTGGATTTCTTGTGGCAGAACCTCATTAAGCTGGCTTGGCAATGGGGCTGTGGGGCTGGGGTGGGGAGGGGGAGGAGGGCTCAGGCTAAGCTGCTGATTTTTCTCCTATGGCATTATGGTTCAAATGGCTATCATCTCATTAGACCTATTCCATTTCATTGGATCCCATTCAAATGGATACAAATTGTTCTGGCCTCACTTTTTGGTGCTCTGAAGTTGTTTTACACAGCACTGGGACTGGAGAAGGGCATTAAAGCTAATGTAAATATATAGTCTGACACAACACTGTAATGCAGCCCAGCTATACAGGGGATATAGATTTCTAGGGTAAATCCTTGATCTTAGTTTTGTCAGGGGAATTTTTTTTCAATTGGCTTCAGTGAGTATTTGTGCCCTGTAGTCCAAGGAGGGAATGGCTATCCCTGGCTACTTGATGCACACCTACAGAAGGTTGTGACAAGTGCCATTCAATGCCAAGTGACCAAACAAGTCTGTTGAATTGCCAGAACAGTGATTGACTCATATTGTACATGGAGAATTGATTTAGTTGCTCCACAACTGAATTACAGAGTCTGCTACTCAGCTTCCTGGCCTGAGCAAATCCTGGTGTCCCTTCATTGAAATAACCAAGAGTGTCAAGGGGCTCAGAGCTTCCGTGCTGTTCAGGTGGATGGGTAAGTTTAGGAGAGAGCAAAAACTTGCAAAAACTGAGGGCAAAAAAATGCTCTCAGAAAAGGAGGTGCTCATAAATTTTGCTAATCACATGGGCAAAAATTGGATAGCATTTTCCAAGCTGCAGAAAAAAGTACTGAACTAAAAGTGACTGAACTATTTATGTAGATTTAGAAAAGGTCACCAAAAAGTGTGTCATTTTGACAATACTGGCAAGCTTTGTATAAAGTTTCACTTTTCAAAGAGAATATTTTTCAATTGGAAGAATACTGGAGGAAAAATTTAAACTACTTCTACACAGAATTTTTCATTATGTCTTTGGAGACAGTGTGAATATTGGATTCCAAAACAAAGAAAAAAAACACCTGTCAAGATAAGACATGATACATCTTTTTATTTCATTTTAACTTCTACTTGGATAGTTAATGAAGCTACAACATAAAAGTGCTCATAGTTTCCTGCATAATTATCCACATTCAAATCTCTCCTCAGGAGAGATTCTGTGGGCTTTGATCCAGGGTTTTTTTAAGCATTTAAGGAAGATACAGGAGCCAAATCTCATATTTCTTCTGAAGAAAATATGGTATAATTTCCTTATGTTTTTAAGGACATTCCACACATGGACAATCTGGTCTGAAGCCAGAGGGGAAAAAAAAAAAATACAGGCAGACTTCTTAAATGTCCATTTTTTTTCTGAGTCTATTGTTTCTATTATTTTATATCTTTATAGGATCCCCTTTATATTCTGCACTTATTCTGATAGAATCAGTGATTCTAATCCAAGAATACTTAAAGGCTATCTATAGTATATCTTACTAATTATTCCCATTTTTCATCCAAATTATCCCATTTTACACTAAAATGTCATGTCAGTGTATGCACATGGAGATATTTATCTTTTCCAATGATTGTGCAATATTTCAGCTGCAAAGCTATGAATTAATGCACAACAAATCACTTAACTCTCCTAAGCATGCTGCTGCCTTGCAATAATATACATGGCAAGCTTAGAAGAGTGTGAGAAACTCATCTTTACAGAATGAGTATCTTTGGACTGAGGACTAAGACTCTTTGAAAGCAAGCAAAGAAAAAAAAATGGAAATTTTATATACAGATAGGTACCACTTAAGGATTGCTCTGGCACTAAATCACTCTGTGCCACAGTAAGTCCCTAAAATGGGTGAAAGAAACTTTCTGTTTCCCAGTAATGTCCTGCCCACAGTTACTATGAACACACATGCACAGATTTGCTTTCAAAATGCAGCACTGGCCAAATCGAGAAGTTTGCCACTAAGGTTACCTAGAAGTATCCCTTGAAGGACAAGTGTCTCCCGTGGCACATCCTTGGATGTGTACCTGGGCTGCACTTTCACTACCTACACAATATTCTTAGCAGCATCACTTTATACAGTGACCTTTTTCCTTTCCTTTCCTTTTTCCTTTCCTTTCCATTTACCTTTCCTTTCCTTTCCTTTCCTTTTCCCTTTCCTGTATCCTGCTGAAACTCAGCCCTTATAGTCCTAACCCTTAGTTCTTCTTAAATTTCTTTTACTCTGTTCCCAACACTGCTTGCCACATTTCAGGAACAAAGGGTACCAGTTGAACATAATGTTTATGAGCTGGAGACCAGAGGAATATAGACAGGAGCCTCCAAACCTGGCCCCTTGACAATGTTAAGCAAAGGCAAAGAGCCACACTGATTTACCAGGAGGTGAATTACAGACCTTTTGATGCCCTGACTGATACTGCTTAGTGAGGTGGACACCCCCATGCTGCATGATGAAATTATGACCCTAGAGCTGTGTGATCTTCCCTCCATCTGACTGCTCACCACTTCTCATGACAGATTGCATGGAGTGGCAGGTCTGAGACTGTCTCATGCCTCATGTGGCATGTGCCTCACCTTCACTCCCAACCTAAATCAGGGTTGTTCTTCTGATTTACACTCTGCAGTATCTGACCCCAAAGACATAACCAGATGTTCATAGCTCCTGGTAAATTTATTTCAATATCTCTCTGTATGGACTGAGAGAAATCTTACCTTCTCTGAAGGGTACTCTGCAGCTGATCAAACCAATTTTATTTCTCATTTACTCTAAAGAGCAAAACTGAAGTGGAGACTGCAATCAGAGCATCTGGAATCAGAAGCATTGCTACAGCATTACTCTGCCCCCTCCAGGAGCATCCTCTTTATTTCTTGAGAAAATACAGTGATGTCTTTTTCTTTTATTTCTTCATTCTTTACAACTTATTCATCTGCCTGCTTGTTCTATTAATTTTGATTTTTTTTTGTCCATCCTTACAGACAAAAGTTATTCTTTAACTTAAGATGCTCCTGCATCTCTTCAGTTCTGTCATTTCTGCAAGTGCCAAGTATCATATTTTTCAGTATTTTTTCCAAACTTTTTTTTCCGATTTAGAAAAATCCTCCCCTGTATCATTTTGTTTCGTCATCAGTTGGGGTACAACACATATGGTGATTTACTGTTGTTATTATTATTAGCTAATCCTTGGAAAACAGTATTACAGATCACAGGTGGATTCAAATTCTGAATCCCTCCCCCTAAGGAAGAAGGTCTTATTTCCAGCTAGCCACTCATTAATGGCTTTCCAGATGATACACTGGAGATTCACCTTCTGCAAAGTCTTTCCTCTTAGACACCTTCCAATGAGACCATATAAAGCATTCTCCCCACCTCAATGAGTTGGTCAATGACAAAAGGGTGATGCTGGCACATGGTGATCCTGTAACCACTTTCCCATCCAATTCATCATAACCATCAGAACAAGAGGAAAAATTTATGAAGATACCTTTCAACATTCATCTAAGATTTTCCGGTCTCTGCAAAACCACTGGAAGTTTTTAGACTCCATTCCTGAGACTTCTGCAGGCATCATACTGCTCCCTGTAGGGACTTGAATTCCTACCAAGTCCTGTTCTTTTGGTCCAAGACATCTGCCTTCATTCATTCCATCCCTGGGGAACTTGTTGAAGATTCTTACACAACTGAGATCTCAGCATCCAAAGAACCACAAAAAGACAGCTCTGTATTTCAGCTTGGCCACACCCAGACTCAACATTTTGAAAAGTGAGTGCTTAAAACAAATCAACAGCTTAACTCTTTTAGCAAGATCTTGTTTCTGGACAGAGGAAATACTGACTGAGGGCAGCTCACAAGGAAGGTGGACAGGCCACTGCCCTTTTGAGAGGCCCTGCATGAAAGCCTGACCAGCACGAGAAATTCCGAGGACTAAAATTCCACCAGTAACTCCAGCCAGCCATGAGAATGACCCAACTTGTAGCAGTGTTCCAGCATGTCTCATAAAAAGCACTGAAACATTTGCTAACAAGACTATCTGCATCTTATTGTTCATTTTTATTACAGCAGCACTGGGAGTGCCCATCAATATTAGGAACTTGTGTCTGGTACAGATGGGAGTTTTCAGGGAAAAGCAGATCATTCAATGTCCTACTCCCAATACAAGCAGTTAAATAACAAGACCCTTCCATGTCAATGTGCCATTTGTGCAGACAAATGTTGAGCAGCATGGGTCATAAAAGCAAGGCCAAAAGGGCTGGTTTTGGAGAAAAAGAATTTCTAAAACTTATTTTAAGATTCATACCTATGCATTCACGCATGTGCATTTAACCATGTACATAATTCACTTAAGTTTAAGAGACTGGCTTTTAAATACTTCACCACTGTGTCATACCATGGAAACTACCTCAGGGCTACTCGGAAGGGGGTTCAAACATCCCTCATATAAAACACATCATTATGCATTAGAGGAAACTTCATTCACCAGAGAAGAATGGCACAGCAGCTGGAGGTGAACACCATAAACCACATAAAGTTTTAATTAAATTCATTAAAAATTCTTTGTCTCTCACTGGGTTTGGATGCAGATAGAACCCTTTAACAATGGCCAGCACACAATCAGGTTTGTCAAAACTAATAATAATACAAAAGCATTTGCTCACCCTGGGACATTTTGAAAAAGTTGGAAGAAGTGCATTATTTTTAATACGGGCATTTATAAATTATTGCAAGCTGTGGCCAGTCTTGGAGCAGAGTTGCTTTTTCTATTGTTCCTTGGATTGATAAAAGGTGTTAATAATAAAAGGCACATTTTTAGCAGTTGACAAAGTGAACTGACCCAGAATATGGGAAAGAAGCATATTTTCCCCTTTATATATATATATATATATAATTTTTTTTAACGATCAGTGTTTTTATAGCATGTCTTTTACATTCACTATTGATAAGCATGATACAAAATGCAATTTCTTGCCCTTCAGAGCTTGCAGTCTATCAGTAAAGCAGGAGAAAACAAATAAATGTCAGCACCAGACAACCTCCTGCAAACACATCCATGCCTAATGTCAGACAATCAAACATGCCAGGGGACTACTCATAAGCACAGAGCATATATAAATATTTTCAGGATTATGCCTACTAACCAGGGTAAAACAGGATAGCTGGTTGCTTAGCTCTTATGTAAATGACTTTGTTTTTCAAAGCTGGAAAGCCTTGCAAAATACTTTTATGTTTAATCAAATCCAAATAAAATGATTCTACAATGTACTGAAGGGCTTCACATGATGAGTCAGTGACAATGTCAGCCTTTTAGACTCATAGCAAGCACTTAATTTTGGTCCTAGTCCAGGTCCCCTTGAAGTCAGTGGGAGTCCTTCCCCTGATTGCAACATGAGCCTTTGTTACTAAATTATCTCAAGCCGATGAACTGTGAAAGAGAAAAGTTACTTTTACTAACCATTCCTAATCCAGGCTTATTAAGGATAATTGTAAACTAGTACTAACTAATTCAGTAATTAGGTCTCAAAACATACTCACTGCAGAGTTAATACATAAGGGTTGGATATTCATTTTTTCATACTTTGTCAAGACACTCCGATACAAGAAACATCAAGCACCTTGTAAATAGTCCAACAATCTGTGTCATAGCGCTGAAAGTGAGGAAAAAGCAGATAAAAAGTATATATTCCTCACCCTACAATTCAGTAAACAGATGTGGTTTTGTCCATTCCATAGTCATGGTGCTTTGAATTTTAGATTTAGATGTGTATCCACCTGATGGTCTCTTTTCTTTGGGGCAAGGAATTAGAAAAGTTGTCCTATCTTTACTGTAAGGCATATGCCTTGAGGAAAATGTGACAGAAACATGCATTTGAGCAACAATACAACACAAAAATGGGCTTGTTGGATCCTAATCAATGTTAGTACATAAAATGTAGTATTGAATCTACACAATGAAGTATTTTGACTAGTATGAAAGCACTATTTAATTGAAGAAACAAAATAGCTAAGTAATTTTACTATTTTTTTCTCTGTCCTATTGCCTTTAAATATCAACTGTAGAAGTGCTGTCCTCAATTACATAGGTTTCAGAGGAAAATAAGATGCCTGCTTTTTCACTTTGCTTTCACACAGGCACAACAAGCAACTTCAAAGGAGAATAGCTAAGAGATGAAGGAGCTGAAGAAAAGAAACTGCAATAATAATAGTCCCAGAATTGTTCCAGGGGTTGACAGAAAAACACTGTATAACCCATTTTTCCCATCACAAAATGGAGGGAATTATCTAACCTCAACCATCTAAAAATGAATCTTATAATTGAAATGTATCGGCTAAGACCTGTAGGCAATAAAGAAAGGCACAAATAGAAGGTAATTCTTTCAGTGTCATGATAAATACAATAGGTTGGGCAAATTGCCTTCTAGAAGTGTCTGTCCCTCTCTTTTGACAGCATACTGTGGGCCTGACAAGAAGCAATAAAGGTACAACTGACTGCTCCAAGAGATTTTGGGGTTTTAGCATGAGTGGTGAGATGAGCCAGTCCATGCCATTTGGCTCAGGCAGCACAGGCCATTCTCTGGGATCACCACCAGAAATGTACAGCCTGTATAGATGACCTGAACAGAAACATGCTCCCAGCTCTGGTCTAGACAAACATATACCACTTAGCATCCTCAGCAACTGATCTCCTCCAAAAAACAGGAATCTACCACCAATTTTTCTATAACCAGAAAACACAATAGGGATCCAAACCAGCCAATATCTTTAAACAGTTGTCTCAGATCCATAAGGTCCAAGGTAAGACCTCGGGTCTTCCAACAAATATCTTACCCTGGGTCACCCAACATGTTACTGGAAAACCAAAGATTGGATCCCACGCATGTCATGCAAGAAACATCTGAATTTTGTCTACTAAGCTACCGATTTTTCTAAATACTTGTATGTAGTCAGCGTAGGTGGCAGGGTTTTAGTAGAGCCTGCGTGCTCTGTGAGAAGAGGCCTGCACCATGCCAAACACAGCCAGCTCCATAACAGAGCTACCACAGGACAAAACTGAGCACATCAGCCACTCTCTTGATGCCTCCTGGAAAATATTTTAAAGAAAGGGCAAAACACCAAATGGTAGACAGAGAAGTGAAGAGAGAAAGTGTAAAAAAAAACAGTTCTATGAGCAGTAAGGTGAGAGTAGAAGCAGAGGAAAGAGGTCCTCCAGAGGCCAGAGCAGTGGTTCCCCTGCAGCCTGTAGAGAGACCACGGTAGAGCGGGTATTTTCCTCCAGCCCAGAGAGATGATCATTCTATAGCCCATGGAGGACTCCACAGTGCAGCACATTGATATTTTCTGAAGGAACTGAGGCCTGTGGAGATGTCATGCTGAAGCAAGTTCATCCTGAAGGACTGCAGCCCATATGGAGGACCTGTACTGGAGCAGTGGAAAAGTGCAAAGAGGAAGGAGCAGCAGACAGGAGCTGCTACGGAGTGACCATAACCCTCATCCCTGTTCTCCTACACTGCTTGGGGCAGAGGGGAAGTTGTGGGGCTGGAAATGAAGGAGTGAAGTCTAGTCCAGGAAAAAGGAGAGGGGAAAAGGTATTATTTCAATTTTGTCTTTCTTTCTCACCACCCACATCTATTGTAATAGGCAAGACATTATTTTTCCTTCAGCTGCATCTGTTTTGCATATGATAATAACTGCAAGTGACCTCCCAGCCCTTATTTTAATCCATGAGCTTTATCATCTTATTTTCTCCCCCACCCTGTTCAGGAAGGGGAGTGGGACAGGGGCCGGGTGGGTGACCAAATTTATCCCACTGCAATGCGAGGGTCCTCGCTTTGATTTGTGAAAACAACGGGTCAAGGCAATTTTGAGACTCCACTTGAGAAGGCTGCTTTGAGCTGTGTTTTCAACCTGCACATTATCCGTGATGCCTCACGAGCACACACAGAGCTCTTTATGCAGCCACAGGCACAATCTTCAGTGCTTTCTGTGTCTCACAGCAGAGGAGTGCTTGGTTGGAGCATTTCGTTGCTGAGTAACTGGTGCCTAGGAGAAGGAGAGTAAAAACCTGAACATCTGGGTGGAGATGACAATAAATGAAATACAAACCAACCATGAAGAGGGGCGAAAATTTCAAGAATTCTTCAGTTTCACAGTTGGGGTAAGACCTTCAGAAAAGTTCAGCTTAAATCTGAGACCTCAGAGTCCTCAAAACCCAGCAGCTGCTACTGAGGCCAGTGGGACTATTTGTAAGTGCAGGGATCTGTTTGTGCCAAAC
Source organism: Calypte anna (assembly GCF_003957555.1). Taxonomy (NCBI): domain Eukaryota; kingdom Metazoa; phylum Chordata; class Aves; order Apodiformes; family Trochilidae; genus Calypte; species Calypte anna. The sequence goes on along the minus strand of NC_044245.1, from coordinate 25,179,080 downwards.
TTGGAGGAGCTGGACCCATTCTGAGCTCTCATGTGGCAAACTTTACAAGGCAAGCGGGGTGAAGAAAAATAAGAGTATCCAGAGCAACAACGTGCTATTATAGACTTAAAATAAACGTGAAGCTTCATGGCTCAAGTGCAGCACATTTTGGAAAAATAATTTTTAAATTCTTACTCCCTGTGGGCCTTAAGTAGGACATTATTTTGCAGGAAGTGAAAGCACTCCTTGGGAAGTTTATGGCTAGGACACACATCTAAATTAATTGTGGCTCAGAGTGAATTTATGCTAAGTTTATTTAAAATAAGATAGATGGGCGAGTGGCAGCTGGGGTCTGGCTGAAAAGTAACATTATTTGTGGAGACAGTCTATTGTATTGCAGCAGAAGAGAATTCCATCTTCCATTAATAGTGGCCAGTCGGAATTCTTGCTCAGTCTTTTACTTGACTGACATATCCATTTCATTAAATGTTTCTTCATCTAGATCTTTTCTTCGGTTTTCACAGTTACTATTGAAAGAGTGTGCAAAAGAATTCTCTGGAAAGGATCCAATTACTACTGATTTTGAAGGAGGGATCCTCAAGTACTGCAGATCAGATCTACAGTTTATCATCATAATAAATACAGCCTGGCTTTACACAACCCTGGGAGGGAGAAGGAGGACCTGTCATTGCCATCAGAGGGCTCTGCCCAGGTTATGGGGTCAGGTTCTGAAGATAAACTCAGTGAACAAAGACCCAGCTTGGGGTGCATCCCCATTCATCTTCAAGGCAAATAATAATTTGTCCTGTGGAAAACCCTCTCCATCCTTCTGAACCCGGCCACTTGGCTCCCTCTCCAGTTAGTCTGAGGGCAAGCAGCTGACACTCCTCTGTCCATGCCAGGTGGCTTCTCCTATGGAAATGAGCCAATTAAAGGAGGCTATTGAGGGGCACAATTGGCCAGCTTCTTAAGCTGTGGCTCAGCTATAGAACTGAAAATAGAGAAGAGACGAACAGGAGAATTTTCAGCTGCATAACTTTTGACCCAGTGCATTGGTAGCATTAGGTAAAACAGGAGGGGATTTTGGCATGTTAATTTTTTTCCTTTCTTTGAGTTGTAAGTGCCAAGCAACAAATCGAGAGCTTTCCACATTATGGACTGTCTATTTCAGCACTGATATTGTGTCTACTTAGGGATTAGAAAGACTAAGTGCTAATTAGAGTATTGAGGATGAATAACTGCTACTTCTACAATGCACTTTTTTCTTAATCTTGTCTTTAATTCCAGTGGAGATCAGTCCATCTTGCAAAGCCAGAATTTGCCAAAGGTCACCAAACATGCAACAGAAGGTGCTGGGTATTAGTTTTCTTGTATATTCTGAATAGGCACCATCCATTAGGCTAAAAAGGAATTACAGGGATGGTAGGAAAAAGCATGCTTTGTGTCTGAAGAAAACAAAAAGCTGTGTCTTCATTGCTCTGTTGAAAAGACTGTTAACCCAACTTTCTCCTATTTTACATTTTCACATCTCTAATTTCTAATTTGAGCATTTTAATACATACAGTACATTTTAATTCAAATTATATTCACATACTACTGAAATTATGCACATGATACAGCGATAACTAGCAAGATGTGAAAATGGCAAATGGAGACAAATTGGCCACTGTCTTTTCACTGAATGTTTTCTGGGGAAATCATGGTGCTGTTCATTAGTGGGACAGTTTCCCCCCTTTTCTCATGTTAAAGCTCAGTTTGTAATATACTGATAGTCATGTATTTGCAAATAAATGCAAATTGCAAATTTGGTTGCTTGGGGGAAATGCATAACAAACCAGCTGTTCATGTGTGAAACATGTCCAGGATCTTTTCCAGAGAAAAAAGACCTCGAGGAAGGTTTTAATTTCAAGCCAACAAAAGATTCAATTTGCATACAGGTGTTACAGGCTTCTCTCTGAATTCATGCATCACTGCTAGCTCAGGACACAAAGATGGGTCAGAGGCACTATGACAGGACTTGCAGCTAGTTAAAGGAATTCAAGGTCAAGGCTAACATCAGAGCACTTGTTTTCTACCAAGTGATGCCAGATGTGCCAAGATCTCGTTCTACGTCGTATTTCTCACTGCACCTAAAGGATCAGGTTGGGTCCTGCAGAAGGGGACTGCAGAATTTTTTGTTTTACTCTAGGATAGTGTCCCACCTCTTTGGTAAAGGATGGGAGGCACTTGCTCAGAAGCAAATCCATTAGGATCAAGCAGGATTTGCAAGGAGGGAAGGTAGAGCATGGTCCCTTTCCATGCTGCCTGCAGATATTTTGAAGTAGTGTTCCTTCCATGCACAGAATCACAGCTATACAACAGTGCCCTCCAAGGCAGCCACAGCCTAAAAACTGGTTCCTTATTTCACTGAGAAGAGCAGTTAACCTTTCTGCTTTGTCCCTCATCTTCTGGATCCTGAACAGTTTAGAGAAGGCATAGGCTCAGCTGTGACAAGTCTGTTTTTCTTGTAGCCTTATAAAGAATTTTTAGATGTTTCCTGAGATTGCATTTAGTGCAGAGGTACCTCATGCAAAAGAAACCAGGATCTGCTGAAAGTCTGGTCTATTGTGGAGCAGGAAACCCCCAGGCATGTTGAGCTTGGTTTTTAAAAGACCTTTCCAGGATTTGTTAAGGTTGTGGAGGAGCTGTAAAGAGTCAAATTCCTCTGTCTCTGTGCTATTAAATAATCAGGGACAAAGTCTAAGATTCTTCCTCAGACCTCCTACTGTGTGTGACTGGAGCCAATCTCCTCTCTGTTAAATCAGTTCTTAGTAGATAATTCCCAGACAATTACCAATGCTTAATAAATTCTCAGATCTGCCTGTTCAAAACAGTTTAGTATTAAGACTCTCTACTGAAAACTATCTGAAAACCATCTTGAATGTAAGAAAATCCCTTCTCTAGTGGTCTTTAGAGAAGACATGGGAGGAGTGACAGGGAAGGAGAACAGATACTGCAGCAATTATCACTGACAGACATAGCAGTAGACTGCAGATTAACAGGCAACATTTTAGAAATGGAGTAGGACTGTCTTACAGAAATCCTGTCTTATCCCATGTGCACTATATATTTCAGGAGAGTGGACATTTGGTGTCTCCTTCTGCCCTCAAACACCAAACTGCATAACCACAGTCTATGTTCTCTTAAATCTTCCTCACAGAAGAACCTTAGTCAGCATCAAATACATTATTTTGCAAAACAAAACACACAGAAACACATTTTTCCAAAGTCAAACCCTTATTCTAATTCTGTACAATGTAAAATTACCATAAGCCAGTTGGCACAGAAAGCCTTCAGAGGTATACACCTGTCTGTAGCTTTCTAGGAGCAGAACACAGACCACACCTGATGTGGCCATCCTGGAGACCATGTATTAAAAAAACTGTACTTTACTAACTGTATTTCAAAAACAGGGGACAGTAGCTGTTTTCAGCAGTGTATTATTCCCCTGTATTTTTGTCATGATACCTATAACTGAATTCTTCAAGCTTCTTTTTTCCATTTCTAGATAGTATCTTTTGCCCTCCCCCCCCCCAACTTTTTATATAAAAGTCTCTTTCTCACACTTCTCTCTTCAGTGTTAATATTTTTCAGTCATACAACTCACACATCTAGTAATTATAATTCTGGCCCCACGGAAAGATGAAGCCAGTGTTTTTCCGTAGGCACTAGCATCCCTATCTCACCTCCAGTATCCCTCCCTCAGCTCCAGCATCCTAGGCACAACGCGTCTGTTCACCACTTCACCACCGGAGGGAGCTGCCTGAATGCCTTTGAAAGCTTTTTACACCCAATTTAAATAAATAACGAAATATTCCACCTTTGAAATTTCCTTCTTTAGAAAAGAGGATGCAGTTGTGACAGGCATCAAGGGGAATTATTGAAAGACTGTTGTAGACTGCAATGCCCCAGATCTTTCCTTCACTTCTTTCTAGTCTCATCCAATCTTGCACAGTCTGGTACAACAGTACAAAACAAGCTTTGTTGATTTAACCAAACAAAGGGGTCTTGAATCAGGGTGTTTATGCCAGCTATTGAGATCCACAGTATGACTCTGATGGACTGAGGTTTGAGAAGAAAAGGCAAACTAGATTTTTATAGCTAACTTAAAACACTCAGTGAGGCATGATACTGCCTAGGATGGACTGTAATAGTTTTTACAAAATTAGCATCCATTAGTACTAAGGCTCCATCTCTTTAAAAACAGAACTTCTGCTTTAACACTGATTAAAGTTGTCTCCTCTTTCTAGTATTGATTTCTACTCCAGTTCTGCTCTGCTGTTCAACACCACCTTTTATTTACAACAGAGGGTCTCTGCTTTCCCCCCATTTTGCCCATGGAAATGCCTTTCCATGACACATATTTTAATGTATCCTGACCTATATATTGCATCCATGGTGATGCACAAAGGTGCTGCTGCATTTCCTGTTAAAAGCTATTCTTGACTCCAGACTTGTCCTTTTCAGACTGGAGCTGAGCTCCAAGATTCTCTGGAAGAGAAAAGCCAAAGTAAGCTCTTTAACTTAACCCCCAGCTTTGGATCCTTGAGATCTAGACAGATTTGGCATGGGAAAGCTCAAATATGATCTCACTTCGTTCTGGGACTGACTTTTATTTTTCTAAGCACCGCATAAAGCTAGAGCTGAACAGCACTCAGACAAGGGAAGGCACAGCAGGCCTGGTATAGACTTTGCTGTGCTTGAGGTCTGCCGCACATGAGCTTGCAGGATAGACAGAGCCAGAGCTCCATATTCAATAAAACCTGGAAATCTCAGCCCCTAATAATCAAAATAAAAATAACTTTATCCATGGATTTTACCACAGTGCTTCCAGAGGCCTGACGTGTTTTCACAGCATTGGAGTTTGTCAGTCCTCCCAACAGGGAATTCCTTATCCAATTACCAAAACTCACAGAAGGACACAGCTCTGAAGTGGCTCACAGTGCCCATCTATGACACTTTTAGTCCTACACAGTTAATTCAGTAATGAGAAAGCTCTGTTAATATGCCTAAATGAAGAGCTCTGCTTTCAGACTACTCAGAGAAGAGTCAATGAAGCCATTGGCACCTAGGGGGAGTTTTGATTCATCCTATATTAGTCGCATTTGGTATCACGCACAGATACCTAAATGCAGGTGTCTTGTTCTCATGAGCCTCACACTGTAAGCAGAATTCCCCTTTCATCCCTCAGTGCTTTAAAAAGGATAAATTTTAGGAACATTAGACAAAAAAATTACAGTTTCAGAGAGAAGCAGAACCCAACCCAGCCTCTTGAGTTTCATCTCCATTTTACCACTTCATTCCAGTCTACTTCCAAATGGAGTACAGAGCTTATTTTTCCTCTTTCCCTAATAGCCAAAATACCCCTGTTATTTGAATACAGCAGACAAACAGATGGAGCACAGGCTTGAATTTCATTCTGTGCCAGAACTGGACAAACATTTGTGATGTAGGATGAGGTTATGAGCGAGTATGGTAACACATTTTTTATTTCCAACCATCTGCTGAAGATGACACACAGGTGAAGTACATAGGACCTCCATTGCTCTAGAACATCAGATCTTCCCCTCTATAGAGGATCTACCTTTTTGGAAATGCATTTCAGACTAATCAATTTTCACTGACAGTCTGGCAAGCCAGAAAAGTGAGAACATCTCATTTTATTGATGAAGCATAATTACTACCTCACAAAAGAGGAGTAACAATATTCCTGATGATGGCCAGCAAAGCCAGGGAGTGTACAGAGCTCTGTCTTCCTTCCGCATCCCTGGCTTTAAGAGTAGCCATATCAGAGCAGTATCTCTCTTCTCAGTCCAGGTATAGTGTAAGGTATAGTGTAAGTTTTCCTCACTGAGATTTCACCTCCTGCCACATTACAGAGCAGAACAGTAAGCTGGAGCCAAGCAGAGCTTGGATATGCTGTCTCTTTTCCTTTCTGAAAAGGCAGCTTGCAGGCAGACACACAGACCTCGTTCCACTGCTGTGTGGCAGTGAGGGATTCATCCTGGGCAGGGGTCAGGCCATGGTTGTTCTGTTGCTGTTTTCTCCTAGGTTTGCCTTCAGCAAAGGGCAGCTCTGCAGTGCTCTGGAGGGTCCAACCACTGCAGGCTACGTGGGGCTGCCATTCTGGGGCTATGAGAGAGTCTGTACAGTGAAAGAATATGTCACAGAGACCTCTCAGAAAACATCTGGCATAGTCCAGGCCTGAAAAAACTCCAGAATGGAAAAAACAGTGCAAGTGAAATGACTTTTGATGCCTACCAATACTTAAATGAAAGTCCAATTATAGTAGGAGGAGAGGAAAAGTAAAGAGCACTTTTTTTCCTCAGGCTCCAGAGCCAAGATCTGGGTGTTTTTAAAGTCATCCTACAAGGAAGAAAAGAAAAAGCTGAAGCTTCCTGTGACCTAAATAAAGCAGAAGAATTAGGTACTCGTGATCAAAGAGGTGAATGATGCATACACACATCTCCCTAAATAATAGAGTGGGTGGGGGAAATGGCATGTCATTATTGCTCTGATGTAAAGTGAATTACCTGCTCTGAAAAGAGGAGTTAATCTGTTTTTATACAGTGAAGAATAATGCCACATTATTTCTTCTGAAATTAGCAGCTGACAAGCTGGGACTTCAGTGCTTGCAGCATCTGGGTCTATGGCACCACACTGTTCTTACCACAACAAAGCCTTTCTTTACCAGTCTTATAAGGTTTGGTAGAAAATAGCCACCAACACAAAGACCTAAATCCATGGAGCTCTAGAGAAGCAGTAGGAATAGGTGAAGAAGTGATGTGCAGAAAATCTGGTACTGACATTTCAAAAAAAGTCCTCTTTTGGTGGCTTAATCATACAGAAAAGATTTCTCCATCCAGCTGTACCTCTTTATTAATTATCTCCCAAACCAGAAGCCCATCTGTGACAACCTCATCCTCATTTTGCATTTTGACATTTCCAGTGTCCAAGCCAGGCAGTGAAAGAGAGAATTCTGGAAGCTGAAGGCAGACTCATCTAAGTCAATAAGGGGCTTCTTTTTTTTCTTTTCTCAAACCCTAAGCTTTCAGATACTGAATAACCAAGCCCATAACCATAGCAATGGCTGAACAATTACTCTCAAAAAGAAAATGGTGGTATTTTATCACATGAATGCATAGGAACAGTGTAGAGACTTCTCAAAACTGCTCTTCCAAGGAATTCCCCTCTGTTTGCTCTTCATATTTAAGTCACAGGATGAAGGGCTCAGCAGTCACAAGGAGAACTGGGAGACTGAAAACCTGAGAAGGCATTTTCACCAGACCTGGGAGACCAAAATCACAGAGCTTATTTACTCCATAAAGAATTCCCAATTAAATCAAAGTAAACATAATGGAATAAACAAACGTTTTTTATTCTCTCTCACTGGTGCAAGGGCCTTATTTACATTGAAATTACATGCAGAGAAATCCCTAGCAGTAGATTTGAAAGAAAATGTTTGCTAAACTTCCTCTCCCCATGCATCTGAGTGACGTGTGGTGATAGTTTCTCTGTGTTTAAATATTAAAACTTCCTTTAATTATTTTTTTTTCCTTTTCCTTATGAGAGATAATAAACCCAGTCACTAAAACCACTTACCACTATTTAACTTTTCCCACCACAGGTTTGGCATAGGCAGGTTAAAGTCCATCACTTTTTATGTTTGCACTTATCTTTTTTCATACAAGTGAGGAACAAGAGCTTCCTTTGTTTGGGGGGAACCAAGACAAGCCATATAGCCCTCTGTGCTTGCTGTTCTGACTGCCAGGCTCCACAGCAGCACACTACTGGGTTTGATTTTTCCCTTGAAGGGTAGGAGCTTGTCCTCTTGCCTACCCATGAAAAGGATTTGTAATAGCTAAAGAGCTCCTTGGGAAAAAAAAAAAAAAAAAAAAAGCAGGGAGAAATTATTGGAAGAAGTTGCTTCCTCAAGAGAGGATTGATAGAGGTCAGCTCATGGGTTGCAGGCACACCAAAGCCATGCCTTCAGCTGCCCATGTTCATAGGTTCTTGTGCTGGACAAAAGCTTTGTGTCAGTGAGGAAGGGCATCTTCTCATTCTTATCTAACAATGGCTCCATGATAATGCCCCAGGGCTGTGCACCTACTGGCCTCAAGCCGGGAATGTCTCAGGGGCAAACCCTCCTTCTTCAGGCTTCAGCAGCCTCAGAGACATGAGTAGAATGAGCTGGGTTGAACGAGGGAGGTTTCTGAGGCAGCCTCAGAAAAGGCAAAGCCATCAGGACAGGCTGCTCATGAAGCAAGAGGTTGTCTGTGCTTGAAGGCACTATTTCAGACCATAGATAACTAGGGTAAACTTCTGGTCTGGAAAAGCAGACTCTGAGTATCTAGCTCAGTGATTTTGGTCATTTCTGGTTTGTTAATGGCAGACCTGCCAACCCACCTGTGGAATCACCCAGCAGCTGGCAATCTTTATCACTGTATCTTCCCTGACAGTAACATATTTCAAAAAGACTTGGCTTGCACACCTTTTGGCAATCTACTTGAATCTTTCTCTTCTGAATGGAGCCTGCTGAATTTCTGCACTATCTGCTGCAAGAAAGCACTCAGGTTTTGAACTTTTCTTGATCCTTTGTTTTTAACAGCAAAAAATTACAGTCAAGATTTTCTTCAGTTTTCTTCTCCTACCTGCTTTGTAATAGTGCATAAATTACACCAGGGTATTGTGCAGTTTTACATTCAGTTTAAACAGTTCCAATGCAATTGAAACTGCAATTAGTGTTCTGCAGTATTAACACCAGCAAGTATGGAGTTTAAGGACCTGATAGATCAGCTCTGCCCAACCAACTACTCCATGTATTTGCTTATCAACAGGAAAGCAAAACAGCCAACAAGCAGCTATGTGAATACAGATAATATATGTCAGCAGAAAGCAGGAATGTCCACATCAAAGTATGTAAAGCCTCTTTTTTCATTACATGGAACTGAACTGTAACTTCTAAAATTCACCTACTGGAGAGGGGACACAATTACACTGACCAAGTATCTGAGGGCAACTTTCCATCATGGCCTCTTTACAAAGCAATGAATGCATAACATCTTGGAGAAAGAAAAATGATGGAATAAAGTGCAATTTTAAGTATATTCAAAATTATTTCTTTGAAAATATGTTCTCATTAT